>NC_073647.1:12500000-13750000 GCF_029407905.1 Bubalus kerabau
CATCATAACCTTGCACTCTCCCGGTACTCAGCAGCTGCTGTTTCTCCCCCTCTGTCCATGCCCGGATCCCCTCTTCCCCTTCTTGCAGCCTTCTTTGTTCCTTAGTCCAGGCCTGGGCCACGGCGCGCTGTCTGGCAATCTCCAACACATGGTTCTTCTCCTCTTCGACAGTCGTCCCATACCGGATGTTGAAGCACAGAGCCCCATGCTGGAGCTGGATATCTGCAAACCGTCTAGTCCTCCCATTCAACACGGAAGTCATCTGGGACACGGTGACATTGACACCGTTCTCCAGAATGCGCCTCCCCCCAGTGTTACCAATGAGCACCAGGTCTTCCTCCAGAGACCCGAGCTTAATGAAGTAGTGTGTGTCCCTCCCCTCTATGGTAAAATGTAGGTTTTCTAGGTAATGAGCATTGTTGAGAATGGCAGCTAGCCGCCTGCTATCTTCATTGGCTACTCCTATAATATCGGCTGTTACGATGCCATCCTTGATGGCGAATTTTATACCTTTGCCGAAAACAGAAGGGACAGCGGCAAACCTTGGTTGCTTCCCTCCTTCAAGGCACCGTCCATCACCATATCGGGGAGTCATAGGAAGTTGGTCCAAGGAAATGAAATTCCTGAGCTGTTTCTGGAGCTCACATTGAATACCCAGGATGGTCTAGTAAAGAAGAAAGGCACAGAGCAAGTGTAGCAGAGGGTTAGACACTTGTCATATGCTTGGTGATCGCAGAAAGCAAAGGTTTGCCAGGTTGCTTCCCCCTTTCCTTAATTTGCTGGTTTGTGATTTAAAAACAAGCCTAATTTGGAATCTCTTCACCTGAGTTTTGGAAAGGAAAAGACTAACAGGTGATTTGATTACCTGGCATATATTTCTTGATATCTTGGTGAGTTAAGGGTTAAGCATAAACAAATATGTTCAAATTTGATACCACAGAATCCAAGAGCTAGAAGGCACTTAAGTGGGTCTGTGTGTGCGCTGAGTTGTTTCAGTCATGTCTGACCCTTTGTGACCCTATGGACCATAGCCTGTAGCTCCTCTGTCCATGGGATTCTTTAGGCAAGAATACTGGAGTAGGTTGCCATGCCCTCCTCCAGGGGATCTTCCCAACCCAGGGATCAAACCCATGTCTCTTACATCTCCTGTATTGGCAGGTGGGTTCTTTACCACAAGTGCCACCTGGGAAGCTCCCCCCAAACAAAGACACTTTATTTTTTCCAATTCAACAGACACTAACTAGCTGTTTATTACTGGATGTAGAGTAATATATTAGCCACAGTGAGGTATAAGGCATCATTCTTACTTTCAAGAGGCTCATGATCTTATACATAACAAGGGCAAATCAGCAAGTTCATGGGTCTTTCTATGTGGATTAAAAAAAAAAAAAAAACACTTTTGGGACTTTCCCGGTGGTCCAGTCCTTAAGAATACACCTGCCAATGCAGGGGACACAGGTTTGATCCCTGGTCCCATGCGCTCTAGTGTCTGTGCTCCACAGCAAGAGGAGACACTGCAATGAGAAGCCTGCATAACTCAAATGAAGAGTAGCCTCTGCTCGCTGCAACTAGAGAAAGACTTTCAGCAGCAACAAAGACCCAGAGTGGCCAAAAATAAACATAAATAACTAAAAAACCTCTTTTTACTATGGCAGATTTCAAACATATTAAGAAAAAAACAAGAGAATAATGAACCTCCAGGTATCCATTTAAAAGCATCAGAAATTTCCAAAATTTTGATGAACTTTTTGCAGGACTTTTAATTACAGCTTGGGGATGGTGCACTGGGATGACCCAGAGGGATGGTATGGGGAGGCAGGTGGGAGGGGGGTTCAGGATGGGGAACATGTGTATACCCGTGGCGGATGCATGTTGATGTATGGCAAAACCAATACAATATTGTAAAGTAAAAATAATAATAATAATAAAAAAAGCATTTTTACAAAAAGGGATAAGCCTTTAGTACCTACTTAGAATTGCCTTTCACTTATAATTTTTTAAGACTTGAATTTCAAGCCCTCCCACCCAAATTTCAGTTTTATTTTGTTAAAGCCATATATATGTATGTGTGTGTGTGTATGTGTGTGTGTGTGTATATATATATATATATATATATATATATATATATTTGCAGACACAGATATTCCTCTTTCTTTCATCTGAGAGAAAAAGTTCTTTCTTGCTTTTACTTTGTATCTCATTAAGTGATGGAATTTCCTGCTGAACTTTGAAGGTTTTGGTATTCCTATTTTTCCAGAGAGTTTCTAATATTTGTTATTTTGCTTCATTGCTCTTACATACTTTTTCTTTATTGGAATAATTTTTTTGACCACACTGTGTGGCATGCGGATCCTAGTTCTCTGACCAGGAAATGAACCTGTGCCTCCTGAAATGTAAGCTCTGAGTCTTAACCACTGGATCACCAGGAAAGTCCCATTTATCAGAATAATTTGTTATTCCCATGCTTCTAATGCACTATGCTCTGATTTATTTTTCAGCTGGAGATCTGATGTTTTATGTCTCTCAGAGAATAATTTTCTCTCTATAGAATCCAGAACTACCCATTTTAGAATCATGAAAGTTCAGTTCCACTTTCCTCTTGTCAGTCTACTGCACCAGTCATCAAGTCACACGTTGGTCTTTTCTCTTCCCAAAGCTCCAATTCTCTGATCCTTTCCTCATGGAAGCTTTTATCCTACCTCCTCATTAATCATGGACATTTAAGTGGATAGTCAAGAAGACTCAAACAGAAGTAAGCACATATATGTTAATACTATTTCATGGTGTTGGATGCCCTTCTGTTTTTTTCAGCTAAATAGGGATGGTAAAACATTTACTAACCTTTCCAGGATCCCACTCTTGAGTTTTTGTCTGAAGCTGTAGAAGCTCATAAGTTAATTCCAAATTTTCTAATTCTGGTTTGGGAAATCCAGGTAGTACATTGTGTAACTGGAAACCAAATAGCTCTAACCAACTTCCAATATCTGTGAGACACAAAATTTAAAAGAAAAAAAAAACATTTTAAAGCCCATACTTTACAACTTCTGTGGAAAGCTTGAAAGATGCCTTTCCTGCCTTTGATATGTTTAGCCAATGCTAAGTTAGGGATAAGCTCCCCTTTATATCACTCACTCTAAAACATCTGATCCTTTCTTTGGGGAAACCTTTTGATTCATGGATAATCATAGAGATTGGCTCAGTTTACTGTGTGGAAATTCTTAGTGTGGTAGTGGTATTAAGGCCACACAGACTCTGGTATTAGATTTATCTGATGCAGCACAATCCTGATTTTTCTTCTGTGAAATTATTTGTAGAAGCTTTTAAGAGTGAAAACTATGAACAGAGAGCTTAAAAGGAAAGAAGAAAATGTACTAGGATGCAAAAGTATCATGTTTTACTCCAACGTGTACAGTTCTGCTCACTCTAGAAGACTAAGGAAGAGATTGACTGCACAATAACTTGTGGGCTAGCTGGCAGGAAGAGGAAGCATCTTTACAAAGGCATTGAGATTATGTGATAGACACCATGGAGCGTTTTCTCTTTAGCATAAAGCATCACACCATTTAAATACCTGTGGTATACTTGGCAACATCTTGAATTTTGCCAACAGGGTAGTTATTTTCAAAAGAGTAGAGGTTGAATGGTTTAGGAAGGAGGTTCAACTGTTTCCATATGTGATGATTAGGCGTCGTCCATCGACCAGCGATAACATCATAATCCCTTTGCCCCAGGTGCACTAGTTTAGTAAGGAAATCATAGAGTCCTCCATGAAAACCAATGATGACCTGAAAGTCAGGATAAGTGTCATGATAGATATCTCCGTAAGGCGTGTACAGTATCTCTTTGATCACCTGACCCCGACTGCTGAACACGGCTAGTGGGGTGCCTGTATTATCACAGGCTACGTAATATTCTTCACCACTGCTTAGCTCCATGGCAATAAGGTGACCTTGGAGATCATAATACAGGGATGTAATCTCTGAGCTGGTGTGGTTGTACAAATGAGTAACTCTTATGGGGTTGGCAAGGTCTGCATAAAAGAACTGGAGGTGCTGTCCAGGGCTGGACTTACTGGCCACACGTCGCCCAAGCCCATCATAGTAATACTGCACAGTCCAGCCAGAAGCCTTATTGTAGGCTTTCTGCAGCAGACCATTAGAATTATATTCAAATACGTCATTTCCCCTCTGTCTCAGAAAGCCATCTTCATCCATCTTGTACTGAATTTCTCCAAGTCTGGTGATGCGATCTCGGAGGTCATATCGGAGAGGAGTAAGACGAGCACTATTCCCATGGCTTAAGAGGTTGATGTTCCCATTCAGATCATAACTATAACGCCACTGGGTTTTATCGTTTACAGAAACAGTTTGAAGTTGCCCATCAGCATCATATTCATAGAAGTATCTTGTTATATTGGCATCTACTCCTACTCTGATATCACATATTACCATTCGGCCCATGTTATCATATTGAATAGTCATCCAGTAGGCAATTGCCTTTAGGATTTCATACTGGACTTCAATGACTTGTCCATTGGCGCTGAAGATCTTGGTGTGCTTCATCACGGTAGTAGTTATGACTTGATTTAAATCATAATTAATTACACTGAATTTTCCAAACTGCTCTGTTCGACCAGAGACGTCGACGTATCGGTACAGATCTATGGGCAAAGGGGTTTCATTGATCACAGCTTGCATGCTGGTGACACGGAAGTTGTTGTAGCTGTAGTCAAAGCGAGCATTCACAAGGCCTTCTTCACTGAATCTGAAAATCTGGCGCCCAATAAGAGGTCCTGAAGGGGTCAAAATAAAAATCATGAGAACAATGCAAGAGGCTCAATATTGAACAATCAGAAAGTTCTAGTATTCTTTTCTTTAGTAGTGATGTTTTTACATTCAAAATGAAATATTAGAGATTGATGTTTGATATCTAACGCCCAGACATCTCATCTCATAGATACGTATTTTCATCACTGTGGTCACCAAATATGAAAAAAATTAAAACACTGCATATTATAGTTATAGAATAAATTAATTATAGGAACTTCAGAAGTAATAACCCATTCTCAACTACCCAACCAGTAGTTGAAGTGATGAAACTGATATTATAAACATGCTCTCTTTTTATAATTACTGACAAAAATACTTGCAGTTCATTTAACACGTGCTACAAGGTCAGAGGCAATGGCACCCCCTCCGGTACTCTTGCCTGGAAAATCCCATGGACAGAGGAGCCTGGTAGGCTGCAGTCCATGGGGTCGCTAGAAGTCAGACACGACTGAGCGACTTCACTGTCACTTTTCACTTTCATTCATTGGAAAAGGAAATGGCAACCCACTCCAGTGTTCTTGCCTGGAGAATCCCAGGGACGGGGGAGCCTGGTGGGCTGCTGTCTATGGGGTCGCACAGAGTCGGACACGACTGAAGCGACTTAGCAACAACAAGGTCAGAATACTGACCAAATCCAGTATTAAAGTAACTGGATTTTGGTATTTTATAAACCCACAGGATGAAATATAATAAAAAATGGTGACTTTTGAAGACATGTTGCCATCAGCTGAGGCTTATAGACATTACACAAGGCTTGAACTAGTTTCAGTGAGACTCATATCTTTGGGACTTTGAGTGAGACTTTGCATCTTTGGGACAATTTGGTGGTGAGTAGGGAGGGGTACCCAGTTAGACTAGGTACTTAGAGTTCAACTTTTTTGAGGGCTGAGAGAAAGGGAAATGCACTGTATTTTTTAAGGAATTGGCTTTCACACCATCTATCATATATTTTTCATTTTCAATAGAAGATAATTTGATAACTCAAATTTGGTTGAATTGCATGACTGTAAGTTAATGCTTCTATCTCAGACTGTGGCCAGCAAAAATTTCCTAAGACCGATGTGCTTGTATATATCACCATCCTTTTACCACAAACCTGTTTGCCTGTATCTGATTGTGCAAATGAAGCCATCGTGCATCAGATGTATTGTCTTAATCACTCCAGAAGACTCTTCATATGTTAATGTGACCTGGGTGGTATCGTAGAGAATCTCGGACAGCCTTGCTTGTTTGGTGTACTTGTACAAAACTCTGCGCCCTGTCCCCAGATGCAGGGTTTGCAGTAGTCGGCCATCTCGACTGTAGTCTTGGATAAAAGAAGTGCTACTGTCTGGCGGGGTGTAGATGTTCCGGTAGTAGCCCACCGAAAGCATGGTTTGTAAGCTGTGGCGCACCATACTAGGCATGGTGACTGAGAGCAGACAATCCGATTGGTCGTACTCAAAGATATAACGCCGCTGGCTATGTAAGAGAAGCATCACAGACTGAAACGAGACAAAGGTACGACAGCATAATAGTACCACTAAAGTTGACGAGATTAAAGAAAATACCCATTCATCCTTTCAGTACAAAGTTATCGAGCACTTACTCTGTGCCGGGCACTGTGGTGGACCCTAGTGTGTACAGTAGTGGCCATAATGTGTCTGTCCTCATGGAATTTACAGATTAATGGAGGAGAAAGACAAATAACCAAACAACTACAATATAGTTGTGAAATGTGTTATGACAGAGGAAATTCCAGGGTGCTTATGGGAGGTGGAGGAAGAGCAGCAACCGAGACTTAAGAGGTCAAGAAAGGCATCCTGGAGACCGTGACATTTACAGTTGAGACCTAAAGGGTGACTAGGCGTGGCCAGATGAAGGCAGGGAGGTGGCTGGGCTGGATGGGGAGAGTACTCCTGACACAGAGCAGAACGTTGTGAGTGGCTAGATAAGAAAGAGAATGTGGTTTTTTCAAAGAACATGGGGCATTTGGTGTGGCCAGAGCATGGGTATGTTGGAAGGGATGGGTAAATGGCAAGCGATGAAGCCAGTAAGGTAGGCTGGGTTTAGATCACACTTTCTAAGCCATGCTAAGGAGTTTGGACTTTTACCTGTTGACAACAAGGGAACCACTGAAAGCAGATGGAAGGAGAGGACACTTGTGCCACTGGAAAAAACAATCCAGTTGGTATTTCAAAAAGGTTACTATTGCTTCAATGTGGAGATGAATTGGAGGGAGGGACACGGAGGGCAGGGCATGCCATATATTAAGTATTAGTCACCAAAAATTACTTATTGAGTTCATATAGCAGATGTCTTTATGAAAAGTAGTATATAAAATATTATCATTACAGTAATCCCCCCTTATCGGCAGTTTTGCTTTCTGAGTCACCCACAGTCAACTGCTGTCTGAAAATATTCAATGGAAAATTCCAGAAATAAACAGTTCTTAAGCTTTACAATGCATGCTGTTCTGAGTAGTATGATGAAATCTCATGCTGTCCTTCCCAGGACGTGAATCATCTCTTTGTTCAGTGTATCCATGCTATATATTCTACCCGCCCGATAGTACAGGAAATAACATAGTATATATAGGCTTCTGTACTATTCCCACTTTCAGGCATCCATGGAAGGGTCTTGGAATGTATCCCCTGTGGGCGAGGAGGGACTACTGCATAGCTTTACAATTCATGTTTTAAATGATATTAAGGAAACATGCCATTAAAAGTGGAGAATTCTCTGGTTATGCAAGCCCTCCCACTCCAACTGATCTGTATTTCAGAAAGTTATTTGTTGAGGTATAATGTCATGCATGTAACAGGTGTTTCATTGATATTGGTTTATCTTATTCTAATTTTAAATATAGTCATAAAAGGAACACTGTTTGAAGGAGAACTCAAACTCTATTTTTAATTGAAAAGCATTTAAATCTCATCTTTTAATAAAAATTGCTCACCCCTGGAAATTCTGATGTATCTCCCCAAGGGAGATTTTACCCTTACTTTCTAGAGAATTGGCTTATCAAGCAAAAAGATTTAGTTGAGCTTTATTTTCTGAAGTTTCTGTTATGAAAACAATAGGTACCATTTCATCTTTTAAATATAAACTACATAAATATTTATGAATTACAGAAGCATATATAATATACATTTAAATCTTCTAAATATGAAATTATATTGAACATGCTTCTTGAAACTGCATGTCCTCCCTGCTCTTCTGAGAATTGATTTCAAATCATATGTCAATACCATGAAGTCAAAGTCAGCACTTATTTGCTCATTGGCTTATCCTTTCTCGCTTTTCCACCAGGTACTCTGCCTGGGGATACAGAGCCGTGTGTGGAAATCCTGTCACCTCATAACCTGTGGATACTCTGCAATTCCAGAAACCCTGCTGAACAGAAGGCGGGAGACGTGGAAGTCCTGGCTGGGCACGAGGACACGAAGGGACCACCCTTGACCAAGGCAGAACTCAACAGAACCTAAGGTGAGACTGGTAGGCAATGCCTCTTTGCTGAAAGCCAGATTTCTCAGCTCCTTTCCACTCTCTTCTGTCAACTTGCCATGAACAAATGACATCTGTCACCTGCGAGGCGGGCCAGGGACAGTCACCATATGGTTCGCACACATTATCCAGTACCAGCCTGCCTTTTCCAGTTGCTGCACCAGCCTTGCCAAACATTTATAGCACATCACCACTGCATTCTCTCCCTGCTCTCATCTTCCGTACTGTAATAAACCACAGCCTGACCCTGTTCCTAGGTGGTGCTGATGCTGTGCTGCCCAAGAATGTGGATGATGTGATTAGAAATCTTGTGAATGTAACCGTTGTGTGGCCAGAATAGCATTTAGCTCTCACTTGGCTACTTTGTCACTTTGGGCGGGCATTGTTATCAGTTTGTTCAAAAAAATACTTATAAGTCCATCCAATGCCCCCAGCGCTGCTATAGAATAAAAGGTCATTTCTTATTAGTCCAAACACTAGAATTTTATATTTTGTATTTTCCAAAAAGTTGATTGTGAGAACCGAAATGATTGTGAGATCATTGTAAAGAAGAAAAGTAAAACCATGGCTGCATATTCATTTGAACAGGAGTAGAAATGAGAGATGGGCTTCCCAGGTAGCTCAAACAGTAAAGAATCTGCCTGTAATATGGGAGACTGGGGTTTGATTCCCTGGATCGGGAAGATCCCCTGGAGAAGGCCATGGCAACCCACTCCAGTATTCTTGCCTGGAGAATTCCATGGACAGAGGAGCCTGGCGGGCTACAGTCCATGGGGTCGCAAAGAGTCGGACACGACTGAGTGACCAACACTTTCAGAAATGAGAGATGGCAGAAATTTGAAAAAGTAAGGCATCTGAATGACCACCAGATGGCAGTGTGGGGCCACCTGGAAGCACAAGCCAAAGGCTGCATTCTCTCCCTCTAGGCAGCCTTTGAAAATTTCAGCCCCAAAGAGGCAATTTTGTGTAAATGTATCAGACTTAAGCATCTTATTAAATGATTATAAAATATATTTAAATGCATTTAAAATGAAGTTCTTAAGAATGTTTTTAGGAAACGGAAAGATTTACATTTCCTGTAATACAAAATTTTAACCCCACAAGTCTTCAAAATATAATTAACTCAGGGAAGGCTCATGAATCAAGACAGAGAATTAATGACCACATAGAGAAAATTTAAGAAACAATAATTGATTTTTTTTATTAGAGAAGAGATCATTTAAGCAACCACAGCTATTACCCAAATAATTATTTTTCTCCTAATGGCTACAAACCATTGTGCATGAAAATGATACCCATAATTTTTACTTACTCTAGAGGAAGTCAAATAATTTTTACAAAATTTCTGCACACTGAGGTAAAATATTTGCTGCTTGCTTTTTTCAATATATCATGGTATAGGGATGCCAAGCAAATGTATAAAGGTACAAAAAGAAGTATTTTGAGGTATAAAAAGAGATTTATATTTTTAAAGTTGGAGAACTGTTACTTCAAAATATAGTTCTAGAGCCAGCCTCTTAGTCTTGCTCTGCCCCAGACATAGTGAAAGAATGTTCTAGCAAAGGCCACGATAAAGAGAGGACTAGAAAAGAGCACAGGAGGCACAGACCTTCATTACCTCCCTGGAAGAGTACATGTAAATTGGATTTTGGTAAACTGAATATTCTTTCCTTTTTCTTTCTAGAATCACAATTTCAAAGATACTTTAATTTCCTTCCATCCTTCTGTTCTTTCCTGTTTTAATTCACCTTCAGGTAGCAGTAGGTGCTAGCACTAAGTTTTCCAACTTAATAAATACTAGAATAAATATTAGAATGCATAATTTAAATGGAAAGAAACTTTTATTGAATGACTAGATATGCCAGGTGCTTTATATTAAGTTATTTCATTTAATTGCTGCTTCTATTCAGTGAATTAATTATTATCACTGGTAATAATGTTAATAAAATCAATCTCGTGATAAATGATTTTTGGAAAGTAAAGAACCATTCCATAATTATGGGTTTTGTAGGCTCTGAGTTTTGCATAATAGCATTGCTTAAGTCAGGGGCTACCTGGTAATTAGAGAACAAATTAAATGTAAGATTCAGAAAGGGAGAAAAGTCAGCTGAAAGGCACAAGTGATTTGGCTCATCTCACTGGTCAATAAATGAGTTTTGGGGAGTCGCTGGGGCTTTTCTCCATATATTACTCTGTGTCAATAAGGTCTTATTTCTGTCCACTGCAGACACTGACAGTCTCAGGGAGTTTCTTTGTTTTGTTTTTAAAGAATTATTGCCAAGTAAGTTTCTACAGCCAGAAGAATTTATGTGAAAAAAAAGAAGAATTCATGTGAAATTTGTTTCACATGATTCTTTGCTGAAATAACTGTGATGAAGTAATCAGTTAATTTAGAAAAGGGAAACAATAAAATTCTTCATTAATGTCAGAGAAGAGGCTAAATAACTGAAGTTTAAGTTTCAACAAGCTTTTCTGTCACTGTATAGACAGTTTAAAGGGAAAGATTTATGAGACCTAGAAGCAATTGTCTATAGGCAGTTAGCTCAGCAGCCAGACTATGGCGCTAATGAGGTTAAGGCTCTGAGTTCAAACCTATAAATATTCCTGTGGGATCTTAGTTCCCCAACCAGGGATTGAACCTGGGTCCTTGGCAGTGAAAGCGTGGCATCCTAACCACTGGACTGTGAGGGAAGTCCCTCAAAGCTGTACATACTCCTAAGGCATGTCAGCTCCTTCATGAGTCACATGTAGACCTATGGGAGGATCAGAGCAAACAAATCCTCATCCTTGAAAAAACTAATCAGCCTATATTCTGCTAGTGATCAGTGGCACCTTTTTCTTTTTTTTTTTTTTTTTTTCGTATAAGGTCATCTTACATGCCTTGCCTCTGTGAACATACAACAAATATTTGGATTCAGTTAATTTTGTAACAAGTTTAGCACTTTGTGGACATTAATCGTATGATTTTGCCAATCATTCTTGTTACCAAAATTCAAAAGAGAAAACATCCACTCTATAAGATTCAGATGTTCCCAGTGTAGAGTGCGGATTAGAGATTTCATTGATTTCTTCAGCAGAAAAGGACAGGGGGTACAGACAGCAAAGGACTCAGTCCTTTACCCTGGCTCCCAAGTGGAGTTCTGCTTTATCTCCTAGACATTTCTAATTTGGCAAATTTCCCAGTGACTGACTCTGGGAAATAGTACAATGGTTTTATAATAACATACAACCCCTGGCACACTTTAAAAAAAGCTTTCAGGGGTATATCAAAAGGCTTAGCATTATTTGGTGCAAATAGTGAAATTTCACCACGTGAGTTATGAGCACCCATGACTTTTCTAAGAACTTCTAGGGGTTAATCCGTACTGACTCCCCTTGAAACCTCAGGGGAAAAAGTTTTTCAGTTGTCCCAGAAATTAATTCAGGACTAATGAACTGAGTTGAAAGGATAGATTTAGGGGAAAAGAGACAGCATCTTAGGATGTCAGAAATTGAGATGGCAGACAGAGATCAATTTCTCTTATTGTCTTCTGCTACTGGTCTGGCTAGAAACCATTTTGCTGTGTGAGGCTGATGTTTGACAAATGGATCCAGGGGGTGGGATTAAAATCCTTGCCCATTCCCAGCAGACAGAGGCCAGGAGCTCCCATTACAGATGCTACTGGAGACTCATTGTGTACAAAGGAGTACTAACACCAAGGGAGCCCCGCTGCTACCATTTTCTCAGAACCATTCCTTGGGAAAATATGTCCTCCAGTGTATACCACTAAACCGTCACTGACTATCCTAACAAAATTAGAATTCCTTATCCTCTGTGCAAGAGCCTCTTTTCCAGAGCTGAGATACATTAACACGCAATTTTATAATTTTCTACCTATTTTACTTCAGTGTGAGCTTTCATAGTAATAAAGATACATTTTCAGGAGCATGAACAAATATGCTCAAATGAGGAGAAAGCTAAGCCATTATCCTGACTTCAGTTTGAAAGAGTACCTGGCAGAGTGTGGGGCTGGGGAAAGTTTTCGGCTGAAAAACAGCTTATCCTTGTAGGTATAATTTGTGGTGGTTGTTGTTGCTACTTTTATGGAACAGAACAGCCAGCATACAGACTTCACTCCCACAGGTCCTCAGCAAGGCAGGTAATCAGTGCTGCTTTCAATGTTCTCATTCAGAAACTCAGAACTAGTTTATTTTCCCTACACACTTACCTTTTCTAAGTAGGTATAGCTCCAAATTTTCCCATCAGCCCAAGTTCTTGAAATTATTTTTCCACTCTGGTCATATTCCATTTTTTCATTCCATGTCCCTCTTTGAATAAATGTCACCAATCCCGAAGGTGAATATGTGATGTTCACTTCATTATATCTGCTTACAGGAGACCACAGAACAGGTCGTCCAGTCTGGTCATAAAGAATTCGAAGGGTGAATTTCCGATGGTCATCATAGATCTTGCCTGTGCGAGTCATATGATCAAAATCAATGGAGAGCAGGTTTCTGTTATGGGCCTACAAAAAAGAGATAGGAAGCACATTTGAAGCACTGCCTTAGTTCCCCTCATCAAGGGCATTCACAATCCCAAAGCTTTTTCTGTTTCTCCAGCAATGGGGTCTCTCTTGCCTTTGAATCTGCATGGCTTCTCCTTGGATGACAACCTGTCTTTATTCTCCCAGGAGACTCTACAACGTTGGAAGGCCGGGGCCATGTCTTAACTACTGGGATGTGCTAGATTCTCAGCATATGGTTGTTGACTATTTTTTTCCAACTCAAGTCTCAACTGTGCTGATCCAGTTTTCAGTGATTATGTAATCTTACTTTATGTAAGTCAGACGCCTACAGAGGAATGGGGCTTCCTCCACCGCTTTTAACAATGAAGTGGCTAGAACATAGAATGGTCAATAATTTACATAATTAGCAAGCAGACAAAAGGAATATAGAGAGCGCCCTCTAATTTATACAGAGATTCCCTTCTCTGGCTTCCTTGTTCCTCTGGGCATGGCGTTTTATTGTAATACTTTGCATCTATCACAGGGGAACACAGAGCAACTCAGACTGTCTCCTAGACATGAAAGCCCACTCAGCAATGTCTGCATGGAGGCCAGCAGGTAACTGTGGGAGGTATTGGTAGGTCCCCCAGTACTTGCAAGGGGGGCACCATTCAATGAGGTTGTGCAGCTTTAAGTCGTTGCCTCCTCCATTGGCCTAAAATAATCTTTATGCCAAAGAGGAATATTTTGGGGTGGCAAATTCATCTCCCTTACAAATAAACAAGGAGAAACTTTGAGAAATGTAAACAACAGTGACCCGGGAGTCAGGAGACTGAATTAGCTGCTTGTCTGTACACCAGTCATTTTTTTTCTACTTGGGCCTTAGTTTTCATCTGTGAAACGGGAGTAATGTTTAACACTCAACATCACACACCTGTGCTAAGAATTAAATGAGATTACATATACAGGTACCTGGTGATGTATAAAAATAATATTAGTAATGGTTATTTTTATTACTTTTAAAAATATTTATTGATTTTCTGCTGCACCACAGGGCACGTGGGATCTTAGTTCCTCAACCAGAGATCAAACGTGTACCCCCTGCAGTGGAAGTGCGAAGTCTTAACTTTCCTAACCACCAGGGAGGTCTCAGTAATTGTTATTTTTAGATATGATTACTCTTCTCATCTCAGTTAGGCTTCTAAATGGGCCCACGTGTCAGATTCCAAAGCGACTGTAGGAACGTCAACATGATCCAGGACAGAGTGTTAAATATCTGGTTAATGAGGTAGGGGAAAAAAATCAACATTAGGGTTTGACTATATTAATCATAGTCGTACTAAACCAATTCACTAGCTATTCAACTAAACTTTATGCTAATTCATTTAAAATTTTTGTGGTCAAGGATTCCTTTAATTATCTGAAAGCTACACACTGTTTCCCCAGAAAAATGCATATAAACACATCAATGAACATTTTAAACAAAATCTCAAGTGGGCTCTGAAATCATGAAATTTTTAGAGGTCTTGAGTCCAATTTCAAAATCCTGACTCAGAAAGAGGTTTTTAAAAAATGTTAATTTTTTTTTTTTTTTTGCTGTTTAAAAACCTGAGATAAAACTGACATAAAACATTATATTAGTTTTAGGTGTATGGTATGATTCAGTATTGGTATATATTTCAAAATAATCACCATGATAAATCTAGTTGACATCCATCACCACATGTAGTTACAATTTTTTTTCCAGAGATGAGGACTTTTAAGATCTATTCTCTTAGCAACTGTCAAATATACAATACAGTATTATTAACTATAGTCACCATGCTGTACATTACATGCTCATATCTTTTAACTGAAACTTTGTACCTTTTGACCTCCTTCACCCATTTCACCCACCCTTCACTCTCTGCCTCTGGCCACCACCAATCTGTTCTATGTATCTATTAGCTCTTTTTTTTGCGGGGCGGTGGGGGGGGGGGCGGGATTCAACATCTAAATGAGATGTAGGATTTTTATCTTAGTGGCCTGGATGAGTGCAAAGCCAACATTCTCATTTCAGACTCTGGTCTTCCTTTGCTCCTTTTATGCACTTTGCTTTTTAAAATAACCTCTTTAAGTACCTCCCTCCAATTATAAAAGTGATATTTTTCCATTGCAGAAAAACTGGAAAGTATAGAAATATACAAAGTAATTATCTGTAATCCTATCCTCCAGCATGAATCACTGCTAATCACTGCTAATCATTTCCAGCATTTCATACCCACTTTTTAAAAATATAATCTTACACTTAAAGACTACAACAAGAATTGTTTTATATCCTACTGTTCAGCTAATGTTTTATCTCCATCATTCCTCATGTTATTAGATATTCTGAATATGTGGATTTTAATGGTTATATCAACATGGTAAACATTTATCTATCTTTTCTCCTATTGTTGGAAATTAGTTTTTGTTGTCCATTTTTCTTTCAATGTTCATGATTTGTGGAGAAGTTTTGTAAGTAATTATTTCCTTAATACAAAACCCTATAAGGGAAATTACTGGGTCAAATGATAACGTATTAAAGACTCCTGCTGCAACTTGAGATATTACTTTATAGTGCACAAAGGTTTACAAATGTATGCTCTTATTAACTAGCAGTGGAGGCGTTCCTGTCTGCATTGTAACCAGCACTGAGTATTATCACTGTTAGTAAGCTTTTCCCAATATGAGAGTGGAGAAAACGCTATGTTATTGTGGTTTAAATTTGCATGTATTTAATTACCAATGAGATTGAACCGTTTTAAATGGCTATTGGCCACACCTATGTCTGCTATGAATTGTCTGCTATTTTCAACGTTTTTTGGTTTCAGTTTCTTTATCAGCCAGCTGGGGCTAATGATATTTGCCCTTAGTTTTGAGCTGCAGAAAAAACAAAAAGGACAGCAAGTGTTCCATGCCATGAATTCCAGAAGACTAGTGATTAGATACTCCAATTATTTGGGAGGAAGTCTTGTTAGCTGCAGTGGTAGGTTTCATTCATGGAATAGAGCCACAGATTGGGAAGCATGACTCTAACCACCTGTAGCCTATGTGTGCAGTGTTGTAGCATAAATACAAACTAACCTGCTGTTATAACCTAAAAGGTGATAGAGAAGCACATATTTCCTGTCTTTTGATACACAGGGCTTGGAAACCTACACAAAACCAGGTGTTCTTTCTTCAACTACCTTTCCTGTGGTTTTATAGCCACATATCTCTAACTGTAACACTGTTCATTTACAATAGCTGTAAAATATCCATGTACTCCCAGAGACAGTTGTAACGGTTACAATTTATGTTATAATGGTAGTTAAAGAGCCAAAGTATCAAGTGATTTTCAGTTCAACTAAATTTGTGGTTTTATTTGTCTGATAGATTAAGTTTACTACTCAAGAACACATTTCTTAATAAAATCATTACAGCAACACAAGCAAGGGACCACTGTTAAAAATCCACTACAAAGCGAGCAGAGGAAAAGTCTGCCTAATGTTCTTTCTCTGCCTGTCAAGACTTATGCTACCATGCTTCTCTGTTTTTGGATAATGCACTCTGATATTCAGATGCTGCTGAAACACTAGTTTCAAAGTCAGGTTTGGAAGGTAATGTGAAATTTGGCTCAGAGCTGCAAGGGGATGAAAGAATTGAAGATACCACAGCCCTCCATCTGGCGAGTCTCCTGTGGAACTTGTGAGAAGACTGTGGGAAAGAATGGTTTTCTTAGGTAAGCTCCTTGACCTTCCTTCTTGACTGCTTACGTGACTCCAGCCTGTATGGCAGGAAGCAGAACTAGGCTGACCGCCTCTGACTGCTGGGGTCATGAGCAAGGTTGGAAAAGCAACGTGTTCATACAAGCTACTGTTTGCCTGAAAGACAGTAATAGCCCTTGACCCAAGTGTGGGCCATCAATCCTTATCACATCAGCTCTTCCCCCACACAATCTATAGCAATCCCTGACCTGGAAAAGAGAGGGGCAAAGCAAAGGCTGATGTTTGAGAATAGCCCCAAGTTAAAAAGGGTCCCTTTGGACAAGCTGCACATTGAACGAGAGATCTGAGTTTGGCAACTGATGAGTTGTCCACTGGGGCAAGGAAGCTGGACTTGGTAAAATTTTTCATAAGAAAGGATGTATTTGTGCTTTAATTTATTCTTTGGTTTTCCTTAGGCTTTTTTTCAGCTTTGCTGAAGAGAAGTAAGGAGAAAGGCTTGATTTTGTTCACACTTGGACCAGAGAGGAAAGAGGAAAGAGTATGCCCTGGGGAGCCATGGGTTGTGTTGCCAGAAGGAATCAACGTACCTGCAAAGCATGGGCACAGGCCAAAGATCCAAATAAAGGTGTCCTCTGCCTCCCCCCAGAGCCTTTCCTTGCTCTTTCTGAGGAGTTTGTGATTTAATTGCTTAAGAGACAGTCCTTTCAACTCCCTTCAATTTGAGACTCATTCAATTAGTAGCCTAAAGATTATATTAGGTTGATCTATAAGACAACTGCTGGTATTTGAGTGTTTTTTGGTCTACGAAAAGGGCAGCTTGCTATGGTTTAACCCAACACACACACACACCCCAACAGGAAAGTATTTAATCAAGAGCAAATGAATTTAGTGTAAAACTGAGCAAGTTAAATGGTATGGCAGAAATCAGGTGAGAGGAATGAATAAGGTTTTGAAGAAGAACTGGTATGCTCATTTGCACATATACACACACAGTGCTAAACTCTAAGCTACAATCAGAGCAGCTGATTTTCTTTCGCAAGAAAGGAGGAGAAGGCTGAATTTTCAAGGATGCTATCCAGCATTTCAACTCACAATGCAACTGAGGTACCTGTTAGATTTTTGCTGAAGAAGTTTGAAGGCGAATAAGTCAGATGGGCCAAATATTCACTCTGTGGTTTGGAAGACATACTGCATTTAAGTTTCATGAAGCTGTGAGAATGGATGCAGGAGTCAGAGCTGCTTTTAAATTGGGACATGCTCCTTTATTCTCACTGGTTTAAAGGTAATTAGTACTTGATTTTTAGATATTGATCAATACAATTCTAAAGACTTTATTTTTGACTGATATTGCTATGTTGACAATCAAAACCCACTTAGGCTTACTTTTATTTCAGAGTGGCCTACAAAGGAACAGGGCATGTAGGCAGCATTAACATCAGCCTCCATTACTCCACTGGGAACTTTTTTTAACCTGTAGTTTTCTTTTTTCCTCCCAAGACACACTCTTTACCTGGGCAGCCAACAGAATCTTAGTGCCAGAAGAAATCTTACAACATGGGCTATTGAACTGGACTGCCTAGGTTCAAATCCTGTGTCACCCTTTACTAGCTGTGTGACCTCTATGTGCCTCAGTTTCTTTATCTGTAAAGTGAGAATGCTAATAAGAGGACATGTCTGATAAGATGTTGTGAATAGTAAATAAGTTACTATATGGCAATATACATATAAGATTTCAATGAATGTTAGCTGTTATAATTATGCTTAGTGGTAGCTGTTATAATTATGCTTAGTGGTAACAATACTACTAATAATAGAGATTGTATAGACCATATCCCTCATTTTATAGATGGGAAAAGTGGTGCAAAATTATGGGCATACCAGTTCTTCTTTAAAACCTTATTCATTCCTCTCACCTGATTTCTGCCATACCATTTAACCTGGACACTTTTTGCACTGAATTAATTTGCTCTTGTGGAAATACTTTCCTGTTGGTGAATTCATCTGGGTGACCATACAATAGGCATTTAAAAATTTTAATATCAATTAACTAATACTTATATACAAATGAAATAGTGTGTGAAATAAGACTTTCTGCCTAGTTATCTTAGCAGAGTCGTCCCAGGATTAACAAACATAGTTGTTTCTATGATTTGAAGGCCCCAAGGATCCCCCTGACCCTGAAAACCAACACTGCTCAGTAGCCTTGATGCCTGAAATCTCCAGGTGACTCCTTATGGGTAAATACACTGTTACCTGGGATGGAGAACCACAGATATATTTTAAAAACAGACAAATCTATCTGTAAGCAGGCTTCTTACCTAAATTTTCACAAAATGAATCCCTCCAGCAAACCTGGAGAGAAGGAAGTCAAAACAGCATGAAGCAAACATGTTTTCTGAGAAAGGAGGGAGATGCTAGAGGGAACGGGCCTCCCACGTTCCCCATCATTTGTCAGCCTGGGACCTTGTGTTTCACCAGGCTTGTTCTGCCTTTCAGAGCTCAGCTCACGTAGGACTAGTCACATGTTGCATTTTAAAACCACTCTACCCTGTTCTTAGTTATCTTTGAATGGAGAGAAAAACAATCAATTGTGAGGGTTTTTAGACGAGTCTTCACTTCATTTTGCTTGTAAACACATAATCATCTTACTTGATTTGATGACGTCAGTGTGAAGTGCTAAGCTTCTTGGATTTTTTTTTCTTTTTAATAACGGACGCTGCAGCTTTGGAGCTTCGCTGTCACCTCACATCTCAGTCTGAAAAATCTTATAAAGAGCTTGAGGTCCAGTGCTGGGATAAGTCTCATCTAAACAGCATTACGATTCATGGACACAGCAAGGTGCATTCTGGATGTACTTTCTAAACCAGTTTGCTTTCGGTGAATGTTGAATTTCTTGATGGTCCAGGGAAAGGTATTTATGGGGACAGATGAATGCAGCAGATGAGGATATACATAGACTGGAGGGGAAAGTACATTGCAAGGAAGATGATTCAAACACAATTCAGGTTTGGTGTGTGTGGGGCGGGGAGGTGGGGGGAGGAAATGGATTTTTTAAACAGGTGAAATTTTAGGATGTTAATGTGATTTATTTCACTTAATGGAGCTGGTGCCAAAACAGGATCTCATGTTCCCCAGCAGTTTGTTTCCTCACCTTGAAGAGGACCCTGAGTGTGTGTGTGAAAAAAAAAAAGTCACCAATCATTGGAGAAAAGTGACTCTTTTTGCTTTATCTTCAAGGGAAGTCTATCATTTTCTGATTTTTTTCCTTTCCACTAGAAGGTCTGGGCTGGATCCACACTGGCCTTTGGGGAACATATTCATTCCATTAAATTGGCTATGCCTAATCTGGGGAAACTGAGGCAGTGATATAAGCAAGAGTGCCTAAGGATGGAGAGAGTAGATAAGGACTGTCGAGTTAAACAGCCTCCTTCCTCTCGCCTCCTTCACACTTTTCCTGCCCACCCACACTTGCCAGTACATTAGAGTCGATTATTTGTCTCTTTTTGTCAGCATTGAAATGAGGAGTCAGGCCCTGCCAAGATGGGCTCCACTGAGTGGGGCAATGATTTATAGATTAATTATTTTAAGGAACAAGGAAGTACAACATGATGGAGTGGAAAGAGTGCTGCACTAGGCGAAGACTTGCATTTTAGTGCTGGCTCTGATCCATAATAGCTGTTTGACTTTGGGCAAATCACTTAACCTCTCTAGGCCTTAGTCTCCTTATCTGTAAATTGGGAATAGCCAATCATTAATGGTTGTGGTGATCAAACAAAACCCTGACTGTGAAAACATTTTGTTAATTGTAGGAAATGGCAACACACTCCAGTACTCTTGCCTGGAAAATTCTTTGGGCTACAATCCATGGGGTAGAAAAGAGTCGGACACGACTGAGCGACTTTACTTCACTTTAAACATATGTAAAGGATCGTTATTGGTGTTAGAGTTTTCTAGGGACGTGTACAGTAACACCACCTAGCCAGTCTCCAGTTCTAGAACCTCAGGAAGAACCCTTGAAGTCACAGATGAGAGGGCCCTGAATTTGCTGCCGTTATAAGCCATTCTACAAATCTGCTCAACTCTACCACCGGATGGGAAACTGGTCAATTATAAATAGTATTAATGGCAAGGATCTAACAGAAGCAGAAGAGATTAGGAAGAGGTAGCAATAATACACAAAAGAACTTACAAAAAAGGTCTTAATGACCCAGATAACCACAATGGTATGATCACTCACCTAGAGCCAGACATCCTATAGAGTGCAAAGTCAAGTGGGCCTTAGGAAGCGTTACTATAAACAAAGCTAGTGGAGGTGGTGGAATTTGAGCTGAGCTATTTAAAATCTTAAAAGATGGTGCGGTTAAAGTACTGCACTCAACATGCCAGCAAAGTTGGAAAACTCAGCAGTGGCCACAGGACTGGAAAAGGTCAGTTTTCATTCCAATCCCAAAGAAGGGCAATGCCAAAGAATGTTCAAACTACCGCACAATTGCACTCATTTCACATGCTAGCAGGGCTTCCCAGGTGGGGCTAGTGGTAATGCCAATGCAGGAGATGTAAGGGATGCGTGTTTGATCCCTGGGTTGGGAAGGTCCCCTGGAGGAGGGCATGGTAACCCACTCCAGTTTTCTTGCCTGGAGAATCCAATGGACAGAATAGCTTGGTGGGCTACAGTCCATAAGGTTGCAAAGAGTCAGACATGACTGAAACGACTTGGCATGCACGCACACACATGCCAGCAAGGTAATGCTAAAAATCCTTCAAGGCAGGCTTCAATAGCACGTGAACCTGAACTTGCAGATGTACAAGCTGGGTTTAGAAAAGGCAGAGGAGCCAGAGATCAAATTGCCAACATTCACTGGATCATAGAGAAAGCAAGGGAATTCCAGAAAAGCATCTACTTCTGCTTCATTGACTATGAGAAAGCCTTTGACTGTGTGGATTACAACACTGTGGAAAACTCTTAAAGAGATGGGAGTATCAGACCACCTTACCTGTCTACTGAGAAACCTGTATATGGTCAAGGAACAACAGTTAGAACCGGACACAGAACAGCGGACTGGTTCAAAATTGGGAAAGGCTGTATATAGTCGCCCTGTTTACTTAACTTACATGCAGAGTACATAATACAAAATGTTAGATGAATCACAAGCTGAAATCAAGATTTCCAGGAGAAATATCAACAAGCTCAGATATGTAGATGATACCACAATAATGGCAGAAAGCAAAGAGGAATTAAAAAGCCTCTTGATGAGGATGAAAGAGGAGAGTGAAAAAGCTAGCTTAAAACTCATTATGGCAAAACCAATACAATATTGTAAAGTGAAAAAATAAAATAAAATAAAAAATAAATGCAATTATTAAAAAAAAAGAAATACACTTTGAAAAAAAAAGAAAAAAAAAAACAAAACTACTAAGATCATGGCATCCAGTCCCCTCGCTTCATGGCAAATAGATGGGGAAAAAAAGGAAACAGTGGCAGATTTTATTTTCTTGGGTTCCAGAATCACTGCGGATGGTGATTGCAGCCATGAAAGTAAAAGATGCTTGCTCCTTGGAGGAAAAGCTATGACAAACCTAGACAGCATATTAAAAAGCAGAGACATCACTTTACCAACAAATGTCCATATAGTCAAAGCTATGGTTTTTCTAGTAGCCATGTACAGATTTGAGTTGGACCATAAAGAAGGCTGAGCACAAAAGAATTGATGCTTTTAAATTGTGGTGCTGGAGAAGAATCTTGAGAGTCCCCTGGACAGCAAGGAGATCAAACCAGTCAGTCCTAAAGGAAATCAACCCTGAATATTCATTGAAAGGACTGATGCTGAAACTGAAGCTCCAATACTTTGGCTACTTGATGCGAAGAGCTGACTCCCTGGAAAAGACCCTGATGCTGGGAAGATTGAGGGCAGGAGGAGAAGAGGATGATAGAGGATAAGATGGTTGGATGGCAGCATCAACTCAATGGACATGAGTTTGAGCAAACTCCAGGAGATAGTGAAGGACAGGGAAGCCTGGCATGCTTCAGTCCATGGGGTGGCAAAGAGATGGACATGACTTAGTGACTGAACAACAACAACAAATAACACTTCACTCTACTCACACGGAAGAGTGCCCATGTATTTTATGCCCACTAACCTCAGTATTAAGGACAATTTGGAATATGATGTGAAAATTACACTTTATACTCTCTCTCCATTATCTGTACATATGGAGGGGAGAAAATAGGATGGGCCATCATAGAAAGCGGAAAATAATAAAGTCACATGGTATAGAATGTGTTCTAAAAAATGGAAAATCCCAAAGTCATATAGTGTATGATATGACTCATAAACTTTATTCAGACTCTAAGCTGCTGCTGCTACTGCTAAGTCGCTTCAGTCATGTCCGACTCTGCGACCCCATAGACAGCAGCCCACCAGGCTCCCCCGTCCCTGGGATTCTCCAGGCAAGAACACTGCAGTGGGCTGCCATTTCCTTCTCCAATGCATGAAAAGTGAAAGTGAAGTCGCTCAGTCGTGTCCGACTCTATGCGACACCATAGACAGCAGCCTACCAGGCTCCTCCATAGACAGCAGCCTACCAGGCTCCTCCATCCATGGGATTTTCCAGGCAAGAGTACTGGAGTGGGTTGCCATTGCCTTCTCCGACTCTAAGCTGGGGAGGCACCAAAATACCATTTATTTGATGTAATTTTCCTAGGGTGAGTCCATGAGGTTGATATACCATGTGTATATAATTCTGACTTTTCTCTAGTATGACATCTTCATTTCACAGGTGAAGAAAATAAAGGCATTTCTTAAGCCAGTTGTAAGACTCCCCTATTTAGGGTTCTAAGCAGGAGATCCCATTTCTAGAAGAACTCTGATAGGAAACCTTTACTGCCCACACATAGAGAGGTTTGGACTATTTGGGCTGGTTTCACCTCTCATTTCTCCCACTCCAGTACTCTTGCCTGGAAAAACCCATGGATGGAGGAGCCTGGTAGGCTGCAGTCCATGGGGTCGCTAAGGGTTGGACACAACTAAGCAACTTCACTTTCACTTTTTACTGTCATGCATTGGAGAAGGAAATGGCAACCCACTCCAGTGTTCTTGCCTGGAGAATCCCAGGGACGGGGGAGCCTGGTGGGCTGCCGTCTATGGGGTTGCACAGAGGCGGACACGACTGAAGTGACTTAGCAGCAGCAGCAGCACCTCTCATTTCAGTGGCATTTCTGGTAAATATTCTGGCCAATCGAATCAAAGCATACAAACTGACTTGTGCATGTAGACAACTTTAGTGGCTGTTACAAAAACAACCACAAAAGTCTATCTCTGAGTCACCAACAGAACTGACTCGGAAGTGAGCACATGGGACTGGTCTGACTGCTTGTTGCTGGAACTGGGTGGTTGTTTGCTGTTGCCCTGTCACAGCCTAGAGGTTACTGCATTTTTACTGTGAGCGAAGAAATGCAAGTGTTCCAGGTATCCCAGGCAAGACACAGGTGCTCAAAGCAGGCCTAGCCTCAATAGTGAGTAACTGCCTCAGGTTGGCAGTTGCTCTTGGGCTCATATTGAATGTTGCTATATTTGGAAAGTTGGTCATGTCATCCTAACATTGCTTCATGTTCAAGAAGGGACAGGTATAAAGAGTGCGGTGGTGCTTGTGGGTTTCCTGTGCAGCAGAAAGGCAATTCTGACTGAGAGATCCCAGGTTAACTGTGGTGAACTGCGCTCGGTAAAAACTTGAAAACTCCCAAATCTTGCATTTCTCCCAGGCAGCTCTCTTTTGGGCTTCCCAGGTGATGCTAGTGGTAAAGAATCTGCCTGCCAATGCAGGAGATGGAAGAGACCCGGGTTCAATCCTGGGTCGGGAAGATCCCCTGGAGGAGGACATGGCACCCCACTCCAGTATTCTTGCCTGGAGAATCCCATGGACAGAGGAGCCTGGTGGACTACAGTCCATGAGGTCACAAAGGGTCAGACACAACTGAAGCACGCATCCATGCTCTCTCTGAGTGCCATTAAGCCAACAGGAGCACTAGTCCTTGACCTCTCTGGCCCTTAATATGTATATTCAAGGCAACGATATCATTCACTGATTTCTCCTTTAATTGCCTTTGTCCAAATGTTGCCTGACGTTGCATATCCTTCTGTGTGTACCTGCCTGGCCTTTTCGAATAAAGTATCTACCACCACATGGGGCTTCCCTTGTGGCTCAGCTGGTAACGAATCTACCTGCAATGCAGGAGACCTAGGTTCAATCCCTGGGTTGGGAAGGTCCCCTGGGGAAGGGAAAGGTTACCCATTCCAGTATTCTGGCCTGGAGAATTCCATGGACTGTGTAGTCCACTGGGTCATAAAGAGTTCGACACGACTGAGCGACTTTCACTTTCACTTTTTACCAGGAAGCAGGGGTTTGAGGCATCTCCAGGCCATATGAGGGATTCCGGAGGGCCTCCTGACTACACGCATTTCTAGATCCAGACATTGTCGGTGCCTGAAATTGCTACTGTCTGAGCACTTTAGCTGGCTAATGGCAAAGAAAGCTCTTATTAGAATGTTCATTTAAGGATACTGAAACATTATCAGCCATTAGCACCCTCTCTTGAATTACTATATATATAAGTTAGTCACCTAGAAAACCTTTAGAGAAATGGGACTTCTGATTAGGGAGGTGCTGCGGTTTTCAAAAATACAACACCAGTTATCTAGGTGCTGTCAGGTCGAGACTCACCCTCAGCCTCCTTTCGAAAGCTGAAATGTTGCCTTTGTTCTGCTCCTTGCGCTGCCGCCACTCGATGAGGTTGGCGTTGTGCTCCCCGGGCAGAGAGATGTTGCATTTGCCCAGGGTGGGGTTGACCGCCCCGGCCAGGATGTGGGGCTCTGAACTGAGGCTGATCTCCATCCCACTGGCAAAGGTGACACGCAGGGAGCCATCTGGACTCACCCGATAGGTACTCTGGGTATTTTCTGCAGAGAGAGGAGCAAAGGAGGAAGCGGGGGAAGAAGAGGGAAGCACAGAAGTAGAGGAGAGACAACTTGAGCTTCAGGAGGCAAGTTTGGGAAAGGAAGAGCAGGTGTGGCGCCGTGGACCTCACTGCCCTCAGGGCTATAGACAGCCATTCTGACAAGCCCACATGCTCTCTGTCCATTTGGGTCTTGTTAGTTTCACAGCTGAGCTGTCTTGTTTCTTGGACAAAAGACTCCCGTGTAATACTGTAGGCTGTTTCTGTTTTTCAAAACGTTCTCATTTTTAAAGGATTTCCTCACAAACTTCTTCTCTGACTTGGTGGATTGGCCTTCTCCGTTTGATATGTTGGGAGCTAGAATGAGCGGAGTATGCAGTGTAATTCAGAACCCTCAGTACCTGGGGACTCAAGCACAGTGGCTGGTCTCCAGGAAAGGATACGCTGACAAAGGTTGCCGCCGATCCTTTTAGAGTGGATCTGATGTTGGACAGTTCTGTGTTTGGCCTCACAGCCTAACAACAGAACGGGTCCTTAATGACTGGGCAGAGAGAAAATGATTTCTCTGTGTCCATTTCTCTCAGCTTCTAAGACATTCTTTCCAAATCCACCTTCCTTTTTTCCTTCCTTCCTGTTTACTTCCCTCTTGCTCTCTCCCTCTCTCTCCTTTCCTTCTTTCTTCCTTCCATTCTCTCTTACATTTCCCTTATATTCCAGCTTGGTGTGCACCCTCACTCCTTTTTATTCACCCTTGTCATCACTGCTCTAGAATGCTAATTTCAGATGGGACACAGACTTCGTGCCTTTAGTATACCCCCAATCAGAGCTTAAAGAGCTTTACAAACAGCTGGGTGTTGGGAAATGGCTTGATGGAAGAGTATATTTGGCAGGAATTGAACCTCCTAACTCCCACAGGGATGTGGCCCAATGTTGCTGTAGGAACTTTATGAAAGATGTGACTTGGGATTCAGCCTCCACAGCTGGAATATGGGGACAAGAAGTCTTCTATTAATTAACAGTGTGTGGAGGTTTGATGGTAGAAGTAAGAGAGATGCCATTAGAGGTGGGCAAAGTTGGAAATATTCTTACCTTGTTTCAAAATATATATGGTACTCGTGGCTGTCAGATTAGTTGACATGAGGACGTTTTCGCGGTTGGAAGTATCTAGCTCCACCTTTGTCAGCTTCTCCAGGTCACTGTGGAAGCTGCTGACATCTCCAGTGGGAAACGTTGCATTGGTCAGATGCCCCTCGGGGTCATACCTGCGGAATGTAACCAAACCCAACTTTGAAGTCTCTTGGCAGTGATAACGGGCCTTTGCAAAATAAAACTCACTTGGCAGCTAATACAGTTAAACTTTGAGTGATAACAAGTATTATTAACCTTGTTCAATAAGAAGAAAAAGGTCAGAGAGATGATTAATCAAACGAAGGTATTTTTTGCAGCTTCTGAATTCTTGATGACTTCCTAGAGCTGTGCTGTTTTACAGAAAAAATATATCTGATAATGAATCACCAGGGTGGAAAACTGATTTATGAATCATGTCCCGCTGTGTGCAATGTTGCAGGGAGCCTTCCATTTGCAATTTGGGTCGATCCCATCAGATGTGATGGATCACAAAAACCAGCAGAGGGTGCTGTTAGCAAAGAAAAAGGACTCACAAATGTTCGCCTCCCCCCAACCCCCCCCAAACAGGCCGAGAAGGCCAATAAACTGATTTTGCATTGTGATAGGAAAATTATATTTGCTGCTGTTTAAGTTGCCAAATTTGAAATGAATGAATCATTCTTCCAACAAAATGAACAAGCACAGAAGATAATGGAAACATACCCATTAAAACATTCTGGAACCCCCTGATCTCAGTGTCACTTAATTTTTTTCTCTTTTTATAGTATAGTACATAATGTGTTGCAATTTGCCTGTATGAGTAAGAGCTCCCCCCCACCCCCACCAAATAATTACCTGGGATAATAGGCAATAACCTATATCTAGAAATAGACTCTGGTGAGTTGATTTTTCTTTTTTTAAATCAGAACTATTGGCAATCTGACTGGCCTCCAAATGGAGAGAACTTCCCTGAAGGCTTTTGATGTGGAACTGTTCTTTTATTGCCAATAGAACCAAGAAAAATAAACTCTTCATTAAAAGTAAAGACATGCACTTGGAAACCCATTACTGTTTTCTTTTCAAGTTGCAAATTTAAAAATATTTAAGTACTTTTATTTGCTTTTAAAATGTTAAACAATTATATTCTTTTAACCTAAAGTGAGCAGGATAGAGCCTGGACACAGTGGTGGAGCCTGGCCCTACTGCCTGTTGTTCAGTCACTTCAGTCGTGTCTGATTCTTTGTGACCCCATGGACCGTAGCCCACCAGCTCCCTCTGTCCATGGGGATTGTCCAGGCAAGAATACTGGAGTGGGTTGCTATTTCCTTCTCCAGAGGATCTTCCCAACCCAGGGATTGAACACATGTCTCCGGCACTGCAGGTGGATTCTTTACCACTGAGCCATCAGGGAAGCCCCCTGACCCCTGGAATGATGCAAAATGACCTAGTGACTCAGTGTGAATCCACTACGTTTTAAAGAATTCAGTCTGGAGAGTTGCTAAAATTTTAAAACATAGACCAGTCTTTGGTAGACTTGGGAAAAGGGGCTAGACATTATTTTACAGGACGAAACTGGACTTGAGGCTATACACAATGGCATGTCAAGTTCAGTTCTGTGTGTACATGAGCATGCTCACAGGCACACTCGATCAGTTAAAAACAACCAGGCATGCAAATAAAAATAATCAAATAGGTCATTTGGCATCACGGATATGGCAAGCCCCAGTTATTTAATTGGATGCACCCTTTGTTTAAATGGATTTCAGTCAAAATGGCTATTGGCATGTTGCTACTATGATGCTAAGGCCTTATTATCAAAGAAAGGCTGAAGGGTGCTGTTTGTGCCTGGGGTTAATGGCAAGATCTTCCCTGCTGCTCAGCCTGTTTGCCCATGGCCTGCTCTGGGGCTGTGAGAAGACCCTTGATGAGAACAGGGCATGGAAGGGCCTGAGTGCCTAACACAGCCTGACTTTGTCTGCCTGGTCTTTCTTTCAGGGGAGGAAAACAGTACCGAGCTTTGATTCTCACAAGCTATCAATCTGCTTTGGCCTGTAGGGAGGAGTCTCCAGGCAGCAGACAGAAGGAAGCTACTGCAGGCCCCCTCCCAAGGGAGACTGTGGCCCCACAGCCTGGATTACGCAGGCAGTTGCTCTCTGTTTCACATCCTTCACCAGTCACCCGGCCACATCAGTTTCCCTTTCCTGATTTCTAAAGGGTTTCCTCAGCACTTGGCAAGGTCACTCCTCATTATTCCCCCAGGAGATCTGACCTCTCTCCATCCACGAGCAGAGGTACAAGGGCCAAAAATCGGGACGAATGTTAGCATTGGCCTGTGGTGTAATTCCCTGGATAGACGTAGCTGGGAGGCTGCCACCTGCTCCTTTTCTGGTGAGGGAGGTAATGGGGTAGGGATAAGGTAGGCTTTCTCACAGTCCTGCCCAAGCGCTAGACAGCTAAAAAGTTATATTGTCTGATTTCCTTTCTGTGGCTGGATAAGCCTCTTTATTTGAAAATGTACATTTGACTTTATCATAAACAAAGTACCTTGAGGGTGTTTTGCTAAGTGAAATAAGTCAGACAGTAAATACCGTATGATCTCAGTTATATGTGGACTCTAAAAAAAAATTCAAACTCAAAAAACCTGAACACACCAAGCTCGTAGGAAAAGAGATCAGATTTGTGGTTTTCAGAGTTGGGGGTGGGTGAAGGAATAGTATAGAAGTGGTCAAAAGGTAGAAACTTCCAGTTATAAGATAAATAAGTACTGGGGGGGTACTTTCCTGGTGGTCCAATGGCTAAAAATCCACCTTGCAGTGCAGGGGATGTGGGTTCGATCCCAGGTTAGGGAACTAAGATCCCACATGCTACAGGGCAGCTAAGCCTGTGCACTACAACTACTGAGCCCGTGTGCTCTAGAGCCCTTGAGCTGCAACTAGAGAGGAGTAAAAACACTGCAGCTAAGACCTAACACAGCCAAATTAATTAAATAAATCAATATATTTTTTAAAAGTACTGGAGATGCCATGTACAACAAGGTGATAGTGAACATTGCTGTGTGGTATGTATGAAGCTTCCTAAGAAACTAAATCCTAAAAGTTCTCATCATAAAGAAAACAATATTTTTCTTTTTTTTTTTTTTTTTGGTGTCTATGTGGGATGATGGATGTTCACTAAACTTACTGTTGTCATCGCTTTGTGATATATAGAAGTCAAGTCACTAGGCTGTATGCCTTAAACTTATAGAGCGCTGTATGTCGATTATATCTCAATAAAACTGAAGGGGAAAAAGCCAAAAAAACCCAAAGCACTCTACCCCCAACACACTCACCCACCCCTATTCTGCTAGTCACAGTCAAAGCAATGGCATTGGTGGTATCTGCAGAGTGGCACCTCTCCTGGGCTCAGCCATGCACACGGCCCTCCGTCAAAAACAACAGGCCTATGTCTCTTCTGTGGGGTCATTTCCAAAGGAAGAGCAACAGGCAGATCCCACAACTTTGGAAAGATTGCTCTGAAGTGGATAAGAAATAAAGGAAATCTTTGATTTCCTATGGCTTGCTTGAGTTTTTTTTTCCCCCTCCATCACAGGGGACTGCATTTTCCCCAACTGAATGTCAAAGAAACAAACTAATACAATTATGTAAAATTTAAAAATAAAATAAAATTAAAAAAAAATTAAAAAAAAAAGTTTATAATTCTCTTGCTAAGACTAGCAAGAGGAGCACTCTCCATCCCCTTTCTGATGTCTATGTCAGAAGCTTTCTCTGTCCCTATTTATACTTTAATAAAACTGCTATACAAAAAAAAAAAAAAAAAACAAGTTTAATCAAAATCTCTTATGCTGTGGGTTTCCCTTTGGTGCCTGCATCCTTTGGTGCAGAGAGCACAAGCCCAATATGCTGCAACTGATCCCCTCAGGCCATAACAGGGTACTAACTTTCTTCTTCGCGCCCCTACTCGTCCTCTGCGCCCTGGGCTGTGAGTAGCATGCACTTAACCAGGCCCATAAATTCTGGTTTGGTGAACTGTGTGATCGGGCATTGACTGTTGCCTTCACGGTTATCAGGAGTGAGTTTGCCATCACCCTATCCCTTTCTGTCTTGATTTTACAGAGTTCCACTGCGTGCGTGCACACACACACGTGTTCCAGCGGAGCAAAGGAAACATGCGGAAAGAAATTCAGGATTTATTCTTGTCCTTGAGGACCATATCATTTACAGTAGGGCAGATGATATTTACACATTATTAAAATATATTTGGTCTGATATTTTGTCATAAGGGCTAGCCTGCCCTTTCCCTTGAGGACAGTCTAAGTCACAGTTAAACCATGCCAAGTAAAAACCAGAAGCTCTTCCATCTTTGCTTTTAAGAAAACATTGAAGATTATAGAAGAAAAATTCATTAATTATTTTATTTTATTTATTATTTTTTTAAATTTTATTTTATTTTTAAACTGTACAAATTGTATTAGTTTTGCCAAATATCAAAATGAATCTGCCACAGGTATACAAAGGAAATAGACCCTCTTTACCCTCTCAGAAACCTGAACACCGAATAAGCATTCTTTAGGAAATACTAGATACTAAATACAAGGTATTTAGGAAATACCTTGCCAACAACTTCATTTGGCTTCCTATCACTCATCCCAGGTCCATCATGCCCTTCTATTTTCACTTGTCCTTCATTCAATAAATATCATCATCAGTCTTGGGCTGGGTCCTGGGGATACTGTGCTGAATGAAATTCGAAGTCTAGTAGGGTAGATATGATAGGCACGTGAATCGCTCTGATGCCAGAATACTGCCATATACTTCTGTAAACAAGGAGCTGCCAGATTTCCCTCCAGGCTGAGCACAAGGAAAGGAGGAGAATGAGGTGGTTGGTATTCGAATCCTGGAAGGTAGTGGGAGATCAATCCCTTGATAGGTAGAGACGGAGGAGGGGAGGAAGGCATTGTGAAGGGGGGCACTCTGGTGTTTGGGAAGACCATTGAGGGAAGCGGGATGTGGGAGCGCGAGGGTCCTCTAGGAGGGGCATGAGAGATGAGGCTGGAGAGGCTTGCTGGAAGCAGAGCATTGGGAAACTGGGGTGCCAGGCTCTGGAGGAAAGCACGCAGTCGATGGGCAATGGAGAGGCATAGGAAGCTCTCAGGGGGAGAGCAGTATGACTCCTTAGGTGCTGTGGTGGCAGTGGATCTTGGAATGGGAGCTGTGGAGCAGGGAAAACTGTTGGGAGGCTTACTGCCCCAGTTTGTGTAAGAGAAGATGGTGGCCCCTTGCCTTTATGAAACGCATGGTGATAGCCCTCCTAGGTGGTAAACTCTCGCATCTTTAGAGAGAGGGCACAGTGCCTCATTCACCTCTGTATTGTCGGTGTGTGGCCCAGAGCAAACTCTCACTGCTTACACTTGTTGAATGTGGGAAGCAGGATCTGCCTGTGCAGATGGGAAGGACGGGGTGGAGACGAGAGTGAGCGTGGTGAGAGGACAGACAGCCATCCCAGGGGATGTGGAGGCTCAGTTTACGGAGACGTCCTGTGTGGTGCAACTCATCCTCCCAGCCAGGCTCGGAAAGTTTGTTCTGCAACCTCTCTTCCTTTGCTTCAGCCCCTGTCCCTTTGCTAGTTCTTTCTCCCCAGCATGACCCTCCACAGCTCTTGCTGCCCATTCCTGAGACTTCTCAAGGGCATAAAGCCCAAGGGGAGGGGACTGAGCGAAAGTATCCAGTCTGTCTGTGAAGTCCTGACGGAACTGTTGGCAATGCTGCATTCTTTCTGTTTAAAATGAAGCCCTCCACATGCCCAGAGGCAGGGGGCCGGGCTATGTGGCACCTTTGTTCTCTCCCTACTCTGAGATTCTGGAAAACAGTTCGATGTGCTCGGACTGACTATTCACTTACATAACCAAAGGAATCACATCCTCTCCTTAGGCAAATATCTCACCCTCAGACCCGGCGGGTTTACCTTGTTCCCCTCCTCCCCTTGCCCGTGTTCCCCGAATATTATCAGGTAAGGAGGAAGAGCCTTCCCTTAGCCATCTTCCATAAGACTGAGCATTTGTAAAGCAGCCTAGAAAGCACCTAGAGCCATCATGAGGGCATTTCCAAGTTGTCAGCGAATGGCGGGTTTGGCGGGTGGGGCTGGGGAATGTGCTAATCAAGTCCTGAGATGGAGAGAATACAGAAAACCAAGGATCAAGAGATTATGGAAATGCAGAGTCCCCTTCGAGCAGAGGGCTCCCACAAAGGTCAAGGGCCCAAGGAGCTGTCAGCTCAGTCTGCACTGGCAGCAGTGACAAAACTGACACTTTGGCCTCAGTCTGGGACCTCTGCAGATGAGTGTAGCAGAAGCCTTTGCCAGGAAAAGCCTTGCGAAACGAGGAGGCTGCCCTACTGTGGAGATGCTGGGTCCCTCCCTCAGACCTCCGCTGGGGCAGGGTCATGGCAATCAGGAGTCCACGAGCCCCTGGGACCACAAGCCCTGCCTCGTTCCTATTCCTGCCTTGACAATCACTTCCCTGTTAGCTATTTCTCTGTGGTCAGCTTTCCCCTGACACTCAGGACACTTAGGGGTGGTGGAGCATCAGGTACTAATATGTGGGGTGTGCAACTTTTGATCCTGGTCCAAGTCAAACGGAATTAGGAAAAGCAATGAACTATTTACACAACATCACACTACACAGGACAAGCCCACCCACTACCACGGCACAAGATGCATTTTAAAATCCCATTTGGACTGTCCACGCTGTTCAGGGTCACTCGTTTCATTGTCACTGCAGATCATCGAAAGTTGAATGGTTGACTGGCTTCGCTACTTCTCTGTGGCAGTCGTTCATCCTGCCAACTTTGGCTTCTGTTTCTCTTTTTCTGTTTGTCATCTCAGAAAAGAAATTTGATGTTCACTTTGGCAAAGGATTTGTCCCCTTTGGGCCACAGAAGGCAGCCTGTCTTTCATCTCAGAGCATCGTTCCCCACACCACTTTCTCCCAACCCCAGCATGGCTCTAACCCTGACCAGAAGAGTAGGTCTGATTCTGTGTCCCCCAGCTTCAGAAAGACAAGGAAAAACTCAAGTCAGTGCTCAGGACTGGCTAAAGTGCTGGAGGATAAAAGTGAAAGAAGTCGGGGCTTGTACAGGGTAGACTGTGGGAAGAATGAGTTCCATTTGAAGGCTGGAAAATTGCTCATTCTGATATGTGCAGGCAAGAAGGGATGGGAGCAGTGTTCCGTTGGGGACAGAATACACTGATTCAGGATGAAGAGGAACCTTCCACAGATGCTACCTGGTCAAGAGGGTTTTGGCATAGTGCTGGCTGGAATTTAGAAGGTGGGAGAAGGAAGAAATGGATATTCAGCCTCCCTTTCTCTTTCCTGGAGCTCTCCTATTCCTCTTGTCCAGCTCCTGCAGCACAATCTTCTAGCTCCCCAGACTTCCAATGGTCACTCTTGTTATTCCAAGTCCTCTTTGTTTTTCTGGAAGGCAGTGGCATGGTAGTGGAAAGAGCACTGGGCTAGAAGCTCAAAGACTGACTCTAGACCTGGCCAACTAGCAAAGGGAATGGCCAAGTTATTCCTCTACTCTGGGCTTCCATTCCCTTATTTGTCAAATGACCTCTAATGTCTCTTCGTGGCCATAAAAATCCCATGATAACCCCATGTAAATGCCGATGTTTCTCATCTCTTAATGCCTCAAGCTCACCCGACAACAGTGACATTAGATTACCTTTTTACTCACTGCCTGCCGAGTCCTGGTGAGAGGGCTGAGCTCCACTCACTGTTAAGCATCCTGTTTTCCTGCATCACCATGCCACCATGGACCCACAGACTAGCCGACTACAACACTGTCTTCTCTATCCCACATCATCAATTTCCCCCTCTCCATTGGATCATTTTCATCAGCATCCAAATAAACTGATATTTCTCTCCTCTTTACTCCATCCCCCTCTGCTCCAATTTCTTTGCTCCTCGTTACAGCAATGTTCTCAGAAGGGTTCTTTACTCATGGTCTCCAAACTTTCTCCTCCCAGTTGCTCTAATTACTATTATTATTGAAATATAATCAACATATTATAAAAGTCATCATTTAAAAGTACACAGTAGGGCTTCCCTGGTGGCTTAGTGGTAAAGAATCCACCTGCCGCTGCAGGAGACATGGGTGCAATCCCTGGTCCGGGAAGATCCCACACGCCACAGAGCAACCAGGAGAGTATGCCTGTGCTCTAGAGCCTGGGAGCTGCAGCTACTGAGCCTGAGAGTCTCGAGTTCACGCTCTGCAACCAGAGAAGCCACCACAAGGAGAAGCCTGTGCACGGCAACTGCAGAGTATCCTCCACTCGCTGCAACTAGAGAAAAGCCCCCACACAGCAAAGAAGACCTGGCACAGCCAAAAATAAATGAATACTTTTAAAAGTACTCAGTATGCAATTCAGTGGCTTTCAATACATTGACAATGTGTGCAACCATCCACACCATTTCTAGAACATTTCCATCACCCTCAAAATAAACTGCGTACTCAAGAGCAGTCACTCCCCCATTCACTCCTCTCCCTAGTTCTTGGCAACCACTCACCTACTTTGTATGAGTTTGCCTTTTGTGGACATCTCATATAAACAGAATTATACGATATTTGTCCTTTTGTGTCTGGCTTCTTTCAGTTAGCATAATGTCTTTGGGGTTCATCTACATTGTAGCATGTACCAAAACTTCATTGCTTTTCATGGATTAATGATACCCTGTGGTATGAATGTACTGCATTTTGTTTGGCTATTCATGACTTGATGGACATGGTACTTTACACTTCTTGACTATTCTGAATAACACTGCTATGAAGACATGTGTGTCCATTCCCTCTTAAACCTGCTCTGCTAAAGCTTTCATCCCCCACTGCCCACAGCACCTGCTCTTGTCAAGGTAAACAATGATCTTCACAGTGCTGGGTGGAGTGGTCAACTCTCAGCACTTATCTTACTTATCAGGAGTATTTGGCACAGCTGATCACTTCTCCTTCCTTGAGTCACTTGTTTGACTTTGCTTCTAGGACATCCCACTCTCCTGGTCTTCTTCCTACTTCACTAGACTTTCTCAGTTTCTTTTTTACTGGTTCCTCTTCATATACTCAACTCTAAACATTGGCGGGCTCCAGGTTCCATCATAAGATCTCTTTCCTTCCTTGACTACACTCACTTTGCCATGAAGATATCGTGGCTTTAAATACAATCTAAATACTAGTGGATACCAAATTTGGATCTCCAAATTTCAAATCTCCAGCCTCTCCCCTCAATTCCAGACTTGTATATCTACTTGCCAACTTGCTATATTCCCTTGGATGTCTAAACTGATTGTAGCCGATCCTGAACTCCCACCCTCTATCATGTACTCCTTGCCTGGTCTTCCCCATCCTGGTAAATGGAAAGTTCAACACCCACTTGCTGTGGTCAAACACTTTGGAGTTATTTCTGACCCTTTTTTTCTCCCACACCCCACATCCCATTTGTCTATCCTGATAGCTCTATTGTCAAAATATATTTCGATTATTACCACTTACTGCCCTCACTCCCTGGTCTAAGTCACCATATTGCCTGGATTATTGAAGTATTGTCCTCCCTACACTACATTCCTTTGCTTCCACCACACAGTCTGTTTTCTGTACAGAGCAACTCTTTAAACATGTAAGGCTGATTATGTCACTCATTTCCTCGAAGCTCTCCAATGGTTCCACCTTTTACTCAAAGTCTTTACAAAGGCCTTCAAAGCCCTATGCAAAGTGGCCCCGGCCACTTTGTTGATCTCCTCTCCCAATATGCTTGCTCACTCCACTCACAGTGGCTGCCTTACTTGAACACGTCAGGTTTGCTCCTGCTGCAGGGTATTTGCCCTTGCTGTTCACCCTGCTGGGAAGGTTTTCCCCTTCTTCCCCCCATACACCCATATACTCACCCCCTCACCTCCTACAGGCATTTATTCAAATGTCACCTTCTTAATGAGCCCTTTCCTGATCACCCAGGGGCTTCCCTGGTGGCTCAGATGGTAAAGAATCTGCCTGCAATGCAGGAGACCCAGGTTTGGTCCCTGGATCAGGAAGATCCCCTGGAGGAGGGCATGGCAACCCACTCCAGTATTCTTGCCTGGAGAATTCCATGGACAGAGGAGCTTGGCTGGCTACAGTCCATGGGATCACAAGGAGTCGGACACGACTGAGCAACTAACACTTTCACTTTTCCCTCCACTTTTAAACATCTGGTGCTATAAATAGTTAAAGTGGATATGTAAAATATTTTAATGTTTTGTATTAAGAACATCTGACTGTAGCCCGCCAGGCTCCTCTGTCCATGGGATCACAAAGAATCAGATACGACTGAGCTGCTAACAGTTTCACTTTTTCTGATACCCAACCTAAAATAAAACCCCCTGCTGCCCCCACATCTTGATTCCCCCTTACCCTGCTTTATTTCCTTCACAGAACTTACCATCATCTGAAGTTCTGTACAATGTAAGTGCTGTGGAGGTAGGGATTGGTATCTGTCTTGCTCATGGCTCTATCCCCAGCACCAGGTATATGCCAGGTGCTCAGCAAATATTTGTTGCATAAAGAAATGAACAGTTAAACTGGCTACTTTGTGTTCTTTTTTTTGTCTCTAGTTTTACTGAGGTATAAATAAATAAAACTGCATACAGTTCAAACATACAAAGTGATTTGATAAATAAGTGAATGGTTGAACTGGTTATTTTGAAAACTATTTAATAATTCTGCCATTTCTGGTTGCTTAACTGAATTAAACCAGTAGCTTTTAAGATACTTGTTTGTTTAATTTCAGCTGCAGTGTGATCTTGTGTGACTTTTTTTAAAAAAAAAATCCCTCATTAGAATGTTTATCTTTCTTAAGGGTAGTATATTTTAGAATGTGGGCTCTTGAGTCAGACAGTTGGAGTTTGAATCCTGAACATCTGTGTGAATAAGGACAAGTTCACCATTCTGGGTCTCAGTTTCTTCATCCATAAAATAGGCATCACAGGAGCATGGATCCCACGTTGTCATTTTGGGGATCAAAGAAAATATGTAATCACGTAGCCTAGGAGCTGGCACATAGTAATGCCTCAGTGAACAGTAGATTTAATTACCCTTATTAAGATGTAAGAGAAATTTTTCAAGAACTAGAGGAACACCTGCAACAGAAACAAGTGAATATATTTTTCTAAGTGAAACTAAAATAGCTGTCCAGCTCTTCTGTACAAGTGGCATTTCTTTGGGATATGATCCAAAATTTGAAGACCAATTGTTTTGTCCATTTCCTCTGGAGGCTTTCATGGGACTGGACCAATTCTTTCCACATTTCTATATCCTTCCCAGGTGGCGCTAGTGGTGAAGAACTCACCTGCCAATGCAGGAGACATAAAAGACCCGGGTTCAATCCCTGGGTTGGGAAGATCTCTTGGAGGAGGGCATGGCAACCCACTCCAGTATTCTTGCCTGGAGAATCCTCATGGACAGAGAAGCCACTTAACATGTCCTCATGGATTCCTCATATTGAATATCTTTGCTTCTCACATTCCTCAACTTGAATGTCATTTCAGGCTCTGGGTTCAGCTCCACCAATTCTTTTCACTCGGTAAATTGGTTAAATTGTCAGCAATTCCCTTCGTGGGGACGACGCTTGCTGACTGTTCACAAACTAGCTTTCTAAACAGGTTGACATTCAAACAAGGTTGCCCCGCCGTTAAGTCAAGGACAATGGTCTCTGTTTCAATCAGGACACCTCCTAGTAGCCTGCCCTCAGACACACCTTGTGTAAATTCCCCATTAAGCAAAGTTATCATAGACCTGGTCTGTGAATACCCAAATGTGCTGGAGTCTGCCTTATGTGGGGAAACTCGGGGAGGGGGTGGTACAAGCCTGTACTGGAGTTTTGATTCCACTTTTCCCAGAAGCAGCTTCTCCAGTTTGAGCATTTGTCCCACATCACTTCACACAAGCTTTCACGGCACACTGTTCCTAGTTCCCACAGCAATTTTACACTGAGTTGGGCTGGACTGGGCTGGGCATGCATTCATTCATTCATTCATTAAACCCCACAGGGATCAATAAATACCAGTTAAACTACACTGTTTCTTTCCTACTTTAGAACTACTTTCTAGTTTTGTTATTTAAACGAAAATTTCTCTTGTTTTCCTAGCAATGCTGTAAATTTTTCTGAGTACATGGACTTCCACCTCATTCTTGTCTCCTGCAGTGCCACGCTTGATTCTTCATTCAGCCTATGTTTTTATTATTATGCTCTGCAAAAGTGCCCTGGAGAAATGGGTTTGAACCCTAGGAGATGGGTTAAAATTTTCTCCTTGACTTTTTATTTTTTTTTAATTGTGGTTGTTAGGAGAAATTAGCATGCAACACCCAGCAATTACTAAGTCATTTTCCCACTGTAATACAATTTCAAATACAAACCTAAAAGAGCCCATGTTGAGAATTAGAAACTTACTCATAAACGGTTGTCCATCCATTTTCGTTACTTTTGGTAGCCAGGAGCCCTGTGTTCCCTGGATAGGTCATCAAGGCCAGATTGTAGCCTTGAGCTGACACTCTTTTCAGGACTCCGTTGCTGCTTATGGTCAGCCAGTACACCTGCCCGCCGGGCACCACAAGCCAAAGGGGCATTCCACTTGCGTCTCGGCGAATATGCACGGAGTTGCCATTGCTGCTGGTAATCGCACCCAAGTCGCCTTCAGCGTTGTAGGTGAAATTGTACACATAGTCTCTCGTTATCAGGTTCAAGGTGTGCAGGTGGGTTCCATTGACGGTGAACTGATAGAGTTCCTGATCAGCAGGTGAGGCAATCTCATAAAGATTCATGTCATTTAAGTGGGCTTGGTTCCTGCTAATGGTACGAATTCGAACGTTCCCAAGGTCTGCCACATAGAGAGTACCATCAGGTGACACGGCTAAGGAGGAAGGGGCTTTCATCTTGGCATCTTTGGCGTAAGCACCATCGCCTGTGGAAGGAAGACCCCGACTGTGATAGCTGTCGTCACAGCACTTTAGAAACATACCAAATACAAAAAATGTCTATATAGCAAGAATCATTTTATACAACATTGTAAAGCAATTTTCCTCCAATTAAAAATTAAACTTAAAGAAAAAAAAAAGAATTTACCCCCCTCCCAAGAGTCATTTTAAAGGGAACAATCAGTGAACCAACATTCTCCATGTGCCCCAATTGGATAATTGAAGTCCATTATTCACAATTTTTGAGTCAGCACCACTGAAGATGAACAGAAGATGCAATGATCTCAGTGAACACCAATTTCGTGAAATCTTCAATCCTGCTGTTCTGTATCTGTTGTATTGCTGGACACAAAAACAGCACATAATAACAGCCACCCCAAATCTGGCTGGAAATCCATGAGACTTATGCCTGTCCATGCTCATAGGATCTATGCCAGGGCTTTCCATTCCTTCTCTGCCCAGAGAACCTTTCTTTTGTTAATTCTCATTGTCACTTTGTCAAAGTACACTAAGTCTGTAAGTGCAACAATGACTCAGAACATCAAATTTGATAAGCAGAATAAATATTCCAGTTTTGCCTTGAAAGAAAGATACCAATTAGCAAAATAACTATAAAACTAATTGTCCAGGAAAACACTGGAAATATTGATTAAAAGTCCTATCGACCAAGTTGCTCACTCCTGACTCCTCTGTCCCAAGGAAAGACAAAGGTTAAAAGAACCATTTGGGCCCAGATGAGCAGTTTAATAGGGCTGCATGTTGCACGGAGGGATTTGCACATTCCAGCAATAAATACATCTATTGACATTTACAGGACTGTTTACTATCTGAAATATCCACTCTGTGTTTTGGTGCAAAGGCTCTTTCTGCGCCCCACCTCCTTATCAATTGGAAGTAAAGGGCACTATTGGTTATGAAAAAATTTTGGATTAAAAAAAAAACAATGTAAGTAGAAGACTGATGTCTTGAGAACCCTCCATTGTGAGCTTTAATTTTGTCCATGGACCCCCAAAGCAGTCTGCTCCTAGTCCCTTTGGGTTTCAAGTAGCTCGCATTATTAATCTGGAAACCAGTCACTTAGTAGAAGTAATTTTTTCCTTACCCAAATCAGTAAGTGTAGGTTTTACCTAGCTATCCTTTCTCTAAAGTACAAAAAATATGGGGATGTCACATTTGGATAGTGGTCCTAACTTCTTGAGCACCCAAACTTTTATTATACTAGTTTATTTTCAAAACAGTGAGGTGATGTAACTGAGACACATTATCACTCTACTTAGCAGGTGGAATGAGTCACGAAGAGGTTTTATGGCTTTCGTAGGGTCCCTCAGTGACCCAATTGCAGAGCCAGGACCAGATACTAAGCTGTCTGACCGCCAATCCATTTCTTTCTCCACTGCCTCATACCAATGTTTACAAGGACTACTTTTGTTCTTTTTTTGACTTTTCCGATGCCCATTTTTCTTTTGAAAGCAGAGAAGGGGAGCCGGTGAATTGCTAAAAAGGTCATACCTGAAAAACAGTCACAGTTGGGATCAATTTTGCAGTCACAGTCGGTGGGGGCCCCAGCTATGATGGAGATCTCCCCATTGGTGGTAACTTGCTGAATGCGGTTTACTTTCCGCTCATCTGTTTCAGCTATGAAGAGCAGCCCGCTGTGGGAGACGCTGATGGCCCTTGCTGACTCTAGAGTGGAGTGAATTGCTACCTTGCTGACCAAGAAATGATCGATGCCTGGCACCTGGCAGTGAATGGGGCGCCCTGCAATGATCCGCACTCGCCGGTTCTCAGAAATTTGCAGCACAATGTTGTTATCCAAGACATACAATGAATTGTCCATGGGATTGACTGCAAGGTCTGTTGGCCACTCTAATCGCACCTGCAAAAAGAACAGAACACACACCATTAGGTTACAATATCTTTCTGGGGCAGTTTTATCTTGAAAGAAAAATTGGCTTATTGGTCTCCCACTGCCTGCAACAGCCCCGTCTCTTGAATTCCAGCAATGTTGGTATTATCTGGCAAAGCTGGGAAGGACAGTTGATTAAATGTTCTGGTAAACACATTTACCATTTATGGATTTCCAACATACTGTGAATTATTTTATCCCTATAATTCCAGAAAGACCCTTTTCAGAGTACGGTCTCCTTACTACATCTCAAATTCATCTACTTCTCCCCATCCCCACTGTTGCCAACCTAATTCAGGCCACTGTCATCCCTCACCTGCGCCACTGCAGGAGCCTGAGACACATCAAGGAGTTAGGAGCAAGAGGACTGGTGTGTGTGTGTGTGTGTGAGTGTGTGTGTGTGTGTGTAAGTGTGTGTGTGTGAGTGTGTGTGTGTGTGTCGGGTGGTCTGGTGTGCTGGGCACTGGAGTTAGAAGCAAAAGGACTAGTGTATATGTATGTGTGTGTGTGTGAGTGTGTGTGTGTGTGTGTGGGGGGGTGGTCTGGTGTGCTGGACACTGGAGTTAGAAGCAAAAGGACCAGTGTGTGTGTGTGTGTGTGTGTGTGAGTGTGTGTGTGTGTGTGTGTCGGGTGGTCTGGTGTGCTGGGCACTGGAGTTAGAAGCAAAAGGACTAGTGTATATGTATGTGTGTGTGTGTGAGTGTGTGTGTGTGGGGGGGGGTGGTCTGGTGTGCTGGACACTGGAGTTAGAAGCAAAAGGACCAGTGTGTGTGTGTGTGTGTGTGTGTGTGTGTGTGTGTGTGTCGGGTGGTCTGGTGTGCTGGGCACTGGAGTTAGAAGCAAAAGGACTAGTGTATATGTATGTGTGTGTGTGTGAGTGTGTGTGTGTGGGGGGGGGGTGGTCTGGTGTGCTGGACACTGGAGTTAGAAGCAAAAGGACCAGTGTGTGTGTGTGTGTGTGTGTGTGTGTGTAAGTGTGTGTGTCGGGTGGTCTGGTGTGCTGGGCACTGGAGTTAGAAGCAAAAGGACTAGTGTATATGTATGTGTGTGTGTGTGAGTGCGTGTGTGTGTGGGGGGTGGTCTGGTGTGCTGGACACTGGAGTTAGAAGCAAAAGGACCAGTGTGTGTGTGTGTGTGTGTGTGAGTGTGTGTGTGTGTGTGTCGGGTGGTCTGGTGTGCTGGGCACTGGAGTTAGAAGCAAAAGGACTAGTGTATATGTATGTGTGTGTGTGTGAGTGCGTGTGTGTGTGTGGGGGTGGTCTGGTGTGCTGGGCACTGGAGTTAGAAGCAAAAGGACCAGTGTGTGTGTGTGTGTGTGTGTGTGTGTGTGAGGTCTGGTGTGCTGGGCACTGGAGTTAGAAGCAAAAGGACCAGTGTGAGTGTGTGTGTGTGTGTGTGTGTGTGTGTGTGTGTGTGAGGTCTGGTGTGCTGGGCACTGGGGACACACAGGCAAGCAAACACAGACCCACCCTAGTTCCTTTTTCGACACAGGAGTCAGCCCAGTGCCTACCCTGGCATTTCCCCACCAGCTGTTGTTCACCACTGGGCACTTCTCAGAGAATGACGTTATGCTATGTGCACTCTAAACTCCACCACTCACTTATTCTGTACTTTATTTCTCTTGTCTTATGGCTAGACAAGGCAGAAGAGTGGGCCCCATTCTTGGCCAAGATAGTAGCAGTGATGTAGCTGCTCTTCTTTCTGCCTTGAGTGAAAGTCCAAGGAAAGCTTTGTTTTTTTCATTGAATCTGAAAGTCTGAAAACAAGATACAGGCTGTCATCGCATTCTGAGGCCCACTATTTCCCAGTTGGAAGAGGCCTTCCACTCAGTAATGAAGTGGACAAAGGCCAGTCTGAGATAAATCTCCCTCTAATTCTGTATCTTATTGGAGGGCAACTGGTGACATTGTAAAGAAGACAAAGGTTGTCTCTGACCTCCCCTCTTGCACCATCTGGGGCTCTCTGCCCCCTGTGCCTGAGTGTCTCCCCTAGACACCCAGAAGCCTCAACCTGTGCTCCTGTCTCTACGTGCCCTCAGTCTCGACATGGGCTGGCCTTCTCTGGTCAGTACCATATGCCTCTGGGCAGCTAGGAATTTGAATGCTAATGGAGTATAAAGCTGAGCTTGTGTTATGCATGTTCTACAGAGCCTTTCAGACTGAGGCCATTGGATAAACATTAAACATCAGCCTTAACAGCTCCCAGAGCAGTTTGCTGTGATGTGTTCCTCCGTACGTCTGTCTGAGGCCCTTGCATGTCAATGCCCTGTCAACTAAGAGGGAGAAGAGGGAGATGGGGCACTTCCGCTGTGGGCCCCCACTCTGGACCTCCATATACAGCATCAGGCTGGTATAGAAGCTGTTTGTGTGCGCTGGGCCTATGGAGCATGGTCCCCCAGGAAATAAGCCGGTGTCGGCTGAGGAAGAGGAAATGAATTTATTTCTGTCCAGCACTCCTATTTGGATCAAGTCTGAAGTCAGCGACCCAGAAAAAACAATGCTGGCAGAAATGACGTTCTAATTATCCCCACTCCGAGAGCTGAGGCCAGGGCAGAGGCCAGGGACAGCACACACCTGGCAGAAGTCAGAGAAGGACACGTTTTGGACTCTGTTCTCTGCTGTCAAGGCCGCCTCTGAAGTAAAGGCTGGTAGTTGGAAGATGAGCTTTTAAATTCTCCAACTCGCCCCATCTGATTTAAGTCAACACTACTGGTGTCATGCTTATTAGGTTTAATATCACCTCAAAAATACACCAGCTACTCTGTTTGTTTTTTGTTCCATCAAATAAGTCTCCCTCTGGCAGTTTCCTGTGACTAAAGTGGCGTTTGTGCTTCTGAGACGCTTTCTGTACCAGCTACACAGAATCCCTTTAATTCCCATTTGATTTGGCTGGGCAGCTAGTCTCTGAAATCTCCTCAGATGAAAGATGTGTGGCTACTTAGTAGTCTGGGGCCTGTGTTTTCAGAAACTGAACCTTTTCACCTCTCTTAGGTTGTTAGTTCCTTTTATATCTTTCTCATGTTAAATATTTCCATTTCCGGGTAATTTTTTCAAGGAACTGGTGGTTTGTACCAAGGCATTTCCACAATATACAACCTAACGTAGAGGATGGAGTCTTTGCACTGACTCTGGCAGTCAGAATTAGCATCTGTTAGTTGCAGAGAAACCCCAGAATTACACACTACTGAGGTGGGGCGAAAGGTTCACCCCTGAGGGCTGTTGGCATTTGTCCAAGTGGACAGAAAGAAACATTTCTTTGGGGGTGTTAGCAGCAGAAAGAGCTGAAGGGACAGACGTGAGGTTCTGGGATCTTTGCCTTGTGACCCAGCTTGCAGGCAAACCATTTGGCCTAATTTGTGGTCATTGCTCCACCTTGTAAAAATACATTAATTTGTTTGAAATGTCAAGATGTATTTAAGCTAAACTAGCAGTAAAGGTCACTGGTGTAGCCGCCAGCTGGTGGAATAGGCCCATCTCCCAACAACCTTCCCTGAGAAATAACCCTGAGCAGAAAGGAGCCCTCGGTCTGGATGTCAAGCCTTGACAACACCATGTCTTTCTCTGCTAACTGAAAATTTGCCTTGAAGGCACTTGGCTCTCAGGTCAGTCAGTCCCATGGTTGGCTTAAAGAGCAAGCTAAGTTTGACCCAAGTGGTAGTTTATAAAGCAGCATGCTCTTATAGGGGAAAATCCATGTGTAACAGCAATATCTGAATATAAGCCTGCGATTAGACCAAACTAGAAAATTCTTCAGTTATAAACTTCATCCCACACTGTAGACACAGATCATGATTAGTTAACTGGGGCTCTCCTTAACAGTTTCAAGGCCGGTTCTTGCCCAAGTGTACATGCTCAGTTGCTCAGTCGTGTCTGACTTTTTGTGACCCTATGGACTGTAGCCCACCAGGCTCCTCTGTCCTGAGGATTCTCCAGGCATATTAGTGTGTAATCCTGGCAAATGAGGTTATCTCCTATGAGTCTCTGGTTTTCTTCATCCGCCACAAGAAAAAGAAGCTAATGATAAGTCTACCTACCTTTTAGAGAGATTGTGTGGATTGATTGAGATGGGGATGTAAGATACTCAGCCCAGGGTCTGGACAAAGTAAGGGACAGGAAATGGTGTTAACATGAAAAGTGGTTTCAAAGTCACAAACCTTTAGGGATCTAGTCCAGTTACCATACAATATAGTTCCCTTTCAGTTCTGATTCCCAGACTTCACTTGTGCACATCACAGGTTCATGAATTTTGCCTTAGCCGTCCACTACTTGCACTACTATTGACTTAATATTTTTCTTTAAATTGATCTACTTTTAAAATATAAATAGGTGCTGCCCCTTCCTTTGAAATGGTCCTAATCAATAACATCTATAAAATTACAGGCCCACTCATCTGAGCCTTTAATAAAAGTAACTACTGTTTATTGAGTGCTTCCTATGTGTCAGGTTCTTTACATGGATTATTACTTTATATGCTTAGAGTAATCACTTGAGAAAGAAACTATCAATATCCCCATTTTCAGATGTCGGCTCTTAGCCTTTCTGCTTTCTGATTTCTCACCTAGAAGAATGGACATGTTTCTTCATGTTCTTCTCACCAAGTCTGGCCTTCCCTTTACTCTAAAGGTTGATTTCAACCTTTTTTTTTTTTTTTTTTGCTGAGAAGGTCAAAGCTCACTAGTAATTGAGTGATTTATCTTCCTCTTTCTCATTTGTTTTCTTTCAGTTCAAGGCTTTGTGGGTGCCTGCTCTGTGTCAAGCACTATTATAAAGGTAAATAAAAAAGGTCCCTGCCCTTGATTAGTTCACAGTTCAAGTGACGGAAGGTAGATACAGAAACAGGTCATGTCAATATAATGCGGTTAATTGCCACAAAAAACACATCCCTAGGGTGACATGCGAACACACAGGAGGAAGTTTGGGGCAATACTGCTATTAGTAGAAGAGAAGTAAACTTAGTCTTAAAGGATGGGACCTCCCTGATGGTCCAGTGGCTAAGACTCTGAGCTCCCAAGGCAGGGGGCCTAGGTTTGATCTCTGGTTAGGGAACTAGATCCCTCATGCTAAAGATGCCACATGCTACAATAAAGATTGAAGATTCCATGTGCCACAATTAATATCTGGTGCAGCCAAATAAATATTTTGCAAACATCTTGAAGGATGAAGCAAAGGTACTGAGAAAAAGCACGAAACCATATGGGAGTGGGGCGTTCGCCACAGCCTGGGATTGCTGGAACATGAAATAGGGTAGGTAGTAGTGGCAAATGAGGAGAAGGCGATGGCAGCCCACTCCAGTACTCTTGCCTGGAAAATCCCACGGATGGAGGAGCCTGGTAGGCTGCAGTCCATGGGGTCGCTAGGAGTCGGACATGACTGAGCGACTTCACTTTCACTTTTCACTGTCATGCATTGGAGAAGGAAATGGCAGCCCACTCCAGTGTTCTTGCCTGGAGAATCCCAGGGATGGGGGAGCCTGGTGGGCTGCCGTCTATGGGGTCGCACAGAGTTGGAAACGACTGAAGCGACTTAGCAGCAGCAGCAGCAGTGGCAAATGAAGTTCACATGTTTCCAAGGACTAATTTTAAGTCTCTCCCCTGGGGCACTATTGTCTTTTGTGGCCAGATAATTCTTTGTTGTGGGGGCTGTCCTGTACTGTATAAGATATTTAGCAGCGTCTCTGGTCTTTATTCACTAAATGCAACTAGCATCTTCCCCTGACTTGTGAAAACCAAAATGTCTCCAGATACTAACAAATGTCCCCCGAGGGGGAAACTGTCCCTGTTGAGAACCACTGCACTAAGCATGAAGGACTGTGTATGCTAAGGACTTTAGACTTGAACTGTGGGTGTTGAGGTATCCACGACGATCTTTTAAGTCGAGGGTTCACATGGTCAGACTAGGGCTTTAGAGAGATCACTTAGGCTGCAGTTCAGGGGGCAGGCTGGAGGGATACCAGACTGATGAATGAGAACCAATTTGGAGGCCAGATCATCACCAGTACCCTCACATGTTAATGTAGTCATCCATCCACCCATTTCAGTTCAGTTCAGTCGCTCAGTCATGTCTGACTCTTTGCGACCCCATGAATTGCAGCATGCTAGGCCTCCCTGCCCATCACCAACTCCCGGAGTTCACCCAAACTCGTGTCCATCGAGTCAGTGATGCCATCCAGCCATCTCATCCTCTGTCGACCCCTTCTCCTCCTGCCCCCAATCCCTCCCAGCATCAGAGTCTTTTCCAATGAGTCAACTCTTTGCATGAGGTGGCCAAAGTACTGGAGTTTCAGCTTCAGCATCAGTCCTTCCAGTGAACACCCAGGACTGATCTCCTTTAGAATGGACTGGTTGGATCTCCTTGCAGCCCAAGGGACTCTCAAGAGTCTTCTCTAACACCACAGTTCAAAAGCATCAATTTTTCGGCACTCAGCTTTCTTCACAGTCCAACTCTCACATCCATACATGACCACAGGAAAAACCATAGCCTTGACTAGACGGACCTTTGTTGGCAAAGTAATGTCTCTGCTTTTTAATATGCCACCCAACCCCCTCACAAATATCTGAGTGCTGATTCAGGCACAGTCCCTGCCCTCATGGTGCTTAGAGTTGGCTTTACTGTATCTCATACTTTTTTGTATTTACAAAGCCCTTTGAGAGTCTAATTGAAGCTCTATACTCTCTCCCTAGAAAAGGGCTCAGATGTGGTAGAAGAAAGTGGTTAGGAGCTCAGGTTTTGGAGGTAAGATTTCCTGGGTTCAAAATTCTCTCTGTTATTTGCTAGCTCTGTGACCCTGGAGCAAATCAGGTAACCTGTCTGAGCCTCAGTTTCGTCATCTAGAAATTGGGGATAGTAATATCTTCTCAAAAACTTATTATAGAAACTATACTAAAAAATCTACATAAAGCACTAAGCAGACTGCCTGATACACAGAAAGAGCTCTATAAAAGGCTACTTTTTATTATGGAACATGCCCGTATTTCTTCACATTCCTGTTAAGACTATCTCAATGTTGTCTTCCTTGGCTATCTCATGAAGTTTCTCTCTTTGACTTTTTTTTGGCTTCACCACGGGGCATGTGGGATATCTTAGTTCCCTGACCAGCGATCAAACCTGCACCCCCTGCGCTAAAAGCATGGAGTCTTAACTACTGGACCATCAGGGAAGTCTCTCTCATAAACTCTTAAATGCAGTCACTTTGTTATGCTCTTTCAAGGTTTCCCTTGCTTTTCTGTCACCAACCATTTCCTGCTTGTTCATTTATTCCATTGCTTGGGACTCCTTTTAAGCCATGCATCCTCCAAGAAACATTTAGCTTATATCGGGATATATTATTTCACATATATTTGTCAGCCAGTTTCATGGCTAATATTTTAGCTTATTACTTAGAATCCCTACTGTTATTTGTAACAGTACTCTTGGTACAGTTCCAAGTGTTAGAACATGCTATTTATATATTTTCCTTTCTTTTGCCCCAAATAGCTCTCTATCCCATTTTAGGCATTATGCCAGGCACTAGGGAGCCAGTTCTAACCAAGACAGACTAGGCCCTGCCCTCATGAAGTTGACAATTTTTGGCTGACTTCATTTCCTTCATTCTCCAATAGGTACAGGATGTTAGTGACATAGAGCAGTAGACTGCTTCTGTTACATTCCATTATTTAACGAAATTAACTTTTATGGAAGAGCCTAAGAAACATATGACTGTTCCTATATTTTGCCATTGCTACCAAGTGCTAATAACTTCTTTTCCCCAAGTTCAACTGTGCTGAAGAAACCAGCTGTATCTCAAATGGCCCTGTCTCCCTGTCCTAAACAGGACACTTCTCATCTCTTTCCTTTCGTACCTTTCCAGCCGTATGGCTCATTTAAAAAATGACTGTTTGCTTCTGATCTCTGAGGCCTCTTCAGCAGGAGTTTCCAGGAAGCGTATGATTATCATTTCTGTAGTGCGCCAACCCTGGGGAAGATGCAGTGATGGGACCTGATGCTCTCCGCCAGGTGTGCTGCCAGCTCCATGTTAGATTTCCCCATGCTTCTAAAAGCTGACAACTCCAGATTGTTAGCATCACTTTTTGTCAGTTTTCAAATGGCCTTCTCATTTCTTGACACTGATACTGTCTGAGCTTCTTCAAATTTATAAAAGACGGAAAAAACCGTCTGGAGAAAGTTTGGCTTTCTGCAGTTGGAAGGCATGATGACACCTTTGAGAGTGATGGCCCTTATTGATCGTGCTTTTAAAAAGTGGAAATTATTAGAAGATGAAATACACCAAGTCTACATGGACTTGTCAACTGGCAAATTATTTTCCATTATCTCATATTCACATTCTTGTGTTTCTCTGAATAACGGCTGGAGAGTTTGAGGAACCCCTCAACCTTTGGTCAGATGTCTCAGCTTGGTCTGTGTCCGTGGCTGCCTAATCAGAAAAACTGACACTTAAGTCACATCACTCATGGCAGATGCATAGCCAGGATTAATCTAATCAAGAGTTACAGCTGGACTGATCTTTAGAATTACTTTGCTGCAGAACCTATAGATTAAATCACATCTACCCCAATGTTTCAAGAACATTTTGGAAGTTGAGGAAAAAAAGCAAAGCAAAACAAACAAAAAAATTCCAAAGCAGACCTGGTATATTTCATATTGTAATAATTTCCACTTTTATTTATTAATTATTTTTTTAAATTTACTTATTTGACTGTGCCAGGTCTTAGCTGTAGCACATGGCATCTTTGATCTTAGTTGTGGCATGTGGGATCTAGTTCCCTGATCAGGGATGGAACCTGGGGCCCCTGCATTGGGAGAGCTGTGTCTTAAACACTGGACCACCAGGGAAGTCCCAATTTCCACTTTTTAAGAGGAAGATCAACAAGAGCCATCACTCTGAAACAACATGTGCTTTCCAACTCCCCAAACCAAACTTTCTCTAGATGACTTTTATAAATTTGAAGAAGCTTAGACAGTATCAGGGTCAAAACAAAGTGTTGAATTTGTGGTTACTAAGATGCTGTGGCAGAGACTACCAGTTCTAGGGCTACCCTACCATTATTTCACTCTTTCCTCCTTAGTGCATGCGTGCACGCTAAGTCTCTTTAGTCGTGTCTGACTCTTTGCCACCCTATGGACTGTGGCCCACCAGGCTCCTCTGTCCATGGGATTCTCCAGGCAAGAATACTGGAGTGGGTTGCCATTTTCCTCCTCCAATGGATCTTTCTGATCCAGGGATCGAAACTGAGTCTCCTGCGGCTCCTGCACTGATGGTGGATTCTTTACTGCTGAGCCACCAGGGAAGCCCTTCCTCCTTAGTAGTATATATCTAATCTTCAAATTTGGGCACACTGCTGTCTAGAACAGAAGACATCCTAGCCTTATTTGCAATTATCTGTAGCCATGTGATTAAGTTCAAGGCAATGAGATATAAGACAAGGTGTGAAAGTAGCCGAACTTTTAAGTTGATGCTCCCTAAGGAGAGCTGACCCAACCGGAATGAGCCCCTTTGGCCCTTTCTTCCCGCATGCAGTATGGATATAAGCGGTGGTAATTTTAGCAGATGTCTTAGACCATGAGGTGGCCATGAAAATGAAAGGCATGCACCAAGATGGCGGGACAGAATTATAGGAGCCTGGGTCCCAGATGACCTCATAGAACTACCACCCAGTCCTGGACTGTGGATCAAGTCTGGCTGCTATCTTGCTTATGTCACTGTTGTGTGTGTGGTGTGTGTGGCGGGGGGCAGGGGTGTGTGTGTGCGACATTCTGTTCTTCTCAGCTGAATCCAATTATAACCAAGAAAATGCTCTGTTAGGGTTTGTTTGTGTCTGGCGCTACTGGTCAAACCAGTCTAGCAAATTTCTAGGTTTACATCTCTGTGATAGATGACCAGTGTTTGCAAAATTAAATTAAATTGACATAAATTAATGCCCCGAAAGCGGCTGACATCGGAGCCAAAGTCCACTAGGGCAGCCCTTTGTTATGAGGATGACTAACTTAGCGATTAACCTCAAGCCTTCCTGTGTACCCAGAGCTCCATCTTTGGGTACTTCAAGCTGTTCCTCCAGTTCTGTGACTCATTCAGATCCAATGCTTCTCCATTATACCATAAATACTTGTTTGCTTTCCTTTGTTTTCTATTAGGGCTGTGAGTCGTCAAGCGCAGGAATGAGGACTCATTCATATTTGTATTTCCAGTATTTGGTATTACAGTTGGCAAATGCTTGTTGAAGGAAAACATTAGTGCCTCACTAACTGTAACATTTTCAGTCCATGAAAGCATTTTAGAAATTGCAAAACACAAATAAGCTCTAAGAAAAACCAACTTTCATCAACATATTTGAGTCAGTGAATCTGGGTTTCCAGAGACCCACTGAGGTTAATGGGAATGGCCATATTCCCTCAATCTTAAATTTTAAGTTTTCTGAAATGAGGTTGTGTCTTATAATAAATACATACATTTAATGGAGTATCTCTCCTCACTACCTATAGTTATCAAATTGATGCCATGTCTTAGAATACATGGTGTCTTAGAATTGAGGAAATATTTCTATTTTGGTCCACAGACTTCGAGGATCCCTGAGAGTCTTCCAAGGAGGTCTGTGAGGTCAAAACTGTTCTTAATACTATTTGCTTTGTGTACTTTCTTATGAGTATACAGTGGAGTTTTCTGGAAGGTGCCTGAGGCTACTATAGCTTTATGTTTAAAAAATTTACACTTTTAATTTCTAATAAGATAAATATTAATAGATAAAACCCACACAGAGAAAAGCTCTTTGAAGTCTCCAGCAATTTTTAGAAGGGTCAAGGGGTCCTGACACAAAAAGAGCTTGAGAATAGGAAAGAGTGAATGAAACCACTCTGTTATATGAGAGTTTCATTCACACTTATTAAGAAAAAAGTACATATCTCTTCCAAGATGGTTCCTGTGGCCATGAGCTCAGTCCAAAAGCATACTGACAGAGTGGCTGAAAAATCTCTCCTTCCTCTAGAGACCCAAGGCCTGATGGGTGCTATAAAAGTTTGTTCTTGGAGGCTCCCTCAGAGCAATCAGCACGTACACACTCTGTATGAGTCTGCTGTGTAATTGCCACTACCTCATCTTAATAACGGGCATAATTGCTCTGAGTTTCCGTCACCCTTTCTTGCATCTCCTCTCTGAAGCCTCAATTTTAGAAATGGCACTTGTGAATACACAAAATGTTTAACCACTTCCAGTTTTCAATTTACAGTCAAAGTCATCTATCAGCAGGAGATGAAGGCCCAGTGTGAAAACTACAGAATGTCCTTCAGACTCCACAGCTAATTTGTTTGTAAATTTGATTGTTATTGTAACAAGAACATATTGTACATGATGCTACTTGCCAATTTACTATTTGTATCTCTCTGTTTCTTGGGTTTTATCATTAGAGTCAAAGAACTTAACCCCTTCAGCACTTCTGTGAGTGGGGAGAGGAATGTGAAAGCTTTACCGTTTTATTTTTTTGTGTGTGTGTGTGTGTGAGTTTCTATTTCAGTTCAATTTTATATGTATTTCTTTTGTCGTTGTTGTTATCAAAAAATAACTTTTTGGGATATGGACCACTTTTAAAGGCTTTATTGTATCTATCACAATATGGCTTCTGTTTTATGCTTTGGTTGCTTGACTGTGAGGCATGTGGGATCTTAGCTCCTCCACCAGGGATCAAACTGACATTGGAAGTCAGTTCGCATTGGAAGGCAAAGTCTTAACCACTGGATTGTCAGGGAATTCCCTATATGTATCTTAAATTCCCTGGTGGCTCAGATGGTAAAGAATCTGCCCTGCAGTGCAGGAGACCTGGGTTCAATCCGTAGGTTGGGAAGATTCCCTGGAGAAGGGAATGGCTATCCACTCCAGTATTCTTGCCTGGGAAATCCCATGGATAGAGGAGCCTGGCGGGCTACAGTCCATGGGGTTACAAAGAGTTGGACACTGCGCGACTAATGCTTTCACTTTTTCATCTTAAATTCCCACTATATATTCAGCACTGTGGGAGATACACATATTGAAGGGGAGACAACCAGAGAACAGTCCAAGGTAACATGAAATCCCCCGTGAGACCAGGTGATAAGACCATGCATTCGGAGAGAATTTAGAGTAAGGAGAAGACCGCCGTAGGTCTTCATACAGTGGAGGTAGGGCTTACATCCTCCTGAGAGCCAAGGCTTTGCCTACCTGTAGGACCCAGGGACTTTGAAGAAGCCCCTGGAATCATTCTGTAGCATTTCTTCCTGTTGAGCACTTGCAGAAATGTGTCTGTTGCAGGTTGTTAATATTATAGTATTGGCTCGACAGGATAGACCAAGCTTCCAATTCCCTTTGGCACCTAAAGCAATTTACAGGCCAGAAGTATGACTGCATGGCTTTTATGAAATGGCCTGATTTCATTGATCAGCCACTCGGAGATTATGTTTTCACTTCTGTAGCTACTGCTAACCCTGCTTTCCGGTATAATATTTCAGGAAGGAACTATTAAAAAATTTCACCATGGTGATGTTTAGAAGTGGGCAGGGTTCTAAAGGGGAAGAGAAATATCACAAGTCATGATTGCTCTACTCAAAAGTTCATTTCAAGTTAGACTAGAATTCCACAGATTGTGTCTCATCTTAACTCGGTAATGTTTCCAAATGATAAGGACACTAATAAGAACAGATGGCCTAATGAACATTTAGAGGGAAGATTTAACTGGTCTTATTTTCATTAGGCCTCCAGTGCGCTTCCGGGTTTTGCCCACCACTTCCCTGTGTGTAATACAAAACAGCACGTCTTCAACAGATGGCCCAGCTCAGGCTCATGCTTCCAGAACTCTGGAGACTGGCCACCTGACCGCTTACCATGTGTACAGAATCATTTAAGGAAGCAGACAGGCTACAGAGTTGAGCCTGAACAAAAGCAAAAAATAGCGATGACCCAAGCTTCAACAAGAGGGGAGTCAGTCACTCTCGCAAACACATTGAGCAGCTCTGGTTGAGGTCTCCCCATAACAGCTTCTTATGGATTCCCAGCAATGATGAAATCCTCTGTGGCAAACAGACCACTCTAATTAATGTTTCCTCGAAACTGTAGCCACATCTGAGTGACTCCAGCAGGAACAACGACATGGAAATCTAACACCTCATTGCACAGTGTGCTAGTTAGCGAGCTATCAGCTTGCAGCCCCAGACTCACCCCTTTAAAGGCACTGCTCTGTGATCCTGGGGTTGGGACCCTGCAAACTACATTTCTTTTCTTTTCTTTTTTTCCCAGCTGGCTTTTTGAGAGATCCTGCCAATGTGGGAGCTAAAGGGATTCTGGGAGGCTAGAGGAGGGGGAAGGGACTCCTTTCTTCCTGTTTGTTTTCTGTTCCTGTCAGTGTTGGGGTAACTGTAGCCCTTCCTACTGAGCGGCAGTAACTGGCTGCACTTTCCATACTCACATCAGCCTCGTCACACTCCCTCAGAGCGACCAGAAGCAGCCCAAAGCAGTGGCATCCTCTTCTCAGAGGAGTAGGTACCACTTCAATGGATCAAGTCCTCCCCCATCTAGTATTCTTGCCTGGAGAATACCATGGAGAGAGGAGCCTGGTGGGCTACAATCCATGGGGTTGCAAAGAGTCAGACATGACTGAAATGACTTAGCATGCACACACGTAGCCCTCTTGGTTCTGACCATTTCAACCCCTTCCTCTGTTTCCACAGCCCTAGAGGTGGTGGCTGCAGGTATTCTCTCTCTTGTTTTGCAACCCCCTAATGCCTGTGCAGCCCATTCCCTCTATTCAATTTCTTTCTGTTAAAATGACTACTGTGCTTTCTGTTTTTCTGACTGGATCTTTAGTGATATTCACAGCATCAACCCATATACAAGGACAGAGGAAGAACAATACCCACTGCAGGACACTGGTCATAGAAAACTAGTAAAATTGAACCAGAACCAGCAAAGACTCTGGTACTGAGAGAATTTATTAGTCACTAGCATCCTTGGTTTATCTATTGGTCTGTGAACCTGCCATTTCCAGAAAATATCTACATAAAATAAACCCACCGTGTGTGGACTTTAATGAAGTTGGTTGTGACTGACTTTAACCAGGGCTTCTCTGACTCTCTGGAACTGCCATGTTGATGCCCTTGTTGTTGAAAAGCTTCTCACTCTTGTGATTTTTGAGGATGATTTCATGGTGGATCATTCTACTCTCCCATACGTCTTTTGAAGACACAGTTCGTACTGAATGGTTCATAAAGTGGGTCCATGACAATATTTCCTGTGTGCTTAGAATTTACTTATAAATAATAATACATTGGGCATTTACTACTAAATATCTTTTATATTCTCTCTTGCTGTATCCTTGTCAGAAATTGGGATTGTTCCTTCAGAATCCTTTCCCCCTTGATTTGGAATGGGAATGTATTCTGAGGTGGACCAAATGCACACCTAGTTGGCTGATGCATCTCAAGAAAAACATCTCTCAGCAGGTGCGGCCTCTTTGTAAGTGTATTATACCAGTCGTTCCCAGTCATTTTGGCACCGGGGACTGGTTTCATGGAGAACAATTTTCCCATGGACTGCAGGGAGGGGGATGGTTTCTGGATGATTCAAGCACATTACATTCATTGTGCATTTATTTCTATTATTATGACATCAGCTCCACCTCAGATCATCAGGCATTAGATCTCGGATGTTGGGGACCCTTGTTTTATAACCTCACGTGTTCACTTTTGCAAATATACTAACTTTTGCATGAAAGGATGACGCTACTGATGACAGCCAATAGAACTTTCTCTTTGAATTGTGCTTCCATTTAATAAAGATGTGTTGGCACTGATTCAGGCACTTCCCCTCCCAAAGTTAACAGACAGTAAGTCTACTTTTAAAGATAAAGTTTGCAAGATAGGCCAATAGGCTCACATTGGGACTCAGTCCAAGGTGTTGGCCATATAAGCTCTAGATGCTCACCACTGAATCTGCCAACCAAATATTTCTGCATCTTAGAGAGTTTCAGGTTTATTTCAGGTCATGGCGCCTGCCAGGCAAAATGTGTGTAAGACTGAGTGGTTCAAAAGTAGTTTGCAAGCTTTGCATCTTGTGACTCTCTCTGAATTTTGAAGATGCTTTCCCTCTGGTGCTTAATAGTTTTAATAAGAGCTAACATGCCATTGTCCTTTGTGTGGAAAGAGGACACTGCTGAGGGAGTTTTATTTATGGGATAAATTATGTTTTCGATATAGCATTGAGCACGGTACTTGACTTTTATTTTAAGGGCTCTGACAACTCTGGCTATTTGCTTGTGTGCAGACATTTCAGCAGAATTTGGCTGTGCTGGAGTTGAAGATGTTGGCCTGCTGTTCTTTACTTCTTATGTAAACAACCACGTGTTCACTTTGGAGGGAGCAATAATGCAAATATCTCGGGTAATAGCTTATTCTACCCCGATTGTGATTTTACCTAAGAGACTTAAAGTGCAGTTTTAAAAAAAAAGAGTTTGAATGAATTTGGAGAAGGGAAATGATTGATATTTAAAGGAACTCTGTGGAGAATTTTACTGTAAAGCTTCTCTCAGTTTATAATTTTGTTAAATTTGGGTTTTTACACATTTGAATTTTTCAAATTGATTGACATGCTTTGGAACCTGAATATCTTGATTTAAAAAAAAAGACAAAGCAACTCACAGACTAAGCTTGCTTCAAAAATCCTAGGACACTGCTGTCTTTCTTATTATGAACATATCAGCCTCATAACTTCTTTCTTTTTGATTTTCCACTTACCTGGGGGCCTTTCTTTTGTCTTGGGAGAGTCTTATCCTTCGTGTTGACCTAGATAAACTATGTCTTCCTACTTATGTACTTTCATATTACATTTTTTGTGCGAAATTGACCCACGTAGAATGGCCATCCACTGAATGAGCTGCTCTTTTACCTCCTGATCTAAAATCTCTACATCTCAAAGTCACAGATGTATAAAAGTCATACTACATCCCAACCTTAGCTCCACAGTCAGTGAGACCCTTCTTGAAAGTAGAAAGGGAATGAAGGATTTGGGGCACCATTCAATGACTAGCGTAAACGTGCTTTAAGTGATCTAGATAGAGCTTTTCATATCAGCATTAGGCAGATAAAACATTCTGTGAAGGTCACAGCAGATTAAGAGCCATCTCTGGAGCATATGCTTGCTACAGGCCATCAAACTCATCTACAAGTATTTGCATGGCTCTCTGAGAAGGTACACCTATGTACAAAGGACAAAAGGGAAGATTATACAATTTCTATAGCAGTTCCAAACTTCTTGGCCCTTTGAAAAAATCTTGGTTCTGTAAATTATCTGTTCAATTTTCTATTCTGTGAATGGAAGGTCAAATACTACAACTAGTGCTGCTGCTGTTTCTCCTCCTGCTAATTCATTGAGCACTTATGAGTCACGTACTTTGCTAAGTGATTTTTTTTTGGCTGTGTTCTGAGGCATGTGGGATAGTTTCCTGACCAGGGATCAAACCCACATCCCCTGCATTGGAAGGCAGAGTTGTAATCACTGGATCGCTGGGGAAGTCCTGCTAAGTAAGTGATCTTTTTAAAATATATTATCTCATTTAGTCCTCACAACTTTCTTATAGAGAAAAACATCATTATCATCCCCACTGACAGGTACAGAATTTCCCCCAGAGGGACACATCCAGCAAGTGGTGGAGCTGGGACCCAAATCCATGTGGTCTGTGTTCCCACACAGTCTACTTTACTGACTTCTAATATGAACTTTTATTATGAAGGAGAGTCTACCCTTGAGGCCTGATTTTGTCTCTTGCACCCTGTATTAAAGGATTAGAGAAAAGTCTCTTTTTGCAGTTTCAGAAGGTGTTTTCCTGCATTGGACAGAGCAAGGAGAGTAGCTTTGGACTGAGTGAGCAATAAATAACATTATCCAGGAATGCATTTAAATTAGCGACTGAAAACCACAGATACTACAAAATCAGAAGAATGACCTTGCAGACTTATTTTGTTCTTGTGTCCTCCCATTTAACAAGTGCATGATGAATCAACAGAAAATATTTCCTGAAGATGCCAATTAACACCTTACATCATCCCTTATATTTGTAAAGCAGTTCATACTTTCCAAGTGCTTTTATATATATAAAAAAAAGCGATGTTACTTAATCAACAATTGGGTCATTTATTGAATTAGCCTTCATAAGGAGGAATAATTAACTGGCTTTAAAATTCTACTGTCTGTTTTCCAAGTGTAGTGCTGAATCTGAAATGACAGAATCTGAAATGACAGCAACTTCTTTGGGGTCAAGAAGTAGACAAAGACAATTTAATTTTTAAAAATATATTGCCATATTTCAGAGGACAACAGAATAAATGATTCAAAAATAGATGTTCTCTTCTTCAAATATAGAGATGGCAACTAAAAACATTGTTTATTTTGCACTATTATGTGATTTTCAGCCACAAATGCTAATGGATCATTCCTTTATAGGTGAGTAATATGAAAAGCCTCTAGGGACTCCTACAGTCAACTTTTTTTTTTTTAAAAAAAATGGTTCTTAGTGCTGTTTGATTCTGTCAAATCAGAATCTGAACAACATTAACATTAACTGTCATCTCATGCTGTGTGATAGCATAATTTGATTGCGGTATAGATGGAGGGTTGTGAAACCTTTCCACTCACCTAACTGATGGTGCAAAGGGAAATATAAAACCCAAGGTTACATGTAATGCCATATGACCTCTCTCTTCACTTCGGATCAAGACCAACATTTTACAATTGCAAGTGCCTTTCCAAAAACAAAGTTCTTTCATATTTGTTTTCTTGTTTAACTACCCCAATAGCCTTAGGAGACAAGGCAGGGTTTTATCTCACTTCCTAATGTTGAGGAAGCGCAGACACAGAGACCTTAAGTAACTTGCTTGAGGTTGCACTGCTAATAAATGGCAGAATCTGGACTCACACCTGGGACTGTCTATGTTCTTTCTACTAGACATGCTCCCGTAGGCAAAGGGAAGTCGGTGGTTAGGGAATCGTCCAGAGAACTTTAGTAAAATATCCCCTAGTACTCTTGAAGATGTGAATGATTGTTCCAAGGTTATAAACGTGTTTTTTAAAAATAATTTTATGTATTTATTTTTGTCTATGCTGGTCTTTGTTGTTGCCCGCGGGCTACTCTCTAGTTGCGGTGTGCAGGTTTCTCATTGGGGTGGCTTCTCTTGTGGAGCACAGGCTCTAAAGTGCAAGGGCTTCAGTAGTTGAGGCACATGGGCACAGTAGTTGTGGCTCCTGGGCTCTAGAGCACACGCTCAGTAGTTGTGGCTCACGGGCTTAGTTGCTCCTCGGCGTGTGGGATCTTCCCAGATCAGGGATTGAACCTGTCTCCTGCATTGGTAGGCAGTCTCTTTACCACTGAGCCACCAAGGAATCCCTTATAAATGCATCTGACAAGAAGTTTGCTCATTTTTATTCAATAGTCATCACTCTCTAAATACTTTCACATTTAAAGTTATTGATATATTGAGCTCTTCGAGAACAGTGTGGCTAATGATTGGTGTAGACTGGGCTCCCTCTTTACTGTAGAGGATAGCACTACCCCCCTCCCCCCATTTCTACATTCATAGCATGAGCCTTTGGATCTATGGGAGGGACTGGCTATGACTGACATGGATTGACAGGGTGCATGTGGCTCAAGTGAATAGAGCAGAACATTGCTGATTTAAGATGTTTACATCTGGACTGCTGCAACAGCCAATGGCTGATCAGTAAGACTGCTGCACTTCTTATGCTGTCCAGGCATGAGAATAGGGAAAGAAAGTGAGAAAATCCATCGGAGGTTTGGTTGGTATGAGTTTATCATTATTATTATAACATCCCCTACACATAACATTAAGTTTACTATCTTAATCATGCTTAAACACAGTTCAGTTGTGTTAGATATATTCATATTTTTGTGCAACAGATCTCTAGAGCTTTTTCATCTTGCAATAAGGACACTCTAAACTTTAATTTCCTCTCCTCATTCCCCTGGTATCCACATTACTACTTTCTGTTCCTATGATTTTTTTTATTACTTTAGATATTTCATATGAGTGGACTCACACAGTATTTGTCTTTTTGTGACTGGCTTATTTCATTTTGCATGTCCTCAAGGTTCATCCATATTGTAGGATGTGACAAGGTTTCCTCCTTTTTAAAGGCTATATAATATTCCCTTGGATGTATGCACCAGATTTTCATGATCCTGATATGAGTTTTAATGCCATCCAGCCCATTAGTTGGTGGCCACTATAGAAGTGGTTGATTCAGGAACTTCCCTGGCAGTCCAGTGGTTAACACTCCCTGCTTCCACTGCAGGGGACACACGTTTGATCCCTGTTGAAGGAACTATGATCCCACATATCACATGGTGTGGCCACACACAAAAAGTGGTTGATGTACTTTTTAAACTAACCATAACCAAATATGATGAAGTAAATGGTTGGCACAAGGGCTAGCAAATAGTGGTTTCATTTTATTGGTTTGGCCAAAAAGTTCATTTGGGTAAGGTGTGCTGGAAAAACCTGAATGAAGTTTTTGGCCAACTACATCCTGGGCCTTGTTAATCTACCCTTTGAGCCATTCTCTATTCCCTAAACTTCTCTTATCTATTTGGTCACCTCTCTTTTATTCCCACCCAGCTGTCCCTGCTGCCCACTGGTCTTGCTGGCTCTGGACAGAGGTGCTTATATATGTTTCAGAAAACTTGCTTACATCTTCCTTGTGTTGCCGTTTATCTGAAGCACTACTCCTTCCTTTTACTACATGTCCCTGGTCTATTTTCTCTGCAGCATGGCCACAGACTTTTTCTTGGCTCTAAGATAGGTTCTGTAGTCATTGAATCATTGGGAGGGTGTGTTGGGGGTGGAGGTGGTGAGATTTTCATCTCTGGTGGCAAGAACTTTTAAAATAAACTTTCTTTTTTCCCTCCCCTGGGAAATCCCTTTATTCAAGCAAACTTATTATAATTCAGATTTTTCTTGATTCCCTACGGAGCTTCACAAAATTCAGAAGTCTGTCCCTGTAGGGAATTTCACTTATAATGGCCTTCATTCCAAAGATCTAATTCTGTTCTCTTTCAGTGTGCACATGGAGAGTGATGGAAGTGCACAAAGAAAGCCAAGTAACCCCTGAAGAACTTGAGTTTCAATATCATCTGTATCACTCAGGGTGATGAAGGCTATTCTGTAGACATGAAAGGGTTGGCAGGGGACTGAAGAAGAGACAATGAGAGATATTAGGCAAGAGTTTAAAAAGGGGAAAGAAGGTGCCTTTTCTGTACTAAACCTACTGTTTCTTTTCTTTGTTCTCCCTGGATTGCTGTAACTTTTCATGCCTCCATGTTATTATATGTAGTTTTTCAAATAACAGAAAATGCTGAATCCACTTGTACAAAATTGAATTGACATGTAGATTTTGAAGAGGAGGCTTTATGATTCCCTTCTATCTAGCTGTGGTTAGTTTATCTGAAACTTGCAAAAAAAAATTGAAAGAAAAATAGAAAATACGTTTTTTTCAGGCACATAGAGAGCTGAAGACTACCAGGGAGGCAAAGTTTTGAGGCTTGGGGCAGGTGGTATAATGCTGACGGATGAGAGAGAGGTAAGTTTTGCTTTCTTTGTTAAAGAGAATGGCCACAAAGAACACTGATTCTAAGTTCCTAAAGTCCAAGATGGGTGCAGGGACTGTGGAAAGGCATCAAATTCTTTCAATTCTTTAAATTGAGTTCAAGTTTTTCTGGACAGAAAGAGTTACCTCTTAGAACTTGCAAATGAGTTTTTAGAACAAGTTTTTATGATTATTGAGTAATACTGGGCAGTAGAAGGTGTGCTGGAAGATTACAGGTCATTACACATAGGTCTGACTTCAAGAAGAATCCAAAGATGGGCTCCACAAACTACAAGGAGGGGACCTGATGTTGCTTTCAGTTCAGTTCAGTTCAGTTCAGTCACTCAGTCATGTCTGACTCTTTGCGACCCCATGAACTGCAGCACGCCAGGCCTCCCTGTCCATCACCAACTCCTGGAGTTCACCCAAACTCATGTGCATCGAGTCAGTGATGCCATCCAGCAATCTCATCCTCTGTCGTCCCCTTCTCTTCCTGCCCCCAATCTCTCCCAGCATCAGGGTCTTTTCCAATGAGTCAACTCTTCACATGAGGTGGCCAAAGTATTGGAGTTTCAGCTTCAACATCAGTCCTTCCAATGAACACCCAGGACTGGTTTCCTTTAGGATGGACTGGTTGGATCTCCTTGCAGTCCAAGGGACTCTCAAGAGTCTTCTCCAACACCACAGTTCAAAAGCATCAATTCTTCGGTGCTCAGCTTTCTTCATAGTCCAACTCTCACATCCATACATGACCACAGGAAAAACCACAGCCTTGACTAGACAGACCTTTGTCGGCAAAGTAATATCTCTGCTTTTTAATATGCTATCTAGGTTGGTCATAACTTTCCTTCCAAGGATGTTGCTTTAGGAAAGCATTATTAAACAGTTTTTTTCTTAGTTCTTAGATGAGGAAGTGGTGTTTTTGGATACTATGACTCAAAACAAATTATGTCAAGGGATTCTAATTTCCTCTCTTATTTTTTTTTATAAAGTTGCTTTTTTAAAAAAACAAATTCATTTTTGACTGTGCTGGGTCTTTGTTGCTGCATGCAAGCTTTCCCTAGTTGTGCTCCAGTTGTGGTGCTCGGTTCTCATTGTGGGGCCTCTCCTGGTGGCCTCTCCTACTGTGGAGCTTGGGCTCTAGAGCACATGGGCTCAGTAGCTGTGGCTCATGGGCTTAGTTGCCCTGCAGCATGTGGAATCTTTCTGGGCCAGGAATTGAACCTGCGTCCCCTGCATTGGCAGGTGGATTCTCAACCACTGGATGACCAGGGAAGTCCTCTTATTTCCTTTTAAATAGAGTTACCAACTTGGTAAGGTTTCTCATGATACCTTTGTGACAAGTTAGGGGAAATATGGGTGAGGGTCGTGGCTTTCAAGCTTGTTTTGACTATGACCTCAGTAAGAATTATATTTTACACTATTGTTCAGGATATACAATTGAAATAAGTTTTATGAAACAATACTTACTTACACTTACCATAAATGATGCACTCTGAATTTTTGTGTTATATTTTATTTTTCTTAAGAACTAGTCATAGGCCATCATATTGATTTCCTGATCTACTATGAATTATACCCTACAGGTGATAGTTCAAACAGATGGGTTCACAATCTAAGAGATAACTAGTCAAATGGTGCCACAATTTCCTTGGTCTATCTATCCATACATTTCATCATGGATGAAGACACAGAAAGCATTCAAATCTATAGGTGACACAAGGCGAGGAAGGGGAGTGAAGATATTGGATGGTAGCAGAAAACAAAGATGAGGACTGAATCTAATGAGCTGGAATTGAATACAAACTAACAGAAGATCCTGTATTATGATGCATGTGTAGTAAAAGTAAGTATTATTTCCTGAAATTTTTATTTCAATTTATATCCTGAACAATAGTGTAAAATATAATTATCAGTGAGGGTTTACAGTCAAAACAAGCAAATAATCAAATTTGTAAGTACAGGGTGAGGAGATGGGGATGAGAGACATGTGAATTTTTAGTCCTCTATAATCATGTGTTTGCATGCATGCTCAGTCATGCCCAACTCTTTGCAACCCCAAGGACTGTAGCCCACCCACCAGGCTCCTCTGTCCATGGAATTTTCCAGGCAAGAACAATGAAGTGGGTTGCTATTTCTTTCTCCAGGGTACTTTCCCAACTCAGGGATCAAACCCATGTTTCCTAAGTCTTCTGCATTGGCAGGTAGATTCTTTACCATTGTGCCATCTGGGAAGTCCCTCTATAATCACAACGTATGTCAAAAGTGACCAAAAATCCAACACAGCTTTGACTGTGGTTTCTTAACCTGTGCTCTTTATTTCCCTAACATTTTTCAAAAGTGACTTTGGGGTCGCCATACAAAGTCCCACTGTATGGGAGTGAGTTTGAATAGAGAAGGTTCTAGGATACTACTTGTTTGAATCTGCTGTTGGCATCAGTTTTATAAATGGGGACTTCTTTTGTTTGAAGTAAATGCTCTTTGCCAAAACCTTCTGAAAACCCCCAGGCAAAATGAACAGAAACAGAGAGTAGAGAAAAAGGGTTGTGACAGTCACCATTTTACCTCGGACTGAGTCAGAGCACATCTGGATTATTTTATTCATTTCTGGAAGCCTCACTTGCAAAGAAATATAGTTAAATGAGAGCACATTCAGAGAAGAGTGAGGAGAATGGTGAAGGAAACAATACTGTGGCAAGTGAAGTGTTGTTCAATGAACCAGGGATGTGACTTAGGAGGTCTGAGAGAGTTGATCACATGCATTGAGAAGGTTGTCAGGTGGAAAAAGTGGTTTGATATAGTAGTTTGGTGAAAAAAATGTGAACTTTGGAATCAGGTCGACCAGGTTCAAATTTTAACTCTGCCACTGATCGGTTGTATGACCTTCACTAAGTTTCTCAACTCCTCTGAACCTTGCTTTTCGTGTTGATTAAAAATAGAGGAACATAATACTTCTCGTGACAAATTGCCATGAGGATTAAAGAAGATAATATATATGAAAGCACTAAGCATAGTACTTGGTTCAAAAATATATTTATTTCCTAGAAGACAGATTAAATTCATACCACAAGGCCTAAAGAGTTGCAGTAAAGGCTAGATGGTGAAAATTAAAGGAAGATGAAAAAGTTAATGTTAAAGGGATCCCAGAAGAGGTTTCCATCAGTCAGAGACATTCGATGGAGAAAGAGTTTCCTATCCCAAGAGGCATTTGAGGAGAGGCTGGCTTAATATTCTATTAATAATATCACAATAATCTCACTATTACTGAATTGTTGGAATATTCTGGAGCGAATGACTGGGGAGAGGAGGAGAATTCCCAGTAGATTAGCTCAATAGATTGAATGTGTGGGGTCAAGGTTGGTTCCTCCAAAGAACCAGATACTGTTCTTCTTTCATAACCATGAAGCATGAACCTCCTTCCACTTGTTAGGCCCATCAGACAAGTAAGTGCTTTGGGGAACCACTCTGTAGTATGAAGATGATCCAACAAGCATACAGAGAGGACTGGTTACATCCTGGATACTCAAACACCTCAAAGTGTGCACATTATGGACAGTGGGTAAAGAGGATTATCTGCCTACAAGAGGCCTACATTGCCTGTGTATCTTCTCTTGGGTTGGTTTGGGGGAGAGCATTAGGCTGGATCCAAGGAGCAAATCAACTCTCAAATTTGTTATCGCACCAAGAGACTTGGTCTAACTCCCAATTCCGTTCTAGTCAGGCACGAGATGCAAGTGAGTTACCAGAGCTAGATGATTCAGCAGCAGCAATGGAAATAAAGAGCCTGATCTCTTCATAATCAACTCATCTCCTGAAGTGAAAGGCCTGGTTGTTTATAGCAGTGCTTACAATGGGCAGTTATGCTTCAGAGTTTATACTGAGAGTTCAGTTTCGCATTTCAGTAAATCAGAAAAAGGATATTGATTTTGAACAAATGGCTGATTTTATTGTCAAAGCAAATTCCATTTCTTGAGATGATTAGATTTTATTAAACTATTGCCTAAAGTGCCACTAAATAAACAGCATCTTCCTCAACCAAATGACATTTGTCACCCACTAAATACAATGATATCTGGTCATCTCCAGTTGTCACTGAAAATGTAGAAGTGGGGAAACTGCACATGGGAATCAGAAAGCTTGTGCTCAGATCTTGGCTGTATCACTTAATAACTCTGTGCTCTTATACAATACGTCATCATTCTGACTACTAGTTTTCTTCTCTGTAGATGGGGGATAATTACACCTACCTCCTAAGGCTGGTGGAGACAAAATGGAACACTGTGAATAAGATGCTTAGCATAGTTCCTGGCACATAGTAAGTTCTCAATAAGTGGTAGCAGGTATTATTAGAATTACTAGAGGGAGGACATTCATTATCTTCTGAGGATTGATTCTTTCTAGGGGCTCAGGTTTGTCTCAGAGAAGTACAGAAGACCAACGCATCACCTCTTAGATTCCAGAGGTACTCTGCTAGCATGAATGGGACTGCCCTTGTTGGGGACCTTTTTCTTTTTTGTGGGATCTTAGTTCACCAACCAGGGATTGAAACTGGGCTCCGGGCAGTGAAAGCATGGATCTTAACCACTGGACTTCCAGGGTTAAGTCCCAGGACCTTTTGGTTTTGAAATATAGGAAAAGTAACAAGGAACTTTGCATTTGGGTTATATTTCTGTAGAGAAACATTCAAGATGTTGTAAAGGATCTTCAGAAAACAGCTGATCCATCTTCCTGAATCCAGAGAGGTCTGTATTCCAAGTGTTCATAGATGATTGCTATCCAACATTTGCCTTAAAAGTTTCAAAAGGTGGTGATTCTATAAAGTCTTTCGATAATGTATGATGCTGCCACATAGTCTTAGAATCAGTAAGCTCTTCATGAGGTCTGATTCAAATCTTCATGCTGCAGTCAGGCCTCTCTTTTCTCTCCTGCCTGTGCCTGTCAGCAGAATCTGTGTGCTCTCATTTAGACATCTGTCTCCACCCTCACCCATCAATATATTTTGATTTACTGAAATATAAAACTGAGAACTGTGTAAGCTCAGCTGGATCACTGTAAGTACTACTATAAACAACAGGGGCTTTCCTCTTGGAAGGTGTTATGAAGCTCCCTACTCAGCTTTCTTCCCTCCAGCTCAACACAGCCCATGTGCTTAAGTAAAGTCACGCTAAACCTAAGCCCCCGATCTGCCACCCCTGTCAGACAGGGGAGGCTCTGGCCACAAAGGATGAGCTGTGCCACATGCTGGCTTCCTCCTGGTCGACACTCTGACCCAGAGGATTTCCTTCAGTGTCTTGCAGCTTTTGTCTACCTGTACCGCACCTGGGTTCTTACTCGCACGCACCTGGGAGCTGGTTTGTTTCGATGCCAAATCCTCCTCTTACGAGCCCAACATCTCAAAAGAGTGATCTATTTTCACTTTCTTCATTTCCTCACCTCCCACTCTAACACTGCCATCCAACTCCAATTAATTAGCACTCTACCAAAGGCACTCTTATCAGAGTCACAACTGCCGTCAAACCAAATGGCTTCTTAAAAAAAATACCTAATTTTAGTGACCTATAAGCAGAATTTGATATTAATCGTTCCCCTCTTTTTGAAAAGCTCACTTCCCTGGGTTTTCTGACCACACACTTTCCTTGTTTTCCTCTTACTTGTCAGGTCTCTTTATTTCAGTTTCCTTTTTGTGGGTTCCTATTCCTTAGCCTTTTCTTGAATATTGATATGGCTGGAATTTGGTCTGAAGCCTTCTCTCTCTCTCTCTCTCTCTTTTTTTATCCTTACATCCCCTCCCTGGAAGATCTCACTCAATCCTTTATTTGCTCTTACTATGTGATTAAGCTGATAATCCCGCCAGGTGACGCTAGTGGTAAAGAACCCACCTGCCAATGCAGGAGACATAAGACACATGGGTTCGATCCCTGGTCTGGGACCATCCCCTGGAAGAGGAAATGGCAACCCACTCCAGTATTCTTGCCTGGAGAATCCCATGAACAGAGTAGCCTGGCGGGCTGTGGTCCATGAGGTCGCAGAGTCCGACATGACTCAAGTGACTTAGTGTGCACAGTCACACACACACACACACATATAAAAAATATATATATAATGTGTGTGTTTGTGTGTATGCTGCTGCTGCTAAGTTGCTTCAGTCATGTCCAACTTTGTGCAACCCCATAAACGGCAGCCCACCAGGCTCCCCCGTCCCTGGGATTCTCCAGGCAAGAACACTGGAGTGGGTTGCCATTTCCTTTTCCAACGCGTGAAAGTGAAGTCACTCAGTCCTGTCCGACTCTTAGCGACCCCGTGGACTGCAGCCTACCAGGCTCCTCCGTCCATGGGATTTTCCAGGCAAGAGTACTGGAGTGGGGTGCCATTGCCTTCTCCAGTGTGTGTGTGTGTGTGTGTGTGTGTGTGTGTGTAAATAATAAGGCCTTACTGTATAGCAAAGGGAACTCTACTCAAAACCCAGTAATGACCTATAGTGGGAAAAGAATTTTAAAGAGTGGACATATGTATATGTGTAACTGATTCATTCTGCTGTACACCTGAAATTAGCACAACATTGTAAATCAACTATATTCCAATAAAAGTTTAAAAAAAGAATTTTCATGTTTAAGACTATCTTAAAAATACATTTTCTTGCTTAATGCTGTCATTGGCTCCCCATTGTCCACTGGATAAAACTGGAACACGATCATGCTTATATGGTCATTTACCACATTATCCCCACTTACCCTCCAGCTTCATCTCTCACTACTCCTTCAAGCTTGTTGCATCATAGTATCTCTTTGGTATTGGTATGTATGTTAACTGTGCCTGCTGAGCACTTACCGTGCTTGTCTAAAGAACTTTACATACAGTTCTTTACAGTTGGATACACAGCTTGGCAACAGAGAGCAGATTATACAGTAAATGTAGTGATGTTAAATTTCAGGAAAGGAATGAGACCACAGTCAGGATTAGGACTGTCAGGGAGGGGTCCATGAAGAGGTAAGGTGTAAGGAGAGTGGAAAAGGGGATTTGGACCAACAGTGGAAATTCCAGACGGAAGGACTGGGACCCTGAAAAGCAGGCCCCTAATAAAACTGGAAGGTTATACTGTGGACACTTAAGGAGAAATCAGTCTGGCCTGACTGTCTTGCGCCAGCCTAAGAAGAAAGATGCTAGTTACTCTTTAGGGTGTTTGAAGGCCACCACAGGAAGTGATGGACAGCAGTGGAGATAGCAGCTAAATAATTTGGACATGAAGCCTGATTTCTTTTTTTGACCACCATGCAGCATGCAGGATCTTAGTTTCCTGAGCAGGAATCAAACCTGTGTCCCCTGCATTGGAAACATGAAGCCAAAACCACTGGACTACCAGGGAAGTCCCATGAAGCCTGATTTCTCTCCTAGGCTGTCCTGTTGGTTTCTAGCATCTACCCCCTCCTACCCCACTCAACTCTCCATCTCCCACACCCCCCAAAAAAACCCAACTGTTTTTCTCATGCTGAGGTTATGTAAGGAAAAGGGAAGGGGGGAGTCAGGGGTTCCTTTCAGGGAAATTGAGACTTGGGGTGAAGTGCCATAGAGAAACTGTAAGTCTGTCTCCTGGTTACCAGATTCCTGTTCAGTGGGCTACAGTCTGAAAGGGGTGAGGTAGCTTTTACGGTGGCAATTATGGCTTGTGAATTGTTATGTGGAAAAGAACCTTTCTCGTGGTGATGACGATCCTGTGCTTGCTCTATGTAGACAAAGAACTCTCTTTTCAGCATAACTTTGCCACACAGAAACAGATAGATTGTCTACAGCTGACTGATTGCAATACTGTGTTCTATTTTAAGTAAAAAATATCCCACAAGTGAATCATATACGTGCACCTTCTCTCTTTCATCCCTCTCCTCCATATAAACACATTCACAACCTTCCTCATGGCCATAAATGGCTCCCCTTGCTTGCCTCCTGCAGGATTTTGCATCATGGAAAGTTAGGTTGCTCCAGAATAGCCTGATCCACTTGTATCTCAAAGATAGTCCATTCCTTTTGTCACCTTTCCAGGCCTTCCAATTCTTATTTTATTTTTTGTAGTTGACTCTGACTATTTTCTGAGTTACTGGGGTGAGGCAGGGGTACCCTAACTATGGAGACTATGGCTGGTTGCCTACCAAACAGCAGTCCTTCATTCCTTGCTAACAGAACCCTGATTTGGGTTCTAGAATTAGGTAGCAATACGCTCAGGGAGGCTGCCCCAGTTCCAGAGGGTCTGAATCCATTTTGGAAACCTGTTTCCCCTCTGCCAGTGATTTAATTCTGGTCAATGTGACACAACGTGATCTGCTGGCATCTTTGCCTACTTCTGCTCATCTCACGATGTGAGTCAATGAAACCTTCTTGTTGAAATCACTTTGTCTGATCACTTACAGTCAAAACCATTCTTTCTGATACACCAATTCTAAAACTCTCAACTTCTATTTTAATCCATATGAGAAGATAAGTAATCTACTTCATCAGAGTCATAGATTCATGGAAGTTAGTTTGAAAGTTCCTTTGATGAGTGTCTAGTCTATTTCCCTCATTTAACACACCAACCTCTTGTGTCTGCAAACTAAGACAGTCATTCACAAGGTGCAGGGACTGTGCTATATGCTCTGTAATCTCTACCTGTCTAATCCTGATTTTCTAGAATTCTTGTAAAATCAGAACTTTGGACTCAGATGGGAACTACACTGAATTTCCCTTTTATTCTCATTGGCAAAAAAGCTTTCCTAAATAAATGTAAAATAGATCTCAGAGGGAATGTTGCTTTTACTTAAAAAAGAAAAATAATGCCCTAGAAACAGCTATTTACATACACATGAATAAGAAGTCATGCTCATATATTCATTAAAAAAGATTTCTAAAGACTTTAGTAATCAGTGCTTTTCCAAATGGGAGTTACTGAATTATTCAAAAAGAATAAAATTAGATATCTTGGAAAATAATTCAATAAATGAAATTGGTCTTATCCTCTAGTTGGTTCAGACTTGGACTTTACTTTTCATGCCAGCATTCCGCCTAGCATTACTCCCATCCTAGTTTTCCCTTTTCTCTCAATTGGAGTTTTTCAGAGGAGGAAGAAAGTCACTTACATCAAGAGAAACTTCTGCTATCTGGTGTTATAACGGATACGCCAGGCTTCCTTTCTACCTAATTTCTGTATGAGAAAATTGTTATCCATTTCCATGATGCCAAATGGTGATAGCGCTTGAAAACCAGTGGTGCCTACCTGAGTGATGTCCATTCCTGAGTCACAGCTCAGTGGCTGTGTGGAAGTCAGACCGTTTGAGCCAATGACGGTCGTGATCACAGCATTCTCATCAATTCTCCGAATCATGGTCCCATCCACAAAGTAAATGAATCCATGCCTATCGACTGTGATGCCTGTTGGGGAAGAGCAAATGGGCATTAGTAGTCCAAAGGGCCACATTTGCACCAAGATCAGTATGTTCAAAGAAGCCATCGAAATGAAAAGGCATTTTAAAGACATATGGGTTCAATTTTGCTCAGACACACAAGACAGTAATGGGAGAGGTTTGTGTGGACACACATTCACTTCTTCGTGTATTGAAAAGAAAGGACAAAGTGTAACACGTGGAGATCAAGCCAGCTCTCATCATTTCATTGTCCAGGTTTACATTGCCACTCACTCTCCTGATACTTGCTCAGCCCCACAAACAGAAAAAAGAAATTCCTCTTTAAGACAGATGGGAAAAAACGGGAGGCAGTGTAGGTTACACTGCTTTCAGAGTGCAGATGCATAGGCCACTGCTTATTTTCATAGCTGCGTTAGAAATAACTGACTTGGAAAGCACTAAAATTATTTTCATCAATTCACAGTCAGCTGGCGGAGTCTGTAATAATTCTGATAAACTGGGCTGAGTTTTTTCTTTTTTTCTGTATTATCTGTTAAGAGGGGGCTGGAGAGCAAAATTATGGTGTCACAAAAGGAAATTTTAAGCTTCTAGAAAACATAAAAGTCAATAAAATTCTCACAGTAGTTTTACACACTGTGTTAATTAAAGTCTGGTTTCTTGGAAACTATATAAAGGCAGTTAGAAGGCTTGGGTTCTAATACTGAATGCACCACTTACAACTGTTGAGTGACTTTGAGTCCTTCGTCTTGGAAAATTTCAGCCTCCTCTTTGGTAAAATATGGAAAAGATTATCTGCCTGTGAGACTGTGATTTATATAATAAGGAAATTTTGGTCTCTGTTCCCTTTTCTAGCACAGAGCTCCTAAAACTCTTAGAATTTCCCATAGTGAGAGAAATGCGACCAGTCTCCGAGGACTCAGGTCTCTGCTTCCATAAACGACAGCTGTCCAGCAAGTGTTTCATAGTACTGATGGTTGCCACAGGGTGCTCTTATCTGAGCATGTTACTGGAGACCTAACAGAGGGGCTATACCATGAGTCAAGGAAGAAAGCTCAGTGGAAGACTTTGAAGGCCCCCTCCTGACCTAGGGGCTAGAGATTGAGTTCACATGCCAATGGTCAATAATTTAATCAACTATGATTATGAAGTCTCCATAAAAAGCCAAATAGCTTAAAAATAGCTGTGCAAAGAAGAGAAGCCAAAAGCAAAGGAGAAAAGGAAAGATATACCCATCTGAATGCAGAGTTCCAAAGAATAGCAAGGAAAGATAAGAAAGCCTTCCTTAGTGATCATTGGAAAGAAATAGAGGAAAGGAATAGAATGGGAAAGACTAGAGATCTCTTCAAGAAAATTAGAGATACCAAGGGAACATTTCATGCAAAGATGGGCTCGATAAAGGACAGAAATGGTATGGACCTAACAGAAGCAGAAGATATTAAGAAGAGGTGGCAAGAATACACAGAAGAACTGTACAAAAAAGATCTTCATGACCCAGATAATCACGATAGTGTGATCATTCACCTAGAGCCAGACATCCTGGAATGTGAAGTCAAGTGGGCCTTAGAATGCATCACTATGAACAAAGCTAGTGGAGGTGATGGAATTCCAGTTGAGCTATTTCAAATCCTGAAAGATGATGCTGTGCAAGTGCTGCACGCAATATGCCAGCAAATTTGGAAAACTCAGCAGTGGCCACAGGACTGGAAAAGGTCAGTTTTCATTCTAATTCCAAAGAAAGGCAATGCCAAAGAATGTTCAAACTGCCACACAATCGCACTCATCTCACACACTAGTAAGGTGATGCTCAAAATTCTCCAAGCCAGGCTTCAACAATATGTGAACCGTGAACTTCCAGATGTTCAAGCTGGTTTTAGAAAAGGCAGAGGAACCAGAGATCAAATTGCCAGCATCCGCTGGATCATGGAAAAAGCAAGAGAGTTCCAGAAAAACATCTATTTCTGCTTTACTGACTATGCCAAAGCCTTTGACTGTGTGGATCACAATAAACTATGGACAATTCTGAAAGAGATGAGAGTACCAGACCACCTGACCTGCCTCTTGAGGAATCTGTACGCTGGTCAGGAAGCAACAGTTAGAACTGGACATGGAACAACAGACTGGTTCCAAATTGGGAAAGGAGTACGTCAAGACTGTATATTGTCAGCCTGCTAATTTACCTTATATGCAGAGTACATCATGAGAAACTCTGGGCTGGATGAAGCACAAGCTGGAATTAAGATTGCCAGGAGAAATATCAATAACCTCAGATATGCAGATGACACCACCCTTATGGCAGAAAGTGAAGAAGAACTAAAGAGCCTCTTGATGAAAGTGAAAGAGGAGAGTGAAAAAGTTGGCTTAAAGCTCAACAGAAAACAAAGGTCATGGCTTCCAGTCCCATCACTTCATGGCAGAAAGATGGGGAAACAGTGGCTGACTTTATTTTTGGGGGCTCCAAAATCCCTGCAGATGGTGGCTTCAGTCATGAAATAAAAAGATGCTTACTCCTTGGAAGGAAAGTTATGGCCAACCTAGATAGCATATTAGAAAGCAGAGATATTACTTTGTCAACAAAGGTCCATCTAGTCAAGGCTATGGTTTTTCCAGTAGTCATGTATGAATGTGAAAGTTGGACTATAAAGAAACCTGAGCGCCAAAGAATTGATGCTTTTGAACTGTGGTGTTGGAGAAGACTCTTGCGAGTCCCTTGGACTGCAAGGAGATCCAACCAGTCCATCCTAAAGGAAATCAGTCCTGAATGTTCATTGGAAGGACTGATGTTGAAGCTGAAACTCCAATACTTTGGCCACCTGATGTGAAGAGCTGACTCATTGGAAAAGACCCTGATGCTGGGAAGGATTGAGGGCAGGAGGAGAAGGGGACGACAGAGGATAAGATGGCTGGATGGCATCACCGACTCAATGGACATGAGTTTGAGTAAACTCCGGGAGTTGGTGATGGACAGGGAAGCCTGGAGTGCTGCAGTCCATGGGGGCGCAAAGAGTGGGACATGACTGAGTGAATGAACTGAACTGAACTGATTATGAAGCCTCCATAAAAACCCAAAAGGACATGGTTTGGAGAGTTTCCAGGTTGGTGAACATGGAGATGTGGGGAGAACGGCACATCTAGAGAGGGCATGGAAGCCTCCTCACTCTTTCCCCATACCTTACCTTATGCATCTCTGGCTGTTCCTGAGTTATATCTTTTTATAATGAACAAGTGATCTAATGAATAAAATGTTTCTCCGAGTTCTGTTACCTGCTCTAGCAAATTAATGGAACCCAAGAAGGGAGGTGTTGGACCCTCCTATCCATAGCAATTCTGTCAGGAACACAGGTGACAACCTGGACTTTTGACTGGCCTCTGAAGTGGTGGGGAGGCAGCCTTGCAGGACCGACACCTTAAGCTGTAGGATCTGATGCTATTTGCTGGTAGATCGTGTCAGAATCGAGTGAAATTGTTGTACGCCCAACTGGTGTAGAATTGCTTGGTGGTGGTGGTGGCAGTTCTCACCATGCTGGAAATTGGTCTCAAAACACCTTCTACTGCCTTCCTTGGCTAAAGTGATCAGCTGTCCTGGTTTGCTTGGGACTGAGGCAGGGTTCAGGCTTCCCAGGTGGAGTTAATGGTAAAGAACTCACCTGCGAATGCAGGAGAAATAAGAGATGCTGGTTCAATACCTAGGTTGGGAAGATGCCCTGGAGGAGGGCACTGTAACCCACTTGAGTATTCTTGCCTGGAGAATACCCATGGACAGAGAAGACTGGCAGGCTACAGTCCATGGCATTGCAAAGAGTCGGATGCGACTGAAGTGACTGAGCAGGTATGCACACATGAGGCAAAGTGGGACAATCCTGGACAAACTGGCATGAGTTGGTTATTCTACACCTAGGCTGTTATCAATATCTAATAACATAATGCATTTAAAGAGAGTCAGACACTGATAAAGAACATATCGTTCAACTCCTGTTTCCCTTGCTACTTTGAAAATAACCACATGATATTACTTTAAAACTAGGCTACAATTTAGTCTTTGTCTATCTTTTCCCATCTCTCCTTTATTCAGACCCTGTGAAACTCAGACTGTATGTTAAAGTTAGGAAGATCTGTGATAACAAGCATATCCCTTCAGTGCTCATGCATGCGTATGCACACACACACACACACACTCACACACTCACAATAACTTTCCTGGAAAAGAGTGAACTCATCTAAAGACAGTTTACTGCTAACTGCTAAGTCACTTTAGTCATGTCCGACTCTGTGCGACCCCATAGACGGCAGCCCACCAGGCTCCCCCGTCCCTGGGATTCTCCAGGCAAGAACACTGGAGTGGGTTGCCATTTCCTTCTCCAATGCATGAAAGTGAAAAGTGAAAGTGAAGTTGCTCAGTCATGTCCGACCCTCAGCGACCCCATGGACTGCAGCCTACCAGGCTCCTCCATCCATGGGATTTTCCAGGCAAGAGTACTGGAGTGGGGTGCCATTGCCTTCTCCAAGACAGTTTATAAACCCAGCTTAATAAACTGCTTTTAGATGAGCTAATTCTTTGGCAGGAGGCTAATATTAAGGCTTGACTTTATGATGTACTTTGATTAATCCTGATGTTCTTCATGAAGTATTAATCCTTAAGATCTATAGAAGTTACAGATTCATTTTAACTTTCCCTGAATGCCTCTAAAGTCATCTATGTTTTGGTGAGTTCACCAAGGAAACCAGCACATCCAGACAAGGGGAATTCCATGTCAATAAGTCCCTTTATTATTTTGGGAGGCATAAAGACCTTGACAGACCATAGTTCCCTTATGGGCTTCCCTGGGGGCTCAGATGGTAAAGAATCTGCCTGCAATGCGGGAGACCTGGGTTCCATCCCTGGAGAAGGGAATGGCTACCCATTCCAGTATTCTTGCCTGGAGAATTCCATGGACAGAAGAACCTGATGGGCTATAGTCCATGGGGTCACAAAGAGTTGGACACAACTGAATGACTAACATTTTCACTTTCAACAAAGACCTTTAAGGAGGTGTTTTTTTTTTTTTTTTTAATAAAACACTTTTAAGACTGGGGCAGGTCAAAGGATGACGGTACATGAACATTTCTTTCATCTCCAGAATATCTGGACTGAAGATGAACCAAGGAGTATCTTTGCTTTTTATTTTTGTGTTTTATCAAAATCAATTTCTTGAATGCTTGCTCTGGTGTGTGGCAGGACTGTGATTTGGGATCACTTTCTACGGCTTCTGTATACAACATCACAGAATGTGAACTTGGAAATTTGGCTGTCATAAAAGGATGGATTGAGAGATCAAGAATCAAGTCTGGAGAGAGAAAGGCTAAGAGTAGATATGCTTCAAGTCTATGAAATCACATCAAACACTGTGCAAGTTCTATAAGAATCAAAGGACAAAGAACCCATGTACATGGACAGTAAGACTCAGTGTCGCTCTAACTGGGAGGTGATAAACTTGGAGAATCAAATCCCTGAAAATTGAAACAGATTCCCAAAAGGTATAGAGAAATAAGTGTATTCCTACAGAAACTAGCAATACAGGAACATACGTCTTGATGCTGACATCAGGGCGGACCATTCTGTTTCTTGACGACTACACTCTTCATCCCCATCAGAAGGTGGAGTTTGTCCTGCTCTGGGGAGGATAATCTTGGACTTACATTGTTTTCCCACTTTTAATTTTTGTGGACTTCTAAACACTGAACTGCTTTCTCTCTGTACATCTCAGCTGAACTCCACAGATGAGGCTTATTAAATACTTACTGTTGGCCTCCAGGGCTTATTTGGCTGACGGTTTGTAGGATATTCTCCTTTCATATATTTGTGTAGTAATTTCTTTTATCACTGTCCAAATTCCAAAATACTCCTTTTTTGGAGGTTCTTTAATTAAATTTAATTGGGTTATACTGACATTTGGAGTTGAAAAAGAAATAGTAGAAAGAGTTTTGAGGGACTGTGCAATAGTTTTTTTTAAGGCATCTAGGCATATTTTATATGTGCATATTTTCATTTCCTCTCATTTTCCTACACCAACCAACCCCCACACACAAATTCCTCAAACAATTAGTTTTACAAACTCTTCACTGGCGAAGTTTAAGGGGTTTTTAATTTTCACTGAGGTTAAAAACCAAATGAAATCACAGGCAAGAAAAAAGAGAATTATTTCTGCCATTACTTGGCAGGAGGGTGGGGGGAGGGGTCATCTCACATAATGAGTATTCTTATAGCCCAGGGATGCTGATGATGCAGTATGATCTACTACTGTTTGTTAGACTGAGTGGGAGGCGGTGGCTCATGCCCAGTATATCTTAAGTTTTATTCTTTGGAGATGGGGATGTGAGTGATTTCAGATCACATAAAGCCATCTGGGGCCAGCAAGATCTTGCAGAATCCATATGACTTTCAGATTTTGATATAGTTATACCCAGCTTTCCAAAATTTGTTACCCAATGTTGTGGGCATAATTTGTTCCAAGGGTCATGTCCCTTGCTGTGCTTACTTGACAGGGTTTTCATTAGCACTTAAAACACAATGGAAGGCACAGTCTTTGAATGAGAACGGATTTAAACGGGCACTGAGAAAATCACTTCCAGGGTTTAAAATGTTAACCAGGATTCATTTTTAGAGCAAGCAAAAACGCAGAGATCTGTGCTATTACCACAAGGTTTGGCGGTGATGCAGGGTGGGTGGGGGTGGCGGTGGGAAGAACAAGACAAGACAGCTGAGTCCCCACCCCACCCCACCCCCACCAAGGAAAGCACTGCACTCAGGCGCCCAGACAGCATGTTTAGCTTGGAGCACATTTTTACATTTGTAAGAAAATAAATAAATCCTTGTAAATTAGTGCATATAATGAAAGCACTGACAGACCATAACCTGGAAGTGTGAATGGTGCTGTCTCCATTCATCAGCATTAAGCCCTAACCAGCTCTTTCTATGGAGGAAACTGCTCATAAATAAAGTGCATCTTGTAAAAAAAAATTATTCACAGTGTCTTATGCAAAGTAGGGGACATTATATCTGAACTGCAGGCTCTTTTCTCTGTGAAGCATAGCTCTATATGAAACAGCTGCAAATTAACGGGCGAAAGTATTTGACTTCTTCTCTTGTCTTATTATCCTCCAATGAATAAATACTATAATTCTTAAGAAGGCAATTGCCTAAAGCTGGGGCAGCCTGGATAGTTACTAATAAATTTATCACCTGTTGGGGAAGAGGCTGCTGCTGATCGATAGTGAAGCAGTAGGGGCTGCCTGATGTGGTATCACTAGGAGTCCAGATGTGGAGGTTAATAGCCTGGAAATAGTAGCTAAAATCCCAAATTAGATAACAGCGAAGATCAGAGTTTTGGGCTGTGCAGAGTGCCAATTTCAAATGTTGGCAGAAGGCATCTCTGTATTTAATTTATAAAAATTACAGCTGTTGAGGCCACCTACATTTTTATTATTTCTGTATTAAAAATGAACCTTCTTGCGCGATATAAGCTTTGGAAAGTAGTCATAAAATTCTCTCCATCTATAGCCCTAGCAACCAGAAAACTGAAATACTGCTTTTTTTCCCCTGCCACAATCTGCTCTTTAATTTTATGACAGAGGTAAATGATCAAAATAAACTTTCAGCAAATATCTTAAGTGCAAATATGGCATCAGCTAAATCTCCAATACTGAGAGGACCGAATTGTGTAGCTGACATTAACCAGGAGGTTGTAAAGTGCCCTTTAAATCAAAGAGAGATTAAAATATTTTGCTTTGTTTATGTGCATTTCAATTCTCTGAAAATTGGCATCATATGTGTGGTCTATAAGGCAATTCTCAACTAAGCAGAAAAGTCCATTTCCCAATTGATCTAACAACTGTCCACTTATAATTACCTACTGGGATCGGAAAGGGCCAAGTTACTTCTGCACAATAAGCCTATTAAGTGATCTTGCTAGGTAGACACTAAATGGAGCTTCTAGAACTTGGAGAGATTACACATATCTGGATGTTACTAGGGTTGGAAGGAAGCAGAGCTTAATGACCAGCTGAGATGATTTCACTGTGTGGTTAACAATGAGAATGGGAGTTCCTCAAGAAGAGATTCTAATAAACTTACTGTAACATTACATGACTAGAGAACAGTGTGAGGTATTTAATCACATGACTATTTAATAAAAAAAAGTTACAGTATATTCTAAACAGTAAAGGTCAATTTCCAAGGAATTTAAATGCAAATTAAAAATGATAAGCATTCAGACTGATATGTCTTTTCTTTCAAGACTCAGAAGGCACTCAGAGACATTATAAGATAGGTGGGCCAGTTGACCAAGAATTGTGATTGAGGGAAAGACAGGTAAGGTCATTTGTCTTCTCTTTTGTGGCTTCTGATCCTCTCAAAGCTTGAGCCTTCAGGGCAAGGCAGAGTGAATGAAGAACTCTCTCACCTCCACCACCACTATTTTCCTAAAAGTTTACTGAGAAAGCTGTTTTTCTCCTCACTTATTAATTTATTCAGGATTTATTTTGCACCTATTACATGTCAGGGCTTCCCTGATAGCTCAGTTGGTAAAGAAACCGCCTGCAATGCAGGAGACCCCGGTTTGATTCCTGGGTCAGGAAGATCCACTGGAGAAGGGATAGGCTACCCACTCCAGTATTCTTGGGCTTCCCTTGTGGCTCAGCTGGTAAAGAATTTGCCTGCAATGTGGGAGACCTGGGTTCGGTCCCTGGGTTAGGAAGATCCTTGGAGAAGGGAAAGGCTACCCACTCCAGTATTCTGGCCTGGAGAATTCCGTGGACGGTATAGTCCATGGGGCCACAAAGAGTCAGACACGACTACTGAATAACTTTCACTTACTTAATACATGTCAGGAAACAGATGTTCAGAGGTCAAATGACTAACTCCAGGTTGCCTACCCAGAAAATGCTAGATTTAGTCCTTGTTTGTCTGACTTTAATGTCCATTCTTTTCATCACTATCCCAAGAAGCCTAAATGGGGCTATCAATCACTTTATCACAGGGGCAGTGTACAGACTTGTTTCAGAGGATCAAAGAACTCCATGAAATTATCTACAAAATGTTTTGTGTATGAGTATCACCATAAGAAGATGTTCCATTGCTTTTGTTAGATTGTCAGAGTGAACCATGACCCTTCTTTCAAATGGTAAGAATTCTGTTATTTCTGTAGATCTCTTGGACCTCTTTAGGATTATTCTTCAAAGGTATTCTGTGGCTTCATTCCTGTAGAGCTGGTGAGTCTCATGAAATTAGTTTCCGTGTGATGGGGACTTTGGTAACTTGACTATTATTTATGATCTAGTAAATAAAAAGGAGACCTCAAAAACAAGGGTCACAAACTCATATATCATCAGGGAACAGGTGGGTGACATAAGTTAGTAAGTTAGGTCAGGTGTTAGATTATACAGGTTCTAGGGAAACAAAGGTTAACTAAAGACAGCATGTCCTACCTAAATGCACTCAACATTTATTTATTTTTAAATAAAGACACAGTGTGGGCCAAATGAATCATATCTTTGAACTGGATTTATTCCCTGAGTTGCCAATTTATGCTGCTTGCTAGAGGACAATCAGGAGGAATATATTGTCAGTGAAGAGGCTGTGAGCAGACAAGATCCATGAGCCTAGAATAAATCTAATAACCAGTACAGCACAGCCATGAAAAGTTATGTACTGATACAGAGATTTCCCATTTACCCCCAGCCTCCTCTACCCACCCCCCCAAACCTCTCCCACTATCAAGGTCCTGCAGCAGACTGGTAAGTCTGTTACAATTAATGAACCCACGTTGACAAATCATTATCACCTAAAAACCAGTTTACATTAGGGCTCACTCTCACTGTTGGACATAGTCTGAGTTTGGACAAAAGTATAATAGCATGTTTCCACTATTAAGAGTATCAGACAGATTGGTTTCAGGGTATAAGGATTATGCTTAATTTTTCTGTGAACCTGAAACTGCTCTAAAACAGTGAATTCTATTTTTAAAAAGTTATGTCCTGGTTTCTAAGTGCTGAGAAAACAAAGATAATCAAATCTAGCTATGACTGTCATCACGGGAAAATGATGAGTGGATGGCTAGTGATATAATACTTGCTAAGAATGAACCTTCTTTTGTTCCCACCAAGATCAAAGCTCAGAATTTGTGACAAGTTCATCAAATTTTGTCAAATTAAACCAGAAAATTGTCCAAGCTGAATTTGACTTTCTCTTGCTCTGCCACCCTTGTCTTCTTCACCCTTCCTTCAGAAAACTACCTCTTTACTTTTTTTTAATTTAAATTTATTTATTTTAATTGGAGGCGAATTACTTTACAATATTGTATTGGTTTTGCAAAACTCCCTCTTTAGTATGACAGAGACAGTGCTATGTATTTGGATCATCCTATTTATTTTTCTGAGAACAGAACTAGATAATGTTTCCCAGCCTCCTCTGCAGTTAGGTGTAGGAAGAAAGAATATATGCTAGTTCTAAACCTGGCCCCCTGTGGTTTTTAGGTGATAAAAACTTCTGCTGAGCTCCTCTATAGAGCACCCCTCCCCCTAGGCTGGTTGGCTGGATACAGAGTGCCCAGTGGAGGACTCCGAGCCTAAGGGATTGGTGAGCTTCTGGATGAGGAGCCTGGTTCCAGAGTCACTGCTAGGAGTGGGGATTTCTCCAGTCCCACAGGAAACGTTTATTGGACTGTGATGTGAGCAAGAAATAAACTACTATGTTGTTAAGCTATTGAGATTTTGTGTGTGTGGAATCTATAGTTGTTTGCTTGGCCTCACTATTACATTCACCAACCACCAGCTCAAACCCTGTTCATCTTATAAGGCTTTTATGAGATGTTTCTCTTCCAGGAAGCCTTCTCTGCAAACTCCACTTCTTTCTGGTCTCTGTTTTCTAACCTATGGAAGCATTTTTTTTTTTTTTAATGTGAATTCTTCAATCACACTCTGTGTAGGCAATAAGCTCCTTGAGGGCAAGAACTAGATTTGATGCTTTAGTTTTATATCTCAACAAATCCAGTAGACCTGGGCACAAATGTTCAATAAATCTTGCTGAATTATAGACTTAATTGTCACACATTGATAATGAAGCACATCTATTTTGAACCAAATAAAACATGCCATGATATCAATAAGGACCATGGATCAAATCACTGGCAGATGTGGGACTTCTCTGGTGGTCTAGTGGCTAAGACTCCATATTCCAAATGCAGTGGGCCCAGGTTCAATCCCTGGTCAGGGAACTAGATCCCACGTGCTACAACTCAGAGTTTGCATGTCGCAACTAAGACCCGGCACAGCCAAATAAATAAATATATATAATTAATTAATTTATTTTAATTGGAAGCTAATTAGTTTACAATATTGTGGTGGTTTTTGCCATACATTGACATGAGTCAGCCATGGGTGTACATGTGTCTCCCCTGTCCTAACCCCCCTTCCACCCCCCTCCCCATCTCATCCCACGGGTTGTCCCAGTGCACCGGTTTTGAGTGCCCTGTTTCATGCATTGAACTTGGACTGGTTATCTATTTCATATATGGTAATATACATGTTTCAATGCTATTCTCTCAAGTCATCCCACCCTCGCCTTCTCCCCAGAGTCCAAAAGTCTGTTCTTTACATCTGTGTCTTTTTGCTGTCTTGCATATAGGGTCGTCATTACCATCTTTCTAAATTTCATATATATGCATTAATATACTGTATTGGTGTTTTTCTTTCTGATTTACTTCCCTCTGTATAATAGGCTCCAGTTTCATTCACTTCATTAGAACTGACTCAAATATATTTTTATTATAGCTGAGTAATATTCCATTGTGTATATGTACCACAACTTTCTTATCCATTCATCTGCCAACGGACATCTAGACTGCTTCCATGTCCTAGATATTGTAAACAGTGCTGCAATGAACATTGGGATATACATGTCTCTTTCAATTCTGGTTTCCTCGGTGTGTATGCCCCGCAGGGGGATTGCTGGGTCATATGGCAGTTCTATTTCCAGTTTTTTAAGGACTCTCCACCCTGCTCTCCATAGGGGTCATATGGCAGTTCTATTTCCAGTTTTTTAAGGACTCTCCACCCTGTTCTCCATAGAGGCTGTACTAGTTTGCATTCCCACCAACAGTGTAAGAGGGTTCCCTTTCCTTCACACCATCTCCAGCATCAAATAAATAAATATTTAAAAAAATTAACTGAAAATGAATTTGGTCCATGTAGGCAGCTACACTGAATAGCTCAGGTTCCCTGCAAATCCACTCTACTGTATCAACACAACTTTGGGTTTATGATCTTATGATCTCTGCCAACCTTGCTCTAATCTTAGGAGTTCTAAAAAAACAGCAGTGTCTCAAGATTTCACCTTAATTTGCTTCACTCTGGACCACATAAGGGAAAGCAGAGAGAACACTGGCTGAAGGGTCACATCAGGGGATCTGGGCTTCAGGCTGACCTGGGATAGATTAGTTGTAGGACTTGTCTTGACTTCCCAACCCACAGCCTACCCACTACCCATTCACATTGTTAAATGGTGTGAAGCTCACAAGAGCCAATGAAATGAGAGCCCTTTGAAGAGGCTTCCCTGCTGGCTCAGCTGGTAAAGAATCTGCCTGCAAGGCAGGAGACCTGGGTTCAATCCCTGGCTTGGGAAGATTCCCTGGAAAAGGGAATGGCTACCCATTCCAGTACTCTTGTCTGCATAATCCCCTGGACAGAGGAGCCTAGTGGGCTACAGTCCATGGGGTCGCAAAGAGTTGAATATGACTGAACGACTAAAACTGAAGAGGATGAAGTATTATGGTTGTGCTAAGGGGTGTCCTAATTGCTCAGTTGTTGCTCTAATTCTTTCTGAAAGTGACTTTTCTCAGCCTTAGAACCATAAACAAAGATTTCCACATGGTTCTGCTTCAAAATTTTAGGCTCTTCTAGGTCAGACAGACATAGAAGCTTTAAGTCCAAAAAGCATTCTATAAACCTTGCCCGGGCAGAAGGCCCTATGTTAGATTCACCACAGACAGAAGGCAGTGGTTGAAAATAATTTTGTTAGCTGAGGGGAAATACGGCAGTACTGAGCTATCGGTGTTAAGGCCTTCAAGCTTTTACAAGATGACTAAAGCTTTCATCCAGAGGATCAAATAAATGAAGCCCCAAGCTCTGCAACTGGCTCAGGGAGACCCTGTGCTGGGGGTGGTACTGGTGTCTCAACATTTCACAGTGATGTCAGACTCTAAGGATAGTGTGAGTTATTTTTTTCCTTGCTTTATAGAGGTGTGTGTGTCTGTGTGTGTGAGCAACTGGTTAAGTAGATGGTTCTAGTTCAAGTTGAAATGAGTACCTCATGTTTTATTTTTGTGCTAGACTTCTTGCTCAAAAATGCCTGCAAGTTCAGATTTCGGGGGAATCAGTACATATGGGATAAATGAGGTTGATGGGACACGAACTGAATATTTTATATCTCCTGCTTAAAATATTCTTCAAATATCAAGCAAGTACATCTGGGACACTTCTTAGATACAATTTGAGGAAATGCCTCGGTCATCCTAAGGAAACAAACCACCGCACAAGAACTTTATATGAACAATTAGCCCGAGGAGGAAAGTTCACTTATTGCCCATGGACCAGCAAAAAACTAACTGCAGTTGTTGCACTCTGGGGGAAAATGAGTCTCTTTCAAGATATGTAAACGACCAAGAGGTTCTGATAAAAAAAGCAAAGTAAGTAGAATACCTTAGCCTGAATACTCAATTAAAGGAGGAAATGAGGAATTAAGTCTGACAGTGCTTACTATTCACAATAGTGGGCTAACTCAAGAAGAATGAAAATTTCTGTAGGATAATTATTTGCTTGGAGTACCTATTCAAAGACAACATGGAAGGCCCATTTAAAATTCTTCCAACACCCGTATATCTTGACTAATGAAGCTAATGCTAGAAGAGGAGTTCACGAAGTCAGAAGTGGTAGACAATCATTTGTCAAAGGTAAAGCAGAATGATGAACACTCTGTGAATACAATTTTCAAACCTTTGAAATGAAGTTTAAAGAGGTACTCAGGAGGACCATCTGGTTAGACTCCACCAAAAATACATGATTAGAACATTAACAAACACAAATATGATAGGTGAGTAAAAGAAAAAAATGAAGCAAAGCAGGAGTCTGATGAGACAACTTTTGGACTTATTTGTTTTCCACGCTCTGGCCTACAAGTTTGACACTCTGTGTGCAGAAGAAGGTTACATTGAAAGGGAGTGAAAAAATCGGGATTTGTTGTTCAAAGGGGGCTGGTGACATCTCTGGCCTTATCTTGATCGAGATTGGGGTTTCCAAGGCCATTTCCGCACCTTTTTTCCTCCAAGTTCAGTCACCCAGCCATGTTCAGGAGAGCTGTGAGAGGAGGAAGAATGAGTCTGGGGGTAGAAGCTAGGAGCTCCTGTTGTGAGACTGCCTCTGACTTTCAAACATTTATATAATCTCCCAGTCTTTGGGGTTTTGTTTTTGTCTAATGGTGAGGCGAAAAGCCGAGCTGCACACATCAGTGGATTACTGTAAAGACCAAATAAAATAACATCAGAACAGAATAGTCTGTGAAATCTTTTTGAAAGGCTACCACAAGTGCTGTTAATACTTCTGTTTTTGTTAACTGTGAGTTTTCTGGCATCGTGTTTCAGTTTATCTGTTACATGATGACCTCCTTCAGCACTTAGATGGCAGGAACCCTCTGCGTAGTTCTCTCAGCGTCTCCTCCATGCTGGTGGTGACCATCAGTCTGTATAGGGTTCTGTGCTACTTTTCCAGTCAGAGTGGTCTATTCTGAAATACATCTTTCACTTTCCCATCACCACATATTTGTCTGCACTATTCCTGTGCCTGGAAATACCCTTTTCTTCTCCTAGTATCCAGATCCTGTGTGTGTATGTGCGCTCAGTCCTGTCTGACTCTTTGCGACCCTATGGACTGTAGCCCACCAGGCTGTTCTGTCCATGGGATTTCCCAGGCAAGAATACTGGAGTGGATTGCCATTTCCTACTTCAGGGGATCTTCCCAAAAGGGTTTGAACCTGCATCTCTTTGCATCTCCTGCATTGGCAGGAAGGTTCTTTACCACCTGAGCCACTGGGGAAGCCAGTGGCTCCCCTACTCATCTTTTAAGACACAGTGCCAAGTCTAGTCTCAATAATCATAATCTGCAAGACTTGCAAATACCTTGACGGAGATACTTCCTTGTCAGTGATGTCAATTTCATTGGTCTTGTCTGATGGTGGAAATCTGAGCCTCTCAGAAGAGATGTTATTCCACTGATACAAGTGAGTATGAATGAGGATCACAACAGGTATATGCCATTAGGTTGCAAATCTCAAGTTTGGCCTGTAACTAAGAATGTGAAGCTTTTTCACTACACTTAAGAATGCATTTTACATACTGAGATAGGGCCATTTTAACAAATCCATTTCAAGATCACCCCAACCCTTGTAGGAAGAGCTGAGTCATTTGTTTCTCACTTACGATGCCTCTTTGTTCTCGACAGCCCTACCCTTTCTTACTTCTTTGCCTTGTGCATTGATGTCATTCATTTTTAAATTTTCCTAACCTATCAGGAAGACAGGTTAGAATCTGTTCCCAGTTTTTCTTTACCCATGTGTCCTGTCCTTTTTCAGATTCCTTTTCTTTCTTACAGATCTTCTCCCTTCTGCTCATTCTCCTCTTCCCTTTTCTCCAAATCCCACCCAGCTCTCCATTCTCTGAGCCACTCCAGTGCTTACAGTTTGCATCACACAACCTAAAGTTGATTACTGTCTCCTTGAGTGATTCCTCTCTTGTCTCCCCAACCAGATCATATTTCACTCGCAGGCAGGGATCAAGCCTTTTTACTCCACTTATAATTTTCAAATTGCCCAATGCAGACCAGATTGTCTGCTGTTGAAAAGCTTAACAAAACAGTGAAGGTCAGTGAACATGGTTCTTTTCCTGATAAGATATACCAGGAGCATGACATGGGTCTGACAGAGTAGCTAAAATCAGTGGGAGTGTTATAAAGAGCATAGTGGGTCACTGACACTAGTGTCTCATTGACACTAGTTAGGTGGTGCGTCTATGGGGTCGCACAGAGTCGGACACGACTGAAGTGACTTAGCAGCAGCAGCAGCAGCAGCAGCAGTAAAGAATATGCCTGCCAATGAAGGAGATGCAAGAGAGCCAGCTCAGTTCCTGGGTTGAGAATTATTCCATAGAGTATGAAATGGCAACCCACTGCCTGGAAAATTCCATGGGCAGAGGAGCCTGGCGGGCTGCAGTCCATGGAGTTGCAGAGAGTCAGACATGACTATGTAACTGAGTCCGTGCGTGCGCACGCGCGCGCGCGCGCACACACACACACACACACACACACACAAATGTGTTGAAAATATTAAGATGATGGCACCTCTGGACACCTGCTTGATGGCCAGATCTTTGTTGTAACAAGAGATGGTTGCCATATTTGATGAAAGCATTTAGCATAGTTCCTGTGTGTTTATAGAATAATAAATGACTAAGGTCTATATTAAAAAAGAGAATGATTTGAGCAATTAGAAAAAAACAAATTCATAACAGTCAGTGAGTCTAATAAAGAAGGTAAAATAAAAGGAAACAGAGGCATTTACAAATACTTCCAGACAACATTTTACAACTGCAAAGGTTCCTTAATGCCACTGTTCAAAATATAGCTAGCATTTCCTAGAACTAAGAAGATATCACTTTTGGGCCAATTCAGAAGGCAGTGGTTTTGGTAACGTGTTAATTGAATAATTTAAAAAAATTCAAATAAATTATTTATTATTTTTTTTAAATTTTATTTTATTTTTAAACTTTACATAATTGTATTATTTGGCAAATAAATTATTTAAATAAAGTCATACTGTTAAAACTAGACCAGATATGTTTGGGAAATAAAATAGTGCCCAGTATTAGTAAACAACAACAACCTAACAAACAAAAAACAAAAGTGAACAACCCCACCCCTCGACAACATCAAGATTTTGAGGGTGCTAGATGTTGATCTCTGGTTTCTCAAAAATTTAAGCCTAACAGGCTAAAATAAGAAGATTTAGAAGTAGCCGTTATTCGAACCTCTCTCCCCAGAAATGCTGCCAGTTTTCCCACTCTGGGAAAGGTGGGAGGCACTTTTGAGGTCCTAAGGTAGGGCTGGGACAATTGCCTGCCTACAGTTCTGGTGTGACTTTGTTCAAGAGTACACAGAAAAGATTATAGAAACCAAAGTAGGCAGTCTTGGTAGAAGACATTCTGGTGGCTCTTTGACTTGGGGCGGGGGGACAAGTAGGGGGAGCAGATCTATTAATCCACTACCATGGCTTTAATTCCCTTGGGTTAGAGATGTCTTCCAGAATGAGGAATGATTCCTGCCCACTAAGGGAAATTACTGCTGTGATCAGCTTTCTTTCCTGAGTAAACACTGGTAAAATAGGGCACCCACTCACCTTCCTTTCCCCCAAAACCTATTACACAGTCTAACAAGCCTTTTGAAAAACCAAATGGAATAGCTAGCAAACGAAACTGGAAGGAAAATAGAGCAAATAACACTGGGCCTTTCTGGCTAGGCTTTGATATTTGGGGCTTGAAGATAACCTCACATTTGAATTATTAAGCCTTTGATTCCTCAGAGGGAAACTTTAAATGGGCCAGGACTCACTCCCAAGGAAACAGTGACTTTCTTTGGTCAACAATACAGCTGACTCATTACATCAAAGGGTCTTTAATATTGAGGAAGTTCAATGTCAGCCATTTAGGGAACTCCACCTACAGACACACACTAGATGTGTTGGTGAGCTCCGTAGCTAATGGAAGATCCTCAAATGCAATCAGTTCAGAACATAAGGAGTTAATACTGGCCACTGCAGGGGTCCCGAAAGACTCTACTTCAGGGACAGCGCTGGTGCATATTCTGATATGTTGGTTCCTGTGCCTCAGAGGTTGTTAAATATTTTGAACACTGTCTCTATGAGTGAAAGCCTTATTTAAATCAATCAAACACTTTTTAAAATGGAATTATCAGGTATAAATTTGAAAGTTGTTTTCTAAGCCCAACTTCTGACTTAACATTGTTTTAATTTATGAAAGATTTCAAATGGAAGACAACTCAGAAAATCATTACAAACTGCCGTGCACCTACCACCCCAATTTAAGAGGTGTTAATATTTGCTTCCTGTATCTCTTAAAAAAAAAGAAAATGTTGTGAGAACAGGCAAAACCCATGTCTTTTATCTCTGTTCCCTTTACCCTTCCCTCCCTGGAGGTAAGTACTAGTCTGCAGTTTGTGTGTGTCATTTCTTTGCATGTTTTTATACATTCTCTATATATGTATATGTCAAAAAATAATATATAGTGTTGTTTGTTTCTATGCTTCAAAAATTTATGTAGGAGATGGATGGTGGTGATGGCTGCACAACAACGTGAATCTACTTAATGCCTCAAAATTGTAACTTAAAAATGGTCAAAATGGGAGAATTCCCTGCTCCAGTGGTTAGGACTCCACGTTTTTACTCACTGGGCTGGTATTCAATCCCTTGTTGGAGAACTAAGATCCTGAAAACCACACAGTGCTTCCCCCCCAAAAAAATGGTAAATTTCTGTTTTGTATATTTTAACCACAAAAATATGCTAATGATATAACATCATATATATTCTTTTGCAATTTTCTCTTTCATTCATGCAACCTTATGTTTTGTGACTATTAATGCTTTTACACGGGCATCTAGTTAATTCATTTTTACTGCTATATATATTCCATCATTTGAGTAAACCTGATTGATGGATTGTTAGGTTGTTCCCCCTTTTTATACTGTGAAAGTGAAAGTGTTAGTCACTCAGTGGTCTCTGATTCTTGCAACCCCATGGACTGTAGCCCACCAGGCTCCTCTGTCCATGGGATTTCCCAGGCAAGAATACTAGAGTGGGTAGCCATTCCCTTTTCCGGGGGATCTTCCTGACCTAGGGATTGAACCTGTGTCTCCTGCATTGCAGGCAGATTCTTTACTGTCTGAGCCACCAGGGAAGGTTGTTCCCATTTTGTATAGTGTACTGTCAGCCTAGTATGTCTCCTTATGCACATGTGTACTTGTGATTTCCTATACACTTTTCTTCACCAAGCTCCCTTCAGCACCTCTCTCTAAATATCCTGTGTACGAGACAGCAAAAGAGACACTGATGTATAGAACAGTCTTATGGACTCTGTGGGAGAGGGAGAGGGTGGGAAGATTTGGGAGAATGGCATTGAAACATGTAAAATATCATGTATGAAACGAGTTGCCAGTCCAGGTTCGATGCACGATACTGGATGCTTGGGGCTAGTGCACTGGGACGACCCAGAGGGAGGGTATGGGGAAGGACGAGGGAGGAGGGTTCAGGGTGGGGAACACATGTATACCTGTGGTGGATTCATTTTGATATTTGGCAAAACTAATATAATTATGTAAAGTTTAAAAAAAAAAAAAAAGAATATGTATTAAAAAAAAAAAAAAAGAATATGTATTAAAAAAAAAAAAAACAACAACACATAGCTGCAAGTTCTCCCTTTAGTTGGACAGTGTATTTTGCAGGCAAAGAGAATTAAAGTAGGACTGTGTATATCCAATCAATGAAGTTTGACAGAAAAGTTGAATACAGCAAAGCAATTTTGAAAACAAAATGTTTACTACTAGTCTTGAAGACAATCCAGTTATATTAGTTTTAAAAAAAATTCTTATCTTCCTTCTCATCATCATACTTTATTTAGCACTTAATCTGTACCAGGTACTGGTTTAACCTATTTTGTGTCATTTTATCTGCTATAATCCTATAAGGAAGGTAGGAGCACTGTCTCTACTCCAACATGAGAAAGCAGTGGCTCAGAGAGGTTAGCAATAAATTTGAGCTCAGTCTTACCTGCCGGATCCCAAAGTCTCTGGTTTTAACTACTCTAAACACTTCTTAAGTTTTCCAGATTTCACAGGGCCCAAATGGGATATACAAAGAATATGATTTAAGGGTCATTGAAAGGCTTGCCCACTTGTCTTAAAAATACCTTTTCTACAGGAAGATTTCTAGAAGGATACAGAATTTAGAGACCTTAAGGACATATATTGCTAAATCTGACCAAATAAAATTAGAAAACTTCTACAAGACAAGAAATGACAAACTTGGAAAATATTTGCAACACGTAGGAGAGACAAAGGGATGTTTTTCTTAATTTACCAAAGAGAAAGATCAAAAGCTCAGTATAAAAACTGGCAGAGGATATGAAAGTGAGTTTACTGAAAAAGAAATACAAATGGTCACAACAGATATGAAACGACATTCAGCCTCATTTATAATTAAAGAAATTAAAATTTAAGCTATAAGCTACCATTTTCTACCAATCAGATGGGCATATATTAAAAGGTTTAATAATACTTAGTGTGGCTGAGGGTATGGCAAAATGGGCATCTTTGCACACTACTGGTGTTCAATCTTTTGAGAGGGCAATTTGGTAATATCTACTACTGTTGAAAATTAATCTGGTGTAGATACTCACAAAAGTGGCCCAAAACACATGAATGAGGTTGTTCAATGCAGTGCTATAGTGATAAAGGATTTAAAAAACCAACATGTCCATCAAGAAACAAATTACTTAATAAATGGCATGTCCATATATTGTAATATAATATGTAATATCTCTTAAAAACAGAGGTAGATGTATATGCTTCAAAAATGCTTCAAAGAGCTTAAAAAATACAAGCAAACAATACAAGCAGGGTGAAAATTAATGCATATATGATTCCTTTTATAAGGGAAAAATACATATGAAGATTTCAAAGAAATCTTAAGAAACTATGAACACTTTAAAGAGAGGGACTGGGGTGTGTATGTTTGTGGTGAAGAAGCCTAGAATTTGCTGAACTTTTCTATAGAGTTTGGACTTTCAAATCACAGACATATATTACTTTTATATTTTTATGTTTCAATATCAATGGGGCTTATCTAGATGGTGAGATTATAGGCTGTTTTAATTTTGTATTCTTTATATTTCTCTTTCTTAAAAAATAATAAATATAATAATTTTTTTTTTTACTATGGGCCTGCCAGGATGGCCTTCAAAGTCTTCCACGGAGCCTTTTTCCTTGACTCATAGTACAGCCCCTCTGGTTAAGAGCAACCCAGTGACAACCATCAGCACTTTGAGACGGTTTCTGGAGAGCTGTCACTTATGGAAGCAAAGAGACCTGAAATCTCAGGGACTAGTCATAGGACAGGACAGTGTGTGTGTGTGTATTTTCAAATAACATGTTTTGTCTTTTGTTGAATTACAAAATAATAAATTCTCAGAAAGTTCAAGAGAACAAAAATCAAATCATTCAATATTCCTTATGCAGCAATTCTCATTGCTAACATTTAGATTAACTTCCTCTCAATCTTTTTTTCTCTGTATGTATAAACCAACCCTTTACTGTTATAGATGCAGCAGTATACAGTACATAGTTTTGTACTGAGTATTATTTTGTGAGTATTTTCCTTATACCTGAAGGTTTGGGGGCTATGGGAATGGCCTGTCCTGGAGCTGACAATAAGGGAAGTACATTTTTGGTAGGAATATTGAAAATAATAATGAAATTGATGACAGATCTGTGTTTACTATCACCATTCACTGGAAATTGTAAACAATGTCAGGATAAAATATTCCTCCCACGGAGTTGTCTGCCTTTAACATACGCCACAGTATGCCTAACCCTACTCTGACTAAGGGTGAGAGAGGGGAAAGCCTGGATTTCTGTCTTGGGAGGGGGCTCAGAGTTAGCCAAGGGAGTCCCCGAAAGAGGAAAAAGGAGAAGACATTTCAAACAGCCCCTCCTTTACAAGTTTCCTGCTTAGATTCAGTTCGCTTGAGAAACTGCTTGACTTAAAAAAAACAAAACAAAACAAAAACTTAGCAGTTGTCTTTCTTATGTGCGTGTAACTGAAGTCATTCAGTTCAGTTCAGTCGCTCAGTCATGTCTGACTCTTTGAGACCCCATGAATCGCAGCATGCCAGGCCTCCCTGTCCATCAGTACCTCCAAAGTGCTGGTTGAAATGCCCTCTGTGGTGTCATCTGTAAATTTTGGTCTGAAGTGGCCAAAATGCAATTAACTGATCAATTATAAAATAAAAGTGGGTTTCCTGGCTCCATTTCCAGCTGTGTTTTAGCCCCTGATGATATTAAAATAATGGATTTCCAAAGATATCTGGGCTTTTGCATGTTGATTGAGTTTTACACTCTACACCTGCTAATTCATCCAGTATGGCTGGAGGATCAATGAAGCTAAAGACATCTTCTGATGACTCCTCTGTTGTGGAGTGAATATTCTTGGTTCCCTGGGAAGTCAATGCATGGCAGATTTCAGATTCCTTCAAGAATCAGCAAAGCATGCTAGACTCACCAGGAAATGACTTCCTCATTTCTTTGATTTTACAGTCAGCACCATGCATTTGGTAAACTTGAAATTACTGGGCTATCTTGTATTGATGGTGGAGCAATATGGGGCCATGATCAAAGCTTTAGCTCTAATATAGTATCATGTTTTAGAACCTTAAAAACAAACATTTTGCATTGAAAGAAATTTCCTAATTAACTTCTGAAGAATTTGTACATTTAAACATCTTACCCTGCTGGAGAAGACTGATAAAGCAAACGTACTACCTTCTGTTGAAGAGAAATTGTATTTAGAAGGAGCTTGCTATTCTCATAAAACTTTTAATAGGAAGAAGTGAATCAAATTCCTTAATTACCATTTTACGGTTGGTAAAAGGGCAAATTACATGCCATCCATTTCTAAACTTCTAAATGTCTCTGGTGCTTTTAATTAAAGCTGCCATCTAGAAACTACTAAAGCAATTTTATGCAATTAGTTATTTATAGGTTACCATAATACACCACTCAAAATATGATTTAACTGATTTGCAGTCTGTTAGTGTGTGATCTCTGTCATTTTTGTTTGATGGGGGGGGGGGTCTTTATATTAGCTAAGGTGATCCTTAAGTGGACAGATAAGAAAGATGTGACACTGAGGAGCTCTGATAAGGAAAGTTTGGGGGGCTAGTGATCTCAAGTAAAAAGAGGAAGAATCGTAATTCCATACAGTCTGTCTTGCTATGTAGGGGTGGAAGCGTCACTGGAGACAATACCGCAGAGAAGTATATCATCGTTATCCTCCCATCTCTCCCCACTTTGCTGCTGTTCTGCTAGATACCTAGCACTGCCCTTCCTCGTGCCACCTGAAGTGGCTGCCACTTCGGCTGGTCCCCCTCTGGTGATCTCATCTATCCCAACCCACCCATCCTGTGCTCCACATCCTCAATGCCCGCCTTACATGTTTTAATGAGGGATTAATCTGTTGCTCTCCTAGGCAGTACTTGCACTCAACACTGAAGTTCACCTCTGAAGAAAACCATTATGGAATGAATTTAATGGTGAAAATGTAGGCTGCTAAAGGGCATAATTTTGGTAACGTGGGTCATTGTGGGGGGGTTCCTCAAAATATAACATGTAGAAAGAACCAGCAATAGAAGTACTGGATCTCAAGGTCCGGAGGGATCAGCCAGTCATATCCCCAAATCCCACTCTACCTTGAATCCTGCTTTTGTTATGGCACCTTTCTACCCTAGAAATGATCAAGTCTCAGACTGACTTACAAGGATAATTTGAAACTTGCCTCCTTTCGAAGTAACTTATTCCATATTTGGGTCATTATTATAAGCAGCCTTATTATTAGCAACAAAAGAGCAAGCCTGATCAGAATGGCAGGTAATATTTAACATGTAGACACTACATGCTGGGCACTGTGCTTTACAACACACTTCACACAATGCAAGAGGCCCCGGTTCCATTCCTGGGTCGGGAAGATCCCTTGGAGGAGGGATAGGCTACCCACTCCAGTATTCTTGGGCTTCCCTGGAGGCTCAGATGGTAAAGAATCCGCCTGCAATGTGGGAACCCTGGGTTCAGTTCCTGGATTGGGAAGATCCCCTGGAGAAGGGAAAGGCTACCCACCCCAGTATTCTGGCCTGGAGGACTCTATGGACTGTATGGTCCACATGGTCGAAAAGAGTCAGACATGACTGAGCGACTTTCACTTTCTTTCACATGCATTACCGAACACTCCCATGTTGGCATGATTACTCCTATTCTAACTTCACAGATGAGGAAGTTGAAGCTCAGGGAAGTCTGGTGACTTACCCAAGACCACACATCTAATGAGTGGTGGATCTGGGATCTGTGTGCAGTGATTTGACTCCAGAACCTGGGAACTTGTCTCTCATGGTATTTGTCCTCTAAAGTATTATCTGTTTGCTAGAATGTTATACATGAAAATGAAAATAAATGCAGAAGAAAATTCATTTAATAATGTCCTTATAGCTTTATAAAACTTGAATGAACTTAATACAAGTTCCATGTATTAATCATGGATGTGTCCTGGACCAATTAGCCAAGGCTAGATATAAGTGCCTTCCTTTTGTCTGACTTCTCTACCAACAGGTTATGATTTTAGGATTATGATAGAAAAGGCAGAAAGGTTCTCAAGTTCCAGCTGCTGATGTAATATAAGCTCTAAATCTTTTGACCATTCATAAGCAGATGCCTTAGACCCATGGTGCAAATAATCAGTTAAGCTCTGGGACTTCCCTGGTGATGCAGTGGTGAAAATTCTGGGCTCCCAATTCAGGGGCCCTGGGTTTGATCTCTGGTCAGGGAACTAGATCCCACATGCCACAGTGAAGACCTGGCATGCCACAGCTAAGACCCATCGGAGCCAAAACATAAATAAACATCAATAAAAGTTAAACTCTCATTCTGGTTGCATCATAGGTACTAAGTCATCAGGTGTAGCTACCGTTAACTGAGGGAACAACAACACAGTTTAGGAAAGAAATATCCAGAAGTGGAAACAACACAGGATCACTGAGCAATAAAGAACAAATATTTTACCTGAATTTTAAGGCTTTGTCAAGCTTTTTTTTCAAGATGCCTCTGATTCTAGGACAAGGATGTGGGAGGAAAGTTCTCACAGGAAATGCCTTGAAGCTGAGGCAGGAATTTGGTCATGTGTGGCAGAAAGCTGATCTTACCCAGAAAGCTGACTTTACTAGGTGGGGTGTCCAAACCATTCCTACATATCTCCAGGTCTGATTGTACTTTGTCATTTTTAGCAGAATAGATCCACTTCTCTAGAACACTGAGGCCATCAGAATGGAGTACTGGTCAATTTTCTAGCCCTTCTATCTACAAACTTCCACATCCCTACACCGACACACTATCTTAGGCAGGTCTCTTCAATCTCCCCTCCAATTCCAGGCCTACTCCAGTTTCCTCCCAATCTGGTTTCATCATTTCTTCTCTGCCTCTTGTATCTTACCATTGACCTGTAATCATTGCATGTATCTCATAGAAAAAGCTCCTGAGTGTTTTGTGCTCTCATTAGTTATCCCTCTATCTTTTGCACCCAAGCATCTCTTCAAAAGAGTGATCTTCATTAGTCATATTTACTTCCTCACCTCTCACTGGCTCATCAAATGCCTGAAATCTGGCTTCCACCTCTACCATCATTCAAATCACCAATGAGCTCCTCACTGCGGAATCCAATGGCTACAATTGTGTGACACCTGATATTGTTTTTCACCCCTTTTTGAAACAAACTATTTCCTTGGCTTCCGGGATACCAAGCTCTCTCTGTTCACTTCCTCTTCTTGTGAAGATTTCTTCTCTATTTCATGAGATTCTCTTCCATTGCCTACTGTATACATATTGGTATTCCCAATGATTTTTTTACCCCAGCTTTGCTCCAGCATATCTACCCTGTCACTAAAATAATCTGTCCAAAATGCATCCATCAAGAAAAATGGTACTGATGAACCTATTTGCAGGGCGGGAATAGAGACACGGATGTAGTGAATGGACTTGTGGATGTAGCAGGGGAAGGAGAGGGAGGAATGAATTGAGAGAGTAGCATTGACATATATACATTACCATGTGCAAAATACATAGCTAGTAGGAAGTTGCTGTATAACACAGGGAGCTCAGCCTGGTGTTCTGTGATGAGCTAGAGGGGTGGGATGAGGGGGAAGTGTGGGGGTGGGAGTTCAAGAGGGAGGGGACATATATATACTTATGCCTGATTCATGTTGATATATGGCAGAAACCAACACAGCATTGAAAAGCAATTATCCTCCAATTAAAAATAAGAAAAGTAAACAAATGCACCCATCAGATGATCAAGTCATTTCCCTGCTTCAAACCTTTTGCCTACCGGACAAAATGCAAACTTCTTTTTCTTGCCTTGCTCCTATCACCCTCAAATATGTTTACTTTAACAATTCTGAATTATTTATAGTTGCCCAAATATACCATTCATTTTACTCATGCTGCAGCTTGCCTGTAATTTTGACGAGGGTTGGCCTTAGTGTCAACACAAATAGTTATGTCACCATAATGGGTCATGTACTAAAGGAATTCAGGGAAAGTCTCACTGCACCCCATTGCATAGTAGAAACAAAAGAACATTCTCACGTGTTCGTGCACTATACGCTCTCCCTCATAGATACCAGTTGTATCAGCAAGATACTAGTGACATCACTGATGAGAGTTTTACCATCTTTCCACTACCCCCAAAATTAGCCCTTCAAAATGGCATGTAAATAATAGGGGGCATCAGTAGAACTTTAGGATGCACCTTGGATATATCTGGGTAGGGACAAAAACAGATTATTTTTGTCTAGACTTTATCATACCCAGCTTTCTTAATTGCCAATAAAGTTAAAGGAACTCCTGTGTGATTAGTGTCATGAATAACCTAAAAACACTTTTAGAAGCCATGAAGATTTAAGGGTCATTTCCCTTCTTGGGAACAGCTCCGGGGCTGTTTGCATGTATGTAGATACTGCCTAATCCTTGTCGAGTTCTGAGGTCAATATGCTTAAAGATGCACATGAAAATGGAGATATACTCCTTGGTGAGGTCCAAGAAAACCATATTAAGTCATTGATTAATTTCATCCTGTCCAGTCACTCCTTCACCCTCTGTCTCTACTTTTTAAAAAATAAATGTATTCAGCTTGTCACAAATTTTATTTTATATCTCCACATAGTACCATTTCACATTTTGTTTAAGTACTTGGTCATCTATTACATGACTCATTAGTTTGAGTTCTCTGTAGAATTAAAGAAAGTTGCAGTAAAAATAATAAATGGAACCTAAGTTTCAACTACATCATCCATGCATGTTTTAAAAGCATCTTTCAAAGTCAATTCAAACTCATATACAATGCCAGGGATTAGCACACCATCAACCTCCTTGCTAAACTTTTTTCCTTGCCCCATTATATTGAAGTATTGATGAGTAAAATGGCAAGTGTTTTTCTTTATTGGGATTCAAATCAAAGTGCAGAAAACTGGATTAGATAAAGACTTCTTCCTAGGGGAAGTACCCAGGGGCTATCTTACAGAAAACTCCATCTATTAAGAAAAAGTTGGTGAAGTTTCTAATTGCAGAATCTTCCAAAGAGATGTGACAAAGTTTCTTGGGGATTTATTTGAACAATTCTATTGACAGATGATGCAAATGCTAAAGAGTGCACTATGGGTATGCTACTGGGTCAGTAAAATCTGAGAAATAGTTTTAATAGGAAAATGAAAGTAGACTAAAAGTCATTCATCTTCCAAATAAAAATATTTTGTTTTCATTGAATATATGTCATTACATTGAAAAGCATTTCCCACTATTTCCTACCCTCCCAGAGAAACCAACCTCCCAGAGAGATCATGGATTTTAGTAGCGTGGTATAGTGGAGGCATCAGCTCCCCCACCCCACCATCCCATCCCTGTGCCTCATGGGTTTTGAAGTCAGGCAGACCTGGTTTGAATTCCAGTGTTATCTGTAAAATGCTGACCCTAGGTAAATTTCCAAAGAGTCGGACACAACTGAAACAATTTAACACACACAAATTTCTTAAGGTATCTGTGCCTCTATCCTCTCATCTATACAATGGGAATAATACTATTCACCTTGTGAATTGCAAACATCAGAGATACCATGCGTAAAATATCTAACAATGTACAGCACACAGCAGACACTCAGTAAGTTATACTTATGGTTATTTTAATACATTAGAGCTGGGAAGGAGAGCATCCTAAGCCCTTCAGTTTACACAACCGAACAATCTCAGGACTCAGTGTGTATATGCCTAGCCCAGTGTAACAAAACTAGTCAGTGGCATCATTAAGTCAATTTCAGGGTTCAGGGAGGTACAGTGACTTACACAGGGTCATTCCAAGAATCATTACATGGAGGGGACGTGAAAATCTAGGCTTCCTAACCCTGTGTTCATCACAGTTTGCTTTCATTTCTCAAAAAAACAACAAAAAGCCCCCCAACTCTAAAAAAAAACAACACACACACAAACCGAAAACCATGGCTTCTGACCTTTTGCCTTTTGCTGACTGGTTTTAATCCCATTGGATGATCTATTCCAACGTTAGGACAAATGATCTCAAAAGAAAATTTTATTTCATCCTATATTTAGAATAGATTCAGCAAATAAATTAGCTGTCTTGCAGATTAACATTTATTTGACTTACCTTGCATAATTAAGGACATGTTGGAGAGCCTGCCTGTAATTGCAATATGTTGCTTGTTAAAGTCTTAGAGGGAGCTCTCCTTCCTAACCTAGAAATGGTACTCCCTAGATGTACATATCCATTTTCTACTGATCTACAGCTTTTCTTTATTAGCTTCTAGGCGGAGAGAAAAATCAAACCTCTCCTTAAAAAAATCCATTAAACATTTGCTGTCTTCTAAGGGGGAAGGACGAAGGAGCTGATGTGCATGGTAGCTGTAAAGCCAAAAAAACAAACAAATTGGGCTTTTTGAGAGAGAAAGGACCTGCAGGAGAACCTCAAAGACATAATTAGCAATTAGCAATACTCTCCTCTCAGTTTGCACATGGTGCCTTAACGACGTCTTGCATGATTTTTCCTTCTATGGAAGTCTATGAAATTGCCCTGCAGCACTCCATATAATGAGACTCTCACTTCTGACTCACTGCCAAGGGTAAGTGCTGTCTAGATTCAGCGTGGAGACAGGTGCCCTAACTAGGCACTGAAGTGTTCTGACCAGCATTTTCAGAGCAACTGATGCCTGGACATAGGTTTTGTCATCAAAGTGATTTTGAAGATCACTAACAGGGTCCTCATCCACTGTGAACATGATGGAAGGAGATGTGATGGACACTTAGTGTGAGCCACTTGTACCCTCCTTTAAGCATCCTCCTTCACTCACTGGATTAGAGCAGATGTTGCCAACAGCAGCTTCAGTACATTATGTGAAAGCTGTGTTGGATGGATTAGACATTCAGATGTCTGAAACCTGGGCCAGCTGTTCTTAGGGCCCCTTACTGCTTTGGGATGAATAAAGTGTACCACATTATTGTAAAGGCCACGCTTGGATAGAAGGTTGAGTAAATCAAGCCAAAGGAAAATGTGCTACTAGCTATGACCAGAAGAAAAACTTAAATATTAACTTTAATAGACACATACATTTTGGCACTCTTATTACTGATGCTTCCAGAGTTCATGTAAATCCTGCTCATCAGGACTCTATTATTGCTGCTTTTTGAGCAAAAAGAAAAAAAAAGCTGCAGGAACCAATTATTTGCTTTATTTGGAAAAGCTGATATTCATTCTCTATGTGGCAGGTTGAATGTGGTAGGTGAGATGAGTGGTTTTCCTACTAGCAGCCACTCAGGAGGATGTCAGTTTCAGGCACAATACAAAGTTGATTTCTCCCTATTTCTTATGCAGAAATCCTTAAAATACCTGCAAGAGTTTTAAACCTGTGCATAAGGTGGGACTCCAACCTGATGTCTTTCCTTGAAAGATGAGCTAATTATAGTTGCACCTGAGTTAAGCATTCACTCATCAAACGTTTATTGCAGACCTACTGTATGTAAGAAACAAGCACAGGCACAAGAGAAAAGAAACATTCCCAAACACTTTACCATGATACTTATGGGTGGGGGCGCTTATGTTCCCTTAGGGAGAAAACATCATTTCCTTTCAATGCTACTGAAATTCCTTTTAGGAATACTTGGGTATGGATAAGACTTACCTAATTCATCAATCACACAAGAAACCTGTGTAGTAGATTTCACACTGTGCAAGATTTTGCTGAGGAGGTGGGGAAGAGTCAAAAGAAATATAGTTTCTCATCTCAAGCCTCCCATTCATGAAAGAATTGGAAAGCAAAAGAAGGCAAAATATAACTAGGTGCTAATTGGGTAGTGTAGACACTGTTAAAGAAATTCAGATTTAATGGGTTGGGTTAGCCAGAGGGGCTTTAAGAAAGACACAAGCCTTGAATATGGCCTTGAAGAAAGGGAAGCCTTTAAACACTGATTGTAGTTGAAATTTAATCCCCATATGGCAAATGTCAAATAGCTAAAGAGTAACCTCTTAATATTTGAAACAGTAACTGACCATCTAATGAATTAAACACATTGACCTCACTATATTTTTTGGCATGGAAAGGTGTTCATAATACGTTAAGTATGAAAAGCAGATTATAGAACAGCATTCTATGATTCTATTATTAGAGAATAAAATATATGATATGCACAGAGGAAAAGTCTAGAAGGATAAAAATGTTGACAGTGGTTTTGTAGATGTGGTAGGATTACGGGTAACTTTAGTTAAAAATATTTTTTTGTGTTCTCTATTTTCTGATTTTTCTGCAACAATTGTATATTATTTGTGTAATAGTTAAAAAAAAACAACAACAACCATGTTGGGTTCTTAAAACTCACTACAATGAATACTTAATAAAAGTATCTTGGAGAAGGAAGAGAGAATGATTAAATAATGAAGGAGATAGGGTGGATTATATATGGTGACAGAGTTAAAAGCTGACTATCCTTCAGCTTAGTAGCCTAAGATGGGAATATGATCCAAGTCTATAAAATCATGAAGCTGACTAGGAGAACATAGATATATTTAAAAATCTCAGGCAACAGAATTGAGGGTTGACCCTTGAATATTGGGAAGTTAAATTTAGGACAAATAAAAGTAAGTCTGAGCTCTCACAGAAGGCAAAAGAAAAAAACAAGGAATTTGTTATACTAGGATACTAGGGGTGGGGCTTCCCAGGTGACGCTAGTGGTAAAGAATCTGCCTACTAATGCAGGAGACATAAGAGACGTGGATTCGATCCCTGGATTGGGAAGATCCTGGAGGAGGGCGTGGCAACTCACTCCAGTATTCTTGCCTGGAGAATCCCATGGACAGAGGGGCCTGGCAGGCTACAGTCCATAGGGTTGCAAAGAGTTGGACACAACTGAAACAACTTAGCCTGCACACATGCATACTATGGGTGATATAAATTTAAAATCTAAGTATATAGCTTCAAGGATGATTTCCCCAGTGGCTCAGGTGGTAAAGAATCTGCCTGCAATGTGGCAGATCTGGGTTCAGCTCCTGGGTTGGGAAGATCCCCTGGAGAAGGGAATGGCAACCCACTCCAGTATTCTTGCCTGGAGAATCCATGAACAGAGGAATTAAGACACGACTGAGTGACTAACCCTTTCACTTTCACTTCAAGAATGATTTAGATAAGTTAATGGAAGAAAGGTTCATTAAAGGTTGGTGATTGTTAAGCAAAAGGCAGGAATGTCTCAAGTCTATGAGATACTCAATATATTTCAAAGTGGCAGAATGTGGCACAGACTTGACCCCTAACCAGTGCAGGCCACAGTGCTAAAGCCATCCTCCTGGAGGCCCTTTTCTGGGCTAGGAGTTAACCCTTTAGTTGTTGGACTGTTGGGAGATTCCAAGAAGGAGATCATGGGCTGGGGTGTCCAGGAAGCAGAGGGTTCTGGGCAATAATTATTTATCAATCAGAAAAGAGGCATTCCAATATGTTCCTAATAGTTATGACTATCCCAATGCATATTGGCTAAAAATTAGTCCTGGGTGTGCCTATCTTCCCATATAGACTTCAGAGATGACGTCTGTCAGAGGTACAGTATATTGGGATGGATGGACCACACTGGGACAACAGTCTTAGGGATCTGTGAAGTCAAATGAAACCTTTAGATGACCAAGGAATTTTTCTTACCTCGTGGGCTATTCAGTGAAGCTTCTGAGGCTCTTCCACCGTCTCCACAGTGGCTCTGGTCAAAGGGCAGGCACTGATCACCAGTCCCTGCCACCACTTCAAAATTCTTGGACAAATCTTTTGTTTCCACAAGAGATTTCAGCTTGTAGACTTTTCGGGTATTGGTGTCTGATAGATAAAGTGATTCAGACATTGGGTCCATAGCCAGATAGTATTTGTGAGCAGGGCTTGTGCTAAGAGAAGAGAAAAAGAAAGTTATTTAAAGTAATTTGTTCAGCCTACACTCCCTGGGCTCTGCCTTTTGTCACAAGTGGAAAATTCTCTTCAGAGGTGAAAGTATTAATGTATCTTCCTTATGTACTGAGGAGATGGACACCTCTTTGTTTTTCTAGTAATGGGTCTGGGATTTAAAAAAATTCAATGTGTACTGCTAACCTGTAATGATCTGATATCCCAGTACCATCCGTTTGAGGGTAGAGAAAGACGCAGAGGAGAGAAAATCCCAGGAGATCTGTTTTCTCATACATACCTTTTCTACTCCCCCCACCCAGTTCTCCAATTACCTACTAGATTACTGCCTGGAAATCTCAGTCACCCCAAACAGAAACTCCTCAGACAGTCACCTCAAAATCCCAAACCGAAGTTAGTTATTCTCTTCCTGAATTCCCCATCCTTCACAAACCTACTTCTTGTCTTCTGGGCTTCCTACCTCACTTGGGGTCCTACTGTCCTCCTGGGGTCCTGTTGGAAATTGAAAGGCATCCATAAAATGTGACGAGTGTGGCTTAGGTAGAGCTGTGCTGCAGATATATTGTGCCAAACTTCTCCTTCCCAAGCTTCCTTGTGTTTTACTTTTTTGTTTGTTTTTTAGCTGACTACCATATTTCTTGAATCCACATTTTCTTCTTTCAGGACATAATACAAGTGATTACATTTGACCTTTCTTTTGGTTGTAATCACAATCATCCATACCCCCTAAAGGTGACAAGTTGCCTTGACTGGATTTTGGTATTCCTGAAATTCTTCAATTATATATTTACATGGGATCTTGTATTATTTTTATCTGCATATGTGGCTGAGCTCATTCACTAGTTTTGATATTCCTAATTTCATTTTTCCTATCACTGCAGGAGTTTTGGTTTGGGGGACATTTTGCTTGAACTTAAGGGTCATGTACTGCTGACATCGTCTAAGCTCCAAACCTTGAGGTCTAACCCTTACTCTCCCCCTTTCTCTCCACATGTAATTGTGCCTGCAAATGAACTTTCAGAACTTTTCTTCTATCCCTCCTGCCATTACCTTAGTTTTAACCTTCATCATCTCTGGCCTGCAATATTTTCCATAGCCCTGCCCATAGGAGGTGTTTTTGAAACCTTAAATCCATTTTTCCCCATCTTGCCTCCAGAGTTAATCTGATCATTTGCTTCCCATCTTTAAAAACTCTACAGACTTTTAAATATTCCTTGGTATGGGGCACATGCCGTTCTTTACTAAGTAATTAATTCTTGTATGCCTTTTAAGGTTTTATACAGGCATTATCTTCTGAAGAAAGCTTTCCCTAAATCTCTAGGCTCAGTTATTTGCCTATGCTTACCTCTATTCTGGGTGATCACATGTCATATTAACTTAAAAAAATATATATTTGTATCCCCTAATAAACCATAAGAGGTTGGACAAGAGCTACCCTGTCTTATTTCTAGTGTGCTCACTGAACAGCACTCTGCCTCACACCTGGTAGCCTAAATCAGAAACCGGCAGCCATTCTTTACTACTCCTTCTTTTTGCCATTCCCCATATCCAGTAAAACAACATTAAAAAAAAAATTCTACCTCCTAAACTCTTCTCCAATCTGCCCACTTGTCTTTATCTCCACTGTCTGCAGTCCAAGGTTCTGCCATCTCTCACCTGCATTCCTTCCTTGGTACTATTTCTATGTTTGTATTTGTTCGTGGAGTCATTAAAAAATATTTCCTAAGCGCAAACAATGTGCCAAGGAACTGTGCTATGGTCGGGAGACCTACTTGTGTGCACAGCAAAGCCCTTTTCTTCATGAAACTTACAGTCTCGTGGGGGAGTCAGATCAGTAAATAGGCTATGACTTGTAAATAGGAGTGTTACAACAGAAGTAGAAAGGAGAGAAATGAGCAGATAGGAGGAACACGTTACCTAGCAGCACCCATGACATTGTATTAGCATTATTTTTTAAACTTATTAACTGAAGTTCATATTTTATTCAGATTTCCTTAGTTTTTACTTAATATCCTTTTTCTGTTTCAGGATTCCATCTAGGATACCAAATTATATTTAGACTTCCAGTCTCCTTAGGCTCCAAAGGGCTGTGACAGTTTCTCAGAGTTTGCTGGGTTTTGATGACCTTAACAGTTTTAAGGAGTACTGGTCAGGAATTTTGTAGGATGCTCCTACTGGAATGTGTCTGATTTTTTTTCCTCACAGTTAGACAGGGAAGGAAGACCGCAGGGGTAAAGTGCCATTCTCATCAAATCAAATCAAGGGTACATAATATCAACATGCCTTATCACTGTTAATGTTGACCTTAATCACCTGACTGAGGTAGTGTTTGTCGGGTTTGTCCTCTGTAAGTTAACTCTTTCTGTCTTATTTTCCACACTGTATTCTTTGGAGGAAGTTACTCCGCCAAGACAACACTTAAAGAGCAGGAAGTGCACCTCCTTGAGGGTTGAGTATCTATATAAATTATTTGGAGTTCTTCTGCATGACAACTTTATGTTTTCTTCTCCATTTATTTATGAACTCAACCATTTTTTTATACCAATATGGACTCATGGATATTTGCTTTATATTTTGCATTAAATCCAATACTACTTTATTTTGTTGCTCAAATTGTTGCAGCTTTATCCACTGGGAGCTCTTTCTGTTGGCTTGTGTGCCCCTCATCAACCGCCATCAGTGTGGGTGTGCTTCGGTTGTTTTTTGAGCACGTCCTTACTTTCTGGAACTACACGATGCTCCAGGCTCATCTTGTATGATACCTGCCCTGGCACTAGAATGAATCATTTCTCCAAGTATTCCTAGTCCTTTTATTGAAAAATGGTATTAGAAACTGAGAATACTGGGTGTAAGCACTATTTTTTCCCCTCCACACCTGTCTCCAACTACTCTGTGAACTCTTTGCAGGCAGGAACCTTACCTTTCTACTTCAGTGCTAACAGAGGGTCTGACAGGGCTGATGTTCAGTAAGTGCTTAACTAAACTGTAGGACATGAATCTAACTAAGACATGGAAGAGTTCAGGCCTTGGCTACTTAGCCAAGCAAAATGGACGGGAGAGGGTCATTAGACTAATTAAGATGCTCTTAAAGACTGGCATGTTCCTGATTGTACTTGTAATTGTCATTTGCCCTCTAAGCATATTTATGTTAATGATAGTAAGGCTGGCAAATACTGACTTGAGATCTAGTTTATAGTTTTAATTGGAAAAAAATCAAATCCAATTGGAATACTTGATTTTTTTCTACTTACCTTCATCAAATAAGAGAATCCGGTAGATTCCAGGGACATCTTCAACCCTGGAATTACCATGCCAGCTGCTGTAAATAAACTGTGAAGGGCCCGACAGATTCCAGTATTGCTTTGGCAGTCATATGAGACAAAGCATCTCTGTAGCAAAGACTGCTTAAATATGGGTTTGAGTAAAAGTTTTCACATATTTAGTTGTACTTTTTGCCTTCAGAATAAAAGTTTTCCAGTGCCCTTAGATTTTTCTAGAATAAAGAAGGGGTCACACCCCTCCTCAAAACAACCTTCAATACTTTGGTAGCCAGCTTGTGGAAGTGTCAACTGAACCAGATTAATCATGTTTTGTTTAGGCAAAGTCCATAGGCTATTTTTCCAAGAGAAATGTTATTCGCACAAAAATACTTTGGAATGCATTACATTCATTTATTATTGAATATCCTCAAAGTGCCTGTGAGGGAACTTGGAATTATCATTCTTCTCAAATCTCAACTGAGGAAACCCAGGCACATAGAAAGCTCACCCAGGGTCACTAACAAGTCTGTGCTTGGACCAATACTAGATTAGATTCTATGTGACTGAGTGTGCAAAATAAATATCTTCAGAATACTCTTGTTCTGAAAGTGACAAAAAAAAATTCAGTGTTACAATCTTCTTCCAACTATGTTGCTTTGTGAGGCTGTTCTCAAACTCTGTGCACTGGCCTTTAGAAAATGGAATAGCCCAAATGCACCAAATTCAAATTTGATTGCTATTTTCTTGACAGCCAACAGTCAGGAAGGTCTCCTATATTAAGAAGCAATTTCTTGCCATTACATGCCATTTCCCAAGTGCACTTCAGCTCTTTTGAGATTGGTTTCTTTCTACTTTGTGAAAACATGCCAAGCCTGAGAAAGAAAAACCACTGGAATACATTCCAATTTGTTCTAATCCCTTGTGTCTAAACACATATTGCGATTTGAGATGTGAAGATTGTAACTTTAGTGTTATTGTCATCTTCTGGTTAGTTTTCCTTGCAAGCAATGCCTGCATGGAGACTTAGCAAATATCACTTAGCAAATATCACTTCACTCATGCCGGTTAAAACCACATAGATTGTGAAATGGGCAATTAATGCTCATAATTAATACTGTGCAACATTTTACCAGCAAGCAATTTGATAACCAACTTAATTTGCTTAAGGAATCAGTCATGCCAAAGTAGCAAGGCTGATCTTGTGCACTGGCATTTGGGAAGCGCCTCTCCCAAGTGGACTCCAAATGACAAACCCCATCACTGCCATTTTGATGACAATTGGCTTTCGAAAGTCAACAAATTCAATTTTCTCCTTTGCAATTTCAGGTAACTTAGAACAGTTTTGACAAGTGTAATGTGTTAACAAGTTGAATAGACATACTTATGACTAATTTCGGAGTTCTATGCCATTGTCAGTAAATGGTCAGTTTAAAGTTTATTATCTTTTTTTTGATGGGGTAAAACAGAAACCATGAGGTTGCATAAGAGGAACATGGAGAAATCTTATTCAAGAAGGTCATCATGGGCATTCTCTTAATACACTTGTCAACTAAATTCCTGGAAGTAGGAAGACTGCTGCACGTCTCTTTCTCTACTTGCAACTTGAAAGTGAAAGTGTTAGTCGCTCAGTCGTGTCTGACTCTTTGTGATTCCATGGACTGTAGCCTGCAGGACTCCTCTATCCATGGGACTCCCAGGCAATAATACTGGAGTAGGTTGCCATGCCCTCCTCCAGGGGGTCTTCCTGATCCAGGGATCAAACCCACATCTCTTGTCTCCTACATTGGCAAGAGGATTCTTTACCATCTGAGCCACCAGGGGAGTCCACAAAATCAAATCTATTTGAACTTACAGACTCATCTGTGATATCACCTCAGAAAACACCATGAGGCTGGAGGCTTTGCTTTCCCGGGAAGTACTGAACTGCCAACTTTCTCTTATCGTGTTTTCTTTTTGGTACATTCTGATCCTCCAGCAAATTCCACTTAGTGGAGCTCTCCTTCTGGAAAACACTTACCTGAGTTATAACTCCTAAGTTAACATTTACATTATTCCTTTAACCTTATTTAAGAAGTAATGTTTCCCTATTAGCATATTATTAGGAGGTGATGTCTTAGGCAGGAAGGGGCATTAGGCACCCACCCATGTGATTTGCTTACCTATGTCTGGTATCTCTGTTTCTAGGGTGCACAAGGTATCCACGAATAGCAAGTAAAAGCAAACAGAGAGTCGTCAGTATCATCCAACAAGCCAAACTGAACCAGACACACCTCTTCCTAACTCAGCTTGTGGTCAGTAGAGGGACTCCATAGGGATCACTCAGTCAGATGGGTACGCCAAAGTGGACCCAATCCCTCCTGGCTGCTTATCCTAAGATGGCGCCAAGATGACTGAACATCCAGCTTGGTGCCTGGGCTAAAGCTCTAAGGTAGTTTTTTGCAAAAAGTTCTCTCTGGACTGTTTTCATTGGAAGCAGCTGAGCTCTTGCCACATGTGCAGTTTCCTGGGGGCTCTCCCCAGTCATGCCAAATCAGAATCTGGAATTGGGAGTGGGGCCCAAGAATTCCATTTTCAACAAACTTAGTTGGTGATTCTGAGGCAGAATAAGGCTTAAGAACCCCTGGGCTAAGTTTTGAAGAAGCACCCACTGCAAAGGGTCTGATCATGCAAGTCTCTAACTTGAAAGCCACTTTATCAAAATCCAAGCTCTTTCATTATCCAGTCTATGTACAAGAGACATCCCCAACCCAAGCTTAAGCCACTTAGATGATTGTAGAGGTGAGACAGGGACATCGCTTGTGCACATTAGCACAAGTATTTAGCAATATTAAACAATTTAACAAATTGAAAGTATAAAACTTTTTTATTCAACCATGATAGAATGTACCTGGCATCAAAACTGCTGCATCAAGAAAGTTTCAATAAAACATCGTTTACATCAAACTATGAGGGCCTTGTATTGGCCAGCTACTCATGCTCTGAGGGAGCAACCGCGGTGGGTAAAACAGAACTGTCATGTCAGAAACAGCAGAACACTTCGGGGGTCCCTGATCTGTAAGCAGCTTGGCACAGGGCACTGCCTAGGGTATCTTACTCTGGGACGGGGTATGGGTCTTCTCGCCCAGGGAGCACAGTCTGTGTATAGGCCTGACTTTGGGTCCAATCTGCCCAGAATTAAAAGGTTATAATCATCTGTGAAATATAGTCATTGCAGTTTTAAAATCCTTTTAAACCTGGCCCTTTTGAAAATCATGAAGATAACAAATCTTTTTATCTAAACTAGAAAATGTTCTTATTAGTTGGAACATCAGGAAAGAAGAAAAGATACAAAATGATACAAAATGATTTCCTTTGAAGCCATCTGCAACTACTGATTTAACTCTTGTTGAAGAGAGTCCTTTTGGGATTTGACTAGGTGGGCCACAGTGACAATCCACTGACTTTTCCATTTTACGTGTTAGTCACTCCAGCCGTGTCTGACTCTTTGTGACCCGATGGACTGTAGCCCACTAGGCTCCTCTGTCCATAGAATTCTCCAGGCAAGAATACTGGAGTGAGCTGCCATGCCCTCCTCCAGGGGATCTTCCCAACCCAGGGATCAAACCTGGCTCTCCTGCATTGTAGGCAGACTTTTTACCAACTGAGCCACCAGGGAAGCCCCTTCTATTTCATGGGGCCACCTCTAAAGCGTGGGTATCCCCAGGGTTGACACAAAAGGTCAAAAGATAAGGGTGAGGTGAGGTGATTAGAAATCTGGCCTCAGGCGTTTGAACCTCTTTCAGTTTCTTTGTCTCTAGACACTTGCTTATTTTTGTGGCCTCTGAACTATAGGGTGAAGCGCTTAAGGCTGGCTCTAATCACCATTACATGGTTGATCTTCTTGAAGGAAGTTGAGTTGTGAACATTAAAGCATGGATTCATCTGCCACAGACTCTCACGGCACAGAACCATGTGTGTGGCTCCAAAAGGTTTTGAAATTCTTAGGTGATGGCAAGGAGTGGGGAGAGGGGGTGGTTTGATTTTCTTGTGGTCGCTTCTGATTGTGCCAATAATGTCACCGTGAATTTGGGAAGATGTCCCATATTATGCAGAGCAGCTTCTCTCATTAACATCTCAGAGGGAGGAAGAGAAAATGACGGAATTTATTTCCAGTGTGTGACCTTGTTCTGTCTCAGAATTACTTTTAGTTAAAGATTTAGGATTGAGCCACCACCAAAGTTGGTTTGCTGTCTAGCTGGCAATGGACTGCACGCTGAGGTGTCACTGTGTGAGTGCCTCACAGGCACTGGGCCCGTCAGCGGGCATCACCACCCGGCAACTGACTGACTTGAAGTTTGCCGTGAGTTTGGAGGAGAAAGGTATGGAAGGGCAAATCTTTTCAGAGCAAGAAATTCTCCTGATGGTAGGATCTTTAAGTCGATCTTTGATTTTGTTCAGGACCTGCAAGATTAAAAGGGCTATTCTTTTTTAATTAAAAACTTTTTACTGAGTTATAATTCACATACCACAAAATTTCACCCTTCGAGAAAGTGCAATTCAGCAGTTTCCAGTAGACTCATAGAGTTGTACAACCCTGGCCATTGTCCGATTCCAGAACATTTGAATCATCTTATGAAGAAACCCCGTACCCATTAGCAGTCAGTTCCCATTTCCCCCATTTCTCCAGCCCCAGGCAACCGTTCATCTGCTTTCTGTCTCTATGAATTTGTTTATTCTTGACATTTCTTATACACGGAATTAGATAATATGTGGTATTTTGTGCCTGGCTTCTTTCATTTAGCATCATGTATGACCCATTCTTTGTACATTTTGGTAAGGATGTATGACCCATTCTTTAGTACATTTCATGGATGGAGAAAAAGGGGTAAGCCAACTTTGGAGTTTCTGGCTCATGACCAGACATCACGAGAGTTTGCTTGGCCTGCTCTGTGCTGGTTGCAGCACTTTGCTTGTTCTTCATGCTGTCCTTAGCTTCTTCCCTTATCCTTAGTCAGAAAACATCTGATATCAAAGAACGGACTTCCCTGTGTGTTCATCTTCTCATGGGAGTTTGCCTTTGAAGACTGAGTTCCCACTCCTGCCACTTCTTAGAGCTTCCAACATCAGGAAACTCTCAGTTAAGTCTATCCTTCTCATTCTCTGTCCCTTGGCCTTATCACAACTTTCCTGTGTTGTGTTTAGGGCCCTGCTTTCAGCTAGCCATTCGCTTGAAAATCAATCTGACAAACGAATCCATGCTTGGTGATTAATGATGATTTTAGCTTGATGAGTTTTTCCAACACAGGTTCTCGTGTTGGGAACTCTTGGAAAGCCAATGTCTCAACTCAGAGGAATGCATTTCTTAGGGTGGCAATTTGGACCCCTTGGAAGGTCAGCAAAGATGTTCTGGGTGTGAGATAAATGGAGCTTTTGGGTGACAATGCTAATACATGCGACTAAACTGGAAAGCTAACCACCTATTTCATCTGTATGTAGTCTGTTTCTCTGTTTGGAACTCCAGTGTTGCTGACGAGAGGAAGGTTCTTGGTCATTTTTCAGATATTTTCAGAGCCCTTAAAGTCTGTGTTCCATTTGTTCCTTCAGCAGAGCTCTCTACAACTTCTACTGTCCTTCATCATGCTAACTGCCCCTAAATGGGTGCTAGTCAAGTTCTACCCAATCTCCAGTAAAAGACAGGAGTTGAGTACTAAGAACAATGTAGGAAATATTAACTAGTCACTGTGAAAGAAACAGTAAAATCTCAAGAGAAAATTTTCATGTCACATTGACATTTGTCAAGTCCAAATTACTCAAGGAACCAAGAAGCATTTGGTAGGCTCTTTTTCCCCCCCTTTTTTTCATTTTTAAGGGAAGGACAAAACAAATATCTGGAGAATCAGGGCATCTTGAACAATACAGCATGAGGTTTTTACAAAGAATAAATCATTTCCAGTTATGCTTAATAGATTTGTGAAATTAGAAGATGAGAGGGGAGCAAGAGGATACTTATATTTAAATTCTTACAAAGCACTTCATATGGTGTCTCCTGTTTTTATTTATATAATTACCCATGTGAGTTTTAGAAAACTGAAAAATGACTCTGAGGTCATAATCAAAGGAAGATGAAACAGTCATAATTGATGAGAAACAATTGATGGATTTGGGGATGCTGAGAATGAAGAAGAGAAAGTTCAGGGTACCTATGATAATCTAAACACTTGTGAAAGCTTCTCAGGTAAATGATGGAAGTGGCTTCTGTGCTTTAGATGTAAACATTTGCCACTACTGAGTGGATGTTTCATGAAGGCAGATTTTTGCTCAATATAAGGAAGAATTTTCAACAGAGCATTCCAAAGATGCAGTGGGTCATTGGGTGAGATAAGTAAGTTTTCTGTGATTGAGAGGGATAAACAAAGTAAAGATGATCAACCGTCAGGGATGCAGTGCACACTACGTTTTACCAGACACCTCTATGGACTCTTCTATCACTAAGCTCATAAATCTGTGATATCACTTTTTAGTTACTGAAATATGTGTGTGTGTATGTGTGTTTAAAATTTTAACATGAGAAGCAAAGCACTAGGGATATCTAAACCTAAGCTATCTCATAAATCTATCTTAAAAAAAAAACTTCACAGAATGTATTTTTGAGACTCCCTCAGGTTTAATTGCATGATCTTATAAGCTTCCCTTCTTTATTATTGTATCTTAATTTCCCACTGGAAGGAAGCACTAAGATGTATATGTGCAGATGAAATCTGCAGTAAACAGGCAAAGGGTTACTGTATGCTTAAATAACAAGAAATAACCTTGTTGATCTTGGCATGTTGCTAATAATAATGACATAACTGACTTTTTTGTACCCTCCCCATTCAGCCAATGGGGGATCAGCTAGAGGAAATAAATGATCATCCACCAATGAAAATGAAATTATTTTTGAGGTCAGATGAAAGAAACTCAATTGAGGACAGTTTGGATCAGTGGAGCTGAGAGGAAAAATCTATAGTCTGCCAGTCTTTGAAATGTCAAGGGGCATCTAGAATTGTTCAATGTGGCCCAAAATGGAACAAGAAGATGAAAGCGAAGGAAATATAGAAGGGCACCCAGTAGGGGCAAGCTTTATGTCCTCTCAAGATGTCATCAAACACTGGGCGGATAACTACACATTTGTGGATCTTAAAACAGGTTAAACTGTATAAAACATGTAAGAGGATGCTCAAATACTAAATTGACAATTTTATAGATACAAAAGTAGGAAACAGAGTAGTTAAATTATATAATGGATAACCTGACAGAGAGTGAAGATCTAGAATGTTCTCTATTTTTTTCTGTAAGAACTTATTGACAATATTGCTCTTCCACTCAGTTTTAAATGCAACCAATTAACATAATGACTATATATAGTCTGTGTTTCCAAGGAAACAGATGACTCAACCAAATAAAATGACTAATATGCGTGGGGCGGGGGGGGGGTGATTAATTAACTGATTTTAACATCAACCAAAAATTGGTACAAAATTAACTCTCTCTATATATAAAGTAGAATTCAACGAACATTATGGTTATTAAGCTAGCAAAACCACCTTGTGTCAACTTATTTCTCCCAAGAAAGTTTAAACTTGGAAAAGTTATAAAGCAAATATATAAATTCACCAATCATATGTGAAAGATGCAAAGTGTACAGAATAGACTACTGATTAGGATACTTTTTTTTTTAAGTGAATCTAATAAGGACTATACTAGTTTCTGATTAAACATGACAGATAATGTTTGCTGTCATAGACTGGGTTGATGGTTTTGACTATCATCAAATAGGGAGTTACCTGTTAATTACATCTAAATGATCATGTCTATATATTTATATTCCATCAGGTTATTTCTCTGATGGCCATTCACAAAAGTGTTGGGAGTAGAGAAGGAAGAATAAGTTTTTCTCCTTGAAAGAAATGCAGGGAATCTTAACCATGAGTCTATGAAAGGGCTTCATCCACAGGGATAAGTTGCTAGGGTGGGAGGTGGGGAGTGGAGATACGGGGAGAGAATGAAAATATGTAACGGCTGAGTTTTGTGTGAATGTGTTTATTTCTGGGGGAGAAGGCTCATAACATTCAACAGATTCTCAAAAAGTTCTGAGAACTTAAAGAAAAATGTTAGGAAGAACTTCTGTCAGCTCAGAAGAGCCAGCTAGGCAGACTCACGCTAAGTGAAAGCCTGGGTGTGTGAGCTCGTGGTGTGTGCTCGCTTGTGCCTTTGAAGAGCTGTGGCAGTGATAGGGATTGGAAACTACTTCACTCTGTCCAAAACAAATTTTTCCTTATACTGAGAAAATCACTTTGCAATTAGGGTTTTCTTTAAAGTAATATTTTTGGTTTTTATAGATAATCCTATGGGTTTTTTCCTCTGAGAAGGCAGCTATTGATATATAGGAGCTAGTTACATAGGTTTTATAGGGTTGGCTATATGGGGTCAGCCAGACAAGGTCTCTATGCAAGGGCCAATATCTGCATGCCTGGAAACATTCAGATGGTGAATGAATTGTTCAGTGCTCCACCTATGTTTGGCACCATGTAGACAGAGCATCCCTAGGATTTTGAAGACAATGTAGAATGTTGTATAAAACATTTCCAAATCCAGGCTACAATCATCATGGCCTTCTTCATTGATTTTCCAGTAAGTAGGTGCCCAAAGGGATACACTGCTTGTAATGACAAATCCCTTGAGGTATGACATCCCAAGGTACATGAACATTTGATTAGGGCAGGGTGCTATGAATTAGTACCTCTTTAGACTCTGTAGATGTGCTTTATCTTTATAAAATCTTAATTTTACAGTCTATTTTTTTTTATCAGTCAAGGGATTTAACAGCTTTTTTCTCTATGACAGCGTTTGCAATTATAATTAAGAAACGTATTAAAACTGGAGTGAATTAATGTGAAAAATGGATGGGGGTTTGGGACTAGAAGAGTTCTCTAACTAGGTATGAAAGATTCAGTCTGAGAAAAGGGAGGTAGATTCCAAAGGAAAGCATGAGAATTGGAAAACTTTTGAGGAATGTCCTTATGTATTCAAATTTCCACGTTTATGTGATCATAAATGTTAAACGAAAATGACCCAAGACTTTTCATGTGATTTGACTGGTCCTGACTGTGCATACATGTTGCTCCATCATTGTCTCTATTCTCCCAGTCACTGTTCTTGGTCACTACTTTTCAGGTCAATGAGGTGATGCCCGAGGCAAGAACTGTTTTATGGAAGAGTTTATAGGGTGGCATCAACCACCCTATAAACATAGGGAACATAGGGAAATTTTTCTGGAACATAGGGAAATTTTCAGCCTCATGTCCTGAAGGCATGTGTCAGGGATAAAACTGTCACAACCAATTAGGAGAAGGCTCTATTAGTTTACCCAGGAGAGGGGAAACAGATCTGTCTATCCCTCTTGGGATGGGAGAGGATGTCTTCCTTTTCTAGGACTCCAGGGGACATATATTTGTGCCTTATATCCTTAGAAACCTGAATATTCATTGGAAGGACTGATGCTGAAGCTGACGTTCCAATACTTTGGCCACCTGATGTGAAGAGCCGACTCATTTGAAAAGACCCTGATGCTGGGAAAGATTGAAGGCAGGAGGAGAAGGGAAAGACAGGATGAGATGGTTAGATGGCATCACTGACTCAGTGGACATGAGTTAAGCAAACTCCGGGAGATGGTGAAAATCTTGCCATAGAAAGCTTGTCATGCTGCAGTCTATGGGGTCGCAAAGAGTCAGACACAACTGAGCAACTGAACAACAACAATAATCCTTAGAAAGGGAGAAATAAAGATGATTAAGTCAAAGTCTCTTTAGTTGTTATTTCTGTGTAACTCCAAAATATGAATGACAGTGCCAAAAAGTATGAATTCCTTTCAAATGGTGTAAAAATACTTCGTCCTCTCAAGAATATTCCTAAAACAGAGTGAGAAAGTCTAAAGATGAATGCTTTAATCATTTTTTCCAATGGATCAGAGCTTTTAAGGATGAAAAAACGAATCCTTCTTCAACTGTCATGTAAACACAGGCGGCCATTTTCCTTTTGATGAACAGACCACTTCAAAAGACTGGACCTGGAGAACTTAGAAAATGTAGTTTTTGGCTCTGACAACACTTCTACCTGCTAGAAACAATACTATGTATTTTTGATCAGTCTTTGTCATGGGCAGAGCAGGGGTTGAGTGACTTACCTGAGCACGTGACAGAATGGAGCTCCACATCAGTGTCAGGAATGCACTCAGGGAAGGCCACACATACAGGCATGTCAACGCTTCCTGGTTCTCCAAAGCAGTGCTCAAAGGTTTCTTCAAGTGGGAGTAGACATGGTGACCTATGTCTTTGGCCCTATTCCTGCACCTCAGCTTGGTACTACAATATGGCAACTGCATTTTCTGTTCCTTCATGCAATGCCTTGTCTGTTCCTGTTATCTCATTCTTGTTTTTACCTTATCCGCTAAGCAAACACAGAGATTAGAGGAGACTTACCTTAATTCCAAAATACTAACGGAGTTTCCCGAGGGAAATATTCGCCTTACAAAATTGAAGTCACCAACATACACACTACCATCAGGGCCAGAAGCTAAGGCAACGGGAGCGAAGAGTTTGTTGTTGTGGGCGGGGCCATTGCAGTTGGTGCAGGCTACGCTCCGTTGGTGTCCATTACCCATTATGGTTGCTATGACTGGAGGCTGCTGGGAAATGAACATATTTTCTCCATTCCCTTTATGTATGATTCCTAGATCCAAGGGGGAAAAAAAAGAATTAAAAAATAACCACACCATATTCTCAGCAATATTTTAAATTCTCTCTCATTGTTCAAAGCAGGAAGGAGCGTTGGCTTGCTATAAAAGAACTTGAGAGTGAAGCACATCACCCCAGCTTTTATTTAACTGCACAGCTACAACAAATGGCAGCATAACAGTTGCCTCAGTTTGTCCATCTATGAAATGGGATAATATACCCAGTCCCTTTAATGTTGATTCTAAATGCCGCAATAAAGTGTTTAATGACAAACTTTTAATGATTTCCTGTTCACTTTGGGCTCTGTGAATCATTCGTGGCTGGTTTTCAGTCTCTGACTGACTTTCTTCTGATGCCTGGTGCACATCTGTCTGACTTCAAACCACCTGCTCTGTACAACTATGAAAAGGAAGGATCAGTCAATTTTAATATTAACCTAGCAAAACACAATCAGAAAGGTAATCTACTTTGGTAAAAAGAAATCATACTACTAGAATGCACTTCAAAGATAAGAGAAAAGAACTTGAATGTTCCACTCTTTTGGACCATATCTCACTATCATCAGTGCAGGAAATAAAAGATACTGACTTATGAAACTGCTGGAAACTACTCTGCAGTCATTTTCTCTGGGAAATCCCATCCATTCTCATGACTTAACTCCCACCTCTCTACGTTGAAACTTTTCTCCTGTCCAGAGTTCTCACCTGACATGCAATTTCCTACTACATTTCTTTACTTGGCTGTCCCACTGGTACCCCAAACTCAACAAGTTTAAGACTGAACTCAGTAGGCAAAACACTCTGACATAAATCACAGCAAGATCCTCTATGACCCACCTCCTGGAGTAATGGAAATGAAAGCAAAAATAAACAAATGGGACCTAATTAAACTTAAAAACTCTGGCACAATGAAGGAAACTATAAACAAGGTGAAAAGACAGCCTTCAGAGTGGGAGAAAATAATAGTAAAGGAAGCAACTGACAAGTAATCTCAAAAATATACAAGCAGCTCCTGCAGCTCAATACCAGAAAAATAAATGACCCAATCAAAAAATGGGCCAAAGAACTAAACAGACATTTATCCAAAGAAGACATACAGATGGCTAACAAACACATGAAAAAGTGCTCAACATCACTCATTATCAGAGAAATGCAAATCAAAACCACAATCAGGTACCATCTCACGCTTGTCAGAATGGCTGCAATCCAAAAGTCTACAAACAATAAATGCTGGAGAGAGTGTGGAGAAAAGGGAACCCTCTTACACTGTTGGTGGGAATGCAAACTAGTACAGCCACTATGGAGAATAGTGTGGAGATTCCTTAAAAAACTGGAAATAGATCTGCTATACAACCCAGCAATCCCACTGCTGGGCATACACACTGAGGAAACCAGAATTGAAAGAGACATGTGTACCCCAATTTCATCACAGCACTGTTTACAATAGCCAGGACATGGAAGCAACCTAGATGTCCTGGATAAGAAACCTGGATAAGAAAGCTGTGGTACATATACACAATGGAATATTACTCAGCTATTAAGAAGAATGCATTTGAATCAGTTCTAATGAGGTGGATGAAACTGGAGCCTATTATACAGAATGAAGTAAGTCAGAAGGAAGAACACCAGTACAGTATATTAATGCATATATATGGAATTTAGAAAGATGGTAATGATGACCCTGTATGCAAGATAACAAAAGAGACACAGATATAAAGAACAGACTTTTGGACTCTGGGGGAGAAGGCAAGGGTGGGATGATTTGAGAGAATAGCATTGGAACATGTATATTACCATATGCGAAATAGATGACCAGTCTAAATTCAATGCATGAAACAGCCAGTGCACTGGGACAACCCAGAGGGATGGGATGGGGAGGGAGGTGGGTGGGGGTTTGGGATGGGGGACACATGTATACCTGTGGCTGATTCATGTCAATGTATTGGCAAAAAACCACCACAATATTGTAAAGTAATTAGCCTCCAATTAAATAAAGTAATTTAAAAAAACAGAAGAGGAAGAAAAAAAGACTGAACTCATTATTTTTCTGTACTGCTCCACCCCCCAAATGATGCTCTTTCTCCTATGTTCTCTGCTGATCTTCTGAGTGGTATCACCAGGCATGTATTTACTCAAGTTGGGAATGTGGGCACCACTGTGGCTCTTCTTTTCCTCATTCTTTAGCCCTAATTAATTACTAAACCCCCACTATCTCCTCAAATATATTGAACCAGTTCCATGGTCTCTGTTCTTACTACTGCTGCTTTAGTTCAGTTTTTCTTAACTTCTTAGTTTCTTGGTTTCTGTGTATACCCATCTCCAAACTATTGTCCATATTTCTGCCATAAAGGTTATTTCATGTTGATATATGGCAAAAACCAACACAATATTGCAAAGCAATTATCCTACAATTAAAAATAAAAAAAAGATTATTTCAATATGTAGATTAAAACCTTTCAGTAGTTCCATATCCTCTATGGCAGCAGTCTCCAACCTTTTTGGCACCAGGGACCGGTTTCATGGAAGACAAATTTTCCATGGATGGGGGCGAGAATGGGGGGTGGTTTCGAGACGATTCAAGTGCATTACATTTATTGAGTTTGTTGAGCAGGAGGCAGAGCTCAGACGTAATGTGAGAGATGGGGAGCTTCACTCCGTACAGGAGAAACTTTATTCGCTTGCCTGCTGCTCACCTCCTGCCGTGTGGCTCAGTTCCTAACAGGCCACACACTGGTACTGATCTGTGGCCCAGGGGTTGGGGACCCCTGCTTTATGGGATAAAGGGCTCATTTCTTATGATTAAGCCATACAAAGTCCTTCATGATTTGGCTCTTGTCTCCTTCTTCAGTCTCCCCTCTCATATCCTCTCATTTTTATCCCGAGTTTCAGCTACAGCAAACTATGTACAAGTATTTTCACATGCTTCTGTTCTTCTCTGCTTTTGTGTTTTGCTGGTCCCTCCATCCTGAATGCCCTCCTCATTTTGTTTGCTTGGGAAACTCTAATCTATCCTCCAAAGCTCAGCCCAGTTCTCCTTGAATGCTCTGTCCAGGCAGAATTTATTATTCCCTCCTCTGTGAGTGTGCACAGTTTCTTTTCCATAGCTCTACTATGACACTTGCCACATGTAAGATACAGTTTTCATGACTTCTCTATCTTCCCCATCACAACATGAACTCCTTCCTCTGTCTTACTCTTTTCTGCATTTCAGTGCCAATCCCTGTGGCCAAGTCATTAGAAGTGCTCAGTAAATGTTGGAAACAGGCTTTGAGTCTCTTGTAGTTTCCTTGTCCAAATCCCAGTGATTTTGAGAACCTGCTGAGCCTGGGCAGAAAACCCAAGGAACAAGTACTGCTGTGCTAAACAGCTCAAGTCTGCCCAGAATGAGCCAGGGCAGGTAAAAAAAAATCCATGTGGTGAGAAGACATGCCAGTGTGTCAGGCTGTAGCAGCTGACAGCAAATGAATGAATGCAGCTATCCTGTCCAGTCTTATTTTTTCTCCTATGACTCCTGCTATCTATCTCCTTGGACTGCCTGTTATTCTCCCTAAACATTTCCTGAAATGTCTCCCTTGGTTTTCTTCCAACTTTTGGTCCCACAGTCCTACAATAGAAACCACTGATCACTCTGAAATAGGAATGTCACTGGCAAAAATTAAGAGGGTAAAACTTGCACAAAGCCATGGCACCAAATATGAACCTGGAAACAGAAATGCCATACTTATATAGGCTTTAGATTTCAAATCTCAAGTAATTTTACTTTCTCTCCCAAGGTGATTTCTGGCTTTTTTTTTTTTTTCAACATATCTGCAGGAGCAGCTATGAGCTTATGCCCCAACAAATTGCTCTTTTATTGCAGAACCATGAGATAGATATCTTGAGGCTCACTACTTTCTTATTAATTTTATTAATAACTTTATTAGGCACTGAAGAAATGTCTCAAGATTTAGAATAGTTAATTAAGTTAGATTAATAGGATAGAATTTCATTTCCCCCAAAACACTTAATTGCAGTGTGATCAATATCACAATTTAAATGAATTGGGAGAAAGTGAATGAGAACTGGCATGATAGTTGCACAACATCATTGAAAAGAAATCTCCTGATAATCGCTCACTGAATATCCTACCAATGAGACTATGATATGTTCTTCAATAAATGAGGAAACCAACTGTTTAGCATGTCAGTATTTCAGCAATGCACTACAGGGTATATCATTCAAAAATATTTCCAATTATTGGCTTGGAAATACCAGATTTGCTATTAACATCTATTTTCACAGATAGATATTCATTTTTTATATCAATATAATGATATAGTTAACAATTACCTTCAAAATGACATGCTATTACCAGGCTCCTGGCAATTTAAAAACTGAAGATGGCTATTCTAAACCATTCTTCTAAGCCTGCAATTCGAAAACTCCTCTTTTCTATTAGAAAGCCCAGTACTCCATCAAATAAGAAGAATGATTAAAGGAAATAAAACATAAGGCAATGTACTTTCTGATTACATCTCAACAATTGATGTCTTGCTTTTATGCAAGGTACTAAAGTGCCCGTGTACCGAAATTACCATTCCTGTTTAAAGCTGAAGCAATCAAAACAAAAATGGGCAAACCCCTTTTGTATTGCCCTGGAAAAATAGATCATTTTGAAGGGTGTTTTTGTTGTTTCAAGAATCTGTTTAACCTTCCATTACATAGAACCAGGGCATACCATCTAGCAACAATGATTTAACACCAATTCTTCTGCAAAAGGTTGCTTTGAAAATATTTTGTTTATGTTCCTGGAAATCTTGATCAATTACTGCTGCCTCCTTTCCAGTTTATTCTGCCACACATGCTCATTTTGAAAACAGAATCAAATGATCCAGAGACTACACACATTATTTATAGGAAGGCCAACTTCCTGCTAAGGATTGGGTGTTTTGTTTACAGTTAAGAAAGAAACCCCACTGGCTGGGGGCCTACGGCATATTTTCTCCCTCAAGTTTTCCTTTTCTCTGCCAAAAAGTCAAGTCTGCTGTATAATAATTTAAGCATACTTCTAAACACACGACTCATATCCTCCTGTTACCTTGCTCAGAACTTCTTTTGAAGCTTATAAATAAGTTTGAAATACAATTCCCCTTGGAAGCCAGTGGGTGGTGCTTTATACTGATTTCAAAGAAGAAACCATTTTTCAGGCTTATGAACAAGGGACACAATAAATATTTCTCTTAGGACTTGATTGAGAGGATATAAACACAAACTGGGAGACATGCCAATGTGATCAATGGAAATTTACTTTCCCTCCCAGTAAAACCATTTGCCAAAAAACTACTGGCTTATCTTGGAGGTTAAGTTAAAGGAGATTCTTGATCTATTTCAGACAGATGACTACACCCAATTAGAACCCTGGATAGTTTTTTTCTAATAATTTAAAATACTCAACTGGCATAATTTTAAAGAACTGATTTATCTTTTTTTTTTTTTTTTTAATGTTTTGAGTCATTCTTTTTTTTTTTGCAAAGTTTTTTAATTTTTTATTTTATTTTTAAACTTTACATAACTGTATTAGTTTTGCCAAATATCAAAATGAATCCGCTTAAAAGAAATAAATATGTACTCTCTGCAATCACTAATAAGACGTATTTTGAAGGAATACTATTGAAAAACACAAGTTCCCAGTTGGTTTTCTTTGTTAATCTCAGTGAAAGTAAGAACCATCTTGATATATCAGACATAATATTTGGAAACAATGCTCCACCACCAATGGCTAATTGTCAGGTAAATACAATTGCTGCAACTGAAATGACAAATGGTCTGAAAACACTTCCTGCTAGAAACTACCCACTGCATAACGATTTTGGAGGCAAAGAAAAACTGCAGAATTGAATGGCAGCAGACATCCAATTTAATTACAGGTGTCTTTTTAACCAGTGAGAAGAAATTGGGGGAAGATAGATTCTTGTTTCTAATCTGCTATCTGTCTCAGATCAAAAAAGCAGGGTGCCTAAAGAGTTAGGCTCTGGCCTTAATCAGTCAGAAAAGACCGTCTGACCTGACCGGGGAGAGTGCGTTGCTTTCTAATTGGTCCTCTCAAAGCTGCTCCTTCACACTCGTCATTCCTGCTTCTAAAACGGCCTTTGTGGGTAGGGTTTAGACTCCCAAAATGTCCCAAGAGAGGTGCTGGTGTCCAAGGGCAGGCTGGAAGGCAGTGGCAGTGCTGACTTCAGCCCTGTTTCCTGGCGGCATGACCTGCCCTGTGTGTGTAGGCACGTGCCGACAAATGAGTTGATAAAGATAATATCAACTCACCCTTTTCGGCCCCAGGGACCAGTTTCAGGGAGGACAATGTTTCCAGGGACGGCGGGGAGAGGGGGAATGGTTTCAGGATGATTCAAGCACATTACACTTATTGGGCAACTTAATTTCTATTATTATGACATCAGCTCCACCTCAGATTATCAGGCATTAGATCCTGGAGGTTGGGGAGCCCTGGATAAAATGAACAAATCTTCCTTTAAATAAGTCTGTCTTAAGTAAGGTTTCTTTCTCAGGATAAAATTCTCAGAAACAGACAAAGTAGATTTAGTGGGGCTGGGGTGAGTATCAGGGATCTTTTGGAGTGATAAAAATATTCTAAAACCCTGTGGTGGTGACGGTTGCAGAACTCCACACTTGACTAAAAATTATTGAAGTGTACCCTTAAAATGGGTGAATTTTATGGTGTATAAATTATACCTCAATAAAGCTGTGAAAAAGATTCTCAGAAGTAACTTGATACCTATTACCCTAAACATGAATTACTGGTGGGTTAGAGGTAGAAAGAACACATTTGTGGAAATCAGAGGGGCCCCCAAAGCCAACTTTCTGAATGGCTTCCATCTGTTCTGAATTTTTCAGCCTCAAATGGTAAGAGAATATAGGACTGGGAGCACACAGCTGGGGACTGGCTCGATTGAGGTCATTCCCACTTTGTGTTTAATGTCAATGACAGGCATTTGAAAGAGACAATCCATACCAGCCAATAAAAGTGAGTGGAAAAGAAACGGCTGCTTAAAATGTCAAACTCTTTCAAATCAAAACAAAAAACCTAATAATTTAATAACTGGCATCTGCCCTTTTATTTTTATACTTTTGAAACTGTGATTCTCCTTTTGACAACAGAAAAAGGGTTGACATTTTATATCTGTGCCTGAATCTTTGCTCTTAAACAAGCAAATAGTTGGAAGGGGAATTCAGAGTCTTCCTTGAAAGAGGGGAAGAACATGTAATGGGAGGCATATGGCAGTGGATTCCTTCACCTTCTGGGGTCCTATACTGGAGCTCTGGTCAGTGGTCTCAGGCTATGGTTGAAGCAAACCTGGTTAGCTTAGGTGATCAAAAGTTCCCAGCCTGTGGGGCTGGTCTGGTCAGTGGTCTCAGGCTATGGTTGAAGCAAACCTGGTTAGCTTAGGTGATCAAAAGTTCCCAGCCTATGGGGCTGGTCGGCTTGGCTGATTCAACTACAGTGCACATGAATAAGACCAGAGGTGTGTTTATAAAATGGATCTCTTAGCCTTGGTCAATTCATGGCCTTAGAAGAGAACCCTGCTTTAGCCAGCTGTTTCACAAAGGTCAGATGGATACAAGGATGGAAGGGTATAGTTGTCTCAGTACGTTCACATCACCAGTCCTGGAGAAATTACCCCAAGACAACATCCTACTAAAGGCTGCTCAGAATCTGCCTCTTTAGATGAAAAGGAATATGATTTCACAATGAAAACTTACCAGCAGATGTTCAAATGATGCTGGGTGGAAACACCAATGATAGGTTTCCCAGCAAAAGGAGGTGAAGGAACTTGGATGAAGCCTTTATAACCAGGGGAGCAAAATCAGTTTGTCTGAGAGAAGCATGGGCTAAGGGCCACCTGTGATCTCTTCTGACTTAACATCGAAATCACATACTAGGTGACAGTGACAGCAGGAAAAGTGGTCCAAAGAAGGCAAAGACTGAAGATGAGCATGTACGGACTTTCACTGCTTGACCTGCTTTTCCTAAGTCCAGGACTCAGGAGGCCTCAAACTAAGTGAAGTCCAGAGCTGTACTCTTTCCCCAGATTCTTTCTCTTCTTCCCTGTGTTCCTCCTACCTCTTTTTCTCCACTATCCATTGCTATCCCTTTACTCTATCCCTTGCTTCTTACTGCATATACTGACATTTATATGGATTAAAAAAAAAAAAAAAACTGGTGTAGAGAGAGTACATGGCTCTGGCCACTTACTGTGAGCCCTGGGGGAAAGTCATGTGACTCAGCCTTGGATTCCTGACCTTTTAAATGAGGTTAAGGCCACACTGTAGGGTTGTTGTGTTTAAAATGGGACAGATGTATACCTGTGGCGGATTCATTTTGATATTTGGCAAATCTAATACAGTTATGTAAAGTTTAAAAATAAAATAAAATTAAAAAAAAAAAAAAAAAAAAAAAAAAATGGGACAGAGTTCACTAAAGTCCGTTGAAAACTGTATGGCACATATGATGCATTAATTCTAAGATGCTTCCCATTTTAACATCTCTGGAGTAAGCATGTATCTTGCAAACAATGTGTGTCATTGTTTAACTGGCAGTATTTTTCATAAAATAATGGTATACTTATAATCGTGGGCTTTCCTTGTAGCTCAGTCAGTAAAGAGTCTGTCTGCAATGCAGGAGACCCGGGTTCGATCCCTGGGTGGGGAAGATCCCCTGGAGAAGGAAATGGCAACCCACTCCAGTATTCTTGCCTGGAGAATCCCATGGACAGAGGAGCCTGGCAGGGTTGCAAGAGTCAGACATGACTGAGTGACTAACCACACACATACTTATAATCAATGATGTCTTAGATCACATGAAATACAGAAATTATTATTCCAATTGTTAAAAGTTGGCTACAAGGTTGGATAAACTGGTTAATCATTTGGGCCAGAGCAGTAATGATAGATGATTCTGAAAACCCAGTTTCATTTAACTTTGTGACGAGGTCTCACTTGACTAGCACTAATTTGAAATCAGATGATTGCATTTGAAAAGAAATATAATGTGGTCATCTCTAGGTGGTGGAGTTATAAATAATTTTTTCCTTATACTTTTCCAAATTTTGTGCTGTAAATATTACATATATATGTATACAGCATTAGGAAAACAATATTAATGAATATTTTAAAATGTGCTTACCACTTTGCGGATTCAAAATATGATGCTTATTCAACGACCAGCCTCCTAGGTTAGAAGCATCCATCTCGAAACCTTGTAAGATAATTGTCCTTTTCTCCCAGAGAATAAAGTCTGGGCACATTTCATATTCATATCCCACAGACACTGCAAACAAAGAGTTAATAATGCTTTAGAATGTTTAAAAAGACTTGCTTCTTTTTTGGCACTAGTTGATAATTCTCTGGATACCACATTTGCTATTGAATTCTGATTTGGGTTGAAATTTGACCACTAATAAAAAAAAATGGCCCACTATTCCAGTATTCTTGCCTGGGGAAATCCCATGGACAGAGGAGCCTGGCAGGCTACAGTCCACGGGGTTGCAAAGAGTCAAACAAACACCACTTAGTGACTAAACAACAACAACTACCTTTTACCTTTTGGAAGCACTGGGCATCCAAAAATGACCAGTCAGTGCATATTGGATACATACATGAATGAGTGACTCACTGAGGCTGTCATTAGGTATGTTTTGGACATCGAGCTTCAGTATGGGCTTTTGGGTAAAAGGCTGTGTTGTAAAATTGAAGAAATAAGCCCTCTGAAATCTTAAGCTGTGGTGATACCATTTCTTTCTTTACCTTTGTAGAAGAAGTGCAGGGCAAGTTTCTTCTGATCTCTCTGGAGTGCAAAATACACTTAGGCAGTGGGCATTGGAGTACTGGGGTCACTTATACAACACCTCACTACACATGAGACTAATAAAAATCAATTCACCCATTTTATTTTCTTCCATGCTAACTGGCCTTTAGTTTGCTGAGAAGTCTGAGTTTGCTTAGAGTGTTATAAGCCATTCGAGTGTAAATTCCACTTTGTGCATGTTAGATTTTGGTTTCTAACCAACGGGACATCACCCAACATTTGGCTTCAACCCTCCTGAAGCACAGATGTTGTACATTAAGCTGGAAACCCCAGTATGCCGCTAAAATGGGAAGTGCAGAATGGCCCAGCGTGGGTGTCTTTGCTCTACTGAAACATGCAGAACTCAAGTAGACCAAGACCCAACCATCTTCTCAGTTGGCAAACCTGCTTACCTGTTGGAACCCCAGAGTTCTGATTCTTGAGTTTAAAATGCTTTGTGTCCTCATAATGTTCTAAGCCTGAGACTATCAGCTCATTATACTGCATACTTCGAAGCTCCTTTCCCCCTTTCTGGCAGCTTAAAATATCCCTAGCTGGTTGTCTGCCATTGCTTTTGAGTACCTGACTCTACCTGACTCTTCAGATGCCCCTGGAGAACTCACTTATTCTTTGGTCATCTGGTTATGAAAACTGGTAATGAAAATATGTGCTAAAACAATGCTAGCACAATAGGTTCGAGGTGGAAAAATTCAAGCAGACGAGTTTTGGATTTTGACATTAGGTGAAAAGAGGCAATTTTAGTCCAACTGATATATGTGTGCATGTGTGTGTGTGCACAAGGGCTTCCTAGGTGGCTCAGTGGTAAAGAATCTGCCTGACAATGCAGGAGACGTGGCTTCAATATATGGGCCGGGAAGATCCCCTGAAGAAGGAAATGGCAATCCACTCCAGTATTCTTGCCTGGAAAATCCCATGGACAGAGGAGTTGGTGGTCACAGAAGAGTTGGATCTGACTGAGCAACAGCAGGCAAGCATGTGTGTGTGCAAGCACAAACATAGATAAGCCAACTCCTTATGATTGTGAATACACACTCGCTAACTTTGGGGGTCATGTGTGGCCATTGTAAACCACAGACTGACTTCTCTTTGTCTCTGCTCCATCTAAGCTTTGACAGGGATCAGGACCATCTTCATGGCTGTGTGACCTGTGCAGTCACGCAGGGGCCTCTGCTTAGAAGGGCCCCACCCTTGGCTTAATGCTCTGCTGTCACTGTCTTGAAATCCTTAATCTATTTTGAACAAAGGGCTGGGTATTTTTCTTTAACACTGGGACCTGCAAATTATGTAGCTAGTCCTGATGGGGATGTCCTTCTACCCTGCCATCAGCTGGTGAGGACTCTTGGAATGCAAACTCATTTTAGTATTAGCCCTAACCAAGCTCAGTTAGCAAGGGAGATCAATGGGGAGCAGGAAAGACTAATGACAAAATGGAAATGATTTCTAAGAGGAAATTAGTTTGGGATCATCTGTGTCAATGGTGTTCTCTATGAAGATGGATAGAAACAGAATTTCAGCGATGCAAAGGATCTCACAGGTAATCTAGTTCAGGTTACACATGTGGCATAAATCATTGCGGTCTACAATCTCCTTAATATCTTATCATGGCCCCAGTGCTGTGCTAAAACAACTCTAGTGGAAAGAGTTGATTTTTGGCCTAAGAGTCAGAAAACTTCAGTTCCTGGGTCTGCGATTAACGGGCTGTATGGTCGCAGGCATATGATTCTCCAACTCTGTTCTTCATTGGTAACAAAGGACAGGGGGAAAAGATGGACTAGAATTGGTGGTTCTTAGACCCTTTTGAATCAGGGAACCTTTTGTTATGAATGTGATAAAAGTTATGGATCTTTCTCCTAGAAAAATGCATATGCACACAAAATTTTGTATATAATTCTAGGGGGTTCACTGACCTCCTGAAATCTAAATAAAGATATCAGATCAAAGACTGCTGTACTAGACAATTCTTTTTCTTTTTTTTGGGGCCACGCCACATGTCATGTGGTATCTTAATTCCTCGACCAGGGATTGAACCCGTACCCACTGCAGTGGGAGTGTGGAGTCTTAACTATTGGACCACCAAGGAAGTGCCTATACTAGACAGTTCTTAAAGTTCTTAAAGTCCCCCTTTAGCATTTCACTATATGATTCTAAAGTGCATTCTTTCAAGATTGTATTTCATCAGTTCAAGTTGGGGAATCAAACCCCTATATCTCACGTTGGAAAAATCAGGCCATGTTGGTATGAAGAATAATAACATGGTTTCTGCTTCTCTTGCCAACACTGAAAAGTCTTGATTAATAAATAATCATAATAATAATTACAAGCTCCGGGCCATCATCTCCTTCCCTACTATTGTCAGGATCTGCCTTTTGTATATTTTAAGCCTGGTATGTGCCCCTAAAATCTCTTCTCTGGAAGGTGATTGTGCAAGTTTTGCAAATAAGTAGTGTTCCCTGGTGACCTCTCATGGTGGTTTGGAGCCTGATTTTCCCATCTCCTTAACAGTTAAAGATCCTCCCAACTCTGTGGCAGGAAATGCTTCTATTAAGTATCCTCAGCACAATGGTAATGAGACATCCTCTTCACCTCCTCCTATCTGAATTGCTCTCTAGCCCACAACAAAAAAGTGTACTGGCTGCACACCCCGCAATTATATTACTTTTCTCCCTTGTCATAGCAAATAGCAACAAGGCAGCCACTTAATAAGTTCCTTCTAAATTTTATTAGATTTACTTTCTCTCGAGAAAGCTCTATGAGCTAATAAAGTTATAATTTATCCTGAAGATTTGTCCAAAATTCCAACTGACTTTAATGAGAATGGCTGTGTGTTGGGATATTTTTGTATGTGGCTCCTTGCACAGAGTAACAAGGCAAGGTTTCTTTCTGACAGCAGCCCACTGGAACAGAATCCTGGAACTTGCAATCCGTGTATGAGAAGGCAGACGAATCACCCCATGGAGTTGAACTGCTCGCTAAATGCACAAGGAACTGACAAATGCAGTAGCAACCAATCGTAGACTTCCTCTCGTGAAAGCAGACTGTAATGCACTGAACGCCTTTTCTTTTTCATATAATGAAATATGGGGGAAAAAAGGGCTACTCAGGGCTGGCACCAAAAATGCTGAGCCCTGACACTACACTCTGCCGGTACTGTGACAGCTGAGTCTTAGTTAAATAAGCAGACTGGACCCACTACCATCTCCCCGGCGGCCTGGTGCCTATCACATCTGATCATCAATCGTGGAGGCCACGAATTCAGCCTCTGGCATTCCGGACTGGGGATCAGGAAGACTAGTGTTTAAAAGGAAGGAAAGAATAATTATCCATCAACATTTCAGAGGACCTCTAGAGGATAGACTAGTCTGGCTGTGAGTGGAGATACGTGGGGATGGAGGGTGGACTATACTTCCCTGGGGCTGGTATAGTGGTCCCATGCTGGAGGAGACTTATTGGGAAGGCAGTTGAGAAAGAGCCATTCATACAGCTGAATACTTTCTCTGAACCAAGTGACCGCCTCTCTTGTGATACCCTTAATTCCATCTGTATTTCTGTCTTCCTGTATTCTCTCCCTCACCTCGACACAGAGATATAAATTTGGGGGATTTATATAAATGGGTTATAAAATGGGATTTTCCTCCACCAAGAGTCACTGACTGTCAAGACAGGACTTGCTACTTTTGTAGAGGACTCTGTCCTCTGGTCATAGGATTTGCAGCTCTGACTTCACTGTTAGTCATCTTGCAAATATTACAGTGGCTTCTAAAGAAGACTTTATTCTACTGGCTTATAGAGAAAGACTGCAGCTTGCTCCCTCAAAGCCATTTGACATTAGAAAAATAGTCACTGAATCTCATTCTATTTATCAGAGCAGCGGCATTAGTATAATGTGGGGACTACAAGAAGGTGGAGGGCCACAGTGCTCCTGACACCCAATTTAGTGATGGTGACCTTCACCTATGAGGGCTGGGATGGGAGATTGACATTAAATAGCCAAGGTAAAGATTCCACGCAATGAAACCGATGTGCAAAATATGACAAGATTAAGCAGATGATTTTCAACAGCTTCGGGCTAAGGCTTCAGAATTCATAATGGTTGCATTTATGAGGGCAATATATAATTAGAAGTAGTCTGATGGTGTGAGAAATTTATGTTTCCTTCATGAACTCAAGGAATATATAAAAATAATGTCATCACATTTAAAAGGTAACTAACAATGAGATCAAAACCTTCTTATCTGAAAGAAATGATTAAATAGAACCAGAAATATATCCCATTCTTTTAAAACAGTAGATTCATGTAAAACCACAATGAAAGATAAGAGACCTAACAAACCAAGTGAAGGCCATAGCCACAAGAGACAAAGACTGTACAGATAAAATGTTATCTACTGAGATCGGGTACCTGCTCCCAGCATGACTTCTACTTTTTCCTATTCTCTAGTGATTTCTCATAGGATAGGATGACCCCAGAGGCTCCCCGATTTGACACACTGCCCAGTGGCCTGAAATGCTTTGTTTATCTATTATTCCTGGCTTACTAAGAGTGTCAGAATCAGGTGATGAATTTTTACCAAGTGCCTTTTCAGCACTTACGGAGATATTCACATAGTTTTCTCTCTTAATCTATTGAGGTGATAAATTAGAGCAATATATTTCCTAACATTGAACCATCTTTGAGGTCCTAAAACACACTCTACAGTACTTGGTTATGATGTACTATCTTTTTAATGAGTCATTGGATTTGATTTGGTAATATTTTACTTAGGTATCTATATCTTACCAGTTTAAACATGCTAGTGCTAAAAGTGACATAGTAGTTGAATCAAGAGAAAGAACAGGTAGAAAAGGTAAAAAGAATCCAGGAGTGAGGCAGCCACACAACACTTAGGCCAAGAGGTCATGTACAATGACACTTTATGATTTTTTTTTTCTGACTGCCTTTTCCAAGCCTAGCTGCAAAAAAGGGAACCTGGAACCTGGGTGACCTGTGTGCCACAGAGGCAACATGATGTACTAGCTCACAGGCACATTTTTGAGTGCCTTTGGAGACCTGGGTACTGCCCTCCTCTCCCTTGGTGGGCCAACCATTCCATTAAATCGGTCAGGCTCAGGGCCCCACCTTAGCCTCTGTCCTTATGCATTTGTTTGTTCAGTCATTCAACAAATATGCAATATTTGATGAGTACCTCCTGTCGTCAGGGCTTCCCTAGCGGCTCAGAGGGTAAAGAATCTGCCTGCAATGTGGGACACCCGGGCTCGAGCCCTGGGTCAGGAAGATCCACTGAAGAAGAAAATGGCAACCCACTCCAGTATTCTTGCATGGGGAAATCCCATGGACAGAGGACTCTGGTGCACTACAGTCCATGGGGTCGCCAAAGAGTCGGATACAACTGAGCAACTAACACTTTCACTTTCGTGTTGTCAGGCCCTGGGGATGTGAGAACGAACAAGACAGAACAAGATAACACACCCCCCAGCAGAGCTCACATTGCTTACAATCCAGTGAGAGGAACAAATATGAAATAAGATCACACACACACACACACACACACACAAATTGTGATAGCTTGTATGGAAGTGCAGGGTACTATGAGCCAGTGCAGCAAAAGTTTAAGTTTTGGAAAGGGAAGGCAAGGGAAAGCCTCTTCATATAGAAGGGCTTTATCTCATGAAGTACAGGGAAGAACGTTCTAGGCAGAGAGTGGCATATGGGCAAGATGGTGAGGCTTTGTATCTCTGCAAGACTGAAAGAAGGTCAGGGTAGCTGTGGTCTGGCTAGTGCATCAAAACCAAATGAAGAGCAACCCTTCCCCTTCCGTACTACCTCACCACTTGCCCAGGACAAGAGAGAAAAAAGATTCCTATCTTCTAGCAGTATTTAGGCATTTTTCTTTGGGACGGGGTTTAGGAAATAAATTCGCCTTGAAAATGGACTGGTTATTCTAAAGGGGCTGGTTATTTAATGAGTCAGCAGACCTACACAGAGCAGCTCTATGTGCCAGGCAGGTGATTTGCTAAGCGCTGCAGATACAGTGATCATTCATCATGTCCGAGAGCCCATACCCTGAAGGGTTACCTACCTTTTGGAACTTTCATTCGTGGCCTCCTTAAAATAATATCATCTCACATTTGCATAACAGTGAACAGTTAAACACATTTTTGTGTATATGACCTAATTTGAAGACTCACAAAAACTCACGAGGAAGATATATTTACTCCAATTTGATAGATGAGACAGTAGACCCAGAGAGGTGAAGTGACTAGTCTAAGGTCATCTGACTAAGTAGCAGATGGCAGAGCCAGAGCTCAAACACAGTTACTCACTTAGCAAGTGCTTTTACCTCTGCACTGGATCATGCTATGTGATTAAGGGGAAGACCCATGATTCAGAAGTCCTTTAAATAGATAAGCTTTTATTTGCCCTGAATTTAAGATATAAGGATTGGAAACTAGAGATAACCTTGAAGTAGAAGTATCATATATCCTGGTTGGCCAAAAACAGTGTCCAGTTATTCTATCGTTAACAGCATCCCTTTTCACTCTCAAGAGTATCTTGGATTGAATGATAAATTATATATATGGTCACCTAATCTTAAAGAGATATGGTTGTAATGACCTGAGATGGGCTGGAAGAGGGCTGGGAGGCCTGAATAGTCATGAATGCTGACTTAAAAAAATAAATCATATGGTTTGGCAAATCATTTTCACTTCTCTATCTCTTGTCTATATTACCTTACCAATGGCTTTCAAATTCTTATGCTTGAAAGTCATTTAATTGTGACCCAACACACACATGGAAAGACACATGCATATATGGACAGATATAAGTGAAACAAAGTTTTCTGATAACAGTACTGAAACAGTACTCTCTTAATAGTTTTACATTGATATTTTCTACTCTATTCCATTCACTTATGTTCTATTCCATTCCATTTCATTTTATTCCACTAAAAAAAATACTGGCTGACTCACCAGACAGATTTTGTAATCTACTACTGAGTGTGACCAGCAGTTTGAAATGAACACAGACCACGTGCTTACTGGAGCATCAGTTAATACTTATTAGGGTCATTTAAAGACCCTAGTAAGCTCTAGGTACTCTTTTGAGGGCATATCTCATATTTTATCAGAGATATTAAAATGTATACAACCTACAACTCATATCCAACATTAAACACATTTCATATTTAAATGTGAAAATTGACTTGGAGTTGACAAGCTGACATAATGCTCCATTTAGCAGACATTTATTTAAACAATTTGTTAATGTTGATTTTTTAGTTTTCTTTGCACATTTTGGTGCCAATAAATTTATTTTTCAGGTTGCAAAGATTTTTGTAGGTCCTTGAAAAACTCATATCCTTGGTGCTGCGACTGAAAAGCTGAATGGATAAAACAGCCCTGCTCTCAGTTAATGATTACAAATTTATAAGTGGAGAGAAATGATGAAAGATTATCATCTCTGCTAGCTTCTTGGACAGAAAGCCACTGGGGCGTTGAATTGGGTAAGGTGGATTGGTCCCTTTAGTGAAGACAGGCAGCAGTGAAAGGCATACAGAACTCAGGACGGTGAGATCCAAGTTTGAATCCCTGCTTGGGAAAGGTCTTTTGGCAAGTCACTTGCTCTTTCTGAACCTCGCTTTTCTGCTCTGTAAAATGAAGATCACATTCATCGTGCCATGCCTACCAGGCAGGAATGTTCTAAGGATTAAAATGAGAAAATGTATGTGAAAGTACTTTGCAAATTGTAAAGCACTACCCATTTACTATTAATATATTCAGTGGATGCTATTTTTGTGGCTGCCCAGCCTGCTTAGGCTTTACTGAAGGGAAATTTATGAACACTAAAGCATCGTTCTCAGGGATGTTTTGTGTGCACAAAGCAACCGTAGCTTAGCACCTATTACCATTAATGTTCCCTTGTTTCTTCTAACACAATTTAGACAGACTCCTTTGTGTCATGAACCTTTAGGAAGTCTAGTTCTTCCTGAATCACCGCTCTTTCTTGCCAAATTACTGTACTAAATAATTACGCAATTGTTGTTGCCAATAACCTTGAAGAAAAGTATAATTGTTTATAGCAGTGCTACTAAAGGTGGATGGCTGATTTCCTGAACTTCCAGGACTCCTAACCACTGCAATTTAATTTAATTAAAATGAAGACCAGGCAGAATGCATTATTATATATTGATAATGTATGCGGACACAGGCGGACAGAGGGAATTATTTTGACAAAATTTATATAATGGATGCAGATCAGAGCCCCTGAACAAGCCAGTTTGTCACATTAAATAAGCTGTCTCTAGAATTTTAACAGCACTGTGAACTTAAAAATAATGATTCTATTTAACACTGTTTTGCAAGGAGCAGAGTTGGGAAAGAAACAAAATAATATACAATGATTTTCAGACATCATGCCTTTTTAGAGCCAGAGAATAAAGTACTAAGGCCAAATAATTTCAAATGCTCACATGGAGTTTTTAGCAGGGGAGTCTTGTCTGTGTATCAGACAACAAAATCTTTAAGCTGGATGAACTAGTGATTGTGGTTTTTGTACTGCAACCCTGGGGGTGATTTTCCTCTTCTTCCACTTAATCAATATTGTGCTTGGATTAATCAATCTTATCAGCTGCCATTGATACTTCTCCAAGGAATTAGTTCACACAGCCTCCGTTGGTAATTTATTCACTCTGGTATTATCCCTCTCATTGCAAAATCTGTTTCATTCCAAAAACTGGTGGGATACCTTAGGATTTCAGGTTCTCCTTTTCTCCTTTTGCCTGTCTCTGAACAATTTTTTCTTCTTTTGTGACACTTGAGCCCTTAGAGATCACATCGATTTCCCACAGCTGAACCATACGGGAAAGAGTCCCACATTTCACACTTAGTGGGCATTTCAACTTAGGTATTCACCATCATTTCAGACTCAGCTTGTTTACATCTGACTTCTTTCTCCATCACCCAGAAACAGGGGTTGGGGGGGGACAGGTTCATATTTAACAGGCATGGGAAGGAAGAAGAGCAGGAGACCTTTCAAGCCATAGTTTTAATCAAAATTCCAGCTGAAACTGGGACTGTAAGAAGAGTGGTCAAGGTTTGTTTCCTAGTGCTGTTGTAAGATATCCGGACAAACGGAAAGGCTTCAAACAGGACAGATTTATCATCTTACACATAAGGAGGTCAGAAGTCTGAAAAGGGTCTCATTGAGCTAAATTCAAGGGCGCAGTGGGATGAATTCCTTCTGAAGTCTCTAGGGGAGAATTTATTTCCTTGCCTTTTCCAGCTTCTAGAGGCCACCTACATTCCTTGGTCCTTGGCTCCCTTCTTTCATCCTCCAAGCCAGCAAGACTGCATCTTGCTGTGCGTTCCTTCTATAGTTATATTTCCCTCTAACTCTGACCTCCCCTTCTGCCTCCTTCTTCCACTTTTAAGGACCTCTGTGATAACAATGGATCAACCTGGACAATCCAGGATAGTTATTCCATGTCAAGGTCAGCTGCTTGGCAACTCTAATGCCATCTATAACCTTAATTATCTTTTGCCGTGTAACATAATTTATTTACATCTTTGGGAGGTGATGGCTATTATTCCACCTACCAAAAGGCTTCTGAAATTGAAGCAAATCTGAGAAGTGTCATATATAGCACCATTATTAATATCTGGTGCAAAATTTACTCTGTTTATTCTCACATCAGTTAAGTGATGATAAGATATGGCCAGGAATACAGCTAAGTGTTTTCTTTTTTGCTTCAGATCAGATCAGTCGCTCAGTCGTGTCTGACTCTTTGCGACCCCATGAATTGCAGCACGCCAGACCTCTCTGTCCATCACCAACTCCCGGAGTTCACTCAGACTCACGTCCATCGAGTCGGTGATGCCATCCAGCCATCTCATCCTCTGTCGTCCCCTTCTCCTCCTGCCCCCAATCCCTCCCAGCATTAGAGTCTTTTCCAATGAGTCAACTCTTCGCATGAGGTGGCCAAAGTACTGGAGTTTCAGCTTTAGCATCATTCCTTCCAAAGATTCAATCATATCTATTAAGGTATGGACACGATGGTAACATACTTGATCCCTTTGCTCTATCCATTTATCACCTGAACTGTTTATTGTCTGTTATATTCTTAAGGTGTTCACAATCCATTTTCAGAGAAGTTGATTCTCCAGCTTCATTCTACCACTTGTCCTAATGCTTTACTACTGTCAGGAAAATTCCCTTAGTCTCCGTGGAGATGGAAATGGAGACGAGGTAGTAAATAAAATCCCTTTAACCATGATTAAGTTATCAGGAACATTTCCTACAAGGTAAAGAATCCATATTCCATCTTAGGTACCACACTTGAAATTATTTTGGCTGTTTCCCTTGGGATCCTTGCCAATTTTCTTTCTCTACTCAAAAAAAAAATATGTCCCTTAAGTGCACATAAAACACCATGAGGAACATTTTTCCCTCTCCCTTGGATATTTCTGAGTGGGTCAATTGTCTCCTGCTTTTATTACTGTTATTAGCTTTTAAAAGGAACCAACAATATATATTTCAGCATTTTAATTAAGGCCATTTTTGTAGTCAGAATGCTGGAGCAAGTTTTGACCAGAAACATAATTGTAGAAATAGGAAGTAAATCAACATCCATAGGCAAACAGTAGGGACGAATCCTTCAGTACTGGTGTGTATGCTGCTGCTAAGTCACTTCAGTCGTGTCCAACTCTGTGCGACCCCATAGATGGCAGCCCACCAGGCTCCGCCGTCCCTGGGATTCTCCAGGCAGGAACACTGGAGTGGGTTGCCATTTCCTTCTCCAATGCATGAAAGTGAAAAGTGAAAGTGAAGTCGCTCAGTCGTGTCCGACTCTTTGTGACCCCATGGACTGCAGCCTACCAGGCTCCTCCGTCCATAGGATTTTCCAGGCAAGAGTACTGGAGTGGGGTGCCATTGCCTTCTCCAACTGGTGTGTATACTAGAACACTATTGCTTCTTTTTGTGATTTAGTTGTTTATTCAATGCTCAGTTGTGTCCAACTCGGCGACCCCATGAACTGTAGCCTGCCAGGCCCCTCTGTCCATGGGATTTCCCAGACAAGAATACTGGAGTGGGTAGTTATTCCCTTTTCCAAGGTATCTTCCTCACCCAGGGATTGAACCTGGGTCTTCTGGATTGCAGGTGGATTCTTTACAGTCTGACCCACCAGGGAAGCTGCATCCATGGATATATGAGAAACTAAGTCATTAAGAGTGCTTAACTATAACAAGGAGGATAATTTTAGAATCTTCAACCCTGGGAGTATTTAAAAGGAAGGGGTACAATACATTTTTATACATAAAGTGAGGTTGATAAAACAGTGCAGTCACTGTGGAAAACAATTTGGTGGCTCCTCAACAAGTCAAACAGAATTACCATATGACCTAACAATTCTACTCCTAGGTATATTCCCCAAAGAATTGAAAACAGGTATTCACACCAATATTTGTATAAAAATGTTAATAGCAGCATTATTCACAATAGTCAAAAGGTGGAAACAACCCACATGTCAACCAGTTGATGACTGGACAAACAAAATGTGGTATATCCATGAAATGGAATATTATTCAGTCATAAAAACGAATGAAGGACTGATGCCTGTTATGACATGGATGAACTTTGGAAACATGTCAACTGAAAGAAGCCAGATACAAAAGACCACATATTGTATGACTGTGTTTGAAATATCCAGAATAGGTAAATCCATAGAGACAGAAAGGAGACTGGTGGTTGCCAGGGTCTCGAGGGGAAGGAGAAGTGGAGAGTGACTGCTAATGTGTTTAGGGCTACTTTGTGATGTGCTGTTGAAAATGTTCTGGAATTAGATGTTGGTGATGGTTGTACAAACTTGTGATAATACTAAAACCCACTGAATTGCACACTTTAAATGAGTAAACTTTATGGTATGTGAATTATATGTCGATAAAGCTGTTACTTTTTTTAAAAGTCAGGCTGAGCTGCATTTATATGAACCTCAGCAAGGAATTTCTGCTAGGTACTGTTTAGTTCAGCTCTTCATCAGAGTACTAGATAAATTGCTGCGTTATAACTTAAGAAAAAAGTAAAACAAAACAAAACAAAAACCCTCAAATCTAACAACCTGGCAAGGCTTTTGAGAAAAGTCATAAAGAATTGGAAAACAAAGCCCTGTGGAGAAAACTTAGAGGAATTTAAGATTATTCTACTGAAGCAAAGGGGCTTCCCAGGTGGCACCCTAGTGGTAAAGAATCTGCCTGCCAATGCAGGAAACCCGGGTTCAGTCCCAGGGTCAGAAAGGTCCCCTGGAGGAGGACATGGCAGCCCACTCCAGTATTCTCGCCTGGAGAATTTCACGGACAAGGAGCCTGGTGGGCTACAGTCCATAGGGTCACAAAGAGTCAGACATGACTGAAGTGACTTAGCACACATGCAGGAGGTGAATAAAAGGCTTTAGGATCATATCCTGGAGAGGGGAATATGAGGCTTTGAGTATGCATCAGGCAGGGTCCCAGCCAGAGTCAGATATCACACTCAGAAGTGTTCAAAGTGTTGAATGAAGGGACTATTTACAGAGGCGTGAGCAGGGTGAAGGGAATTAACAAGGATCGTGGCCTACCCAGGACTCGCAACAATGGGAAGCTGTCTGGGCTTGCAGAGAGGGGTTAAGGGAGGGAGTGATCTGGAGAGAGTGTGCGGACTTGGAGGAGGGGCTCCTCAACAGGAGCTGCCATCTTCCAGTGCGCTCACTGCCAGCAGTGCTGTGAAGCAGGGAGAAGGGTAAATACCCTGAGCACCTTCCTCCTTCCACTCGGCTGGCCCTTGATGGTGCCAGCCACCGACCAAATCAAAAGGGAAGGCAGAGAGTAAAGGAATCCAGAAAACGTGATGCATAGAAGGCAGTCTTTCAAAGCACAGAAAAGGGCAGAGAAGAGACTGTGTGTGTGTGTGTGTGTGTGTGTGTGTGTGTGTGTGTGTGTGTCAGGGAAGGCAAAATGAGAATAATTAACACAGTGTGTACATACAAAGTTGTTTCAGTTGTCTGACTCTTTGTGACTCCATGGACCGTAGCGCACCAGGGTCCTCTGGCCATGGTCCCAGGCAAGAATACTGGAGTGGGTTGCCATGCCCACCTTCAGGGGATCTTCCTGACCCAGGGATCAAACTCATGTCTCTTACACCTCCTGCAATGGCAGGCAGGTTCTTTACTACAAGTACCACTGGCACCTACCTATTAAACCCATAATCAGTTCAGTTCAGTCGCTCAGTCGTGTCCGACTCTTTGCGACCCCATGAATCGCAGCACGCCAGGCCTCCCTGTCCATCACCAACTCCCGGAGTTCACCCAAACTCATGTCCATTGAGTCGGTAATGCCATCCAGCCATCTCATCCTCTGTCATCCCCTTCTCCTCCTGCCCCCAATCCCTCCCAGCATCAGAGTCTTTTCCAATCAGTCAATTCTTCGCATCAGGTGGCCAAAGTACTGGAGTTTCAGCTTTAGCATCATTCCTTCCAAAGAACACCCAGGGCTGATCTCCTTCAGAATGGACTGGTTGGATCTCCTTGCAGTCCAAGGGACTCTCAAGAGTCTTCTCCAACCCCACAGTTCAAAAGCATCAATTCTTCGGCGCTCAGCCTTCTTCACAGTCCAACTCTCACATCCATACATGACCACAGGAAAAACCATAGCCTTGACTAGACGAACCTTTGTTGGCAAAGTAATGTCTTTGCTTTTCAATATGCTATCTAGGTTGGTCATAACTTTTCTTCCAAGGAGTAAGCGTCTTTTAATTTCATGGCTGCAGTCACCATCTGCAATGATTTTGGAGCCCCAAAAAATAAACTCTGATACTGTTTCCACTGTTTCCCCATCTATTTCCCATGAAGTGATGGGACCAGATGCCATGATCTTAGTTTTCTGAATGTTGAGCTTTAAGCCAATTTTTTCACTCTCCACTTTCACTTTCATCAAGAGGCTTTTTAGTTCCTCTTCACTTTCTGCCATAATGGTGGTGTCATCTGCATATCTGAGGTTATTGATATTTCTCCCGGCAATCTTCATTCCAGCTTGTGTTTCTTCCAGTCCAGCGTTTCTCATGATGTACTCTGCATATAAGTTAAATAAGCAGGGTGACAATATACAGCCTTGACGTACTCCTTCTCCTATTTGGAACCAGTCTGATGTTCCATGTCCAGTTCTAACTGTTGCTTCCTGACCTGCATACAAATTTCTCAAGAGGCAGGTCAGGTGGTCTGGTGTTTCCATCTCTTGAAGAATATTCCACAGTTTATTGTGATCCACACAGTCAAAGGCTTTGGTATAATCAATAAAGCAGAAATAGATGTTTTTCTGGAACTCTCTTGCTTTTTCCATGATCCAGCGGATGTTGGCAATTTGATCTCTGGTTCCTCTGCCTTTTCTAAAACCAGCTTGAACATCTGGAAGTTCATGGTTCATGTATTGCTGAAGCCTGGCTTGGAGAATTTTGAGTATTACTTTACTAGCATGTGAGATGAGTGCAATTGTGCGGTAGTTTGAGCATTCTTTGGCATTGCCTTTCTTTGGGATTGGAATGAAAACGGACCTTTTCCAGTCCTGTGGCCACTGCTGAGTTTTCCAAATTCGCTGGCATATTGAGTGCAGCACTTTCACAGCATCATCTTTCAGGATTTGAAATAGCTCAACTGGAATTCTATCACCTCCACTAGCTTTGATCGTAGTGATGCTTTCTAAGGCCCACTTGACTTCACATTCCAGGATATCTGGCTCTAGGTCAGTGATCACACCATCGTGATTATCTGGGTCATGCAGATCTTTTTTCTACAATTCTTCTGTGTATTCTTGCCACCTCTTCTTAATATCTTCTGCTTCTGTTAGGTCCATACCATTTCTGTCCTGTATCGAGCCCATCTTTGCATGAAATGTTCCCTTGGGATCTCTAATTTTCTTGAAGAGATCTCTAGTCTTTCCCATTCTGTTGTTTTCCTCTAATTCTTTGCATTGATCACTGAGGAAGGCTTTCTTATCTCTTCTTGCTATTCTTTGGAACTCTGCATTCAGATGCTTATATCTTTCCTCTTCTCCTTTGCTTTTCACTTCTCTTCTTTTCACAGCCATTTGTAAGGCCTCCCCAGACAGCCATTTTGCTTTTTTGCATTTCTTTTCCATGGGGATGGTCTTGACCCCTGTCTCCTGTACAATGTCATGAACCTCCGTCCATAGTTCTTCAGGCACTCTGTCTATCAGATCTAGGCCCTTAAATCTATTTCTCATTTCCACTGTATAATCATAAGGGATTTGATTTAGGTCATACCTGAATGGTCTAGTGGTTTTCCCTACTTTCTTCAATTTAAGTCTGAATTTGGCAATAAGGAGCTCATGATCTGAGCCAGTCAGCTCCTGGTCTTTTTTTTGCTGACTATATAGAGTTTCTCCATCTTTGGCTGCAAAGAATATAATCACTCTGATTTTGGTTTTGACCATCTGGTGATGTCCATGTGTAGAGTCTTCTCTTGTGTTGTTGGAAAAGGGTGTTTGCTATGACCAGTGTGTTCTCTTGGCAAAACTCTATTAGCCTTTGCCCTGCTTCACTCTGTATTCCAAGGCCAAATTTGCCTGTTACTCCAGGTGTTTCTCGACTTCCTACTTTTGCATTCCAGTCCCCTATAATGAAAAGGACATCTTTTTGGGTGTTAGTTCTAAAAGGTCTTGTAGGTCTTCATAGAACTGTTCAACTTCAGCTTCTTCAGCATTACTGGTTGGGGCATAGACTTGGATTAATGTAATACTGAATGGTTTGCCTTGGAAATGAACAGAGATCATTCTGTCATTTTTGAGATTGCATCCAAGTACTGCATTTCGGACTCTTTTGTTGACCATGATGGCCACTCCATTTCTTCTAAGGGATTCCTGCCCACAGTAGTAGATATAATGGTCATCTGATTTAAATTCACCCATTCCAGTCCATTTTAGTTCGCTGATTCCTAGAATGTCGACATTCACTCTTGCCATCTCCTGTTTGACCATTTCCAATTTGCCTTGATTCATGGACCTGACATTCCAGGTTCCTATGCAATATTGCTCTTTACAGCATCAGACCTTTATAACAACCCCCTTATTAGAGAAGCTTAGGCAACAGACACCTGCATAGGTGCCATGCTTTATACCTTGTGATTCCAATATGCTGACCATAGCAAAACTGACAAAACCATACCAGCAACCAGCACTCACTCACCTCATTTAATCCTCACATCATAATAACTTGGGAGTACCATTCTCTTTATAATATCCATTTAATATATGGAGAAACTGCATTTGGAGATTAATTTACCCAGTGTTGCATAGCTAGTAAGTAGAGAAGGATGATTTGAATCCAGGGAGGGAGTCTGGCTCCAGAATTTTCTTCACCACCACATTCACTGGACTAGAGACTGAGCAGGACTCCACAGGCGGGCCAATGACCTCGTTGGTAGTTAGCCTAATGGTAGAGACTAGCTGATGAAACCTGAAATTCTAAGAGGGATCTGAATGGAAAATACAGAGCAAGAAACTAGATCGTGGAGTTGCCAAGAGCCCAGAGAAAACGAGGGTAGTTAGGACCACAGGAGAAGTGATGAGCTTCGTCATCAGCATGGCTGGGTCACCATGGTGGGAAGCAGTGGACTCTTGCTGCAGGGAGACAAGAGCTGTTGCTCACTTGATAGAGCAGATGCTGACCTTCTAGGACTGCAGTGTATCCAGAGCAAGCCTGCAATTTGATGAAGTTTGCCTTTGAGGCTGCTGATGCCTTTTCTGGTTCTTTCTTTACGTTCCCCTATGTCTTTACAATAATTCTTTCCTAACTAAGGAAATCTGAAGCATTCCATGGTCCCTGCATTCTAAAAAAGCCCAACAGAGATGACTTAATTATTTAAATATGTGAGGATCTCTTGGGCAAAGAAGACTCACCAGTCTTTTTTCCCCCTCTCTCTGGTTCCCTCTGGAAAGAAAGAGGAAATTGACACATGGTAGTCTAAGAAATATAGGTCACTATTTATATGGGACTTGTACCATGACAGACACTTCCAAGGGAGAATATGAAAACATCTCCTCTGGACTTTAAAAATAGTCTTCTCATCTGTCAAAGGGTGGTTACCATGAGCTACTGCCTGAAGGCACAAGAATCAGTGGATCCCAACTGCGGTTCCCAAGACCTGCCAGGTCTCTTAGGAAGTTTTCACTGTCTTTTACAGACTAAGAGAAACAGACATTGGTGTCTGTCTGCCTATCTGTCTGTCTCTCTGAGTATAATTTCTTAAGACAGACTATTCCTTTTTTTATGTTAAGGAAGTTATCCCTTCTTTATGAAATTATTGTAGTGGTAGGCAATAGTAGATGGCAGGGTTTTTTTTTTTTCCCTTCTAAAAATACTCCTACTTGGCAAAATAAAAGGTTGACAAATCTGAGTCTCATTTTTAAAAAATGCCGTGTGTCTGAAGGCATTAAATATCTGAAAACCACAGATCTGAAGGACTGTTTAAGGTCTCTGCAACCTGTAAGATGCTAGGTTTTAAAGTCAAAATGACTAGGAAGGCGGGATGATTTTTTATTTAACCAACCACAGTACCAAGTTAATGGAGTCTAACTATCCTAGACATAAAAGACAGTAAACGGAGAATCCTCTAAGTTAAAATTTGTATTTTCTAAATGGAAATGGTAGTCTAGATGTCAAATACAGAATGTATTTGACCCAAATACATGACCCAATATACCCAAAAGACCCAAAGAACGCCCCCTCAAAGGTCATAGTTAGAAGGCAATATTCAGCTTTGGAGACAGTTACAAGTCAGATATTGTGTGACTCCATTGGTATGCAGCCATCATGAAAGGAGAACTAAAATCATTTTGAAGCAAAAATGTGTCAAAAGGAAACTCTCAACAGGCCCAAAGGGAGTGTTTAAATGAAAAAGTGCCTTAGATCCTTCAAACAGAAGAAAACCCATAATTATTCTAAATACAAATTAACAGGCAGATAGTACTTTCTGTTTTGTGAACACAACACTGCTATTTACATAGAATGATTTCAACATACCCAAAGCCTCTGCCAGGCCCCAAACCTTCTGTCCATAGATGTCGGTCTTGTTCCAAGCAAATGTGTAGACAAGATTAACTGCAGCAGGAAACCACTTCTGTGTGAGTCGCCCTTCCACAGCTACTGTGAGGTGTACTTTTATCATCCCCACAGGAATGGTTGAATGTGTTAGAAGGATCCGTAACAGGGTTTTGTATCCGGGGGTGCGGCTGCTTAGGTAACTCAGCCTCACAAAACTGGAAGGAATGAGGATCTCCTCCTGTACAACCTGAAAGAAAGAAAGTCAAATTGGCCCTTATCAGTGGTCACAGGGAGACAAGGACACTGCACGCTTTTGTCCTAGAAGCATGCCAAAGGATTAAATGGATTATGGATATCAATGCATTTATTCTAGAATCTTTGTGAGGTTACATGAACATAGGTTTTACATTTTGCACCAAATCTGCATGAGGACAAGACATCCAGCCTATCCTGAGGACAGTTCTCCTTTTTTTTTTTCCCTGCCAGGAAAGACTAGTAAAAAAACCATTTGGTTTTCCCACAGTGTTTCAAAAATTTCTTGGTAGGAGTTGGGAGATCACCCTGTGAATGTCAAGGATTTCAGTGGCATGGGTTCCATCTATTCAGACACAAAAGCTTGTTTGGTGTGTGAAGTCATCTATCACAAACCATTATTGGAGCCCGTATTCAGGTTAGGCTCTCTACGAGGAAGGACTCTGGAAGTAGGCCCAGCAAATGATATTTTATGACAGAGACTATGATGTCCCTAAAACTAATCTTTCCTGATGCCATCAAACTTGTCTTCTCTGGAGCTTTGCAATGACCCCAAGGGCCAACTTTTTAATCTAATTTTGCTTACACATTTCTCTGTGTCTTGGGTGTACCAAGACCTGGGAACAAGCTTTTCCAAGCTGACACCTGTGACCGAGAAGCAAATAACTCCCATTAACTCCTCTGCAAATCTTTTACAAACATAGGTCCCAGAGTGAAAATAATACTTGACTTCTTTCATTAATTACTATTATTTATTTTTTATTAGCACAGATGGCGTTAAACAACCAAAAGTGGTCACTGAAACTGCATCTCGTATTCTGTGACTTTCAACTTTCCAAATACAGCTGAACAAAGGGCCCATCCTATTTAACACGTTGAAGGGGACATGGGCTTCCAGGTAGCGCTAGTGGTGGAGAACCCAGCTGCCGGTGTAGGAGATGTAGGAGATGTGGGTTCGATCCCTGGGTTGGGAAGATCCCCTGGAGTAAGAAATGGCAACCTGCTCCAGTATTCTTGCCTGGAGAATCCAATGGACAGTGGAGCCTGGCAGGCTACAGTCCATGGAGTTGCAGAGTTGGACACAACAGAAGCGATTTAGCATGGATGGATGGATAGTATGGATATTTTTGTGCCCTTATTCATTTTGAGCTCAGGACCTTGTACCTGCTTCCTTTCCCAGGCTGGTGCAGAGTAGAACTGATTGTTAAACATAGTCTATCTCATATTGTTGGGGATTTCTGATCATTCCTTTCTTTCTGAGGGCACAAATCCTTTTTGTCTACTCTTTGTCCAGTTTTTCTTCCTCTACATTAGGTATTTGATATCAAAGCTGTCCACTGGCTCTGTCTTCTTAGATGGTAGCAGAAGCACAACAGAATAGCATGACACTCACCACCTTGGTATTTCATTTCCATAAGGAATCATGCAATCCTACAGCAGCTGGAAAACTTTTCTTTTGAGGAAGACCCATGCTTCCTAATGACATCGTGAAAGGATTGGTGTAGAAGTCCAAAGTACTCATTAAATACTATATAGTTTTTTCTTCCTTTCCACAGGAAAACAATGGAAAAGACAAGAGTGCCAACTCTTCAGACTCTTCTGTGTAGAATATTATTTTTTGTTAGCCTTTCCTGAGGGCTTTGCTAGCAGCTGTTGGGGATGTTGTAAGGGAAGAAAAACCAATTCAATCTTTGACTGTCCATTTACCTCTTCTTGAGTATACTTGAATTCTGGATATGATTTATGATTTCATTTTGGTGGACATTAAACTATCATTATAATATTAACATTAAACTACCATTAAAATATTTCCATAATATAGTGAGAAAATTGTACTGTGTTTGTTTGAATGACTTAGAATTGAAATGAAAATACTGAATGCTCAATAAAGAAAAACCCTTAGGAGTCCTAAAATATGAGGCTTCAAAAATATGTCCTCTCTGACTATAAAGCTTGAACACGTAAAAAGCAAAGTTTCAGACAAAATGTATAGACTTGACAACTACCTTTACTAAAACATAGCTAAACAAGAGGAGTTGTCATGACTTCTAAGAACAATGACAACAGACATAAACTAGACAGTGGAAGCAAACTCGATTTCTTAAGGAGTTTAATTTCAGAACCATAAATGGTCCCACCTCATTGATTACACTGTTATCACTATGGAGCCAGTGAGCTCTGTTCTTTTGAGCACAGTGTTCATCAGGTCAAGGTTTGGGTTCTAATCCTCATGATAGCTAGTTCATCTTGCTTTTGTTCCATGGCCAGAGATGGAGCATTATAGCCCTGGCCAATCACCTTGCAAATGTGTGCCAGAGAGATTACATTTGAAAGCTTCTCTTGAAAAATGAAGGGCAGCACATTACAGGGCTGGCAGGAGTACCAGGAAAAGGAAGCTAGTCATTATTGACTGTTGACCACCCCATGGATACAGCAAGTCTCCTACATACAAATGAGTTCTATTCCGAGAGTGTATTCATAAGTCCAATTTGTTCCTAAGTCCAGCAAAGTTAGTGGAGGTACCCAATAACACAATCAACTATATAGTACTGTAATGTAATAGGCTTATATTTTTCACACAAATAATATATAAAAATACAAAAAATAAAACATTTTATGGGAGGTTCAAGAGGGAGGGGACATATGTATACCTATGGCTGATTCATGTTGATGTATGACAGAAACCAACACAACATTGTAAAGCAGTGATCCTCCAATTAAAATAAATTAAAAAAATGCAATTTAAAAGTTAAAAAAGTTTTAAATCTTACAGTACATGACACAAAAGCACAAGAACTTGTAAAGGATGTGACAATATATGCCAGACATGTGAACTAACTTATGTGAACACATGTTTGTCTCTTTGAAAGGTTGCAAGTTGAAGATTCGTATGTTGGAGACTTACTGTACTATGACTTTTGTAATTTCAAGGTCCATGTACCCACCTGCAGCTCAGGAACAATAGTTCCCCTCTCTGGACAGGATCCTCCAAATGATGTGAGTGGTGAGGGAAGCACAATAGGGTTTGGGCTGATAAAGTTGGAGATATCGCAGGATGGTGGGTCTGACATAACTCTCTGCATGGTCACTTTCTCCACCACAATGAACTGGTTCCAAGGCAACCAGAGTGTCCTCTTCTCAGGTAGAAAAGGTGACCGGTCAAAGATTAAGACAACGGAGATACCACCGATGGCTACAAGGTCAAAGCTGAGAAGGAAAAGCAGAAAGTTTCAATTAAAATAAAATTAAAGTTTAAAAAAATAGGCAGTTTGAGTGCCCTTTCTTTCTTTGGGGATGCAAGTATATCCATTTGTCTTCTCTATTTTATTCCTTCTATTCCATCTAACCACATATTCATTCCATGGAGACTTCTTTTCACTATCCAGTAGATTTCCAAGAAAAAATTCCATATCACCTGTTGCTATTCACCCAGGATTTTTAAACCAATTTTAATGCTGTCTTAAACAAAATCACTGCATGTATTTCTGCAGTCAAATCAAACATCCTTGTTCCTCCCTGTGCTAGAGAGAATGGAAATATGACCACCGAACATTCATCAACATCTTAATATGCTGCATTATTCTTTTTCAAAATCCCTGTAATGTAACTCCATAAAAGTAAGGAGCCAAAGGTTAAATACCTTGTTCACGGTCACAAACAGTGTCAGAAACCTGATGGTGTCTTTGAGATGGCATTTGAAGAAAGACACCAGCTGAGGAAATTTGTTCAGTGAAATTGGCTTGAACAAGACCATCTGGCTGAACCCTCCACATCTGGCTACACCCTGGCTTGATTCTACTTGAACTCTAGATATAGGATTTCTGGTTTTCTCTAGAATGCCTCTTCATTTCTTGTTGTAAGAAAGTCTGTAATGGACCCTGTCCATCTCTACTGACAACTCCTTCCATATTACTTGACAAAACGAGACTACCTCTTCTGTAAGTCCACCTCTTAATGTGGTCTCTGAAATGACTCTTGAGTTGGAGTATAAAAGACTCAGAGTTCAGTTCATTATGTACTAGATGGCTCTACCTTCCTGCTCTTTTATGTATAATGATGTCTTTGAGATAATGCATTTTTCATTTTATCATTATATCTTTAAAAGGTGCGCTCATCTTCTCCTGTGAGAACACCTAAATTGCAAGTAGCTGCTGAACAAACCTTTGACAGGAGGATGTTGGAACCCACCAAAAAAAGATACGCCATGTCCAAGGGCAAAGGAGGAGCTGCAACGAGACAGTAGGAGTGTGCGATCACATTAAAATCAAATCCCATACCTGCCAGGTGGGCGACCCATAAACTGGAGAACGATAATACCAAAGAGGTTCTCCCACTGTTGTGAAGGTTCTGGGCCTCACATCAGACTTCTCAACCTGTGGATTTGGCAAAGGGAGTGGGAATCCCCTGGAAATCTGACTTTGAAGGACAGTGGGATTTGATTATAAGACTTCCATGGGACTGGGGAAACAGAGACTCTTGGAGGGCACAAACAAACCCTGTGTACAGAAAGACCCAGGGAAAGGAGCAGTGATCCCACAGGAGACTGAGCCAGACCTGCCTGTGAGTGTTTGGGGGTCTCCTGTGGAGGCATGGGTCAGCAGTGGCCTGATGCGGGGACAGAGGCACTGGCAGCAGCAGTCCTGGGAGGCATGTGTTGGCACAAGTCCTTTTGGAGGTCACCTCAGGCCAAACAACTAACAAGGAGGGAGCACAGCTCTACCCAATAGCAGAAAACCGGATTAAAGGTTTACTGAGCATGGCCCTGCCCACCAGAGCAAGACCCAGTTTTCCCCACAGCCACAGCCAATCCCTCTGATCACAAAGCTTGTGCAAGCCTCTTATCCTCATCCATCAGAGGGCAGACAGAAGAAGCAAGAACTACAATCCCACAGCCTACAGAATGAAAACTACAATCACAGAAAATTATCCAAAATGATCACATGAATCAGAGCCTTGTGTAACTCAATGAAGCTATGAGCCATGCCATGCAGGGCCACTCAAGGCAGACAGGTCATGGTGGAGAGATCTGACAGAATGTGGTCCACTAGAAAAGGGAATGGTGAACCACTCCAGCATTCTTGCCTCAAGACACCCATGAACAGTATGAAAAGGCAAGAAGATATGACACCAGGAGATGAGCTCACCAGGTCAGTAGGTGTCCAATATGATAGTGGGAAAGAGCAGAGAAATAGCTCCAGAAAGAACGAAGAGGCAGGGCCAAAATGGAAATGATGCTCAGTTGTGGATGTGTCTGGTGGTGAAAGTAAAGTCCGATGTTGTAAAGAACAATACTGCATAGGAATCAACGTAAATTGGACGTGGTCAAGCAGGCGATGTGAACACCGACATTTTAGGAATCAGTGAACTAAAATGGGCAGGAATGGGCGAATTTAATTCAGATGACGATTATATCTGATACTGTGGGCAAGAAGCTATTAGAAGAAATGGAGTAGCCCTCATAGTCAACAAAAGAGTCTGAAATGCAGTACTTGGATGCAGTCTCAAAAATGACAGAATGAACTTGGTTCATTTCCAAGGTAAACCATTCAATACCACAGTAATCCAAGTCTATGTAGCAACAACTAATGTTGAAGAAGCTAAAGTTGAATGGTTCTGTGAAGATCTACAAGACATTCTAGAACTAACACCAAAAAATATGTCTTTTTCATCACAGGGGATTAGAATGCAAAAGCTGGAAGTCAAGAGATACTGGGAGTAACAGGCAAATTTGGCCTTGTAGTACAAAATGAAGCAGGACAAAGGCTAACAAAGTTTTGCCAAGAGAAAGCACTGGTCATAGCAAACACCCTCTTCCAACAACACAAGAGACAACTCTACACATGGACATCACCAGATGGTCAATACTGACATCAGATTAATTATATTTTTTGCAGCTGAAGATGGAGAAGGTCTATATAGTTAGCAAAAACAAGACCTGGAGCTGATTGTGGCTGAGATCATCAGCTCCTTATTGCAAAATTCTGGTTTAAATTGAACAAAGTAGGGAAAACTACTAGACCATTCAGGTATGACCTAAATCAAATTCCTTATGATAATTCAGTGGAGATGATGAACAGATTCAAGGGATTAGATCTGGTAGACAGAGTGCCTGAAGAACTATGGACAGAGGTTTATAACACTGTATAGGAGGCGGTAACCAAAACCACTCCAAAGAAAAAGAAATGCAAAAAGGTAAAATGGTTGTCTGAGGAGGTCTTACAAATAGCTAAGAAAAGAAGTGACAGGCAAAGGAGAAATGGAAAGAGATACCCAACTGAATGCGGAGTTCCAAAGTACAGCAAGGAGAGATAAGAAAACCTTCTCAAGTGAACAATGAAAGAAATAGAGGAAAACAATAGAAATGGGAAAAACTAGAAATTGCTTCAGGAAATTGGAGCTACCAAGGGAATATTTCATGGAAGGATGGGCACAATAAAGGACAGAAATGGTATGGACCTAACAGAAGCAGAAGATATTAAGAAGAGGTGGCAAGAATACACAGAAGAACTATATAAAAAAGGACTTAATGACCTGCATAACCACCATGGTGTGATCACTCACCTAGAGCCAGACATCCTGGAATGTGAAGTCAAGTGGGCCTTAGGAAGCATTACTATGAACAAGGCTAGTGGAGGTGATGGAATTCCAGTTGAGCTATTTCAAATCCTAAAAGATGATACTGTGAAAGTGCTGTACTCAATATGCCAGCAAATTTGGAAAACTCAGCAGTGGCCACAGGACTGGAAAAGGTCAGTTTTCATTGCAATCCCAAAGAAGGGCAGTGCCAAAAAACATACAAACTATCACCCAGTTTCGCTCATTTCACATGCTAGCAAGGTAATGCTCAAAATCCTTCAAGCTATGCTTCAGCACTATATGAACTGAGAACTTCCAGATGTTAAAGCTGTATTTAGAAAAGGCAGAGGAAGCAGAGATCAAATTGCAAACATTCACTGGATCATAGAGAAAGCAAGGGTATTCTAGAAAAACATCTACTTCTGCTTCATTGACTACATTAAGCCTTTGACTGTGTGGATCATAATAAACTGTGGAAAATTCTTAGACAGGTGGGAATACCAGACCACCTGACCGATCTCCTGAGAGACCTGTATATAGGTTAAGAAGCAACAGTAAGAACTGGAAATTGAACAATGGACTGGTTCAAAATTGGGAAAGGAGTGTGTCAAGGCTGTATATTGTTACTTTGCTTATTTATCTTCTATGCAGAGTACATCATATGAAATGCTGAGTTGGATGAATCACAAGCTGGAATCAAGACTGCCAAGAGAAATACCAATAACCTCAGATATGCAGATGATACCACTCTAATGGTAAAAAGTGAAGAGGGACTAAAGAGCCTCTTAAAAAGGGTTAAAGAGAGTGAAAAAGCTGGCTTAAAACTCAACATTCAGAAAACAAAGATCATGGCATCTGGTCCCATCACTTCATCGCAAATGGGAAAAAAATGGAAACAGTAGATTTTCTTTTCTTGGGTTCCAAAATCACTGCAGATGGTGACTGCAGCCATGAAATTAAAAGACACTTGCTCCTTGGGAGAAAAGCTATGACAAACCTAGACTGTGTTAAAAAGCAGAGACATCACTTTGCTGACAAAGGTCTCTATAGTCAAAGCTATGGTCTTTCTAGTAGTCATGTACAGATGTGCGAGTTGAACCATAAAGAAGGCTGAGCACCAAAGAACTGATGCTTTCAAACTGTGGTGCTGGAACAGTCTCTTGAGGGTCCCTTGGACAGCAAGATCAAACCAGTCAATCCTAAAGGAAATCAATCCTGAACATTCATTGGAAGGAATGATGCTGAAGCTGAAGTGCCAATACTTTGGCCACCTGATGCAAACAGCAGACTCATTGGAAAAGATCTTGATGCTTGGAAAGGTTGAGGGCAGGAGGAGAAGGGGGCAACAGAGGATGAGATGGTTGGATGCCACCACTGACTCCATGGACATGAGTTTGAGCAAACTCCAGGAGATAGTGAAAGACAGGGAAGCTGGCATGCTGCCTGGCATGCTGCAGTCCATTGGGTTGCAAAGAGTAGGACACAATTTATGGAGTGAACAACAACATATTTTTAAAATGAATAAAGGGCCATGGGATTCTCTTTAATATTCAAAGCAACTTACATCCACAGGAGAGAGATATAAGCAATTCTTTGTGTTTAAAAAAAAAAAAAAAGAACTTTCTTAAAACACTTTTCAATGGTAAAATGCCCTGATAGGGAATCAGACTTAATTATGCATATCTCACCACTCCCTTCATATGACATTTATTGTATTTATTATAGTATTACCAATTGTGTCCTGTTGCAGAAGTCTTTCAGATAAAGATAAGTGGACAGTAAAAAAGGATAGCTAATACTGTATTGTATTGTTGCTTTTTCAGTCAAGTTGCTGTAATATTAAGGCAGTTTCCAAAAAGAGGATTTGAAGAACTGCATTTGCTATAGAAAATAATCTAGGTTTGAGCTAAAAAAAGAAAACCCCAAATGGTTTATGGTTTAAGACAGGCTGAATTCATGATAATACAGGAGCAGTTTAAGGCAAGCATAGTAGGGGAAAATCCTACATTACTTGGCAAGAGATCTTTTCTCTGGTTCACATTCTACATTGATTTAAGTGTGTCCTTGGGCAAGTTTATTTGCTTCACCCAAACCTCAGCTCTTGACTCCTTAAAATTGAACTGCTGATTTATTTGAAAACAAAAACAAATGCAAACACAAAAGCAAAATAAGCTATCCAAACAAGAACATATATACCTGAAAATTATTCTCTACTTCTAGAAAGACAAAGTAGAGAGGGCAGGCTTCTTATTTTGTAGAAAGAATGTGGTTTTGGCTTCATACACACCTGGGGTTGTATCCTGGCTCTGCCATGTTAACTTTGTGTCTTTGGGCTAATTATTTAAACTTCATGAGCTTCAGTTTCCTCCTGAGTAAAATGGGGTTAATATGGTCTATCACTCAGCTACTACTGCAAGTGAGCAAATGAGATAAAGACTTAAGGGCCAAGCATATAGTAGGGACTTAACAAATATTAACTTTCTTCTCAAATCAGATCCATTGCCCTATTAAATTTACAGATGTCTTCTCTTGTTGTTCAAATGAACTCGAGGCCAGTTTTTTTTTTAAATTTTTTTTTATGATCTTTATAAGCACATACTGATTTTTAAGCTTTCCTGGTAACTGCCCCTAGGTGTCCTGTGTTGGGTTAGTTTGATGTGTCAATTTGGTTGGGCTCTAGTACCCAGTTATTTAATCAAACACTAGGCGTTGTTGTGAAGGTATATTGTACATGTGGTTAATATCTACAATAAGCTGACTTTAAATAAAGAGGATTACACTTGATAAAGTGGAAGGGCCTCATCCAATTAGTTGAAAGAGCAAAACTAAATTTTCTCTGAGGAAGAAGGAATTCTGCCTCAAGACTGTAGAGTAGCATCTACTCCTTGCCAAGAGATTCCAGTTTTCTAGTGTATCCTACGGAGAAGGAAATGGCAACCCACTCCAGTGTTATTGCCTGGAGAATCCCAGGGACAGAGGAGCCTGGTGGGCTGCCGTCTATGGGGTCACACAGAGTCAGACACGACTGAAGAGACTCAGCAGCAGCAGCAGCAGTGTATCCTACGATTTTTGGACTTGCCAATTCCCACAATCACATTGCAATTTCTTGAAACTGTCTCTCTTCCTCTCCCTATATGCAGCTAACCCTTGAAAAACGTAGGGGTTAGGCTCTCCCCAGGCACAGCTGAAAATTCACTTATAACTTTACAGTTGGCCCTCCATATCTGAAGTTTCACATTCATGGATTCAACCAACTGCAAATCATGTAGTATGATAATACATATGTATTGAAAAAAATCTGTATATGGACCCAAGAAGTTCAAACCCATGTTGTTCAAGGGCCAACTGAATTGTGTATATATGTGTGTGTGTGTATATGTGTGTGTGTATATATGTGTGTGTGAATATATGTGTGTGTGTATATATGTGTGTGTGTGTGTGTGTGTGTGTGTGTATATATATATATATATATATACACACTTTTGAACTGTGGGGCTGGAGAAGAGTTTTGAGAGTCCTTTGGACTGCAAGAAAATCAAACCAGTCCATCCTAAAGAAAATCAACCCTGAATATTTATTGGAAAGACTGATGCTGAAGCTCTAACACTTTGGCCACCTGATGTGAAGAGTCAACTTGTTAGAAAAGACCCTGATGCTGGGAAAGATTGAAAGCAAAAGGAGAAGGGGGTGGCAGAGGATGAGATGGTTAGAGAGCATCACTGATGCAATGGATGTGAATTTGAGCAGACTCTGGGAGATAGTGGAGGACAGAGGAGCCTGGAGTGCTGCAGTTTATGGGGCTGCAAAGAGTTGGACACAACTTAGTGACTGAATGACAACAAATATATATATGTACATATATATGTACGTATATGCATGTTTATGTACACGTGCATATGCACACACACAGAGGTTCTGTTTCTCCTCTTCCCATCTAATCACTGTCTATAGCTAACACTATTGCAAGACCCAATAGAATGCTCTGTGAATAATTAATTGCTTTGGGGTTCCCCCATCGCAAATGGTCTCCATTGGCATGGGACATTAAGAACAAGTTATAAAGTCACGTGACAGTGAGCATAAGACACCGAAGGGAAAGGACATATTTGTTTGGAGATTGTTGTCAATCTACAATAAGACTAGTCCTAGCCATAGGTAGAAGACTATTGTAGCCTATGTAAGATGCTTATGTCTGTCTTACGGTATCCAAAAATGAACAAACTCTTACCTTGACGGGAATCAGAGGAAACCCTTTCTTCATCTTCCAAAGTCTTCCAAACAAAGTTCTCAAGACCTTTAATGCTCCCAAGAATCTTATAAGAATGTCACCTCTTCACCTATTTTGTTTATCACTGGCTGAACTATTTATATGAGCACCTGTTATGTATCTAAGTTGAGTGTGACAAATCACAGAAGATAAGAGCCAGGTTCCTTGGGTTCAACTTTTGGCTCTGTCCTTATTAGCTGTGTTAATTTGGATAAGTTTCCTCCTCTGCCAAATGGGGAGGATGATAATAATTATTCCTGTCTCATGAAGCTGCTGTGAAGATGAAATCGAATAACATGACAAAGAATACAGTAGATACTGGTACATATTCATCTTTCCTTTAGAATTGCTGCTTGTTTATTTTCTGCTACTCTGACCTTTCCTAATCTGCATAGGAGAGCTCTTCTTACTTTTAGAGACACCCATCTTCCACTCCTATCCTTCCTTCTGCATCACTTTGTTCCTATGACCTGGACTTTTCCTATTTCCTAGGGAAAGTTGTCAATTAGTTCTACAGTCCCCACAACACATCTGCATGTAACAAGGACTTTAGAAGAGTCAGTATGTTAACCCAAAGCAGTGATACCATTGGTGGGAACAACAGGCACAGTGGCAGACAGGTGAGATTGACATGTGGAGGCAGAGAGCCAGAACTTTTCAGCATCTTGTGTATCACAGACTGTCTACTAGGTAACCAAATGCTAACCTCAACCTTTCTATAATCCTTTTGCCCTCAGGTATACAGATGGTTCTTGAGTTACAAGGGTTTGACTGTTTCAACTTGATGATGGTGCAAAAGCAATATGCATTCAGTAGAAACATATTTTGATCTTTTCCTGGGCTAGCGATATGGGATAGAAACTCTCTTGTGATGCTGGGCAGTGCTGTGAGCTGCAGCTCTGCTGGTCACATGATTTTGAGGGTAAATAACCATTTGCTTACAACTCTTCTGTACCCACACAACCAGTCTGTTTTTCACTTTCACTGACATATTCAATCAATTACATGAAATATTCAACACTTTATTCTAACAGGCTTCATGTTACATAAATATTGCCCAACTGTAAGCTAATTGAAATGTTCTGAGCACATTTAAGGAAGGCTAGGCTAAGCTGTGATGTTCAGTAAGTTAGGTGTATTAAATGCATTTTCAACTTAAAATACTTTCAACTTATGATGGGTTTATTGGATGTAAGCCCATCACAAATTGAGGAAGAGCTGTAGTTGCCCTATGATAGTCTACTTTTGAAATGTAAATAACTCAATCTGAGGTAGCAACCAGTAGAGACACCTAAGTGGAAACTCTCATCACTCTGTCACTTCATGTCCAAGAGACGACAGTGGGACAGTCTGGTTGGCATTTGGGGCACATATTTTGAGTGTTTACACCCTCAGTGGAGCCTGAGGGAAGAGTTACTGCCAGAGGGGACTCTGACTAGAATCTGCCATCTATATAAACCTAGTTCTCACAGTGAGCTCGGAGGAGGATGGTCTTGGAATTTTACTTAAGACTAAAATAACAACACAAATGGTCCCTCTTTAACGCTTTCTGTAAACTGGAAACAAATTTATAGTCTTTTTAGATATCACATTTCTTTTAGGTTCTTTTCTGAATATCAAATAATTCACTGAAACCTTTATATACTAGCTAAAAAATTGAGGCCCCATCATTTTCCATGGGAAGCCAAATGTCCCTGAAGGCATATTCTATTTAAAGAAATAATCTTCATTTCTAAATTTCTGGCACATGGTTGAAATGCTGGCGAGGGAGAGACCAGCTTTGTGTACCAGGTACTGGTACATGAACTACCAAAATTCCATCATTCAATCAACTGAGAGAAAAGTCCATTTGAATTAGTAGAGAGCTCTGATTATAGAATATTTGAATGGAAATATAGTTTTATATTGCATATATATGTATGTATGTGTGTGTATATATATATATATATATACACACACATATATATATTCAGACTAGCTGCTCCCTGAGTAGTTCTGCTGAGCTTGTTATAATGAATAGATGGCTCATTAATAATTAGCAATAGAATTTACATCCAAATCATTCATATAATTTCCTAAAGTCTTAAAAACAATTTTTCTTAAGTAGGTTAAAACTCTTCCTTACTATTTCTCTAACTATTTCTATAAGCCTTTTGAGAGGCAGTTGAAAAAATAAAGTCAGCATAGCCCATGTTGAACCATTAACAATTCTGAAGTGGTTAGGACTAAAAATAAGGTTTGATTTTATCTCTTGAAATGAGATAGTCTCTTACACTGTGATAAAGCTTCCAGGCAACAGGTCTCTTTGTGTGAGTACTGAAGCGACTTGTTATGAGTAGGGCATTTTAAGGGTAGCCACCTGGAGACTAGGGTACCCCAAAGCCATCATTACAGTGTTCCTGAGAATCATAAATAGGTACCTTTAAGCTGGACACATGGGCCTATCGACGAATATTCTGAATAAATGTCTACCTAAATGATGGCAACAAAAATGTTTTTGTGAGCAAATCCTTTTCCAGGAGGAGAAGATTTAACTAGTGGTCTTGCTTCCCAGGTCTCAGAGAACCTGGGGAAGCCCTTAGAGAGCAGCTTGCTGATTGGTGCTTAAGGTTAATCACTATGGTTACATGGACATCAAGGGAGAATTGATTAAGCTGCCCGTGCTCATTGATCCAGTACAGCCACTAGTAAACTAGACAGGACACATTTTTTTTTTTTAAATGTCTTAATGCAGTTGAATTGTATACCTCTGGCAGAAACCTTTTGGACAGCTTTATTTCAGAACTATATTCAGACTATCATGGAAGAACAGCCCACATGTACAATACTTTATTATCTGCATCATCTCACTGGATTTTGAAGCTGGATTTATAAATGGAACTAGATGAAGGCTAGAAAACTTTCCAAATGGCTAGGGTTTCAAGAAGACTTGAGAGTAATAGTGCAGGTTTAGAAGAGAAATTTGGTTTGATTTAGATGGGGAATAGAGGAAATAACACCAATGACTTTTTAGATACAGCTTGAAGGAAGATAGGCTAATGAAGCCTGCATCATTTGAATGCTGGTTTGACTAATGACTAGAAGTCAGTATTGGCCCCTCACAGTGATCAGAAACAACGTTGACCTACCTTCCATCCTGCCGGCTGATGGTAAATCCATAATCACTGTGGTGCAAGAAACTAACATTCACCCCTACTAGAGGGGTTCCATCCACAGCCACCACTTGGCCTCGGATCACACAAGCACGTCTGCAACACAAGATGAAAGACAAATATAAAAGCATCCTGAAACTAGATTCTAGAAGCCAAGCTGGAGAAACTACAGAAAACACAGTTAAGCATAACAAAGAAAACAGTAATTTCACCAATGGGTAGTCACTTCTAATAACATTTTGGTGAGGATGTGCATATCTTTTTTACCAATATAAATTGGGATTATACTCAGCATAGTTCTGAATCCTGATATTTTAATGTTGGTAGTATATCATTAGGGCTTCCCGGGTAGCTCAGTTGGTAAAGGAATCTGCCTTTACCAGGAGATACACCTTTACAATGCAGGAGACCCCAGTTCGATTCCTGGGTTGGGAAGATCTTCTGGAGAAAGGATAGGTAACCCAACCCAATATTCTTGGGCTTCCCTGGTGGCTCAGATGGTAAAGAATCACCTGCAATGCAGGAGACTTGGGCTTGATCTCTGGGTTGGGAAAATCTCCTGGAGGAGGGCATGGCAATCCACTCCATTACTCTTGCCTGGAGAATCCCCATGGAGAGAGGAGCCTGGTGGGCTACAGTCCATAGAGTCACAATGAGTCGGACACAACTCAGCGACTAAATGCAGCACATGGTATATTATTAACGTTGTCCAATATAATTAGAAATTCCTTAATATATCATTTTGTTATTATATAATATAGCCCTAAAACAGTATTTCTTGTTTAATACAGCCCCTATTTTGGGATATTTAGTTCTTATTTTTTCTACATTGAATTTCTTATTATTTCCTTGGGAGGTAGTCCTAGTTGTGGAAAGATACTTTTCTCTTATTAAAATTAATACAAACTAAAATTAGTTAATACCTAAATACACTGTAGATATGATTAAAGTCCCTGCTGACCACCCTGCTCCTGTTGTTCCTAGTCTTTTCCCCAGAGGCAGTCATCAGTAACATTGTGTTGAGTGCATTTTCTATGTATTTATATACATAGGTGTGAACTCCAGGAGTTGGTGATGGACAGGGAGGCCTGGCGTGCTGCGATTCATGGGGTCACAAAGAGTCGGACACGACTGAGAGACTGATCTGATCTCATCTGATCTGAACATTTTTTAGGCCCTAAATACATATTGCCAAATTGTTTTTATTGGAAAAAGAATTTTAACAAAGCAGACTTAGTTGGATGAATTTTAACAGTGAAAGTTGGCAAAAGAGACATGGTCCCTGGTGATATATGGACCCTGTTTCTCTGAGCTGAGTGAAATGAAATACTTCAGATTTTCCCTTTAAACAAATGAGTTTCATCCTTGCCAAATAGGGGGACTCCATTAGACCAGCCCTTAATAGTGCTGGCCTCCAGGGACCCAGTCCACTAAAACAAGTAGACTTTCAGGTCTAGCCTGGCCAACAAGTTGTAACCAAGTTTAGGAGCTTGGGAGTTAAGAAGAGGGCTCATGGGCAACCCACAAGCACGGAGTATTCACTTCTCTGTCATTACCATGGCAGTGGGGAGGAAGAAGTCTCTAGAATGTGCATTTTATAGCTGGAGCTAGTAGGGTTGAAGAAGGTTGGGCAAGAGCAATGACTTTTCCTAGGGCATCAATGTAATTTTTTTTTTTTCCACAAAGCGAAATTCAGGGTATCCAGGCAAGCTCAATCTTGGATTAAAAGGACCCATGTTATTTGGGCAAACATGACTTTTCCAAAGTAATCATAGTAATTTCACCCTGGCATTATATATTCTTTGAATCAGCAAGTCATGAGGAGGGAAGTGGGAGGGGGGTTCAGGATGGGGAACACGTGTACACCCGTGGCAGATTCATGTTGATGTATGGCAAAACCAATACAATATTGTAATTAGCCTCCAATTAAAATAAATACATTTATATTAAAAAAAAAAAGCTCTCGGCCACAAAAGCTCATTCAAGAGAGAGAGAAAAAAGTACCCCGAGAAAGCAAAAGACAGTTACCAGCCAAAGCTTGGGTTATATGTTAGAGCCAATAAACATCACTACTAAAATATTGCAATCAGAGGAACTGGGATAGAAGTTATACTAATAGGATGTTTCCTGCATCATCTAAAGCCTTCCCCCAACGCAAACTATAAGCCACTAAATATAGCACAAAGCTAAGCTGGGCTTCCCAGGTGGCTCAGTGGTAAAAAATCTGCCTGCCAATGCAGGAGATGCAGGTTTGATGCCTGGGTCGCGAAGATCCCCTGGAGGAGGGCATGGCAACCCACTCCAGTATTCTTGCCTGGGAAATACCATGGACAGAGGAGCCTGGTGGGCTACAGTCCATGGGGTTGCAAAGAAGTCAGACATGACTTAGCAACTAAACAACAACAACAAATTTAAGCTACTATAATTGATGCTATTAGTGCTTTTATTGAGTTCTTCAGGCCAACATTCCTAGTTCTGATATGAATCAGTGGCTTTCCTCTTACTAGTGAGCTGCCCATCTTATGAATTCTGTAAATAATGATTCTGAATGGCATGCAAATGGCACATTGGCACTTGCTTTGCCTTATCTGATTCCTCTAGTTCCTTTTTGTAGAGATTTTGAAATTTTGAGATCTTGAAATCCCATTTTTTTCTAATAGAGAAGACATTTGAAAGGCACTGAATTCTGGATTTTGAATTAATTCTGACAGATCTGGTCCCTGGTTTTAAATCTAATGTAACAAGAAATGAAAAGAGAAGGATGTCTTTAGTTTTACACAGTAACCCTTTGAAAATCTTTACAAACCAAAATTTGACAAACTAGGTATAGATTAAGTAGAAACCAGCTGAGAAAATCTCCTGCAAACTACATATGGACTGGAGCCAGAGGGATTGAGAACAGAGGGACGTTTGGGAGGCCACCTCCATTTGAAAATCAGCACAGCATTGCCTCCTGAGCCTACGTGCTGATAGCTTTTTGGAGAGTGTGATGGGGGTATTTATGAACTTACCAAGGCTTTACCAGTTAGCAAGGTGGGCTTTTCAGCAATGATGCCTTCCTAGGTGGTTGCTGATTCCCTGTTGGCAAGACAATTCTACACTCGCTTATTTTATTTGTTCACATTAATCTATATAGTGTGTCTTCCCACAGCTGTACTAGGCTCAATTATTTTTGTTTTTATTTTGTCAAGTCTAGTTGACATTATTTGCCCATATTTTACGACAGACACAGGCCTGTCTCTTCTCTTTGCTGTTCTTTTATTTTCTATACAGCTTATATTTATGAAGGATCCAGGCTGGTGAGTGAAAGTCTCATAAAAGTTATCATTATCCTGTGCATTTCTCTTGTATTCCTCTCTTCCTTCATTCTGTATCTCATTCTGAGTAGACTTGTCTTTTGACTCCTCTACTCTTTAATATTCCTCATATTTTATGAAGCACATGGATTTGTGTGATAATGACTCATCAAAGTCATCATTATTCCAGACATTGTCTACCTGTTCTTCTTCTCATTCATTTCACTCTTCATCATTCATAAATAATGTGCAGACTTGTCTTTGAACTCCCCTACTTTTTTTATTCCTCATATTTTATGACCCACACGAACTTACAGCATATGATAAAGCCCCATAAAACTTATTATTCCACATTTATCAGCCCTGAACTCTCTTTGTAATGTATTAGACTTTAAATGTTCTAAGATTCCCTGTATCTTGCTGCATTTGCTCCCATTATTTACACACTCCATGTCATCCGTTTTTCACAAGAATAACTCTTAGCTCTTTTTATTCCTGGATTACTAGTACTCACTATAATCTTTGACCAAATTAGTCATCCTGCATCAGTATAAATTGTCTAAATTTCAGGACAGCATTCGGAGAAGGCAATGGCAACCCACTCCAGTACTCTTGCCTGGAAAATCCCATGGGCGGAGGAGCCTGGTAGGCTGCAGTCCATGGGGTCGCGAAGAGTCAGACACGACTGAGTGACTTCGCTTTCACTTTTCCCTTTCATGCATTGGAGAAGGAAATGGCAACCCACTCCAGTGTTCTTGCCTGGAGAATCCCAGGGGAGGTGGAGCCTGGTGGGCTGCCGTCTATGGGGTCGCACAGAGTCGGACACGACTGATGCGACTTAGCAGCAGCAGCAGCAGCAGCAGCAGGACAGTATTACAGTGTTCTTTTTTAATTGGCAGTAATTTGAACTGGCACTGCAGGCAGAAACCTAGGAAAAAATCTTTTCAGGCAAACTCTCCATTTCAGAATGAATGCTCTCAAGTCTGCTCACTTTCCCAGGCTGCTGCAGCTCCAGATGGCCCTTAGGGAACTCCAGATATATTCTTGGCAAATATGGTGTGTTGTGCCACTTTGTACAGCTCAACTGCCATTTTGTGTGCTCCCAGCTTCTAAACTCAATTTTCTTCATAATTGTGGATGGTAGCCTTGTAGCTGCTTTATTTTTCCTGATGTACACAGCCACCAAAATGTAGTTTCTCCCGCATGTGTATAATCTGTTTGTGTATGCTTCTCATATCCAAGGCGGCCTGAATAATTCATGTTTTTCCTAGATTAGATCCTTGCCGAAGCAGTGAGGTGGGTATGCCCGGGGTCTGACTTTAGTAACCCCAGAATCCTATTTTCTGTGTTTTCTGTCCTGTGCATTGTGCTGCCTCCGTGTTTCCTCTCCAGTTTCTCCAAAAAGTGAAAGTGAAAGTGTTAGTTGCTCAGTTAAGTCTTTGCGACCCCATGGACTGTGGCCTGCCAGGCTCCTTTGTTCATGGGATCCTCCAAGCAAGAATACTGGAGTGGGTTGCCATTTCCTCCACGAGGGGATCTTCCCGACCCAGGGATCGAATCTGCGTCTCCTGCATTGCAAGCAGATTCTTTACTGTCTGAGCCACCAGGGAAACCCCCAGCTTCTTCAAATCACCCTTTAAATGAGGCAGTCATCCTTGGCCTGTCCTTGGTCTGTTCTAAGGAAACATTTTGAACTCTTAAATTTTTGCCACATGAAAACAACCCTCGACGTGAGTCCTAATCTTTCAAGGACCTTTTTCTGAAACATTTTCAATTAAATAATACTCAGAACTCTTCTGAACCTTTGAAATGAGACACCAGAAATTACTGTCTGAACTGTCATGAAGCTGTCACTGCAAATGTGTATAGCATGTATGTGCCCAGTGCGACTGTCTTTTTGTTGTGTGTGTGTGTGTGTGTGTGTGTGTGTGTGTACTCTTAGACGCGGGTGCTGCATGCTTTCCATCTTTCCCTGGGGCTCTTGTTCTTTGATTCAGACTTGAAGGAAGACTCTGCTTCCTTCAACCTTTAGAAACAAGGACCTCTCCCTGCTGTCGTGGGTTACAGCAAGATAACTTGAACTTGGATGAACATGTCCAAAGTGACTTTAAAAACACGTATGGGGAAGATCACCCCTCACAAGTATCTCTTTTCTTGCTCTCTGGAGAATACAGACTGCTGCCAAGCTGTCTACCGGCTGTCACTATGCTAAAGCAGCAACCTCAAAGGAACTGCTTCTCCCTTTAACTAAATGCTGAATCCTCTAGATGTTGGGAGTTTGGTTTGAAGAACAGGGCATCTTGGGAAATGTAAGTCCGAATACACTTTACCGAGAGCCTTATTGAACTAACAAGCTGCTTGTTAGATAGTTCTGATGCAAAAGGTCTAATTCATTCTGTATTTGCTATTTTCGTGGCATAGTCAAATTATCCCTAGCCTTCAATAAACTCTGGGTTCCATTTTCCTTTTCCCTTATTTGTTGCCTTTTGTCTTCGATGTCAAATTTCCAGTATTCATTCAACACCTCAGGCAAAAACATTAACCTCAAGCACAGAAGTTGGTTTGAAAAACAACGCTGAAAACTAAATTGCTGAAAGAAGATGTAATTTACTGCATTGTATTTCTGATTAAAATCTTTCATAAGGAAAATGAGGCTGAAGGGCTCGGGAAGTTAGAGCTATTTGCTTTTGCTGCCAACAGGAGCATAAGCAACCTTTGAAGGGTAGTGTCCCAAGTCAAGGCCTGGCCAGTGGGGGGTCTGGCAGCAGGTGGGCAGGTGAGGTTGCTCTTTCCACAGGAACAGATGAAATCCTTTCCACAGCTGACAGCTCTGGTCAAGAGGCAGAATTGAGAAGGGCTGGGCTGGGAGAGGCCACGTGGATCCTCTGCTCACTGGCACTGGAATCCTGCCTTGTAAATTCTTCTATGAGTTGTCAGTTGGCTCAAGTCTCCAAGGGACAGAAATCTGCTGCCTGTGAGGCGTGGTTTAATGGTTCTCCCGACATCTTCTCCACAGGCTTATTATATCGTAAGGTTCCACAGCTGTAGATTGTGGAATGACAATCTACAGGCTAAATGACTGCTGCTTCTGGGGGGCCCTCCTAGAACACAAATACCTCTGAGCAGTTGGGACAAAGGGCTAATGATACCATCGTATCCATGGCAGCACACAATGAATAAAGGCTTTTATATTAGGGCTTCCCTGAGAGCTCAGTTGGTAAAGAATCTGCCCGCAATGTGGGAGACCTGGGTTCAATCCCTGGGTTGGGAAGATCCCCTGGAGAAGGGAAAGGCTACCCACTCCAGTGTTCTGGCCTGGAGAATCCCATGGACTACATGGACTACAGTCCATGGGGTTGCAAAGAGTAGGACACGACTGAGCGACTTTCACTTTCGTTTTTCTCAGCGCCGACTCCATGCTACTGCATGTGTCATAGCCTATCTTGGAGAGGAGTTACAGGTCTGTCTTTCTTATTAGATAGTCACTCCAGGGCAAGGGCAGTGTGGAATTTCTTCTGTGTCCTTCCTAGTGCCTTGTGTACATAGCATGTGCTGAACAAAGCTCCATTGTATTTCAGCTCAAATATCTTTATGTGAAGTTGCAAAATATTCCCAACCTATCCCACAGCACTACTTCAAGTGTTTCAGAGACCACTTTGAGGTTCATGTGTGACAGATAGATGTCTTACAGTTCATTTATTAGAAGCCAGCGTTCTCGATTGTGAATTATGACTTCATCAGGAGAGTTTTGTTTGATAATTGACTACTTCAGGGAATTAAATAGTACCCCTGTGATTGGGAAGGATGAATGAATAGTCCTCCTCAAATACTTAATTTATGAACACTAACCCCATTTTTCCTTTATCTACAACCCTGTAATTACAGTTTGGTATTTCATAACTCACATACATTTGAAGGCTCGAATATTGGGTATCTGGGGGTTTCCACATATCACATACTGTTTTTTTGATATAAGTTATCTAAGCCGGTATAGCACCATGAAAACATATAATGTTACAGCATAAACCTATTTTCATGTTCTGAAAATGTGAATGCAGTGAATGTTCATATGCAAACCCAGTAAAATCTCATTAGTTTTTACTTAAATAGAACTGGCTGATTTAATCCTACTCAGTTGGTCACTAGCCCAAATAAATAATACCTACTAACTGGGTAACATTAAAAGCAGCTAGGTAGGAGCATTACCCATCGACATTCTAGGACTTTGGGAAAGGTGGTGCTATTGAAAATGCAGATAGTTTTTTAAGCAGAATTATTTTCCTCATGGCTAGTGATGTTTCAAGTAAAACAAAATGGGGGCACCCCCCCCTGAGGTAGGGTGGCTATTTTCCCATCTGCCCTGGTAATTGCTTGTCAAAAGTAGGCTTGCTTTGGATGCCTGAGATCCCGAAAGTAATGGGAAAAGGATCAAGTGTTTTGAAGCAATAAGAAAACTGACGACACAGTCACATTTTTCAGGGCTGTGAAAGTACCGGTTTGCCTCATTTAGACACATGATTATTTTTGTCCAGAATTTGAATCCTGAAATATGTGTCCTGGAAGCCCTTGCAACCCTTGAATAATCTCAAGTTTTATTTTATTTTTTTGGTTGGTTTGTTTTTGGCTTGTTTTATACATTACTCAAATGGTTTTATCTTTGTAATCAGCCTGATGGGGTTTTATTAACCTCATTAACCTTTCCTGTCACTTCTCTGTGAATCTGCCCTTCAAATAATGGATAGTCATTAAATACAGGGCAAGTCTGTCTTGTTGGCTATAGCTTGGCCATGGATTACTCTTCCCTCCAGGAGGAAAAAGTGTGGTCTAACTTTGTCCACCCCAGTGCTAGCTCTGGCTTGTTAATAATCATCGATGTGACTTTTCCTAAGAAATGGAATTACTCTCAGCCTCGTTTGTTCCTTATGGAAAGTGAGACTAATCGTTCTTCCCTGCCTTATTTCTAATCAGCTCATGAAGATACTGGAACAATAAAATAACCCAGTAAAGTGACTGCTTTTTGAACTTGACCTTTCAAATTATATTATGTACCCTGATATCTATATTTATATATATATAAATGCATATTATATATACAAATATACAATATGAATATATGTATTTATATAAATAAGACATTCATTAAGCACTTACTAAGAGTCAGGTACCATGCCAGGCACCTTCCTTATTTTATTTCACTTACCATCAATATAGCCCTGAGTAGGTGCGACTAATAGCCTGTTTTAAAAAATGAGGAAATGGATTCAAAGAGGTCAAAAAATGTTGCTTAAGATAATACAGCTATTAAGTGGCAGAATTGGTGGAGGTCTTTTGACCTGGACTCTCAAGGGCCTAAGCTGTAGCATTTTAAAGAGAAGATGTAAATGATGTGGCTACAAAGGAAAAGAAAGTGCTCACCCACAAAGATGGTGCTATCCATAGGATATCACTACTTTGTAGACCTTTACCAACTGCTGGGCACTTTCTACGTGCAGGGTGTATAGTAGATATGCCACACGGTGTCATTTATTCTTTCTCCATAAACTAGCATTTACTCTGCCCTCTCTAGGGACAAGTTTAGATGACAGAACCAGCTAAAGTCACTTCACACAGATCATATGAAGTAGGTACTAAGGATTTGAGCCTTTCAATCTTAATTTTTCAGTAAGATAAAATATTAGAAAACACCTATTCACACTGAGATAAGCTGTAGACAGCTACTGGGCATTACTAATGACTGTTATTAAGGACCTCAGGACATCTCAGTTTCAAAATATCACAAGTAACCAATTGAACGGCTTTTTAAAGATTTGTTGGATTTCTTTGTTCAAGAACTTGCAAAGTGAAAGTTGCACATTCTTTCTTTTTTGGTACCTTTAGGTGTTGACTGCTGATTTCAAGAGCTAGTCAGCACTATAAATCTTGGAGCCTTCAGCACTTTGTAATTTTTTAAATGTGTCTTTAACATGTGTTTCCTGAACTTTAGCATTAGATAAATAGTTCACTGAACAATCAGGAGTTCCCATCTTCACAGGTCTAATACCTTTCACATAAACGAGATCAAAGTGCTTTATTAGCAAGTAGCAACAATCTAACTTCTCACTTGGGACAACAACTGCACAAGTGATAAGCAAAGGAGGTTGCTTAGGAAAAGTAATGTGGGAAGACAGAATCACAAGGGATCATGGCAGAGCCAAACCACTCTTGGGTTCCTTTTCCAAATGTGGGCAGGTTATGTGCAGTGCCTCCCTTTAGAAAGAAAGGTGAACACAGACATTGGCAGGTGCTGATGCTTTAGAAAGAGATTTCCTCAGTCCTTAGTTTATTCAATTTATTCAGCAACTGTTGCATTGTGTGTTTACCAACCCCAAGTTGTATACCTGGTATAATGTCTTTCATATTCTTAAAAATACACACAGATTTACCATATGTAAATAGACTTGGAGGTCCATAACTACTAGATTCATGAAAAAGTTAAACACAAAACATATGGATTCAAATTTATTCCTCAGCAAAATTACGAATGATTATGTCACAAACCTTCTGGGGGAAGACCTGTACATAGACTGTGAATGTTAATTCAATGAATGCTTTTTAAATTTTAATTAATTTATTTATTTTTGGCTGTGCTGGGTCTTTGTTACTGCACTCAGGCTTTCTCTAGTTGCAGTGAGTGGAGTGGGAGCTACTAGTTGAGGTGCATGGGCTTCTCATTGCCGTGGCTTCTCTTGTTGCAGAGCACGGGCTTTAGGGTACACAGGTTTCAGTAGTTGTAGTGCATGGGATTAGTTGCTCCTAGGCATGTGGGATCTTCCCAGAGCAGGGATCAACCCCACGTCCCCTGCACTGGCAAGGCAGATTCCTTATCATTGGACCACCAAGTGAAACTGAAAGTGTTAGTCACTCAGTCGTGTCCAACTCTTTGTGACCCCATGGACTGTAGCCTGCCAGGCTCCTCTGTCCATGGGATTCTCCAGGCAAGAATACTGGAGTGGGTTGCCATTCCCGTCTCTGGGGGATCTTCCCAACCCAGGGATCAAACCTGGGTATCCTGTATTGCAGGCAAATTCTTTACCATCTGGGTCATCAGGGAAGCCCACCAAGGAAGTCCTCAATGAATGCTTTAATATTGCAGTAACATTGCATTTCTTATAAATATTCTAAAATATAAGGTTTTCTTATCTCTTCTTTTTCATAATTCCAAATCAGGACACAGTTTCTATATATTTGATTTCTTTTAGGGTCAAACACTAATGGATGAAGATCTGCTATTTTTTTTTTTCTTTTCATAACTAAGTGGTCAATGGCTGTTGCTGATTTCTCTTTCTGGAGGCTATTCAGTTTGTCTGAAGTACTCAGCTTTTCTCAATAGTCCTAGAGGACAGGCACCCCATCCACTTATCAGGAAAACCTGGTACAGTAACCAGTGTGTAGTAATTCCTTGAGAAAGGTTTGTTCTACCTTTCTGTTTCACACAAGGCCACAGGATCCTGATTCAGTGGGCCCTTACAAGTGACAGCCAGGCTCTACTGCATAAGGGTCCAGGTGGCAGGAAATGTTCACATCACAATCAACTAACATACAGATGAATACTATGAGGTCTCAGCTCTAGTGTCATCTCCCCAGAAGGATTTCCCAGACCACTCTGTCTAAAATGGTCACTCTTTGTCCCTAACCTTTCTTTACCTCAGTCGACAGTACCTATTCCTACCTGACATTTACCTTTTTCATTATTGTCAGTTTTCTTCACTGGACTATATGTGCTGTGCTTAGTCGTTTAGCTGTGTCCGACTCTTTGCAACCCCATGGACTGCAGCCTGCCAGGCTCCTGTCCATGGAATTTTCCAGACAAGAATACTGGAGTGGGTTGCCATGCCCTCCTCTAGGGGATCTTCCTGACCCAGGGATTGAACCAGGGTCTTCCGCATTTCAGGTGGATTCTTTACCATCTGAGCCACCAGGGAAGCCAATTTGTCTGCTGTAGTCCGGGGCCTAGGACAGGGCCAATACACGAACCAAGTCAACACTGCCATTTTCATCAATCTCAAGATGAAATGATTAATCTTCCCCAAATATGGATTATCTTGAAAGAAATTGTAGGATCTATCATTACAAATGATGCCAAAGTATGGTTAATGGGGACATTTTTTCACTGTGGTGAATGGGAGTTTTTTTTGGGTGATTGTTTTTTCCCCTTGAATTCATCTAACACAAACATTTCAAATTGTATTAAAAATTATTTATAGCTCCAGATGTCATAGGATGAAACGTCTTGCAAATAGTTAAGCTGCTCACTGTCCAAATAAGCTTTGAATTTTTTCTTGCAAGTCACCAATAGACTCCTGTGAGTGTCCATTTTAGCAGCTCCTCATGCTTACCTGACTCAATTAGTCACATCTCTGAATGACTGCTGAAAACTTCCAGGTCAGTCTCCCTTCTGAAATTGTTTAATGACTTTGTCTCATTTGATAGAATATGTCTTCTCTTACATCCATTTAGGTTACCTGTCTACTCCAGCAAAGCAGCAGAATTTGGGACTCTGAGTTGATGAACCCCAAGCTACTTGATGTTCCATAATCCACAGAATTTATTAAAATTTATAATTAATTTAATTTTTTATGTATTTACATGAAATTTTGACTGCTTCCCCCACCGGAATGTAAAGGGAATTCTGTGAGTAAGTGGACCCTGTTTCTTTTGTTTACCCCCATCTCTACAGTTCCTGGTACAGAGTGGATGACTCAAGAAATATCTGTTGAATAAAGGAGTGAACACATATCTTCATCATTTTGTAAAAATAAGTTGATAGCAGGATATTAGATTACATTAGGGAGAGTAGAGGACTTTGGTAAATATTGTAGAGAAATTTAAAATCCTCAGTAACTCTGGAAATATTAATGTATGAGTAAAATGTACACTTCAAAAACAATAATTTGTATCTGTCAACTATGGTTATTCTTAAGTCTTTAGTCTAATCCAAGATCAGCAACTTCTGCAGCAATGATCATCTTCCTGCAGCCTTTCTCTTAACCTCAGTCTTGATTTAATAACTCATTTGCCATTCACAGGATTTTACATGGTATATGTTCCCAAATCATCTAAGTGCAGAAAAACATATTTTATTAAATAAGTTATGATAAGTAATTATGGCTGTTACCTGGTATCATGAATAATCAGGTGTGTGCATCAAGATTTCATTATGGAGGGGAGTGTCATAAAGGAAGGGAAGGACTTGGGTAAATAAAGAGTTATCCAAGAAGGCCATACTCAAGGCATTTGCAGCACCTCAGTTGTTTTGGGGTGCTTGTCTTGGGTTTTCTCATGAGCTGGAACACCAAAGTGAGCCAGTTCACAGCAGTCTTCCTACTGACTCCCTGATACTGCTCATTATTTTCTAACTTTTTCTTGGTTCTAAGTTTTGATTATCAAGCCCACTGAAGGCAGAGAGCATTATTGATGGTTACACAAAGTTATAAACGATGTCAATTATGGACAGGCTCTGCCAGTGGTGGAATGTCTCATAAGTTAAAAAAAAAAACAACAAGAGTAATTACTTTGCTACTGTTATATAATCACTTCATCTTTTATGAATTTGTTCCTGTGCTATTTGGAGAACAGTAACCTTACCTTTAGGCTGCTCCGACATTTGGGAATTAACTAATTTGAGGTCCTAATATCATCTGTGTGTTCTAGGCAACCAAAATGAGTTTTTCATTAGTAAATATGAGAAGAGCACTTCAATATCACTGCATCTATGTCACTCACTCATCCACTCATTTTTTTTAACCTCTTTTCTGCCAAATCCTGTGTTAGAATCTGGGGATATGGTGGTGTGGTAGATTAAAGATGGTCATACATTCTTTGATACTTCTGTCCGTAAAAGGTAGGATTTATGACCCTCCCTTTGAATCTGAACAACCTCTGTGACTACTTTAATACATAGTATATAACACAAGTGACATTGGTATGATTTTGGATCCAGGTCTTAAGAGACTGGCACCTTTTGGTTCCTGTCTCTTGGAATACTCCAACTTGGAGTTCTGAGCTCAAACTCAAGGTTGGCTGCCATGCCCATAGGAAGCCTGAATGGAGAGGATTTAAGCAGGAAGAGGGATTCCTGGAGGCTAGCCAGCTCTTCTAGCTCCCAGCTGAGTTAGATTAGCTGAAAGCCCAAATATCATGGAGAAAAGACAAGTCATCCTGGCCACACCCTGTCAGAATTTCTTATCCTTCCTTCCTTTCCTTTTTTCCCCTGCCTTATTTTCTAACCCACAGCATCAAGAAATCTAATCATCACCAATTATTTTAATCCACTATATTTTAGAGGAGTTTGCTATACAGTGATAGATAATCAAAACAAGGGAACAAATCAGACTTGATCCTTGTCCTCACAGAAATCAGATTTAGCAGTGAGGATGGTTCAGAGCTTCTGTACTGCACATCCCAGAGTGGCATGAGAATTTAAAATACAGCAACTTCACAGAAAGTTAGAACCAGAAGAAACCTATCACCCTGCTCAACCTCTTCATTTTGTAGCCTGTGTTCTTGCCTGGAGAATCCCAGGAATGGGGGAGCCTGGTGGGCTGCCGTCAATGGGGTCGCACAGAGTCGGACACGACTGAGGCGACTTAGCAGCAGCAGCAGCAACACCACTGTCATGGGCTTTGTTTTTGTTTAGTTGCTCAGTCGTGTCTGACCCTTTGTGACCCCATGGACTGTGGCCCACCAGGTTCTTCTGTCCATGGGATTCTCCAGGCAACAGTAGAGAGGGTTGCCACTTCCTCCTCCAGGGGAGTTTCCTGACCTGGGGATTGAACCCGTGTCTCCTGCACTGCAGACGGATTCTTTACCCCTGAACCACCAGGGAAGCCCTAGTATGCTTAGCGCTTTTCAACTGGGCTAAGGATTCCAGAAGAAGCAGGTGCATGAGACTGCCACAACCACACCCAGCAGCAGCGCTGTAAATTTTAAGATCTTCAAATTGTTCTTAAAACTTACTCTAAGTGACGAGCATAATAGTAAAGTGCCTCTTAACATCCACATCTTTCTCACAGAAAGTGGACGTTTTGTTTCCACTATGGTGGGACCTGGGAGTCTGTTAGCCTAAGGTGTGAGGCAGAGTGTCTATCAACTTACTCATGAGGTGCACGCAGGCCCCTTAGTGAAATATTGGTGGAAATATCCTTCCATTAATCTGATTTCTAGTTCATGCTCAGTCATTTTTTTTCCTCTTAGTTAAGATAGGATTTTTACAGACTCTCAGGGAAACAGATCAGAAAGTAAAAAAACCAAAACACTTGAGGTCTTTCCATGGAAAGCTAGAGAAGCTGTGTAGTCCAGATGTTACAAACTCAAATGCCAAGAGGGTCAGGCAGGACATTAAAAGTGTGGGAGTTGAGCCAGGAGCAAGGGAACCAGTGACTGGTGAGCTAGAGAGGCATGCCATTGACATTCCAGAGGGGTGGCTGGCCCTCAACTCTGGAACACCTATACCAGAGATGTCAAATTTTGTCAATTTTCTATGAATTGAAGACATTCCAATATTTATGTTAGATCTCTTAGTTTCTAAATGTTGGGCCAAACAAAATACAGCTGTGGGCTGATAGTAAGTAAGGCCTGATGTAGACACTAGACGTGGATTGATGTGTGGATCAGCCTCTTGTGGCTACAAAACAGACAAATGAGTTTGGCCAGACCTTGCTGTCAGCGGTTGCACTAACCCCGGTAGGATTTTGTTTTTTAAATGCACTTCTCCATTAGTGATGGCGAGTGAAATGTCTGGCTTTGCAAATTACTGCTGTCGTTTAGTTTAATGTACTCTTGTTTTTACATATTTATAAAAACCTTTTACATTATTAATAGTGATTAAATGCTTAGACACTGAAGATCAATAATGCTTCTGTTCACCTATTTACATTATTAAAAAGTAATAAGTCATACAGGGCGTGCAGAATATGTCATTTACTTTGTAGTCATGTTTGGAGTCAGTTGAAAAAAAAGAAAGAAACTCAGGCTACAGGGTAAAATGTATTTAAGGAAAAAACGGTAACTGCCAGGCTTGCTGGGAGACTCTACTGTGGGCAAATGGCATGTTGCCAGTGACATCACACCATCAGGGGCACATGAGGTCCACGTTCCACGTGCTCTCACATACCAGTGCAGAGAACTCACAACAAGAAAGCTAGTCTCACTTGGACGCTCAAGGATGAATAGCTATTTAGCCTTTATGCATCCTTGCAACAGTCAGTCACCTATATGCCACCATCTTTAACTCGCAGGCCTCCGATGGTGGTAACACTCAGCAGCAAGTCCTCCGTGTGGCTCACAGTCTGCCAGTAGGCAAATGAGCCCCTCAGCAATGATTTCTTCATCTGCCTCCCCAGCTATCACTCAATTATGTGGCAAAAACCTGAGAGCAAATTGGATTCCCTGATTACAGTACCTGTGTTCTAGATCTGTCTGAGGAGAGCAACCCCACAGTCAGATATGTATGAGGACCAAAAGTCTTTAGCCCAGCTCTCTAAGGAGCCAGAGTGGCTCAACATAGTGGTTTAGAAGTCTGGCTCTCAGTATGAATCTGCTTGCGTTCAGATCTTGGCTCTGACACTCACTGATTGTGACCTTGGGCAAGCAACTTGATAACTCAGTTATTGTTTTCTTACCCCAAAAGTGGGGATCACAATGGTACCTAACATATCAGGTTTTTGTAAGGATTAAATAACACATGTAAAAGCGTAGTATGAAACCTGACACAAAAGAAGTGCTTAATAACAATTTACATGTAGCAAAAGGCCCATTTTACCAGTTGTTCTACCGAGAAGTTCATTAACACTGGCTTCAACTTTGTAAATAATATCAGCGAAATATCATTGAAATGTGTTCAAATGAGGTGGATTTTACAATATTGCCTGGTTTCCAGATGTCATTCATCCTGTATAAATTAGATCTATAAATACATCTATAAATAAGATCTATAAATTAGGTCTATAAATAAGCCATCTATCTATGGCTTATTTAAAAACAAGTTGAAATGAGGCAGCAGTGGTGTAACAGAAAGAAAACAAGAGTTACTGCATAGGAATAAAACTACCATGTGACCCACTGCTGGGCATATACCATGAGAAAATCATAACTGAAAAAGACACATGTATCCCAATGTTCATTGCAGCACTATTTACAATAGTCAGGACATGGAAGCAACCTAGATGTCCACTGACAGATGAATGGATAAAGAAGATGTGGTACATTTATACAATGGAATATTACTCAGCCATAAAAGGAGTGAATTTGAGTCAGTTCTAGTGAGGTGGATGAACCTAGAGCCTGTTATACAGAGTGAAGTAAGTCAGAAAGAGAAAAACCAACACTATGTATTAGTGCATATACATGGGATCTAGAAAAATGGTACTGATGAACATATTTGCAGAGCAGGAATGGACACACAGATGTAGAGAACGGACTCGTGGACACAAGGGGAAGGAGAATGTGGGATGAACTGAGAGAGTAGCATTGACATATATATATATATATATATATATATATATATATATATACACTACCGTGTGTAAAATAGACAGCTAGTGGGAAGCCACTATAAAATACAGGGAGCTCAGCCCTGCACTCCATGATAGCCTAGAGGGGTGGGATAGGGGGTGGGTAGGAGAGAAGCTCAAGAGGGAGGTGATATACACATATATACTTACAGCTGATTTGTGTTGTCCTATGGCAGAAACCAATACAACATTTGTAAAGCAATTATCCTCTAATTAAAAAAAAAAGAGTTGCTACAAAACAAGGCTATTGGCTGTGTGATGTTGGACAATTATTTAATCTCTCTGGACCTCAGTTTCCTCATATATAAAATGCACCAAGACAATACATACTTCACAGGGATACCGTGAGGATACAATGAAATAATGTTTGTTTGAAAGCTGCACAAACTAAAAAGTACAATAGAGATGTAAGAGCTTATAACTATTATTACTTATACTCTACATGATCAGAGTTGGATTTATTTTATCCAGAGATACTCTGAATAACACTGTATTACGTGTTGATTTTTTGGAGGAAATACCGTTAGATTGCTTGTCCTCATCTATTTCCCTTTTCTGACAGATTAGAGATGTGTGTCAGAGCTGAGACCACTGGGTGAAGGAGACCGCAGTTCTGAATTCAAATGCGACTTTCAGAGCTACTTGATAACTTGGAGGCTTTTACAAAAGAATAAGGAAAACTCAGTCAAGCCAGGAGGAGGAGAAGGGCATTAAGCACCACAAGTAATAGGTTTGCTCACTCTGTGACTGGCTGGGAAACACTGCTGAAGCATGAAGTCGAACCACAGGGGCTGGAATTTCTCTTCACTTTTCTAAGTTTATTGCTCAAATGACCTCCTCTGGGTCACAATAACTTGGCTCCTGTCTCTCTCAGGTCCTGACTTTCTCCCTGTACTTGAGTTCAGTGAGTCAGTTAAATATGTGTCTCCATGTCATGGAAGTTGTTATTTCATTTACCTTCTTTTCTTTGTTTCGACTGAATTTCCTTAAGCATGAAGGTTTTTTTGTTTCCTTTGTTCCTCTGGAGTGCAATAAATAAGCAGCAGCAGCTGCTGCTGCTGCTGCTAAGTCGCTTCAGTCGTGTCCGACTCTGTGCGACCCCAGAGACGGCAGCCCACCAGGCTCCCCCGTCCCTGGGATTCTCCAGGCAAGAACACTGGAGTGGGTTGCCATTTCCTTCTCCAATGCAGGAAAGTGAAAAGTGAAAGTGAAGCATCTACTATCTAAATAAATACTTTGACTACAGCCATTTGAAATCACCCCAGACTTGTTAATGAACTGGGGGATACTTCAAAATGGAGATGACTGAGTCTCTTGGAAGAAGGCAAACTTAGACTAGATCCCTGGCAGAGAAGGACTTTCTTGTGGTGCATCAGCATTTGAGTTTGGGGTTCTGTTTAAAGATTTAAAAGGTTAGAACTGCACATAATCGTAATGAGAAGCAACTAAGCCTGTGCACCACAACTATCAAAGTCCACATGCTCCAGGGCCCGTGAGCCACAACTATGGAGCCCACGCACCACAACTCCTGAAACCCACGCACCTAGAGCCTGCGTCCCACAACAAAAGAAATGACTGCAATGAGAAGCCTGTGCACGACAACAGACAGCAGCCCCTGCTCGCCGCAGCCAGAGAAAGCTGGTGCATAGCAACAAAGACCCAGGGCGGCCAAATAAATAATACAAAATTTAAAAAACAAAACAAAAAAATAACAGATCAAGAAGAAAGAAAAAGAAACATAATGAGAAATGTTTAAGTTTCAATAACAGTTCTGGCATACAATTTGGGAGAAGGATGTTGACTGTTTTAAATTTCCATGCACGTGTTTTTTATCCCTTTCCTACTGTGCGCAGGGGTCAAGACTGAACTGTAATTTTCTTAGATTGTCACTCAGATCAATATAAACTCTTGACTGAGCTTTTCTCAGGGACTGATAATACCGACCAGGATGCGACTGTGTGGGTGGGATGTAGACAAGTGGTTCCGGACAAATACTTTCCATATTTTTTTTTTTAACTTTCTGTTTGTAATAGTCTAGAAGCTACTGAAATATCAGAAACAGAATGAAGGGAAGACTCTATATTCCATGCTGGGAGTGGTATTTCTTTTTTATCCTCTGGTCTTTATTGCATCTGAATTGAACTTGCAGCTGCCACAACCATCTTTCTATCAAACCTGAGAATGAAGTTTCTGCTGAAGGTGGTAGATTAGAGAAATGTAAAGGACCTGGGGCCTTGATGATGGTACTGAAGCCTCAGCTGAGCCAACCCCTGAACCCCACAACTGCTGGACTTTCTATTTTGAGAGATAAACATCCTTACTGTTTAACAACAATATTTAAATATGTTTAACTGTGGCATGAACAAAAGAGGACCTTTTTAAGCGATCAGAAATATTGACTTACTTATATCTAGTGCTAATGGCTAAAACCTATCATTGCTGAAGATGAAGCAGAGAAGGACAATGAGCAAATTCATGTTATTACATTTCAAATAAGTAAGTTAATTTAAAAAAAATTTCATCTAATGGGTTGGATTTTGGTCTCAGGCCTTTAGTGACAATTCACACATTTGAGCTTCCCTAGAAGACAGATTTTTGCAAGTCTTGCATTTCACTTTAGAATATCAAATGCACCCAATTCTCTCATCTGGAAACGTTTTACACCCATAGAATAAAACTTAAAATTTAGTTTCTGAAATTCAATAATTTTTCAAGGGATCAATCCAGAAGATAAACAATAAATTTGTAAATTATACTTTTGTTTTTGTCATTAAAAGCCTTGCTTACACTTCACCATGAATAATATACATCATGTGAGTTTTGTGCATATATGTGTGTGTTTCTTTCACAGTTAAAGAAAAACATGAGCACTGTTCATTAAGGAATAAAATAAATACATATATACCTGCTGTCAAATGAGATCTCTGGAGGAATGACATGAGTACTGTCCTTGCCAATAAGGAATTTGATTCGATCATAGAAGAGTCTTAAAGTGTGCTGAGACAAGAGAGATTGGCTTTGCTGAATGAGGTCAAGAGGATCTGGTGAGCCCTGGCAGAGAGGACTGACATAACAGTTGCTTTGTTGACAACAATCCGGGTCCACACAGTCAGTCAAACCATCTGAAAAAGAAAAATTTGAAATTTAGCTTCAGGAGAAACAACATAATATAAAATATGCACAAATGGAGAAAAATCTAGAATATAGCCAAAGGTAACTGTCCATGTTTTGAGTTTAGAATCTGTTAAATTCACATATTTCTCATGATTTATCTATCACTCTCTCTGAGTTTACATGGCACATCAGTGAAATCCAAACTATTTTGTTCATAAATCTTTCCTTCCTGAGTCCTCCTACAGTACTACATTGGTTAGCATTTGAAGAGAGTATTCTATTAGTTACCACTTTTTAAAAAATTAATTTTTATTGGAGTATGCTTGCTTTACATGTTGTCTTAGTTTCTAGTGTTCATCAACAGGAATAGACAAAGGAGATGTGGTGTATATATACACAACAGAATATTACCAATAAAATGGAATGAAACTGGGTCATTTGTAGAGACATGGATGGACTTAGAGAGTGTCACACAGAGTGAAGAAAGTCAGAAAGAGAAAAATAAATGTCATATACTAATGCATATATGTAGAATCTAGAAAAATGGTATAGATGATCCTATTTGCAGGGCAGGAACTGAGATACAGATGTAGGGAAAAACATACATGGATATCAAAGGGGAAGAGGGGTGGAAGGTTTTGGGAGATTGATACATATACACTACTGATATGATGTATAAAATAGATAGGGTTTCCTTGGTGGCTCAGATGGTAAAAAATACACCTGCAATGCGGGGATACCTGGGTTCAATCCCTGGGTTGGGACGATCCCCTGGAGAAGGGAACTGGCCCCATTCCAGTATTCATTGACAGACTTTATTTTCTTGGGCTGCAAAATCACTGCAGATGATGACTGCAGCCATGAAATTAAAAGATGCTTGCTCCTAGGAAGAAAAGCTATGACCAACCTAGACAGCATATTAACAAGCAGAGACATTACTTTGCCAACAAATGTCCGTCTAGTCAAAGCTAGGTTTTTTCCAGTAGTCATGTATGGATGTGCGAGTTGGACCATAAAGAAAGCTGAGCACCGAAGAATTGATGCTTTTAAACTGTGGTGTTGAAGAAGACTCTTTTTTTTTAAGATATAAATTTATTTATTTTAATTGGAGGCTAATTACTTTATAATATTGTGTTGGTTTTGCCATACATCAACATGAATCCGCCACGGGGAGGGAGGTGGGAGGGGGGTGCAGGATGGGGAACACATGTACAGCCATGAATAAGACTCTTGAGACTCCCTTGGACTGCAAGGAGATCAAACCAGTCAATCCTAAAAGAAATCAGTCCTGAATATTCCTTGGAAGGATTGATGTTGAAACTGAAGCTCTAATACTTTGGCCACCTGATGCGAAGAACTGACTCATGAAAAGACCCTGATGCTGGAAAAGATTGAAGGCAGGAGGAGAAGGGGATGACAGAGGATGAGATGGTTGGATGGCATCACTGACTCAATGGACATGAGTTTGAGCAAGCTCCGGGAGTTGGTGATGGACAGGAAAGCCTGGCGTGCTGCAGTCCATGGGGTAGCAAAGAGTTGGCCATGACTGAGTGACTGAACTGAACTGATAAAATAGATATCACTCTTTTGAAGTTTCCTTCTTCCTCAGCAAGACCCTCCCTTCAGGAATATAACTATTTCTTATATTTTTTTGAATTTATCACATCATGTATATTTCTGAACATACAATTAACAAAGGCTTACCAACCTAAATTTGTCTGTACTTTAAAAAATTCTCCCAACATACTTGTCTAGTCCTAACTGTCACAATAGAAGTTGGTATCCTTATGGTGACAAAATTACCTGGAGAGCTTGACTCAATTACTGGAGAATTTATTAAACCTGTATATTCTGCAGTCCCACCTATTAAAGCAGAATTTCCTCAGAGCCCAGGATTATGCCATACTTAATCTGGGTGATTCTGAAGCATACTAAATTTTCAGAACCACTTTTTTTGAGAATCTGTAGAAGTGACTAGAACTTACTTGTCCCGAACAGCATTATTTGAGGCATATACTAAGGTAACTTCCTGTATTTAGTGATAAGTGACTCTCTTTCATTCCTAGGCCTTCACCATTTATTCCAGACTCCAGAATCCAGGGTTGTTCCAATAAATATATCACATAAAAGCTTCATTCTTTGGTAGAGGAATGATGTGGTACACAGGGGTTCTAGGTGGAAGGGAGACTTGAGAATATAGTCATTCCTTGGTATCTGAGGGTGATTGGTCCCAGGACCCCCACGGATACCCAAATCAGAAGACACTCAAAAGTGAAAGTGTGAGTCCGCTCAGTTGTGTCTGACTCTGTGACCCCATGGACTCTAGCCTGCCAGGCTGCTCTGTCTACGGGATTCTCCAGGCAAGAATACTGGAGTAGCTTGCCACTCCCTTCTCCAGGGGATCTTCCTGACCCAGGGATCGAACCCGGTCTCTTGCATTGCAGGCAGACTCGTCACCATCTGAGCCATGAGGGGACTCACTCCTTTATATAAAATGGTATAGTATTTGCACATAACCTATGCATATCCTCCTGCATACTTTGTCATCTCTAGATTACTTATAATGCCTTTGTTGTTTAGTGATTAAGTCCTGTCTAACTTTTTGTGACCCTGTGGACTGTAGCCTGCCAGGCTTCTATGTCCATGGGATTTCCCAGGCAAGAATACTGGAGTGGGTTGCCATGCCCTCCTCCAGGGAATCTTCCCACCCAGGGATCGAACTGCATTGGCAGAAGGATTCTTTACTACTGACCAGGGAACTAATACAATGTAAATACCATGTACACAGTTATAAGTATAATGTAAATGCTATGTAAATAGTTATGAGGGGTGCGTCAAATTAAAGTTTTGCTCTTAGGAACTTTCTGGAATTCTTCTTTTTTTTTCCCAAATATTTTTGATCTGTGGTCAGTTGGATCCACAGGTACGGAATGTGAGGATACAAAGGGCTGACTGTAGGTACACAGCACTGTGTTAGGCGCCTGGAAAGTAAAAAGCTCAAACGAACTTTTTTCCTGTTTTTAGGAGCTCAGAGCTTAGTAGGAGGAATAGGCACACAAAACAGCTGACTCTTACACTTGTTAAACCTGCAATAGGTGTTACAAGAGAGTTAACTGCAAAGAGAAGGGGCTGGAGAGATTAACTGAGCATATAGACACTTCATTCCACATCCAATACAGAAAAAAAAATTAAGGTCCTTGCAAGGTCCTTAAAGCAGACAAGTAGCTCTAGTGTCGATGCTTAACAAGGATAAATATAAAGATGCTCAACTTCTTGCTTGCCGTGGAATAGGGAGGTGCGGATGGATCACGGCTCCTTAGGCTGATGATGAAAGTCACGGGCACGGGTTTCATGTGGCTCTTTTGCTGGCTCGCAGGTGCTGACAAGACTGCTCCTGTTGAGCTGGAGGGGGAGGCACCACAGCTGGAGGCAATGGAAGCCAGGCACACCAAGGGAGTAGGCATTTGGAGCAGTAGCCCCAGGGCACCCAGGAAATATTTTTCCCCACATGAGGTCCTTTCAAATTCCCTGTACCATAGACACTACTTTGATTTAAAATGCAGTTTGCTGCTTTCTGGCCTCCGCTGTTAGTTCAGTGTATTTTTGCCCCCGATTTTTGCTTTTCTGTATATATGTTTCTTTTTCACTGATGAATAATTGTTAAGTGTGGATTAGTTTCACTAAGAGGTTCCCTTCTGGTCCCCTTTCTCCCCTCATTCAGCAAATTTTATGAACAGATTTTCTCTAGATTGTAGATGCCACAACCACTTCTCCCTCCAGGACATTGTTCATAGCCTCCTCTTAGCACCTTCCCTCTTGACTCTGCTAATGAAACATCCGATGTGCTGAAAAGCTGGCAAAAATATCAGTCTGATAAAAACCGTTTTCCGATGTCTGGAATTGTGCATAAAATACTAAACAATGAAAAACTGCTTTTTCAGATGGGCAGTCACCTTTATCTTTCAATTGGCAGCAAATGCAGCAGTCATAAGATTGGGCTTTCAGAGGTTTCAGTCTGTCTACCACACAATTCTAACTTATTTTTGAAAAGAAATGGATTTTAAATAAATAGTAATGCCCAAATGATCTTCAAAACTGGAGTCTAAAACTAAACACAGAGCCAATTGAAAATTTGGACTCACATTCTCATAGAATTATGTGCTATAAATTCCAAGCTAATGTTTCATATGCCATAATTGTCTATTATACGGGGTTGACCCTCTAAGACCTCTGTTTTCTGAGAGAATAGTACAACTTCTCTTGAATCTAGAAAGGCTACAGGCAAGCCAACCAATAATGGTATGCAACCCTTGAATTATAATTCATAGGTAAGCCCAGTACATGGGCAAAGATCTACTTACCAATTATCACATTGGATAACACTCCATACAGTATGTCTAGACTGTTACAAAGAAGTGTAAATGACAGTCACACTGCTTGTGTGTGGGTTGCTTTTTTTCTTCCTTTGGCTATTAATGGATCTTTTATCTTTCTGAACTGGAAGCTGTGGCACCCTCCTGACAGCCAGGCTCAAGGTGTCAGATATGGACACATGAAATGTTAACTTATTTTACTTTTGGGGCCTATTCCCTTTAAAGGAATAAAAATAAAAGCAGGCAAAAAAAAAGGGGAGGTTAAATTGTCTTAAAGGACTAAACACAGCATTCACTGATCCTAGCTTTGCCAGCCAGGTAAGGGCCATTCCAGCTGGCTCAGTTGGCGATCATGAAGATCAAGAACACTGATTTCTTCAGAACATTTCTTCACTATTTAACTTTTACCTATTAGATGCATGCCCTTGGTTGAAAGCCGGATTGAATAAGGGAATATGAATGATACAGGGAAAACCCATATTTTCCTAATCCTTAAAATGAATTTACAAATATATATCATCTTAGGGACAGCACCCATATTATCACTTTGATGAAAAGGGACAGCTAGTTCATGGCAGGCTATCCAAAAGGATTTGGCAACATGTATAGATTAGTAAGGGGCTTCTCAGGTGGCACCAGTGGTAAAAAACTTGCCTGCCAATGCAGGAGACACTAGAGAAGGGGGTTCTATCCCTGGGTGGGGAAGGCCCCCTGGAGGAGGGCATGGCAACCCACTCTAGTATTCTTGCCTGGAGAATCCCATGGACAGAGGAGCCTAGTGGGCTACAGTCCATAGGGTTGCAACGAGTTGGACATGACTGAAGTGACTTAGTACGCACACATGCATGCAAGCATGCATAGATTAGTTAATGGCCTTCCAGGTAGCTCAGTGGTAAAGAATCTGCCTATAATGCAGGAAACGTGGGTTAGATCCCTGGGTCAGGAAGATCCCCTGGAGAAGGAAATGGCAACCCACTCCAGTATTCTTCCCTGGGAAATCCCATGGACAGGGGAACCTGGAGGGTTGCAGTCCACAGGGTCACAAAGAATCAGACACAACTTAGTGACTAAACAGCAGCCGCAACAGCATAGTTTAGTTAATACGTGTCAGGTATGGCACTAGGTACTCCCATGTATATTATTTTAACTAAATCCCTGTGACAACCCTGTTCGGTAGACATTCTCATCTCCATTTCACAAATAAATGAGGGGAGGCCGAAATGTGGTTGGAAGAAATCTGGGAGCCATATTAATACCCAGTGTTCTGACTACAAATAACATGCCTGACATTATCATCCAAGCAGTATTACTAGTACTACTGACCTCGGTGTAAGACCTCCAAGTGCCTGATTAATATAATATTTAGCTATTTTAAAAATATTTATTTAAAAAATAAATAAATAAAAATATTTATTTAGTTGACTGTGCCAGGTCCTGGTTGTGGTACATGGGATCTCCAGTCTTCATTGAGACATGCAGGATCTTTTAGTTATGGCCTGTGGGATCTAGTTCCCTGCTGCTGCTGCTGCTGCTGCTGCTGCTAAGTCGCTTCAGTTGTGTCTGACTCTGTGTGACCCCAGAGACGGCAGCCCACCAGGCTCCCCCGTCCCTGGGATTCTCCAGGCAAGAACACTGGAGTGGGTTGCCATTTCCTTCTCCAATGCATGAAAGTGAAAAGTGAAAGTGAAGTCGCTCAGTCGTGTCCGACTCTTAGCGACCCCATGGACTGCAGCCTTCCAGGCTCCTCCGCCCATGGGATTTTCCAGATCAAACCCAGGCCCCCTGCATTGGGAGCAGAGAGTCATAGACGCTAGACCACCAGGGAAGTCCCTTAATGTAGTATTTAGAACACATGAAGTGGTTAAGGTGAAAGAATCAGACAACTTTGGTCTAACCTTGACTTTGCCATTTACAAATCAGTGCAACTCCTGGATTCTGTTTCCTCATCTGTTAGATGGGATGAGTAGAGGGCTGTTGTGAGGATCATCACATGCTATCATGATCATATTAGCACAGTGCTTAGGGTTTAGTAGCTAGCACTCTCAATAAATGTTACTTAGCTATGGTCATTAACCAAATTCTAGTCTGTACAGACAACAAAGAGTCCAGGGACAGAGTCCTAGGGGTAGATGTTAATGGTCTGCAGTGGCAGCTTAAAATGTTCAGACTCACTTTTTTTCAAGTTGCCTTATCACTGACCAGAGGGCAATTAACTTCTCTGTAGCATATTCAGTTCATTAGAACTTGTTCATTTTGTGAACTCTGCTTCGTTAGGTTGTCAGATAGGTAGCAATCTATGTGGCTCTAAATGGACACTAATGCTACAGTAAATCTTTATTCATTGAATTTCACAAGTTCAGAATTTGTTATCATTTGGACAGGGGCTGGACTGAAGCTTAACCTTTTCAGTGTGTATAGAATAGAGGATCTGCCAAGCAAATTAATAATGAAAAGGAAATTGAAGGGCTGATCATTCCAATGATTCAGTTGAACAGAATCTTCTCAGACATTTAGGAATCTACAAACAGTGGACTAATTTTGAATCATTCATAAATATTTACTAAAGCAAGGCCTCTACTAGGCAATCCTGGTAGCTTCATTGTTGCTCTTATAAGCATCAAAGGTAATATGATTGTATTTCCTTTGGAAATAGTCTATAATTCATCTTTTTTCATTTACTCAGGCTGACTTTTACCTTAGTATTTTGCTGCATTAGTAAAAAAACAGTGGGAGAGGTTCAAGGGCATTTGCATTGTAACTGCCTAAATCATTGTTATTGCTATAACCTATACATTAACTTTTCTGCATCAGGAAAGTAAATTGTTTATATTCCACTAATGTTCACATCCTCCCCACCTGCCATCAATGGCTTCCACATTGCTCAGAATAAAAGCCAGCGTTCTGACAAAGACCTGCTTTCTCATAGTCTGGTTCTCCACCATCTCTCTTACCTCACCTCCCTCCCATTACCATATCCCACAACCCCTTCACCACTATTTCTATGCCTGGAAACTTCTCTCCAATGTTAATATGGCCCACTCCTTACTTCATTTAATTCTTTACTCAAATGCCACCTTCTCAGTGAGGCTTCCTCTGACCACAGTATTTAAAAGTTCACCTCTGTTGCACATTCCTATCTTGTTTTAACCTGTTTAAAAATTTCTCCATAACACTTAACAGCTTCTATCATACTGTTTAAAAAATTGGGGGGTTTATTGTTTGCCTCTCATAACTAGAATATAAGATCCATGAAACAAGGATTTAGTCTTCTTTATTCGTTGCTATTTCCTCAATGACTAGAACAGTGCCTGAGTCCAAGTAAGCATTCAATAAATATTTGCTGGATGAATAAATGGATGTCTTAAAAGTCCTATTTATAGGACACTTATAAATGTACCTAGAAATTAATAAATGTTCAATTAATGCATCAAAATATGTAAGTTACAGATGGATTCTTCGTTGACACCACACCTTTATTACCCACTTTATATTGAAAGTGAAAAAAGGTTAAAGTGTTAGTTGCTCATCATGTCCGACTCTTTGCAACCCCATGGACTATAGCCCTCCAGGCTCCTCTGCCCGTGGAATTCTCCAGGCAAGAATATTGGAGTGGGTAGCCATTTCTTCTCTAGGGGATCTTCCCAACTCAGGGATTAAACCCAAGTCTCCTGCACTGCAGGCAGATTCTTTGCTGTCTGAGCCACCAGGAAAGCCCTACTTCAAACATTCTTATTCATTCTCACCACAAGCAGGAAGATGTCAAGTATTATTAGCCTTAGTTGATAGATGATGTGACAAATCCAGTTATAGAATGGTTAACTGAGTTATAGAGTTTAGATGTTCCAACTTCCACTTATATCTGGAGTCACTTGGCAGTTTAGGTTCTCATAACTAAGATGATCTTCTAATAAACGAGTTCCTTGGAAATGAGGGGGGTATGGTCAGAATAAAAAATAATATGCTTCCAATGCCAAGCCTCTTTTCTCAGCCAAAGCTTAAAAGTAAATGGAGGGGCCCTTAAACAGAGCAAATGTTATCAATTCACTGCTCCTTCTATTTCATTTTCCTATTTATTAAACACTGCAGGATGCTGCTGACATTCAAAACATGAGGCTTATTGATCCATGAGCTTATATGTGTTCATAATTCACCCATGGTGCTGATTTCTAGATCTAGAAACACTACATCATTAAACTGGCTTGCAAATAGCTATTGTCCTTAATGAATGGTGACTTGTTATGAAGAATGATTCCTGGAAGATCATTCTCTTTTAGGCAATTACCTTATTGATTTTACCAATGAATATGAATATAGCCCACTGGAAGAGTTTATATAAGAAAAACTTTGACAAACAGGTGACAAATACTTAAAAGATAAGAGGGAAAAAGGCTGTTTTGATTAAACACTCCTATTATGCATCTTTTTAACCTCTGTGACAATCTTTCCACAGTATAAAAATTCACCTTCCTTCCTTTATAACTTGAGTGAATAAAATAATCTTTGATAGCTGATAATTTTAAAAATTTACAATGTTCTCTATAATCTGCCAGTGCCTACCTTTATAGTCTCACCTTCTACCAATCTCTCCTTGACTCACTGTATTCCAGCCACAATAACTTATCTTTCACTTTCTAGAAGAGTCTAGTACAGTTTCACCTCAGGGCATTTGTACATCCTGTTTCCTTGGCCTGGAACATTCTTCTTCTGACTCATGTCAGGCCTCCCTTGCCACATAGACCTGGTTAGGTTCTGCTATACATGTTTATAGCACTCTAAAAATTTTATGGCACTCTTCACAATTGTAAATATATACTTAATTGTGTGGTTTCTTGTTTAATATGTAAACCATAAACTTGTGAAGGCAGAAAGTCATTTGTCTTTTTCTCCTTAGTGTCAAGCACAATACTTGGCACAAGGCAGTGATGAATGAATGGAAAACTGGGTACCCAATTTGAAATGTTGGGCTGAAAGGTAAATATTTGAATCAAACATTTGGATCAGCACTATCCAATAGAACTTTCGCCATAGATAGGAATGCTCTAGATATGCCAGTACTCTTGCCTGGAAAATCCCATGGACGGAGGAGCCTGGTGGGCTGCAGTCCATGGGGTCACTACAAGTCGGACATGACTGAGCGACTTCACTTTCACTTTTCACTTTCACGCATTGGAGGAGGAAATGGCAACCCACTCCAGTGTTCTTGCCTGGAGAATCCCAGGGACGGGGGAGCCTGGTGGGCTGCCGTCTATGGGGTCGCACAGAGTCGGACACGACTGAAGCGACTTAGCAGCAGCAGCAGCAGCAGCAGATATGCCCTAACACAGTAGTCACTAGCCTTGTGTGACTACTGAGCAATTGAGATGTGGCTAGTGCAGCTGAGAAATGAGATTTTTTAAGGTTATTTCAATTATTTTTAAATAGTCACATGTGGCTAGTGGCTACCATATCAGACAATGCAGGTTTTGAGATCTCCAAATAGATGATGAGTGATCTACAAACTCAGCCAAAGAGTACAAAGAAGTTTGAAATTTTTACGAAGTCCAATTTATCATTCTTTTCCTATTGTGGTTTCTTTCCTAGCTTTTATGTTTAAGAAGTCCTTTCCAATCTTGAGATCTATCACCTATACTTTCTTCTAATTGTGTTTGAGTTTTCTTTTACTTTCAACTCATTAATCAGCTTGAGTATTTCTACATATTTTATTCTTTTGGAATATGGCATAAATTGAAAACCTAAGTTTTTTTTCTTAATAGTTGTATCAATTCAGTTCAGTTGCTCAGTCATGTCCGACTCTTTGAGACCCCATGAACTGCAACATGCCAGGCCTCCCTGTCCATCACCAACTCCTGGAGTTTACTCAAACCCATGTCCATTGAGTCGGTGATGCCATCCAACCATCTCATCTTCTGTCGTCCCCTTCTCCTCCCACCGTCAATCTTTCCTAGCATCAGGGTCTTTTCAAATGAGTCAGCTCTTTGCATCAGGGGGCCAAAGTATTGGAGTTTCAGCTTCAACATCAGTCCTTCCAATGAATATTCAGGACTTATTTCCTTTAGGATGGACTGGTTGGATCTCCTTGCAGTCCAAGGGACTCTCAAGAGTCTTCTCCAACACCACAGTTCAAAAGCATCAATTCTTTGGCATTCAGCTTTCTTTATTCAACTCTCACATCCATACATGACTACTAGAAAAACCATAGCCTTGACTAGACAGATCTTTGTTGGCAAAGTAATGTCTCTGCTTGTTAATATGCTGTCTAGGTTGGTCATAACTTTCCTTCCAAGGAATAAGCGTGTTTTAATTTCATGGCTGCAGTCACCATCTGCAGTGATTTTGGGGCCCAAAAAAATAAAGTCTGACACTGTTTCCACTGTTTCCCCATCTATTTCCCATGAAGTGATGGGACCGGATGCCATGATCTTCGTTTTCTCAATGTTGAGCTTTAAGCCAACTTTTTCAGTCTCCTCTTTCAGTTTCATCAAGAGACTCTAGTTCTTCTTCACTTTCTGCCATAAGGGTGGTGTCATCTGCATATTTGACTCAGCACCACTTACTTCATAATGCTTCTTTTCCTACTGACTTCTGATGTTTGGCTTTATCAGATAGTAACTACTTGTACTGGGGTGTGTTCCTGAGCTTTTATTTGGTTGTATTGGTCTGTCTACTCTTACATTAGTATCACTTTGTTTTAATTACCATAGTTTAAAATTATTCTTTAACGTATGATAGTTCTAGCTTGTTCTCACTATTCTTTGTTTTAGCTATTCTGATTCAGTTAAAACAATGTCTAAACTTTTCTCATGTCAATTCATATGAGCCTGTAATATATGGTGATTACATTTTCCAAATCCTAAATCAGGACACTAGCTTTATTAACAGCAGTGCTTCCTAAGGCCCACCTGACTTCACACTCCAGAATGTCTGGCTCTACGTGATTGACCACACCATCGTAGTGATCCGGTTCATTAAGATCTGTTTTGTACACTTCTTCAGCGTATTCTTTCCATCTCTTCTTGATCTCTTCAGCATTTACTAGGTCTCTACCATTTCTGTCCTTTATTGTGCCCACCTTTGGGCAAAATATTCCCTTGATATCTTCAATTTTCCTGAGGAGATCTCTAGTCTTTCCACTTCTGTTGTTTTCCTCTAGTTTTATGCACTGTTCATTAAAGAAGGCCATCTTGCCTCTCTTTGCTATTCTTTGGAACTCTGTGTTTAGTTGGATGTACCTTTCCCCTTCTCCCTTGTTTTTTGCTTCTCTTCTTTCCTCATCTATTTGTAAAGCCTCCTTGGATAACCACTTTGCCTTTTTGCTTTTCTTTTTCTTTGGGATAGTTTTGTTCACTGCCCCTTGTACAATATTACGGACCTCCATCCATAGTTCTTCAGGCACACATAGTTCTTCAGATGGAATTCTGGTAGAGGTATTCAAAACCATAAAGGATGATGCCATCAAGGTGTTACACTCAATAGGTCAGCAAATCTGGAAGACCCAACAGTGGCCACAGGACTGGAAAAGGTCAATCCTTATCCCAATTCCCAAGAAGGGTAAGTACTAAAGGATGGTCAAACCATTGAACAATTGCACTCATTTCCCATGCTAGTAGAGGAGGGCCTGGCAACCCACTCCAGTGCTCTTGCCTGGAGAACTCCCATGGATGGAGGAGCCTGGCTGGCTATAGCCCATGGGGTCACAAGGAGTTGGACATGACTGAGTGACTAAGCACCCATGCTAGCAAGGTCATGCTTAAAATCTTGCATGCTAGGCTTCAGCATTATGCAAACCAAGAACTTCCAGATGTCTAAGCTGGGTTTAGAAAAGGCAAAGGAGCCAAAGATCAAATTGCCAACATTCACAGGATCATAGAGAAAGCAAGGGAATTCTAGAAAAACATCTACCTCTGTTTCACCAACTATGCTAAAACCTTTGACTGTGTGGATCATAACAAACTGTGGAAAGCTCTTGAAGAGATGGGAATACCAGACCATCTTACCTATCTCCTGAGAAACCTATATGCTGGTCAGGAAACAACAGTTAGAACCCTGTATGGAACAACTGATTGGTTCAAGATTGAGAAAGGAGTACGACAGGGCTGTTTGAGGTCACCTTGTTTGTTTAACCTGTATGCTGACTACATCATGAGAAATGCTGGGCTGGATAAATTACAAGTTGGAATCAAGATATGTGGGAGAAACATCTACAATCTCAGATATGAAGATGATACCAATCTAATGGCAGAAAGCAAAGAGGAACTAAAGAGCCTCTTGATGAGGGTGAAGGAGGAGAGTGAAAGAACCAGCTTAAAACTAAATATTAAAAATACTAAGATCATGGCATCTAGCCCCATTACTTCACAGCAAATAGAAGGGGAAAAGGTGAAATCAGTGACAGATTTCTTCTTCTTGAGCTCGAAAATCACTGCAGATGGTGACTACAGCCATGAAATAAGGAGATGATTGCTTTTTGGCAGGAAAGCTATGACAAACCTAGACAATGTGTTGAAAAGCAGGACATTACTCCATTGACAAAGGTCTGTACAGTCAAGTGGTCATATACGGTAGTGAGAGCTTGACTATAAAGAAGGCAGAACGACAAAGAATTGATGCCTTCAAACTGTGGTGCTGGAGAAGACTCCTGAAAGTCTCTTGGACTGCAAGGAGATCAAACCAGTCAATCTTAAGGGAAATCAACCCTGAATATTCATTGGAAGGACTGATGCTGAAGGTGAAGTATTTTGGTCACCTAATGAAAATAGCTGACTCATTTTAAAAGTCCCTGATGCTGGGAAAGATTGAGGGTAGGAGGAGAAGAGGGCATCAGAGAATGAGATGGCTGGATGGCATCACCGATGCCATGGACATGAACTTGGGCAAACTTTGGGAGATGGTGAAGGACAGGAAGGCCTGGCATGCTGTAGTCCATGGGGTTGCAAAGAGTTGGACATGACTGGGTAACTGAACAACAACAACAAAAATGTGGTTACCATAAGGTTAAGTCTCCTCTTTCAAGCACAAGATTGTGCACATGCTGGGTGCTTGTTGACTAAAGGGATACATGAGGTTAAGACATTTGATAGATTTGTGATTTCTGTGGTAATTAGTTTATATATATAAAATGCAAAAGAGAGTTTTCTCTTTTCTTGCATATTAAAAAAATCCAAGTGTTCTTGGTTCTGTTTTTACTGTTTAAGGAGTTCTAAGGTAGCTCCGAGACCTGTGACACCCACATATTCAATGTAGCCCAATTAGTTACCAAGAGTCACAATGCACTGAATCAGAGTGTAACTAAAGTCAGAGCTGCAGGAAGTAGCAGTAATATTAATGACTATTCAAAGCTGATTGCAATGCAAAAAAAACAATCCTGCCATTCTTTATGCATCAGCAATGATATGGAGTAATGAGATAGCAGCTACTTGAAGCAACTGCTTGAAAGTTACTGTAACTTTTTTTGGAAACTGAAGATTTCTTAAGAATTAACATTAAAAAAAATAAGGACCATATTTTTCTCCCCAAAAGGTTCAATTGGTACTTTCTGATTTAATTAAAACTCACACACCTACATGCACAAACAAGTATGCAAATATTCATCATAAGGCATATCCAACCATTCTGGATGGCTGGAAATGAACCCTGCCATTCTGGATAGTTGGAAAACTGAGACCAACAAATAAAGGGCATTTAATGTATTCTTAGGGGTATTACTTAAACAGTATAAAAACACATTTATTGTCCAAAATTTCAGTCATGGGACTTTCAGAGGCTATTTAATCCATCTATTTAATCTATCTTTCCATCTCAAGGAAGAGCTAAATATTTATTTGCCATCAGTATCATCTTAATCCAACCAAGGAGCCTCCCTCTCCTACTCCCTAAAGAGACAATCATAAAAATATACTAAAATCACATCGGGTCTTTCATTTTTGATTCTCACATAGATGCACATTTTTAAAGAAATGTTCGTAGGTCAAAACAGATTCAGCAACATCTTCTATAACTTTTGCATCTATATATACCACAGATATTGAAATTTGCTAATCCACTATTTCATTACTATTTAATTGATCCATTCATTAAACATTTTTTAAAATTTTATTTTATTTTTAAACTTTACAATATTGTATTAATTTTGCAAAATATCGAAATGAATCCGCCACAGGTATACCTATGTTCCCCATCCTGAACCCTCCTCCCTCCTCCCTCCCCATACGCTCCCTCTGGGTCGTCCCAGTGCACCAGCCCCAAGCATCCAGTATTGTGCATCGGGAGAGGGTGGGGAGATTTGGGAGAATGGCAATGAAACATGTATAATATCATGTATGAAACGAGTCGCCAGTCCATTAAACATTTTTGACTCCCCTGAGGTAAAGTTGAGGCCACAAAAAATGCTTGATAATTAAACATTCAATTATTTTTTTAAAATAAAGCTGTATATTATTAAGGGAGGAAACTTACTGTGGCTCAACACTGAGTCAGAAATTTTACTTGCATAGGTTGTTAAAGTATTTTCTGAGCATATCATTTGAATCAATATATCAATTGAGAAATTTCTATCACTACACCTTCAATCCTTTTTGTAAGTAAGCAGACTACCTAGGTTTACACTCTGGCTCTGTCATTTACTTTCTGTATGATCTTGAGCATTTTATTTAACTTCTCGGTGCCTCAGTTTCCTCATTTGTACAGTAGAGTTAATAGTAGTTTCTACCTCATGGAGATTAGGTGAAATAATTCACATAAAGGACTCAGCACAGTGCCTTGTACATCGTAAGCACAATACAAGTGAGCTAATATTACTAGTAATTATATTTGGCACCAAACTATGGACTCTGGGACTTCTTTGGTGCTCCAGTGGTTAAGACTCTGCATTTCCAATGCAGCAGGTGTGGGTTTGATCCCTGGTTGGGGAACTAGGATCCCACATGCTGTGTGGTGTGGCCAAAAACAAACATAAAAAAATAGACTCTGGGTCACACTTAATATGTAACAAGAAAACAATATAGACAGGATATAATTAAGTGCTGGATTGTATGGTGTATATGATAAACAGCATGGTAGACTAGGGTGGTGGATGTCAGGCATCATGGGAGATACAGCTTGAGTTGGAACTTAAATGATGGACTGAGAATGATGGGTGTAGAGGATGAGGCTTGAAAAAGAAGATGAGTCTTGGTGAACCATAAAAGGCAAGTTAATAGTTGATCAGTGTACCATTTAATTGAAAATCTCACTCTGGCCTCCCAAACAAAAATTTTAATTTAGATAGGAAGGAACAGTCTCTTCAGAAGATGGTCTGTTATCCTTTGTGTTGACAGAGTGGTGATTGGTGTAGTTTATCATCTCTCAAGTAGTTCACATGAAATATCTTGTTTAATACTTACAACAACCCTATTAGACAGTTATTATTATCAGACCCATTTTGAAGATAAGGAAACTGAAGCACAGAGATAGCAAGAAACTATTCCCAAACCCAACAGCTATAAGTATATAGCAGAGCTCATATTTGAATCCAGAAATTCTGACTTCAAAGCCCTGTGCTCTTAATGAGAAAGTTGCTTCTACTTAAAATTCATAAGGTCTTATACCTTTTCAAGGCAAACTGTTAGCTAGAACAATAAAAGAGGACACTTTTATGCCCAATTTTGTGCTTAAATGATGATTGTAACCTTACTGTTTTAAGCCCTACGTGCTCAAATGACAAGGTATGTAATTGTCCAGGCACAAGTAGAAACCTTGAGGAGTTAAATTTAATAACCTACTTCATTTTTAAGTTAATATACAGAAATTAGAAATAATTTTTTCCTGTCAATTTCATGTTTTCTTGATTAGAAAGTAAGAGGATGTATTGTTTTAGGCTCATTCAGAAGTGATCTGGGTTGTTTTGAGGCTGATTGTACAATGCATTAGATGACTTTGTTTGCGAGACTAAAATAGAAGTGGTTACCCTGAGGCCTCAGAGCCACATATGGCTTTTTAAAACATGTGCAGCTCTTGAATTAAATATAAAATTTCTACTGTGAATTGTCTTGATGCTGTGTCCTTTGAAAGATATAAAGTGCTACTAAAAGGTAAAGACACAAGAGGGAGCCCTAAATAACTAAGAATAAAGATAACTACCTCATAGTGTGTGTAGTGTAAGCTACATCAGCATCTGACAGTTTAGACGTTGGCACATGGGTTTTATATAGCATAATAAATGCCATAGGTATGGGAGCTGGCATGGTTGTAACAATTAAGAAAAGAGAAACTGAAGTCATATAGCCTTGAATTGGAACCTTGGTTCTGGCACTTTTGAGCTGTGTGATCTTGGAAAAGTCACTTACCATTTTCACTCCAAGCATTAGCCTTTCTATTTAATAATAGGGAAAATATTACCTATACCTTATAACGTTATTGTGAACATGAAATGACATATAATACATACAAAGAGTTTGGAGTATTGCCTGGTTACAGTAAATATTCAATGAATTGAGATTCAAAACATAGTATGACCTTATATTGTTTAAACCAAGGATTCCTAACTTCCCCTTTTGGCCAGATTGGTCATCACTGTGCTAGAGGCTGGGATATTCCTTTCTTATATGAACATTTAATAAATGACTCACCTCCATCATTGTCCAAGTTATCTCCACAAAGCATTTCCATGACAACATTGCAGCCTGTCCCACTCCAACCCACCTGACACACACAGTGCCAACCATTTTGATCCAGGGTACATCGCCCATTTCCAAAGCAGAGCCCCGGGCAGCCATCTGAAAAGACAGCAGTGAGTAACAAATTCAGAGACATCAGAATGGGATTGGCCAACGATGATGTATCTGCCCATAGGGAAAAACTGAATCATCTGGTGAGATGTTGAGATGAGCTGCTAAATAAATGGAGGAGGGGCTTGCTTGCTTATACCACTTTCCCAGGGAACTTGTTATCCCTTACTCTGCTGTGCTTTTCCTTAGAGAGCCAATTAAACATTATTAATGCTAACCCCAATTCCCAACCTCTGATTCAGATAGGATAAAAACTATGATGGGGACAAGTAATGCATTTTGTTTCTTTTCACAAAAGGTATCTCCTCATTTCAATCAAAACTGGATGGATGATATTGTATCCAGTTATGCGAAAAAGGTGGGATAAGACAGCCATCTCTAGGAAGAGACACTTCTCCTAACTACTGCCACTCTGTGCTGATTTTTCCCTAGTGGTATGTTGCTTCAGGACTTAGGTATGTTGGTATACAGTTCAGGTCATACCATTAATTGCCCATATGGTGCCTCAGAAATATGCTGCACTTGCTTTACATCATTTCAGCTTTTCTCATGAAGATTATTATTGATCTGAGAGCTAAGGATTGATTTTTTTTTTTTACTTATCTGGTATTTCTCTCAGAAACTAGCATAATAGTATACCTGTTGTAAGTGCTCAACAAATGTTGGTGGAATTCATGCATGTCAAATTTAGACTTTCAGAATTCTAGGGATAACTGAATAAATATAGTCAAGAGGAAATCGTTATGCTTAAATGACTTCTATCCACTGGTAACCCTAACCATAAACGCTGATGACGCTCTCTATTTAGACGTTTAGTTTCTCAGGGATGACCTACTCTCTGTACCAGTGGTTCAGAGATAGGCTATCCCCAAGGACAACTCTGCATGTCCCAAGTGCTCGAGAGAGAAATAAAGGCATATTGCTTCTGGAAATTTCCCCAGTAGCAATGCAGGACAAGATCTAGATTTTACAAGTTCTAGATAGTCCAATGAATGCTCTTTTCATTTTCTCTGTTTGAAAGAAAATTCCAGAAGTATAAAAAGCAAAAGAATGCTGTTTTTAATCTGTAGAAGCAACCCAGTATTTCTTACAAATGGTCTTTCTAGCAACTATCAACAACAGAGGAAGAAAAAAAATGACAGATGGCTGTTAAAAAATATGAAAAGATTATACATATGTATATGTTCATCACAAAATAGTATAGGATGAACATGCATAAGATCAAGAAAGAAATTTATCTAGTTCCAGTCTCAGGCACATACAAAGGAAAAAGAGAAACTAGGAATAATTTGAATGGGACATTTTCAACCTTCTGAGGCTAAGGTAATGAAAGGCACCAGGGTATCTGACAGAAAAACTCTTGTAGTCTCTATCAAATGCAGATCCCTGGGGGAATGGATGATGAGGTACTAACAGGGGAATAATTCTGCCCTTGAAAGGATACATGGACATAAAGCTACATTGTTATGTTAAATAAAAAGTTCAGCTGTCCACCTAAACCTAGTTTATTTAATAATTACTTCCCTGTCAATATAAACAGACACACACACACAACTTGACATAAAGACAAAGAAAAATAATTCTTAAAACTGCTTAATGATCTATTAAACTCTATGGCAAAAAAAAAAAAAAAACCGCATGGATATTGGGAAAGCAAATTACTTTTAAGTCTATTATAGCATGAACCTGGCAATATTACACTTAAGATTGCCAAAATTAAAAACAATAACACCACCACCACCACCAAAACCCACCAACAATTTCTTTCCCACATGCATATTCTCTGCTTAAAATAATTTTCTCTTATAAAACTAGAGAGAACAAGCTTACCTCGGACAGCATCTAAGTAGTGAGCTAAAAGGGGGGAAAAGAGTGATGGAATGAATTTCTGGGAGACCAAAGCTATACAAGTACTAATGGTTTACCATCTGTTTTGCCTGGGAGGAGAAGAGAAAACTGTGAACACTGAAACGCCTGCAGCTCAAAAGTTGGTACACTGGCCTGTGTAGTTTGTGAGTAATATTTTCTTTGGGAAAGATATTAATGGCTTTTCTGCAAGGAACTCTATTAGGCTTCCTAAAAAAGTGTCACATTTCGTTAAAAGTATAAGAACTGCATTTTTATATTTCAGTAGTAACTTTCATGAGAGAGCACTAGCTTGAACTTCTTATTACTAGTATCTTTAGAAGGGGGTTCTGGAGTAGCCACTTTGGTAATCATCGCAATATTAGAATCCTCCTATGTGAAGGCAATAAACTTACTCTAGTACAGGAATGTAATTACTTAAGCTGCATCTGAATCTCACCCCTCACCACCTTTTTAATGAATTTTAAATATTTTCCACAGTCATAGAACAAGACTTACTGTACCTTTAGTAGAGTAATAATACAGTTTATTAAAATTGTGTTATATATATTATACATTATTTTGGAATGTTCCAACCATTATAACAAAATACTTTCATCTAGAAATGAAAGCTGTAGTATAGTCTACTGGGGAAAAAGAGCTCACAACAATGAACTGGGTATCCAGGGGCTCACGCTTGCTTTTGCACTGTATGAATTTTCTGTGTGTTCATAGAATGACACTGGAACATTGTGTGACCCACTTTCCTTAGCAGAACAATGGGAATCGTACTTGTCCCTCTCTATACATGGGAAACCTTTGTGGCAGATACATGTGTGCGTCAAGGGCTATATTTTTTTAATTAAGTATTTTATAATTGAAACATTAATTAGTGTTTTTTTATGGTGTGAAGACCATGTGATACATTAACTATGACATAGACTTTTTCATACCCACAGACTGTTCTCCCAGGCAGTATCCTAAAAATTTGTGAAATTGGTGATGAGGGATGACACAGCCTGGATGCTTTGTTACAAAGTATCTATACTACCCAATAAACAATTCAACACAGATTTTCTTTTGATGGTAGGTCAGGAGTGTCTGCCTTATGCATTAAAGATAGTCCTTAATGCTATTGAATGGCCGCTGATACAGTAGTGCCATTTAATGAAATGGGACTTAGAGGCAATCTAAGTACTTTCAACCAAAACAATTCATACTTTTCAAAAGGAAAAATGGCCAGTGAATGCTACCTTTACAACAAAAGCACTTCTCTTATTAACTAATGACACTATCCTAATGTATCATCTTTCAGTTGAGTAACTCAAAACACTTGAAAGCAGAAAATACAAAGAATACCAAAGTAATGAAAAAGAAAATGGCAAAGAAGTAAATCAAATATTATCCTCAAAACAGGAAACCTCCTAGTTAAAGAAACTTTCAAACTTATGGCCAACCCTCCTACTTCTCTCCTCCCATTTGAAAGTCTACAAAAACCCTGGTGATTGATTTGTTAGACTGCTTTACTTTCTCAGTTAATCCAATGTACTTTGTTTCAAGTACTTACCAATTGTGCAGTGGTCGCCCTCCCATCCAGGGCTGCACTCACATTTTCCATCTTTGCACTGGCCATGCTCAGCACAGTGAGAGTGACAGGAGCGTTCTTCACACGTTGGTCCAACCCAACCTTCTTCACATTGGCAAATTCCCCTTGCACAGACTCCATGGCTACCACACTCCATGGTACACAGCTCTGTAGGGAATTTAAAGAAGATATATTTACATATTTTATTACAACCAAAGTCTACTCTTTCAAAAACACATTACAATGACCAAAATTTCCGTCTATATATATTCAAAAGGTCACAAAGACTTGTAGCATGTGAGTGAATGTACAAAGAATTCTATTAAAAAAAGGTAATTATGTCTCTATGTATAAAATAAACTCTAAATCATCTTGCTTTTGAGGAGCCTAAAAAATGAAAATAGCATTCAAGGCTCAGAAATGAAGTCAGTGGCAAACAAATGTAAAGTGGTTTTCACTAAAAATTCATTAGGACCACAGAAATTTTGTTGCAGAGATTTTTGTGATGCTATAAGAAATCACTGGAGAAAACACACATAGTAAAATAGTATCCTAACTTCATTTGGGAAGACAGGTTTTACAATCAGAAAGGTGATAACTTTCTACTACAATTCATAATACACAAGAGGTAAAGCTGCCAATGATGGCAATCAACTGGTTTCCCTGATCATACTAATGATATTTGCATTTATTTTAAATATTTAGAATGACTCTTGATTGATTATTATACATCTTCTTATCTCAAAATGTCATTCAATATTTAGCCAATGTAATCAATATGTATTACCAGTTCTGTCCAGTTTCTCTCTTCTGTCTCACTGACTTATTTTTTGAGGCACACTGAATATTAATAAAATCATGACAGTAGAAAGCCCAAATAAAAGTTTGGTTAGACTGTTTCTTGATGAAACTCCCTTGCTGGAGGGGCAGAAAGGAGATAAAAGCCTGTCAAAAGAATGCCATAGGTTGGGGGTGAATGAAAAAGAGAATATTCTGGAATCCAAGTGAGTTTTATTACTATCTAGAATCATATATTCACTAATTCATTCACAAGTATTCTTTGAGGGTCAAGGTATGATAGAAAGAGTAATGGGCTTGGAAAAAGAATTCTTCTGCATAAAATCTGTGTACAGTTAGGCAATCAGTAACATGTTTTCTTAATCTCTGCTTGTGTAACTACACAATGGAAGTGATAATATTTATACATGACAGGGCCATCGGGCAGTTTGAGATATATCTTGGAGGTAGAACCAATATGAATTCCTTAAGAGTGGATATAGGAAATGAAGGAAAAGGAAAACATACAAGTCTTGGCATAAACAAAGGGGTGGATAATGCTGCCACTAACAAAATGGGAAAAGATGAAAGATCAAACAAATTAACTTTGAGATGACACAGAGATAGCCAAATGAAAATATCAATTAAGCAGTAAGATATATGAATTTGATAGGACCAAGCAAGAGATATGAAACTGGCAACCATTAGCAAATAGGTGGTATTTAGCATTTAGGCTTGAGACAACATGATATCTTCTAAGGAATGAGTTCTTTGGAGTTCCATTATTTAAAGATAAAATAGAAAAAGAGGAACCATCAAAGCAGACTGGGAAGGAGAGGATAGTGAGTGATAGAAGGAAATTCAGTAGATTGTGGTGTGGTAGTGGTGATATAGTCACTAACTCATGTCCAATTCTTGCAACTCCATGGACTGTAGCCCACCAGGCTTCTCTGTCCATGGGATTTCCCAGGCAAGAATACTGGAGTGGGTGGCCAGTCCCTTCTTCAGTAGATCTTCCCAACCCAGAGACTGAACTCACATCCCCTGCACTGCAGGTGGGTTCTTTACTGCTGAGCCACCAGGGAAGCAGCTAAAGCCAAAAGAGGTCAATATTTTAAGAAAAAGGGGGTAGTTATGATGGGGATAGAGTAAGGGTATAAAGTAGGTAATTAAGTAGTTAACCCCACTAGGGGATTGCAAGTAAAGAAAAAAGTATGGGAGACCCTATTAATTTAACTCCATAAACTTAATGATCACACAAGTAGCTTTGCTAAACCACAAAACCAACCAGGCTTGTTTAACAATAAAACTATGCAACAGAAGCATGTGACATGCCCCCAAACAATAAAATAATGGTGGCATGAGACCCACATCCTGCCTAGTGAGTTCAGTAAGTTAATGATATCTAGGACATGCTCCTCTGCATGCACTAAAAACAAAATATAAGGAAAAGGTGACATTTACTAAAACCTGAGATGATTGATGCTGGACTGGAAGAAAAAGAAGCTAGAATCAAGATTGCCAGGAGAAATATCAATAACCTCAGATATGCAGATGACACCACCCTTATGGCAGAAAGTGAAGAGGAACTAAAAAGCCTGTTGATGAAAGTGAAAGTGGAGAGTGAAAAAGTTGGCTTAAAGCTCAACATTCAGAAAACGAAGATCATGGCATCCGGTCCCATCACTTCATAGGAAATAGATGGGGAAATAGTGGAAACAGTGTTAGACTTTATTTTTCTGGGCTCCAAAATCACTGCAGATGGTGACTGCAGCCGTGAAATTAAAAGACGCTTACTCCTTGGAAGGAAAGTTATGACCAACCTAGATAGCATATTCAAAAGCAGAGACATTACTTTGCTAACAAAGGTCTGTCTAGTCAAGGCTATGGTTTTTCCTGTGGTCATGTATGGATGTGAGAGTTGGACTGTGAAGAAGGCTGAGCGCTGAAGAATTGATGCTTTTGAACTGTGGTGTTGGAGAAGACTCTTGAGAGTCCCTTGGACTGCAAGGGGATCCAACCAGTCCATTCTGAAGGAGATCAGCCCTGGGATTTCTTTGGAAGGAATGATGCTAAAGCTGAAACTCCAGTACTTTGGCCACCTCATGCAAAGAGTTGACTCATTGGAAAAGACTCTGATGCTGGGAGGGATTGGGGGCAGGAGGAGAAGGGGATGACAGAGGATGAGATGGCTGGATGGCATCACTGACTCGATGGACGTGAGTCTGAGTGAACTCCGGGAGTTGGTGATGGACAGGGAGGCCTGGCGTGCTGCGATTCATGGGGTTGCAAAGAGTTGGACACGACTGAGTGACTGAACTGAACTGAACTGAGATGATTTACCATTTTTAGCATAAGTTACCACCTTTTTGCTCATTTCCATAGCACCATGACAATCCTGGCTTGACTATGTAGAGACAAGAATACTCCCTCACCAAACATGGAGGAGAAACTGATGATGGAAGTGTGATGTCTATTCAAGAATGAGGAAGAAGGCAGTGTTCCCCCTCCATTTTTCTTTTGACTATAAAACTGTGGCCCACTAAGTTTTCAGGGCGAGGCACCCTCTTGCTCACCTACTTGCAAGCCTCACAAGGGTCCTAGACTAATAAATTACTCCTTAGATATCACTTTGCCTCTCACTGAATTCTTTCTGAGCTGAGACATAAAGAACTGGAGCTCCTTGGAGTGCCCAAAATGCCACCTAGAGGTTTCAGTTACATGTAAAATATTGCTGAGAGGTCAATGGGCAGAGAAGTACCCATTACATTTACCAATATGGAAACTGTTGGCAACTTTAGGAAGAGCTGTATTGATAAAGTAGTAGTTGTAAAGGCAGGTTGGACTGGGTGGAAGAGTGAATAGAAAATTGTGTGTGGGACCACCAGATTGTAAGAAAATTCCAGGACCAAGAAAATACCAAAAAAAGGGGGACTTACCCTAAAAAATGCTTGCTCAAGTAGGTTAATCTTGAATTAGTGCCAACATTGTATATCTTGATTCTGAATCTCTGATTGATAATCTGTATTTTAAAATTTAGTTCTTGTAGTGAACTTGATATTGTAATTATATTCCCCTTAATGGCTTCCCTTAAGACACTAAAAACTGAAATGAAAGGGCCTTTCTAAGATTAGGGAACTAAATAGGTCAAAGGCAATCAAACCAGAGCTGACTGAAGCAATTAGAGGCAAACATTTTGCATACATTGCTTTATACAACTATAAATTTTAGACACAGAGGAGTATCATTATTCTGATGATTTCCTGAAAAGTAATAGGACTGGATGAATAGCATCAGCAAAATGGCAGACTAGGCTATCCTTAAACCACCTCAACATAAACCTTTAGGAATGCTGAATATAATATAATATTTTTTATTTATTTATTTTTAAATTTTATTTTATTTTTAAAATTTTACAAAATTGTATTAGTTATGCCAAATATCATAATGAATCTGTCACAGAATATAATATAATATTTTTAAAAATTGCCTGTCTTAGTTCATGAGAAAAAGAAATTCTCAAATGCCAATGGAAAGCAGATGCTAACATACAAACATGTAAGCATGTAAGTCAACCCTCTGGCAGCCTAGAGGGGTTATTATATCCAGTAATGACTAGGGGCTTGGGTATCTGTGTCCACAAAGGGAAAAGAGATGAGGTCTTTGGCCCATTTAAGATAGGGGGTTGGAGCAGAAACTTCTGCAGAAAGCAAGGACAACCCTTGAAAAACTGCAACCTCAATAAATGGGGATTAATAAACTATCCACTAGCCTAGAGAGATGGCAAGGAAGCATTGACTATATAATAACAATAATTATAAAACTGGGGGATTAGAAAACAATAGTGAAATAAAATATTACCTTATCATATTAGGTGCAATGGAATCCCCTGTGTGCAATATTTCTAAAGCCTTATGTTCTTCAGGAGTTAGGTAAGAGATACTTTGTCAAGTATGCATATAAAAGTGGAAAAGTGATTGTGACCTAAGTAATTTTTACTATTCTCTTCTGATAAGAACTAGAAAATCTAGACAAAATATATTTAAAATTTTGTTGAATATTACTAGAATTCACAAAAGAGTAAAGGGTTACTGGGCCAACTTCCAGGAGAAAATGATAACCCAGAGAGGTGTCTGACATTTATAGATGTTTCTCTTCTAGAAATGTCTGTCAGTTCTGGTGGATGCAGCTGGAAGGCTCAAAGGTTGAACAGAGCTTTTGTCAATCTTATGGGTACAGAAAAAATACTTGACTAGATAATGGCTAAAAAATTTCCAATACTGAAGCCAAATATTGAAGCAAAAGTGAAGGAACAAAAAAGAGAAAAAGACAGATTCACAATTATAGTCAGAGATTTTTATGATTCCCTTTCTCATTAACTGACAGAACAAGCAGATAACTCAGAAAGAATATGTAATGTTTGAGAATATGACTAACAAATTTGATCTAGTTGATAATACAGAATACTGCATTAAATAACTACAACATACACAGAAATTTCAAGTACACAGAAAGCATTTACAAATATTGACCATAGGCTGGGTTGTAAAGCAAGTCTCAATGTATTTCTAAGTACTCAAATTATATATAACACGTTTTCTCCCTACTATGGAATTAAACTTGAAATCAGTAACAAAAGATAATGATAAAATCCACATAATTTAGAAATTAAGAAATAGTCTTCTGGATGAACTATAGAACAGAGAAGAAATCATCATGGAAATAAGGAAATATTTTGAAATGAATGAAAATGTCCTCAGTGGAGGACAGAGGAATCTGGCGTGCTGTAGTCCACGAGGTCACAAAGAATCGGAAATGATTTAGCAACGGAACAACAACAACAAATATGTAAAAATTTGTGTAATATAACTCAGTCCATATGTATAGGAACATTTATAAGATAGAAAGGGGAGCCAGCTGAAAAAACAATGACCCAAGCATCCAATTCAAAGAAATTAGGTAAAGAAGAGCAAAGGAAACTCCAAGAGGGTATAAGGAAGAAGATAATAATTTTAAAAGCTAAAATTAAGTAAATAGGAATAAATATGTGATAGAAAGAATCAACAAAGCCAATATGTGATTATTTGCATAAACTAATAAAATTGATAAACTCCTGATGGGGCTCACTAAGAAGAAAATACAGAAGGCCCAAATAACTAATATTGGGAATGGAAAAGATTGTTCAGACATAAAACATCATAAGAAGGTAGCACAAATAACTTTTTGTCAATACATTTAAAACTGTCAGTGGAATGGACAAATTCCCAGAAAAATCAAGCTTATAATAATGCACACAAGGAAAAAAAGGAAACTTAGTATTTTCTATAAAAATCTTAATAAACAATGAAAAATATCCCCCCACAAAAATTACAATCTCAGATAACTTCATTTGTAAATATACCAAAATTTTGAGGAAGAAAAATTGCCAATCTTGAATAAACTTTTCCAAAGAATAGGAAAAAAGAAAACACTTCATAGTGTGTTTATGAGGTCAACATAACCTTGATGTAAAATTCTGACAATGATATTATAAGAAAAAATACAGGCTAATCTCACTCATAAATATGGATGTAAAAACTCTGTAAATACAGCAAAACTAGTATTACATAACAGGAAATCATATAATTACCCATTTGTATTTATTCTAGAAAAGCAAGATTGTTTTAAACTTTGAAAATCAATAATTGCAATTCATCATATATATAGAGTAAAAGATGAAACTCATATGATCATCTTCACAGATACATAATGAGTATTTCATAAAACACTAAACATTCATTCATGATAAAAATAGCAAACTAAGACTAAAAGCAACTTTAACCAATAAAGATAAGCTACAAAACCCCCACAACAAAAACATTATTTAATTGTGAGATGTTGAAATCGTTTCTTCTATTATTGACACTGAGCAAAGATGCCTATGATCATCACTTCTATACAACATAATTCTTGAGGTCCTAGCCAGTGCAATACTGTAAGAAAAGGAAAAAAAAAAGTATAAAAATTGAAAAGGAACAATTATTATTCAAGGATAGTATGATTGTTCATATACAAACTACAAAAAGAATCTGTATAAATTATTAGAATTAATATGCTTAATAATAATTTTAACACAATATTTGTAAGACCTATACTGGAAAATTATTAAAATTTGTGAGATAAACCAGAGGAAAAACTGGATAAATGGAAAGCTACAACATGTTCATGAACAGAAAAACTCAAAACTAAAGATGCCAATTTCCCCCAAATTCTCCTGCAGATTCAATACATCCCCAATCAACACCTCAGCAGTTGTATGTGTGTGTTTGTACGTTTATGTGTATATTGATCAGTCAGAGAAAGGAGCAGAATAAGGTGAAAAGACCTACTCTAGCTGATAGGAAGACATTATAAAGCTATGTTAATTTAGACAGTGGGCGTTGGTACAATGGCAAATAGACCAATCAGAGTAAATAGATTCCTAAAATAGATCCATACATACAAGGATACTTGATTTATGGTAAAGGTGGTACTGTAGGCAAATGAGAAATGACTACTGTTTTAAATGGTTCTGGGAAACTGAATATCCTTTTAAGAAAAATTCATCTCTACTGAATCTTACATACAAAATCAATTTCAGATAAAATGTACTAAAAATAAATTGACAAAGCTTCTAGAATGCAGCATTAAAAAACACTTTCATGATCCTTAGCACACAAAAATTTTTTAAAAACTGTACACAAAATGCTAACCACAAAGATAAAAGATAAAATTGGACGATATCAAAATTAAGAACTTCTTTTAATCAAAAGATAGAGTAAACATATGCTGTTGGTGGTAGAATATATTCTACCACAGGTGTTTCCTATCTGGATAATTCACTGAGTTGTACACCTAGCACTTTTGTCCTTTTCTGTATGTGTATTATGTTTTAAAGAAATGTTAAGAAGTTAAAGATAATATGCAAAACAACATAAACTGAATATATAATTTCCTAACCAGAAATAGAGGAATAAGAATAAAGATAACCTAGGTAATCAGAGAAAAGGCAGAAAAAGGGTAAAAGTCAATGAAAAAATAAATGATGTAAATAGGAGACAGAGAAGAAGTTTATAGGATATAAATCCAAACATGTCAGTAATTATAGTAAATAAAAACAAATTGAACTTGCAGTTTAAAAGACTGAGACTCTGGAACTGAGTGAAACAGAAAATGTAGTTTTGTTCTTTCTGTTAATAAGAGGTGTGCTGAAACATACTAATACAGAAAAGTTATCAATAAGAGAAAAAAGCATGGTAGTAAAGTACCAAGAAAATTGCAGTAGCTACAATATTATCAGATGAAATAGATTTCAAGGTGTAAAGATCATTATGGATAGAGTCATTATATAATGATAAAAGGATTAATTCACCAGGAAGAGGTAACAATTGTGATGCTGTAAGAAAATATAGCTTCAATATATATAAAGCAAACCTTGACATACTTGTAATAAGACAAATTGAAAATTTCACCATCAGGAATAAAAAGATAAAAAATTAATGAGGATGTAGAAAAGCTGAATAGTGCAATTAAAAACTTTAATATAATGAACATGTATAGAACCCCAAAGCTATGACTATAAACACACATTCTTTTCAAGAACATACAGAATACTCAGAAAACAGACAATTATTAGTTTACAAAGGAAAGCTCAACAAATGACAAATATTCTACACCATACAGATCATGCTGCTTCAGCAAAATGCACTTAAATTAGAAATCAGTGAACAAAAAGCAAAAGCAAAAATGCAGAAAAGTGCTCCTTAAAAATATACTGTAAAATAATTCATGAATCACATAAAAATTATATTGGAAATTAGGAACTGGGTAACAATGAAAATACTATTTATAAAAACTTGTGGGATGCAGCTTAGACAGTAACTTAGAGGAAACTTATATCTTTTCATACATTTAGTAGAAAAGAACAATTGAAAATTAATGAACAAAGCATCCAACTCAAGGAGTAAGAAAAAAGATTACACATAAGTAGAAGGAGGAAACAATAATAGTAAGAGCTAAAAGTTAATGAAGGGAGAAACAAAGAAACAATAGAGAAGATGAACAAAACCAAAATTTGTGTCTTTGACATGAATAATAAAGTAGAGAAAGCTTTGAAAAAATAGAATAAGAAAAAAAGAAAGGAAATGATGAAAATAAATATTAAAGTTTAAAATATAAAAGTAAATGAAAAAGTACTATAAACAATTTTATGACAGTAAGTTTGAAATCTTAGATGAAGTAGATGATTTTTCAAGAAAAAAATGGATTTGAGAAGAAACCGAAAGCCTGGATAGATCTTAAAGACATTGAAAATGGCCCAGATGATTTTACAGGTATATTTAGTGAAACTTCTAAGAGACAGGTAATCTCTATTTTAAGTCACACCAGAGAACGTGAATAGAGAGAAGACTTTCTGAACTATTTTATGAGACTACTATAATCTGGTTCCAAAGTAAGGTGAGAAAAGAAGAAAGGACTTTTTTGTAGCCTCATCTCACTTATAAACATGGATGCAAAAATCTTTAATAAAAGATCTGGAAATCAAACCAGATACATACAAATATAAGAAATTACAACAAAGTAGGCATGAATGCTAGGATGGTTTAACTTTTGAAAATCTATTAAAATAATTGATCACTGAATTAATCCATTTGACTTTAATCTCATTTCATAATGGATTAAAGAAAAACTATCATATTATATACAGAAATAGTATTATATAATATTATATATTTATAATATATTTCCTATTTATAATATAATCTCTTAGCACAATAGGACTAGATGGGAATTTACCGAATATGATAAAGGTGATTTACCAAAACCCTAAAATAAGTATCAAACTTAGTAATAAAATAACATGGTTCCCTTAAAGTCAGAAGTACCACAATTAACTACTGCTTCTAATTCAGTATGGTACTGGATAACTTAGCTAGCACAATAAAGCAATTAAAATATAAAATGTTTAATGCCTGTAGTAAAGTGTTAGTCACTCAGTCGTGCCCAACTCTTTGTGACCCCATGGACTGCAGCCCACCAGGCTTCTCTGTTCATGGGAGTTTCCAGGCAAGGATACTGGAGTGGGTTGCTATTTCCTTCTCCAATGCCTGTAGAGGAAGATACAAAACTGAATATACAGGTGAACTATGAAAACAGGAAGAGAGGATAGCAAAGTTACTGTAAACAGGATTAACAGAAAAAAATCAGCAGCATGGCTATATATCAGGCACAGCCAACTATAAGTAGAACGTACGATTTTTTTTAAAAAGATCCCATTCATAATAATAACATATCTTGCAAAAAAAAACCTTCAATGTCCTTTCATGCAAGAATTTAAAATGTTTTGAATTGAAGGACACATACAAAGACTCAATCAATGGAGAGACATACTATGCTCATGGCTCACAAACCTCAATATCATTAAGATGTTAATTTTCCTCTACTAGTTGTGTAAATTCAATGTAATTACAGTCAATATTCCAATAACCTTTTTCATAGAGCTTGAAAACCTGACCTTAAAATCCATATGAAACAGAAAAGACTAAGAACATTTCAAAATATATTCATTGATACGTGCATGTGTGTGTGTGTGTGTCCAACCTAAATGTACATCAACAGGAAAGTGGATATATAAATTTTGGTGTGTTCATACGATGCAAAAAACAAAATACAGAAGTTGAACACAGTAGAGGTACAAAATTGATAAACCTTCAAAACATAATGATAATGGAAGAAAGCAAGTTATACATATGAAATTTAAATATATGCTGATCAAGATATTTTTACGGATATATACTTATTGGCAAAGAACTTCCAGATGTTCAAGCTGGATTTAGAAAAGGCAGAGGAACCAGAAATCAAATTGCCAACATCTGTTGTATCCTAGGAAAAGCAAGAGAGTTCCAGAAAAACATCTATTTCTGCTTTATTGACTACACCAAAGCTTTTGACTGTGTGGATCACAACAAACTGTGGAAAATTCTTCAAGAGATGGGAATACCAGACCACCTGACCTGCCTCCTGAGAAATCTGTATGCAGGTCAAGAAGCAACAGTTAGAACTGGACATGGAACAATGAACTCATTCCAAATTGGGAAAGAAATACGCCAAGGCTATATATTGTCACCCTGCTTATTTAACTTATATGCAGAGTACATTATGCGAAATGCCAGGCTGGATGAAGCACAAGCTGGAAACAAGATTGCTGGGAGAAATATCAATAACCTCAGATATGCAGATGACACCACCCTTATGGCAGATAGTGAAGAAGAACTAAAGAGCCTCTTAATGAAAGTGAAAGAGGAGCGTGAAAAAGCTGGCTTAAAACACAACATTCAGAAAACTAAGAACATGGCATCTGGTCCCATCACTGCATGGCAAATAGATGGGGAAACAATGGAAACAGTGACAGACTTTATTTTCTTGGGCTCCAAAATCACTGCAGATGGTGACTGCAGTCATGAAATTAAAAGACACTTGTTCCTTGGAAGAAAAGCTATGACCAACCTAGACAGCATGTTAACAAGCAGAGACATCACTTTGCCAACAAAAGTCCATCTAGTCAAAGCTATGGTTTTTCCAGTAGTCATGTATGGATGTGAGAATTGGACCATAAAGAAGGCTGAGCACTGAAGAATTGATGCTTTTGAACTGTGGTGCTGGAGAAGACTCTTGACAGTCCCTTGGACTTCAAGGAGATCCAACCAGTCCATCCTAGAGGAAATCAGTCCTGAATATTCACTGGAAGGACTGAGGCTGAAGCTGAACCTACAGTACTTTGGCCACCTGATGCGAAGAACTGACTCATTTGGAAAGACCCTGATGCTGGGAAAGATTGAAGGCAGGAGGAGAAGGGGACAACAGAGGATGAGATGGTTGGATGGCATCACCAACTCAATGGACATGAGTTTGAGTAAACTCCAGGAGTTGGCGATGGACAGGGAGGCCTGGTATGCAGCAGTCCATGGGGTCACAAAGAGTCAGACACAACTGAGTGACTGAAGTGAACTGAAAATGTTATCAACAATAAAAAAAAAAGAAATGACTGTCTTTAGGGACAGGGGCTCAGAGGGTAAAACATCTGCCTGCAATGCCGGAGACCTGGGTTCGATCCCCGGGTGGGGAAGATCCCCTGGAGAAGAAAATGGCAACCCACTCCAGTATTCTTGCCTGGAAAACCTCATGGACGGAGAAGCTTGGTAGGCTATAGTCCATGGGGTCGCAAAGAGTCGGACACGACTGAGCGACTTCACTTTCAGTACTTATTTTCTGTTGAATAAATAAGTGGTTTTTCTTGTTGTCATTTAGGCACTCTGTCATGTCTGACTCTTTTGCAACGCCATGTACTGCAGCCCATCAGACTCCTCTGTCCGTGGGATTTCCCAGGCAAGAATACTGGCATGGGTTGCCATTTCCTTATCCAGGAGATCTTGCCAACACAGGGATCGAACCTGTGTTTCCTGCATTGGCAGGCAGATTCTTTACCACTGAGCCACCAGGGAAGTCCATGTAAATAAATGGAGATGTGGCTTAACTTCAGCACTTAATCCCTCTCTCCAGAGATATAAGCCACAACTCGTAATCTGACTGACAGTTTCAGCCCCACAAGGATCCAGGTGAGAAGCAATATTCGCCTGATGAAGGAAATCCTCTAAGAAATAAATCACTACACATGGAGAAGCAGGTTTCCAACATGAAGCATTCCTCACTTTGAACTGCATCCACACTCTTGCAATTGCATCCATTTCCAAATGGAGTTTCTGGACTGATTCTAAGATGTTTTCAATCCCAATCTTTTATGATCAGCAGTGCTGTGGGTGTGGGGGAAGGACTAACAGAAAAACAGATTCTGGCGACTGTATAATTTATAAACATGATAGACATGATATTTGTTCTAATATATTTGTCTTATGAATAGTTCTTTGTGCAATATTTTCTATCTGGTTGAAAATACACTAACATTACAGACTACAAAATATGACAAAAGAATGCTAAAACATAAACAGTCTTCTGTGCCAATATATTGGAAAAGAACATGAAAAATATAGGCAGACACTTTAAAGTTCTATTGAGACATTTCATATTTAATAAGTTTCTTTATGCATGTCAACAATGAACAACACTTGAATAAATTGGACTAGGATACAGCTGGAACACCTCTTTGTTGCATGCTGACAAAGAACTATTTGATTAAACAGTAAATCCTTCACAGCCTACCTCAGAACCGTTTCTCTCAGATTTACTTTGTAGACAAAAATTCTTAGTAAATTCTGTTATTCTTGGTACTTTGGCTGTGCTCAATGTTAAACAATAATAATATTGGATACTCTGAAATATTAAGTCTGGGTATCAGTTGCATGTGTGCTAAGTAGCTTCAGTCATGTCCAACTCTTTGCAACCCCATGGACTGAAGCCTGCCAGGCTCCTCTGTCCATGGACTTCTCCAGGCAAGAATACTGGAGTGGGTTGCCATTTCCTCCTTCAGGGGGTCTTCCCCACCAGGGATCGAACCCACCTCTCTTTTGTCTCCTGCACTGGCCGGTGGATTCTTGACCACTAGCACCACCTCAGAAGCCCTGGGTATCAAGTTGCAAAATATGCATGTAAGTAATATTTTAAATAATATCATATGGCATTCTAAACAAGAAAAGGACATCTTTTATGTAAAAATTCATGAAAAATACGAAAGTATTACATGTCCACTTGTTCAGCATCCAGAAGAATCAGTTAAAGATTAAAGGAAAGCAGACTGGGAGCATAAGGAAAATAAAGAATTCGGGATGAAAGAACCTGAATACATAGAGACCTTCTCTTTGATAGACTATAATACAAATTTTATTGGGGAAACTATGAAGATTTTCTCATTGTTTTTTGTGATTGAATATGGGAAATAAGAGTAAGGGAAATAGTAAGTTGATTTGATAAGTGTGAGCATTGTCCAAATCAAGCAGGTTAAGAACTGGAAAAGTTATTAGAGTGTATACCCAGTTGTTCACTAAAATCAAGCAATGGCCCAACCAAAAATAGTAGCATCACCGACTCAATGGACATGACTTTGAGCAAACTCCAGAAGATAATGAAGGACGGGGAAGTCCGGCACACTGTAGTTCATGCAGTTGCAAAGAGTCAGACACGACTTAGACACTAAACAACAAGAATAAAGGGTGTACTTGGTATTGTTTTTCAGCTCCTTGAATTCTTCAGTGGTAGGTATTCTACTTGAGAGTGGAATAACTGTTAACTTTGTGGCACACATGCTCAGGACACATGCAGGTATACACACACACATGCATATACACATACACTTTGAGTCCTTGTTTCTCTGAAAAGCAGTTGGGAAAATATTAGTTGATAACATATCTATTAGTTGATAATGTATCTATTAGTTGATAACACACTTATTGCACAGAACTAAATTCAATACCACCTCCATGCAATCTTTATAGTACTTTGCTATGCCAAAGATTTGGTTTTAATAAAAGTTGGAAAGGGAAAAAAGGGAACCCTCTTGTACTGTTGGTGGGAAAGCAGATTGATACAGCCACTATGGAGAACAGTATGGAGATCCCTTTACAAAATAGGAATAAAACTAGCATATGACCCAGCATATACCCCTGGGAACCATAATTGAAAAAGACACAGGTACCCAATGTTCACTGCAGCACTATGCACAATGGCTAGGCATGGAAGCAACCTAGATGTCCATTGATAGATGAACGGATAAAGAATTTGTTCCGTATATACACATGGAGTACTGCAAAGCTATAAAAAGGAACACATTTGTGTCAGTCCTAATAAACCAGATGAAGCTAGAGCCTATTATACAGAGTGAAATAAGTCAGAAAGGGAAAGACAAATATTGTATACTAAATACTGTATATTAACGCATATATATGGAATCTAGAAAGATGGTCCTGATAATTCTATTTGCAGGACAGCAAAGGAGACGCAGACATAAAGAACAGACTTTTGGTCAGAGCTCAGGAGGGAGAGGGTGGGATGACTTGAGAGAGATTGAAACATATACAGTACCATATGTAAAATAGACAGCCAATGGGAATTTGCTGTATGATGTAGGGAACCCAAAGCCAGTGCTCTGTGATTACCTAGAGGGGTGGGAGAGAGGTTTAAGAGGAAGGGGACATGTGTATAATGTGGCTGATTCATGCTGATGTATGGCGGAAACCATCACAATATTGTAAAGTAATTATCCTACAATTAAAAATAAAATTAAATTTAAAGAAGATTTGGTTTTACTGTGGGCTGTATATCACATTTCTGTGTTTGAAGTGTAACAGTATATCTCTTATTTTACACAGAAAACCTATGACATAAGCATAACACTTGTCTTTTAGCCCCAGCATCACAATGGGCTTCAATATATTTTAGTAACTTCACACTATTTTACATTTGAACAACAATTTGATTGAAGAGACCACAAGATGATACAACATGTCAGCTAGCTCTTTCTGTACACAGAAGCAGCAGTAACAGCAGCAGCAGCAACAACAACACACTCCAACCTATAAAAACTCTTGAGATGAGTCTCAAATTCTTGGATAAGAACTAAATGTGAAAGGATCTAGTGTTGAAGATCAAGAGTGGAATTGACTTTCAGCTTAATGCTTCCTGGATTATGTTTATCATGTGGTTTTGGATTTCCTTTATAAATTGGTGAAAAGTTCTTTGGCAAATCTGAAAAACCTGACAAGACAGAAAAATCATGCCTTGCTTACAATTTTTGAATTCAATAAAATACTCAACTGGCTTTTTTTCAATATCTAGAATACTTCCTTTGGAATAAATCCTGTTTGCTTTTCGGCCAAATGAAATATTCTCTCATAACTCAAGACTGTATATTGCTTAGCTCAGTGATCAGCGGCTGGAAACACTGAGGTTGAGGTGAATCTCTACTCATTCTTGTCCACAGATGCAAAACTGTCTCAGTCCTTTGATTACAAACCCAACACACTTGTCTATCCAATAATATCCTCAGTTAGCAAAGAATGCTGAAATCTAGACACTTGTCACACAAATGCTTTTCACTTAACCCAACAAGGTAAAACCCTTCAGAAGAAAATATTAATGCTGGAAACTCCCAATGTATGATTCGTGATTTGTAGCAGGCTCTGTGCTCTGAACTGATTGTTCAGCTATGGAAAAGTTTGTATTGGTCTATCCACGGCTCTGTGCTTAGATTCTCTTATCATCATTTCTACCTATTTGCAGGCTGTGATCTCCCAAAAGGGCAAGCCAAAGACATCACAATATCAAAAGTATCAAGGTATCAAACCTATGTTCTTGGCCTCAATAAAACAGTGCTCTCACTTATTAAACAATAAACAACTACTACTGGAGCAATTATTATTACATCCTGGCTCAGAGTGGCTGCTTGAGACATTTATTTGTAAGTTAGAAAGCTGCTTTTTATGTATGCATGCTAAGTCGCTTTAGTTGTGTCTGACTCTTTGCAACCTGATGGACCATAGCCCGCCAGGCTCTTCTGTCCATAGGATTTCCCAGGCAAGAATACAGGAGTGGGTTGCCATGTCCTCTTCCAGGGGATTGTCCTAACCCAGGGATCAAACCCTCATCTGTTATGTCTCCTGCAGTGGGAGGCAGGTTCTTTACCACTAGCGCCACGTGGGAAGCCCCGTTCCTTATATATAAAGCTTAGCATTCCTTTTGGCATGACTGGACATACTGTTAAAATTGTGCTAAGGAGAACTTTCTCTTCCTTCTGACTGATATTACACCTCTTTTTCCTCCTTGAAAAAATGTTGACATTACCTCTCTTCTCCCCCAAATGAATTTCATTAGTCCCCTTGATGGACACCTAAAACTCTTGCTTGGGGTTTTTCTGAGGCAATAAGCCTCCCAAGTGAGCATGGAAAGGTCTACGTCCCCTGAAGCTCTATAGACGATGCACTGAGAGATCTTCAGACACATCCAAACCCTCAAACATATCTGATAGCATACTTCAGTGGTAAAACCAAAGCAGTTGGCTGAAAGGATATTTCATGCAGGTGGGAAAATTTACTCGGAATGAACGAGAGCTTATACAGTCATTTTTACCCCATTCAGCACTGTTGCTAAGGGCTCTTGGGATTTAGAAAATGAAGTCTAATTGGAGTTCACAAGAGAGACACTGCTAGCGGTCGTCAGGCAATCTCTGAAACTGATAGGCTCTCCCTGCATCCTTAATGCGGAAGGTGTGTTCAAGGCATTACAGAGGCACTGCTTTCTGTCATAGACCTGGGGAAGGGCTGCATACATATTTACAAAGCTGCCACCATTGCCCAGCAGACCATGCACCTACGGTTTATTTTTACCCCTGTAAATAAATATGACAAGGAGAGACAAAATGTAAAGAATCCAGAGTCAACAACATCCTCTGCACGACGATGACAAAAGCATATAAATGTCCTTATATATCATTTGAATGCACAACTTAGTGCTGTTTAATACATTTAGTCTTTATAATTTTACTCTATGGAAATCACTAAAGTGGTTAAAAGGCTGTCTGGTTATTAGTGTCATCTGAACTCTAAGAGATATATTTTATGTTTCCTTAAAGCTGCCATATTCACTGTTCTAAGAATTAATAATGGATTATTATATAAAGAATTTGACTTCATATCTATCCTTGTCCCATAATATCAGCATTCCAGAGGTTGTACTGTACTGTGGGAAAGCTATGGGTAGGAAGTATATTAACCTGGCTATATTTACACAAAGTTAAAGTCCTTGACTTTCAATTTCACAGATATCATGTTACATATTTCTCCCTGACTAGTCCATCATCACCTTAAACTCAAAATATTTCTAACCTGCCTTTTAATTTCTACTCATAACACAGTTTTTTCACCCTGATTTCATTATTTTTGTTAATATCATGATAATGTTCCTGGTTTCTAAAACTAGGAAACTTGGCATCATGTTTTCATATTCTTCTCCCCTTCTGCTCATATTTAGCCAGGTCTTTCAATTCTTTTGTTTTCATTTCCACTTCTAGTTCTCTCTCTGAGAGCCAGCATAGCATAGTACTTAACAGTCGGGACTCTGAAGCCTGAATTCGTGGGCTGGAATACTAGCTCAGCTATAGATTAACCATGTGACCTTGGGCAAGTCACTAAATCTTTCTGTGCTTTCGTTTCCCACCTATAATATGGGTTGTTGTACCCCACTCCATTACTCTTGCCTGGAAAATCCCATGGACGGAGGAGCCTGGTAGGCTGCAGTCCATGGGGTCGCTAAGAGTTGGACACTACTGAGCGACTTCACTTTGACTTTTCACTTTCATGCATTGGAGGAGGAAATGGCAATCCACTCCAGTGTTCTTGCCTGGAGAATCCCAGGGACGGGGGAGCCTGGTGAGCTGCCATCTATGGGGTCGCACAGAGTCGGACACGACTGTAGCGACTTAGCAGCAGTGGCAAGGACCAAATGAGTAAATGTATGTAAAGTGCTTATAGTAGGGCTGGGTGGACAATAAATGCTGTGTGTTAGCCATTATGATGATCTCTGCTAATCAGGACCACCATCATCTTTTTCATCTTGAGTCTTACAAAAACCTCCTTATTGGTTTCTCAAATGCTCTGTTCTCTCTTTAAACATGCCACAACCAACTATAAGCTAGAATAATAGGGTGTTAGGACCTCGGAGAGCTAGAAAATTCATCAAGTTCAACCCCTTAATTTGATATCCAAACCTCCTACCTTTCCGATATTTGCCCTGAAGTTCAGCTATTGCTTTGTAAAACCAGTCAATTCCAGTTCTACTTTTTGGAATATGATCTTTGTATCTTTTAAAAGACTTTAAAAAAATGTGGACCATTTTAAAAGGCTTTATTGAATTTGTTACAGTATTGCTTCTGTTATATGTTTTGGCCCTAAGGCAAGCGGGATCTTAGCTCCCTGACCAGGGATCAAACCCACAGTTCCTGCATTGGAAGGTGAAGTCTAAACCACTGGACCACCAAGGAAGTCCCCTCAATTCTATTTTTATGTAGCCAAATTACAAGGTAATTTGTTGATTTGGGCTGATATTGGTTATTCTCTTCCTTTCACCAATTGGTTTTATTTCTGTCCTTTTGATCTACCTAAAATTGACATAGTCTCTCTTCTACTAGTCAGCCTCTTGGATAATTGAAAATAGCTATTTGATCTCAAAGTTTTTCTTCTAACCATTCCTGAGTTTAGGTGTTCCTCATTATTGCATGGCTTGTCTCACTTAACATTTGGGTTTCTCTTTGGACAAGGCACAACTCTCGTCATACATTAGGTGTAAAAATATCTCATAGTTTCCCAAAGCACAAAGGATCGTCCAACATCCTTAGCCTAGAAATTGAAACTCTTCCTAACCGAACCATAATCATTACCTTTCTGACTTTAGCGTTCGTCATTCTCCTTTTTGCATCCTTGGCTACAGACGAATTTGACTACCAGCCCTGATCTCAAATCACCTTCCTTTTCATGCATCTAGAGCTACATCATGTTTTCTCTTCCTTGAATGCTCTTCCCACAACCTATCTCCATCTGCTCAAATGATCTTTCAGCTTGAGTGACGGCGTCTGAAGGCAATAGTCCATGGTTCATGATGCTTCAAGGCAAGGAAGATATCACCCTCTCTGTACTCACACAGTGCTTTGTTTACACATCCATTATGGCTGTTACTAGGGGCTTCCCTCATAGCTCAGTTGGTAAAGAATCTGCTTGCAATGCAGGAGACCCTGGTTCGATTCCTGGGTCAGGAAGAGCCACTGGAGAAGGGATAGGCTACCCACTCCAGTATTCTTGGGCTTACCTTGTGGCTAAACTGGTAAAGAATCCGCCTGCAATGCGGGAGACCTGGGTTTGATCCCTGGATTGAGAAGATCCCATGGAGAAGGGAAAAGCTACCCACTCCAGTATTCTGGCCTAGAGAATTCCATGGACTGTATAGTCCATGGGGTTGCAAAGAGTCAGACACGACTGAGTGACTTTTCACTTCACTATGGCTGTTACTGCATAGAATCTGTAACTGTAGTTTTGTATACATATACTCCTTACTATAATATAAGGTGATGAAGGCAGTAGCTGAGTCTCAATCTTTCTTTTCTCTCTTAAATTTCCTAACACATGATGATCACTCAATAAATATATGTGGAATTATTTCATTAATTTATTTAGTAAACATACATTGAGTACCCTATGTAGCTCAGGGTATAACAAGACCTTAAAATATGTTTTATACATCAATTACTGATAAATATAAAAGTGTATGACTGCAGTTCTCAGTCTGGGTGACTAGAAAAAGGTTGGCACCATTGAGAGAAACCAGGGCATCTAGAAAGGGCGGTGATTGACTGGGAAGAGCATTGTGTTTGGTTTTAGACATCTTGAATTTAAAATGCTGGCACAAGATGTAGAATGGTAGACATAGAGCTGGCATTTTGCAAGCTCCATGCTAAGTGCTGTTGTGGATACAAAAAGAAGGCAGGCAGTCCTGGGCATATATCTGGAAAAGATGAAAACTCTAATTCTAAAACATACATGCACCCCAGTGTTCATGTTGTTGCTCAGTCACTCAGTCGTGACCAACTCTTTGAAATCCCATGGACTGCAGCATGCCAGGCTTCCCTGTCCTTCACTATCTCCCAGAGTTTGCTCAAACTCATGTCCATTGAATTGGTGACGCCATCCAACCATCTCATCCTCTGTCGTCCCCTTCTCCTCCTGCCTTCAATCTTTCCCAGCATCAGGGTCTTTTCCAATGAGTCATCTCTTCGCATCAGGTGGCCAAAGTGCGTTCATAGCAGCACTATTTACAACAGCCAAGACATGGAAACAACCTAAATGTCCATTGACACATGAATGGACAAATAAGATGTGGTGTACACACACACACACACACACACACCCAGGTGGCACTAGTTGTAAAGAACCTGCCTGCCAATGCAGAAGCCACAAAAGACATGGGTTCAATCCCTGGGTCGGGAAGATTCCCTGGAGAAGAGAATGGCAACCCATTCCAGTATTTTGCCTAGAGAATGACACGGACAGAGGAGTCTGATGGGCTACAGTCCATAGGAGTGCAAAGAGCTGGACATGACTGAAGCAACTTAGCATGCACGCAGCACACATGGAATACTACTCAGCCATTAAAAGGATGAAATAATGCCATTTGCAGCAGCAACATGGATGGACTCAGAAATTATCATACTAAGTCAGGCAAAGATAAATATCATGTGGCATCACTTATATGTGGACTCTATAAAAATGATACGAATGAACTTATTTACAAAACAGAGATAGACTCACTGACACAGAAAACAAACTTAAGGCTACCAAAGGGGAAGGGGAGGAGAGGGATAAGTTAAGAGTTTGGGATAAACAGATACACATTACTATATATAAAATAGATAACAAGGATGTACTGTATGGTATAGGGTACTATATCCAATATCTTTATATAACCTATACTGGTAATGAATCTGAAAACGAACATATGTCTATGTATAACTGAACCACTTTGCTATACACCTGAAACTAACACAACATTGTAAATCGACTCTACTTCAATTAAAAGAATTTTTTTTTTAAGCAGCAGGAAAGGGAACTGTTAATTCTTACACACTTGGCTAAGATTAACAATAAGTCAAAATAATGAGAGAAAACCAGTGGCAATGAGCCACTAAATTTCTCTGCTAGATACTCAACAGTAAACACCAGAATCTCTATTTTCATTCTTATCTTCATTTAGTGGGGACTTCGTTCTACAGAATCATTGGTTTGAAAGGACTAGAATGTAACTTGCAAACCAGCAATAAACACACTAGACAAATGCCCCTGCTCTTTTGGAGGAGGAAAATTTTGTATTAATTTGAGGTTTGGTTTCCAATTTTTAAGAACACCAAGAACAATCCAAAATCAAAGGGGAGAGGTAGCTTCAAGTCACTCTGTTGTCATCTACCTCCTGGGGAAAACCATGTTTTGATCTACGACTGAGTGAACCACCCCCAGAAACCAAAGTGTCCTTTAAATTGAAATAATACAAAATATAAATGACCAGCCAATAAATTACAATTATGTGAGATTTTTTTTTATCAAAGTAGAAAGTATAAGCTAACTTCAAAATTATAGAATGTATTTGCAAATAAAAAACAAATATTTTGATTACTTCCATGATAAGTGAAAATAACCCCTTAATCTTTTTCATTTCATCATGTAAGGCCAGGCTCAGATTTACTTGGTTCACTCTTATAAAAGGAAATGAAAGTCAAAACTCTTATTTAGGTTCTAATATATTCAGCCACATTTCATATTTTCTTTAACAAGTCTAAATATTAAAACAGCTTTTAAATATGAGCACATAAAATAAACAAATTATCTTTATCATGAAAGCACTCTGATTTTACTTTCCTGCATATATAAATGATGACCCTTTTAAAGTTATCCAGACCCTGTAACTGTCAAATTCTTAACTTCCCACTTTTTAATAAAAATGATTTCCATAAAGATTAGAAATTAATCTAACCTGACTCTCAAATCTAATATATTTTAGTGCTGGAAGCTGTAAAAATTCACCTATCTACTTTTAATAAAGAAAGTTTTTTCAATTTAAATATACATTGCATTTAATAAGCTTGCATGATAATTTCAACAATGTTCATGGGTTCTTTAAATTACCTTCCTGCTGTGTCCAGGATACAATCCAATTTCATTTTTGAGCAACCGAGTTAAGAAAAGGTTTCAAAATCACAAAGTGATTTCTGAATGACAAAAGTGAAAATGATTAGAAGACAGCCAATCAGACTGGATCTTATCCCTGACTTAAAAGAGAAAAATAGTTTGCCTATATTTATGTTAACCTAAAATATGTGACTATTGGATATATCTAAATGTTTGACCAAAATCTTTTACCCAAATATTTGTCATTGTGAAGATCGGCACTCCTTCCTTTTTAACTTTCCACCCATTTATCCATCTCATAAATATTTGTTAAATGTGCATCATGGGTGAAGCATTGTGTTAACTGGTGGAAATACAACAAAGATAGATATGTACTCTGCCTTCATGAGCATAAAATCTACTGCATAAATATCCAAAGAGCTGTGTAGCCACACACTGTGATAAGTACTATGGAGGGACAAGACAAAGTGCAATGCCTATAACAGGGTGCCCTAATTTAATTTGAGGATGCTACAATTTTGACCTCATTCAGGTACTGGTATTTAAGTTGAAACCTATAAGCTGCACGGGTGTAAGCATGTGGTGATGGGGTAGACAAAACAGATAATGTGTGTTCGAAGGAGAATAAGAGAGATGAGTAGAATAGCGTGAGATAAGACTGGAGAAAAAATGGTGGTCAGAGAATTCAGGACCTTGTAAGCTTTGCTACGGAGAAGGCAATGGCACCCCACTCCAGTACTCTTGCCTGGAAAATCCCATGGACGGAGGAGCCTGGTAGGCTGCAGTCCATGGGGTCGCTAAGAGTCGGACATGACTGAGTGACTTCACTTTCACTTTTCACTTTCATGCACTGGAGAAGGAAATGGCAACCCACTCCAGTGTTCTTGCCTGGAGAATCCCAGGGACAGGGGAGCCTGGTGGGCTACATCTATGGGGTCACACAGAGTCGGACACGACTGAAGTGACTTAGCACAAGCTTTGCTAAAAATTTTGGACTTTATTGTAGCAGCAGTGGAAAAGTATTCAAAGGTAGTAAGAGAGTGACAAAAATCAGATTTGTATTAAGAAAGGCCTCTTTGAATACAATATAGAGAATGGGGTGGAAGGAAGAAGAGTAGGTTCAAGGAGATCATTTAGGTGACTATTATAGGAGTCCAGGTGACAGACACTTGTCACTAGGGTGAAGGTAGATGCAATGGAGACAGAGAGAAAAAGATGTATTCAAAATATTTTTGGGAGGTAGAGGCAACCAGACTTGGAGTGATTAGATAAAACAGTGGTGAAGGATATGGAGGTAGCATGAATGATGTCTAGATTTGGCATGGGCAACTGTGTGGGTAGTTATGTTATTTTTATCAATATAGGGAATAGTGGAGGAAGAGCAAGTATTTTGGGGAAGATCACGAGTTCAGTGTTAGACATGTTGACCTGAGGTGCCTGTGAGGAATCCAAGTGAAAAAGTTAAGTAAGCAGATGGATCTATGTGTTTGGAATTAATAGAGGTTAGGAGTAGAGGTTAAATTTGTGAGTCACAAGTAGAAACAGTAATTGAGGCCAAGGGAGTGAATGTAGACCAAGATGAGAAATGAATAGAGCCTAAGACTGAGAAACTTTAACATTTAAAGGTCAAGTAGAAGAGGAAGATCCAGCAAAGGAGAGTGAGAGGAATTAGCCATAGATGTAAGAAGAAAATCAGAAAAATGTATTGAGTTGGCCAAAAGTTCATTTGGGTTTTTCCATACGATGTTATGGAAAATTTCGAATGTACTTTTTGGCCAACCCAACAGTATTACAGAAGCCAGCAGAAGAGTTTTCCATAAATACGGAGCTGTGGCTGTGCCAAATGCTACTAAAAGCAAATATGATGAATATTTAAAAGTGTCCACTGTATTTAGTAAAATGATGGTCACTGGTAACTTAAGTGACAGCTGTTTTGGTAGAGTGATGGGGGGGGTGGGTAGAAGCCTGAGTCAAATGGTTGATGAATGACAAATATTAAATACCTGTATTATATATTAAGATATATTAAGGATACAAGAATTAAAGCTAAGGTCTGTCAGAGAAGAGAGGTACAAAGATGAAAAAGGAGAAAACTAGAATAAATCCTGTGTTGTTGCATTGGAATTAGAGTTATTAATGGAAATTTGTAGCTTTCTTTTGATAAATAACTATAGATATAAATAAGTATATTATTATTGTAAACATATGTGTATATTCCCTAGTTCTGTTCACTGAGAGGGTCTAGGAATAGTAACATCCTAATAGCAATGAGAAAAGCTAGTGCCCAGAACTTGACTTCTAAATGCCATTACACCAAAAAGTACCAGGCTCCCTGGAGAAATCCTGATTCCAGGGTTAGAACAGAGAAAGTACAAAATGAGACTGGGACATCGCGCTGTGCCAGAAAGTAAGTAATGAAGGGCTCAAAGAATGATGAGGATATGTCCAAAGGACACAAAAGCCAGCCAGCTTGAAGCGGTTATCACTGGCTGAAACAAAACAATTTGAGTATCAAAATAAATACAAATACCAACAAATATAATCCATTGAATTACAGGTGAAGCCATGAGTTCAAACAGATCTACATAAATGACTGTATAAATTGAAAGTTTGATGAATAATGGAAGATGTATATAGCTTGAAAGCACCGCCCAACAAAACGCTTATTAATTACAAGTGGAAAGGGGGAGAGTGCAGTGGAGAAGCCTTGCAGATACCATCTTAATTAAGTATTCAAGTTAACTTCACTGGTAGTGGGACAAATCAATGACAGACACCACCTGATGGGATACCATGAGAACAACACTGTATTCATTTTGTGATATTCTTGCTAAAAATGCATAACCCAAATCTCATTATGAGGAAATACCAGAAAATCTAACATTGAGAATCATTCTACAAAATAACTGGTACAATCTTCACAAATGTGAGTCATGAATGTCAAGGAAAGAATGAAGCGCTTTCCAAGATGAAGGAAAATAAAGAGATATGACAACTAAAACGCAATGCTTGATTTTGAACCAGATCCTTTTGCTACAAGAGACATTACTGGGACAAATGGCAAGACATGAACGAGTTCTAAGAATTAGATGATAGTGATGTCTGAATGTTAATTTCATTATTTTGATAATTTTATTGTGGTTATGTAGAAAAGTATCCTGGTTTTAGGAAATACATAATAAAGGAATTGAGGGAAATGGGTCGACAACTTAATCATTCATGTTCTAGGGGGAAATTCTTTACTTAAAGTTTTCTGTAGTCTTGTGACTTTCAAAATGAAAACAAAAGTATGAATGAAAGGAAGTGGGGAAGTGAAGTTGAATCATGAAAAGGAGGAAATAGATGTTTGGCTAGCTAGCAGAGAATGTGGGATGCCAACTAAAATTTTTTTTTCAAATGAAAGAGACAAGATCAGGTTTAAAAGCTCTTGAAAAAGATTTAGTAGAAACTTTGGGGTTAAACTCGTATATGTGAGAAAATGGAAAAGGGGCAGGGTTTTGAGTACAGGTGGAAGGACTGACCTTTGACAGGAGGAAGAAAGAGGGCATTGGAGCAGACACAATCTTATTTAAGATTTGATGGCAGGAAATTGAGAGTTCTCATATGATGGTTATTTTCTCTATGAAGCAGGAGGCAAGGTCATCCGCTGAGAATGAATGGACAGTGGGGAAGTTGAACGTTTGATATAAGTATTGCTGGGCTATGTTACTGTTGAGGGGGCAGGTGAGGTTGGTGATCATTAATTTTTCTTGGTACCAATCTAGACAACATATTAAAGAGCAGAGACATCACTTTGCTGACAAAGGTCCATATAACCAAAGCTATGGCTTTTCCAGTAGATATGTATGGATGTGAGAGTTGGATCATAAAAAATGTTGAGTGCTGAAGAAGTGATGCTTTCAAATTGTGTGCTGGAGAAGACTCTTGAGAGTCCCTTGGACAGCAAGGAGATAAAACCAGTCAATCCTAAAGGAAATCAACCCCGAATATTCATTGGAAGGACTGATGCTGAAGCTGAAGCTCCAATACTTTGGCTGCCTGGTGTGAAGAGCTGACTCATTGGAAAAGACCCTGTTGCTGGGAAAGATTGAGGCCAGGAAGAGAAGGGGATGACAGAGGATGAGATGGTTGGATGGCATCACAGACTCAATGGACATGAGTTTGAGTAAACAAACTCTGGGAAATAGTGAAGGATGGGGAAACCCGGCATGCTGCAGTCCATGGGGTTGCAGAGTCGGACATGACTAAGCGACTGAACAGCAACAACCCAAGTGGTGATTTTTCTCCAACAGAGTTTGGCTGTGGGGTACAGACAGGAACAAGGCTAACAGATGACATCATTGTTCAGGTTTTGCCAGGAAGTTGCAATGGAGCAGGGGACATTAGGGTATTTGCAGGAGGGGTTGAAAAGATAGACCATTTGCATTGGAACCAGGGGGAAATAAGTTTTTGTGCTTTCTCCTTTAAATGAACCATTTACATAGAAATTCTATAACCTTTTACTGATGGGGAAAAAAATCCACTGAAAGTATAATTTAGCAAACTTCTGAGGTGTCAGAATAAATGCAAAGTTGAATATGCTCCAAGCTGAAAATCTTACTCTTCTCAATAAATTATAATAATGTTCTCTAGTTTGCTTATCATTTGAAATCACTAATCAGAACTTTAAAGCAGTACCACATAATTATAGACTTTAGGTTGAGAAGATCCTATCTGTTCAGGGTCATTAGAACTGGGTTAAATATATTGATTCTAGAGTCAAAGGACAGCTAGTCTTTTGCAGCTACTGCCTGAAATCTCAAAAACTAAGATATGATCCTGTTACAATTCAGACACCTCCATGTTCATATGAGCAGCTCCACTGTTATCAGTTTTATTTACTGGGGCACTAAAGAAGATTGAACTGGAAGTTTCTTTTGCCAAAAATGGAGTTCAAAAGCCACTGACTAGTCTAGTGAAAAGAATCCTTAACAAGTGAGTCAATTTTCTCACAAGTTTTAATTATAAGGCCAACATGATTTCCCTTACCAGATTTTTTGGTGAATGCATTAACAAAGCATTGTTAAAAATAAACAATAATAAGATTATTGAGAATTTGCAAGGAGAAAAATGTCTTGAATCTGAGGTACTACTCAGGGTAAGGAAGACTTGGGGGAGGATGGCAGGAGGGTGTCCTATGCAGAATGAGGGTGCTATGTGTAGAGCAGAGGAATGAGGAAGGCAAGAGCCTAGGAAGAGGTTATAGGCCACTGAAGAGAAGCCTTGATATTTTCACAATTTTGATGCGATTATGTCTTTGAAAAAATGATACAACTCTTCTATAGATTGTGGCCCCATACCCCACCTCCAATTCATACGTTGAAGTCCTAATTCTTAGTGTAATGGTATTTGGAGGTGAGACCTTTGGGAGGTAACTCAGTCATGAGCATGGAGCCATCGTGAAAGGGACTAGCACCCTTAGGAAAGAGGCCACAGAGAGGTAGGTCACCCCTGCTGCCATGTGAAGAGGAGGCAAGAAGGAATCAGCTATGAACCAGAAAGCAGACCCCCATCAGACACTGAATCTGTCAGTGCCTTGATCTTGGACTTCCCAGCCTCCAGAAATTTAAGACATAAATTTCTGTTGTTTGTAGGTTACCCAGTCTGTTGCATTTCATTATAGCAGCCTCAATGGACAAGACTTCTCCCTGCAGGTATCACTCCAAGAGCTGATGAAGGTGAAGGCAATGAGACTTCAGATGTTATACCTCATGTGATGGGTAGAATATGATGTCTTTATCATAACCCCTAGAACCTGGGAATTAGACCTTATTTTGAAAAAGAGTCTTTGCAGATGTAATTAAGTTAAAGAGTTGGAGATAATATCATTCTGGATTAATTTGGTGGCCCTAAATCCAATGATAAGTGTCCATATAAGAGACAGAAAGGGAGAAGAGGAGAGAAAACCACGCAAAGACTACAGCATAGCCTCGAGTTATGTGATAAGCCAAAGGATGCTAACAGATACCAGAAGCTGGAGGAAGCAAGGTTTTTCTTCTACAGCCTCGAGAGGAGGTGCTTATCTGTTGATACTTGAATTTCAGACTTTTAACCTCCAGAACTGTGAGAGAATACATTTCTATCATTAAACAAACAGCGGTTCTACTGCAGCTATCAAGACCACATATTCTCAACCTGTACATCTCTTGGCACTAATTAAGAATAATGATAGTAGTATCCATTGCTGGTATTGGGAATCTTAGATACTAGACACTGTACTAAGTGAGTTAAGGGAATTCTTTTCCTTAGTTTTCACAGTGGCTCTATGATCGAGGCACTGTTATTAACCCTACTCTACAGATGAAGGGATCAAGACATAGCAATTTGCCTAAGGTCATATAACTACCAGGCATTAGAGCAGGGATTTGAACCCATACAGTCTGACTCTAGAGCCCACACTTTTAACCCCTACACTAGACTGCTTTCAAGGGTAGTTTGGATGCCCTATGGCAGCTGGTAGATGCTTATATTCTGATAGGCTGGACAAGAAAGGGAATTTTATTTTTAAGTACAATCTAATTCAGACAGTCATTGCTATATAATAAGTACAAGTGTACATCACAATGAAATGGAAGCTTTACAAGACTTCTTGTCACTTCGTTCAAGTGACCAGAGTTGACAAAAGCAAAAAAGTGGTGCCTCTTGCAGTGCCATACTTACTACAGCCAACATTAAAGTGGGATGTTATTTTACTAATAGTGTTCAGTTTTTCTATTTCATTTAAGCTATTTGCTCTATAATATATGCAAATGACACTTAATAAAATCATTACATTATCACAATAACATTTTCACCCTTTAATTTGACTATATTCCTCTTTCCTCCTCACACCTTTGCACTAACTTCTGTTGTAAATTTACTTCATCTACATAAGTTATTCAGCATAATGGAAAAAAGACATAGTAATATGGTGCCATCTCAAAATCAACAGTTTCTCCTCAAAAATGAAGGGTCTTCTGCTCTGCCTTGACATTTGGATTGCTCAGCTGTCATAGGAAATTCTTCTCCTTAGACACCTTCCGTTCTCTTGGCATATCCTCTTGATTATATTTTTATTTCAGAAGCTAACAATGACATAAGAGAGTACTAATGTGGAGTAGGCTCAATACCATATTTTTAATATCTCTGTATGTATGAGATGTCTTCAAATGTTGGCTTCCTCAAACAGAATCACACTGCTTTTCCCCCCAAATTTTATTCTGTCAAGGGATTGAATTCTTTACTTTTCTGAATTAAAATGTCCCAAATGATTCTTAAAGAGCTGGGACAGAAAATCATCTTTAGGTACAAAGTCTCTGATGTGCGAGGTAGAATCAAGAGACCCAGCTGGGCGTCCTAGGTCTAATTATCAACCCCGTGAACTTGGACATGGAATTTAGTCTGAGTTTCTGTCTTCATTTGCAAAAGGAGTATGCTTATGCTATCACCTAACCTAATTTATAGGAATATCAAAAATATGGTGTAAATATGTGAAGACACTTTGAAAGCTTAAACAATAAACTAAAATAATCTTAATATACAGGAAGAGTATGGGCTTTCATGATGGACAGACTTAGATTTGAATCCTGGATCTGCCATCTTCTAGGTGTGCGGACTTGCAGAAATTAATCTTAGTTTCCTAATCTGGCAAATGAGATAAAAATAGCTGCTTAAAAGGGGTGTTTTCCACAGGTGATATGTATGAAAGTATTTAGCACACTGACTGTCACATATCATTTCCTTCTATCTGTCCCCTTTATGCCCTTTCTATTTCTGAAGAACACCTCTAGACCCAGGACAGATATGATAACCCATTTAGGGCCGATGTTAAATTTCCCCTACATGAAGCTCATTAAAAAAGCCCTGAGAGTGTGAAGAGAGAAACTGGTCATGTGTATAACTTGAGAATTAGCAGAACTCTCAAGGCTTTCTGGAGACTTTATTAACAACTTAAATTGTTTTCTTTGATACCCTAGTTGGCCATCTCAAATAAAAAATAAAAACTCCAGCCTGTGAGAAAAAAAAAAAAAAAAAAAAAAAAACACCCGAGGACAGAGCCCCAGGAACTACTGTGAAGTCAAAGTGTCAGGCTCTGAATTTTCTTGGAAAAATCAATTTGAGTCTAACCAAAAAAAAAAAAAAAAAAAAAGGCTGCATTTTGGAAAATTGGCCTTTAATATCTAGAGTATGAGTTTTCAAAGTGTTCTCTAAATTCGATACCATTTTCACCATAGTAGATGGGGTTTTCTTTCAGTACAGATAATAAAAGGAGTGAATTTTACTACTTTTGACTAGGTGACTTCATGTGTATAAGAAGAGTTTTGTTCTTTCTTAGGTCCAACAGAAAGTTTTACCTTAAAAAATCACACATAAAAGCAACTTCTTTTCTCCTTTCTCCCTCCAGGTGTGACCTATGAGACCATTTGCTATATATGGAGTCAAGAGGTAAGAGAATTGTTGGTAAGCTTTGGGAGAAAATTCCATTTTCTAATCTTTGGTACCTTTTTCCAATATTGAAAGCACAGCTACCTAACATTTGTGAATACAGTACTGGTTTTGCTTTGCTAATTTTGTCTTTGGTAATGTTTGCTTTTCTCAGTGTCGTCTGTATTTTTCAGCCTCTGAGAACTGATGTCACTTGTCCAGTAACCTAACAGTGATTTTAAACTCCATTTTCTGATAATGAAACATTATTAATCCTTGGGGTGTTTACTGTAATACAATGCATTGGATAATATGGAACATGATCTACTGTTCCACTGGAATGCCAATGTCATGCATCATTAATAAATGCACAGTTCCCATTAAGTGAGAGGCTCTTAATTAGCATACATACTTTTGTCATCATATTTCAAACCAAGCAGACTTTTTCTCATCTTGTGTTACTTTTGCTGACTTGAAAAGCTGAATTCTTATTGTGGCAGTGTGTATTAACATCCAGAATTTATAAACCACTCCAAGCTATTTTCAGTATGGAAATGACAACTTGATTTTCTTCAAGCTTTCTTAAATGGAGCAATGTGATGTTTTTCTTCTTAAAAATAATTTCTATGGCACCTTTGCAACAAGACCATATGCTGTCACCCTAAACTTAGTTTGGATTATTGAGTTTAACTAAGTATGGTCTCCAGACCACCTGCTGAAGATCCAGCTAAGTATGTAAATTCTTGGTCCCTATTCCAGATCTACTGAGTCAAATGTGGGGGCAGGATCTGGGAACTTGCCTTTTAATGATATCCTAGGTATGGTACCCCACTCCAATACTCTTGCCTGGAAAATCCCATGGACGGAGGAGCCTGGTGGGCTGCAGTCCATGGGGTTGCTAGGAGTCAGACACGACTGAGAAAATTCACTTTCACTTTTCACTTTCATGCACTGGAGAAGGAAATGGCAGCCCGCTCGTGTTCTTGCCTGGAGAATCCCAGGGACGGGGGAGCCTGGTGGGCTGCCGTCTATGGGGTCGCACAGAGTCGGACATGACTGAAGTGACTTAGCAGCAGCAGCAGTACGTAATTTTCATGCATTCTAATATTTTAGAACCACTGGTTCCATGTGAAGAGAGCAAGCACTCTTCAATCTGTCTTTTCTTTCCTTAAGAACCTTTACCCTCTTCATCTGAATCCCTTCTCAGTAACCTCACGCTGCCCTACTGGCTATTAAGAAATGTATAGGTGTTCCATTGAGAATACAAGATTGGACATAAGAAAGTTCTAGCCCTCACTTTGCCTCTGATTATTCATGAGACAATTGGAGAGGTTTTAATATTTTTTAAAAAATTAATATTAATTTTTGGCTCTGCTGGGTTTTTGGTGCTGTGTGGGCTTTCCTCTAGCTGCAGAGAGTGGGGACTGCCCTCCTGCTGCAGAGCTTGGGCTTCTGATTGTGGTGGCTTGAGCACAGGCTCTAGGGCATGCGGGCTTCAGTAGTTGTGGTGTGTGGGCTCAGTAATTGTGGCTCCCAGGCTCTAGAGCACAGACTTAGTAGTTGTGCACACGGCCGTAGTTGCTCTGTGGCATGTGGGATCTTCCTGGACCAGGGATGGAACCCATGTATCCTGCATTGTCAGGCAGAGTCTTTACCATTGAGCCACCAGGGAAGCCCCAGGTGTCAATATTTCTGAGCTTTGGTTTCACCAACTGCAAAATGGTGGAAGGTAGGGAAGGAAGGAGAGGAAGCGAGATTATTAGATGAGTTAATGACAAAGATTTTGTCTGGATCGAACATTCCTGGATTTTATAAATGTTGCAGCTGCTAGTGGGAGAATAGCAGAGGGAAAAGGTAGCCAGGAGGATAAGCTGACAAAGTCAGTAGGCTTGCAGGAGTGGGAGGACCATGAGTTATGGAATCAGACTATGGTTTAGGTCATAGCTCTAATATACTATTTGAGTAATCTTGAGCAAATTACATTATTCTCTGGGCTTCAACTTGCTTGTTCATTAACACAAGGACACTATACCTTACAGAGCTCATCATGATGAAAAGAGAGTATTTGTAACAACACCTGGCAACAGGTTCTCAATATGTAACAGATGTGATAAAGAAGAGAAGGAAGGGAAAGATGAAGCGAAGGACAAAGGAAACAAGGAGAAAGGAGAGGAAGGGAGTGAGATAAGATCGTGGTCCTTTTCATGATCTGGTAGATTCATTTGATAACAAACATTGGTTGGGAACTTACAATGTGCCAAGTACTCCTCCATGCACTGGAGATACAGCAAAGACCAAAACAAATAGTTTCTACCTTGTGGAGCTTATGATCTGAAATGTATATACATACATTTCAGCAGAGGGGGCATGGGTATGGAAGAAAATAAATAAACGAATATAGAATATTTCAGGGGGCAATAACTGCTGTGATAAAACTTAAAGCAGGGTAAGGAGACAGTGGCAGGGGGGTGAGGAGCTGCCATTTTACAGAGGATGGTCTGTCTAATAATGTATCAATTATTAATAATGTATCAATTATTAATAATGCTTCCACTAAACAGATACTTGAAGTCAGAAAGCCTTGAAGCCATTTTGGGGGAAAGGTAGAAGCAATAGCATACAGAAAGGCCCAGAGTGTTGAGGAATAACAAGGACAGAGTCCAAACTGTGTAGGTAGAGAAGAATGAATGAGGGGGTGAGGAGGCAGCAGGAGATGGTGGGAGAGAGGTCTTGGGAACAGGGGAGAACAGATTGTGTAGAGCCTTATAAATTGTGGTAAGGAAGTCAGTTTTGACTCTGAAATGGGAAGACAATGGAAGGTTCCCAGCAGAAGAGTGACATGATGTGATTTACAAAGGATCGCTGTGTTAAGAATAGACTCTAGAGGAAGCAGTTAGAGACTACCGCAATAATCCAGGTAAGAGATGAGGGTGGCCTGGGACCAGGACCGTAGCTGCGTAGGTGGTGAGAAGTAGTCAGATTCTGGATATATTTTGAGGATGGAGCCAGTAGGATGTGCTCATAAGGTGGATGTGGATATGAGAAAGAATGATGTCTTCACAAGTTTTGGTGTGAGCAACTGAAAGACTTGAAATTGCATTTCCTGAGATGGGGAATACTATGGGAGTAGCAGGTATGAGAAAGAATATATATGTGAATCAGTTGATAGCTGAGAGGAGTCAGTCATCTGAGTGAGCATTTCTTATGTGAGGAACCCAGGCACAGGAGCTCTGGGATTTTATTAGTAAAGTGCTCTTGTTAGTTTTATAAGGGAACTAGGGAATATTGTCTTTAGCTTTAGTCCAGTGCTTATAAAATTATTTTGGAAATAAGCTGCAGTCCTCCTCATGCAAGGGAAGTCCACATTCAGAGTTAATATACCTCACTTTTCAGCTTTCCAAAGCCATATTCATTATCTCTGAACTTCAGCTTTAACCAAATAAAATGAAAACTAATACAAGTTGAGGGGCTGCAACTTTGCTATTTGCTTACTCACAGTGATGCCTTACCATCGCTCCAGTAACTGCCTTAATTGCTTTCTGGAAATAATCCTACCCCATCTGGTGGGATGTTTCTGAAGCATTAAGTGCTCCAAGAAAAAGAGCTTCTATGCTTTACAGTAAGCACACTGCTATCAGGAGCCTTGCTGACTGTTTCGTGCTTTGGTTTGTGCAGCTTCCCAAAGAGCTGAATGGAACGCTATTGTGTCATTTAAATCTAAAGAAGGCATTTGCACGCCGATGATGCTATCTCAAGTCCTAATTTGTGCAAACATTGATCTGCTTTGAGCAGAAAAGAGATCTCCACTCAGACAGCAAAGACTGAGCTCAGATTAATAGTCAGGGGAAAGGACTGAAGCACCAGGAAGGATAAACTTTTTTTTTTTTTTCATCTTAGGATGCTTTATCAGATTTTCTTTGCAGGTTCATTTCTGCTCCAACGAAGAATATTCTTTTTGAGCTAAATCCAATTTGTTTATAAAAAATACACACCCATATTGATTTCACTCTGGTTTAAAATGGTATTTTTGCAGTGCAAAAAAATTTAATCAATACCATCTTATGAGTTGGACTGGTAATGGTAAACATACTAACAGATATTTCATTTCATGGGGCCAAAGCTCTGGAAATTGATACTTCTGAAAAGGATTACTCATTCACCATTGGGTATAACTTTGTTTACCCAACCATGATATAGGTGTAAAGCAGAAATACAATTATGCTGTGGCCAACACACAAGAGGTTTCTGAATAGTAGGACTTGCCTTCCCCAGTCCCCCCAGGACCCATAGATCGTACAAGTTGGCAGATCAAATAAGGGTATGGTGGAAAATCATTTACAATAAAAGGGGGAAAAAAAGCTTAATCTGATAGGGTGGAAAATTAGACTGACATAGTTGTTGAAGAAATAAGAGTCTCCCAAGCCAAGATCAACTTTTTAAAAATTAAGCTTTCAAAGGAGATAGCTTTGCAGATCCTTGACCAGTGCTGTTCTTTCTTCTCTCACATGTATCTCAAACATTCGGTTTTGAGCAAGACAGGTAATAAGTGAAATTATGAGACAACTGTTGCCAGGGGTTTCAATTGCAGCCAGTAAGTCTTTTAACATACTTAATCAAAAGTGTGGCAATACCAAAGGAACTGTGTTTCATCATGTCTAGTACACCTGGAGTGGGGAAATGAAATTCATCAAAAGTTGTAACTCAGACTTGCCTCTGTCTCATGCTACTTTTGCCTGGAAAATCCCATGGACAGAGGAGCCTGGTAGGCTGCAGTCCATGGGGTCGCTAGAGTCAGACACGACTGAGCGACTTCACTTTCACTTTCCACTTTCATGCATTGGAGAAGGAAATGGCAACCCACTCCAGTGTTCTTGCCTGGAGAATCCCAGGGACGGGGGAGCCTGGTGGGCTGCCATCTATGGGGTCGCACAGAGTCGGACATGACTGAAGCAACTTAGCAGCAGCAGCAGCATGTCACATAACCCTTGGTTGCCCTCACTGGGAGTTAAGTGTAGTGGAAACCTAGAGTGCAGAAACACACACAGAGTTGAGACTGGGAGAAATAATTCACCTGGGTATAGGAAAAAGCAACGATGTGCCTAAGGACTATGACCCTTGAATACGTAAGTTCAGTTCAGTTCAGTTCAGTCGCCCAGTCGTGTCCAACTCTTTGCGACCCCATGAACAGCAGCATGTCAGGCCTCCCTGTCCATCGCCAACTGCCGGAGTCCACCCAAACCCATGTCCATTGAGTCGGTGATGCTATCCAACTATCTCATCCTCTGTCGTCCCCTTCTCCTCCTGCCTCAATCTTTCCCAGCATCAGGGTCTTTCCCAACGAGTCAGCTCTTCGCATCAGGTGGCCAAAGTACTGGAGGTTCAGCTTCAACATCAGTCCTTTCAATGAACACCCAGGACTCATCTCCTTTAGGATGGACTGGATGGATCTCCTTGCAGTCCAAGGGACTCACAAGAGTCTTCTGCAATACCACAGTTCAAAAGCATCAATTCTTCTGTGCTCAGCTTTCTTTATAGTCCAACTCTCACATCCATACATGACCACTGGAAAAACCATAGCCTTGACTAGAAGGACCTTTGTTGCAAAGTAATGTCTCTGCTTTTGAATATGCTATCTAGGTTGGTCATAACTTTCCTTCCAAGGAGTAAGCGTCTTTTAATTTCATGGCTGCAATCACCATCTGCAGTGATTTTGGAGCCCAGAAAAATAAAGTCAGCCACTGTTCCCACTGTTTCTCCACCTATTTGCCATGAAGTGATGGTATCAGATGCCATGATCTTTGTTTTCTGAATGTTGAGCTTTAAGCCAACTTTTTCACTCTCCACTTTCACCAAGAGGTTCTTTAGTTCTTCTTCACTTTCTGCCATAAGGGTGGTATCATTTGCATATCTGAGGTTATTCATATTTCTCCTGGCAATCTTGATTCCAGCTTGTGCTTCTTCCAGTCCAGCGTTTCTCATGATGTACTCTGCATATAAGTTAAATAAGCAGGGTGACAATATACAGCCTTGACATACTCATTTTCCTATTTGGAACCAGTCTGTTGTTCCATGTCCAGTTCTAACTGTTGCTTCCTGACCTGCATACAGATTTCTCAAGAGGCAGGTCAGGTGGTCTGGTATTCCCATCTCTTTCAGAATTGTCCACAGTTTATTGTGATCTACATAGTCAAAGGCTTAGGCATCGTCAATGAAGCAGAAATAGATGTTTTTCTGGAACTCCATTGCTTTTTTGATGATCCAGCAGATGTTGACAATTTGATCTCTGGTTCCTCTGCCTTTTCTAAAACCAGCTTGAACATCTGTAAGTTCACAGTTCATGTATTGCTGAAGCCTGGCTTGGAGATTTTTAAGCATTACTTTACTAGTGTGTGAGATGAGTGCAATTGTGTGGTAGTTCGAGCATTCTTTGGCATTGCCTTTCTTTGGGATTGGAATAAAAACTGACCTTTTCCAGTCCTGTGGCCACTGCTGAGTTTTCCAAATTTGCTGGCATATTGAGTGCAGCACTTTCACAGCATCATTTTCAGGATTTGAATAGCTCAACTGAAATTCCATCACCTCCACTAGCTTTGTTCATAGTGATGCTTCCCAAGGCCCACTTGACTTCATATTCCAGGATGTCTGGCTCTTGATGCTCAAAGCCAAGTAAGCATGAAAGTAAGGAAAATGTATGGCTATGGCTATAAATATACAGTCACCATAGGAGGTGGATATTAAAAATTCAGGTATAAATTTTATCCTCGAATCACCCAAGGGCAGACTAGGCAATAAAGATAATGCTGGTAAGTACTAGGTTGTGATTACTCTGGGTGATCCAAAGATAATAATTGATATTTCCTATAATCAATTTGTGAGTGGGAACTTGCTTACAATAGCTCACAATGCTTTCAATTCTCTATCCCAAGTTAAAACAGGCACATAATCTCTCCATTAGAGAAGAGATGGATAGCTCTTTTTGTTTTGATAATTGAGAAAATGAGGCCCAGAATAATTGTTATGAAAATTCTACAGCAGTTTCATTGTATTGCTTTAGACCCCTTCAGAAAGCTGACAATATATATACTCAAAATACCTGATGCTGCCTATTCCCTTGTAGCTCAGTCAGTAAAGAATCTGCCTGCAGTGCAGAAGACCTGGGTTCGATCCTTGGGTTGGGAAGATCCCCTAAGAAGGAAATGGCGACCCGCTCCAGTATCGTTGCCTGGAAAATCTCATGAACAGAGGAGCCTGGTGGGCTGTAGTCCATGGGGTCACAAAGAGTTGGGCACGACTGAGTGACTAACACTTACAGTGGGCAAAAAATGAATAGGGGGAGAGATTGTCTTTCCCCTATCTTCCACGGCATACAAATTTACACAGTTCAGGAAGTAGGTATTTGCTCTTTACCTTTGTTTTTTTTTTTTTATTTTAATTTAATTTTATTTTTAAACCTGGAACACTGTGTTAGTTTTGCCAAACATCAAAACAAATCCGCCACAGGTATACATACGCTCCCCATCCTGAACCCTCCTCCCTCCTCCCTCCCCACACCATCCCTCTGTGTCGTCCCAGTGCACCAGCCCCAAGCATCCAGTATCCTGCATCGAACCTGGACTGGCAACTCGTTTCATACATGATATTACACATGTTTCAATGCCATTCTCCCAAATCTTCCCACCCTCTCCCTCTCCAACACAGTCCATAAGACTGTTCTATAAGTCACTATAAGAGAAACAGGAATCTGAAATATCCAAATTTCTGTGTCCTTGGAATCCATTTTGTAGTAATTTTGTCATAATACAGAAAAGCTATGAATTCTACCTTTGTCTTTGGTCTTTTACAAGCTTTGTAAAGTTTTATTGTTCAGTCACCCAGTCATGTCCAACTCTTTGTGACCCCATGGACTGCAGTGTGCCAGGCTTCTCTGTCCCTCACCATCTCCCAAAGTTCACCCAAGTTCATGTCCATTGCATTGGTGATGCCATCCAGCCATCTCATTCTCTGATGCACTGTTCTCCTTCTGCCCTCAATTTTTCCCAGCATCAGGGACTTTTCCAATGAGTCCTCTGTTTGCATCAGATGACTAAAATACTGGAGCTTCAGTATCAGTCCTTCCAGTGAATATTCAGGGTTTATTTATCTTAAGATTGACTGGCTTGATCTTGCTGCCTAAGGGACTTTCAGGAGTCTTCTCAGCACCACAGTTTAAAGGCATCAATTTTTTGGCACTCTGCCTTCTTTATGGTCCAGCTCTCACAACTGTACGTGACTACTGGGAAAACCATAGCATTGACAATACAAACTTTTGTCGACAGAGTAATGTCTCTGCTTTTCAACACTGTCTAGGTTTGTCATAGCTTTCCTGCCAAGAAGCAAGCGTCTTCTGATTTCATGGCTGCAGTCACCATCCACAGTGATTTTAGAACCCAAGAAGAGGCATCTATCAATACTTCCATCTTTTTCCCTTCTATTTGCCATGAAAGTAATGGGGCCAGATGCCATGATCTTGGTTTTACTAAACCGGCTCTTTCACTCTCCTTCACCCTCATCAAGAGGCTCTTTAGTACCTCTTCACTTGCTGCCATTAGAGTAGTATCATCCGCATATCTGAGATTGTTGATGTTTCTCCCACATATCTTGATTCCAGCTTGTAACTCATCCAGCCCAGCATTTCTCATGATGTGTTCAGCATATAGGTTAAACAAACAGGGTGACCACAGACAGCTCTGTTGTACTCCTTTCTCAATCTTGAACCAATCAGTTGTTCCATACAGGGTTCTAATTGTTGCTTCTTGACCCGCATACAGGTTTCTCAGGAGACAGGTAAGATGGTCTGGTATTCCCATCTCTGTAAGAGCTTTCCACGGTTTATTATGATCCACAAAGACAAAGGCTTTAGCTTAGTTGATGAAACAGAGGTAGATATTTTTCTGGAATTCTCTAGCTTTCTCTATGATCGAGCAAATGTTGGCAATTTGATCTCTGGTACCTCTTCCTTTTTTAAACCCAGCTTGGACATCTGGAAATTCTTGGTTTGCATAATGCTGAAGCCTAGCATGCACGATTTTAAGTATGACCTTAGTAGCTGGTTCCAAATAGGAAAAGGAGTACGTCAAGGCTGTATATTGTCACCCTGCTTATTTAACTTATATGCAGAGTACATCATGAGAAACGTTGGACTGGAAGAAGCACAAGCTGGAATCAAAATTGCCAGGAGAAATATGAATAACCTCAGATATGCAGATGATACCACCCTTATGGCAGAAAGTGAAGAGGAACTAAAAAGCCTCTTGATGAAGGTGAAAGTGGAGAGTGAAAAAGTTGGCTTAAAGCTCAACATTCAGAAAACGAAGATCATGTCATGTGGTCCCATCACTTCATGGGAATAGATGGAGAAACAATGAAAACAGTGTAAGACTTTGTTTTTTGGGGCTCCAAAATCACTGCAGATGGTGACTGCAGCCATGAAATTAAAAGACGCTTACTCCTTGGAAGGAAAGTTATGACCAACCTAGATAGCATACAGGTTTCAAAAGCAGAGACATTACTTTGCCAACAAAGGTCCATCTAGTCAAGGCTATGGTTTATTCAGTGGTCATGTATGGATGTGAGAGTTGGACTGTGAAGAAGGCTGAGCGCCAAAGAATTGATGCTTTTGAACTGTGGTGTTGGAGAAGACTCTTGAGAGTCCCTTGGACTGCAAGGAGATCCAACCAGTCCATCCTAAAGGGGATCAGTCCTGGGTGTTCATTGGAAGGACTGATGATAAAGCTGAAACTCCAGTACTTTGGCCACCTCATATGAATAGTTGACTCATTGGAAAAGAGTCTGATGTTGGGAGGGATTGGGGGCAGGAGGAAAAGGGGACGACAGAGGATGAGATGGCTGGGTGGCATCACTGACTCAATGGACATGAGTCTGAGTGAACTCCGGGAGTTGGTGATGGACAGGGAGGCCTGGTGTGCTGCGATTCATGGGGTCGCAAAGAGTCAGACACGACTGAGCGACTGAACTGAACTGAGTAGCATGGGAGATGAGTGCAACTGTCCGATGGTTAGCACATTCTTTAGTACTAACCTTCTTGAGAACTGGGATGAGGATTGACCTTTTCCAGTCCTGTGGCCACTTCTAGGTCTTCCAGATTTGCTGACATATTGAATGCAACACCTTGAAGGCACCAGCCTTTTAGGGTTTTGAATAGTTCTACTGGAATTCCATTGTATCCACTAGCTTTATTAACAGCAGTGCTTCCTAAGGCCCACTTGACTTCACACTTCAGAATGTCTGGCTCTGAGTGGCTGACCACACCATCAGAGTAATCTGGTTCATTAAGATATTTTTTATTCAGTTCTTTCATGTATTCCTTCCATCCTTTCTTGAGCTCTTCAGCATCTACTAGGTCTCTACAATTACTGTCCTTTATTGTGCCTATCTTTGGGTGAAATGTTCTCTTGATATTTCCAATTTTCCTGAAGAGTTCTCTAGTCTTTCCCTTTCTGTTGTTTTCTTCAAGTTTTATGTGCTGTTCATTGAAGAAGGCCTACTTGTCTCTCCTTGCTCTTCTTTGGAACTCTGCATTTAGTTGGGTATACCTTTCCCTTCCTCCTTTGCTTTTCACTTCTCTTCTTTCTTTGTAAAGTTTACTGCCTTCTAAATTCTTTGATCATGCTAAGTCGCTTCAGTCGTGTCCAACTCTGTGCAACCCCATAGACGGCAGCCCACCAGGCTCCCCCGTCCCTGGGATTCTCCAGGCAAGAACACTGGAGTGGGTTGCCATTTCCTTCTCCAATGCCTGAAAGTGAAAAGTGAAAGTGAAGTCGCTCAGTCGTGTCTGACTCTTCACAACCCCATGGACTGCAGCCTACCAGGCTCCTCCGCCCATGGGATTTTTCAGGCAAGAGTACTGGAGTGGGTTGCCATTGAATTCTTTGATCATGACATGTCTTACATTTCTTCCTAGTAAGTGTGTGTAGTCAAATCTCAATAGGAAGTATTATTTCTTGGTGGATCCTTGCTTTTTAGTTACTAAGTCATGTCCAACTCTTTTGCAATCCTTTGGACTGTAGCACCTCAGATTCCTCTGTCCATGGGATTTCCCAGGGAAGAGTACCGGAGTCAATTGTCATTCCTCCTTCAAGGGATCTTCCCAACCCAGGCAAACCCGTATCTCCTGTATTGGTAGGCAGATTCTTTACCACTGAGCTACCAGGGAAGCCCAATGCCTCCTTTACATAAGGTAGTTCCACCAGGGGAAGTATGGTGGAACTCCCACTAAGCACTTGGGACTTGGGAGAAAACATTTAGGAATTTGGTCTTTTGTCCTTCCCTTTTGAGACATTTCCATTTGCAAACATATTGGCTTAGAGTTTATAAAATAAGCAAATAATTACTCTTATATCTAATATAAACATTTTATCTTCTAAACATTCTATGAAACATGCAGCTTACTTATTTCTGCTTTTTTAAATAAGAGGAAATTGAAGCTCAAAGAAATGAGTGACTTGACTCTGAAGTCACAGCATTGGTCAGGAGCAGAGTTGAAACTAGACCTAGTTCTCCAGACATCAGCTCTTTCCATTGTAACAGTAGCTCTGAAGGGACACTTGTACTAGTCAGTATAGGTTAGATCAGGTAACAAATAAGCCCTCAGCTCTCAGTGGCTTGAAACAACAGAAGCTTATTTCTCATTCAAGTAACAAGTCCAGTGTAATTCAGGAGGCAATGCTTTGTTCACCAAATAGAACACTGACATCATGATATGAGGCTTTTCTTTCAGGGTCTTCCAAGACAGGATAAAAGAACTTGGAGAATTATGTCATGGTTCTTAAATGCTTCCCCTTAGAAATGTTACTGGAGAAGGCGATGGCACCCCACTCCAGTACTCTTGCCTGGAGAATCCCATGGATGGAGGAGCCTGGTGGGCTGCAGTCCATGGGGTCGCTAAGGGTCGGACACGACTGAGCAACTTCACTTTCACTTTTCACTTTCATGCATTGGAGAAGGAAATGGCAACCCACTCCAGTGTTCTTGCCTGGAGAATCCCAGGGACGGGGGAGCCTGGTGGGCTGCTGTCTATGGGGTTGCACAGAGTCGGACACGACTGAAGCGACTTAGCAGCAGCAGCAGCAGCAGCAGAAATGTTACACCTAATATATGCTCACATGTCATAGGCCAAAGCAAGTCATGTGGTCAAAGGGGCCCTCTGCCTCACAGGAGAAAACTGGAATCTTGGTGAACACTAATATGTCTACCACAACAACTTTTGTTCAAATGAAATCTTACTTAGACCCCCTGTTTATATAAAACAGATACAAAATGGTGAAGACACCCAAGCCTATTTAACATCCCCTTGCTTCTCTGGAAGACATTAAGATACCTTTAAGGAACCTCAGGATTTAGTGAATACAATTCAAAATCGCTGCTCCAATACACATACAAAGCAAACATACGGAATAAGTATCTTCATATTACAGATAGTGTTAGTTGCTCATTCATGACCGACTCTTTGCAACCCCATGGACTGTAGCCCGTCAGGCTCCCCTCTCCATGGAATTCACCAGGCGAGAATCCTGGAGTGGGTAGCCATTCCCTTCTCCAGGGGATCTTCCTGACCCAGGGACCGAACTTGGGTCTCTTGCAGTGCAGACAGATTCTTTACCATCGGAGGCAGCAGGGAAGCCCAGATTACAGACAAGAAGAGCAATAATCTCTTTCAGGGTCATGAGATAAAATAGAAGCTAGAATGGGAGTAAATCACAGAATGATCCATTCTTTGTCTCTTGTTTTAGTCACTAGCTGTTGGTTCTCCCATGGCGATGCAGAAAATCCTTAAGAGTATTGTGGCTTTTCATGTCACAATGTATTAGGTGCACATAATGTTGCCCATAATGAATGCTGAGTCTCAAGTACATAGCATGGTTTAGAAACTAATTTCTAAAGGGGGTGCACATTTGCAGATTCATCTGAACTGCACAGCTACCTCTTACCACTAAGCAACTTGCCTTGTATGCAAGAGTAAATGTTTTAATAAAATAGGCCTGTAAGTTTTTATCCTTGATGAATTTCAAAATATGATTTGTTCACAAAACACAAATTCTTCTACTGGATTATGGCTGGAAGAAAAGTGATCATTTTAAATATGAGAAAGGTCATTCAGTGTCACCTGCTTTTACGAGGAACAGTTTCAATCAAGACAGAAAAAAATTCAGAGTATGTATATTTCAGGAGCACTTGTTTAGGCATGGAATAAAAATGGTTAGAACGGTGATGTCAAGACATGTGTATGTGTGTGTATATGTGTGTGTTGGGAGGCATATCAAAACCACCTAGAGGGGAGCTTTTCCAAACTGTATCCACTCTACCACATCCATTCTGATAACTATTCCTAATTAAGAATCTATCCTGCAATAAGTTATCTTTACTGAGAGGAGGAGCCTGTCATAGCCTTCAGATAGATCACATAGAATAAAAAGGTTGAAATCTAGTAGGTTGAAACAATATTATATACTGCAAACATATGTGACAATGTTTTTCCTAGGATTTAAACCCAGAATTCTCCTTCCAGCAGTGTCATCCATCCATCCCAACTGTGGTGATAAAAAGGATGCCAATAGCAAATCCCCAAGGGAGAAGAGATTTCTTATTGTGCTATGCATTTGAAATGACAACTGATTACATAACTATATACCGAATATAGATATTTTTGTTCAAGGCCTATATTTTCCAAGTTGGGGAGGTATAGGGAAGAGGAGGACTTATTAATTTGAATTTCTCCCTTTCTGCTTCTCTCTAACTCCCATCTGTCTGTCTATCTATCTATTTATCTAAAGCAATTCTCACATCAATTTTGTGTTCACATATGAATGCAAAGACTTTTCACATAGAATACATATGTAGTTGATTATACAAGAGATTAGCAAATCAATTTACTAGTTCTTCAATCTACTTTTTTTTCCTAGATCAGGAAAGGAAAGAAAATCTACATTCTATTCTATTGACTAGATGTTACCTTTCTTTCCTTTCTACATTCTGTAAAGCTGAGTCAAGGCCCTAGCTCAAGATTCCCTTTTGGTGTTGAGTGAGATGTACTATTTGGAGCAAGTCTGCTACAGAAAGATGCTGCCTGCTAAGATGATCAACAACTGACATTTGTACAGAACTTTACCCGTTACAAGCACTTTCTGATCCATTATCATAATGTCTCAAGTCATGTACATCACCTTAAACTTTCCCAGGCCTGAGGCATTATGAGGAAAAAATAGAAATGACCAGGGCAAGGAATGAAGTTGAAAAAATCAAGGAAAGGGCCACCTCCTGATCCCAGTGTATGTGATTTTAATGTACATGTACACTAAACTCATTATGAAAATAAAACAAAGAACACCGTAGTATCCTAGTTTTAACAAACCATTAAAAAAACTAAGCGTCCTTGACAATTCAGATAGAACCCAGGCACAGAATAATAGAGGCCAGGTGGTCATAATGTATTTCATTCTTCATATTATTTTTGTAACCTTTAAATCTGCCCATCTCATCCTCTATTTCATCTCACTGTCTGATAACATCTCACCGGAATCATAAGACTCTTATCTCCAATCTATTTTCTATAGCACTAGATGGTTAGGCCTTAACAATACTAAAAACTCCAAGACACTATTATCACCTTTACATCTGGGCAACGAAAGTCTCCTTTGAGCCCATTTTGAATGGCCCCATCTGGCCTTCCTACAGTCACACTCTTTCCTTGGGGTAAGATGTCCACTGGGCCAGTGGTATAGGCCTACCTGGAGTTTGCATCTCCAACCCCCACTAGACCAGCGTCCAGGGAGCCTGTAATTCCCTGTCTATAGGGCTTGAGCCTACTTCCAGGCTATGTAGGACTCTGCCTCATAGGAAATATGTTGCTAACATATGCATCACTAGGCTTGAGCAATGGCCAAAGGACAGTTGTTCTCTAGGGGTGAGAGGGCATGGTATATGGATAGGGCTTGGCTGGTGTATCTAGGAACATCCATATGAAGCCCTTCATGGACAGTCAGCACTGGGAGGAGAAGGGGGTCTAGAAAGAGGCAGGTCTCCATTTGAATCCTTGCTCAGGCTCCACAAATGTTGGCACAAATTTTAGGGGTGGCCTTGTTTGCACCTATTATACTTGCAAAGATTGGAGAAGGCAATGGCACCCCATTCCAGTACTCTTGCCTGGAAAATCCCATGGACGGAGGAGCCTGGTAGGCTGCAGTCCATGGGGTTGTGAAGAGTCGGACACGACTGAGCAACTTCACTTTCACTTTTCACTTTCATGCATTGGAGAAGGAAATGGCAACCCACTCCAGTGTTCTTGCCTGGAGAATCCCAGGGATGGGGGAGTCTGGTGGGCTGCCGTCTCTGGGGTTGCACAGAGTTGGACACGACTGAAGCGACTTAGCAGCAGCAGCATGCTTGCAAAGAATGCAGCCCTCATATAAGATTCTCTTTTGACAGCCCAATGTGTGGAATCTCAAGGCAACTTAGAAAATTAGCCACAGTATAGATCTTGCACCTAAGAAGTTAATAAATCTGCCTCTCAAGAAGCCCTATGCTATGCTTGCTGGTCCATGAAAATAATCTCCAATTCTTCTTCTTCTAGGTCATGCATATAAAAGACTACTCTGAAATGAGGTGGCTGACCATTACAATACATGAGGGAAGGAGCCAGGGTTTATTCAAGTCAGAAGGGAGGTTACCAGGATAGCATTTTAGATGTACTGAACAGTAACTAGAAGGCAGAACCAAGACAGAAACTAGGAGGAACTGAACATGCCTCAGACTGGAGGGAATTTGTTGAAGGTGTAAATATAGAAGGGATTTAAATGAACGAAGTTTGAAGAGAAAGAAAAAACAAGAATTGAGTTATGAGATGGTCAAAGCCAAATGGTTTTTGATCTAAATCTATAAAATCTGGGCACAGAGTGAGTAATTTCTTTGGTGTTTGTTCTGGTTTGCTTAGTGCATTGGGGCAAGTGTCCCTATCTGGGAAGTTATGATGAAGGTATTTTCAAGAGCAAAATAGGCTCTTTTTGGTAGGAACAGTTCTGAGATTTAATATAAGGCCAGTAACTTTAAACTGTGTGATTTTATGACTAGAAGACTTCTCTATAGCATTCTTAATTCCCATTTCTTCCACAAAAGGAAGAAAGCAATGTGTATTGAAGATAATACAACGATTTATATTTATTTTTTAAAAACTGTGTGGCACTGGGTATAACAGAACAATCAAAACAGTTGAATAAATGTTGGTTGAAGTAGCATTTCACGCAAAGATCAGAGGTGTTTCTGCATGAAAGTGTCTTGGCTTCAAGGCCTGAACTGAAAGGCTGCTGAAATTCAAACACACTTTATTGATACTCAAGCATGACCTCAGTTATTAAACAACCTATATACAGGGTGAACTGGACTTGCTCAAGAAACTTAGTATCTACTTGAGGCACTTACTTCATGAACTGGATGAATTTGAGTGAATCATATATCTGTATTCTCAGGGCCTTGGTTTCCTCATCTGTCTAATGGTAATAACATTTCCTTATAGTGTTGGTGTATCAAATGTAATAATGATAGAGAAAGAGCTTTGAAAAGTTAAATGCCACACAAAGGTAAGGGAGCACTTTTTTTTAAAGTCAAAATCTCTTACAAAAAAGAACAACTTCCAGGAAATAAGGTGTAAAAAATGATAGTTCATAAAACCTAAGTGTTTTCTCTTAGTTTTTCTTTTTGTTTTGGTTTTTGGTAGTGTCATATATACTATTATCACAGCTACTTAATGATTTATAATATGGATTAACTTCTATGAATTCTAGATAATTCTGTAGAGAAAAGATTTATTGAGCACCTACTGGAGTCATGTTATCAGCATTTTTACATATTGTGTCATTCAATCCTCAAATAAGTTGATATCATTATGGTCCTTTAGGGACGAGGACATAAATATTCCTTGTCATCGTAGTTGCCAACATTCAGATCTGAATCAGCCATTGGTGGATCAAAAAATTAAACCATTTCGATGGAAATTACTTAGAGCAGGGGTCTCCAACCTTGTTGGCACCAGGGACCGGTTTCATGGAAGACAGTTTTTCCACGGATAGGGTAGCAGGGGAGGGAATGGTTTTGGAATGATTAAAGGATTATTCAAGCACATCATATTTATTATGTGCTGCTGATCTGACAGGAGGTGCAACTCAGGAGATCATGCAAGCAATGGGGAGCAGCTATAACTACAGATAGCCCAGGGGTTGGAGACCCCTGGCTAGTGTGTTCTTCTTTCAGCTGCGTCACCATGATCAGGGAAGAATGAAAAACTGTCCTTGTTGTGACTTGCCAGATTTTGGACATGTCTCAGTGTCAGCATGGCACCATCAGCTCAGTTATTTTGTTGCGCATCTTACTGGTTGAATTGACCACATATCTGTTCTGCTAGATTTCACAGCAACTGGCTATTAATATGGCTGAAAGATCCAATTTAAACCACAGAATGGTCAACTCTGGTTTGTGTTTAGACTTATATGAAGAAAATGCTGAGCATCTGCTTTTTGGGTCCAGAAAAGACTGAACAAAAGTTAACTGCCTTAAATTAAAATATATGAAATACTAATTATCCTTGTTGTTTAGTAGCTAAGTCGTGTCTGATTCTTTGTGACCCCAAGGACTGTAGCCCGCCAGGCTCCTCTGTCCATGGGATTTCCCAGGCAAGAATACTGGAGTGGATTGCCATTTCCTCCTCCAGAGGATCTTCCCAACACAGGGACTGAACCTGTGACTCCTGCGTTGGCAGGTGGCTCTTTACCACTGACTACCGGGGAAGTGCGAAATACTCATCAGCTGTGAGCAAAAACGGAGGCAGTGTTCTCAACGTGCTGTCCTTCTGTCATCCACATGGTGATCATCTGGGAAGCTTGTTAAACATGCTGATACCCGATCCCCATCCCAGGCTTCCTGTAGTAGAATGTGTGTGTGTGTGTGCGTGCGTGTGTGTGCGTGCGTGTGTGTGTGTGTGGCGGGGGGGGGGGTGCTGTTACAAATATCTGTAAGTTCAATAAGCAAGCACCACGGTTACTTCTGAGGTACATTCAAGTGAGCTTTAAGACACATATTAGAACAGTCTGCTGGACTCTGTGGGAGAGGGAGAGGGTGTGATGATTTGGGAAAATGGCACTGAAACATGTATAATATCATATATGAAACGAGTCGCCAGTCCAGGTTCGATGCACGATACTGGATGCTTGGGGCTGGTGCACTGGGACGACCCAGAGGGATGGTACGGGGAGGGAGGAGGGTTCAGGATGGGGGACACGTGTATACCTGTGGCGGATTCATGTTGATATATAGCAAAACCAATACAATATTGTAAAGTTAAAAAAAAAGACACATATTCAACAAGTGAATGAGTCCTTATTCTTGGTGATGGTGCTATGGTAGCAATAGAATACATGATCACCTGGAGGTGGTACCAAATGGTACCAGACCACCTCGAGTGTGAGTTCTATGAAGGGAGGGGATGAGTTTGGATTTTTTTCATCATGTAAGCACAGTGCCTGGCACAGAAGGAGTATTTGCTAAATATCTATAGATGAACCAGTGGAAGAACTTACATAGGAATTCAGAGAAAACAAACAAAAACCTATCTTCCTAAGATATTTCTGTCTGAAGAAGGGAGACTGTATTTTATTGAGTGTCTTCCCCACTTTTGGCCATGGTGCTAAGAAAAAAAAAAAAAAGCATCTAACAGGGAAAATGGTCTTTAGAAGAATCCTGAGACTCCTCAGAATATGAAGTTCAGTCATTAGGATGTTTGTATAATTTTTACACTTCTTTTGGATCATGCCAAAGTTTTGAGCATCATTATTAATACGCATGCTGTTAATTAGGTTCCCTTCTTTTATGCAAAAATGAAGGTGCTTAGTATCTTGACGTATGTCCTAAGAGGTGTCACTGAACAGGTGTCACTAAATAGAAATGACAAGGATGACCTGAGACAAAAGGATACTAAGGGATTTCTAATCATTCCTCCCTAATTTTCATAGCTGACTAGATTGAACAGTGCCAAGTATGAGGAAAATGATAAATGTGTAATAAAGGTAGGCTTTCCGGAGAGGGTTTATTTTTGAGGTAACTGGAGCTGAAGCAGAGGGGAATTGAGAATTGACCAGATATAACGTAAAGAGGAAAGGGGGCAGGGAAGAGGCAATATTTCTGACCCTCCTGCCAGTAATATCAAGCGGCAAATGATCAAGTAAAGGTTGGCAGGCTAGCTTCTGTGTTGTAGGTTGCCTCACTGTAACTCTAATACCTTTGACATATCCTATCTCTCAAATCAATGAATGACTGCATTAGGCCTTCTGGTTCAACTTGGATTGGTTCCAAAAACCTAGGGGTTTCCATCTTGCTGCCCTATGATTTTTACTTTAAATTCCTCGGGGACTTGAATTAAGCTTTTCTTCCTGTTATGATGATGATATATTTTTTTTTCCCAGAAAGGAAACTAGTTCACCAGTTAGTTTCCCCCTGAGATCATTTAGAGTCTCTGAGAAATACTGAGATTCCTGGACAATGAGACCTTATTTATAAATTCAACAGAAGAGGCAAGAGGCTGTTGATAAAATGAAAGTGAGGGTTATATATTAAGGGAAAATAATACCTGGCTTCCATTCACAAACATCCTTAAGAACTTCCCCTATCATTTCCTGTGTCATCACAGAAAAGTAAAATCTTTGAGTAAACATATAGAAACTAAAGGCAGGGGTGGGTGGGGAAGGAAGAGAGGAAGGGATACTTAGGGAGTTTGGGATGGGCAGGTATGTGCTGCTATATTTAAAATGGATAACCACCACGGAGCTACTGTATAACACAGGGAACTCTGCTCAATGTTATGTGGCAGCCTTGATGGGAGGGGAGTTTGGGGGAGAATGGATACATGTATATGTATGGCTGAGTCCCTTTGCTGTTCGATTGAAACTATCACAGCATTGTTAATCAGCTATATTCTAATACAAAGTTGAAAAAACATAGGCCCCAAGGACCATGAAATATCATATATTTAAAGCAGGAGCGTTCAAACTCCTTTATGCTGCAGTATCTAAAAACTCCTTTGTACTCCTACTCTGGGGAATTTTATGCCACCTATCGTTTTCCTACTTATTCAGAGAGATGTGGTGAGATTTTCATTCTGCTTGGGTTGGCATGAAACTTTTTAGAATATGTTGGTTTACTCATCCTCTCTTTGCTGATTTATCATATTCCAAACTCTTCTGTATACTCGGTTGTTTTCTAGACTTTCTACCCTGTCCCATCCCATGATGTGTCTCTTCAGCATCAGTACCAACTTCTTTTGTTTACTTATATTTATAACACATTTTGACCCCTGGTAGGGCATTACTCAATCACAAAATTGAGAAATTTGTACGCAGGTCAGGAAGCAACAGTTAGAACTGGACATGGAAGAACAGACTGGTTCCAAATAGGAAAAGGAGTACGTCAAGGCTGTATATTGTCACCCTGCTTATTTAACTTCTATGCAGAGTACATCATGAGAAACGCTGGGCTGGAAGAAGCACAAGCTGGAATCAAAACTACTGGGAGAAATATCAATAACCTCAGATACGCAGATGACACCACCCTTATGGCAGAAAGTAAAGAGGAACTAAAAAGCCTCTTGATGAAGGTGAAAGAGGAGAGTGAAAAAGTTGGCTTAAAACTCAACATCCAGAAAACGAAGATCATGGCATCCGGTCTCATCACTTCATGAGAAATAGATGGGGAAACAGTGGAAACAGTGTCGGACTTTGTTTTTTTTGGGGCTCCAAAATCACTGCAGATGGTGACTGCAGCCATGAAATTAAAAGACGCTTACTCCTTGGAAGAAAAGTTATGACCAACCTAGATAGCATATTGAAAAGCAGAGACATTACTTTGCCAACAAAGGTCCGTCTAGTCAAGGCTATGGTTTTTCCAGTGGTCATGTATGGATGTGAGAGTTGGACTGTGAAGAAAGCTGAGTGCCGAAAAATTGATGCTTTTGAACTGTGGTGTTGGAGAAGACTCTTGAGAGTCCCTTGGACTGCAAGGAGATCCAACCAGTCCATTCTGAAGGAGATCAGCCCTGGGATTTCTTTGGAAGGAATGATGCTAAAGCTGAAACTCCAGTACTTTGGCCACCTCATGCGAAGAGTTGACTCATTGGAAAAGACTCTGATCCTGGGAGGGATTGGGGGCAGGAGGAGAAGGGGACGACAGAGGATGAGATGGCTGGATGGCATCACTGACTCCATGGATGTGAGTCTGAGTGAACTCCGAGAGTTGGGGATGGACAGGGAGGCCTGGCGTGCTGCGATTCATGGGGTCACAAAGAGTCAGACACGACTGAGCGACTGAACTGAACTGAACTGAGAACATTACTCAGTAGTTTTATACCTTTATTCACAGTGCTGCACCTTTTGTATTATTTAATCTTAAGAATTTTTATGTTTGCTTTTGTAAGCATGATTCTTTCCATTATCTTTCATCCCTCCCTGAAAACCCTGCTGCCACCATCCTTTTTAGCTTTAGCTTAGTTTTCCTAGTCTTTTACCTTGTCAATGCCACAACCATCTATTTTAGACATTTGCCTCCATTTCTATATTGTATACCTGTTTTCTACTTTTTCTTTGTCTTTAATTACATGCTATTACAAGTAATTTTGGAGAAGTAAATTTGGAGAAGGAAATGGCAACCCACTCCAGTGTTCTTGCCTGGAGAATCCCATGGACGGGGGAGCCTGGTGGGCTGCCGTCTATGGGGTCGCACAGAGTTGGACACGACTGAAGCGACTTAGCAGCAGCACAAGTTATTAAAAATACATTTTCACTGTAAGACTTTTGAATACAGATAGAGCCACCAGTCATAGTTACTTCTCAAGAGGGTAACCACCAATGACTCTGATAAAAATTCTCTCTGGACATCTTTCTATGTATGAAATTAAGATTTGTGCATAGAGATATATGACTAAGTAGTATTTCATCCTAAATGGTATAATGTTGTAATTCTAATACCTCTGACATACCCTATCTCTCAAATCAATGAATATTTTTCTAGGACTGGGAAATATTTCTAAGACATACTATTGTCCATTTAGAACTAACTCATTCTTTTGGTCTATAGCATTCCCAGGTGGCGCTAGTGGTAAAGAACCTGCCTGCCATCACAGGAGACTTAAGAGATGTGGGTTCAATCCCTGGGTCAGGAAGATTTCCTGGAGGAGGAAATGGCAACCCACTGCAGTATTCTCACCAGGAAAATCCCATGGACAGAGGAGCCTGGTGGGCTATAGTCCATGGGGTTGCAAAGAGTTGGACACGACTGAAGTGACTTAGCATATACCCTAGTCTGGATGTTGTATAGTTTAATCTGTACAAATGGACATTTAGATAGTTTCTACACTTTTTTCTATTGTAAACAATGCCTCTTTGTGCATACATGCCAGCATTTCACTAGGATATTTCTTAGAAATGGAATTACTGGGATGATGGCTATGTATATTTTAAATTTTGATAGATACTGACAAAAGACTGTACCATTTAATAACCTACAAGGAGAGTGAAAGAACACTTGTTTCTAGATACTCTTGAACAATATGGGATACAATTTTTAGTTTACTTTTGGACTTCTTGTATCTTCAGAACATTCTAATATAAGTAAGTTAAAAACTCTTGGTAGGCACTGTAATTGCAAGGTGATATTCCAAAATGCACCCTAGTTTATCTAACCATTCTGATGCTGTGGCGTAATTGCAAGGTGATATTCCAAAATGCACCCTAGTTTATCTAACCATTCTGATGCTGTGGCGTAATTGCAAGGTGATATTCCAAAATGCACCCTAGTTTATCTAACCATTCTGATGCTGTGGCGTAATTGCAAGGTGATATTCCAAAATGCACCCTAGTTTATCTAACCATTCTGATGCTGTGGCACATTTCAGTTGTGGCTGATTTCTATTTTGAATAACAGGTATACTGTTTGGATTACCATTATGTTTGCATGTCCCATTCCTACAGCACATAGGATTCAGCACACAGTAGGTGCATAATATAAGCCTGCTGCCTTACACAGAGCCTGAGTAAGTTCTTGCCAAGGCTGAGATCATTCATCTTATGGAGATAATTACTATAAATGATCAAGGTCACAAGCAAAGTACAAAACATCACCAGTGTGTCCCTGAAGAATAAATAACAGGAGGAATTACCTAGAAGGAGGGTGAAGATTGTATCTCATCACTCCACTTGACAGGAGTTGCTAGAGACCCAGGAAGATAGGAAAAGAAGAATAGAATAGAACAAAACTACAGGCACCTGTATTGACAGAGACTGGGTTTAATCCATATAATAGGGAAATCCAGATAAAATTGAATATTTCTTAAATCCTTCTTAGGCAGGGGTGTGCTGTGTGTGCTAAGTTGCTCCAGTTGTGTACAACTCTTTGTGACCCTGTGGACTGTAGCCTGCCAGGCTCCTCTGTCCATGGGATTCTCCAGACAAGAATACTGGAGTGGGTTACCATGCCCTCCTCCAGGAGATCTTCCCAACCCAGGGATCGAACCTGTGTCTCTTACATCTCCTACACTGGCAGGTGGGTTCTTTATCACTGCTGCTGCTGCTGCTGCTAAGTCACTTCAGTCGTGTCCGACTCTGTGCGACCCCACAGACGGCAGCCCACCAGGCTCTCCCATCCCTGGGATTCTCCAGGCAAGAACACTGGAGTGGGTTGCCATTTCCTTCTCCAATGCAGGAAAGTGAAGAGTGAAAGTGAAGTCGCTCAGTCGTGTCTGACTCTTAGCGACCCCATGGACTGCAGCTTGACCTATAAATGTGACATTGTCATATGATTCAGCCTAATATTTTCAATAGAACTAGATTTGGAAGAAAAGAGAGTGCTAATTATCTTTATCACTACTGCTTCCTAGATAATTAGCACTCTCTTTTCTTCCAAATCTAGTTCTATTGAAAATATTAGGCTGAATCATATGACAATGTCACATTTATAGGTCAAATATCAGCAATTTCATACAGTTCAATCTAATATTAGGGGTGGGAAAGAGGAGATGAGTAACTTGACCATTTTCTCCAGGCTAGTGTCACCAGCTACCTTTGCAAAAGGATCACAGGGTCAAGAAGTGAGAAGGAAGCTCTTACACTGATAAGCAAAAGGATGTCCCACCAGAAATGGAAACAAAGCAGCAAACCCTGGGCACAGTTCAGTTTTCAAGAATATTTTAAGTAGGAATATATTTTCTTTTCATTGACAATCTGTACCCTTGCCAAATCAGGATGATTGACACCCTTAATTTGCAATTTCCTAAATTTCAAGAGGTTTTTTTTTTTTAAATTTTTGATTGCAATATAATGGTTTACCTAATTATTTTTTCAAGTTGCAGTTTTTGATGTTTAATTTCAAAGTCAATTTAAGATGTCTCGAGCTCCATTAATACACTGTGATATTGCTTCACTCATTTTCTTGCGAGGCACTTACTTAAAAAAATGCATCATTCTAATGATTTTAGATTACTCTACAGTGTACATACCAATTTATGACTATTACAAAATTTTACGTTTTTTTTCCCAAAGCACTTCAGTTTTAAAGATGCTCTGTATTTGCAGATAGAATGAGAGTTAACTTTTAAAAGGGCAGAATACAATTTACAGCCTTTAAAATTCTCTACCTTTTCTCATGTAGAATGCAACCTAAGTAAATAAATTCTGAAGTGTTCAATGGGCACATAAAAGAAGCATTAGGCTGAAGATATTATAAAATAATTTTCTTTTCATTCAAACTAATGACAATATTCTTTATAAATGGACAATACATTGTGTGCATGTGAACAGAGTGTGTGAATGTGTGCAAGTGGGCATGGGTGTGTATAAGTGGGCCAGCATGTGTGTTTGAGTGCATGCAGGAGTGTACTATGGTATATTTCAGTATATATGTGACTGTGCAGTGTATTAAAGAGTATGTGCATGGATACAAGTGTGTTTAAGAATGTGTGCATGAGTGTTGAAGTGTATGCATGTTTGTGTGTGTGTGTGATGTTCTGATTTAAATATGTGCTGAGAGATAAAATGTTATGTGCACTTTTATTGAGGTGGTCATTAAAGTGTGCTCCAGCCTCAGCATAGAATGGGGGAGATGCCCCCAACTGTATCTATACCACATCTATAAGATATTTGAATAAACATGCACACAACTTATACCTTGCTTGAAATCTACAGGGGAAAAAATAGTGATATTTAAATTTTGCCCCAGGATTTTGCACCTGGTTATATCAGTGTAATAGATGTAAATCAGCTGCCAAAGTTGGGAAATCTTCCTTCCCTGTTGCTTAAAAAATTTTTTTTGATTACTTTATTCTCTCAGGATTCCTTATTCACAGTGACACATGTCACTTTCACAGCGATGGAGAATACTTTGAGATTGATATTTAAAAGACTGTAATTAACATCCGTTTCCACTTCAGATCACTCTGAAAGATGCAGAGGGCGCCAGACACATTTCTGGGATCAGACAGATGCCCATTCATGGATAATTTCCCTTTTGTTGGTTAAAGCATGCTGCTCTAGAAGGTAAAAACCAAGGTCCTAGGGGCCAAAGCTACCATGTCATGAGTGCCAGGTGCAGTGCTAGAATCTCTGCAGACATTACCACATTTCATCTTCATGGCAACCTTGCAAGGTAGTGTTAATTCCATGTTTGAGATGAAGTGTTGTTGCTTAGAGAGGTTAAATGAGTTGCTTAAGGTCATGTGGCTAATTAGGGGTGAGGCTGGCATCATACTCGGTCTGACTCTAAATTGTGTTCTTTGTACTACACTATGCTGAACCTTTATGATTGAATCTGAAAGTATGACCTTTACAGAATTTATATCTTCTCTCCCTGGGCCTGGGGTTTATTTGATTGCCTGCTACTCTTTGGCCCTCAACTGCTTTCTCTAATGATGCCTAAAAATTTGATTGATATCAAGTTCATATCTACCTTAGAGGCAATGAATAAATTCATGGACCATACTTCCAATGATGTTAAACCTCAGTATGTGGTTATTTCAAAGTATACTGGCTCAATTAAACTTGTTTTAGAAACTTTACTGACTAACCAGTATATGCCAGGGATATTATACCCATTTTATAGATACAGACATTGAGCATTCAAGAGGTTAGGTAATTTGCTTAAGGCTAGATAAGTAGAACCTGCTGACTCTACAGTCCCGTTGACAGTCCTAGTAAGCCACCGGCTCTAATCAAGCCTCATGTTCTTCATGTATAAAATGGGAATAACAGTATTCTCACTGCAGGACTGTTACAAGGATGAAAGGATCCAGACAAGAGTACTGGGGTGGGTTGCCATTTCCTTCTCCAGGGGATATATATATATATATATATATATATATATATACACACACATACACATATATTATATATATATATACTATATATATACATATACTATATATATATACTATATATAGTATACACTATAATATATACATAATTATAAGTATATATGTATATATATTATATACATAAGTATATTATATATATAATATATACATAAGTGTAATATATACACTATATATATACATATATATACTGTTATAAGGATGAAAGGATATATATATCATATATATATATACATGCTATACTGAACATAATAGTTAATACAGGATAACAATTATCTGAGTCATTACAGTTAATGATGAATATGGACTTTGGCAATAAATAGACCTATCTTCAAAGGTTCTGCCTTCAGCTGGCTACGTGATCTAAGGAACACTGCTGAATTTCTCTAGGTTTTCATTTCTTTCTCTATAAAATGATGATAATGTTCTACAGCACCGTTTTTGAAAGTGGTTCTAAAGAACACTTCTATCTCTGTAGGATATAAAGAAGTGTTAAGCATTTACTGATCAAAGTTTTGTGGGAAGCTCTGGTAGACAGCTTTCCTTATTGCAGGGAATTTTTAGAATCTATAACATGAGAATATGCTTGGTGAATTTTCAAGTGGGAGCTAACCCGTAGATTTCTCCTTTTAGTTTTTCACCATAGAATGTTTTTTTGTTTGTCTGTAACATCTTGCAGGAAAGAGTTGTATAGAAAATACTTTAGAAATACTGACTCATCATGATGATTAAATGGATAATATTTGTAAAACACATATATAGTGAGAGTTTAATAAATATAATATTGTTATTATTATTATTACCATAATCATCATTATAGTCATTAATGAGCCCCACCATGGTACAGTTAACCCAGGCCAGAAAAGTTATGTCTAATACACTTCTAGAAGTAAGGGTCTGGCAACTTTGCAGACAGAACTTTTTTGTCTGCCAGATTAGGGTGAACTGATCCAGTGTTGGTAGACACTTTAGCAGACAATATACTACATAATAATTACACTGGGCATATCTATCTATATAAAATAGAATTCTCCGAGTCACCAAAGTGTTCTTTGAGAACCAGAATTTTTCTGGTTCACCCCAGGTCGGCATTCCAAAACCCTGCTGTTGCATTGTCTTTTTTGATTGGTTTTAACATCTTCATGAGATCTTGTACTTACCACAAGTATGTTCCCATACATGAGAGTTTTGCCTCTTTCCCCGTAAAAAACAGTAACAACTATAAAGCTTGGGAGAAGTACGGTGAGCTGTTATTGAATGTCTGATGTTTATACTGGACTGTCTAACTTTCCATCCTGATTCAGTTCCCTGACAATCTGGAAATGATTTGCCTTTACCCTTGTATATCTCCTGTTTTCAATGTGCACACAGTTTGCTGAGATATATGGCCCTTTTAAAATCATCTTTAAACTTTTATCCTTTCTATGCTCCTTATGGTAGAATTAATCATATTTTCGGAGTGGAATTCTAGGATGGTGGTAGATACTATTGCTTTCTACCAGAAGTCTTCAGGGACTGTGTGGGTTGCTTCCCCATGAACCAATCTTTTAGAGAGAAATATATTTTTAGAGGGGGATGTATTAACCCAAAAGGAAATTTCTTCACACATAAAAAATGTATTTATGTACCTAACCTCCTGGTACTGAAGAGGAGGTTGTGGGATAAATCCACAAGAAACTTTATCTGTATCTAGCCTAGAGGCCAACATTATAGATTTTATTTGCTACTTAGGATTATTGACTAAGATTAACTCCTCCTTTTTCACTATTTTGCTTAGATGGATATTATGACAAAGGCAGAAATGAATAATTTTGTCACTATTTTAACCCCTGATATAGTGTTCTGGAGCTTTTTTTCATTTATGTTTGGATTAACAATGTCTGGAGGCTGAGAGGTTTGAGATGGACTGAGAGCTTTCATGTTCTATCGGTAATCCATTGATTCCCAAGGACCATTTCAATCCTTCCCTCATGGGCCTCAAGTGAAGGACATCTTCCATTATGAATGAGCTGATGATAATTAAAATGGACACACTCTGTCTCTAAGTGTCCTAATATCTGGCTTGCCAAGAATCGTGGATAGAGAAAAACAAACAATTCTGGCCAGGTTAATGTGGTGACCTTCATAAAGAAAAAGAGGCCGTTGGATTTTTATAAAAGTCAAGTTGTGTTTATGAAAAGCTTATTGCTAAGTTAAAACGTCAGATTTGATATGACCTTGTGGAAAGATCTGAATGTGATTGTTTCATCCTGTAAAGAGGCCAGGCTCTGTGGCATACACAGAGGTTTATAAACTTGGAGAGCGAGGTCATGGCAGCTCAGATGACAACTGACAACTTGGTGATCTAAGCCACCTCTGTCTATGTTTTAGTAATTCCCCATTACAGAGCACACATGATTTTTTAAACAATCAAGCTAAATAAAGCATCTTAGGAAGATTTCATGGCTGAAGAACCACCCTAGAGACACTCTGAATGACAAGCTCTAATCTGTGCCAGTTTGCTTATTATCTATAAGTTTTCCAGCTGGACTCGAGTGTTCTAATTCATTTTATGACATAAAAACGTATCCAACAAAGTTATAAACCTATGGCTTTATTAGACATTTTATTTAAAACATACATTGGTTTCCTTCTTGAGAGGTGGAAAATCTGGGCCTTTGAGGTCTGTGTACTATACATGAATAGATTATCACTAGGCATTTAATTATGCTACTACTGTCCCACATTTGTATTCTTTATCATATTTTGCAGAAATCTGAGTAGAATGATTTGATGCTTCTCCTGTCTTAGGAAATATATGCATTCATTTATACTTCTTTCTTATGCCTTTATTGTCATAAACCAGAACCAGATTTAAGGTTACCCTTGGTGTCTTAATATTGCCAAAAATGACTTTTGGTCAGTTATACTAAAACCCAAATAATCATTTTTGGTAAACCTTTTCCACATATAGCTGACTTTGTCAACAATCCTATACTACAAAGTACTTATTCAAGTTACCTTGGTATCTGAATATATTCAGTTTAATTTGGAAAATACATTTAATTATATTTTCCAGGCTAAACTTAATACTGCCATATGCCACAGCAGTGCTGTCCAATAAAATAGAAAGTGAACCTCAATGCAAGCCACAGATGCAACCTTAAATTTTTTAGTAGCCACATTAAAACTTCAGGTGAAATTAATGTTAATAAATATATAGTATCTAACCCAGTATGTCCAAAGTATTATCATTTCAATATGTAATCAAAATGATAATAAGGAGATACTTTAACTCATTTTTCCATATAAAATCTTGAAGATGATCTGTAGGGAAAGTGTCTCACTGGTCTCAATACAAAGAAAGTTTTATTTCCATTGAGCTATGGGCTTGGCTTTATGTTGAAGACGTGGTGAGTCACACAACTGATCATGTTGCCCTGTTGTGCTAGTTGGGAAGTTGAATGCTACAGTGAAATTTGATGTTATTTAGCTGTTCACATGGCTTCCTTAAACAAAGATTATATTTCTTGGCTTCCTTTGCATCTAGGTGTGGTCACATGACTTAGTTACTGGTCAGTGAGATATAAATGAATGTTTCCAGCAGTACCATAAATGAAGTCTCCTTAAAAGAGAGCAAACAGACCGTTTCCCCCTCCACTCTTTCATCTTGTCTGGAATGAAGATGTGGTGACTGGAGCATTGGCTGCCATTGTGTACAATGAGGATAAAAGTCCCATCTTAGGGATACTAGAGGTGTGAGCCAGAAGAATCTTTTTGGAGTCATCGCCTAAGCCTTGGTCTGCCTACTTCTAGATTTCTTTTGTGTGAAAGTAAGGTCACAGTTATATCTTGTTTAAGCTACTCTTTTATTTGCCTCCCCTGAGGGAGGTATTTTCTGTCACTAAACCTAATCTTAGCAGACAGACCAGGAATATAAATTTTCCTTGAATGTGATTTTATGATGAAGAGCAGGGCTTAAAGGGAGTGAAAAGATAGAATAAATACTTTTCACCTAACTTTTCAGTGAAACATCTGTTCTACAAACAAAAAAATAACACCACTCAGGTGGGGATAAAAAAATGTAATGACTTTGGAATAGAAAGAATTTTCATACTCCTTTAAATTAATTCAGCTTTACCATGTCTGAAAATGAATTCTGTGAGACAGCTACTAATTTATCTTCTACTTACAAAAGATTTGTCTTTGAAATGTGTCTTTACAATGAGAATTGAAATATAAATGACAATAATGGCTACCATTTATTATTATAATCTAATGTCTACTATGGGAGAAGCACTATGTTAGGTGTTTCATATATATTATCTCATTTAACTCTTACAACTACCCTAACAAAGTAGGAATTATTTCCCTATTTTATAGGAGAGGCTCAGAGAAACCAAGTAACTTATTCAAGGTCACATAGTAACTTAGAGGAAGAGCTGGGATTTGAGGTCATTTCTGTCTGACTTTTCTATGCTGAAACTCTGACAATTTTCATAACACTGTTTTCCCCCTCCCCAACACTGGCTCAGATCACTTTCATCAACCTACTTCTCCCCTTAATCATAACATTGTGATAGTCAAGGAACAGACAGACTCTGGGATCCTGCCCTGTGTATATATTCACTGCTAATTTTCCTAGAGATTCAGTGGAAGTGATGACAATGGAAAGGTAACATCTCTTGAATTTGAACAAGGCTCTCTTAATGGTATATTAGACAAAAGGTCTAAACCAGAAATTGAGACTTGTCTCTCATATTAACTATGTATCTAATCAGCTACATGCAGTTCAGTTCAGTTCAGTCGCTCAGTCCGACTCTTTGCGACCCCATGAATCGCAGCACGCCAGGCCTCCCTGTCCATCACCAACTCCCACAGTTCACCCAAACTCACATCCATTGAGTCGGTGATGCCATCCAGCCATCTCATCCTCTGTCGTCACCTTTTCCTCCTGCCCCCAATCCCTCCCAGCATCAGAGTCTTTTCCAATGAGTCAATTCTTCGCATGAGGTGGCCAAAGTACTGGAGTTTCAGCTTTAGCATCAGTCCTTCCAAAGAACACCCAGGACTGATCTCCTTTAGGATGGACTGGTTGGATCTCCTTGCAGTCCAAGGAACTCTCAAGAGTCTTCTCCAACACCACAGTTCAAAAGCATCAATTCTTCGGCGCTCAGCTTTCTTCACAGTCCGACTCTCACATCCATACATGACCACTGAAAAAACCATAGCCTTGACTAGATGGACCTTTGTTGGCAAAGTAATGTCTCTGCTTTTGAATATGTTATCTAGGTTGGTCCTTACGCAAATCATTCAACCTTTCTGGGCCTCAGTTTTCTTCTATAAAAGGAAGGACAAAACTAGGTGATCTCTAAGATCTAATCTAGTGTGAATATTCTATGATTATGTCAAAAGTCTGTCAAATAAAAAATAAACAAAGACAGCTGGAAATGAAAGTAGGCAGTATTATTTAGAATGCTTTAACTTTCATTGTTTGACATGCACAATTCAATTTTAAAAATGAATGGACCTACCAGAAAAGTGTGGCAAGCTGTCTCTGATTGTTTAAATTGTTTACTCTTGATTCCACTGTTAATTTTCGCTCCTATGGCTTCAGAAATATCTTTTTTTCCATTTATTTAAATAATAAAAATTTATTTATATAAATTTAAATCAAATTTATTTATTTTATTCTTGGCTTCATTGGGTCTTTGTTGCTGCACACAGGCTTTCTCAGGTTGTGGCGAGCGAGGGGCCACTCTCTCTAATTTTAGTGCTCGGGCTGACTCTTGTTGCAGAGCACTGGGCTCTAGAGCATGCTGGCTTCAGTAGTTGTGGCTCACAGCCTCTACAGCATGAGCTCAGTAGTTGTGGTACTCAGGCTTAGTTGCTGTGTGACATGTGGAATCTTCCCAGACCAGGGATCAAATCCAGGCCCTCTGCACTGGCAGGTGGATTCTAATCCACAGTATCACCAGGGAAGTCCCAGAAACATCTTTTGAACAATACTTCTCAGAACACTATTTTAAAGCTCACTAGCTGAACCATTTTTCTAGCTGGAATAAACTCTTCTAGGTTTGTTGACCTCTAATGTGTTTACACATAACCCAGTAGAAAAAAAATCTTGATTTAATTGCAACTCAAATATTTTTCTCCACTTAAAGTGAAAATGTTAATTAAAAGTAAATTGAAATGTGAATTTAGCTGAAAAACACATTTTACAGATGTATAAATTGAGATCCATAGTGGCTGATTAGTCCAAGATTACATGGAGAGTTAGGGCTGTGCCAGGACATCAGAGGCATCAGCTGATGTGGGTAACCTAGAGTTTTGGTGAGGGTCCAGAGTGGGAAACAGATTGTTAGCTGAACCTTGGGCCTGTACAGGATCAGGGATCCATATTGAAACCAATCTAGAAGCAAATGTGCCTTACAAAAATAGGTTAGAAGAAAATGATCTGTCTCAGGCTTGGGTCTGAAGATGTTAAATAACAAGCCTCCTCCGAGACTTCATGGCAACTAGCTGAGTTTCATGCGGGTTTGGAGCCTGCTGCTGCTGCTGCTGCTAAGTCGCTTTAGTCGTCTGACTCTCTGCGACCCCATAAACAGCAGCCCACTAGGCTCCTCTGTCCCTGGGATTCTCCAGGCAAGAACACTGGAGTGGGTTGCCATTTCCTTCTCCAATGCATGAAAGTGAAAAGTAAAAGTGAAGTCGCTCAGTCGTGCTGGACTCTCAGCGACCCCATGGACTGCAGCCTACCAGGCTCCTCCGTCCATGGGATTTTCCAGGCAAGAGTACTGGAGTGGGGTGCCATCGCCTTCTCCGTTGGAGCCTGAGTTTGTACTAAATGTATGGTCCCAAAACTGTAACTTGAGATTTTTAATTTAAACTTTAAATTAATACAAATGGTCATCATGTTGTACACCTGAAACTAATAAATATTGTAAATCAACTACACTACAGTAAAAAAAAAAAGTTTACCCTGGTCTGTAGTGCAGACAACTTCCTATGAGAAACAAACATAAATCTTCCCCAGACTTAGAATTTCAACATATTTTAACCAACTATAAAAAATGAACAGAAGTAAGAAAGCAAGCCAATCATATGCAAGAGTTGACAGAAACAAGAAACCACAGATCCAGGCCCACAAAGCCTTAACATGATCTATTTATCAGATATAGCATGTAAAATAACTATGTTTAATATGCATAAAGAAAATAGTAAAGACAGGATTAAGGAGAAAGAAATTGCCAAAAATTAATGAGAGATATTTAAAAAACAAACTAATTTTAGAAATGAAATCACTGAAATTTAAAATTTAATGGAAGGGTAAACATCATACTAAACACAGCTGAAGAGATATTTCATGAGCCAGAAGACAAATTTGAAGAAATTGTCAATAAAATAACAGAGAAACAAAGAAATGGGAAATTGGAAAAAGCATAAAAGACATAGAGGCCAGAGTGGGAGTCTAATGGAAATTCCAAAAGGAAGTAGCAGAGAAAGTGTGAAAATCAAAATTCAATGAGATAGTGACTAAATATTTTCTATGATTTATGGAAGACATGGGTTCTTATATTCAAGAGGCTCAGCAAGTCACAAGCAGGATAAAAACAAGATTAATCCACACTGATCTTTAGGATAAGACACTGGGTTGTGAATTCTATTGCCAACCTCAACGCTGAAGCACACACAATAAAGTAACTTTCCCCATGTCTCATAGCAGATTAGTTCCTTCAGCTATAAAACGAGGAAACATTATTAACCCTACTTACACCTTAACGATGTTATGAGAATAAGAGAAACCTGTTTGCTTGGTTACTGGGAATGTGGAGGTATAAGTCAAGTTCTTACCAGGTGAAAATGTATGGTCATTCTTTAATGAAGGACAAATCTCTGTCCTTCCTATGCCTCTTCTTTCCGACGACTCAGAAGAATGAAAGTGAAAGTCACTCAGTCGTGTCCTACTCTTTGCAATCCCATGGACTATACAGCCCATGGAATTCTCCAGGTCAGAATACTGGAGTGGGTAGCCTTTCCCTTCTCCAGGGGATCTTCTCAACCCAGGGATCAAACCCAGGTCTCCCACATTGCAGGTGGATTCTTTACCGGTTGAGCCACAAGGGAAGCCCAAGAATACTGGAGTGGGTAGCCTATCCCTTTCCAATGACTCAGAAGAATACATGTAAAGCCAATCTCTGGACAGGTTCTAGAGATAGTTTTTATTATCAAAGCTCAATATGCAATCCACACTCTAATAATGACCCCGGATTATGGCCATAATAATGAATGGGGGGACTTCGCTGGTGGTCCAGTGCTTAAGAATCCCCTTTCCAATGCTGGGGATGTGGGTTTGATCCCTGGTGGGGGAACTGAGATTCCACATGCTGTGGGGGTGGCTGGGTCCACACGCCACAACTACTGAGCCCAGCACACCCTAACTAGAGAGTCTGTGCCCTGTAACGAAAGATCCCAAGTACCAACCCATGCAGTCAAAAATAAAAGTAAGTACATGATTGAAAAATAAGGCTTTATTAAAAAAAATAATGAAATGAAGAAAATGGCTATGTCAGCATTTGGAGAAAAAATGAAAACCAATGGATAAATGCAGGATGTTTTTCTTATAGGAATGAAAGTATCTTTCACTTTATGGGGGGGGAAGATGTATGAGGGAGTGTGAGAGTTTATATGTATGAGATGTATGAGAGTTTATGAGGGAGTGCTCTTTAATATCTCTAATAATTTGATTTTGTACAGGATTGGAACAACTTATTCTGATCCTTCTCCATGTCTTGGCCACTGATTTTGCACAACTGAATTCTGGCTTCCTTCGAAGTCTCTCTCAACCATCTCTACTAGAGACCCTTTCTACCTTCCTGCCCCCCCCCCCCCCCCCCCGCTCAGACCAACCCCCACCCCCCATGTCAGAGAAGCAGGCAGCAGGCCAGACTGTGGAGGGGAGCACCCAGGTGGCCACCTTTCCTGCAGGATCTCACCTACAGGGCCAAACACATCTTTTAGATTATACCCTTTTCTGGGTCTATTTCATTTCATGCAGATGAACATGAATTGAGAAAAATGCCAAACAGAAAATGAACTTGTAATTCAGAAAAAGTTTGGGTGAATGAGAAATGCATTTAATGGTGCAGTACAAAATCTTCCTGGTTCCTTTGATGCTCCTATTGGTCTTTCCAAATGCACTCCTTATTATTAACTGTACTTGAGCCATGTAAATAAGCATGCCTCCTCACACTCAGGTTTACTTAATTACATTTTCTTACCTCACAGTTGCCACCTTATATATATGTCCCTGGTTCGAAAAACAATTTTAAAGCTTTAATGTCCTGGAACAGTCAGCGGAGTTAGCTCAGATTTACAGAGAGGGAGCTGCAAATTTACCTCATTGTTCAAACTTGTCAAATTGTCAAAAGTTTCACTGGATTTTTGCATTGCAGTCTGCTAATGATGGCAGAAAAGGTATGGTTTTTATCGCCTCAGAACAAAATGTAAAAGATATATTTTGAAAACATTTGATATTTGATGTGCTTTAAATCACATCATAAGATTTGATGGCTATTAAACGGACTCTCTTTGATAAAGATAAGGTATTTTTGAATCTGAGAATTTGGGGGGGTTTGATTTCTATTTTCACTCAAGACAAAAAACTTAGGGGGTGTCAAACCATCTCTGAGTAGGATGTATTGCTAGGAAATCATGATAATAGTATGATTTTTTTTTTCCATTTCATATCTGCCTCCCAAAAAATATTTTTGTGGATTCTTACAGTCTTAATCTGACTTGAATTCTATTAAGGATGCTTTTGGGGTTGTATTTCTAGTGCCACCAATGAACTGCACTGACAGATTCCGCAAATCTACAGTTAATGTTTCTACCTCACTGTGGTGTTAATGGTGTAGCCACTATGTTTCAAGCAGGGGTTTATTTTATTAAATCAATCAAACCAGAGTCACCTTAAGGTTTACCCTTTATTTCTTCCAGAATAGAAAAAAATGACTTTAAAATAAACTTGATCAGAGGTTGTCGTACTTTGCAAGTTAAAAATAATTAAGCCTACATAGGAATTAGTCATAAGCCTTTTTGTCCCTGTATGCTAAAAAGCAATATAAAACCTCCCATCGTGTTTCAGTGACTGATTGTCTATATTTGAGCTTTTTAGTCCATGAAATTTGTTCATTATATTAACATTGTTTGATAACTAGTAGAGACTTTTCTTTTGTGAACTCAGCTATAGCTCTTAAGAAATTCAGGTGTGTATCCCAAACTGAATAGACAAGATTATCTGCAATCCTAGGTTCCTAATCTGGGTACACTGATTATCTCTTTTCTATTGAAGATACTTAATTTCAGTTACTTTATATATGAGTGGATTTTTCTCTTCAGTGGCATGATGAATGACTATACAGTTGTGCCCATAGCATGTACATTCTGTTTTGAACAAAGCTTCTTTATCAAATGGCATGTACAACCCTGCTGTTACTGTAATATCTATAGGAAAAATACAGTGTACACTAATCATTTCAAATGGCCTACTCAATACCTGGAAATTGCAGGAAAGTGATGCATTATATGTGATAGATATGTAGAATCAGATGAAAACCTTTTGATTATTGGCACTTTCAATAAAGGGGAAAACGAATAATGTTCTAAAAGCATATGATACTTGTATAATCAAGGAAAGTTTTTCTAGCAATTATAATTATATGAGCCTTTTACAACTTCCTCCTCTAATTATCTGTTTTATTAGTAGATGCATATCACCATCCATTAGGGAACACTTAAAAACATAACAAGACATTGTTATACACACACATGTTTATGTGTGTGTGTACATGTGTATCTCTACGAATAGAGGTAGATTCTCAAACAAAATGGTCTATATATCAAAGTGTGAATTTCATTATAACATAAACAAAGCTATTTGCAATTAATATTTTCTTACCATAAACAATATGGAGTTGAGAGTTTATGAACTGTATCCACAAACCATTGATAATCAGTGTCAGCAGCTCAATATACAGGCTAAAGAACCATAGATCTCAGTGTTGAAAAGGGCCTTAAGAGCCACTTAGCTCATCTTCTACTATTTCAAAAATGAAGCAGCTGAGACTCAAAAAAAGTTAAATGAGTTACTCAAAATCACTATGTTGTGAATACACACACAAGCACACATGAGCACAAGCACACACACAGTGTCATCTCTCCAATGGGCAAAATGGCCACATGTCATAGGATAGCCTGAAAATAAATATCCTTACAACAAAGCCTTATGGAATCTTCACCCAGAACTACAGATGATTCCTGTTATATAGCAACTGTGTACACACACACACACACACACACACACACACACACACACACAGCTTCCCAGGTGGCTCAGTGGTAAAGAATCTGCCTGCCAATGCAGAAAATGCAGGAGACTCAGGGGTTCGACCCTTGAGTTGGGAAGATCCCCTGGAGGAGGGCATGGCAACCCACTCCAGTATTCTTGCCTAAAAAATTTCATGGACAAAGCAGCCTGGCAGGCTATGGTCCATAGTTCAGGAATACTTCAGGACCTAATGTTCCATCTCTCTAGCTGATTAATCCAGTTCTAAGATCCAGGATAATGAGAGGGGATGATGGTAGAAAGGACAGAAACTGTCCTCTCTTTTTGGATGCTTATCTTCCATAAATTTCACAGTCTGTTATCTGAGAATAACAATAGACAGAGTGGCTCACAGGAAGTTTCATCAAGAAGAAAGGAGTACAAAGCTCTAAATTCTGCTTTTATGCTCCCCCTCAGAGACTATGAGACCAGGAGAAGCCAGATTTTATGAAAGACATGTAGTAGATGTGTTTTACAATGCTGATCTTCAAAGCTGCAGCCGGTATCTTCAGTATAGGGCTAAATGTATTACTGAGATTTCATGGCAAGGAGCTCTATTTTAAGGGAGCATGATTTGACCTGCAGTATATCCAAATCTAAACTATGTTATAACAAGCTTCTGTTGTATTCCCCTTGAGGTGTTTTTTAAAGACTAATGAGTTAACCTTTGTGAAGTACCATGAGACCTCCAGGTGAAAGAACCCTATATCAAGTATCCATTCAGTGCCGCTAACAATACTCAGTGTACCTAGAAAACAGACTGAAAATAATCAGTAAACCATTCACTGCAGTCCCCTTGGTATCAGAGCAACACTGTTAACATGCTAACAGCTAAGCTTCATGTGCTTAGAGGAAGAGAATGATCAATGGCAAAGAGCATATCCACCTTTGAAATGACATGATCCATTATAAGAATCAGATGTTAAATTGCTTCCTGTACTGAGCATACTCAATTAAAAGTCTGCACAGTGAGATCATCTCGATGGTTAAATATGCTCTGTGGGAACAACCTTTATGGAGCTTAAAAATCACAGAAGGACTATTCCTACCATGACACCGGAGAGTCAGAAAGCATTTCCTGTTCCTATTTTTCAAGTTGGTAGTTTTATTATGAAGGCTTTTGCCTGAGAGACTGCAGAGTTTGGGGTCATACCTATTCACCCTTTTGCTTCTCTGACCAAGAGGTGCTTCTAGTGTTCTTTTTCTATTGCATTCAGAATGGATGGATGTGGCTTTAGTCCACTTTTGAAAGTGAAAGTGGAAATTGCTCAGTTGTGTCTGACTTTTTACAATTCCATGGACTATATAGTCCATGGAATTCTCCAGTCCAGAATACTGGAGTGGGTAGCCTTTCCCTTCTCTAGGGGATCTTCCCAACCCAGGGATCAAACCTGGGTTTCCTGCATTGCAAGCGGATTCTTTACCAATTGAGCTATCAGGGAAGCCCCCATTCTAATTTAGTCTACCTTCAATCCATGTTATATCTGGACAAGAATGCAGTTGATATTTGATGCCGTTCATCTCCTCCAATGTTCCCTTTTCCATAAGCTAATCTATTCATCTGAGTCCCTGCTCCTTGTCTAACTCTTCCTTTGGTGGGGGTGAGGGTGGAGGCTGAAAAGAAATGCTAGATGTGGGATGAAATCAACAGTCCTGCAAACAACCTTCAGGTTTGCAATCAGCCAGCTCTATGACCTTGGAAAAATAATTTAACCTCACTAGCTCTCACTTTCCTCTTGTTTCAAAGACTTGTATAGCTCTTCTTCATTGTTGATCTCCTCCAGCCAGACTACAAGTTTCAGTAGTGCAGGAATCATGTATTCCTCACTGATGTATCCCGAGAGTTAGCACATGGGCCACAGTAAGTGCTCAAGGAAAATCTGTTTATAGAATATTTTAGGCCGACTTCTCTGGTGGTCCAGTGGCTAAGACTTCGTGTTCCCAATGCAGGAGGCTCGAGTTCGATTCCTGGTCAGGGAACTACTTTTCACAGGCTGCAACTAAGACTTGTTACCAGTCACCTAGTCTCCCAAGGTAGAAATCATAGTTAGTGATAATTCCTGCCTCCAGCAGCACTTATATAGTAACCATGTCCTGTTTCCTAACCTCAACCTAAAACGCAATCTGTTATAAACTGCGCAGTAGCTTCTTACTGTGTCAAGTTCCTTAGCATGGCGTGCACACAAAACTCCCTGTGTTCTCATCCCTGCCCATCTCTCCAGTTATATCTTCTGGATTCCTAGGTGCAGCCACACCCAATGACTAGCAATTCGCCAAATGGAATATTTGGATTCACATTTCTTAGTTTAAATTATTCCTTCTGCCTGGAATATTCTTGGCTCTCAAATCTACCTGATAAACATATAATCATTTTTTTAGTGTTCATTCAAGTGTTAAGATGTTTCCAAAGTCAGAAAAGGGAACCCTCCTACACTGTTGGGGGGAATGTAAATTGGCACAGCCATTATGTAAAACAGAATAAGATTCTTTAAAACACTAAAACTAGAGTTACCATATGATCTAGCAATCCCACTCCTAGGCATATATCCAGAGAAAACTCTAACTTGAAAAGATACATGAACCCCAATGTTCATTGCAGCACTGTTTACAATAGTCAAGATATGGAGGCAACCTAGATGTTCATCGACAGAAGAATGGACAAAGAAGATGCACATATATACAATGGAATGCTACTCAGCCATAGAAAAGAATAAAATGATACCATTTGTAGCAACATGGATGGACCTAGGGATTGTCATCCTGAGTGAAGTAAGACATAGATCTGAAATAATCTATAGAGAATTGATCATAACAGACTTCAGAATGGATGGAATAACTACAGGAGAGTGCAAAATGAAGACAGAGGTTCAACTACAGAACTATGACAATGAAAAATGCGATGAAAAGCCCAGTGGTGTGTTGTATATGAAAACTCAGTAAAATACAAGCCTAGAAAACATGTGGAGGCCCCTTATGAAGGCATACAGATCTGACTTTAAGAAATATTACCTTAAGGAAAGACCAGTAAGAACTCAGGAGTGAGGGGAGGGGGTGAAGAATTAGACTCGGATGTACCTGTTGAGCAGTCAGCCCCTGTCCACTTGGGATCGCAGCTGCACGTGCCAGTGTCCAGCAGAAAAGTCCCATGTCCTGAGCACTGCTCCTGACATATTGGAAGTGGCGTTTCACAGTTGACTCCTCCCCAACCAGTAGAACAGTGACATTCTCCTTTTACACAGATGCCATGGCCAGAACACATGGGGTCTAAGCAGTCCTCTGAAGGCCAGAAAAAAAAAAAAGGCGGGGGTCGGGGGGAAGGTCGAAAGTGAACAGGTGTGGCCAGGACACTGAGATACATTGATTTTCCAATATTACATTATTTACGCTATTTTCATTAGGCAATAAAATGACTTACGTAAATGCTGTGTTTGAACCAGAATATTATCAACACTTAAAAACATGGTAGGCTACCATAAAGGTTGCAATCTAAATGTAGAAGAAGGAAACCACAGATACGTTCTATGAAATTAACAGCAGCATGTAGCGCTCCCACACAAGTGGGTGGGTGGACCAGAATGAGCCTTCAGTAGGGATTCCTCAGCTTTGCAAAAAAAAAAAAAAAAAAAATCTAGAATTTTTGGTAAGTCATTCTCTGTCTTCTGAAATTGGAATCATAGCTCCCAGAAATGGCTTTTATTCGATGTGTCTAGAGGAATTTTTATATATATTTAAGTTTGGATTATTTAAGGTATTGGCTGAGGTGACTGCTGTTTCATGGAATCATATAATATAAGTAATTTCTTATAATCTCTCATTTATTCCTAAGAAGCACTGAAAATGCAACATTTTAAACACAATTTAAAAATTCTTTGCCTCGCGGATTCTCTTTCTACCAGGACACTGTGACATAGTTTTCAATGCTTTAGAATATCACAGACTCAATTATATTTGACTCTGATTCTGTGAAGTCTGGAAATTTTTGGACACATTCTAACAAATACTCCAAACTATTTCACAAGTAGATTTCTATGCTTGCCTTGGGGAAAATTATTTTGTGCTTTTAACTGAGTGACCACCCCACAAGTAACAGGAAAGTTCAGGTCCAAATTCTGATCTTCCCATACAAATAAGATGAGACCAAAATAACCTAACCATTATGAGGATGTACGCTTTGAATTACTTTTCTAGCAATGGAAACAGACTGATACGATCTGCCATCATTTGCAAGACTGGCCTAGTTTTAGTGTGTAGCATGTGCCATGGAATGGGCTTCCCAGGTGGCTCAGTGATAAAGAATCTGCCTGCAATGCAGGAGATATGGGTTCCATCCCCGGGTCAGGGAAGATCCCCTGGAGGAGAAAATGGCAACCCACTCCAATATTCTTGCCTGGAAAATCCCATGGACAGAGGAGCCTCAAGGGCTACAGTCCATAAGGCTGCAAAGAGTTGGACACAACTTAGTGACTAAACAGCAACAACAAATGTGCCATGGAATAGAGTTAAGTCTAACTAAGCATTTTATAATTAGTGTTATTGCCATTATTATTAGCCCATGATCTCAGGGTCATTAGCACAATGCTTTAATACCTGAGCTAATCAGCAAATAAACACCAGAAGGTACATCTAATTTGATCTATTTGTTATCTGGAGGGAAAGGAAAAGTCTGTGTGTGTGTGTGTGTGTGTGTGTGTGTGCGCGCAATCAGTCACTTCAGTTGTGTCCGACTCTTTGCGACCCTATGGACTGTAGCCCACTAGGCTCCCCTGTCCATAGGGATTCTCCAGGTAAGAATACTAGAGTGGGTTGACATGCCCTCCTTCAGGGAATCTTCCCAACCCAGGGATCAAACCCAAGTCTCTTATGTCTCCTGCATTGGCAGGCAGGTTCTTTAGTGTTCAATATTATTTCAAAAGGAGGTAATTTTGTTGCATCAAAATATAACAATTTTAATAAATAAAATAGTATTTACCTTAATATAGGTTTATTATTTTTTTTAGACCACCACCTTCAATGACTAGGTAAGTCATACTTAAGTCAGAGGCACAAAGTCATTTGGCTGCAGGGACCAGGTGGGTTGCATACATGAATGAGGTGGGCTGGATATAAGAAAGCAGGGTGTGCTGGGAATAAGTGTCCGGTTTAAAGGAAGCTGCTGCTGCTGTGTGTGTGTGTCTGTGTGTTGGTTGCTGAGTCATATCTGACTCTTTGCAACCCAATGGACTGTAGAGCCTGCCTGGTTCATCTGTCCATGGGATTCTCTAGGCAAGAATACTGGAGTGGTTTGCCATTTCCTCCTCCACAGGGGATCTTCCCGACCAAGGGATTGAACCCAGGTCTCCTGCATTGCCGGTGGATTCTTTATTGCCTGAGCTACTAGGGAAGCCCAAGTTGCTGTTAATTGGCTCCAATCATTGCTACCATGTAGGAATGTGGGCTCAGGGTCACCAGATATTTTTGTTGCTCAAGAGAGGCCAGAAATAGAGATTTTTATACGATACTTCTCTATTTTAAATTTTGCAAAATACATCACATTAAACAACAATGAAAACACCACCACCACCACTTAGTGAAACAAAATCCACCCATGCGCCCATTCAGGCTGTGAGTTCCTGTTTGTGAAATCTGACTTAAAACATTTTTTATTAAAAAAAGATTGTATTTGGAAAGTTTCTACCTTTAAATGTGGTACTCCTTGCTATCTTGCTTAGTCTATGAATTTTCTTTGTGGCCTACAAGGCAAACTGTAGCCAAGTCCTTTTTCAACTATTTACAAAATTTAAATTAGAATGGTCTAACTTAGGTTAAACGTTTTTCAGGGCAGATTGTAGATGTTGTAATAGACACCATTTTTTTGGGGGGTGAAAACATGTGTGTATCTATATAGCATCTGAATGTATAGCTTAAATATCATGATTGCTGATGGATCCCCATAAAAACAGCTTCTAAAAGTAAGTCAGGAACTTTACTGCCTTGTCAAGGCCCAATGACATTCATATTGGAACAGATACAATCTTCACACCAAAATTCTACTATGGCTAATGGAAGGTGGAAAGCTAAACTCTTGTTTGCTCATGGAGCAGAATGAGATTAAACCCTTTAAAATGCTGTGTAATAGTCTTAATGAGCCATCTTTAAAAAGCAATTATAGTGCATTTTCAGCAATCTATTTCCTGAACAACAGTTGTGATGAGACCATCTCCCATGGTAATGGTTTAATATTATTTCTGAAATCAGTCTTATTTGAGGAATGTGGCATGAAAAAGGTCTGATTACTAGCAAACTTATTTTCCAATGTGTCTTCTTTAAATGATAAAACTACTGCTGTTTCAAAGTATGTTTTGTAAATGATAAAATTATTGTGCATGTATGTGTAAATGCTCCTTTGGGGTGAATTTTAATATAAAGGCATTGTCTTGAAACTCATTAGTGGTAAGTCTACTTCCTTAGGCAGGGAGGTCAAGTTTCAGCATGAGGTATATAAAAATAAATAATATAAAGCAATAATAATAATGGTAATTACAAATCACTCCCAAAGAAAACATTTATGAAATGGTTCCAAATGTGCACAATAATATTGTTTTTATTATGTGCTTTAGAGAAAGATGTAGCCTAGTGCACTCTGTAATAACGAAAGCATATAAATTAACACCTAAAATAATCATGATGGAAATTTTCATCATAAAACAGTGTTAAAATGAGGGGGGCGTATGGCATTTTCTACTACTGCTCTGTAAGGGTCAGAGGTATGGCCTCATGTTATTATTAGAGGCTGTCAGAAGAGACATGAACTCCCATTGCTCCATGTATTAAGTAGACATGTTGTGCATTTATGGTTTGCAAAGACCACTTATGTCTCTTCTAGAAACACAGAATGACACCTTGGACCATTCAGTGAGTGAAAAGCCTGAAGCAATATATTAACACAGGGCTCTGACCTTCCTCGCATATTTCTCCTTTGTATCCTGGCACACAGATGCAAACTCCCATGATGCAGGTGCCGTGGCCAAAGCACGTTGGATCAATGCATTGCTCTTCTGGAACGTCGCACTCTGGCCCCTTCCAGCCATTTCGGCAGACACAGTGTCCTTTTTCATATTCTCCATTCCCACCACACAGCACAGGGCACGAATCTGAAGGTTGGCAAATGAACTTGTAATGTTCTCATAATGCTTGTAAAATCTCCAAAGAGTAATTCTCTATCGATTCTCATATAATATTTCTGGCAAAAAAATTGTACTATTTCTGGCTTAGCCTTTATTAAATCGGCACATGTTCATGATTACAAACAGAATTTTCCTCTTATGGGATTGGGGGAAAGATAAATTATAAAAACACCCTGAGTGAAGAAATTATTTCAAGCACTTGCTTTTGATACTCTTAAACAACTATCATCATCACCATCATCATTATTATAAGTTAGGATTTTTCTCTCTTTTGGGGTTTCTTCCTCAGGCAGATAAAATTCATAGAACTAGGAGGGAGGTATTCCTATTATAGAGTGTTATCTTTCAAAAGTTGGGCATTTAGAGATTGGTACTGGACAGATGTCTGTGCCTATTCCAGCTGTGCAGACCTTCATTGGAACATTCACTCTGCTCTGTTATTCTTTGTCTTCTTATTAAAAAAAATATGGACCTCCCTGAGGGCAGGGCCTATATCTCGTCTTATTCATTTTTTTCCATACCAGCCATAACCTCTGCTTCTACCCCCTACCCTCCTTAAGATCTATTGGAGAACTGGGAATCGAGCAAGTGCTATTGAATTCTCTGCTGAATAGAATTTAATCTAAAGAAACTGAGTGGCTGAGAAACCTGAGATGAAAGCATTAGCAGACTGAGAACTTTAAGAACACATTGTGAACAAGCAGAAAGCATCTCTAAAGTATTGATAATAACTGTAAGCCTGTGGGGAAAACCCAGCATGATTTACCCACAGCTTTTCAAGAATTAAACTATGGGCAAGTCTGGTTCAGTAAAGTTTGAAACTTGAACTTCTGCCTTGCCAGTCTTTCCTTTATAAGCTACTCAGCTAGCTAGTGACTGTCCACCTCTTCCAGTTTACCCTAGTTTGTATAAGTGGTTACCCAAAGTTCCTCCATTATAAATGAGTTTATGAAGGGAATAGAAGTACTGAGTTGGCCAAAAGGTTTGCTTGAGCTTTTCCATAAGATGCTATGGAAAAACCTGAATTAACTTTTTGGCCAATCCAATATCATGGAGTAGTTGGTTTCAGAGGATCCAGGTATCTCAGTGGTTAGATAACCTTAGTTAAGTGATTTGACTTCTCTGATGTTATTTCTTTGCCCGTTAAACCGGGATAATAGATCTATATCATAGGATTATTATACAATATATGAATTAAAAGTACCACAAAGTGTTTAGAATGGTGCCTGGCAGAGCAAGTGCTCAACTTTCGGTAGAGACCATCGGGGGTGTTGCTACTCTGCTACTATCACTCCTATCCCTCCTCCTCTTCCTATTGTTACTAATTCTAAGTTCTCAAATGACATCAAGTTCCCTAATCAATCAGTATAACAGGGCAACCTTACCTCTAGCACAGTCAGGGCCAAGGAATCCTGGGAAGCAGTGACAATGGCCAGAGATACATTCTCCATTTCCATTGCAATTTGTCGAACAGTCATCCATTATTTCTATTAATAGAGAGAAAAAGAAGAAAAAAAAAAGAACAAACCTATAGGCTGTAGAGTCTTTATTTTTTTCTAAATGGCAAAAACCCTGGGCCTATAACAATCTTTGCCCTCTGCTGTCTACAAAGCACTTACTGTCTAAAGTCAGATGCCAAAGATTTCTGTAAGAGGTCACAGTACCAAATTATTTAAAGCACCCTGGATTTGCTGAATTGGCTATTCAAGAGTGGGACTAAAAACCAACCTCACCTCTAAAATGCATCAAGGGTCTAGATGAGCTGTATTCTTAAAAGACATTCATGATAAAACGAAAAATGTACTAGGATTATAGGTCATTTCTCAAAAGCAAAAAGGGCTTTAAAATATAACCCAGAAAAGGAAGTCTATTGTTTATTTTTTAAATTTAGGTGGTAGCAAAGAAAAATGTCTTCTCTAGCACCTTAAAATGTTTAATCTACTATCTTGACGGCTTAAATATGATAATCAGTATTTTATTTTCACTAATAAGTGACAATGGAAAGCTTTTAAAGTAAGTGTTCATATTAAACTCACCACCATGAAAAGCATTAGAACCTAAGCATTTTGTTGAGAAATGCTTTCTTGGCTGTAAATGCCTATCAGTTCTTTGCCACTAATTTCCCTTCAATCTATTCTTAGAGAAGAATAGGTTTCAGGGGGAATTGAGAAGGCTTTGAAGGTGCCCGTACATAGTTCTGGTAACATAGTATCTTCAATACAACAGAACTTTGACCAATCTTGTGCTAAGTAACTTAATTGAAGAGTTATAAAGTTTTATAAAAATCAATCTCTGACAATGATATTGAAAACTGTTTTTAGTTTAAAATTTTATTTGAGTGTAACAGCATCAAATTCCAAGTCCACGGCCTATTATGATATGTATACTTTACTCCTGCAGTTTAAAAAAAACCCCACCTTTTCATGACTTTTTTCCATACATTTTCTATAACTTAGCAGTCCTGGATTCTGACTTTTATGTTCTGGCCCATTACACTCATACTTCTCATAGGTACCAGTTTTTTCTTTTCAATCCAAATCATCTACTTCATCTAGTTATACTTGGATAAGCTATTTGCAATCAGAAGGAAATATTCTAGTTAAGTAGTCTTGCTGTCTTCCACTGAACTCTGAGAATTTACAATTAGAGTTGAGAAATAGCAGTTCTTCAATTGTGGCCTTTTGACCACCTACATCAGGAGGATCACCTGAAGTACTTAAAATGCAGATACCCGACCTTCACACCAGATTTATTGAATCTATCTCTGAGAATATTAGTCATGCTCAGTTGCTCAGTGGTGTCCAACTCTGCAGCCCCAACGACTGTAGCCTGCCAGGCTCCTCTGCTCATGAAAATTTCCAGGCAAGAACACTGGAGTGGGTTGCCATTTTTTACTCCAGGGGATCTTCCTGACCCAGGAATCGAACCTGCATCTCTTGTGTCTCCTGCATTGGCAGGAGGATTCTTTACCTCTAGCACAACTTGGGAGGCCCCCCATCTCTGAGGATGCAGCCCAGTAATCTACATTCTAAAAAATACCTCAAGTGACCCTGCAGGTGAAGACTGAATTAAAGCATTGAGAACCAGTGCTTCAAAGAGCAAACTTCCATGGTTCGAGGAATTCTAATCTAGACTTGGAATTCTGCCTTGGGCAGAAGAAAAGCAAGAGGAAAAACGTGGTATCTAGTCCATTTAGGGGATCCTTAGGAAGCTGAGAATGAATCCAGTGGCCATGTGGATGGCTATCCTATCTACAAAGAGGAGATTATTCTTCTGACATCTATATGAACACATCAGATTCCTTTTTGCAAGTTTACAATGGTCTGTTCTCTGATCCCTGTGCTAGAAAACTGAACTGGATAAGAACTGACACATGTCCAATTTTATTTTGTCTTTTCTACTTCCTCAGTCATAAAAAAAAAAAAAAAAAAAAAAAAAAAAGAACTGACACATGGCATTTGCTGAAAACTGGGCTGGCAGGAATGTAACACTTGACAATGAGCTAACCACTTTATAACTCATTAAAACATTAGTTATTTTCAGAAAATCATTCCTTTATTTAAAAGATCATTACAAAAAGGCACAAAGAGTCTAATTTCTTTTCATTCAGAGATGGGACAATTATTATCTCTTTTCTTGTTTTGCTTTCTTGTACCAAAAAGAAGTGGCCATTCTTAAATCTACATTTGGATTTTCCCTGCCCTGCATGGTTAATAGGAGGCTATAGAGGAAAATTTCAAAGGTAAATATACTTGAATTTAATTTCATACCAGGTCCTATTGACAGCTTCATGGAAGGAGCCTTGTGGGAATGTAGCTACTGGAGAGAGAAAATGTTTAATAAAATTTGCTATCAAAATAAATAAAAATCCCTCTGTCTTATTGACTATCTAAGAATTGTCCCGAGGCCCATAATGCTGCACAGAGCTTAACACCTGCAATGCAAATGAGAAGAGAAGGCAATGGAGGAGGTTTCGGAAGCTGCCACCTCCACTGGTATCAAAGAGACACTGGGATAGCCTGGGACTCCAGAAGAGGATGGCTACAGCAGAAACACATAAATAGATAGTGATAAAAAAGAATGTGCTTTTCTATTTATAATGGCCTCCAGGAAGTTTGTCTTCTGTCTTTTAAATCTTACTCCAGAATCACTTCCTAGACACCAGTTCATTAGAGTTGAGAATTATTTTAAAGTTCTATGATTAAAACCCTGTTCTTATGCTAGAGCTTTTGAATCTGCATCTGCGCTGATGATGGGTTTTGCTTCTGGCAGATTTTCTCATGGGAGAAACCAAACCTAATGAATTAATCCTATGGAATGAGCATGTTCTAAAGAGCAGGGGTTTGGAATCAGAGATATTGAGTGTCTCCAATATCAATTTTGCCATTTGCTGGCTGTGAGACTTCTTTACTCATCCCAAATCTCTGATTTCTTATTTGTAATATAAGTACCACTATACCTATGCTGGAGAAGGCAATGGCAACCCACTCCAGTACTCTCGCCTGGAGAATCCCAGGGATGGGGAAGCCTGGTGGGCTGCCGTCTATGGGGTTGCAGAGTCAGACACGACTGAAGCGACTTAGCAGCAGCAGCAGCATACCTATGCTAGGCTTGTGATGAGAATCAAACAAGATAACTGAATGTAGAGTACTTGGGGCAGAACGGCACTCCATTAATGGTGTATATTATGTTATTGAGCTGGTTGGTGAAGACTTTGGCTTATTCATAACTTTGTCTATGAAACTAGAAAATAACATATAGTAATACAGGCTAGTTGCTCGCCTATATTAGTCACTTAATAAATGGTTATTATGCTGTTTTGATTCCTATGAGCAGACCAAATATGCTGCTAAGTCGCTTCAGTCATGTCTGACTCTTTGCGACCCCATAGACGGCAGCCCACCAGGCTCCCCTGTCCCTGGGATTCTCCAGGCAAGAACACGGGAGTGGGTTGCCATTTCCTTCTCCAATGCGTGAAAGTGAAGTCACTCAGTCGTGTCCGACTCTTAGCGACCCCATGGACTGCAGCCCACCAGGCTCCTCCGTCCATGGGATTTTCCAGGCAAGAGTACTGGAGTGGGGTGCCATTGCCTTCTCCAGACCAAATATAGTTAAGATCAATCCAACTGATTATAATATTACCACATAATAGACAAAGGAACAAATATATTATCCTCTTTTAATGATTACAAAAACATAAAAATAATGGGGAGCATTTAGAGTAAATAATTTATATACCTTTGACATTTTGGCAAATTTATTTGAATTCTCTTTAAGTGAAATTGTAGGAGAAATAAGAAACAGACTTGTGTAAGGAAGAAGCAAATATGTTGTTGCATATGAAACTAAGAGCTTAATCTCTGGATAATAGGAAATTATATCTCAAAGGTTAGGTTCTTTGGGAAAGGAATTAAGGGACATGAAAAAAACTCCAAGCATGTTTCTGGGTCTATTGATTTTTGAAAGGTTAATAGCTTGGTTAGTGTTTTAACTTGAACTTAGGGGTAAGGATAACAGGAAGAGAGAAAATCCTCTTCACAAATATTTTAAGTCTTCTAATTGCTCTGATTTCTTAGGAGAAACTCAATCTCTCATATCTGATTAGTTTGCATTATCAAAACTGAGTCTTGGTGGACAAATATCATGAAAGATGCAATTGTTGAATTTGCCCCCACTGAATCTCTGAGAAGCAAAACAGTGTCATGACTTAAAAAAAAAAAAAAATATATATATATATATATATATATTTCTAATTTAACAAACATTTTGTCTTTTGAAGATGTAAGATCAGTGGAGTTTCTCTCTAAGGGCAAAAATCATTGGTGCATTTTTATTGCCTTTCTGATTACTTTAGAGGCAAGTTTTTGATAATCTGTGGCTGGAATACCATTTTATACTGACAAAAGGTCTTCAGCATCAAGTAAAAATAGAATATAATTGTTATAAAGAATATAATTGTTATAAAGAGCAGATGGTATATCTATTAACAATCAACACGATATCCTAAACATATGGTAGAACAGGTTAACTAAAGGATAAAGTGGTGAGAGTTGTATAGAAAACTGACAGCTGTAAAATATTTTCCCTTCTTTTAAAAGACACGTGTTTCAGGAAAATTCACACAGTAAAATACTGTGTCTATGAGTTGTATACTCTTAGGGCTCTAAATTTGCTAAAGAGCTCAGCTTTATTCATACAAAGGGTTATATAAATGGGAATGACTTCACCCCCCAAAATGACAAGAGTGAGCTGTCTCTGATTAACTAGGGTGAAAATGAGTAAGAGTGTGTGTAGACATTGTACTGAAAAGAATATTCTTTAATAGGCTCTGAGCACAGTGAACGAGTCATTGTGATGATTTTTAAACTAAACAGTTCTAAAGAAAGAACTCTGAATGACCCAAGTTATTATCCTTAAGACTCTTCTCTATGCTTAGGTTATATTTTGCAATCTTAATGTTTCCAGAATCAGTTGTTCTAAAGAAGAACTGGATTGATGCTAGGTTTTCCATTTCAAAAAGGTATTTATTTGCTTTTTCTTTTTTAATAGAACTTGAATTAACAGGGCTTCTCTTGCTTATTTCCCTTCTTCATGAAGGTTTTCATCTATGTAGTCTCAGTAATAGTGTTATCCAGGGTATTATTCCTGTTGAAAACATATAAAAAGGAGCATGGCAGGTATCCTAAAATAGCCGCAAATAATGGAGCATTTTAAAAATCTTAATCTGCATTTAAACAACAGTACTGACAACAGCAATGTAAACCTGTCTCATTGTGATGTATCCTGAGTAATGACTTTAAGACAGAATGAGCAATAAGCTTCAATAACATCTGTATCGCTTTCATCACTGTGTCTTTCTGGGGCTATGCTGTCGATTCAAAATCACAGCCAAGGCAGCTTACCAATTGCTGTAGTTAACACAAATACTTGTTCCATCTTTTTTCCATCATTGTAAAATGCCAGATACCAAGGCCCTTGGTCCATATATTCTATGAAACCTGTTTCCTGCAGTGAGGTTAAGATTAGGTTCCGAGGAGAATGCTGGGTATCATCAGAGCTCCTGGAGTCCTGTTTGACCAGTTGTTTTCCATCCATTAGCTTTACAAAATCAAACTGGAACAAATGCAAACACAGATATGAGCCACGACTTTTACCTCTAGACTAATAAACATCTCTCACATCACTTATACTTCATACTTCTTTGCCCTGGAAGTGGGCAGAGTGGGAAAAGAAGCGATTCATTCTTAAGTACATCTAAACCCCAAAGCATATTATTAATTCTGAAAACAAAATAACCCTCCATGATATTTATAAATGTTACCAACCCTTCAGTTTTAGAGTATTAAAAATAATTAAGCAAGATATAGAAGAATTATTTGGTATTATGCAAGAGAATCTTGATATTTTACAAAAAGTATCTGATAGAAGATACTTGAAAATAGACATTCCCCTTGAAATGTTACCATGATCGTCATTACAAATTAAAAAGTTTTCTAGTTTTTAAAACTAATAAATGAATAGTCAAAACATTCAACATAAAAAAAACATTCAACATAATGTACTACTTTTGTGGTAACACAATGAAATATTCAAAGACCTTGTCCTCTTTTCTTTTGTCCCTAATCGGACAAGAACATGGCACATGTATCCCAAGCCCCAGATGGTTACCATTCCTTATGCTACCTAGATGGAACAGGGCCTCAAATGGGTTTGTGTAGGAAGAGATAAGGGAAAGAAATTAAGGGAAAGGAAGTGGCAAAGGTTTCTAGAAGGGTCTTGTAAACCATAGAGGTTTTACCTATTTAAGTTTTTCTTAACAATAATACGGAATATGTTTTACCTACAAGACAAAACACACCTTTTTGACTCATTTCCCTCTTGATTTGCATTCCTTTATTGGGACAACAGGTCAGGAATGTATGGAACCAGTGGAGGGGTGGGTACCAAGACTAAAAAAGAGGGCGGGGCTGGGAAGGCTCATGACCATCTTGTTTCAGGAAGCAGAACTTCAGTTGCAAGAATATTTTCTTAAACTTCCTTTTTTGAATCTGTTTTCCTAAATTCTAGTTGTTATTGCTCAATAGCATCTTTTTTTTTTTCATTCGCTTGACTGTGATTATTCTGGATATTTGCTCATTACAAAATTGTCTGCCATCACCTTTGACTCCCACATACTTTGCAAGTCACAAACCCTGAACTATTCATCCCGCCACTCTCTGAAAGGGTCAAGAAATATCTACAATATCAAATACCTGAGTGTGTGTAGGTGGAATGTTTCTTCTGCCATAAATTCCCAGCAGTGAGTCCTTGGCTAAAGAAATATTGAATTTCAGATATATAGGATGGTGGATGGTAATCTGAAAACGCCAGAATAAGCCAGGTGGAATGGTCTGCATGACCTGTGCACCAATGTCAACTTCTCCAGTGTCTATTGCCCGTCCCTTCTGAAACACTGGTTTTAAAAATAAAGAAAATTATTCATAATATTAGTCAGTTGATAAAACAATGGTTTTTAGATTTTCAAGAACATATATATCAAATCAGACTTACTCAGCTCTTCCTTCCTTTTCACCCCACCCATCTTGTAAAACCTTATCCAAATTAACTATCTCCAAGGAGTCTTTCCCAACCAACCACTGTATCAGTCTCTCCTTCCTCTTAAGTACTATTGCACTTATTTCCATCATTTGAGTCATTTTAACCATTATTTACTGAACTTTGTCTTGGTAGCTGGAGAAGATACCTACAGCTGTATAGGAGATACAGCTATAAGCGAAAGTTAGTCATGTCCGACTCTTCGTGACCCCATTGACTATACAGTCCATGGGATTCTGCAGCCCAGAGTACTGGACTGGGTAGCTGTTCCCTTCTCCAGGGGATCTTCCCAACCCTGGAATTGAACTGGGGTCTCCTGCATTGCAGGTGGATTCTTTACCAGCTGAGGTACCAGGAGAACCCCAGGAGATATCTCCTTTATGATGGGCTTCCCTGGTGGCTCAGATGGTAAAGGAGATACAAAGATGAGTAAAATAAAGTTCTTGGTCTCAAGGAACTTTGAATATAAGAGAGAAAAATAGGGCAAATATGCAAATAGCCACATTGTAAAGGAAAATACTTGCATTGGGTATACAAAGTAAGGAAAGGTATTTGATCAGAGGATACTCATCATTCCTGGCTGTCTGAACCCCCTTTATATTCTTTTATTTTCTTCTTAGCACTTATCACCACTTAATATAACATGTGTTTTACTTATTTCCTGTTTATCACCTGTTTTCACCTGATAGAATATAAGGTCCATGAGGCTGTGGCTGTTTTGTTTATTGCTTTATCTCCAGTAACCAGAAGAATGTAGTTCTGTGATCAGTACATATTTATTCAATGAATAAACAAATGAGTGAATCAGAAAAGCATATTTATGGGAAGTGGTACTCAAGATGAGCCTTAAAGGATGGAAAGGATTTCAAAAGAATTGAAGAATTTTCTGTGGGGAAGAATTTTCCATGTGAAAGGAACAGCTTGAACCAAAACAAAGAGAGACTCTATAAAGCTAAGGTGCAGGTACGTGTATGTAGATCGAAGAAGCTGGAAGTAGGGTTAGAGGGAAAGGATGGAAGGCGAAGTGTATCTGATAAGGCATTAATATCCAAAATATATAAAGAACTTGTACAACTCAATAACAAAATGCAAATAATCCAATTTTTAAAAATGGACAAAGGACTTGAGTATATATATTTTCCAAAGAAGACATATTAATGACCAATAGGTATATGAAAGATGTTTAACATCACTAATCACTGGGGAAATGCAAATCAAAATCACAATGAGATATCACCTCACTCCTGTTAGGCTGGATATTATCAAAAAGACAAGAGATAAATGTTGGTTAGGATGTGGAGAAAAGAAAACCCTTATGCACTGTTGGTGGTGAAGAAGGAATTCATAGGGCCTGGACTCCATCTTAGGCCTGTTCATGCTGATCATGCTCGGCCACCTTTCCAATGGACTCTGAACTCTGTGTTTAGTGCCTATGAAAACAACAACGAAGGATAAGATCCCCTCCAGACAGGGGAACCTTGAAGATTGTATCTAGGTTACTCTTCGCCTAAGAGAAAACATACACTAATCAGCCCTTGCTCCAGAGAGGCCATAAATTTTTCTGAATCTATTGGAGTGTAGCCTCAAGTTTATTGATTATTGGCTAATTGTTTGACTGTTTGAGCACATGGCACGTGAATCATGGGGTTATTGGGATTGTATTTTCCTTGGTTTATGTAAGTCTCAAGGAATCTGGAGTGGTGGGTTCAGACACGTACACATGGGGTATAAAAGATTTTCACAAATGCTGGTCGGGGTCCTTGGCTAAGAGGAGACTCTGCCTTAGGCCCACCGGTGTAATAAACTGCACTCCACTATCTACATTGCCCTTCTGAGTGAGTTTGTTTCCCGGAATGCGTGGCTACATCAGTGGGAATGCAAAATAAAAGTGAAAGTGAAAGTTGTTTAGTCATGTCTGACTCTTTGTGACCCCATGGACTATACAGTCCACGGAATTCTCCAGGCCAGAATACTCGAGTAGGTAGCCTTTTCCTTCTCCAGGGGATCTTCCCAACCCAGATTTCGAACCCAGGTCTCCCTCATTGCAGGTGGATTCTTTACCAGCTAAGTCACAAAGGAAGCCAAAAATAGAACTACCATATGATACAGCATTGCTACTTCTGGGTATATATCCAAAGAAATTGGAATCAGGATCCCACATTCATTGCAGCATTATTCACAATAGCCAAGATATGGAAACAACCTGAATGTCCTTCAGTGGATAAATGGATAAAGATGAATCTGAAGGGCATTGTGCTTAGTGAAATAAGGCAGACAGACAAAAGTTGATTTCATACAAACAAGAATAGAATGCTGGTTGCCAGGGCTGGAGGGAGGGGGAAAGGGGGTGATATAGGTCAAAGGAAACAAATTTTCACTTATAAAAAGTTTTGAGGCTCTAATATACAGCATAGTGAATATAGTTCATGATATGGTAATATATACTTGAAAATTGCTATGAGTAAATATTAAGCATTTTCAACCACAGACACACACACACACACACGAGCTGACATGTGTTAACGATGTGAGTTGATAAATGTTTTCATTATCTTGATCTTGGAAACCATTTTATAATATATATGTATATCAAGTCATCATGATGTATACTTTAAATATATATGACCATATTTGCCACAATTAGGTTAAAAAAATCACATATTATCTGGGAAGTGTAAAGCTGGATTATCCTAAGGAATGGTATAAATATCAATTAACTTCAGACTACTATAAATTCAAAAATCTTATTGTAATTTTGAGCATAAATACTAAAAGATAAAAATTTATTTTTTGAACTAGCATAGAGAAAATAGTACTGAGATAAAAATAATTTATTCTAAATGAAGACAAGAAAGGGAAGACGGACTAGATGGGTCAATTAGAAAGCACGAGGAAGATGGAAGATAAATTTCATATATCTATATCTTTACCATCTGAGCCACCGGGGAAGCCCCATATATCTGTGTGTGTGTGTGTGTGTGTGTGTGTGTGTGTGTGTCTGTGTTAGTTGCTCTCAGTCACGTCCGACTCTTTGCAACCCCATGGACTGTAGCTTGCCAGGCTCCTCTGTCCATGGGATTCTCCAGGCAAGAAAACTGGAGTGGGTTGTCATTTCCTTCTCCCATATACCTGTACCTATCATTAAAAATAAGGAGTCATGAACTAGACATTTGTGTTAAACAGTAAGAACGACCAAACTGAATGAAGAAGAAATATCTAATTATATGTTTCTTATAAAAAAATATCTAAACTATAAAGATTATTCTTTATAATTATTTATATCAATAAAGCAAATTATTATATATTATTATATATACACAAATTATAACATATATATTATATAAACAAATTATTATATAATAATTACTATAATAATTATTTATTATTTATAACAATGCCAAAGAGTGCTCAAACTGTCGCACAATTGCACCCATCTCACATGCCGGCAAAGTAATGCTCAAAATTCTCCAAGTCAAGCTTCAACAGTACGTGAACCATGAACCTCCAGATGTTCAAGCTGGATTTAGAAAAGGCAGAGAGGATCCAGAGATCAAATTACTGACATCCGTTGGAACATCGAAAAAGCAAGCGAGTTCCAGGAAAACATCTACTTCTGCTTTATTGACTATGCCAAAGCCTTTGAAAGAGATGGGAATACCAGACCACCTGACCTGCCTCTTGAGAAATCTGTATGCAGGTTGAGAAGCAGCAGTTAGGAACGTACATGGAACAATGGGCTGGTTCCAAATTGGGAAAGGAATACGTCAAGGCTGTATATCGTCACCCTGCTTATTTAACTTCTATGCAGAGTACATCATGCAAAATGCTGGGCTACATGAAGCACAAGCTGGGATCAAGATTGCAGGGAAAAATATTAACCTCAGATATGCAGATGACACCACCCTTATGGCAGAAAGTGAAGAAGAACTAAAGAGCCTCTTGATGAAAGTGAAAGAGGAGAGTGAAAAAGTTGGCTTAAAGCTCAACACTCAGAAAACTAAGATCATGGCATCCGGTCCCATCACTTCATGGGAAATAGATGGGGAAACAGTGAAAACAGTGACATACTTTATTTTCTTGGTCTCCAAAATCACTGCAGATGGTGACTGTAGCCACGAAATTAAAAGACGCTTGCTCCTTGGAAGAAAAGTTATGACCAACCTAGACAGCATGTTAAAAGGCATAGATGTTACTTTGCCAACAAAGGTTTGTCTAGTCAAAGGTTTTTCCCGTAGTCATGTATGGATATGATAGTTGGACTATAAAGAAAGCTGAGTGCCAAAGAATTGATGCTTTTGTTATTATTATTTTTTTTTACTTTACAATATTGCCAGTCCAGGTTCGATGCAGGATACAGGAAGCTTGGGGCTGGTGCACTGGGGAACACGAATTGATGCTTTTGAACTGTGGTGTTGGAGAAGACTCTTAAGAGTCCCTTGGACAGCAAGGAGATCAAACCAGTCCATCCTAAAGGAAATCAGTCCTGAATATTCATTGGAACGACTGATGTTGAAGCTGAAACTCCAATACTTTGGCCACCTGATGCAAAGAACTGACTCATTTGAAAACACCCTAATGCTGGGAAAGACTGAAGATGGGAGAAGGGGACGACAGAGGATGAGATGGTTGGATGGCATCATCGACTCAATGGACATGCTGCTGCTGCTGCTAAGTCGCTTCAGTCTTGAGTTTGGGTAGACTCCAGGAGTTGGTGATGGACAGGGAGGCCTGGCATGCTGCAGTCCATGGTGTCACAAAGAGTCAGACATGACTGAGCGATTGAACTGAACATGAACTGAACTGATAACAATAAAACAAATTATTTCCCCAGGAAGAAAAGATGCTTTCACTGTGGTGGCCCAGGTTCAATCCCTGGTTGGAGAACTTAGATCTTGTGAGTTCCCAAGTAACGCTCATGTTTCTTGGTCCTCAGCGCACACACTGAGATGCAAGGTTCTAAGAACCCTGAGAACCTAGGTATGAGGGATGCAGGAGGAGGGAGTCAAAACTCTAAGTTTGAGTGACTTAGTAGCAAAAACAGGAAACAGCTCTTATAGAGCTGGTTAGTGTGAGAGAGTGTTAGTGTATCAGGTCTTTATTATTTGTTGTCATATTTTCTAATTATTTCTGATGTGCTGGCTTAATATAAGTTTCTCTGGGAGTCTTTGTTATGTGGGGGTGGGAACAGAAGTAGAGTGGCAAGAATTGAGTTGGCCTTGGTTTTGAGCAAGGAGGATTACATCTCAGGAGGGCAAGCTCAATTTGGCCTTATTTCACACTGCCTTTATATTTTTCAGCCATCAACTCCTTTTCCACACCAAACACAGTTTAAAAACACACATGGTCTCTGTCCTTTGTGTTCACCAGCTATAAAATTAACAGCCCATTAAGAAACACACCTGCAGTGACTTTATTCAGAGGCCAATGCCTTGCAGCTTTTAACTCCCTAAAATACCTCCATTATTGCTTTTCGTGTTAAGGCCAAGAGTAATAACTATTTTAAGAATGTTCACTGTTAACTGTTAATAATAGATTTCAAATGCAATTTTGAACATAATTATGTATTACAGGACACATAATTTTGTGAAATTGACATTTGTAATAAAATATGCCCTTTGAGATCATAAATGACCAACTGAGGACCCTATTTTTCAGTGGAAGTTATTTTTTCCATGTGAGACAGAAGTTTGGTCCATAAAGGGTTGATTATACATTTAACTCTCAAGGTCCTGGAGCAGACAGATCTCTTCAATGAGCAGTACTTAACAGACTGTATTTATGTGGACACTTCTATTCTCAACTTAATGTTCAGTTTATCCAACTGCTAGCCTCATTAGGGGCTTTTATCACTGGTTAAAATGCATCATTTGGTCATGCAAACAATATTATAAATATAAGACAATTTAAAATGTTTTAGGTTCAGCAAATAGTATTTTAAAGGTGCTGAAAATGGTCTCCAATGAATGCAGATGTTGTCATTTTTAAGAACTCAGGACAAAACTGGCTGATGGACACTGACCTTTTTTTTTTTTTTGACATTAACCTTTATATATGAGCCTTACCAAATGCTACAGTATCTCTCTCTTCTGCATTTTATAGCATCATATATTGCATAAGGCCACTTTAATGTTATTCACTAAATCAAAAGAAACTTGTGAAGTTGTGTTGTTTCAGTTCCCTGGTTTTTAGAATTACTAAATATACAAAGCATATATACATGTCATCTATAAAATGATTTTAAAAGAAGATGGTCTTACCCTTTGAGAACTGGTATCACAGTTAAGACAAGGTAGTTAAAGAGACAGACTAACATGAATGAACATGTGGACTATAATTTAAATAAAAATAGCAAAGCAAGGTTTTTTTGCAGTGATTTGGTATTAGAAAAATTCTCACAGCTTGCAGATACAAAATTTCTCAGCCCCTAACCTTTTAGAGCTTAGCGCATCAGAAAGGAAGGTATCTCCCTGTTAGCAATTTACTTCACTAAATAGACTGCTCTATTTTCACTTCTCTCAAAACTAGTTATGGATTACAATATAGTGATTATTGGTTAATTTATTATTTCATTAGTTTTCTTAATGTAGTTCAAAGGGGAAAACCAAAGAGAAGGAAATTACATGCAAAAAACAGTATGTAGCGTGATTTCACAATGAAATTCTGTATCAATATAGGTAAGTGGAATACTTTTGGACAAACTTAACGTTGACTCTGATTCTTCATTTGCAAATCATCAGTGGCAGAGTTAAAATATACCACTAGGGTACAGATTTTGTAATATTCATGTTTTAATTGTCATTTAATCAGTTATTTTACTGAAGTATATCAGAAGGCCCTAGAAGAACATATTCTCTAATAACAAATGCCTCCTGCACAAATCCAAGAAGAAGGGCAGAGAGCCACGGATTATATCAAACTGTGAGGTACTGTAGTTATCACAGTGTCACCAATATCCACCAATTTAGTTTGAGCTAAACACTCTCTTTATAGGTTGCAACACAGGCATCAACTGCTGAGTAGGAAAAAAACAATGGCAGACAGGCCAGGTTGAAGGATGGCAAACTGGTGATGCAAAGGAAAAGGTCAATCTACCTGTAAGATTAAATACAGATGGAGGAACTGGTGACGGACATCATGTATAGTGGTTCTATTGACTAAACCAAAGTTTCATTGAGACACATACCTGAATACTAATAATGTGATTATAATAGTGTTGTTCTTATAAGATAGGTTGTTCCTTGGAAGAAAAACTATAACAAACCTACACAGCATATTAAAAAGCAGAAATATTACTTTGCCAGCAAAGGTCCATCTAGTCAAAGCTATGGTTTTTCCAGTAGTCATATATAGATGTGAGAGTTGGACCATAAAGAAAGCTGAGTGCCGAAGAATTGATGCTTTTGAACTGCGGTGTTGGAGAAGACTCTTGAGAGTCCCTTGGACAGGAAGGTGATCAAACCAGTCAATCCTAAAGGAAACGAGTCCTGTATATTCATCGGAAGGAGTGATGCTGAAGTTCCAACACTTTGGCCATCTGACGTGAAGAACTGACTCATTGGAAAAGACCCTGATGCTGGGAAAGATGGAAGCATGAGGAGAAGGGGACGACAGAGGATGAGATAGTTGGATGGTATCACCAAATTGATGGACATGAGTTTGAGTAAGCTCTGGGAGTTGCTGATGGACAGGGAAGCCTGGTGTGCTGCAGGCCATGGGATCTCAAAGAGTCAGACATGACTGAGACCAAACTGAACTGAAAAAACTATATTCTGGACATATAAATGTGTTTATTTTTTCTACGTAATATAACTAGACTGCATTCAATGATTCTGTGCAAAACTCAGTGGGACATTGATGCATGGTTATTTACAAGATTCCACTACCAGGTCCTTGTGTAAAAGGACCTTGATGCATGGTTATTTACATTGATTCCTAGAAGACATTGACGCATGGTTATTTACAAGATTCCACTACCAGGTCCTTGTGTAAAAATCACTAGGTTAACAATCTTACAGTCTTTTAAAGACATTTGCAAATTTCATAAAAAGTACCTAAGCTAAAAAAGTACCATTTTAATGGAAGGGGATGTTGTCCAATGATATAAAAAAGAAATAAGCCTTAAGGTCCTGGTTCCCCTTCATTTCATCCTATAGCATGTTCCAAACCATTAAAAGACACAATCAAATGGCTTTGGTACGGTCTTTCACCTGAATTAGTCCTAGTGTGTGTCTCATGATTTAAGTACCATCTTCTCTGTGTTCTTTCAAATATAATAAGTGTTTCGCAGTAACACTTGAATCGTGAAATTTAGAATATCTGTGCTTGGAGCAAAATGGTTTTATTCCCAGTGATCAAAAGTGATCTTTTTCAGAGATGAAAAGGAGATAATGAAAAACCTATCCTGTCCATCTATGTGGCTTTGTATAATTTTCCTTATATGAACCATTCAAGAAAAACATGTATTCAACTCTCACTTTCCAGATAGTGTATTACACATGCCTTTCATATTGTCCCTGGCAGCTCAGAGGTTAAAGCGTCTGCCTGCGATGCAGGAGACCCAGGTTCGATCCCAAATGGCAACCCACTCCAGTATTCTTGCCTGGAGAACCCCATGGATGGAGGAGCCTGGTAGGCTACAGTCCACAGGGTCGCAAAGAGTCAGACATGACTGAGCGACTTCACTTTCACTTTCACTTTCATATTGTTACACTTAGTAGGCAAGAAAAAGATCAGGAAGAATGAACTTTGGATGTAGTAGGTGCTTGGTAATTGCTATTTCAATCAATTAATAAAATAAAATAGTAATCTTGATAATTTATTTAGTACTTTGACATTTCAGTACAAGGTTTGGTGGGAGGAAGAATTGAAATCATCTACACACATAGATCTTTGGGAATTAACTGTGAATAAAATATGCTCAGAAATGAAATATCTCTGTTTTACTGACACTGATAATACATAGCTAATTGTGTAGAAAAGTCCATTAACTAATCTTGAATGCAGGTTCAGTTGCTCAGTCGTGTCCAACTCTTTGTGACCCCATGGACTGTAGCCCACCCAGCTCCTCTGTCCATGGGATTTTCCAGGAAAGAATACTGGAGTGTGTTGCCATTTCTTCCTCCAGAGGATCTTCCTGACCCAGGGATTGACTCCTTCTCTCTGTGTCTCTTGCCTTGGCAGGTAGAATTTTTTACCACTGAGCCACCGGGGAAGCCTATTCTTACAGTTGAGAAATACACTACAGTATAAGTGTTAACAGTTATGACCATACACTGACAGACTTCAGATTCCAGGACAGTAGCTTATTGACTATTACATACATCTTCCCAGACAGCAATAAAATGGCATTATTAAAATTGTACCATTAGTTAAAGGATGAATTTTGAATTGGATTTAGACTCTATGATGTATCTTTGAACATATATCAGTATTATTCATAACACCCAAAAAAGGTGAAAATCCATAAAGATTCATCAACTAATGAATGGATAAACAAATATGTTATATTCATACGATGAAATATTATTCAGCCATAAAAAGGAGCTAAGTATTGGTATATGCTACAACATGGACAACCTTGAAAACCTTATGTTAAGTGAAAGAAGCCATAAAGAAAAGTCTACATATTTTGACTGCGTTTATATGAAATGTACAAACAGGCAAATCTATAGAGACAGAAAGTACATTAGTGGTAGCCAGGGGCTGCGGGGAGCTGGGAATAGGAAGTGACTGCCAGTGCCTATGAAGTATATTTTTGGCATGATGAAACTATTCTAGAATTAAATTGTAGTGATGGCTACCCAACTCTAAATATACTAAGAATCGCTGAGCTGTAGACATTAAACCAGTGAATTACATAGTATATAAATAACAGTTGGCCCTCCATATCCATGGTTTCCATATCTGTAGAGTCAACTAATGGTAGATCAAAAATATTCAGAAAAAAAAAATCCCAGAAAGTTCAACAAAGCAAAAATCGAATTTGCTGCACACAAGTTTACAACTATTTAACAGCATTTACATTGTATCAGGTATTATAAGTTATATAGAGATGATTTAAGGTATATGGGAGGACTGAATATACAAATTCTACACCATTTTTTATAAGGGACTTGAGCATCCACAGATTTTGGTATCTGTGAGGGTCCTAAAACCAATCTCCATGGATACCAAGAGACAACTGTATATGGATGTACATATTCCTGTCACTTTTTAAAAGTTCTAATCATGCAACTGTATATCTCAACAAAGCTGTTACAAAAAATATGGTTGGAAGGTATAAATTGCCATGCATAACCTACACATGCATTCACACAAACTACCATACAGTGTCATAAGAGTTTTGATGTGTTTCCAAGTGGTATTAGAAGGTCACTTGCTATCTAGAGGCTGAACTGTCTCCTGGCCACAACTTGTAGGACATGCACTTGGTAGTTCACAGCAGGGATGCCTATTTTATAAATTTTATACAATGTTATATGTTTGTTACATATAGGTTACTCTGATCACATCCTTCTGGACTTTGGAAAGGTGGCAGCAGGGAAGGTCATAGCTCATTTTCTCTAGCTTCCCCTTTTGTGGGCTTCCCTTGTGGCTCAGCTGGTAAAGAAGCCACCTGCAATACGGGAAACCTGGGTTCGATCCCTGGGTCGGGAAGATCCCCTGGAGGAAAGCATGGCGACCCACTCTAATATTCTTGCCTGGATAATCCCATGGACAGAGGAGCCTGGCCGGCTACAGTCCATGGGGTCGCAAAGAGTCTGAGCACATATACCTGAACACATATATCTTGTGCCAGGTCTTGGGAAAGAGAAGTGGCCAGCTTAGGCACTAGTTCTCATGGGTTGTCATATTGCTACATATTTTAAAACATTTTAGGAATCCAGAAAATATATATCAAATTAAAACTTTTCTTCACAAATAAAATACATTACAGACCATAATAATAGTAATAACAATAATCATAATAGATGATAACATTTATTGAACAGTGCTCCCTTTTTGAACCCCTATCTCTTATTTCCATAGTATCAAAATGTCTCTCTCGTACTTAGTGTGCAATACAATTGGTGTCAGTTTATCTCTGAGGCTTCTCCCTCCCCTTCTCTTCTCCCAAGAAACTTTGGTCCCTTTACTATCTCCTTTCTTCCTAGCGTCCTCAATGTCTCCTTCTCTATTGGTGTCTTAGTCAAACAACCACACGTCTCTCTTTAATAAAAAGAAAGGAATAAAATGACCCAACTGCCCTTTTATCTAGTTATCAAACTATTTATCTCCTTCTTTTCCTTGCCAAACTGTCTCCATCTGCTGCCTCTATTGCTTCATTATCCATTTAGCACACAGGCTATTACCATCTGCATTTCCCCCTTACCACTCTATTATTCCAGTCTCCTAAACAGGCACTCTTTAAGGTCATCTAGGATTGATTTTTCTCGTTTCTCAAGGCTCAGCTCAGGTTACTTCTATAATAACAATCTTTTCATCTTCTTTCTTTTAGGCCTCTTAGTCACCTAGCCATTTTATTTCTATTTCTGTACAACAGTTGGTTGCATGTTACTTTGCACTGTGTATATATGCGTGTTTCTCACAGCTCTATTTAACAGGAACTTTTTCAAGGGCAAAAGCTATGTCTTCTGCTTTATTTGTTAACTTTCCACAGTACTTAAACCACAGTTAAAATACTACCTTGACTCAAAACAGCATTAAAAATCATGAGCTTCTATTCTATGTTCCCAAATACTAAGATTTCACTTCCCCCCCTTGATATTATTTGAATGGAGGGTTTGAGGTGGTCAAGAATCTTGTACAATTCAACTTTTCACATATATTCTTCCCTCTCACTGAACCCCTGGCAATGGCAAGATGGTATCTGTGTACAGTTCTGGTGAAGACACCTTTGGCAGAATATAAAATGGAAATATGAAAAGGCAACTAAAATTACTAAGGGAGCATAGGAGCTACAAGTAGAGTAAAAAGTAAAACCAAAGGCTCTTAGCATTAGAAAGGCAAAGACTAAGAAAAGATTGGTGAATATTATCTATAGGACTGCCAAAGATATGCACAGGAAAACATGCAAACTTGTGCATTAGATCCTGGAACTCTAGCACTTTATTTTCAAAAGGAAATTTTACACACTAAAGTTACCTTTGACTTCATGAAAAAGCTAGTAAATGTTTGAACTTTCTCCAAAAATAATACAAGCAGGCACTCCATAGGATTAGATATACATGTGGCTGATAAATTTCTACAATGGATTATTTCTTCCAAAAAAAATAAGATATTGTTAGCACATTATGGGAAGATTCTCTAGCCCTTCAAGGACTAGTTCAGGAGGATAAATATGTCATTCTATAGCATACCACTTGGTGCCTCTGTCAGATGTAGACTACTGGGCCAGAGGGACCAAAAGGCAGACACATTTTACATGGCATCACAGGTATGTTTTTTAAAAAAAAAGTTTTTTAAAAAAGGAAGATGATTAAAACAAGTAAGAGGATTAAAATGAAACAAGGGTAAAACATAAAACATATATGGCCAAGAACATTTAGCATGAATTTTTTATACTGTAAATAAGTTTACCTGTGAGTATAGTGAACTCTTTCCATAAATCTATTTGAGAAGTCAGGTCTCCAGTAAGCTTTAGAAAAGCTTTTGTTAAAACTGAAGTATATTGATAAAGTGATTTAATGTAGTTGAAAACAAGCTGCAGCACTCTAGCTGAGCCCCCTGAAACCCTGTGTTAGAGAAACATCTATATGGCATTAAAGGAAACATTTACTGTAATTTGCCATCAATCTTTAAAAATAATAATGTTATGGTCCCAACATTGTTGGCTTTGTTAGTACATGACTACTATTTTATTCATGTGGTTTGTTGTGCTTATATGAATTATTCCCAATTCTACAACAGTGTCCTAGGCTTTCATATCCTTTAAGTAAAAGATACTGAAACTGTGGTTGACTCAAAGGGCAGCTGAGTACATTTTAATATCCACATGTCCTATGAAAGAATATTGAAGAACCACAGAATTATAATGCAGGATTATGTTCCATCTGAATGCACAATGATTACCTGGATGGAGTTGCAGCAGTTTTTTACTTTGGTACAAAATGAATCTTTACTGACTGGGTCTATGAAATAAATATAGTGAAACTGTAAGTAAATTTAGAATTCAACCTGTTGTTCAGGGTCCAGAATTGTTATTGCATAAATGGCCGCCAAATGTGACTATGCTGTAGGTCAAAAGAAAACAAAACAAAGCCAAAAAACAAAAACAACACACACACACACACACACACACACACACACACCCCCACCCCCCTCTTCAGCTAAGTCTACAAGGAAAGGAGGTCAGAAAGGGCATTTTGTGTTGCTGTTTAACTTTCAATTCCCAAGGGTACTTGTTTGAGTGCGACTGCATGTGTACTGCTTTGAGGAGGAGGGACTGTTTGGAGAACCTAGAACTTTGGTGTGAAATAAAAGATTGCAAAGTACTCTTAGAGAGAGGAGGGAGATCCAGACAGCAAAGTAAGAGGATGTGGAGGTCACATCCCTCTAGGAACATATCAAAAATACATGTACAAGGCTTTCCTGGTGCTCCCATGGCTAAGACTCCACACTCCCAATGCTCAGCATCTGGGTTTGATGCCCGGTCAGTGAACTAGGTCCCACATGCTGCAACTAGAGTTCGCATGCCACAACTAAAGATCCCACACGTTGTGACAAAGACTGAAGGTTCCCTGCGCCGCAACTAAGAACTGGCACGGCCAAAATAAATAAATAATTATTTTAAAAAGTACATCTACGTGTGGGACAATCCTCACTGAAAACTAAATGTAAACTGGTAGAAGGACTCCTGTATGACCAAGGCTGTAAGAAAGATACCCACATAATGGGTAGGACAGAGAGAAAAGTCTCTGGTTGGGACCTGCGTTCCTGGGAGTGGACTTGGAGGAAAAGGAAGACCACATGGGCAGATACCGGCCCTGGGGAGGGAGCAGCATGAGCCACAGACGGAACAGCCCAGTCTGTGAATATTGTGTGAAGAAGACAAGCCCCCTTTAGCTGTCTGGAGGACTGCTGAATCAGATAGAAAGTCTGGTGAAGCCTGGACTCTGCTTGTGAGAAGACTGGACTCACTGACTTGCCCTCAGGCAGGGAAGAAAGACATCTGCCCTAGCAGATGCTGGGTTTCCTGAGACCACCTTGCCATGCACCACAGCCTGAGCAGAGTGAATGCTCTGGCCCTGCGCACTCCAGGCCACAGCATGGCACTGGATCTGGGAAACAGAGGATTGAGAGAAAAGATTAGATCATGGGATGCAGAAGTGACTCAGTGTAGCGGGGCAGAGCCCCAGTGGAATCGTGGTAACTGTGGTTGACACTTCCTCAGGCAGCACCTCAGAAGCAGCCCAGATCTCTGAGGGTCGCTGCTCTACCACAGTTGACTACCTGATACACGCAGCGAGTCCAAGCGGGTCCTACCAGACCTGCAGAGCAGTTCCACAAGGGAGCAGGGGTGGTGGAGGCAGTGCAGTGATCAACTGTAAGTGATGAAGGGGGCTCACACCCGAGGCTGCATCTGAGTAGAGCTGCAGACCCCTATACAGGCAGCGCATGAGACCTCTGTCTGCACATGGGCCCCACTTACTGCACCACTCCCCTCCTCTGAGGCAAATGTCCCAGTGGGGGGTGAGGGAAAATCACACACTTAAAAGGAAACACAGCTAGTTTGAGCCCCACCCTTGGGGCTTCTGCTCCAGCAACTTGGTATCAGACCCTGTTCCTGACAGAGCACTGATAACCACTGAGCAGAGAGGAAGCCCCGCCTCACACCCTGACCAGCTCTAGCTCCTTCATTTCCAGCCCCACACCCTACCAAGGCCATCACTGCCAGCACACCCTGAGGAAAAATTCTGATCTGCATCCACAACAAAACCAGTTGTCCCTTTATTGTGGCGTTTCCTCGCTGTGTGTGGGTTTGTACAGGTGGCTTGTCAATGTTTCCTGGTTAGGGAAGCTTGTGTCGATGTTCTGGTGGATGGAGCTGTATTTCTTCTCTCTGGAGTGTAATGAAATGTCCAGTAATGAGTTATGAGATGTCTATGGTTTTGGGGTGACTTTGGGCAGCCTGTATCTTGAAGCTCAGGGCTGAGTTCCTTTGTTGCTGGAGAATTTGCTTGTTATGTCTTTCCCTGGAACTTGTTGGCCCTTGTGTGGTGCTTGGTTTCAGTGTCGGTATGGAGGCGTTTGATGAGCTCCTGTCAATTAATGTTCCTTGGAGTCAGGAGTTCCCTGGAGTCAGGGATTGGACTTAAGCCTCCTGCTTCCAGTTATCGGTCTTAATTTTACAGTAGTTTCAAAACTTCTCCTTCTATACAGCACCACTGATAAAACATCTACGTTAAAGATGAAAAGTTTCTCTACTGTGAGGGTCACTCAGAGAGGTTCACAGCGTTACATGGAGAAGAGAAGAGGGAGGAGGGAGTTAGAGGTGACCCAAATGAGATGAGGTGGAGTCAATAGTGGAGAGAGTGGGCTAGCCAGTAGTCACTTCCTTATGTGCACTCCACAACTGGACCACTCAGAGATGTTCACGGAGTTATACAGGGAAGAGAAGAAGGAGGCAGGAGACAGAGGTGGCCAGAAGGATAAAAGGGGGAAATGAAAAGGCGGGAGACAGATCCAGCCAGTAATCAGTTCCTTAAGTGTTCTCCACCGTCTGGAACACACAGAAATTCACAGAGTTGGGTAGAGTAGAGAGGGGTTAGGGAGGAGATACAGGTGACCTGGTGGAGAAAATGGAGAGTCCAAAGGGAGAGAGAGCAGTCAAGCCAGTAATCTCGTACACTAGTGAAAAATGGGTCCTGAAGATTGGGTTCTTAAAGGTACAAAATTGGTAACAAATACATAAAAACAAAAATTAGAAATCTAGAGTACAGTTTGGAATTTCAAAAATGCGATGTTAATGAAAAGGAGAAGGAAAAGAAAGAGAGAAAAAACGAACAAAGAAAAACAAACACGCTGCTGAATAACCAACAAATCACAGAAGAAATCAAAAAAGAAATCAAAATTTGCATAGAAACGAATGAAAATGAAAGCACAACAACCCAAAACCTGTGGGACACGGTAAAAGCAGTCCTAAGGGGAAAGTTCATAGCAATACAGGCACACCTCAAGAAACAAGAAAAAAGTCAAATAAATAACCTAACTCTACACCTAAAGCAACTAGAAAAGGAAGAAATGAAGAACCCCAGGGTTAGTAGAAGGAAAGAAATCTTAAAAATTAGAGCAGAAATAAATGCAAAAGAAACAAAAGAGACCATAGCAAAAATCAACAAAACCAAAAGCTGGTTCTTTGAAAGGATAAATAAAATTGACAAACCATTAGCCAGACTCATCAAGAAACAAAGGGAGAAAAATCAAATCAATAAAATTAGAAATGAAAATGGAGAGATCACAACAGACAACACAGAAATACAAAGGATCATAAGAGACTACTATCAACAATTATATGCCAATAAAATGGACAACGTGGAAGAAATGGACAAATTCTTAGAAAAGTACAACTTTCCAAAACTCGATCAGGAAGAAATAGAAAATCTTAACAGACCCATCACAAGCACGGAAATTGAAACTGTAATAAAAAATCTTCCAGCAAACAAAAGCCCAGGTCCAGACGGCTTCACAGCTGAATTCTACCAAAAATTTAGAGAAGAGCTAACACCTATCCTGCTCAAACTCTTCCAGAAAATTGCAGAGGATGGTAAACTTCCAAACTCATTCTATGAGGCCACCATCACCCTAATACCAAAACCTGACAAAGATCCCACAAAAAAAGAAAACTACAGGCCAATATCACTGATGAACATAGATGCAAAAATCCTTAACAAAATTCTAGCAATCAGAATCCAACAACACATTAAAAAGATCATACACCATGACCAAGTGGGCTTTATCCCAGGGATGCAAGGATTCTTCAATATCCGCAAATCAATCAATGTAATACACCACATTAACAAATTGAAAAATAAAAACCATATGATTATCTCAATAGATGCAGAGAAAGCCTTTGACAAAATTCAACATCCATTTATGATCAAAACTCTCCAGAAAGCAGGAATAGAAGGAACATACCTCAACATAATCAAAGCTATATATGACAAACCCACAGCAAACATTATCCTCAATGGTGAAAAATTGAAAGCATTTCCTCTAAAGTCAGGAACAAGACAAGGGTGCCCACTTTCACCATTACTATTCAACATAGTTTTGGAAGTTTTGGCCACAGCAATCAGAGCAGAAAAAGAAATAAAAGGAATCCAAATTGGAAAAGAAGAAGTAAAGCTCTCACTGTTTGCAGATGACATGATCCTCTACATAGAAAACCCTAAAGACTCCACCAGAAAATTACTAGAACTAATCAATGACTATAGTAAAGTTGCAGGATATAAAATCAACACACAGAAATCCCTTGCATTCCTATACACTAATAATGAGAAAACAGAAAGAGAAATTAAGGAAACAATTCCATTCACCATTGCAACGGAAAGAATAAAATACTTAGGAATATATCTACCTAAAGAATCTAAAGACCTATATATAGAAAACTATAAAACACTGGTGAAAGAAATCAAAGAGGACACTAACAGATGGAGAAATATACCATGTTCATGGATTGGAAGAATCAATGTAGTGAAAATGAGTATACTACCCAAAGCAATCTATAGATTCAATGCAATCCCTATCAAGCTACCAACAGCATTCTTCACAGAGCTAGAACAAATAATTTCACAATTTGTATGGAAAAACAAAAAACCTCGAATAGCCAAAGCGATCTTGAGAAAGAAGAATGGAACTGGAGGAATCAACCTACCTGACTTCAGGCTCTACTACAAAGCCACAGTTATCAAGACAGTATGGTACTGGCACAAAGACAGAAATATAGATCAATGGAACAAAATAGAAAGCCCAGAGATAAATCCACGCACATATGGACACCTTATCTTCGACAAAGGAGGCAAGAATATACAATGGATTAAAGACAATCTCTTTAACAAGTGGTGCTGGGAACTCTGGTCAACCACTTGTAAAAGAATGAAACTAGAACACTTTCTAACACCATACACAAAAATAGACTCAAAATGGATTAAAGATCTCAACGTAAGACCAGAAACTATAAAACTCCTAGAGGAGAACATAGGCAAAACACTCTCTGACATACATCACAGCAGGATCCTCTATGACCCACCTCCCAGAATATTGGAAATAAAAGCAAAAATAAACAAATGGGACCTAATTAACCTTAAAAGCTTCTGCACATCAAAGGAAACTATTAGCAAGGTGAAAAGACAGCCTTCAGAATGGGAGAAGATAATAGCAAATGAAGCAACTGACAAACAACTAATCTCGAGAATATACAAGCAACTCCTACAGCTCAACTCCAGAAAAATAAATGACCCAATCAAAAAATGGGCCAAAGAACTAAATAGACATTTCTCCAAAGAAGACATAAAGATGGCTAACAAACACATGAAAAGATGCTCAACATCACTCATTATCAGAGAAATGCACATCAAAACCACTATGAGGTACCATTTCACACCAGTCAGAATGGCTGCAATCCAAAAGTCTACAAGTAATAAATGCTGGAGAGGGTGTGGAGAAAAGGGAACCCTCTTACACTGTTGGTGGGAATGCAAACTAGTGCAGCCACTATGGAGAACAGTGTGGAGATTCCTTAAAAAACTGGAAATAGACATGCCTTATGATCCAGCAATCCCACTGCTGGGCATACACACTGAGAAAACCAGAAGGGAAAGAGACACGAGTACCCCAATGTTCATCGCAGCACTGTTTATAATAGCCAGGACATGGAAGCAACCTAGATGTCCATCAGCAGATGAATGGATAAGAAAGCTGTGGTACATATACACAATGGAGTATTATTCAGCCATTAAAAAGAATACATTTGAATCAGTTCTAATGAGGTGGATGAAACTGGAGCCTATTATACAGAGTGAAGTAAGCCAGAAAGAAAAACACCAATACAGTATACTAACGCATATATATGGAATTTAGAAAGATGGTAACAATAACCCTGTGTACGAGACAGCAAAAGAGACACTGATGTATAGAACAGTCTTATGGACTCTGTGGGAGAGGGAGAGGGTGGGAAGATTTGGGAGAATGGCATTGAAACATGTAAATATCATGTATGAAATGAGTTGCCAGTCCAGGTTCGATGCACGATACTGGATGCTTGGGGCTGGTGCACTGGGACGACCCAGAGGGATGGAATGGGGAGGGAGGAGGGAGAAGGGTTCAGGATGGGGAACACATGTAAACCTGTGGCGGATTCATTTTGATATTTGGCAAATCTAATACAGTTATGTAAAGTTTAAAAATAAAATAAAATTAAAAAAAAAAAAAGATAAATACATGAAGTTTGTAGAAAATATCAATAAAAATCAGAAAAAAGTGAAAAAAAAAAAAAAAAACCAGTTGTCCCATCAAAGGCACTGGGCACAATCAGTCTGTATAGAGATGCTCCTACATCAGAAAACTCTTTCAAGACCATAATAGGTAACTGCTACATAGGGTTGCACAGAGTCCAACATGACTGAAGCGACTGAGCATGCACACACAGATGGAAAAAGTTGAGCAAAATTAAAACGCAGAGGAGCTACTCACAATTGAAAGAACAAGAGAAAAGCCCTGAAAAAATGAATACTGAAACAGAAATAAACAAATTATCAGATAATCATTTATCAGATAAAGAATTCAAAACATTGGTATAAAAATGTTAACTAAATTATGGAAAAGAATTGATCTAAACAATGAACACTTTAACAAGGAAGTAGCCCAATCAGAAATGAATAATTCAAAAGCTGAAACAAAAAGACCCCCTAGAGGGAATGAAGAGCAGACTGAGTGATACAGAGAACACATAGTGGTCTGGAAGATAGAATAATACCAACCACTGAATCAGAACAGCAGAAAGAAGAATACATTTTAAAAAACGAATACAACTTAAGAGATCTCTAAGATAACATTAAACTTTCCAACATACTCAGACTCCAAAAAACAGAAAATAGACAGAAGGGTATCAAAAATGTATTTGAGGAAATTATGACTAAAAAAGTCCCAAACTTGAAGAAGTAAAGTGATATCCAGGTACAGGAATCACAGATGATCCCAAACAAGATAAGCCCAAACAGACCCATATCAAGAAATTTCATAATTAAAATGGCAGAAGTTAAAGAGAGAATTCTAAAGCAGAAGAGAAAAAACAGAGTCATATACAAGAGAGTCGCCATAATGCTATCAGCGGATCTCTCCACAGAAACTGTGCAGGCCAGATGGAGTAGCATAATGTATTCAAAGTCCTAAAAGGGAAAAACCTGCAACCTAGTATACTTTACCCAGCAAGATTACCATTTAGAATCAATGGAAAACAAGTAATAAAATGGCAATAAGTACATATCTATCAAAATTACTTTAAACATCAATGGACTAAATGCTCCAATCAAAAGACAGGATGGCTGATTAGATTAAAAAAAAAATAAACAAGACCCTTATGTATGCCAACAACTTGGACAACCTATAAGAAATAGACACATTTCTTAAAAGATACAATCTTCCAAGACAGAATCAAGAAGAAACAGACAATATGACCAGAGTGACCACTAGTAGTAAAACTGAAGGTATAATTACAAAACTCCCAGCAAACAAAAGTCCAGGACCAGACAGCTCCATGGGGGAATTCTATAAAACATATAAAGAAGAACTAATACTTATCCTCCAACTATCCTAAAAAGTTGAAGAGGATGGAACATCCCCAAATTCATTCGAGGCCACCATTACCCTGATACCAAAATCAGACAAAGGCACAACTAAAAAAAAGAAAATTACAGGCCAATGTATTTGATGAAATATACATGCAAAATTCCTTAACAAAATATTAGCAAACCAAATCCAACAATACACAGAAAGAATGAGATACCATGACCAAGCTGGAATTATTCCAAGGATGCAAGGATGCTTCAGAATTCACATATCAATCAATGTGATACACAACATAAACAAAAGGAGGAATGGAAATAGAAATTACATGATCATCTCAACAGACATAGAAAAAGCATTTGACAAAAATTTAACATCCATTAGTGATGCAAACTCTCATTAAAGTGGGTAGAGGGAACATATCTCAACATAATACAGACAATTTATTACAAACACACAGCTAACATCATACTCAATGGTGAAAAAGAAAGCCTTTCCTCTAAATTCAGGAACAAGACAAGGATGGCCACTTCTATTTAACATAGTATTGGAATTTCAAGCCACAGCAATCAGACGATGAAAAGAAATAAAAGGCATCCAAATTGGAAAGGAAGAATTAAAAGTGTCACTCTTTGAAGATGACATGATACTTCATATAGAAAACCCTAAAGTCTTCATCCTCAAACTATAAGAACTAACAAACGAACTCCACAAAGTTGCAGGATACAAGACTAATGTACAGAAATCAGTTGCTTTTCTATACATTAATAATTAACTATCAGAAAGAGAAAGAATAAAATATCTAAGAAAAACTTAATCAATGAGGTGAAAGACCTATACTCTGAAAACTATAAAACATTGATGAAGGAAACTGAAGATGATACAAAGAAATGGAAAGATATCCCACGCTCTTGCATTGGAAGAATTAGTATTGTTAAAATGGCCGTACTATCCAAAGCAATATACAGATTTAATGCAATTCCTATTAAAATGCCCATCACATTTTTCACAGAACCTAGAACAATAACACTAAAATTCATATGGAACCACAAAAAGACCCTGAATTGCCAAGGCAATCTTGAGAATAAAGAACAAAGCTGGAGGTATCATGTTCCCAGAGTTCATACTATAATATAAAGCTACAGTAATCAAAAAGCATGGTACTGGCATTAAATCAGACACATAGATCAATGGAACAGGATAGAAAACCCAGAGATTAAACCATGCACCTATGGTCACCTAATCTATGACAAAGCAGGCAAAATTATACAATGGAGAAAAGACAGACTCTTCAACAAGTGCTGTTGGGAAAACTGAACAGATACATGTCAATCAATGAGGTCAAAACATTTCCTCACACTATATGCAAAAATAAACTCAAAATGGATTAAAAACCTAAATGCAAGACCTGAAACCACAGAACTCCTAGAAGAAAACACAGGTAGAACACTCTTTGACATAAATCACAGCAACATTTTTTTGGGATTTGTCTCCTAAGGGAAAAGAAATAAAAGCAAAAATAAACAAATCAGACCTAATCAAATTTAAAAGCTTTTTCATAGTGAGGGAAACAAGGAAACTAAATGAAAAAACTGCCTACTGAAAGGAAGAAAATATTTGCAAACAATATGACCAACAAGGGGTTAATACCTAAACTATACAAAGAGCTCTTACAATCAATATCAAAAAATTAACAACCCAATCAAAAAATGGACAGAAGACTTAAACAGATGTTTTATCAAAGAAGATATACAGATGGCTAACAGGCACATGAAAAGATGCTCAACACTGCTAATTATTAGAGAAATGCAAATCAAAACAAAAATGAGATATCACCTCACAACTATCAGAATGGCTACCATCAAAAAGTCTACAAATAACCAATGCTAGAATGAATGTGGAGTGAAGGGATCCTTGTACACTGTTGGTGGGAATGTAAATTGGTGCACACACCAATAGTATGGAGTTGCCTCAAAAAAATATAAAAATTAAACTATCATATGATCCAGCTATCCAACTCCTGGGTATATAAATAGAAAAAATGAAAAGTTACATGCACCCCAATGTTCACAGCATCTTTATTTACAATGATCAACAAATGGAAGGAGCCCTACTGCCCATCAACAGATGATTGGCTTCAGATGTGGTATATACACATATATTCCATTGTGTGTATGTATATATACATGCACACACAATGGCATATTACTCAGCCATAAAAAGAATAAAATATCACTGTTTGCAGCAACATGGGTGAACCTAGAGAATATTCTGCTTAGTGAAACAAGTCAAAGAAAGACAAATACTTGTATGATATAATTTATATATAGAATCTAAAAAACAATACAAATGAATATATATGGAAAACAGAAGCAGATTCGCAGATATAAAAAACAAACTAATGGTTACCAGTGTGGAAAGGGAAGTGACAAATTAGAAATATGGGGTTAAAAGATTAAATAGATAAGCAACAAAGATAATATTGTATAGCAGAGAATTATAGCCATTATAATAAGTTACACTGAAGTATAGTCTGTACAAATACTGAATCACTATGCTGTAAATGGCAATCCAGTATTTTTGCCTGGGAAATCCCATGGACAGAGGGTCCTGGTGGGCTACAGTCTATGGGGTTGCAAGAGTCAGACATGACTTAATGATAAACCACCACCATGCTGTACACAACTATTTAATGCTGTAAATCAACTATACTTCAATAATTTTTTTTAATGCAGAACACTATAGAGACAGGTAAGAAGATTAAGTCTGAAATTAAGTAATGATGGCAGCTAGAATGCTTTGGAAAATAGACGTTAAGGATAAAGCAAGAGAAAACTGATAAAACATGGTGGGTATGGTGACTTTTTATATTGGTCGTGGGACTAGAAATGGATAACTACCGATGACTATTCACATGGGGAAGATATGGTAATACATGTAGTGGGAGAATAAAAGGTTTAAAAGGAATTACAAGAACAATTAAATAAGATAAAAAAATACAGTGCAGAAAAGGCAAAAAAAAAAAAAGTGCTCTTAGGGAAAGGATATCACTCTTCGCATTGAGATCTTTGATCAGGACAGCTATTACTTAAACAATTGGCCTTGAAAAAAGAATGTTTTATAAAAAGAAAAGACTCAAAGAAGGGTGCTGAGATAACAGGGAAAAGAATTAAAAACAACAACAACAACAGAAAAGACCCAAAGAAGGGTGCTGAGATAACAGTAAAGACACTGGATTCTAATCTGAGTTCTGCCTGTAGTTATGTCTACTAAGCAACGCAAGTCACTTAACCTTCTTGAACTTTCCTTTTCAACTATAAAACAAGGGTAACAAGAGCTGCTACCTCATAAAACTGTTATGCGGATAAAAGACATTAAAGTATTTTGAAATTGTAAATGCTTTCTAAGTGTAGATGATTATTGTTAACATACATGTCAAAAACTGAAACTTATAATGCAGAAAATTGGGAATTAACTGTTTGAATTACAACAGAATTCTTTGCAAGTACTTTAAAGGGAAAAACGTGGTTTACACACATTTCAACCACTTTCCAGGAGTAGATGCTCTTTTGCAAAAATAGGTCAAGTTTTACTTGGGACGGCTAATTGTTCTTCATTTATTGCATAATTTGAATTCACTGACTCGTAAACAGCTAGAATGGACCTTAGAGACAAGCTTGTCCAACTGACAAATGAAATCTTACCTGGCAATTGGAAATATATAACAGATAAAAGCCTTATCTGTTTCTAATTGCCAGGTAAGATTTTATTTGCAAACAGTATTTCACTTCCCATGACCCCTCCCCCACCAAAAGGTTTACAAGCTGAAGGGGAGCAGAATTTGCCACCCCAAAATATTTCTCTTTGGCATAAGGGTTATCGTGAGTTGATTATTCTTGAGAAACATCAGACATAGGAAAAGATCTGACAAGTGAGTAGGACTTATCCTTTTACAAGAGACCCTTTAGCAAGTTAAAAATTACAAGTTAAAAGTTATCCTTTGCAAGACTTATAAGGGAATCTCCATTTGTATGGGTATCTCCCCCTCTCTGGGCTTCCCAGATGGCTCAGTGGCAAAGAACCTGCCTACCAGTGCAGGAGGTGACAGAGACCCGGGTTCAATCCCGGGTTGGGAAGGTCCCCTGGAGGAGGGCATGGCAACCCACTCCAGTATTCTTGCCTGGAGAATCCCATGGACAGAGGAGCCTGGCGGGCTACAGTCCATGGGGTCGCAAAGAGTTGGACACGACTGAGCCACTGAGCACACAAGCACTCATTCTCTTAACAAGGAAGAGAAGGGTAATTCTAACTCTTTAGAAGCTCTGGTCAGAGAAGGAAATGACTTAAATCTGCATAAACCATACTATTTACTGTGCTTTTCCTAATAACCTCCCTTGACTGACTCCCCTCACATCTTTTGTCTTCACATGACTTAGGTCATTTTGGAGAGTTGCTCAGTTTTCCTGGGTATCTCCCATGAATACAGGAGGAATACATGTTATTTAACTTGCTTGTTTTTCTCCTGTTTATCTTTCTTTTTATTACAAGGGGGTCTCATCCAAGAACCTAGAAGGGTAGAGGGAAAATTATTTTTTCTCCCCTGCAAAGCCAACTCCTTTTTTTTTCCCCCAGAGGAGAAATTGGAGCCTAGAGAGGTGAAGCTACAGTCACAGTTTAGTCTTCGCTGAAGCATCTTCAAGACAGGCTGTAAATTGCATCATATTAATCAGCTATACATTGTTTACATGGTTGTACAGTCAGCAGATGTTGACTAGAAAATATCTTAGTTCTTTTTCTTCAACTTTGCAGAGGTAGGTTTTGTAGGATGAACATAAATGAAATGTCACTTCTCCCCAAGGCCAGCCTTTTGCAAAAATTGTAAAGGAGATAAAGGCTATCTTTATTATCCTTTGGACTTTCCTCGTGGCTCAGCTGGTAAAGAATCTGCTTGCAATGCGGGAGACCTGGGTTCGATCCCTGGGTTGGGAAGATCCCTGGAGAAGGGAACAGCTACCCACTCCAGTATTCTGGCCTGGAGAATTCCATGGACTGTACAGTCTATGGGGTTACAAAGAATCAGACATGACTGAGCAAATTTCGCTTACTGTCCTTTAGTTTTTGGTCTCTCCACCCACCCCTGTCATTCCTGGTGCTCTATTTGGGCATACAACCTGCAGGAATTCAGTCCCCTCATCTACCCAATAAACTTTCTCCACATTCAAATTGCTACTGACAATGCTGGATTTTACCTCATTATGCTCCTGGAGTACAGAGCTGGTTAAGAGATTCCCCCAAGCTTTTGCTTTCAGACGTCCTTCCAACCCTTTTATGCTTTAGGAAGTGGCTTACCACAAAACAAATAAACAGAAATAACCAAGTTGAAAACCTTTTTGCCTATGATTTATTAGATTAAAGCTCTCTGTCCTTTCTTTCTCAGGACTCCCACAGAACTGTATACGACTCCCTTGTTTACACAGATCTTTCCCTTCTGGCTGGAACCTGCTGAAAGACCAGATACAGAGTCTCCAATTTCCCATTCTCTCTCATAAATAATTAGCTGAGATTAGAACTATTTGTTTCCCTTCAACTAGACAGACAGAAAATATTTCCTGTTCATCTGAGTGATGGAGATTTCCCCTGAGTACAAAACAATTCCAACTGTAAATCATGTACTCCTCCGATAAGTCTTGGGCAAAACCACCTGGCCCACACACTCTGATCTTTGAATCTGGGGTGTTCTGTCTATTGCTATGGCCTGAATAAAACAGCTTTTCTTGCTGCTCAGTTTTTGTCTCTGATACCCCCTTAGAAAACCTCTTTAGAATTTATATGTTTAGTTTGTGCTACATTATTACAATAACAGATGAAAAAACAAAAGAGGTAGAACCAGGTGTCCTTGGTTCTAGCCCCAGTTCTCTCTGTGTGTTCTTGACCCTTCTGGACCTCAGTTTCTTCATCTTTAAATAAAGATGTTGGATTTGATAATCTTTAAGATTTTAACATTCTGTATCTGTTGATAAATTACACTGCAGTTATTTGTAGTTCAGTTTATGGACATTACATGACTCAGGTCTGAGAACAAGTCTCTCATTTGTTTATATCCCCTTCTTTGTTTAAACCAGTTGTTACATAATATTTATGAGCTAAAGAGAGTGAGTTATGGCTAGTTTGTTAGCTTCTAAGGCAGTAGGGCCTGTTTTAGAACAATACTTTCAATACTACATTACTGAACAATGGATAACTGATTTTTCTTCCAACATGTGGTTGTGACTTATGTCTTCTTTTTGAAATTAAATTTAAATTATTCAGATAAATTTCAAAAAGAAAATTCTAGCACACTAAATGTCTATAATCAAATATTCTTTTTTTCTTCCATTTTGAAAACTAAGCGGTAAGAAAATTCTTTCATCTCCTAATGAGAAGCAGATACACATAGCTATTGTTAATGGGGGACCAATTCCAGTAGAATTTGATTATTTTTAAAGTGCCATTCTACTTATCCATGCCTTTGATGATGAAGATGATGATAATTTAAAAATAATAGACGCTAAATTGATAAGTAAAGAGAGATGAAACTTTAAAGAGAGAAAACATCTAAACGCTAGGGAGGACATCATTTGAAATGAAAAAAGTTGATGTCAGTTAGAAAGCAGGATCCAGAGGGATGGAATGGGGAGGGAGGAGGGAGGAGGGTTCAGGATGGGGAACACATGTATACCTGTGGCGGATTCATTTTGATATTTGGCAAATCTAATACAGTTATGTAAAGTTTAAAAATAAAATAAAATTAAAAAAAAAAAAAAAAACAGGATCTATAGTAGCTAGCAAGTAAAGTAAGTAAAGTCGCTCAGTTGTGTCCGACTCTTTGCGACCCCGTGGACTGTAGCATACTAGGCTTCTCCGTCCATGGGATTTTCCGGGCAAGAATACTGGAATGGGTTGCCATTTCCTTCTCCAGGAGATCTTCCCAACCCAGGGATTGAACCCAGGTCTTCCTCATTGTAGGCAGACCCTTTACCGTCTAAGCCACCAGGGAATTACATAGTAGCTAGTAGGATGCCAATAAACTCAAGGTAATTTTCCAATCATTTGACCGTATAATAATTATTTTTATAAATTAAAAAATATGCTTAACATATGTGCTACATGCTTTTTATCCATTGTCTCACTTACTTCTTAAAACCACTATAAGAGACAGTTACTATTATTATCACCCTTATGTTGCAGATGAGGACACTGGTTCAGCAAGGCATGCGTGCTTCCAAAGTGCTTCAGTCGTGTCCGACTCTTTGCGACCCTATGGACTGTAGCCCGCCAGGCTCCTCTGTCCATGGGCTTCTCCAGGCAACAATGCTGGAGTGGGTTGCCATGCTCTTCTCCAGGGGATCTTCCCGACCCAGGTATTGAACCTGAGTCTCTTATGTCTCCTGCGTTGGCAGGCAGATTCTTTATCACTAGTGCCACATGGGAAACCCTGGTTCAGCAAGACTGTGTTAATTGCCTGAGGCTAGAGAGCCAGTAAATGACAAAATCAGTCAGTATTCAAAGCCAAATCTGACTCCAGAGTCCAGGCTCTTAACTACAATGCTATATTGTCCAATTCTCTAGGAGAGTAAAGAAAACAATGTAAAAGGAATAATCTGGTTTTCAAGTTTATATTAAGACATGTTTTTAGAACTATATTTATGGGCTTGTGTGATGTCTAGAAAATTGTAAAAGGATACACTGACCATTTGGAAATATCCTTACGACATATTACATCTTCTGTAAGGACTGGTTTAGTATACACATGACATTATAAAAGAGGCACTGTGTTTTTACTTGGTAAGTAATATGCAGTAAAGACCGAACAGAGCAGGACTATGATGTGCAGTTCTTGCTAAGGTTTTGTTTAGACTTCCATAAAAAGTCAGTTTAAGATTATAACTTGGGATATATGGCATCAACCTTTAATGACTCTTCTTAATAAGTATTACATTGAAATTGCTTTGGCCTGTTTCTTGTTGTAACTGAGCATAAACTTAAAAACATTTTTCATTTATGAAACTTGTCACAATATATTAAAATAGAGGTATACAGAGTTTGTCCATAGGGTCGCAAAGAGTTGGACACACATACAGAATTTATCTAAAATATATCATGAATAGACACTGAGGTTCTGCTTTCAGTGTGTGAAATGTTTTTTGTGTGATTTTTATTTACATTTCATGTGTGAATTTCAGTAGAAGGCAAAAGTTAAGAGACAGATCTCTGCAATCAGACCACCAGTTTCTAGCTTTGTTACCTTGGGAAAATTACTTAAACCCTCTGTGCTTAAATTTCCCATTTTGTAAATGGGGACCACAGTGTTACTTTCATGATATAATACATGTTAAATGAAAGTGAAAGTCGCTCAGTCATGTCTGACTCTTTGTGACCCCAGGGACTATACAGTCCATGGAATTCTCCAGGCCAGAATATTAGAGTGGGTAGCTATTCCCTTCTCCAGGGGATCTTCCCAACCCAGGGATCGAACCCAGCTCTCCTGCATTGCAGGCAGATTCTTTACCAGTGGACCCACAAGGGAAGCCAAAGAATACTGAAGTGGGTAGCCTATTCCTTCTCCAGCACATCTTCCCGACCCAGGAATCGAACCAGGGTCTTCTACATTGTAGACAGATTCTTTACCAACTGAGCTATCAGGGAAGCTCTACATATTAAGTGTCTGGGGTAATTTTTGGCACATGGTAATTGTTTAATACAATTTAGTCATCATCATCATCAAACTATTTTTTTTGGAAAGGACTATAGAAACCTGAATTAGAATAAAAAATGAATATGCTTTGATGGCAGCTATGTGATAACCTGTTATTTTTTACCAAACAGATAATTCGTGATTTTCAGTGTGCCTGGCAAAACCTAGGCATATGATGCCAAATGGTGGCTCTTGTACTTGCAGATATAAAGGAATTAAATAAATAGTAGGAGAGAAGGTAAGGGAGAAAATATCCAAGCCCAAGTGTATTCAGACCCTTTCCTCTGCCATCTGTGACCCCTGTACTACCCTCAACCCCTCTCAGCAGTAACAATGAAATTGCTGGGAAAGGTCAGCTCAGGCTAGAAACATTAATTCTAAGGAAGGACATAAAGCAAACTGCATTGTGAATTGAAAACTAGAATAAACCATAATGTTTTCCTGAACCCTAACCATTAATTTTTTACTAAAGCATAGACCAAAGGAAAATTCCTTTTTGCAAAGCAAAAAATAAAACCAAACAAGACCCCAAGATAACTCCACAAAAGGAACTAAAAACACAAGCATAGTAATCAGAATAACTATAAAAATCTATTTTCAACTAGTGAACCAAAACTGTTTTTCCACCCGTATAAAATTATAAGCTTCTTAAGGGTAGGGTTTGAGTCATTCATTTATTCATTTGTTTATATTTGATCTAAAAATATTTTTAGAATAGTGGTGGTCATACATTTTGTTTGCAACTTTTACTTTTGGAAATGATGTACTGATATTTTACATGGCTCTTCTATACTGTATCTTACATCAAGACAAATCAAGAGAAATCACAATACAAATTTTCAATATTTGAATTTTAAGACTAAGATAATTTAGCATGAAATAAGATGTTCAGACTGCTGGTACTGTGATATTTATTGTAAATAAGTCAGGTAGTTCAAGCTTAGGTTGGTTAAATTTAACAATTCAATGCTCAAAGTGTTTTTTTCTTTTCCCCAGCTAGGAAGAATTCATGTTTCCCAAAGAGGAAACAATTCATATTCCCCCACATTGACATAAACATTCACCCTTGTATCACACACAGAAGGCATTTTCTTATAAACAGAAGAAATTTCCATATACCCTTTGAAAAATGATATATATAAATGCTCAGCTTGAACACAGAGAACTTAATCAAAATCCCATGTTGCTTCAGGGTAGCTATATGTAAAATGCAATTTCCATTGTATTGAAACCTCCATCCTGTAAATATTTATCTATTTTGAAAATTGCCAATATATTTGAAAAGTTTAATTGGTTTATACTCAAGGCAATAGAGAATCTCTTTTCATAAGACATTTACATGTATTTATTCTGTTCACGTAGAGTATTTCTTTTGAGTGATCATGAAATTTAATGTGAAATGAAACCATCCCAGATTTGGCACTGATGACCAAACTGGAAAAAAAGTAATCAATAATCAATCAATCATTTTGATCTGTACCTTTTTTCTCTGATTTATCGGAAACTTTTCCTCCAATTGGAGAGTAAGTAGTATCCATGGATTCGGTCCCTCTGTTCCCCTTGCTAACTCCATTTTCATAGAGCTGTCCTTCAGCGGGTTGCAACTGCCAAGTCAGGCCGAACAAATGTACTGCTGCAAGAAAACAAGCCGTAGAAGATTAATTAAATAACTGATGATATTATAAATAGTACAAGATTAAGTGGTTATTAAATCATGTTGCAGAAGACTATGTAATGGCATGGGAAATATTTATGATGCATCAAATGAAAAACATCAGGCTACTAAACAGTATGAATAGCATGATCTATATCGTGTATGTGTCTGTGTGCGTGTGTATGTGTGTGTACATATGTTGCTGTCTGGAGAAAGGGCTGAGAGGATATACCCCAACACATTAACAGTATGGGGGGATTATGGAGGAGTTTAATTTTCATCTTTATGATTTCTGTATTGTCTATATTTTTTACAATGAACATGTGTGATGTTTGCCATCTGGGGGAGAAAAAAGAAACTTTTGTTTTAAAAGAAATGTTTTAAAGGAACAATAGAGTAAAATTGACTTAGTTGATCAAGGATGGTTTTATGAAGAAAGTAGGATTTGAGATAGACTTTGAAAGATGTGTGGGGCAGGTGTGCGGAATGGGTGGGGTGAGGGGGCAGGCTGAACAAAATATGACTTTGTAAAAGCACAGGATGTATTTGAGGCAAAGGAAGTTGCTAGGGTTGATTGAAGTTTAACTATGTATAGAAGTTAGTGGAAATTAAGGCCAGAATAGTAGATAAGGGCCATATTGTAGAGGACATTGAATGCCACACTTAGCTATTTGGATTCAATTTACTGGGCAACTGGGAGACACTGCCATTTTCTGAATAGATGAGTAATAGGATCAGTTTTCTTTAGGAAGATTAATTTGATAGCAATGAGGAGCACTGATGGTTTCTAGGCAAATAAATGATATCATCAGAGCACTCTTTGTAAAAAGATAAAATCAGTAGTAATGTGGAGAAGGATGGATCGGAGGCTAAAGTTCTGGCAAGAACACAAATTGGCATGGCATTGTAATAATGTAGGTGAAAAATGATGAGTGCCTCATTTAGGGTGGTAGCTGTGTGAATGCAAAGAAGGTGATTCTTTAAGGAGAAATTGCATAAACATCATCTCAGGATTTGGCAACAAGCTCTGTGTATGAGTGGGTGGGTGTGTGCTTGCACTAATGTGCACGTGTGTAGGTGTGCTGGGGATGGGCATAGGAAAGAGTGACGGAAACCAAAATGATTAAGATTTTGAGCCTGAGTGGAAACAGTATCAGACTTTATATTTTGGGGCTCCAAAATCACTGCAGATGGTGACTGCAGCCATGAAATTAAAAGACGCTTACTCCTTGGAAGGAAAGGTATGACCAACCTAGATAGCATATTGAAAAGCAGAGATATTACTTTGCCAACAAAGGTCTGTCTAGTCAAGGCTATGGTTCTTCCTGTGGTCATGTATGGATGTGAGAGTTGGACTGTGAAGAAGGCTGAGCGCCGAAGAATTGATGCTTTTGAACTGTGGTGTTGGAGAAGACTCTTGAGAGTCCTTTGGACTGCATGGAGATCCAACCAGTCCATTCTGAAGGAGATCAGCCCTGGGTGTTCTTTGGAAGGAATGATGCTAAAGCTGAAACTCCAGTACTTTGGCCACCTCATGCAAAGAGTTGACTCATTGGAAAAGACTCTGATGCTGGGAGGGATTGGGGGCAGGAGGAGAAGGGGACGACAGAGGATGAGATGGCTGGATGCATCACTGACTAGATGGATGTGAGTTTGAGTGAACTCCAGGAGTTGGTGATGGACAGGGAGGCCTGGCGTGCTGCGATTCATGGGGTTGCAAAGAGTTGGACACGACTGAGCAACTGAACTGAACTGAAAGCATGGTGGAACCATTAACAGAGTTAGGGATTTCACACTTAGCTTAGTACTAGCTACAAATAGTTGGTACCAGATATGTGTTTATTAAATGCTTACTAGGTGGTCTGGGGAAGGGAGGAGTGATGGGCGGAATATGTGTGCATGCATGCCAGGTCGCTTCAGTCATGTCCGACTCCTTGTGACCTTATGGACCGCAGCCCACCAGGCTCCTCTGTCCATGGGATTCTTAAGGCAAGAATAGTGGAGTGGGTTGCCATGCCCTCCTCTAGGGGATCTTCCTGACCCAGGGATCAAACCCACATCTCTTATGTCTCCTGCATTGGCAGGCAGGTTCTTTACTACTAGTGCCACCTGGGAAACCCCAGGAGGAATATAGTGAATTCACATTTGGAGATGCCAGGTTCCAGGGACTGAAGGATTATCTAGAAAAGTCATGTCAGACACAAGGGTTTGAAATTCTGGAGAAACATAAAGGCTAGGGAAAGACTGCAGAATCAAATAGGCACATAAGCAATAGCTGAAGTGAGAATGATTGAGATTACTGAGTGAAGAGAATGTTAGGAGAAAACAGTGCCTAGGACAGAAGGTGGGGTAATCCTTTGTTTTCTCACTGCAATTTTCAACATCAACCAAAAGGGAAAAAAAGTTTATCTGTTCATAAGCCATCTCATATTTTCCTTTTTGTTCCTAGGTGGACTGATAGGGGCTAATTTATATGTCTAACACAAATATATAGCATATGAATTAGCAACCAAGAACAGGAAAGCTAGCCAGATAGCCTATTTAAAAATCATTCATCCACTTTGAGTTGAGCCAAAGAGATTTCTAACACCTACCTTCTAATTTATACTGAAAACTTTTAAGCATTTAATTGGTTTCTACCCTTTTATTTGGATTAAGGCCAGTACTGTCTTATGAATTTCTCTTGCAATTATTGGAAACAACGGAAACTCAGATGATACTGGTTCTGAATAAGGTACAGGATGGCATGCTAATAGAGCTCTATTAGGACATCCCTGAGATTTCCTTGCTCAAAGTACAGCTGGTTTAACATACTCTCTCCAATTAAAGGTATTCATCAGCTTTATAGAAAATTCAGTCTATTCACTCCCCAAATACTTTGAATATGATGGGTATTAGAAGTTACATTGAAAATGTGTTTGACTTTCTTGGTTCAGATATTGTTTTGAAATTAGATGGGCCAAAAAGAACAAAAGGCATAGTAGTTCTCAGTTTGAAGATCAAGGGCTATTTTATATACTTTATTTAAGGTAAGCTAGTTTCTTGAGGGGGGGGGGGTTCCCTTGTGGCTCAGCTGGTAAAGAATCCACCTGCAATGTAGGAGACCTGGGTTTGATCCCTGGGTTGGGAAGATTCCCTGGAGAAGGGAAAGGCTACCCACTCCAGTATTCTGGCCTGGAGAATTCCATGGACTGTATAGTCTATGGGGTCACAAAGAGTCAGACACGAGGGCACTTAATGAGAGAGAAAATACATGTGCTGAGAATCATTTCAAAATAATAAAATAAGGTTTAATTTTTCATCATAAATGGAATGGATTGCTTCCAGACAATCAAGACAGATAAAAAGGTATGCATAATTAGTCAAATACCCTTTGAGGGTGGTAAAACTTGATAATTTTTTTTTTAGTTTAGTTGTATCCTTTCTAGGTAACAAGTTGTTTGTAATGTACATTTGCATGAATACCTAATGAAAGTGACTTGCTACAGACTATGGGTACCATGGCAAGGCTATGGGTCTTTTCTCTCCTCCAAACTGAACTTCTACATACTGAGATGTGAAAAGAAATCAAAGAGAGCATTTATGTGCAGGGTAGATTGGGGTAACTAAGCAACTCTAGTGTTTGAGTTCTGTTAGAAATGATATATATATATATATATATATATTTTAGAAATAATATTTTTTTTAACACTAAGACCAATGTATAAAACTATATTGAACTTCAGGATATACCAACACACCCATGGGAAAGATACGGCAGTACTTCTATTATGGGGATGTATTTATTGATTCATTCAACAGGTATTTTCAAAGCATATGCTGGGTACATGGGGAATGTCGGGAATACAGGAAAAGGTAATAAACAGCCATCAATGCAAAGGTATTGGCTGACAAATATGGATGTTTGATATAAACAACCAACATAGCCTGTTGAACACATTGGTTGCATATCAGCCTTGGATACCCAATGAGGAAGATTCATAGTCTTCAGCTTCTAGTGGATCACCATCCAGATCTAGGTTACATATTTATAGCCACACTTTAAGCAAGTCCCCCAAACCCAAGTATAAACATTATGAGCCCACTGGTTAGAAGTAAGGGTACAACTGGTAATGAACAAACAGGGCAGTGTTAAGTTATATTCACATATTGATTTAACAAGTACTTCTTGAATGCCTAGTTTGGGCCAGGCACTGTTTTTCTATTTATAGCAGTGAATAAAAAGCAAAAGCTCTACCCTCCCATAACTCATGTGGGTAAAATAAGACCCATCAGTAACAAGTGCTATAAAGGGAAAAAAAATTAGAGTAGTCAGGGAAAACTTCTGGAGTATGTAATATTTGAACCAAGATTTGAATGAAGTGAACCCATATGAATATCTAGTTTAAAAACCTCCAAGGAAGAAGGGAAAAGGAATTACAGAAAGCCCGGAAGTCTTATATGAATTATGTGAAGAACACTAAGGAGTTCAGTGTGACCAGAGCTCAGTCAGGAAAGAGAAGAGTGGTACGAAAACTCAAAAACAGGATTGGAACTATAATCCTGTTATCTCTGTGCTCTAATCAACTTCACAAACTGATCACCAATAAACTACAAGTTATTGTTGTTTAGTTGCCAAGTCATGTCCAACTCTTCACAACCCTATGGATTGCAGCACACCAGGCTTCCTTGTCCATCACTATCTCCTGGAGTTTGCTCAAACTCAAATCCATTGAATTGGTGATTTCATCCAACCATCTCATCCTCTGTCACCCTCTTCTCTTTCCCTCAATCTTTCCCAGCAACAGGGTCTTTTACAATGAGTTGGCTGTTCTCATCAGGTGGCCAAAGTATTGGAGCTTCAGCTTCAGCACCAGTCCTTTCAATGAGTATTCAGCATTGATTTCTTTTAAGATTGACTTGTTTGATCTCCTTGCAGTCCAAGGGACTATCAAGAGTCTTCTCCAGCACCACGGTTCAAAAGCATCAATTCTTCAGTGCTTGCCTTCTTTATGGTCCAGCTCTCACAACTGCATGTGACTACTGGAAAGATCATAGCCTTGACTATACAGACCTTTGTCGGCAAAGTGATGTCTTTGCTTTTTAAACACACTATCTAGGTTTGTCATAGCGTTCCTTCCAAGAAGCAATTGTTGTCTAATTTCATGGCTGCAGTCACCATCTGCTGTTCTGCTGTGAGTTTAGAGCCCAAGAAGAGGAAATCTGTCACTGCTTCCACGTTTTATTCTTCTATTTGCCATGAAATAAAGGGACCATATGCCATATTAGTTTTTTTTTTTTAATATTTAGTTTTAAGCCAGCTTTTTCACTCTCCTCCTTCACCCTCATCAAGAGGCTCTCTAGTTCCTCTTCACTTTCTGTCATTAGAGTGGTATACTATACACTATACAAGTCGCTTAGTCGTGTCTGACTCTCTGCGATCCTGTGGGCTGTAGCCTACCAGGCTCCTCTGTCCATGGGATTTTCCAGGCAATAGTACTGGAGTGGATTGCCATTTCCTTCTCCAGGTATAGAAAGTAATAAAACTAAATCGCACAATGCCAGAACATTTACCTACAAATGAGCACTGCTGGTTACAGTAGATCTAATACAATGACTCCTGACCTCAAAGTCAAAATTCTTTTTCCTAAAGACATATATAAACTATATAAAAATATACAAGCTCAATGAGTGGAGTTGGACACTACCCAGATCTCTCAAGAAGTACCATTCCAATATTTGCACTACCCTGAAATTCAATGTCTGGACAGAATGTGTCTGCCTGTTCAGATATTCTAGGAGTAATGTCTTTTCAGTTGATTAAGAATGGTAGTTCCTAATGCTCTCCTCACAAATGTTCCTTGGTGCTGAGTCGCATAGATTTTATAATTCTTATCCTTCTTGCTTTATCCAATTGCAAAAAGCTATGCTCTGAAATTATAAATTTATTACCAAGTTAAGGTAACAAATGGAGTATCTCGCTGTCCCCAGTTGTCAAAGTCAATCAAGCATCTTGGCTCTCAAGGCAGGCTGACTTCGTAAGAAGCACTTTTTGCATATTTCTATAGGCTGAAACCTCCAAGTCTCTCTGCAGTTATTTCTCTGCACTCTGTGTTAGGATGTTGGCCTTTGTTTCTCATAATTAAGACTGATGGTGTCTAGTAATGTTTATAATCGATAATACTTCCCCATTCCAATCCCCTTAAATAGGCAAATATACATTTATAAGGGAGAGACTTCAGGGAGAAATGCTTCAGAAGTAGATACAGGAAATGCATGCTGAATGACCTAGGTCTGTACTGTCTAATATGGCAGCCACAACGTGGCAACACGTGTCTACCAAACATTTGAAATGTGATTAGTCAGAGTCAAAGACTTAATATAAAGGAGATCATGTAAACTATCCAATTAATAATTTTTATATTGATTACATGCTGAAATGTTAATATTTTATATATATATATATTTGATCACATCAAAATTTATTTAAATTAACTCCACCAGTTCCTTATCACATTTTTAATGTGGCAATTATAAAATTTAAAACTCTATATGTGGTTTGGGTTATATTTCTGTTGGACAGTGTTGATCTTGACTATCTAGAGCATTTCACAAAGCGGTATGGTCTTTCTCTTTCTGAACCGTGTCGCAGAACTTACCATGCTACATTGAAGATACCTACTTATATGAATGCCTCATAATTTTAAGCACTGAAAGGACAGGTACTGTGTCTTCTTCATCTTTTTGTCCTGGTCCCTAACTTGGCACCTGGGAGTCAAGAAGTACTCTTGCTTATACACTGCTGATAGGTCTATAAAGTGGTAAATTGCTTTTGGAAAGCACTTTTGCGATTGCTATTGATTGTCTATCAAAATTTATACTGGGAATGTTCCTGGACCAAGGAATTCTACTTCTAAGAATCTGCCCTAAAGAAATAATCACATACAGGCCTACATTTCTTAACTGCATTTTGCTTTATTGTGCTTCACAAATATTATGATTTTTAAGAATGGAAGGTTTGTGGCCACCCCGTGTCCAGAAAGTCTATTAACACCATTTTTCCAACAACATTTGCTCACTTTGTGTCTCTGTGTCACATGTTTGTAATTCTCACAATATTTCAAACTTTTTCGTTATTATTATCAATATATTTGTTGTGGTGATCTGTGATCAGTGATCTTTGATATTATTACCTTAACTGCTTTGGAATGCCACGAACCATGCCCATGTTGCTGCTGCTGCTAAGTCACTTCAGTCATGTCCGACTCTGTGTGACCCCATAGACAGCAGCCCACCAGGCTCCCCCGTCCCTGGGATTCTCCAGGCAAGAACACTGGAGTGGGTTGCCATTGCCTTCTCCAATGCATGCAAGTGAAAAGTGAAAGTGAAGTCACTCAGTCGTGTCCAACTCTTCGCGACCCCATGGACTGTAGCCTACCAGGCTCCTCTGTCCATGGGATTTTCCAGGCAAGAGTACTGGAGTGGGGTGCCATCGCCTTCTCCAGAACCATGCCCATATAAGATGGAAAACTTAATTGACAAATTCTGTGTGTGTTCTGACTGCTCTACTGGCCATTCCCCCATCTCTCTTGCTCTCCTCCAGCCTTCCCATTCCCTGAGACACAGCAATGTTGAAACAACCAGTTAACCGTACAATGGCCTCTGGGTGTTCAAGTGAAAGGAAGAGTCACACTTTAAATCAAAAGCTAGAAATGATGAAGGTTAGCAAGGAAGGCATGTTGAAAGCTGAGACAGGCCTCTTATGCCAGTTAAACAAGTTGTGAATGCAAGGGAAAAGTTCTTGAAGGAAATCAAAAGTGCTACTCCAGTGTACACATGAATGATAAGAAAGTAGAAATGCCTTATTGCTGATTTGGAGAAAGTTTTTAGTGGTCTGGAGGATCAAGCCAGCAACAACATTCCCTTAAACCAACGCCTCATTCAGAGAAAGGACTCCCCTTTTATTCTGTGATGGCTGAGAGAAGTGAGAAAGCTGCAGAAGGAAAGTCTGAAGCCAGCAGACATTGGTTCATGAAGTTTAAGGAAAGAAGTCGTCTCTATCACATGAAAGTGCAAGGTGAAGCAGCAAGTGCTGATGTACAAGCTACAGCAAGTTATCCAGAAGAACTTAGTTAAGATAATTATTGAGCTGCCTACATATTAAACAACAGACTTTTCAAGTAGAAGAAGTGGTTTTCTATTGGAAGAAGGTCAATGCCTGGTTTCAAAGCTTCAAAGGACAGGCTGACTGTCTTGTTAGGGATTAATGCAGCTGATGACTTTCAGTTGAAGCCAGCGCTCATTTACCACTCTGCAAATCCTATGGCACATAAGAATTATGCTAAATTCACCCAGGCTATGCTCTGTAAATGGAACAACAAAGCCTGGATGACAGCACGTCTGTTTATGACATGTTTTCTTGAATACCTTAAGCCCACTGTTGAGACCTACTGCGCAAAACAAAAAGATTCCTTTCAAATTATTACTGCTCATTGACAATGCATGTGGTCACCCAAGAGCTCTGATGGAGATGTACAATGAGATTAATGTTGTTTGCGTGTCTCCTAACACAACATCCATTCTGCAACCCATGGATCAAGGAGTCATTTCAGCTTTCAAGTCTCATTATTTAAGAAATACACTTCATAAAGCTACAGCTGCTATAGATAGAGGTTCCTCTGGTGAATCTAGGCAAATTAAATTAAAAACCTTCTGGAAAGGATTCTAGATACCATTAAGAATATTTGTGGTTCATGGGAGGAGGTCAAAATATCAACATCAACAGGAGTTTGGCCCTCTTGGGTGACTTTGAAGGGTTCAGGACTTCAGTGGAGGAAGTAACTGCAGAAATATAAAGGTAGAAATATAAAGAGAACTAGAATTAGAAGTGGAGCCTGAAGATGTGAGTGAATTGCTGCAATTTTAAGATAATACTTTAAAAGAAGAGGAATTGCTTCTTATGGATGAGCAAAGAAAGTGGTTTCTTGAGATGGAGTCTACTCCTGGGGAAGATGCTGTAAAGACTGTTGAAATGACAACAAAGAAATTAGACGATTACATAAACTTAGTTGATAAGCCAGGGAAAGGTTTTGAGAGGATTGACTCCAATTTTGAAAGGAGTTCTACTGTGGGTAAAATGCTATCAAACAGCATTGCATGCTGCAGAGAAATCATTTGTGAAAGGAAGAGTCACTCCCTGAAGCAAACTTCATTGTTGACTTATTTTAAGAAATTGCCACAGCCACCCCTAGCCCTCATTGCCACCACCCTGATCAGTCAGTAGCTGTCAACGTGGAGGCAAGGCCATCCATCAGTCAAAAAGTTTATGACTTGCTGAAGACTCAGATGATGGTTCCAGCAATGAAGTATTTCTCAATTAAGGTATGTCCATTGTTTCTTGTAGACATAATGCTATTGTATAATTAATATAAAACATTGTGTTATCAACATAACTTTTATATGCACTGAGAAGCCAAAAAATTCACGTGACTTTTCAATTAAAATATTCACTCTGTTGCAGTGGTCTGGAACCAAACTGACAATGTCTTTGAGATGTGCCTATTCCCAACTTCAATCTAATCTAGCCATCCTGTTCACCTGATGGGGGAAGAAAAAAAAAAACAAAACTCAAAAATTAGTGTGAAGTTCACAGTCCAGAGGAAAAGCTCACTAAAGACTGAGACCTAAATATAGGCTCGCAGAATGCTTCTCCAACCCCACAGCTCACTACCACATCAGTTCAGTTCAGTCGCTCAGTCGTGTCTGACTCTTTGCGACCCAATGGACTGCAGCATGCCAGGCCTCCCTGTCCATCACCAACTCCCGGAGTTTACCCAAACTCATGTCCACTGACTTGGTGATGCCAGCCAACCATCTCATCCTCTGTTGTTCCCTTCTTCTGGCTTCAATCTTTTCCAGCATCAGGGTCTTTTCAAATGTATCAGCTCTTTGCATCAGGTGGCCAAAGTATTGGAGTTTCAGCTTCAACATCAGTCCTTCCAATGAACACACAGAACTGATCTCCTTTAGGATGAACTGGTTGGATCTCCTTGCAGTCCAAGGGACTCGCAAGAGTTCTCCAACACCACAATTCAAAAACATCAATTCTTTGGCAATCAGCTTTCTTTATAGTCCAATTCTCACATCCAAACATTGCTACTGGAAAAACCACAGCCTTGACTAGATGGACCTTTGTTGACAAAGTAACGTCTCTGCTTTTTAATATGCGGTCTAGGTTGGTCATAACTTTCCTTCCAAGGAGCAAGCGTCTTTTAATTTCATGGCTGCAGTCACCATCTGCAGTGATTTTGGAGCCCCCCGAAATAAAGTATGTCACTGTTTCCACTGTTTCCCCATCTATTTGCCATGAAGTGATGGGACCGGATGCCATGATCTTCGTTTTCTGAATGTTGAGCTTTAAGCCAACTTTTTCACGCTCCTCTTTCACTTTCATCAAGAGGCTCTTTAGTTCTTCTTCACTTTCTGCCATAAGGGTGGTGTCATCTGCATATCTGAGGTTATTCATGTTTCTCCCAGCAATCTTGATTCCAGCTTGTACTTCATCCAGCCCAGCGTTTCTTCTGATGTACTCTGCAGATAAGTTAAATAAGCAGGGTGACAATATACAGCCTTGATGTATTCCTTTCCCTATTTGGAACCAGTCTGTTGTTCCATGTCCAGTTCTAACTGTTGCTTCCTAACCTGCATACAGGTTTCTCAGGAGGCAGATCAGGTGGTCTTGGATTCCCATCTCTTTCAGAAATTTCCACAGTTTACTGTGATCCACACAATAGGACTAGGCTTTGGCATAGTCAATAAAGCAGAAGTAGATGTTTTTCTGGAACTCTCTTGCTTTTTCGATGATCCAACAGATGTTGGCAATTTGATCTCTGGGTCCTCTGCCTTTTCTAAAACCAGCTTGAACATCTGCAAGTTCATGGTTCATGTATTGCTGAAGCCTGGCTTGGAGAATTTTGAGCACCACCTTACTAGTGTGTGAGATGAGTGTAATTGTGTGGTAGTTTGAGCATTTTTGGCATTGCCCTTCTTTGGGATTGGAATGAAAACTGACCTTTTCCAGTCCTGTGGCCACTGCTGAGTTTTCCAAATTTGCTGGCATATTGAGTGCAGCACTTTCACAGCATCATCTTTTAGGATTTGAAATAGCTCAGCTGGAATTCCATCAGCTCCACTAGCTTTGTTCCTAGTGATGCTTTCTAAGGCCCACTTGACTTCACATTCCAGGATGTCTGGCTCTAGGTGAGTGATCACACCATTGTGATTATCTGGGTCAGAAGATCTTTTTTGTACAGTTCTTCTGTGTATTCTTGCCATCTCTTCTTAATATCTTCTGCTTCTATTAGTTCTGTACCATTTCTGTTCTTTATTGAACCCATCTTTGCATAAAATGTTCCCTTGGTATCTCTAATTTTCTTGAAGAGATCTCTAGTCTTTCCCATTCTACTGTTTTCCTCTATTTGCACTGATCACTGAGGAAGGCTGTTTTATCTCTCCTTGCTATTCTTTTGGAGAAGGCAATGGCACCCCACTCCAGTACTCTTGCCTGGAAAAACCCATGGATGGAGGAGCCTGGCTATTCTTTGGAACTCTGCATTCAAACGGGTATATCTTTCTTTTTCTCCTTTGCTTTTCGTTCCTCTTCTTTTCACAGCTATTTGTAAGGCCTCCTCAGACAGCCATTTTGCCTTTTTTGCATCTCTTTTTCTTGGGGATGGTCTTGATCCTGGTCTCCTGTACAATGTCATGAACCTCCATCCATAGTTCATCAGGTACTCTGTCTATCAGATCTAGTTCCTTAAATCTATTTCTCACTTCTACTGTATAACTGTAAGGGATTTAATTTAGGTCATACCTAAATAGTCTAGTGGTTTCCCCTACTTTCTTCTATTTAAGTCTGAATTTGGCAATAAGGAGTTCATGGTCTGAGCCACAGCAAGCTCCTGGTCTTGTTTTTGCTGACTTTATAGAGCTTCTCAACCTTTGGCTGCAAAGAATATAATCAATCTGATTTCAGTGTTGACCATCTGGTGATGTCCATGTGTAGAGTCTTCTCTTGTGCTGTTGAAAGAGGGTGTTTGCTATGATCAGTGTGTTCTCTTGGCAAAACTCTATTAGCCTTTGCCCTGCTTCATTCTGTACTCCAAGGCCAAATTTGCCTGTTACTCCAGGTGTTTCTTGACTTTCTGATTTTGCATTGGGTATTGTTCTAAAAGGTCTTATAGGTCTTCATGCTGCTGCTGCTGCTGCTAAGTCGCTTCAGTCGTGTCTGACTCTGTGCGACCCCATAGACAGCAGCCTACCAGGCTCCCCCATCCCTGGGATTCTCCAGGCAAGAACACTGGAGTGGGTTGCCATTTCTTTCTGCAATGCATGAAAATGAAAATTGAAAGTGAAGTCGGTCAGTCGTGTCCAATTCCTAGCGACTCCATGGACTGCAGCCTACTAGGCTCCTCTGTCCATGGGATTTTCCAGGCAAGAGTACTGGGGTGGGTTGCCATTGCCTTCTCCATAGGTCTTCATAGAACCGTTCATCTTCAGCTTCTTCAGCATTACTGGTCAGGGCATCAACCACCACATCAGTAAAGGCCTATTTACAACAGTTCTTTTTATCCAATAAAATCAAACCAATTAAATCTCATCAAAAATATAATCTCATCAAATCCATACTTAAGAGTCTATGTCTGATTTCAGTCATGTCTGACTCTTTGTGACCCCATGGACTATAGCCTGCCAGGCTCCTCTGTCCATGGGATTCTCCAGTCAAGAATACTGGAGTGGGTTGCCATGCCCTTCTCTAGGGGATGTTTCTGACCCAGAAATTAAACCCGTGTCTTTTATGTCTCCTGCACTGGCAGGCTGATTCTTTACTAATAGCACCACCTGGGAAGCATGCCTATATGTGTCTATAGGGGCATGTACAAGGAAGTTCAGAGTATTATTGTTAATATAATGACTCTGTTAATATGGTTAAAAAATCTACCAACATATCTGTCTATGAAAGACTGATATACTCATAATATGAAACCCTATGTAAGAATGAAAAAGATTGATACTAAGAAACTATGAGATGAGAGGAGACATGGCAATTAAACGCACTGTGGTATACTAGATAGGATCCTGGAACAAAAACAACAAATAGTGGAAAACTGAAGAAATCCAAAATAAATGAGTTAATAGCATAATACTAATGCTAATTTCTTAAATTTAACAACGGCACTATGGTTATGCAAGATGTTAATATTGGTGGAAAAAGGTTTAGGGAATTCTGTGCTGTATTTGCAACTTTTCTGTAAGTCTCAATTCGTTTCAAGATAAGATCCCCCCCGCCCCCCCAAAAAAGAGAGAGACAGAAGAAGAACTGACTCAGTGGTGTGTTTTCTAATCATTTACAAGAGCCAACAGTGTACATCCTTTCCAAATTCCTCCTTCGATGACTTCACACCGGTATTGGGTGTATTAACACTGCTGCTGCTGCTGCTGCTAAGTAACTTCAGTTGTGTCCGACTCTGTGCAACCCCATAGATGGCAGCCCACCAGGCTCCCCTGTCCCTGGGATTCTCCAGGCAAGAACACTGGAGTGGGTTGCCATTTCCTTCTCCAATGCATGAAAGTGAAAAGTGAAAGTGAAGTCGCTCAGTCATGTCCGACTCCTAGTGACCCCATGGACTGCAGCCCACCAGGCTCCCCCGCCCATGGGATTTTCCAGGCAAGAGTACTGGAGTGGTTGCCATTGCCTTCTCCGGTATTAACACTGCAGGAATCAGCAAATGTTGCAAATCAAGTATTTTTTTTTTAACCCAGAGAGCTAGTTGTTAAACATTTATCAGCACACCACTAAATGACCTATATGTATTGACATGGAAAGAGCTCTAGGATTTATATAAAAAATAATGTAGAACAAGGCACATCCAATGAATGACCCTATGTAAATAAAAGAAAAGGTATCTGTCTATATGTATATATAAATATGTAGAAAGAGAACTGGAAGGATTAATACCAAATTATTGATCTTTAGAGTGGGGAGCCGGAGGAAGTCAACATTTTCATAGTATTGTTAGAATCTTTTACAATGATACTGTATTCTCATACTGTTATACAATAAAAAATAGGTGCTCAACAAATCTTTTTTAAGCTGAATAGATAGGTGCATTGTTTTATTCCATCTCTTATTTTTGCTTTCTGTCTAAAGTAGAGCTTTTCACAATGTTTAAAAGCATCAGAACAATTCGGCAATTAAATATGAATAACCCCAAATGCATCAAAAGATAAAATAGAACTGTTTTGATTGAAAGGAACTGGGAGTACAAAAGCCTTGTCCAAAAGCTCCACAGATATTGTTTGAAATGTACTGGCCTAAAAAATCAGCCTCAAAATAACTGAATCAGGAAATTTTGGATGCTGGTAAGAACCTTTTTAGGCAATTAAATTTACTTCACAATACCAGGGTCAGAAGATAGGAAAACTTTCATGTTTTTCTGTATCTCTTGGTGTTTTATGTCCACTCTCTTACTCTTACAGGGCTTCCCCAGTGGCTCAGTGGTAAAGAATCCACCTGCAATGCAGAAGACCCAGGTTCAATCTCTGGGTCTGGACAATCCCCTGGAGAAGGGCATGGCAACCACTCCAGTATTCTTGCCTGGAGAATACTGGACAGAGGAGCCTGGCGGGCCACAGTCCATGGGGTCGCAAAGAGACACGACTGAGCAATGAGCACAACACACACTCTTACAGAAAATATTCCAATCTACTTAATAACAAGGGAAATAGAGCTTTGGTAATGAATACACAAGTAAAACCTTTAAATTGCAAGATTTGCAAGGCAAATAAAAGTCTGCTTTCAAGAAATTCATCTTGTATCTCAAACTGCACACATATTCAGCTAAGCAAGCCATAATTTTTTATTGCAAGAATTTTTTGGTGTTATCTTCAAATTTGGCCAAATAAATTTATTTAGAAAATATGAAATATATCTTATAGATAAAAGTCCTGCCCATTGTAAATGCTGTCATGTTTCAAATCATGCCAAGGCAAAAGCATATGATATTTTTCAATATAATTTGTTTTTCCTTTTTTGTAAAAAAAAAAAAAAAAACATTTCCCCACTAGTTCCCTTACATATCTTGCTTCATGTTCCTTCAGGCTAAGGACTGCTACTGCTTTTGTACTTTACTTCCAAAGCTTGTCAAAGCTACAGATCTACTTGTATGTTAAACAGTTCCCTTCCTGAAAAATATCCCTGGTACATTACCCAGATGGTGACCCCTGATGACTTCAGGCTTTCAAGTTAACTCCTGTGAGAAGCAATCTCACCAGACTGATACTTCAGTGGACATTGTGTGAAGTGAGAGGCTTCTACAAGAGGGAACATAACTGCAAAAACAAATGCTCCTTGAATTAAATGCAGTGACTGCTAACATTACAGAAACCAGGTTATCTTTCTATCATAAAATAAATCCCATTTTCATTACATTAAACATCAAATTAGTATATGAGTGAACTACAGCCCTTTGATAAATTACCTTCAGATCTTGGTTTTTATCCTGGTAATAACCAGATTACATGCAGGATTGAAAACCATTAGTTTTCAGAGAAGCATTTTTCAAGAACTAAATAAAGGAAGTAATACATGTTTATTTATGGTGCCTTACTTTTGCTTCAGCAGTTTCATGCAAATTTTCTTGTTTTTTCCTAGGGTTATACATATACATTTTCTACTAAAAATATTATCTGTGCTTGCACGACATCGTAAACATAAATAAAACATACTTAAATGCTCCTTTTCAAAGCAGTTTGAATGGAGTCAATATGGCTGTGAGATTCCTTTCAAGCATTTTTAAAAGCCTGAAAAGCTGTCATGTTGGGTATGGGTAGAATTTCCTTTGAAAGAAGGACCTCACCAATTAAAAAAAAAAAAATAAGCAAGATCAGCATTTTATAATCTGAACAGTTTTACATAACACATTTTGCTGGCTTGCCATGGTGAAACAGTAAAATTAAATGCCAATTAAAGGAAAGATTGAGACAGTACAACAGAGGTGATAAGGACACCTTTCTTGTTGCGCCATATGTTTGAATCCCTATATTTCCTCTCCTAAGTGAAATGAAATATTCTCTATTGCTGCATACTTTTTTTTTTTTTTGCCTTAGCATGGTCCTAGTTTTACCCAATATTGAGGCTAGAAAAGATTCTATCAAGGTAATAAATCATTTTAATATCCCAGTTCTATATTATATTATCTTAAAACTTTCATTTATTATGTATTTTATATTTTCCATTCCAAGGCTGCAGCAATATTTATAAATAACATGTCTATTTAGGTACCTTATCACAGGTTTAATATATGATCTCCATTTGCAGTTGCATAACGGGCCCATCTGTGTATTCCTTATCAGACAGACACAATTATAGAGTGTTTTCATCTCAAGTCACAGCAACAATAAGTGCTCTCAATAACTCAAAACTTATTTACTTTTGTATTATTATTTGCTTTGTGGAGTCAGGTGAAATAGGCAGCATAATGATGGGACTCCCCCCACCCCCCCAAAAAAACCCCTATCTTAATGAATAATGCAGCAAAAATATCAATTTAGCCAGGAGCCAGCACTTTTGATTCTTCCTTAAAATTTTCTTTTTCTTTCTCATTTTACTTTGTTTTCTGCTCAATGAATTTTCCCTTTTGCTATGGTCCAAATCACTATTACTTCATCATTATTGATGATGGAAGTCTCTTAGATTCCTAAACAGTCTCTCATTCTCTTTCCTGGTCTCTTAGATTCCTAAACAGTCTCTCATTCTCTTTCCTGGTTGAATGCTTATTGGTAATAATAGACATGTTCTTTAAAAAAAAATCCAAATAAAACTGGTGACTATAGACAGTGAGAAACAGGCCTACACAGAAGCTCTCTCCTCCTCTTACCCATTTGCTGTGTATGTATTTAAATTTAAAATATGGGAACGTATTCATTGATTTATGACTTCAACCCCTGAAGACGGTGCTTTGAAACTTACTTTTCTGATCTGGCATCATATTGTCACAGCCATAGATATATGGCATGTGTTCTTCAAACTTGAGATTTGCTTGAATCTTGAGATTTCTGCCTTGTAAGATTTGATCAGAGGGGGCCGTAAGATGAATTGGTAGAGATTATAGTGTGAAATGAAAGTCGCTCCTCTTTGCAACCCCATGGACTGTAGCTCACCAGTCTCCTCTGTCCATAGAATTCTCCAGGCCAGAATACTGGAGTGAGTAGCTGTTCCCTTTTCCAGGGCATATTCCCAACCCAGGGATTGAACCCAGGTCTCCTGCATTGCAGGCAGATTCTTTACTGTCTGAGCCACCAGGGAAGCCCTGGTAGAGATTATAATGATCCAGTTTGTTCTGAGTTTTATGAGGTGGCATCATGACAGTGTTCTTCTGGAAGAGTCATCAGTGTTTGGGCTTAACTCATGATCAGAGTCTTCAAGCCTTTCCTCCTTTCATGCAATAATTATCTGTTATCCGACTACTATGTATTAGACTCTGTCCTAGTTGTCGAAGATACAACAGTAACTGCTTGGTTGCAAAAATGCTTGCACTCCTGGAGCTTACACTCTGTCTAAAAGGAGGCAGTTGTCATGTGTCTGGAGTGGAGGTGTCTTGTTTCAAATCACAATTCTGCTACAATTAGTATCAGAGTGACCTTGGGCAAGTTACTCAACTGTTGTGTCTCATTATCCTCACTATAAAATATGCATAATAATAGCACCTGCCCCATAGGGTTCTTGTGAGGACCTTGTGAGTCAGTACATGTAAAGTATCTAGAAAAATGCTTGGTAAATTCTCCATAAATGCTAACCATTATTACTAGGTCTGGTTAATTGGCCCCTTAGGTTAGCCTCTCCAAAACTACCGTGGAAGAGGAGAAAAGCAGAAAGTCATTTACCCATTGCATCCTTTGCTTGCTTGTCCTAAAAGAGGTTTATGTATTTGCATTTATAGGGGGAGAGCAGTTGAGAGGTTTGAATAGCACTACTTAAGTAGAGCTTAAGTCTCTGAGAGAACTGCAGCTGCCATCTTCACATGTTGCTGCTGCTGCTAAGTCGCTTCAGTCGTGTCCGACTCTGTGCGACCCCACAGACGGCAGCCTACCAGGCTCCCCCGTCCCTGGGATTCTCCAGGCAAGAACACTGGAGTGGGTTGCCATTTCCTTCTCCAATGCATGAAAGTGAAAGTGAAGTCGCTCAGTCGTGTCCTACCCTCAGCGACCGCATGGACTGCAGCCTACCAGGCTCCTCTGTCCATGGGATTTTCCAGGCAGAAGTACTGGAGTGGGGTGCCATTGCCTTCTCAGTCTTCACAGGCTGTATGGCAGAATTAAACACAAACCTTACCTGACTTCTGAATTCCAAATCCTTGACTTCAGAACAGACATTCATTTCTCTCCTCACCCCCATCAACATCCCGCAAACCTGCTCATTTCCTTTTCGTCATAATATTTTTTTTCAAGATGCCAAAGGGAGTTTTAAAAATTAATTAAGTATTTATTTGTTGCTGCACTGGGTCTTGATTGCTGTGCATGGGCTTTCTCCAGTTGTGGCGCGTGGGCTTCTCATTGTGGCGGCTTCTCTTGTGGTGGAGCACAGGCTCTAGGTGCATGAGCGTCAGTGGTTGTGGTGTGCAGGCTTAGCTGCTCCATAGCATGCAGAATCTACCCAGATCAGGGATCTAATCCAAATCCTCTGCATTGGCAAGTGGACTTCTATCACTGCACCACCAGGGAAGTCCTCTCCATCATATTGGTCATTGCAATTTGGAAGCTGTAGATTTGGGGTTCAAAAGGTTTCCGGAAATCAGAGCATCCTTAAAATTTGTCATTTCTTTACAAAGAAATGTAGAGTGCACTTTCTACAAAGGTTAGTACAAAGTGGTTAGAGTCTCATTTCTGAAACATAACTGATAATTCTCACATAGCTGTATAGTATGCAATGGGTTCCAAGAACATTTTCGGCTGAGTTACCCAGCACAAGTATGCATTGCTGGGTGATGGATGAAAGTCTAGCAGATTGACCTGTGCAGGTAAGGGAATCTTATGTACGGAACATAATAAAATTATGGTATGTCAGAGCTCAAAAGACCACAGGCTAATAGTTTATAAAAGAGGGAGGGAGTAACCTTACAGTAAAGAAACCCAGAAACATTATGTCAGCCAAGGTTAACATCATCAGTGATAGCATGTACATTAATAGCATATGTCCTTGATATGATGTGATGATGGTAACTCTTTAGTCTTCCCCCCTCCAAACCCTTAGAAAGTGAAGTGAAAGTGTTAGCCGCTCAGTCATGACCGACTCTTTGTGACCCCATGGTCTGTAGCCCGCCAGGGTCCTCTGTCCATGGAATTCTCCAGGCAAGAATACTGGAGTGGGTTGCCATTTCCTTTTCCAGGGGATTTTTCTGACCCAGCGATCGAACCTGGGTCTCCCACATTGCATGCAGATTCTTTACCATCTGAGCCACCAGGGAAGCCCATTATAACAACACTAGAGAAATTCAAATTGAGGGACATTCTGTAAAAAACCTGACCAGTGCTACTCAAAACTGTCAAGGTCATCTAAGAAACTGTCACAGACTATAGGAGACTAGGGAGACATGGCATATAATGTAATATCCTATCCTGGAACAGAAAAATGACATTGGGGAAAAATTGGTAAAATCTGAATCAAGTGTCAAGTTCAGTTAACAGTAATATTCAATGTTGGTTTTTTAGCTGTGAGAAGTGTACCATGGTGACATAAGATGTCAATAATAAGAGAAACCAGAGGAGAAGTGTATGGGAATTCTCTGTACTATCTTTGCAACTGTTCTGTAAATCTCCACTTGTTCTAAACTGAAAAGCTTATTTTGGAAAAACAAAAAAAAACAAAAAAACAAAAACAAGCAAAAACATATATGCAAGACCAGAGACCAGCCATTTGGTTCAATCTCATTTTACAGAAGAGGAAACTGAAAGCTAGAGAGGATGTGCTTTGCCCTAGGACACACAGAAAACCAGCTTCTCTTTTATTCGGGACCAAGGGAGGAAATGATCCATTTCTGGTAGTCATTGACATTTTGTACTGAAGTCATTAGGCTGGAATATTGTGCTAATGAGGCCAATGTTATAGGTTAAAGTTTTATGCCAACCAGTTGCTTCTGCATAGAGGAAAACTCTGCTCTTTGCCCACAGAGTGATTACTCCAACTAATTTCATCCATCCATCTCAGGTAAGTGCCTAGGGGAGAACTGAAAGCTCACTAGCAATCTTCCATCCATTCAAAATACATGAACAAGTATAGGATCTTTTTATATGGACACTTTGATTATTTTATTGGATTACTGGGTTATATACAGGTGAAGTAAACACCATATATTTTCTATTGGTTTTACAATCTCTTTTCCTTTTTATCTCAACATTCATAGTATTTTTTTAAATTTTATTTTATTTTTAAACTTTACAAAATTGTATTAGTTTTGCCAAATTCATAGTATTTTTGTTAAAACTAATCACTTTGCTGTCCAAGGCCTTGTTTGCTATTTTTGAAAGAGTCAAGTTTTGTTTTAAAGAAAAGGTAGGCAGTGGGAAGTTTACTCAAATTCACATAATTATTGAAAATGTGTCTAAATTTCTTTTTTTTTTTTTTTACTATTACCTGAAATGTCTTGCCAGGATATTAGGAAATGTGGGGAAAGAATATGGCAGTCTCTCAGTTTTCATTTTTTCCTGATGACTTAAAATTATAATTTTGATTCCTTTTTGGTCAATGTTAAAATATGCAGTTTATATCAAAATATTTATGATATAAAACTTCGTATAAAACAATAAATATAAGTTGGCCCTCTAGTAGAAACATGGGCAAAATATATCAACAGGCAATTTGTAAAAGAAGAAATGCAAGTTAGCAGTGACATTTTAAAATGCTCAACAATAGTGGTAATTATAAAATGCAAGCTAAAACTCTGAAATATCATTTTGCCTATAAAAATGGCTTTAAAAAAAATAAACGATGATATCAAAAGTTTTCAAGGGTTCAGAGAAATGAGCACTCTCCTGTACTGCTTGTAGGAGTATAAATTGTTGTAAAACGTTTGGGCAAATTGGCAAACTGTACCCAAAGTGTTGGAGATGGTTTTGAACATTTTGATCCAGTAATTCCATTTTTAGAAGTTTATACTAAGAAAATGATCTGAATAAATTTTAAAACAACTACATTCAACATGATGCTGTATGTAACAGCAAGAAAAGGAAAAGTACTTGAATATCCAGCAAATAGGGATTGATTATGTTAGTGACCGTATACAATAGAGGATGCTGCTGCAATTAAAAATAATGTTGTAGGACTTCCCTGGTGGCCCAGTGGTTAAGAGCCTGGCTTTCAATGCAAGGAACACTGGTTCAGTTCCTGGTCTGGAAAGATCTCATATGTCAAGGAGCAACTAAGCCTGTGCGTCACAACTACTGAAGCCTGTGGCCCTAGAGCCTGTGCTGCGCAACAAGAGACGCCACTGCAATGAGAAGCCTGCAAACTGCAATTGGAGAGCAACCCCCACTTGCCTCAACTAGAGAAAGCCCGCCTACAACAACGAAGACCCACACAGCACCCCCTCCCCAAAATTAAAAAGAAAAAATAATGCTGTAGGAAAATGTTACAAAATACAAAGTGGTGTTCACAAAGCAGGGTATACAACAGTATTCATTATACGAGTTCATTTTTAGAGGCCAGTTACTATTAATAAATGAGGGCACCACAGGCTATTTTTGAAATGTCAGACACATCTGAAGAGTGATGGCCCTTCCTCTAACTAGCTGTGTGGTTCAGAGCAAGCTGCTTAACCTCTCTGGGTGTCAATTTTCACATATAAACTAGAAATAATAATATCTAATTTGAAAGATACTACGAGTATGCATAAAGCAAACTACACAAGTTACAATTCAGATCTGTTTCTAGAAATTAAGTGCCTTTTAAAAAAAGTATTACAAAAAAAATAAAATAAAATAAAAAAAGTATTACAATAGACTCACAGATTCTTTGTTGATGTTGTTCAATGCATAATCCATTACCATCATTAGATGCTCAAATTTAGGCAGCGGGAGCTCCTCCAAATTGGTTTCTGTGTCATTTTGACATGTCTCAACTCTTCCTTGCTTTCTATTTTCTAGCAAAAGATATTCCAGGCTTACTTTGTACAGACTTTTTCTGATAGACCTAGAATCAGCCATTTCTCCAAGGAGCTCTCAGTAGGAAATATATTTAGAAAACAACGTCTATGTATAAGATATACTCATGACTACTGAGGTGTCATTAAGTCTTTTCAGGGGACATGGAACAAAACTTGTGTATTTTCAAGGGCTTCTCAGTGGTGCATATTTTTAAAAGAGTTTGTATTACTATCCCTAATTCTAAAACAGTACCACAGAGTTCTTCCTCTCCCTCATCCTGTATTTTTATCTCCTTTTTCTGAGTGAACTATGTTCTCAATAATATCAATATATTTACTCTTTTGCTTATTGTACAAGAGTCATAAAATAAGTATTAGAATTATGATACCAATATCTCTGCCAGAACTAATCCTACCAAGTTCAAAGTTTGTGTCTTTTGGTCCATAGAATATAACCTCCTGAGGGTGTCAAAAAAGAGTTCCATATTAAAAATAGTGAATCTTCCTCCCATCTCCCTCCCCATCCCACCCCTCTAGGTCGATACAGAGCTCCTGCTTGAGTTTCCTGAGCCATAGAGCAAATTCCCGTTGGCTATCTATTTTACATATGGTAATGTAAGTTTCCATGTTACTCTATACCTCTCACCCTCTACTCCCCTCTCCCCATGTCCATAAGTCTATTCTCTAAGTCTGATTCTCCAGGTTTGACAGAAAACAGAATGCTACACCCCCTGTGAAAGAGGTTTATGCAAAGTAGCCACTTCTTATTTTTTTTTTCAAAAAAGAAAAAAGTTTTATTATTGAGTAAGCATTACACCATGCCTATCACAGTTAATGACTAAAAAGATGTAAAATCAAAAATGAATTTCACCCTTTTATACTAATGGAATTTTTGGTTCATCAAGTCCAGTGTTGTTGTTCAGTTGGTAAGTCATGTCCGACTCTTTGAGACGCCATGGACTGTAGCAAGCCAGGCTTCCCTGTCCTTCACTATCTCCCGGAGTTTGCTCAAATTCTTGTCCACTGAGTCAGTGATGCCATCCAACCATCTCATCCTCTGTCACCTGCTTCTCCTCCTGCCCTCAGTCTTTCCCAGCGTCAGGGTCTTTTCCAATGAGTTGGCTCTTCACATCAGGTGTCCAAAGTATTGGAGCCCCAGCTTCAGCATCAGTTCTTCCAATGAATATTGGGGCTTCCCTCATGACCCAGATGGTAAAGAATCTGCCTGCAATGCAGGGGACCTGGGTTCGATCTCTGGTTTGGGAAGATCCCCTGGAGAAGGGAATAGCTCAAAGTAGCCACTTATTATGTTTTTAAACTTTCCTGTTTCAACAGATATTTCCTGTCATTTCTTGTGTTGCATACATTTCCTCCATTCCTCTTGATTTAACATAGCTTGTGGTCTCCCTGTTTGTTGATTTTTAACATCACTTTACTTTTCTTTTTCTGTTTTCCACCCCATTAATTGGGGCTTCCATAATAGCTCAGTTGGTAAAGAATCCGCCTGCAATGCAGGAGACCCCGGTTTGATTCCTGGGTTGGGAAGATCCACTGGCAAAGGTATAGGCTATCCACTCCAGTATTCTTGGGCTTCCCTTGTGGCTCAGCTGGTAAAGAATCCACCTGTAATGCGGGAGACCTGGGTTTGATCCCTGGATTGGGAAGATCCCTGGAGAAGGGAAACGTTACCCATTCCAGTACTCCGGCCTGGAGAATTCTATGGACTTGGCAAAGAGTCGGATGCCACTTTCACTTTCACTCCATTCAGTTCAGTTCAGTTCAGTCGCTCAGTCATGTCCGACTCTTTGCGACCCCATGAATCACAGCACGCCAGGCCTCCCTGTCCATCACCAACTCCCAGAGTTCACTCAGACTCACGTCCATCGAGTCAGTGATGCCATCCAGCCATCTCATCCTCTGTCGTCCCCTTCTCCTTCTGGCCCCAATCCCTCCCATTATTAGAGTCTTTTCCAATGAGTCAACTCTTCGCATGAGGTGGCCAAAGTACTGGAGTTTCAGCTTTAGCATCATTCCTTCCAAAGAAATCCCAGGGCTGATCTCCTTCAGAATAGACTGGATCTCCTTGCAGTCCAAAGAACTCGCAAGAGTCTTCTCCAACACCACAGTTCAAAAGCATCAATTCTTCGGCGCTCAGCCTTCTTCACAGTCCAACTCTCACATCCATACATGACCACTGGAAAAACCATAGCCTTGACTAGACGGACTTTTGTTGGCAAAGTAATGTCTCTACTTTTCAACATGCTATCTAGGTTGGTCATAACTTTTCTTCCAAGGAGTAAGTGTCTTTTAATTTCATGGCTGCAGTCACCATCTGCACTGATTCTGGAGCCCCCCAAAATAAAGTCTGACACTGTTTCCACATCTATTTGCCATGAAGTGATGGGACCGGATGTCATGATCTTCGTTTTCTGAATGTTGAGCTTTAAGCCAACTTTTTCACTCTCCACTTTCACTTTCATCAAGAGGCTTTTTAGTTCCTCTTCACTTTCTGCCATAAGGGTGGTTTCTGCTTTATTTTTATTATTTCCTTTCTTATGTTTTTTTTTCTAACTTATTTGATGGCTTTTTAAGCTTTATTTTTTATTCTTTTATTTTTACTGATACAATTTTTTTCTTCTATAACTGGTTTAATTGTATCCCATACATTTTGGCATGTGGGTGTTCATTATCATTATTTCTTTAAATTTTTATAATTTTAAAGTTTATTTCCCCTGTTACCTAAGACTTAAGATGTTTACAATTTCCAGGTGGAAGGACTTTTCTGTTTTTAAATTTTTCTTCCTAAATTTTAGTTTCATTTCACCGTGATCTGGGAATGATGTTTGTGTAATTTCTACTTTATCAAATTCCTCCTCTTTGAAATCAGTGTTTTCATCCACATCAAACTCCTCTTTGAGGTTCCTGTTATGACCTAATATATGTTCAAATTCTGTGAAGGTTCTGTGAGTTCTTGAGAAGGTATATTTTCTATTTTCTGAGTATTAAATTCAATATACAGCCATAGATTTATCTTATTGATTTGCTTTTTTAGGTCTTCTGTATACTTAATAACTATCTATCCATGTGACCTGTCTTGAATTGAATGGTGGGGTAAGATATCCTATTACTAATATATTTCTTCTTATGTCTCATACAGTTTCTGCTTTGTAAAAGCAGTGAATAGATGGTCATAGCTCTTTTTTTAAAAAGAGTATCCTCTTTATTGGGTTTAATGGTTTTTGACCTGAATTCTACTTTGTCTGATATGAAGATTATACGATTTGTTTTCTTACTGCTTTTTCCATTTGTCTTATAAACCTTTTGCTTATTATTTACCTGTTAGCCATTTCTGACTCCTTTTATTGCAGATGTGTCTTCTGAATAGCATAGAATTAGGTTTTGCTTTGTGAGCTTGTTTGAAAATCTTTTCCTTTTACTGATAGATGATTAAGCCCATTTACATTTATTGATGTGACAGATATGTTTAGTCAACATATTATTTTGTTATGTTTACAGTATTATGTTAATTTTATTTCTTTATGTAGTTTGTTTCTTTGGTTTTTTAAAAATTTCTTTTGATAAATTGGAAGATTGGGATTGACATATACACACTACTATATATAAAATTGATAACTAATAAGGGCTTATTGTATGGCACAGGAAACTCTATTCAATACTCTGTAATGGTCTATATGGGAAAAGAATCTAAAAAAGAGTGGCTATGTGTATAACAGATTCAGTTTGCTGTACACCTGAAACTAACACAACATTGTAAATCAACTATACTCCAATAAATTAAAAAAAATTTCTTTGGATATTTAAGAAGGTTTGTACTGTTGTTCTGTTAAATACCTTTATTCTATTATTTTTTATAAAGACCTTGGTCCCCTTTATGCTTGCTTGGCTTTCTATTTGGTTTGTCAGCTTTAAATTATACTCGTTGACTCTATGACAATCAATGAGCTTTTTTTACATTTTTATTTTCATCTCCCAAGTTTTAGCTGCATAGTAACTACTTTATCAACTTTATAAAAATATATAACATTTTACTACAATTTTTCCATGCATGTCCCCACCTTTGTTTTAACCTTAAATCTACAATTAAGCATACTGTCATTCACCAACAGCCCTTTGGCCAAAGTTTCCTTCATTAACTCTTAGTTGGATTAAGTTTGTTCTCTAAATCATAAGTCAAAAAACTACAATGCTTGTCCAAACCGGGCCTGCTGTCTGTTTTTGTATGGTCTAAGAGTTAAGAATAGCTTACTTTTTTTTTTAAGTTTTCTTTTTCATTAAAAAAAGTTTTCTTTAAATTTATTTTGGCCCCAAAGCGCTGCTTGTGGGATCTTAGTTCTACAACCAGGGATCGAAGCTGGGCCCTCAGATGTGAGAGTGCTGCTGCTGCTGCTGCTAAGTCACTTCAGTCGTGTCCGACTCTGTGTGACCCCATAGACGGCAGACCACCAGGCTCCCCTGTCCCTGGGATTCTCCAGGCAAGAACACTGGAGTGGGTTGCCATTTCCTTCTCCAATGCATGAAAGTGAAAAGTGAAAGTGAAGTCGTTCAGTTGTGTCTGACTCTTAGCGACCCCATGGACTGCAGCCCACCAGGCTCCTCCGTCCATGGGATTTTCCAGGCAAGAGTACTGGAGTGGGGTGCCGTTGCCTTCTCCGATGTGAGAGTGCAGAGAGCCCTAAAACTGGATCACCAGGGAATTCCAGCTTTTACATTTTTAAATGGTTTGGAAAAGATCAAAAGAATAACAATATTTTAGGACACATGAAAATTTTATGAAATTCAAATTCCAGTGTCCATAAATAAAATTTTATTGGAACACAGCCACACTGATGCATTTACATATTGTCTATGGCTACTTTTGGAGTAGGAAATGGCAACCCACTCCAGTATTCTCGCCTGGAGAATCCCATGCACAGAAGAGCCTGGCAGGCTACAGTCCATGGGGTTGCAAAGAGTCGGACAAAACTGAGCAAATTAGCATGCACACATGCATGGCTACTTTTGATTATAAGTTTGGTTAATAGTTGTGACAGACTGTATGGCCTGCAAGGTTTGGAATATTTACTATTATCTATTCCTTTATGGAAAAAGTTTGCTGACACCAAGTCTAGAAGGACTTGTGAGTATGCTATTCCCTGAGTTCTTGCATGTTTAAAACTGTTTTTCTATTCCTTTAATAATTGGTCATGTATGGATGTGAGAGTTGGACTGTGAAGAAAGCTGAGAGCCAAAGAATTGATACTTTAGAACTGTGGTGTTGGAGAAGACTCTTGAGAGCCCCTTGGACTGCAAGGAGCTTCAACCAGTCCATTCTAAAGGAGATCAGCCCTGGGTGTTCTTTGGAAGAATGATGCTAAAGCTGAAACTCCAGTACTTTGGCCACCTCATGCGAAGAGTTGACTCATTGGAAAAGACTGATGCTTGGAGGGATTGGGGGCAGGAGGGAAAGGGGACAACAGAGGATGAGATGGCTGGATGGCATCCCTGACTCGATGGACGTGAGTGTGAGTGAACTCCGGGAGTTGGTGATGGACAGGGAGGCCTGGCATGCTGCGATTCATGGGGTCGCAAAGAGTCGGACATGACTGAGTGACTAAACTGAACTGAACTGAACTGAATAACTGAAAGATGACTTAAAAAAAAAATAAAAGCCTTGACTCACACTTCTTTTCTTGGGTTATCTGAAAATGTTGCTTTATTCTTACCTCATTTTGTCTGTTGTCAAGATGTCTGATGTCAACCTGATTTTCTTTCCTTTGTAACTGACTTCTTCCATTCCAAAGCTCAGGGAATTATTTTTTTATCATTAAAGTCTACTGTTTTTTGCTATAATATGACCTGAAGTTGGCTGTTTTGAATCAGTTTTCTAATGTACTTTTGGTTTTTCCCTTCAATATTTGCAGTCAGGCCTTTTATTCCTGGAAAGTTTTCTTTGATTATAGTTTTATTTTTATTTTTTATTTATTTATTTATTTTTTTAAATTTTATTTTATTTTTAAACTTTACATAACTGTATTAGATTTGCCAAATATCAAAATGAATCTGCCACAGGTACACATGTGTTCCCCATCCCGAACCCTCCTCCCTCCCCCCTCCCCATTCCATCCCTCTGGGTCGTCCCAGTGCACCAGCCCCAAGCATCCAGCATCGTGCATCGAACCTGGACTGGCAACTCATTTCATACATGATATTTTACATGTTTCAATGCCATTCTCCCAAATCTTCCCACCCTCTCCCTCTCCCACAGAGTCCAGACACGAGTACCCCAATGTTCATCGCAGCACTGTTTATAATAGCCAGGACATGGAAGCAACCTAGATGTCCATCAGCAGATGAATGGATAAGAAAGCTGTGGTACATATACACAATGGAGTATTATTCAGCCATTAAAAAGAATACATTTGAATCAGTTCTAATGAGGTGGATGAAACTGGAGCCTATTATACAGAGTGAAGTAAGCCAGAAAGAAAAGCACCAATACAGTATACTAACGCATATATATGGAATTTAGAAAGATGGTAACAATAACCCTGTGTACGAGACAGCAAAAGAGACACTGATGTATAGAACAGTCTTATGATTATAGTTTTAAATATTAGTTACATTTCATGGTCTAGTTTTTCTTTTTTAAAAACAACAAATATATGTAGTCTGGATTTCTTTGGCTATTGTCTATAGCAATTATTTTCTCTGATCCCTCCTAACTATTTATTTCAACTTCACCATCATTGCAACTCATAGTTTCAACTTTTCTCTCTCAGTCATTATTCACTACAGAATTCATTTTCAATATGGTTGTATTTCAATTTTTTTTAAACTTATTTCCTGAGTTCCATAAACTCTCATTTTGCAAGTTCTTTTTGTATATTTCTGTTCTTGAGTTTTAAAATTTATCCTTTGTGTTTTTTTCCCCATATCTTCAAATGCTTAAAGATATTTAATTGAGATGTTTTATTGCAGTGGTCTTGTGCTCTAGGGGTGGTTGTTTAGAGTTTTTTCAACAGCTGAAATGATTGAGTCTTATTTTCTGTTTTATTATTATATTCAAAACTTTGTGTGGATGTTGTCTGCCTTTTTATGTTCATTCTGAAATATTTTATTTTTCTGGATCAGCAAGAAGATTTGTATGCAGATAGGAGTCAAGCGTTTGGGTGACTCACCAGGTTACTAGATTTCTTGGTTCTAGGTTCTTTTGGATAGGGGGTTTGGTATATCTCCTAATTTCCTTTCTTTTAAATTTATTTATTTTTTAATTGAAGGATAATTGCTTTACAGAATTTTGTTGTTTTCTGTCAAACCTCATATATCTCCTAATGTCTTGATTCACATTTATTGCTGCAGGATCTTGAAATTCTAACCTCTTGCTTCCTTCTTCCCTTTCACCATCAAGCCCCCGAGAGACATTCTTTACAAGTCAATGCCCATATACTTTCAGAAGCTGTGCCTTTCCAAGGCAGCCCTTGCTGGCTCTGTGTGCTTTATGGTATGTTCTTTTAAATATTCAGTAGCCAGTGTTCTCAAATGCTACGTATGAGATCTGTTCTCAGTAGCTGTCTACCAAGGGCATTTTATTTGATGACTTTTGCCATCGCTAGGCCACAGCTCTCATATCTTCTTTTCTACTTAGTCTTCACTTGAGTCTTAGCTCTGGCATGGGCTACAGAGCTAGTTCTACTTTGTTTGAGTGTTTTTTTCTCTTCTTATGTGTAATTTGTAGTGTATAGAATTCTGTCTCCTAGTTATGCTACTGAAGTGGGTTATGTGTGATTTTATTTGCTCTCCTTATTGATCTGAATTTCTTTCTGGAGGATGGTGTGGAGAGGTTTGAATTTAAGGGGCCAGTGTTATTCTATGGGAACTGAGAACTCACTATTAATATCTATTTTTACAGTTATATAATACATATGCAGAAATATTTACTTGAATGTTGTGTATCCAGATCTACAGGACATTCCTTTGAAATGAGTCTCTAATAATGAAGATGTGTTATAAATTTACCTGTCACTGTTCTTTACGTTCAGTTGTATTCATCTATGAGATAGTTGGATGTGGTTAGGGCTACCATTAGTAACCCTGAACCGGGCCAGATTTACTAATAGGGTGATTATGTTACATTTTTCTTCCCATTATATAGTTCCTTCTCCTAAACTTCTAATGATAGGAAATTCATAATGAGTTTTTCATTTCTTTGGCTGAAACTAGTGATGGCAAATATATTTCAAGTTCTAAGTAAACTCAAACTGCAGAATTTAGACTCAGCAGGAAAGAATGCTTGTTGCTTTGATTCCTTATATCTTCCATGAATCTGGGACAGGGAAGTGATGACATTAATGTCAGAGATTTGCCACTCTTGGTGTATGTCTCTGTCTTCTGTTAAAATGCCAATAATCTTGGGGAGACATAATACATTTTCTTTGTCACAGCAATTTTTACTCCAGTGTGAACTATTTTATTACATGGATTGCAAGCGTAAATGCCAACCCAGAAGGAAGGCAGGTAGTATAAAAGAGTGAAGAGGGAAGTATGGCTACTCTGATGGACTGGAGAGTTCATGGTCCTTTGGGGAGCAGTCCCTACTTAGCTTTAGTCAATGGTGTTTATATTATTTTTGCAAAACCAAAGACCAGAATAGTGCCTAGCATATAGTTACTCAACAAATGTGTGTATGAATGCATGAATGCATGTATGGGAATGTCAGACCTTTCTATTTTTAAGAAAGGCTAAAAATTTTGTGTAAACCAGAGATTTTATGTAACATCTCTAGATTTAAGTTTTTAAATTAGTTGACATCGTTTAACAAATTCTATGTGTGCCAAGCAAAACCTGCCTAATTCATTAGATTCACTTATGAGTTCAGGTTTTGCTAGGGTATAGAAGGAAAGGCTAGGTTTCTGATTTGGGGGATGGAACAAAAAGGAAGATTGAGACTGTGGACTTTAGTAATGAAACAGAAAACAGCTAAAAGGTTGAAACAGTAACTGAGAGCATGACTTTGGCCTAATTAGCAGGAATGCTGCTTTGATAGTCAGTAAGTAATCTAAATATTTGTCCTTCCTACCTACTCAAATCACAAAAGATACGTGCTGTAATTTCTAATAAAAATAGAACTATATTCATCAGTTTGCTGTATATGCTAATAATTCATTCTGTTTATTTTGGGCTGAAAGACATATTCATCACTGGCCTCCATAAACTCATTTTCTTAAATGTGTATTTATATACTTGATCCTGATTGCCCATTGAATCTCCTATTTTTAAAATTTTCTTCTTGCTCTTTTGATGGATTCTTATCTCTACATTTGATATTTCACTGATTCAAAAGACCAGATTAGTGCCTGTCAGCAAGGAGATTTACGCCAGCTAATCCAAGGGCAGGATTTGGTTAGGGAAACCAAACTAAGAACATACAGCAGACAGGAACAGAAACCAAAGATACTAATGGTTTGTTTGGGTTTTGTTCAATCTTGGAACAGGCTGTGTTTTAGGTATGACAAAGAAAGATCTATTTGTACCATCTGGCTTTCAAATGCTCCCACAGCCTTCCATGTTGGTAGATCTTAACTAGTGCTGTATCTGCAACATCCTATATGATACTCTTGAGCATGTGTTATTATAGCCTAGAGTAGCACGGAGCATGTGCAATGCTTTACCACATTTTCCCACTGGCAGAAAAATTTTCGTCTCCCCAAAACCAAGTAGTTCAACTAGTTTCAAAAGCCATCTGAACCTTCAATTACTTATGGACCAACTGAGGCAAGCTTTACCACCAAGCTCAATGATACACACACACACACACACACACACACACACACACACACACACACGCACACATAAAACTTATTGGCCCTCAGTGGGTTGGCAGGGAAACCACTGAACTATTTGATAACCTCAGAGGGTTTGGATCCATCAGGATTCTGTTTGGAGGCAGCATGTGATCTTTTAAACAAAAACTGTTCCATTTCAAAAACTTCCACTTTCTTTCATAGCACAGTATATGCTTTCCTAATTTCTTTTAAAAATTAATTTAAAAAAATTCTTGGTCGCACCTTGTGGCATGTGGGATCTTAGTTCTCGAGTCAGGGATTGAACTCATACCTCCTGCACTGGAAGTGCAGAGTCTTAACCACTGGACAACCAGGGAAGTCCTATTGTTCTTAATTTCTTGACAGTGGGCATCTCTCTCTCTCTCTTAAGCACTGTATGCCTAGTAATAGCTTGTTTGTTTGTGATGAGTAAAATCCAAAAGCTAATACATACTCTATTTGATATTATTTTCATTTAACTCCATAAGTTTACTAATTAATTCTGCAAAGTATTTGGACATATTAAATACAGAAGAGACACTATGTACTATTGTTATTTGTCATATTTAACATCTATGTTTAATTAAAATAAAGTTTAAGATCAAAGGGAATCTAAGTTCTTTCTTCAGGGAACAAAAGACAAAACTGAATTAAGGTTGAAACAAGGTTATATACAACATAAAAAATGGGCTAGTTGACGTGGTGAAACCTACGAATATCAAAAAGCAAAATCTGCTTCTTCTGTACCAGGTGGTAGAACAGCACAGATTGCTTACTATCAAAATCACATTTGTATTCATTTTTGGCCACAGCCACAATTAGTTTTTCTGAGAACTCACAACCACCTCTGATATTCTATATACATATGCTAGCCTTCAGTTACATAATCATTTGATCTGGACATGAAGCTCATTTCATATTAAAGAAATGAAGTGGAGTCGAGGTTTTTTTGTTGTTGTTGTTTGTTTTTTACAGAGCACTATATCATAAGTCTTTAGTTAAAAATTTCCTGTTGCCAATTCAACCTGATAATGAGACATTTGTGAGACCTTTCCTTAGAAACGCTCAGGGTAAGCAATTACTCTAGATGTTACTCTAGATGTTAACTACAATTTGTTATATCAGGTCTACATTAATTAGATTGGCAAAGCTATAATGAGGTTTTAATCAGAAGAAAATTGCAGTGGGTCATTTTGGACCCTCTTAATTTGTTCATTATCATCTCATAGAGATCAACAGGGTCCCCAAGAAGGGAGCTCTTGAGAAGCCATATCGTGAGCCGAAATTCCACGTGGGTCTTGTCTCTACTGGAGGATCCAATATAATGTAGTGCTCTTGTTTAAACAGTATCCACACTTTGGTGAGCTTGTGAGTCTACCCAGGGAGGACAAACTGGTGAGATCAAACCTAACCAAAAATTTAGCCTTCCCTGAGCAAATGATTCATCTGTAAGGAGGTCCTCATATATGTTCCGTAACTAGGTCTAAAATATACAGAAGAGCAACATTTTTATGCTCCAAGTCTTAAATTTAAAATTCTAGTGCACTGGGACGACCCAGAGGGATTGTATGGGGAGGGAAGAGGGAGGAGGGTTCAGGATAGGGAACACATGTATACCTGTGGCAGATTCATTTTGATATTTGGCAAAACTAATACAATTATGTAAAGTTTAAAAATAAAAATTAAAAAAAAATAAAAATAAAAAGTGAAAAAAAAATTCTGATATACTCGCCTCTGACAATCTCGTTTTTTATTAAAAAAATTTTATTGAAGGATAATTGCTTTACATAATTTTGTTGTTTTCTGTCAAACCTCAACATGAATCAGCCATAGGTATATATATCCCTTCCCTTTTGAACTTCCCTCCCATTTCCCTCCCCATCCTACTCCTCTAGGTTGATACAGAGCCCCTGCTTGAATTTCCTGAGCCATACAGCAAATTCCTGTTAGCTATCTATTTTACATATGGTAATGTAAGTTTCCATGTTACTCTCTCCATACATCTCACCCTCTCCTCCCCTCTCCCCATGTCTATAAGTCTATTCTCTATGTCTGTTTCTCCGCTGCTGCCCTGTAAATAAATTCTTCAGAACAATTTTTCTAGATTCCATATATGTGCGTTAGAATATGATATTTATCTCTCTCTGTCTGACTCACTTCACTCTGTATAATAGGTTTTAGGTTCATCCACCTCATCAGAGCTAACTCAAAGGTGTTCCTTTTTATGGCTGAGTAATATTCCATTGTGTATATGTATCACACTTCTTTATCCGTTCATCTGTTGATGGACATCTAGATTGCTTCCACGTCCCAGCTATTGTAAATAATGCTGCAGTGAACACTGGGACACATGACCATCTCATTTTAACTATTCACTTTGCTCATAGTCATAACTACCCACCAGTATCATTGATAACTCTAGACACTTGGACCCATCTTTTGCTTAGAATGCCATTGGTTTCTTCTTCCTATTTTCCTTTCCTATTAAGTTTGATCCTTTGGTTGATCACTTAAAAAACTGCATCAGTCACAACTATAATTTCCTTAGCCCTTTTGTCTTCTTGCTGCACTTGCCCTGCAAGCCTCCATTTTGGTGTAACATAGTCCTGTCTGCCAATTCTAAGTTCCATATTGCCATTAGGGTGATTTTTCTCAATGCAAATCTGAGCAAATAATTTTCTTCTCATAATGAAAAACCATAAAAAAAAAGACTTCCCATTTGCTCTTCAGATAAACTAGAACCTCCTTACCATGACTTAAATGCTTTTCATGGTCTACTCCTGCTTATTATCATTTCATTATTTTCAGTTCCTGCCACCCTCCCACATCCTCCATTTGTGCTGCCTCAGGTTTTCCGATGTATTTGTATTTAATAAAACATATTATGCTACTCCATCTCTCTGTAAAGGGAATATTGCTAAGCTTTAAATGAATGTGTCTCTACCACGTAAGATACCATCTCTCAGTTTTAACTGATAAATCAGATATTCTGTTGGTGATCCTGGCCCTCCCCATTCTGGTTGATCTATATGAAAATTCAGTCACATCTCTGAAGTTTAAAATGGGTTAACCTGCCATCTGTTTCAGAATCATTGCTCTAATTTAGTTTATTCTTATTCACTTCAGAGTAAGTATAGCTTAACGACTTATGCAATGCAGGTCTAAAAATATTCACATAACATATCTATATATATTATATACATAATTTGGATGAGCAGAAACTAAGTTAAACAGGAGTGAAATTTCCTTTATGCAAAAGAATTCAAATTATTTACTCTGAAAGAGATTTTTTTGAGAGAGAAGTTTTCCCCTGAATTTGCAAGATTGATTCCTATGGTTCTAAAATATCTTAAGCATGTAAAGCTCCAAAATTACTAACATGTTGTTCAATCTTCTTTTACTATGCCTTCCAGTGAACCTTTATCTATTCCACAAAGTTCCATTTTAATTTCCCCACCTAGGCTTAGACAGTGGTGTATGGAAGCATTTAGTAGGGTGACTACTTCTCCTTGAGACAAAAAAATAATCACTTGATGCAAGACATAGGTTTAGTATCCATTACTCATTCACGCAAGAAATTATCTCTTTACTCTGTCATAAATCCACACCATGCTACAGTTACCAAAAAAAAAGTGTAGCATTTGCCTTCCATTAAAGTGCCTTCATCTTCGGTGATAGGTGCTAATTATGGTTCTGAAATTAGTTCTACGTGGCATAGGTTATTCCTCTCATTTTAGTATGTTTAACTTGAATTTATACTTTCATTTATGACAGGCAATAATGCCACTTAACATGGTGGGGATAAAACTTATGGGACATATTACACCAAAAAGGTGATGTCAGATGAAATTATGTTCAAGATGGGGAACACATGTATACCTGTGGCGGCTTCATTTTGATATTTGGCAAAACTAATACAATTATGTGAAGTTTAAAAATAAAATAAAATTAAAAAAAAAATAAAAAGATCAGATCAGATCAGATCAGTCGCTCAGTCGTGTCCGACTCTTTGCGACCCCATGAATTGCAGCACGCCAGGCCTCCCTGTCCATCACCAACTCCCAGAGTTCACTCAGACTCACGTCCATCGAGTCAGTGATGCCATCCAGCCATCTCATCCTCTGTCGTCCCCTTCTCCTCCTGCCCCCAATCCCTCCCAGCATCAGAGTCTTTTCCAATGAGTCAACTCTTCGCATGAGGTGGCCAAAGTACTGGAGTTTCCAGAATGGACTGGTTGGATCTCCTTGCAGTCCAAGGGACTCTCAAAGGTCTTCTCCAACACCACAGATTATGTAAAGTTTAAAAATAAAATAAAATTAAAAAAAACAAAAACAAAAACAAAAAACAAAAGCATCAATTCTTCGGTGCTCAGCCTTCACAGTCCAACTCTCGCATCCATACATGACCACTGGAAAAACCATAGCCTTGACTAGACGGACCCTTGTTGGCAAAGTAATGTCTCTGCTTTTGAATATGCTGTCTAGGTTGGTCATAACATTCCTTCCAAGGAGTAAGCATCTTTTAATTTCATGGCTGCAGTCACCATCTGCAGTGATTTTGGAGCCTCCCAAAATAAAGTCTGACACTGTTTCCACTGTTTCCCCATCTATTTCTCATGAAGTGATGGGACCAGATGCCATGATCTTCGTTTTCTGAATGTTGAGCTTTAAGCCAACTTTTTCACTCTCCTCTTTCACTTTCATCAAGAGGCTCTTAGTTCCTCTTCACTTTCTGCCATAAGGGTGGTGTTATCTGCATATCTGAGGTTATTGATATTTCTCCCGGCAATCTTGATTCCAGCTTGTGCTTCTTCCAGCCCAGGGTTTCTCATGATGTACTCTGCATATAAGTTAAATAAGCAGGGTGACAATATACAGCCTGACGTACTCCTTTTCCTATTTGGAACCAGTCTGTTGTTCCATGTCCAGTTCTAACTGTTGCTTCCTGTCCTGCATATAGGTTTCTCAAGAGGCAGGTCAGGTGGTCTGGTATTCCCATCTCTTTCAGAATTTTCCACAGTTTATTGTGATCCATACAGTCAAAGGCTTTGGCATAGTCAGTAAAGCAGAGATAGATGTTTTTCTGGAACTTACCTCAGCTCAAATTCTGCCCGCAATGCAGGAAATGCTGGTTCAATTCTGGGTTGGTAAGTTCCCCTGGAGAAGGGATATGCTACCCACTACAGTATTCTTGGGCTTCCCTGGTGGCTCAGACGGTAAAGAATCCACCTGCAATGTCGGAGACCTAGGTTTGATTTTTTGGTAGGGAAGATATCCACTCCAGTATTCTTGCCTGGGGAATCCCTATGGACAGAGAAGCCTGGCAGGCTACAGTCCATGGAGTTGCAAAGAGTCAGACAGCACTGACTGACTATGCACAGATCAAATTAATAATCCTAGTACTAATCCTATTCCACTAACAAGAGTTTTATTTTTCCACTAACTTTTTTCAATAGAGAGAACTGAAAAGAGTTGTTTTTCCCCAACAATCTAGATAGACAATGCCCTTTCTGACAGAGTTTACTAAGATAAATACGCTCACCAAAAAGCAGCTCTTTGACTTGCTGCTGCTGCTAAGTCGCTTCAGTCGTGTCCAACTCTGTGCGACCCCATAGACGGCAGCCCACCAGGCTCCCCCGTCCCTGGGATTCTCCAGGCAAGAGCACTGGAGTGGGTTGCCATTTCCTTCTCCAATGCATGAAAGTGAAAAGTGAAAGTGAAGTCACTCAGTCGTGTCCAACTCTTCGTGACCTCATGGACTGCAGCCCACCAGGCTCCTCTGTCCATGGGATTTTCCAGGCAAGAGTACTGGAGTGGGGTGCCATTGCCTTCTCCAAGCTCTTTCACTTAGTAGTAACTTTATTATTGAGTCTGTGCCTCAGTTTCTTCACCTATAAAATGGTATGTTGATAACACCTTCCTTGTAGTTTTTCTTTTTAATTAAATGAAGCAGAGCATGTTAAATACCCAGGACATTGCTTAGTAAGTCTAAGAATGTTAATTCAATCTTATGTTACTTAAGTATGTTACTTAGATCTTATGTTATTTAAGAATGTTACTTACATCTACTAAGCAATGGTTTGTGTGTTTTACACACTCTGCTTCATTTAAATAAAAAGAAAATCTACGAGGAAGGTGTTATCAACATTGCCATTTTATAGATGAGGAAACTTAAGCTAGAGGAATTAATGAAGTTACTAGTAAGTGAAAGAGATGCTTTTTGGTGAGTGTAGTTATTGACAGTAAAATTCATGGGAATGGGCATTGACGATGATGAGCAAAAGAAATTTTGATTACAATTCTCTCTATTTAAAAAAAAAATTAAGTATGTTACTTAGATCTACCCAGCAATGTCCAGGTTGATTTACATGTTCTGCTTCGTTTACTTAAAAATAAAAACTATGAGGAAGGTGTTATCAATAATTCCATTTTATAGATGAGGAAACTGAGGCAGAGAGTTATTAATGAAGTTACTAGTTAGTGAAAGAGATGCTTTTTGGTGAGCGTATTGATCTACATTTGGTAAACATTTTGGGAAAGGGCATCATCTATCTAATTACTGGGGAATAAAACTCATTTTCAATTCTCCATATTAAAAAAAAATCATGTTACTTAGATCTAAGAAATGTCCTGGGTGTTTTATATGTTTTCCTTCATTTAATTAAAAAAATCAATGAGAAGTTATCAACATTCCCATTTTATAGATGAGGAAACTGAGGCTAGAGGTATTAATGAAGTTAGTAGTAAGTGGAGGAGATGCATTTTTGTGAGCCTATTCATATATACTTAGTAAACTTTGTGGAAAGGGGAATATCTATCTATATTGATGGAGGAAAAAAACCTCAATTTAAATTCTATCAAAAAATAAAACAAATTTAAATATGTTACTTAGTTCTACTAAGCAATGTCCTAGGTATAGTACATACTCTGCTTCATTTAATCAAAAAAATAATCTATGAGTAAGGTGTTATCAACTTTCCCGTTTTATAGATGAGGAAACAGAGGCTAGAGTCACTAATAAAGTTATTAATAAGTGAAAGAGATTATTTTTGGTGAGTGTATTTTTTGAAGGTTTGAAAACTTTGAGGGACAGGGCAATGACTATCTAGATTGTGGGAGAAATAAAATGATTTCAATTCTATCTATTAAAAAATGGAAATACGTTACTTAGATCTACTAAGCAATGTCCTGGGTGTTTTACATGAGCTGCTTGATTTAATTAAAAAAATCTTTGAGAAATGTGTTATCAACTTACCCATTTTATAGATGAGCAAACTGAGGCATAGAGGCATTAATTAAGTTATTAATAAGTGAAAGAGATGCTTTTTGGTGAGTGTATTCATGTATACTTAGTGAACTTTGTGGGAAAGGGCATTGTCTATCTAGACTGATGGGAAAGAAAACTCGATTTCAATTCAATCTATTAAATAAAGAAAAAGAAAGTATGTTACATGGATCTAGAAAACAATGTCCTGGGTATTGTACATGCTCTGCTGCATTTAATTGAAAAAAATCTAGGAGTAAGATGTTATCAACATTCCCATTTTATAGAGGAGGAAACTGAGCCTAGAGGCATTAATAAAGTTATCAGTAAGTGAAAGAGATGCATTTCGGCGAGTGTATCTAAAAAGGTAAATGTTGTGGGAAAGGGTATTATCTAGACGGGGAAAAAAAAATCGACTTCAATCCTCTCTATTAAAAAAAAAAGTATGTTGCTTAGTTCAACAAAGCAATGTCCTGGGTATTTTACATGCTCTCCTTCATTTAATTAAAAACAAAATCTACAAGGACGGTGTTATCAAGATTCCCATTTTGTAGATGAGTAAACTGAGGCACAGAGACATTAATGAGGTTACTAGTTAGTGATAGAGATGTTTTAGTGAGTGTAGTTATCTATAATGAGTAAAATTTGTAGGAATGGGCATTGCGGATCAAGATTAGTGGGGAAAAACACTTGATTTCAATTGTATATTAAACAAAAATCAAAATTAGTGGGTTACTTAGATCTACTAAACAATGTCCTGTGTTTTTTACATGCTCTGCTTCATTTAATTAAACAAAAAATGACGAAGAAGATGTTATCAACATTCCCATTTTATAGATGAGGAAACTGAGACACAGAGGCATTAATGAAATTAGCAAAGTGAATGTGATGATTTTTGGTGAACATATTTATCTCTACTAATAAACTTTGTGGGAAAGGGCATTCTCTAGCATCTAGATTATTGAGGAAAAAAAACTTGTTTTCAATTCTGTGTATTAAAAAAAAAAACAAATTATGTTACTTAGATCTAAGCAATGTCCTGGGTGCTTTATATACTATCCTTCATTTAATTAAAAAAATTCAATGAGAAACTATCCTAAATATTTCCATTTTATACATGAGGAAACTAAGGCACTGAGGCATTAATGAAGTAACTAGTAAGTGAAAGAGATGTTTTTTGGTGAGCCTATTTATCTGTTCTTGGTAAACTTTGTGGGAAAGGGTATTGTCTATCTAGACTATTGGGGAGAAAACTTGATTTCAACTCTCTTTTCTAAAAAAAAAACAACAAAGTATGACACTTAGATCTAAGCAATGTTCTGGGTGTTTTATAAGTTCTGCTTCATTTAATTAAAAAGAAAATCTAAGAGAAAGGTGTTATCGAGATTCTCATTTTATAGAGGAGGAAACTGAGGCAGAGTCATTAGTGAAAGACATGCTTTTTGGTGAGCATATTTTTTTATAATCAGTAAACTTTGTGGGAAAGGGCACTGCCTATCTAGATTGTTTGGAAAAAAATCAATTTCAATTCTATTTGTTTTAAAAAATGACAAGATTATGTATGTCACGTAGATCTAGTAAGCAATATCCTGGGTGTTTTACACGCTCTATTTCATTTACTTAAAAAAAAAAAAAAAAACTATGAAAGATGTATCAACATTCCCATTTTATAGATGAGGAAACTGAGGCTTAGAGGCATTAATGAAGTTACTAGTAAGTGAATGAGATGCTTTTTCATGAGCATATTCATGTATATGTAGTAAACTTTGTGGAAAGGGCAATGTCTATCTAGACTGATGGGAAAAAAATACTCGATTTCAATTCTATCTACAAAAAAAAGCAAATTTAAACATGTTACTTAGATCTACTAAGCATGTCCTGGTTGTATTAGATACTGGGCTTCATTTAATTGAAAAAAAATCTACAAGTAAGGTGTTATCAATATTCCCATTTTACAGATGAGGAAACTGAGGCTGGAGGCATTAATGAAGTTACTAGTAAGTGAAAGAGATTCTTTTTGGAGAGTGTATTTATTGACACAGTACAATTTGTGGGAATGGGCTCTGACTATCTAGATGGTTAGCATAATAAATCTCAATTTCAATTCTATTAAAAAAAACAAAATGAAGTATGTTATTAAGTAACATATATTGCTTAGTAGAACTAGGGTGTTTTACAGGCTTTGCTTCATTTAATTAAAAAGAAAATGTACAAGGAAAGTGTTATCAAGAATCCCATTTTATACATGAGGAAACTGAGACACACAGTCATTAATGAAATTACTTGTTAGTAAAGAGATGCTTTCTGATGAGCTTATTTATCTATATTTAGTAAACTCTGTGGGAAAGGGTATTATCTACCTAGATTACTGACGGAAAAAAAATCATTTTCAAAAATTTGTACTAAAAGAAAACCAAAATTAAATACGTTACTTAGATCTAAGTAATGTTCTGGCTGTTTTATATGATCTTTTTCATTTAATTAAAAAAAATCATGGAAGCAACCTAGATGTCCATCAGCAGATGAATGGATAAGAAAGCTATGGTACATATACACAATGGAGTATTACTCAGCCATTAAAAAGAATACATTTGAATCAGTTCTAATGAGGTGGATGAAACTGGAGCCTATTATACAGAGTGAAGTAAGCCAGAAAGAAAAACACCAATACAGTATATTAACGCATATATATGGAATTTAGAAAGATGGTAACAATAACCCTGTGTACGAGACAGCAAAAGAGACATTGATATATGGAACAGTCTTTTGGACTCTGTGGAAGAGGGAGATGGTGGGAAGATTTGGGAGAATGGCATTGAAACATGTAAAATATCATGTATGAAACGAGTCGCCAGTCCAGGTTCAATGCATGATACTGGATGCTTGGGGCTAGTGCACTGGGACGACCCAGAGGGATGGTATGGGGAGGGAGGAGGGAGGAGGGTTCAGGGTGGGGAACACATGTATACCTGTGGCAGATTCATTTTGATATTTGGCAAAACTAATATAATTATGTAAAGTTTAAAAATAAAATAAAATTAAAAAAAAAAAAGAAAAAAAAATCAATGAGAAGGTGCCCTCAACATTCCCATTTTATAGTTTAGGAAACTGAGTCATAGAGGCATTAATTAAGTTATTAATAAGTGAAAGAGATGCTTTTTTTTGAGTGTATTCATGTATACTTACTAAACTAGGTGGGGAGGGCATTTTCTATCTAGATTTATGGGGAATAAAACTCGATTTCAATTTTATCTATTAAAAATAAAACAAAAGAAAGTATGTTACTTAGATCTAGTAAGCAATGTCCTGGGTGTTTCACATGCTCTGCTTCACTTAACTGAAAAAAAAAAAAAATATATATATATATATAAATATAAATATATACACAAGTAGCCTGCAGATGGTGACTGCAGCCATGAAATTAAAAGACACTTACTCCTTGGAAGGAAAGTTATGACCAACCTAGATAGCATATTCAAAAGCAGAGACATTACTTTGTCAACAAATTTCCATCTAGTCAAGGCTATGGTTTTTCCAGTGGTCATGTATGGATGTGAGAGTTGGACTGTGAAGAAAGCTGAGTGCTGAAGAATTGATGCTTTAGAACTGTGGTGTTGGAGAAGACTCTTGAGAGTCCCTTGGACTGCAAGGAGATCCAACCAGTCCATTCTAAAGGAGATCAGTCTTCGGTGTTCATTGGAAGGACTGATGCTAAAGCTGAAATTCCAATACTTTGGCCACCTCATGCGAAGAGTTGACTCATTGGAAAAGACCCTGATGCTGGGAGGAACTGGGGGCAGGAGGAGAAGGGGACGACAGAGGATGAGATGGCTGGATGGCATCACTGACCCGATGGACATGAGTTTGGGTGAACTCCGAGAGTTGGTGATGGACAGGGAGGCCTGGCGTGCTACAATTCATGGGGTCGCAAAGAGTCGGACACAACTGAATGAACAGACTGACTGAATGTGTTATCAACATTCCCATTTTATAGCTGAGGAAACTGAGGCTAGAGGTATTAATGAAGTTACTAGTAACTGAAAGACATGCATTTTAGTGAGCATATTTATCTATAAAGGTAAACATTGTGAAAAGGGCCTTGTAACAAATTGTTGGGGAAATAACTTGACTTAAATTCTCTCTATTAAAAAAAAAATTAGGTATGTTATACTTACATCTAAGCAATAGCCTGGTTGTTTTTCATTCTCCCCTTCATTTAATTAGAAAAAAATCAATGAGGAAGGTGTTCTCAACATTCCCATTTTATAGATGAGTAAACTGAGGCACAGAGTCATTAATGAAATTACTATTTAGTGAAAGAGATACTTTTTGTGAGCGTATTTATCTATAATTAGTAAACTTTGTGGGAAAGGGCATTATGGATCTAGATTGTTGAGGAAAAATACTCAATTTCAATTCTATATTAAAAAAAACAAAATTTAACATATACTTAGATCTACTAAGCAATGTTCTGTGTTTTTTACAAGCTCTGCTTCATTTAATTAAACAAAAAATGATGAGGAAGATGTTACCAACATTCCCATTTTACAGATGAAGAAACTGAGGCAGAGGCATTAATGAACTTGCCAAAGTGAATAAGATCTTTTTTGATGAGCACATTTATCTGTACTTAGTAAACTTTGTGGGAAAGAACATTCTCTATCCAGATTATTGGGGAAAAAATTTGTTTCCAATTTTGTGTATTAAAAAATAATTAAGTATGTTACTTGGATCTAAGCAATGTCCTGGGTGTTTTACATACTATCCTTCATTTAATTAAAGAAAAATAAATGAGAAATGTGTTATCAACATTCCCATTTTATAGATGAAGAAACTGAGGCATGGAGGCATTAATGTTATTTACAAGCAACTGAATGTTTTTTGGTGAGCCTATTTATCTATACTTAGTAAACTTTGTGGGAAAACTTGTCTATCTAGATTTTTGGGGGAAAAAAACTCAATTTCAATTCTATTAAAAAAACATACAAAGTATTTCACTCAGATGAAGTAAGCACTGTGCTGTGTGTTTTACATGCTCTGCTTTATTTAATTAAAGATAAATCTACGAGAAATGTGTTATCAACATTCTCATTTTATAGATGAGGTAATTGAGGCATAGAGGCATTAAGTTACAAATATGTCATCAAGATGCTTTTTGGTGAGCGTATTCATGTATACTTAGTAAACTTTGTGGGAAAGAGCACTATGTATCTAGATTGATTAGGAATGAAACTCGATTTCATCTATTACCAAAAATAAAGTATGTTACTTAGATCTACTAAGCAATGTCCTGGGTGTTTTACCTGCTTCGCTTCAAGTGATTGAAAAAAAAAAATCTGTGAGTAAAGTGTTATCAACATTCCCATTTTATAGATGAGGAAACTGAGGCTAGAGGCATTAAAATAGTTACTAGTAAGGGAAAGAGATGCTTTCTGGTGAGCATTTTTATCTACAGTAAATTTCGTGGGAAAGGGCATTGAATATCTAGATTGTGAGCAAAATAAATCTCACTTTCGATTCTGTCTATTAAAAATAAATAAGTATGTTAGTTCGATCTACTAAGCAATGTCCTCTGTGTTTTACATGGTTTGCTTAACTTAATTAAAAGGAAAATCTGCCAAGAAGATGTTATCAAGATTTCCATTTAAAGATGAGGAAACTACAAGACCTTCTCGAACTAACACCTCAAAAAGATGTCCTTTTCATTATAGGGGACTGGAATGCAAAAGTAGGAGGTCAAGAAATACTGGGAATAACAGGCAAACTTGGCCTTGGAGTACAGAATGAAGCAGGGCAAAGGCTAATAGAGTTTTGCCAAGAAAACACATTGGTCATAGCAAACACCCTCTTCCAACAACACAAGAGAAGACTCTACACAGGGACATCACCAGATGGTCAACACCGAAATCAGATTGATTATATTCTCTGCAGCCAAAGATGGAGAATTCTATATAGTCAGCAAAAACAAGACAGGGAGCTGACTGTGGCACAGATCACGAATTCCTTATTGAAAAATTCAGACTTAAATTGAAGAAAGTGGGGAAATCACTAGACCATTCAGGTATGACCTAAATCAAATCCCTTATGACTATACAGTGGAAGTGAGAAACAGATTCAAGGGATTAGATCTGATAGACAGAGTGCCTGAAGAACTATGGATGGAGGTTCCTGACACTGTACAGGAGTCAGGGATGAAGACCATCCCCAAGAAAAAGAAATACAAAAAGGCAAAATGGTTGTCTGAGGAGGCCTTACAAATAGCTGTGAATAGAAGAGAAATGAAAGGCAAAGGAGAAAAGGAAAGATATTCCCATTTGAATGCAGAATTCTAAAGAATAGCAAGGAAAGATAAAAAAGCCTTCCTCAGTGATCAATGCAAAGAAATAGAGGAAAGCAATAGAATGGGAAAGACTAGAGATCTCTTCAGGAAAATTAGAGATACCAAGAGAACATTTCATCCAAAGATGGACACAATAAAGGACAGAAATGGTACAGAACTAACAGAAGCAGAAGATATTAAGAAGAGGTGGCAAGAATACACAGAAGAACTATACAAAAATGATCTTCATGATGGTGTGATCATCAACCTAGAGCCAGACATCCTGGAATGTGAAGTCAAGTGGGCCTTAGGAAGCATCACTATGAACAAAGCTAGTGGAAGTGATGAAATTCCAGTTGAGCTATTTCAAATCCTAAAATATGATGCTGTGAAAGTGCTGCACTCAATATGCAAGCAAATTTGGAAAACTCAACAGTGGCCACAGGACTGGAAAAGGTCAGTTTTCATTCCAATCCCAAAGAAGGGCAGTGCCAAAGAATGTTCAAACTACTGCACAGTTGTACTCATCTCACACACTAGTAAGGTGATGCTCAAAATTTGCCACACCAGGCTTCAACAATACATGAACCGTGAACTTCCAGATGTTCAAGCTGGTTTTAGAAAAGGCAGAGGACCCAGAGATCAAATTGCCAACATCCGCTGGATCATCAAAAAAGCAAGAAAGTTCCAGAAAAACATCTGCTGCTGCTGCTAAGTCACTTCAGTTGTGTCCAACTCTGTGCAACCCCATAGACAGCAGCCCTCCAGGCTCCTCCATCCATGGGATTTTCCAGGCAGGAGTACTGCAATGGGCTGCCAATGCCTTCTCTGAGAAAAACATCTACTTCTCTTTATTGACTATGCCAAAGCCTTTGACAGTGTGACCACAACAAACTCTGAAAAATTCTGAATGAGATGGGAATCCCAGACGACCTGACCTGCCTTTTAAGAAATCTGTATGCAGGTCAGGAAGCAACAGAACTGGACATGGAACAACAGACTGGTTCCAAATTGGAAAAGGAGTACATCAAGGCTGTATACAGTTACCCTGCTTATTTAACTTATATGCAGAGTACATCATGAGAAACGCTGGGCTGGATGAAGCACGAGGTGGAATCAAGATTGCCAGGAGAAATATCAATAACCTCAGATATGCAGATGACACAACCCTTATGGCAGAAAGGGAAGAAGAACTAAAGAGCCTCTTGACGAAAGTGAAAGAGGAGAGTGAAAAAGTTGGCTTAAAGCTCAACATTCAGAAAACTAAGACCATGGCATCCGGTCCCATCACTTCATGGCAAATAGATGGGGAAATAGTGGAAACAGTGACACACTTTATTTTTTTGAGCTCCAAAATCACTGTGGATGGTGACTGCAGCCATGAAATTAAAAGACACTTGCTCCTTGGAAGAAAAGTTATGACTAACCTAGACAGCCTATTAAAAAGCAGAGACCAAGTGGGCTTTATCCCAGGGATGCAAGGATTCTTCAATATCCACAAATCAATCAATGTAATACACCACATTAACAAATTGAAAAATAAAAACCATTTGATTATCTCAATAGATGCAGAGAAAGCCTTTGACAAAATTCAACATCCATTTATGATAAAAAACTCTCCAGAAGGCAGGAATAGAAGGAACATACCTCAACATAATAAAAGCTATATATGACAAACCCACAGCAAACATTATCCTCAATGGTGAAAAATTGAAAGCATTTCCTCTAAAGTCAGGAACAAGACAAGGGTGCCCACTTTCACCACTACTATTCAACATAGTTTTGGAAGTTTTGGCCACAGCAATCAGAGCAGAAAAAGAAATAAAAGGAATCCAAATTGGAAAAGAAGAAGTAAAGCTCTCACTATTTGCAGATGACATGATCCTCTACATAGAAAACCCTAAAGACTCCACCAGAAAATTACTAGAACTAATCAATGACTATAGTAAAGTTGCAGGATATAAAATCAACACACAGAAATCCCTTGCATTCCTATACACTAATAATGAGAAAACAGAAAGAGAAATTAAGGAAACAATTCCATTCACCATTGCAACGGAAAGAATAAAATACTTAGGAATATATCTACCTAAAGAAACTAAAGACCTATATATAGAAAACTATAAAACACTGGTGAAAGAAATCAAAGAGGATACTAACAGATGGAGAAATATACCATGTTCATGGATTGGAAGAATCAATATAGTGAAAATGAGTATACTACCCAAAGCAATTTATAGATTCAATGCAATCCCTATCAAGCTACCAATGGTATTCTTCACAGAGCTAGAATAAATAATTTCACAATTGGTATGGAAATACAAAAAACCTCGAATAGCCAAAGCGATCTTGAGAAAGAAGAATGGAACTGGAGGAATCAACCTACCTGACTTCAGGCTCTACTACAAAGCCACAGTTATCAAGACAGTATGGTACTGGCACAAAGACAGAAATATAGATCAATGGAACAAAATAGAAAGCCCAGAGATAAATCCACGCACATATGGACACCTTATCTTTGACAAAGGAGGCAAGAATATACAATGGATTAAAGACAATCTCTTTAACAAGTGGTGCTGGGAAATCTGGTCAACCACTTGTAAAAGAATGAAACTAGAACACTTTCTAACACCATACACAAAAATAAACTCAAAATGGATTAAAGATCTAAACCTAAGACCAGAAACTATAAAACTCCTAGAGGAGAACATAGGCAAAACACTCTCTGACATACATCACAGCAGGATCCTCTATGACCCACCTCCCAGAATGTTGGAAATAAAAGCAAAAATAAACAAATGGGACCTAATTAACCTTAAAAGCTTCTGCACATCAAAGGAAACTATTAGCAAGGTGAAAAGACAGGCTTTAGAATGGGAGAAGATAATAGCAAATGAAGCAACTGACAAACAACTAATCTCAAGAATATACAAGCAACTCCTACAGCTCAACTCCAGAAAAATAAATGACCCAATCAAAAAATGGGCCAAAGAACTAAATAGACATTTCTCCAAAGAAGACATACAGATGGCGAACAAACACATGAAAAGATGCTCAACGTCACTCATTATCAGAGAAATGCAAATCAAAACCACTATGAGGTACCATTTCACGCCAGTCAGAATGGCTGCGATCCAAAAGTCTACAAGTAATAAATGCTGGAGAGGGTGTGGAGAAAAGGGAACCCTCTTACACTGTTGGTGGGAATGCAAACTAGTACAGCCACTATGGAGAACAGTGTGGCGATTCCTTAAAAAACTGGAAATAGACCTGCCTTATGATCCAGCAATCCCACTGCTGGGCATACACACTGAGGAAACCAGAAGGGAAAGAGACACGTGTACCCCAATGTTCATCGCAGCAGTTTATAATAGCCAGGACATGGAAGCAACCTAGATGCCCATCAGCAGACAAATGGTAAGAAAGCTGTGGTACATATACACAATGGAGTATTACTCAGCCATTAAAAAGAACACATTTGAATCAGTTCTAATGAGGTGGATGAAACTGGAGCCTATTATACAGAGTGAAGTAAGCCAGAAAGAAAAACACCAATACAGTATACTAACACATATATGTGGAATTTAGAAAGATGGTAACAATAACCCTGTGTACGAGACAGCAAAAGAGACACTGATGTATAGAACGGTCTTATGGACTCTGTGGGAGAGGGAGAGGGTGGGAAGATTTGGGAGAATGGCATTGAAACATGTAAAATAGCATGTATGAAACGAGTTGCCAGTCCAGGTTCGATGCACGATACTGGATGCTTGGGGCTGGTGCACTGGGACGACCCAGAGGGATGGTATGGGGAGGGAGGAGGGAGGAGGGATCAGGATGGGGAACACGTGTATACCTGTGGCGGATTCATTTTGATATTTGGCAAAACTAATACAATTATGTAAAGTTTAAAAATAAAATAAAAATTAAAAAAAAAAAGAAAAACAGCTAGAAATGAAAGAATAAAAGAAAAAAAGAAAAAAAATAAATAAAAAGCAGAGACATTACTTTTCCAACAAAGGTCCATGTAGTCAAAGCTATGGTTTTTCCAGTGGTCATGTATGGACCTGAGAGTTGGACTATAAAGAAAGCTGAGTGCCGAAGAATTGATGCTTTTGAACTATGGTGTTGGAGAAGACTCTTGAGAGTCCCTTGGACTGCAAGGAGATCCAACCAGTCCATCCTAAAGGAAATCAGTCCTGCATATTCCCTGGAAGGACTGATGCTGAAGCTGAACCTCCAAAACTGACTCATTGGAAAAGACCCTGATGCTGGGAAAGATTGAAGGCAGGAGGAGAAGGGGATGACAGATCATGAGATGGTTGGAATGGCATCACCGACTCATTGGAGATGAGTTGAGTAAACTCCGGGAGCTTTTGATGGGCAGGGTGGTCTGGCGTGCTGCAGTCCCTGGGGTCAAAAAGAGTCGGACATGACTGAGCGAATGAACTGAACTGAACTGAATATGAGGCACAGAGTCATTGATGAAGTTACTAGTAAGTGAAAGAGATGCATTTTAATGAGTTTATTTATCTATACAGGTAAATGTTGTGGGAAAGGTCATTGTATATCTATATTGTTGGGAAAAAAATACTTCAATTCTCTCTATTAAAAAAAAACAAAATAATTATGTTACTTAGTTCCTCTAAGCAATGTCCTGTCTGTTTTACATGCTCTGGTTCTTTTAATTTAAAAGAAAAATTAAAAATAAAAAAATAAAAATAAAAATACCTGGAACATTTTCCAGTATTTAAAATCTGCAAAAAAATTAATAAATAAATAAATTGCATCATGTGACATGAATCTAAAAAAATAAATAAATAAAAGAAAAATTAATTTAGTTAAAAAGATTTACATTTTATAGGTGAGGAAACTGAGGGTAGAGTCATTAATGAAGTTACTAGTTAGTGAAAGAGATGCTTTTCGGTTGAGCATAGTTATCTATAATTAGTAAACTTTGAGAGAAAGGGCATTGTGGATATAGACTGTTGTGGAAAAATAATTGATTTCAATTCTGTTTAAGAAAAAACCAAATTTATGTATGTTACTTAGTTCTACTAAACAATGTTCTAGGTGTTTTACATGCTCTGCTATGTTAATTCATCAATAGTAGCAAAAGTACCATGCCAGTGTAAGATATATGCAATGGAAAAAACAAGGTACAGGATAAAAGGGAAGTCTGCACTACCTAAAATAATTCTGTAAATCTAAAATTATTTCAAAATTAACTATTTTAAAAACACAAAAATAAATAACTTAGTTACTTACTTCTAATAGGAAATGTCCTGGGTGTTTTAAATATTCTGCTTCATTAAATTAAAAAGAAATCTACTTGGAAGGTGTTATCAAGAATCCCATTTTATAGATGGGGAAACTGAGGCACAGGGTCATTAATGAAGTTACTAGTAAGTTAAAGAGATGCTTTCTGGTGAGTGTATTTATCTATAATAGGAAACTGTGGGAAAGAGCATTGTCTATCTAGATTATTAGGGAAACAAATTCATTTTCAATTCTGTGTACTGGAAAAAAAACAAAATTAAGTATGTTATTTAGATCTAAGAAATGTCCTGGGTGTTTTATATGCTCCCCTTCATTTATATATTAAAAAAATCAATGAGAAGGTGTTATCAACATTCCCATTTTATAGATGAGGATACTGAGGCTGGAGGCATTAATGAAGTTACTAGTAAGTGAAAGAGATGCTTTTTGGTGAGTGTATTTACCGACACTTAGTAAAATTTGTGGGAATGGACCTTGACAATCTAGGTGGCGAGCAAAATTCAATTTCAATTCTATTTGAAAAAAAGGAAAATTATGTTACTTAGTTCTACTAAGCAATGTCCTTGGTGTTTTACATTCTTTGCTTAATTGAATTAAAATGAAAATCTACCAGGAAGGTGTTATCAATATTCCCATTTTACAGATGAGGAAACTGAGGCACAGAGGCATTACTGAAGTTACTAATAAGTGAAAGAGATGTGTTTTGGTGAGGGTATTTATCTATACAAGTAACCATTGTGGGAAAGGGCATAGTCTATGTAGATTGTCGGGGAAAACAATCAACTTCTATTCTGTTAAAAAAAAACAAAATTAAGTATGTTACTTAGTTCTACTAAGCAATGTCCTGGGTGTTTTACATGCTCTGCTATATTGATTCATTAAGAGTGGCAAAAAGTACCATGCTAGTATAAGATGTAAGTAACCAAAAGAGCAGGGTACAGTGTAAATGGGAAGTCTCTGCACTACCTAAAATAATTCTGTAATTCTAAAATTATTACAAAAAAATTGTCTATTTTAAAATATTAAAATGAATAATTTTATCTCAATAAAAAGAAAAGGAAAATCTACAAAGAAGGTGTTATCAATATTCCCATTTTATAGATGAGGAAACTGTCACAGGGACATTAATGAAGTTACTAGTTAGTGAAAGAGATGCTTTTGGTGCGAGTATTCACCTATACTTAGTAAACATTGTGGGAAAGGGCATTGCCTATCTATGTTGTTGGGGAAGAAAACTCGATTTTAATTCTATCTATTAAAAAACAACAAAATTAAGTATGTCACTTAGATCTAGTGAGCGATGTTCTGGGTGTTTTACACGCTCTATTTCATTTAGTTAAACAAAAAATGATGACGAAGGTCTTATCAATATTCCCATTTTATAGATTAGGAAACTGAGACATAGAGGCATTGCTGCTGCTACTGCCAAGTCACTTCAGTCGTGTCCGACTCTGTGCAACCCCATAGACGGCAGCCCACCAGGCTCCCCCGTCCCTGGGATTCTCCAGGCAAGAACACTGGAGTGGGTTGCCATTTCCTTCTCCAATGCATGCAAGTGAAAAGTGAAAGTGAAGTCACTCAGTCGTGTTCGACTCTTTGCGACCCCATGGACTGCAGCCCACCAGGCTCCTTCGTCCATGGGATTTTCCAGGCAAGAGTACTGGAGTGGGGTGCCATTGCCTTCTCTGCATAGAGGCATTAAGTTACCAATAAATGAAAGAGATGCTTTTTGGTGAGCATATTAATTATACTTAGTAAACTTTGTGGGAAATGGCATTCTCTATCTAGATTGATGAGGAATAAAACTCCATTTCAATTGTGTAAATTAAAAAAAAAAATAAGGTATCTTACTTAGACCTACTAAGCAATGTCCTGGGTGTTTTACATTCTCTGCTTCAATTAATTGAAAAAAAATCTACTAGTAAGGTGTTATCAATATCCTATTTTATAGCTGAGAAAATTGAGGCTAAAGGCATTAATGAAGTTACTAGTAAGGGAAAGATGATTTCTGGTGAATGTATTTATCAACACAATAAAATTTGTAGGAAAGGGCATGACAATGTAGATAGTGAGCAAAATAAAGTGGATAAATAAAAATAAAATAAGTGAAAGAGATTTTTTTGTGAGCCTATTTATCTGTAATTAGTAAACTTTGTGGGAAAGGGCATTGTCTATCTGGATTACTGTGGAGAAAACTAGATTTCAGCCCTCTCTTCTAAAAAAAAAAATTAAAATTAAGTATGTTACTTGATCTAAGCCATGTCCTGGGTGTTTTAATATGTTCTGTTTCATTTAATTAAAAAACATCAGTGAGGAAGGTGTTATCAAAATATCCACTTTACCCGTGAGGAAACTGAGGCACAGAGGCATTAATGAAGTTACCAAAGGGAATGACATGCATTTTGGTGAGAATATTTATCTAAACTTAGTAAACTTTGTGGGGTTTCCCTGATATCTCAGTTGGTAAAGAATCTGCCTGCAATGCTGAAGCTGAAACTCCAACACTTTGGCCACCTGATGCAAAGAAGTGACTCATTGGAAAAGACCCTGATGCTGGGAAAAACTGAAGGTGGGAGGAAAAGCAGACAACAGAGGATGAGCTGGTTGGATGGCATCATTGACATGATGGACATGAGTTTGAGTAGGCTCCGGGAGTTGGTGATGGACAAGGAGGCCTGGCATGCTGCAGTCCATGGGGTCGCAAAGAATCAGACACGACTGAGCGACTGAACTGAACTGAATAAACTTTGGGGGTAATGGCATTATCTATCGAGATTATTGGGGAAAAACTTGTTCTCAAATGTGTATATTAAAAAAACAAAACAAAATTATGTTACTTAGATCAAAGCAATGCCCTGGGTGTTTTATATGTTCTCCTTCATTTAATTGGACTTCCCTGGTGGCTCAGATGGTAAAGCGTCTGCCGCATTGTAGTGGGAGACCAGGGTTCAGTCCTTGGGGTAAGAAGATCTCCTGGGGAATGAAATGGCAACCCACTTCAGTATTCTTGCCTGGAGAATCCCATGGATGGAGGAACCTGGTGGGCTACAGTCGCAAAGAGGTCGCAAAGAGTCAGACATGACTGAGCGACTTCACTTCACTTTTCATTTAATTAATATGGCAAAACCAATACAATATTGTAAAGTTTAAAAATAAAATAAAATTAAAAAAAAAAATCAATGAGCAAGGTGTTATCAACATTCCCACTTTATAGATGAGGAAACTGAGGCATAGAGGCATTAATTAAGTTACTATAAGTCAAAGAGATGCTTTTTGGTGAGTATATTCATGTATACTTAGTAAACTTTGTGGGAAAGGGCATTGTCTATCTAGATTGATCGGGAATAAAACTTGATTTCAATTCTACCTATTAAAACAAACAAAAAAAGGATGTTACTTAGATCTACTAAGCAATGTCCTGGGGGTTTTACATGCTGTACTTCATTTAACTAAAAGAAAAAAAAAAAACCTATGGGTAAGGTGTTATCAACATTCCCATTATATAGACGAGGAAACTGAGGCTAGAGGCATTAATGAAGTTACTAGTATGTGAAAGAGATGTGTCTTGGTGAGCTAATTTATCTATACAGGTAAATGTTGCTGGAAAGGGAATTGTCTGTCTAGATAATAGGGGGGAAAAATCTACTTCAAATCTCCCTATTAAAGAAAACAAAATTATGTTACTTAGTTTCTACTAAGCAATGTCCTGGGTGTTTTTCATGTTCTGCTTCATTTATTTAAAAAGAAAATGTATGAGGAAGGTGTTATCAAGATTCCCATTTTATACATGAGGAACCTAAGGTGCAGAGTCATTAATGAAGTTACTTTTTAGTGAAAGAGATGCTTTTTGATGAGCGTATTTCTCTATAATGAGTAAACTTTCTGGGAAAGGGCATTGTGGATTTACAGTGTTGGGCAAAAATACTTGACTTCAATTTTATATTAAAAATAAATCAATATTAAGTATGTTATGAGACCTACTAAGCAATGTCCTATGTATTTTACATGGTCTACTTCATTGAACTAAACAAAAAATGATGAAGATGGTATTACCAACATTCCCATGTTATAGATGAGGAAACTGAGGCATAGAGGCATTAATTAAGTTAGTAGTAAGTTAAAGAGGTGCTTTTTGGTGAGTGTATTTATTGACACTTAATAAAATTGTCAGGAAAGGTCACTGACTATCTAGATTGTGAGTAAAATCTCAATTTCAATTCTCAGTATTAAAAAAAAAAATTAAGTATGTTAGTTAAATCTAGAAAGCAATGGTCTGGGAGTTTTACATGCTTTGAACAATTTAATTAAAGAGAAAATCAACGAGGAACGCTTCAGCAGCATTCCCATTTTATAGCTGTGGAAACTGAGGCACTGAGGCATTAATGAATTTACTGGTAAGAGAAAGAGATATTTTTTGGTGAGCCTATTTATCTGTACTTAGTAAACATTGTGGGTAAGGGCATTGTTTATCTAGATTTTTGTGGAAAACAATGGATTTCAACTCTCTCTTCTTAAGAAACCCCACCAAATTCAATTATGTTACTTTGATCTACTAAGCAATGTCCTGGGTGTTTTACATGCTCTGCTTCATTCAACTAAAAAAAAAAAATCTAAGAGGAAGGTGTTATCAACATTCCCATTTTATACACGGGGAAAGTGAAGCACAGAGGTATTAGTCAATTTATTAGGAAGTGAAAGAGATCCTTTTTGCTGAGCGTATTCACTATACTTAGTAAACTTTGTGGGAAAGGGCATTGTCTATCTAGATTGTTGGGGAAAAAAACTCAATTTCAATTCTATTAAAAAAAAAAACAGATTAAGCATTTCACTTAGATCTAGTAAGCAATGTCCTGGGTGTTTACAGGGTCTACTTCATTTAATTAAACAAAAATCTATGAAGAATGTGTTACCAACATTCCCATTTTATAGATGAAAAAACTGAGGCTAGAGGCATTAATGAAGTTACTAGTAAGTGAAAGAGATGTTTTTTTGGTGAGCATATTCATGTATACTTAGTAAACTATGTAGGAAAGGGCACTGTCTACCTAGATTGATGGGGAAAAGACCTCGATTTCAATTCTACCTATAAAATAAAAAACAAAATTAAGTATGTTACTTAGATCTACTCAGCAATGTCCTGGGTGTTTACATGCTCTGCTTCATTTAATTGAAAATAAACTCTACAAGCAAGGTGTTTTCAGCATTCCCATTTTATAGATGAGGAAACTGAGGCTAGAGGCATTAATGAATTACTAGTAAGTGAAACAGATACTTTTTGGTGAGCGTTTATGTATACATAGTAAACTTTGTGGGAAAGGGCGTTCTCTATCTAGATTGTTGGGGGGAAATACTCGATTTCAATTCTATATTTAAAAAGGTGAAAAATAACTATGTTACTAGATCTACTAAGAAATGTCCTGTGGGTTTTACATTCACTACTTCATTTAATTAAAAAAAATCTACCAGGAAGGTGTTATCCACATTCTCATTTTATAGATGAGGAATCTGAGACACAGAGGCATTAATAAAGTTGCTATTTAGTGAAAAAGATGCTTTCTGGTGAGCATATTTATCTATACTTAGTAAACTTTGTTGGAAAGGGCATGGTCTAGCTAGACTGTTTGCGGAAAAAAACTCAATTTCAATTCTATTTAAAAAAGGACAAATTTAAGTACATTACTTAGATCTACTAAGCAATGAATTGGGTGTTTTATAATCTCTGCTTCATTTAATTAAAAAGAAAATCTATGAGGAAGGTCTTATCAACATTCCCATCTTACAGATGAGGAAACTGAGTCAAGCAAGAGCCATTAATGAAGTTACTATTAACTGAAAGAGATGCTTTTTGGTGAGCGTATTTATCGACAGTAAAATTTGTGGGAATGAGCACTGACTATCTAGATTGTGAGCAAAAGAAATCTTGATTTGAATTCTCTCCTTAAAAAAACCCACAAGATTAAGTATGTTATTTAGCTCTACAAAGCAATATCCTGGGTGTTTTACATGGTTTGCTTAATTAAATTAAAAAGAAAACCTACAAGGACATTATCAAGATTCCCATTTTATAGATGAGGAAGCTGAGGGATGGAGGCAGTAATGAAGCTACCAAAGTGAATGAGATGCTTTTTGGTGAGCGTACTTATCGACAGGAAACTTTGTGAGAAAGGGCACTGTCTGTGAAGATTCTTGGGGAAAAAACTCGACTTAAATTCTATCTATTAAAGAAAATTAAGTATGTCACATAAATGGAGCAAGCAATGTCCTGGGTGTTTTGCATGCTCTATTTCATTTAATTAAAAATATGATGAAGGTGTTATCAACATTCCCAATTTTATAGACAAGGAAACTCATTTATAGATGAGGGATAGAGGCATTAATGAAGATACTAGTAAGTGAAAGAGATACTTTTAGGTTAGCATATACATGTGTACTTAGTAAACTTTGTGGGAAAGGGCACTGGCTATCTAGATTGATGGGGGAAACAGTTGATTTCAATTCAACCTATTAAAAAATGTAAATATATTACTCAGATCTACTAAGAAATGTCCCAGGTATTTTACATGCTCTGCTTCATTTAATTAAAAAAAAACAAACCTACAAGTAAGGTGTTATCAACATTCCCATTTGATAGATGAGGAAACTGAGGCTAGAGGCATTAATATGTTACTAATAAGTAAAAGGCTTCTCTGATAGCTCAGTTGGTAAAGAATCTGTCTGCAGTGCAGGAGACCTGGGTTTGATCCCTGGGTTGGGAAGATTCCCTGGAGAAGGGAAAGGCTACCCATTCCAGTATTCTGGCCTAGAGAATTCCATAAGTAAAAGAGATCCTTTTTGGTAAGCATTTTTATCAACACTTAGTAAAATCCGAGGGAAAGTTCATTTACTACCTAGATTGTGAGCAAAATAAATCTCGATTTCAATTCTATTAAAGAAAAACAAAATTAAGTATGTTAACTTAGATCTATGAAGCAATGTCCTGGGAGTTTTAAATGCTTTGCCTAATTTCATTAAAAAGAAAATCAACAAGGAAGGTGTTATCAACATTCACATTTTATAGATGAGGAAACTGAGGCACTGAGTCATAAATGAAGTTAATAGTAAGTGAAAGAGATGAGTTTTGGTGAGCCTATTTACCAATAAAGGTAAACATTGTGGGAAAGGGCATCTATCTAGATTGTTGGGCAAAAAAAAGTTGACTTCAATTCTATTAAAAAAAAAAACAAAATTAAGTATGTTACTTAGTTCTACTAAGCAAAGTCCTTAGTGTTTTACATTCTGTGTTTCATTTAATTTAAAAGAAAATCTATGAGAAAGCTGTTTTCAAGATTCCCATATTATATATGAGGAAACTGAGGTACAGAGTCATTAATGATGTCACTAGATACTGAGATGCTTTTTGGTGAGCGTTTATCTATACTTAGTAAACTTTGTGGGAAAGGGCATTCTCTACCTAGATTGTTGAGGAAAAATACTTGATTTCAATTCTATATTAAAACAGATAAAATTATTTACTAGATCTACTAAGCAATATCATGCTTAGTTTTACATGGGTTTTACAAGCAGGGTTTTACATACACTGCTTCAATTAGTTGAAAAAAATCTACCAGGAAAGTGTTATCAATATTCCCATTTTATAAATTAGGAAACTGAGGCACAGAGGCATTAATGATGTGAATGAGATGCTTTTTGAGAGCGTATGCATCGAAACTTTGCAAACTTTGTGGGAAAGGGCATTGACTATCTAGATTTTAATTCTATTAAAAAAAATAAGAATGTTACTTAGATCTATTAAGCAATGTCCTGGGTGTTTACATGCTCTATTTTATTTAATTAAAAAGAAAATATACGAGGAATGTGTTATCATGATTCCCATTTTACAGATGAGGAAGCTGAGACATAGAGGCATTAGTGAAGTTACTAATAAGTGAAAGAGAAGATTTTTCATGATAGTATTCATCTACACTTAGTAAAGATTGTGGGAAAGGGCACTGTCTATCTAGATTGATGGGAGAAAAACTAGATTTCATTTCTGTTAAAAAAAGAAACTTAAATATGTTACTTAAGTCTACTAAGCAATGTCCTGGGTATTTTACATCTCTGCTTCATTTAACTGAAAAAAAAAAAAAAAACCTATGGGTAAGGTGTTATCAACATTCCCATTTTATAGAGGAGGAAACTGAGGCTAGAGGCATTAATGAAGTTGCTACTATGTGAAAGAGAAACTTTTTAGGAGCATATATATCTACACTTAGTAAAATTCATGGGAATGGGCATTGGCTATATATATTGTGAGCAAAATTAATCTCTATTTCAATTCTCTCTATTAAAAAGAAACAAAATTAAGTATGTTAGTTAGATCTACTAAGCAATGTCCTGGGTGTTCTACATTCCCATTTTATAGATGAGGAAACTTAGGCAGAGAGGTATTAATGAAGTTACTAGCAAGTGAAAGAAATACTTTTTGGTGAGTGTCTTTATCCATACTTAGTAAACTTTGTGGGAAAGGGCATTGTCTATATAGATTTCTGGGGAAAGAAAACTCGATTTCAATTCTATATACTAAAAAAAAAAGTATGGCTACTTAGATGTACTAAGCATTGTCCTGGGTGTTTTACATGCTCTTCTGCATTTAATTAAACAAAAATCTATGAGGAATGTGTTATCAACACTCCCATTTTATAGATAAGTAAACAGAGGCTAGAGACATTAATGAAGTTACAAGTAAGTGAAAGAGATGCTTTTTGGTGAGCATATTCATGTATACTTAGTAACCTTTTGGGAAAGGATATTTCCCTTTCCTACTTAGAGTGATGGGGGAAAAAATCTTTATATCAATTCTATCTGTTTAAGAACAAAAAAGAAAAGTTAACTATGTCACTTAGATCTACTAAGCAATGTTCTGGGTGTTTTACATGCTCTGCTTCATTTAAATTAAAAAAAAAATCCTTGAGGAAGGTGTTATCAACATTCCCAATTTATAGATGAGGAAACTGAGGCACAGAGGTATTAATGAAGTTACTGGAATGTGAAGACATGCTTTTTTATAGCATATTTATCTAAAATTAGTAAACTTTGCGGCAAAGGGCACAGTCTATCTAGATTTTTTGGAAAAAATAAACTCGATTTCAATTATCTCTATTTAAAAAAATAACATAATTAAGTATGTTACTTTGATCTACTAAGCAATGTCCTGGGTGTTTTACATACTCTGCTTCATTTAATTAAAAAGAAAATCTGTGAGGAAAGTGTTATCAACATTCCCATTTTATAGATGAGGAAACTGAGGCACAGTGGCATTAACGGATTACTAGTAAATGAAAGAGATGCTTTTTGGTGAGCATATTTATCTACACTTGGTAAACTATTAGGGTAAGGGCATTGTCTATGTAGATTTTTGAGGAAAAAATACTCAATTTCAATTCTATTAAAAAAAAACAAAATTAAATATGTAACTTAGATCTATTAAGCAATGTCCTGGTTATTTTACTTGCTCTGCTTCATTTAATTAAAAAGAAAATCTACGAGGAAGGTGTTATTAACATTCCCATTTTATAGATGAAGAAACTGAGGCACAGAGGCATTAATGAAGTTACTAGTAAGTGAAAGAGATGAGTTTTGTTGGGAATATTTATGTATACTTGTAAACACTGTGGGAAAGGCATTGTCTACCTAGATTGTTGGGGGGGAAAAACTGCAATTTCATTCTCCCTATTTAAAAAAGATAAAATTAAGTATCTTACTTAGATGTACTAAGAAATGTCCTGGGTTTTTCACATGTTCTGTTTCATTTAATTAAAAAGAAATTCTACAAGGAAGTTATCATCAACAGTCCCATTTATTAGATGAGGAAACTGAGGCAAAGAGGCATTAATGACATTACTAATAAGTTTACGAGATTCTCTTTGGTGAGCATATTTATCTATACTTAGTAAACTTTGTGGGAAAGGGCATTGTCCATCTAGCTTGTTGGGGCAACAAAACTTGATTTCAATTCAATTTCAATTTTTTAAGAAAAAAACAACATTACTTAGATCTATTAAGCAATGTCTTGGGTGTTTTACATGGTCTGTTCCATTTAATTAAAAAGAAAATCTATGAGGAAGTTGTTATCAACATTCCATTTTACAGATGAGGAAATTGAGGCATAGAGGCATTAATGAAGTTACTAGTAATCGAAAGAGATCCTTTTTGGTGAGCGTATTTATCTATACCTCATAAAACTTGTGGCAAAGGGCATTGTCTAGCTAGATAATTGGGGAAAAAACTCCATTTCAATTCTATTAAAAACAACAACTAAGTTTCTGAATTTTCCAAAATCAAAATTTGTCTTACTCTGTTTTTTCCCTATATTTGAAAGTATTTGCACTTTTTTTGTCATGCAGGCAAAATAAGCACATTGATTATATAGCTTTCAGCGTGTTATTCCTCCACCATAATCGTAGCCTAGAAAGGTGGGTAATTTGGACTAGCATAAAGGAGGCAGAAGAAAGCCCTGAACTCACTGTTACTCAATTTTTGTGCAGAGAGCAAGTGAAGTAGGCACTCTGCCCTCTTGAATAGTTCCATTCTTAAACTTTTGATCACAGAATTGGGTTCAGTATTCTATCTCTCCTAATTCTGTATTAATAACCATTCTGGTCAACTTTCTACATGTGGGCTATATAGTATGTCATGGCAAAGAGATTTATGGACTTAACTTATTTCATCCGTAGAGTTTGGATACTAACTGCATCCTGTGAAGGTGGGAAGAATTACTACTAATTTCATGGCAAAAGAAAGCAACATCGATATCATTAACTGATCATATTTAGTATGAGAGCCAGAAATCTCTACTCCCCAACTCTTTTAATGCAACAGCCTGTTTGACCCCAAGCACAATGTATTCTTGTGAGTTTCTATTGCCTCTTATATACAAACTGCTGACTGTGGAGAAACTTGATCAAAACATCAAATATTACCAGAGAAGCCGAGTTTGTGCCCTTCACAACCATTGATGAAGTACCTTAACCTCGCCTCCTCTTGATGCCTTGCATATGGTCATCTGTCTTCCTGACTATGACTTCATAAGACTTATTTGTAAATTCAAGCAAATGTGCTTCTGACTGGCACTGATACATCACTGATGCCAAAATATCAGAGAGGATGAAGCATAAGGACCTTTTTTTGGATTCAGATGGAAAATACTACTGATTTATGGGTAAGTGATGACAATAGTCATTCCATAATATCTTCATATAATCAGTATGTTCCCATGCCTCCCTTCACTGAATTTTATGACCTCAAAACTTATTCAAAGAAATTATTTTTTTGCTGACCCAAAAGGTATAGTGGGGAGAAGTGGGGATGGGGCTAGTTGCGTGAACCCAGCTCTGACTTTTCACTTGCTGGATTTCCACTGCTTTTCAATGACCACTTACAGAGCCATAATTCACAGAATGACTATTGATGTCCCACTGATATTGATGTGATTTCCCCTAGTGGATTGGGGGCAGCACAGCCTACAGGCATTAGTATCTAAAGGTTATATACAATGGATAATAGAGGAAAATGAAATAGCGGAAAGGAATCTGCATGGCAAACAGAAGCAGTAAATAGTTTCAGTGAAAGATCTTAGTTGGGTTACACAGCAACTGCAGGGGGATTAAAAAAAAAAAAAAAAGGCCCGATAACTCTTACAGACTCAGCAAGAGTTGAGAGTGAAATGGTTTCCTATTTTGAAATATAATACTTTTTTATTTCAACCACAGAAAGCCATTTAAAAATCATCTTGTGTGTTACAGTTGTTATGTGACATCTTTCAGCTGAATGCCTATTTATGAATTCCTACTCTACCCTCCTGAGGTGGTCCATGATACAGCACAGATGGAGTAAGTGGAGGAAGAGATTTTAACCAATTTGTCCAAAGTCACATAATGTTCAGCTCATGACAGAAGTCAGAACAAAGTTCGTGTTTGCCATTAATATTGCCTCATCCTGAACCCACTCAACCTACTGTGCTGTGCTTAGTCGCTCAGTCATGTCCGATTCTTTGTAACCCAATGCATGGACTGTAGCCTGTCAGGCTCCTCTGTCCATGGGGATTCTCCAGGCAAGAATACTGGAATGGGCTGCCATGCCCTCCTCCAGGGGATCGCCCCAACCCAGGGAAACAAACCCAGGTGTCCTGCATTGCGGGTGGATTCTTTACCATCTGAGCCACCAGAGAAGCCCTCAACCTACTGTACTAGCATTTAACCTGGTATTTCTGTCTTTTCAAAGTCTCATGGTAAATCATTTCAGTAGATACTCTCACCAATCCACACATCTTAGTTGACGTAACCATTGCAATGGATGGCCTGGTAAATCTAATTTAATTTGTGATTTAATAAGAAAAAAACATGGTGGGTTTACTTAGTAGTGAAAGTGAAAGTTGCTCAGTTCAGTTCAGTTCAGTCACTCAGTCATGTCTGCCTCTTTGCGATCCCATGAACTGCAGCACTCCAGGCCTCCCTGTCCATCACCAATTCCCAGAGTTTACTCAAACTCATGTCCATTGAGTCAGTGATGCCATCTAACCATCTCATCCTCTGTTGTCCCCTTCTCCTGCCCACAATCTTTCCCAGCATCAGGGTCTTTTCCAGTGAGTCAGCTCATCACATCAGGTGGCCAAAGTATTGGAGTTTCAGCTTCAGCATCAGTCCATCCAGTGAACACCCAGGACTCATCTCCTTTATGATGGACTGGTTGGATCTCCTTGTAGTCCAAGGGACTATCAAGAGTCTTCTCCAACACCAGAGTTCAAAAGCATCAATTCTTTGGCACTCAGCTTTCTTTATAGCCCAGCTTTCACATTCATATATGACCACTGGAAAAACCACAGCCTTGACTAGACAAACCTTTGTTGGCAAAGTAATGTCTCTGCTTTTCAATATGCTGCCTAGTTTGGTCATAACTTTCCTTCCAAGGAGTAAACATCTCTTAATTTCCTGGCTGGAATCACTATATGCAGTGATTTTGGAGCCCAAAAAATAAAGTCAGCCACTGTTCCCACTGTTTCCTCATCTATTTGACATGAAGTGATGGGACCGGATGCCATGGTCTTAGTTTTCTGAATGTTGAGCTTAGAGCCAACTTTTTCACTCTCCTCCTTCACTTTCATCAAGAGGCTCTTTAGTTCTTCTTCACTTTCTGCCATAAGGGTGGTGTAATCTGTATATCTGAGGTTATTGATATTTCTCTCAACAATCTTGATTCCAGCTTGTGTTTCCTCTAGCCCAGTGTTTTTCATGATGTACTCTGCATATAAGTTAAATAAGCAGGGGGACAATATACAGCCCTGATATACTCCTTTTCCTATTTGGAACCCGTCTGTTGTCCCATGTCCAGTTCTAACTGTTGCTTCCTGACCTGCATACAGGTTTCTCAAGAGGCAGGTCAGGTGGTCTGGTATTCCTATCTCTTTCAGAATTTTCCACAGTTTATTGTTCCACACTGTCAAAGGCTTTGGAATAGTCAATAAAGCAGAAGTAGATGTTTTTCTGGAACTCTCTCGCTTTTTCGATGATCCAGTGGATGTTGGCAATTTGATCTCTGGTTCCTCTGCCTTTTCTAAAACCAGCTTGAACATCTGGAAGTTCACGGTTCATGTATTGCTGAAGCCTGGCTTGGAGACTTTTAAGCATCACTTTACTAGCGTGTGAGATGAGTGCAATTGTGTGGTAGTTTGAGCATTCTTTGGCATTGCCTTTCTTTGGGATTGGAATGAAATGGAACTTTTCCAGTCCTGTGGCCATGCTGAGTTTTCCAAATTTGCTGGCATACTGAGTCCAGCACACTTGCGGCATCATCTTTCAGGATTTGAAATAGCTCAACTGGAATTCTATCACCTCCACTAGCTTTGTTCGTAGTGATGCTTTCTAAGGCCCACTTGATGTCACTTTCCAGGATGTCTGGCTTTAGGTGAGTGATCACACCATTGTGATTATCTGGGTCATGAAGATCTTTTCTGTACAGTCTTCTGTGTATTCTTGCCACCTCTTCTTAATATCTTCTGCTTCTGTTAGGTCCATACCATTTCTGTCCTGTATTGAGCCCATCTTTGCATGAAATGTTGCTTGGTATCTCTAATTTTCTTGAAGAGATCTCTAGTCTTTCCCATTCTATTGTTTTTCTCTATATCTTTGCATTAATCGCTGAGGAAGGCTTTTTTATCTCTTCTTGCTATTCTTTAGAATTCTGCATTCAAAGGGGTATATCTTTCCTTTTCTCTTTTGCTTTTCACTTCCCTTCTTTTCACAGCTATTTGTAAGGCCTCCGCAGACAGCCATTTTACTTTTTTGAATTTCTTTTTTTGGGGGATGGTCTTTATTCCTGTCTCCTGTACAATGTCATGAACCTCCATCCATAGTTCACCAGACATTCTGTCTATCAGATCTAGTCCCTTAAATCTATTTCTCACTTCCACTGTATGGTCATAAGGGATTTGATTTAGGTCATACCTGAATGGTCTAGTGGTTTTCCCTACTTTCTTCAATTTCAGTCTGAATTTGACAATAAGGACTTCATGATATGAGCCACAGTCAGCTCCTGGTCTTGTTTTTGTTGACTGTATAGAGCTTTTCCATCTTTGGCTGCAAAGAATATAATCAGTCTGATTTCGGTGTTGACCATCTGGTGAGGTCCATGTGTAGAGTCTTCTCTTGTGTTGTTGGAAGAGGGTGTTTGCTATGACCAGTGCATTCTCTTAGCAAAACTCTATTAGCCTTTGCCCTGCTTCATTCTGTACTCCAAGGCCAAGTCTGCCTGTTACTCCAGGTGTTTCTTGACTTCCTACTTTTGCATTCCAGTCCCCTATAATGAAAAGGACATCTTTTTTGGGTGTTAGTTCACTTGTGTCCAACTCTTTGTGACCCCATGGGCTATAGCCTGCCAAACTCCTCTGTCCATGGAAGTCTCCAGGCAAGAATACTGGAGCTGGTTGCCATTCCCTTCTCTAGGGGACCTTCCTGATCTAGGGATCGAACCTGGGTCTCCTGCATTGCAGGCTGATTCTTTACTGTCTGAGTCATCAGGGAAGCCCAAGAAGTAAGTGAGCTGCGAAGTTTATTGCAGTGCTAGGAGAGCAGCAAGGCCTGGCACTCAAATGCTTGTCCTCTAGAGTCAGTCTGCTCTGGCTTAAAGCTCAGGATATCTCCTTCTTAGTGATGTGACCTCTTAATTTCCGTGTGACCTATATGTGATCTCTTACATTGGCTATGCCTCAGTTGTCTCATTTATAAAATAGATTTAATCTGATAACTATCCTTAATGACTGTTGTGAGGATGCAATAAGCTAATACAAGTAGAGTGCTTAATGTAATTTTTTTTTTCAGTAACTTTTATGCACAGGGTTGCTATGTGCCAGGCAGTGTTTGTGGAGCTAGGATACAGCCATGAATAAAACAGTTAACTCTGAGAAACAGTGAATGTTAACAGTGAGTAGTAAGTATAAAGATGATGCTTTTGAACTGTGGTGTTAGAAAAGATTCTTGAGAGTCCCTTGGACTGCAAGGAGATCCAATCAGGCCATCCTAAAGGAGATCAGTCTTGGGTATTCATTGGAAGGACTGATGCTGAGGCTGAAACTCCAATACTTCGGCCACTTCATGCGAAGAATTGACTCATTGGAAAAGATCTTGATGCTGGGAGGGATTGAGGGCAGGAGGAGAAGGGGATGACAGAGGATGAGATGGCTGGATGGCATCACCGACTCGATGCACATGAGTTTGGGTGAACTCCAGGAGTTGGTGATGGACAGGGAGGCCTGGTGTGCTGCGATTCATGGGGTCGCAGAGTCAGACACGACTGAGCGACTGAACTGAACTGAATGGTAACAACAGCGATAATAATATTTAACATTTATGATATACTTATATGGCTCACCTAGTAAAGAGTCTGCCTGCAATGCAGGAGACTTGGGTTTGATCCCTGGGTTGGAAAGATCCCCTAGAGAGGGGAAAGGCTTTCCGCTCCAGTATTCTGGCCTGGAGAATTCCATGGACTGTATAGTCAATGGGGTTGCAGAGTCGGACACGACAGAGCAACTTTCACTTCACTATATGTTTTAGGCAGTCTTCCAAGTTCTTTAGATATATTAACTCCTTTAATTAGGTGACAACCCTATGTTACAGGTAGTGTTTTAGGACAATTTTACAGATGAGAAAATGGAGGCCTTAAAAGGGTAAATAATTTGCCAAAGATAATGTGCGTAAGAAGTGGCAGAGGTCTGAAAATCCTTGTTCATGACCATTGTACTGTATTGCCTTGTTGTCATATTAAATATATTAATATATGCCACTGTTTACCCTATTAAAATGGCAGTCCTTGAAATAACTGAAACATTTTATTTTCACATCTGAAATGACTATATAATCTAATTAAACAAGGCTCAGAGTGTATAATACAATTTTTATATAAGAGGGCATGTAAAAAATTTAAATGGAAACATAGGTTTGGACAGAGTATAAATCTATTAATAAAGAACTTGGATTTGTTTATTCCAAATGTAAAGTCTTATGTCTAAAATATCATCTCTTTGTACAGTAAAAGCTAAAAGAAGATAACCTATAAGATAAAAATTGGTCTCATAATTGAACAAGGACATTTTAAAGGGCCTCTAATGTATTTAAACTTTTCAAATTATTTCTTGATTTGAATGATACCATATTAAAATCCTGTTTATATTATAGTACTTTCTCATCTCAGACCTCCATTCCTTCCACATCATTCCTCATTAAACGTTATTACAATCTAAATAAATGTTCATACTGAGTTGTCCTAAATTGTCTGAGATAAAGGACGTATTTTTGATCTTATAGGTTAATATTATCCACATCTAATAGAAGCATTGTTCAATGTATTCAGATTGTACAATGAAAATAGAAAAGAGATAATCATGAACATCAATATAGGCTGTGATCTTATATTGCTGACATTATCAGTGACTCCCCTACAAAATATATTTGCTTACTTACTATCCTTTGTTCTATGACTCATAAAAACTGGTCATGAGAACTTTCTTATTGTTCACATTTTTAATAAATCAGACTCAACAAAACTTACTTTTTTATAATTAGAAGAAACTCTAAATTCCTTTTTTAATCTATCTCTCAGAACCATATTCAACATATCTTTGTGGATAATTCCTCTTCAATTAGGAAATCAGGCTAAACTTGAAAGGAAGATATGAGTGACATACTTAGAAAGAAATTTTTTTCTACCATCATATGTTAGTCTTCTAGGAATACTGCTTCCACAAAATACATATTTCTTAAGTTAATTTACATTTTAGACCACAAAAGCACTCAAACAAGGAAATTAATGTTCAGTCAAATTAAAATGTCATCCAGAAAAATCAATATGACTTGCTATTGAGAAAGGGTGACTTGGGGGCTTCCCAGGTGGCTCAGTGATAAATATGCCTGCAATGCAGGAGACACGGGTTCGAACTATAATTTTGGAAGACCCCCTGGAGAAGAAAATGGCAACCCACTCTAGTATTCTTTCCTGGGGAAATCCCAGGGACAGAGGAGCCTGGCGGGCTTCAGTCCATGGAGTTGCAAAGAGTCAGACACGACTTAGTCACTGAGCATGTGAGCGCGCGCACGCACACACACACACACACACACACACACCCCAAGGATGACTTTAATCAAGATGCCTCAAGAAGAAGAATATTTTTCTTAAAAGTAGAAAGTGTGCCTCACTACTATTTTCTGCTTTATCATTGCAAACATAGTAACCACACAATTTTGCCGCCATTTACCGAGTGAAAATAAGAAGACCTTTTTTTAGTCCCAGTATAAAATTCCACATCCTTGGAAAGAAATTATGCCCTAGGTTTTCCAATAGCTTCCAAATAACTACTACTTTAATGAAATTGCTACCTGAAAATTCAGTAGCAGTATTATTTTTTAACTATAATTTAAGAAGCTACTGTAGATTGGTACTTATGACTTCTAATGAGAAAACCATAACAACCTTCTAATTGAAGGGAAAATGGTTAACTACAGTAATTGCAATCAATAAGACTGTGCTAGTAGTATAAATATTTCTTCTCAAAGAGCAGTTCTTACCCTCCTCAGCAGTATTTAAGGTTAGGAAGTACCAAAAAAAACCTAATTAGAAATCTATTTGTGATTTGTAATACTAAGCCTTAGTTCAAATTTGTAGGTCAGAGAGTATAGAAAGAAACCCCTCACTCCCAACTCCAGCACCAGCAAAACCAGATTTTGATGGAGAAGAAAAGTGAAGCGTGGCAAAAAGGGCTTACCAATGACATAGGCTAGTAACAAGGCCAGAGTCACTGTGATCGCAGTGGCACTCAAGGCCGTGCACTTCCAATTGCAGCACCTGTAGGGTTTGTTGAAGGTAAAGGCAGGTCTGGAAAAGGTGCTTCGAGGAAGTGGCCTGGGGGGAGGCGAGTACACAGTATTGGAGGTCAGTGGGTAGTTCTGACTGGCTGCGCTAAAGATGGCCGAGGAACCAGATCCGTGCTTGAACAGGAAATGCCTGCAGAAAAGAAACAAAAATTTGGGCGATCAAAACCAAAGCCACTTGCTACAGAAACATAAACCCCAATAAACAATCATGCTACAATAAAGCAAAAGGGAACTCGGAAGAACTCAACAAAATTTTCATATACCTAACACTTAACTCCACAATGCCCATGGTGGTCTTCTTTTTGTCTTCCTATTTTAGATTTTTAAGAGGAAGAAAGAGATCTTCTGTTCCTGAATTTTTGACTAATGAGGTTCTCAATCTCTGAGCATTACCCTTCCACATTTGGTGGCATTCACTATACTGCTCCCAGTATATATTTATACTGAATATAATACGCAAGAACAGGAGGAGAAGTATCATCAGGCATTTTGATAATATGAATGGCCCAGAGGCCAGTATTTAGAGACTAGCTTTCACAGACACATTTTCACCTAATATTTTATTATAAAACTTGCCAAACATACAGCTAAAGCAAAGAATTTTTATAACAAACATACATCTACTCCAGAGAATATCAAGTGAAGAAATTCAGTAAATCTGGACTAGGTCCTAAGCAAGTATATTTTAATAAAACATCCTAGGTAAGTTTAATGTGTATCTCCAGTTGAGCAGCACTGGTCTTAAAAATACTAGATTTAAATTTTAAAAGGCGATTATCAAATAAATATTTTTAAAAATAAAAAAACAAAACCACACATATACTTGTGAACTAGATTCTATACTTAACATATGATTATATTCACTTTATCACATTTTTATCCATCTCACAATTCCTGTCTTAATCCATCTTTTTTAAAAACATCTCATTTTTTACTTCATTTGTAAGCATTTCAAAATAAGCTGCATACATCAGTACACTTCTCTTGACATCTTTTAAATTTTATATTATTATCTAGAGTTCAATAAGTTCTTACAGATTTTTAATGTAAAATTTATACACAATGAGTTTTGAGTTTTTTAGATTCCACATATGAGTGATATCCTACAGTATTTCTTTCTCTGATTTATCTCACAGCACAAGATCCTTGAGGTCTGTACATGAACTGGTAAAAACAAAGAGCACAGTATTGGTTACCAAGGGCTGATAAGTGGGGATAGGGGGATGTTTAAGGCTACAAACTTGCAACTAGCAGAGAAACAAGTCTTGGAGATCTAATGCACAGTATTGTTATAGACAATAATAATGTAAAAAAAAAATCAAAGATGCTAAGGTGGTAGATCTTAATTATTCCCAATACAAAAGTAAGAATAATTATGTGATAGAGATGTTAGCTAATACTACAGATGACAATGGTATTGCAATATAAAAATGTATCAATTCAATATGGTATACACAAACTTATACACTGTTATAAGTAAATATATTTCAATTTAAAAACTATACACAATTAAACGCACAAATTTGCAGTGTACCTTTTCTGTGACCTAACAAATGCAATCACCTGTGCAACCCAAAGCCCTGTGAAGATACAGAACATTTCCGTCACCCCAGGAAGTGTCCTGTCTTTCTAAGTAAATCTCTATCTCTAATCCCCAGAGGCAACTGCTAGTTTGCATTTTTTTTCCTACCCTGCATTAATTTTACCTGTCCCAGAACTTCATACTGCTGTCATGTTTGATTTACTAAAGGATGTTTATTGACAGCTCATGACTATTGTAATATGGATATTTCATAAACAGTAGTGATACATTCACATGGAAGCAGTTGGCATGAAAATGATTTTGTGTAATACTTTACCCTCATCAAGTGCTAAGTACCATGCATTATGTTAAACACTCATTCTCTCAGTTAATATTCACTCATATGGAATAGGCTATATTATTATCTTCATGGTGTATTTAAAGAAATGGAGGCCTAAAGAGGTTAAGTAACTTGCGTAAATCCACCTAGTAAAAGAATAACAAAGCCATAACAGGATCCCTGGCCATTCCAGCTCCAAAGTCCTCAATCTACTACTCTACTGTTTGGCCTAGGGCAGTAAAACACACTGCTAAATAGAAAACATTCTGTTGCCACGTGTTAATGTAATACATCACAAGACCCTTCCACTGAACAAAGAGACAACATCACCTTGTACATGTCACATATGCTCATCATTAGGAATATTTGAAAACTGATTTCTAGCTTCCATTTTTAAAGAATGAAAGCACGTATGTTTAAATGAAAAAATAACTGTCCACATGTCAGTTAATGAAACTGTCCACATTAGAGTTTTGCTTTAGTTTATGAGGATAAATGGTATTTAAAGGGTAGGATTGCTGAGGGGAGTGGAGATTCACAAGACTTTCTGGAAGATAATTGGCTTTCTATAACAAAAGGCTTAAAAGATGCATATTCTTTGTCCAAAAATTATGCCTACAGGAATTTCTCCTTAGGAAATGATGTGTATGACAATGTATATTGCAGTGTTATTTATAACAGCACAAGATAAACACTCGGATGTTCATTAATATTATTTTATAAATACAGAGAATACTATACAACCATTACAAATTTAATTGTAAAAGAATATCCACTAGAAAAAGTGTTTACAGATCATCAAGTAAAATCATGTAGGTTTCAAAACAATGTGGGCAATACAATTTTTAAAATAAAAGATATGCTCATGGAAAAATAATAATTTGTGTTACCTTTGGATAGTAGGCTTCTTTAAAATTTTCTGCCTTGAGCTTATATTTTTTCTTGTAACTAGTATGGAAAAGATAGGGAGTGGGATGGGTGGAAAGAACGCAGTGACTAACACCAACCACATGCACAGTTGGTTCTATTTAGTGCATGATTTATTGAGTGCCTAGCAACGTCAGGTACCAAATTAGGTACTTTATATGCAATATTTTGATCCTAATATGTCTGTGGGGTTGATATTATTATTGTAATCTTACAGATGATGAAACAGAGACCAAAAGAGGTTTAATAGGAGCAAAGTGGTATGATAACAGCAAAATGATATGATGATAAGGGTCTTATCATAATGAGGTAACATTAAGTGCTTATTTGTGCCAGACATTATTCTAATTAATTCATAAAGCATTATATAATTTAAGCTTCACAACAACCCCATTACAGTAAGCATTTACATTTACAGATGAGAAAACCAACACACAGAGAGGTTAAGTAATTTGTCCACAGTCCAACACCTAGTAACTGGTAAAGCGGACTTTCAAGCCCAAGCAGTCTGGCTCTAGAGCCATTGATCCTAACTACGACATTACAGCACACCACACCAGGGTTCTGCAGTTAGTGGACACAAGAAAATTTGAACCCAGGCCTTGTACATCACAGAAGAAGCATGCTCTGTGTTCATTTGGTCATGTGGATGATACTGAATTGAGCCACACTTTTACCCTGTTGCCTTTGGTACCCGAGGGAAAAACATAAGAATCATGGCTATAAAATCAGTTAGAAAGGATCTCAGAAATCATCTAGCAGCTCAACATGCTCATTCTGCAGATATAAATGGAGGCCCAAAGAATAAAAGTGGATTACTTAAAAGAAACATCAGCAGCTAATGGCATGAATGTACTTAGAATTGGGGACTTGTAAAATAGTATATTTCCATTGCCCTGTGCTACCTGCCAACCAGTCTTCACGGAATCACCACAGAGTTCTAATTTGGATTAACTGACCCAAGCTAACCAAACATAATCTGTTCAAACAGTACTACATAATACATATCTATTTTTTTCTGTAGGTCACATGTTCTCACAGTAAGTTTTAAAGACCATCTTAATTGTTTTGAATGAATGGGGGACCATTAGAGAGAAGCTAGTGTTCGGTCATCAGGACTGTAAAGGAATTATTGCTGCTTTTAAAAGCACTGAATGTATCCCTAGAATGGAAAAACAGTATGTAGCAGAAATAAGATTAAATACATTTTATTGAAAAAGTGACTCATAGCATTAGGTTTCTTTCATTTGATTGTACTTCCTTATTAGTCCCTGAAATAATCACCTTCATGTCATAAGGAGGTAGATTTCTTCTTTGATGTCTTATCTCGCCCAGCCTATGTTTTCTGTGACCATCTAATATACTAGTGAGGGAGAAGTATAGCACTTTGTAAACAGCAGAGTGGAGAAGCCTCCCCATCTCCCTATCACAACTTAGTAGTTACTCTGGAGGTGATAAAACATCACTTGCATATAACTGATCATATACAGCAACACTCGAATAAGCTCCTATGGAATAGAAGAGAAATCTAGCAGTATGGGGCTTTTCAATTCAATGTTTGGAGATAAAATCTTCAATCCTCTGCATATTTATGAAGAACAATTGAATTTTTGAGACAACATAAGTGGCCCCATATGTTGGATATTGATTTGGTTTGGTATATCATTAAGAGGTAGAAGAAAGACAAAGAAAGACAGAGAATTGTTGGCTATTATGATGGCAATTACAAGCAATAATCAATATTCCTGAGCACTGTAATTTCATCTTGATATATACCAAAGGATTGCCAAATGCAGTTTCATAAGTAAAATATTACAGCATAATGAATAAATCCAACAGTTGCAGCAGAGCAACATTTAAACTAATTCATATTTGAGTGGAATCCAAATCACAGTCCTTGGTGAGGGTAGATAATAAAATGAGTTCTGGTACTAAGGTTCCTGTTTTCTTATTAACAAGCTGAGATTAAGAGTCTCTGCTGAAAGTGATCTATACTTTGATGTGCATCATGAAAAACAGCAATGCAAATGCTATGTATTGTCAAAGGCTTTGCAGTCCATTGTTGGAAAGCAAAACTACTGCCTAATGTGTTTTCATAGTCCCTGAAAAAAGTAAGAGCATAAAGACAAATGCACAGTGCTAGACTTCAGCTATGTGCTCATAAAATCAGATCATCTGTCTAAGCACATTGCTTTTCCCAGGGGACCTGAGGATATACTAAAATGTTGCTATCAATTTCATACAATTGGGTTTTTTCCACAGAGGAAATGATAAAAATGCAGTTCAAGAGTTTATGTGTAAGTAGTACTCTCCTTTGCATCTGTTTTAATATTCAACTTCAAATTTAAAAAGGAAAAGCAAGATATTGCCAAAAGGAAATGGGCATATAAGGAAATTGAAAAAAATACCTTTAAGACTGATGAGACTCAGTGGTGGTAAATGGGAATATAATAAATGCTCCTGTAAGGATTTTAAAGGGGGAAAATGTACTATCTCTTTTTAAACCCTACATACAACATAATTCTGAGGGTATCTGTTAGCACTAAATGATGTGATTTAATGTGGCACTTGAAATTCTATAGGAAATAAACAGAAATCTACAGCTTTCTAATAACAGATGCATAAATAACCAGTGAATTTCCCCTTTTACATCTTGTAAACATACTTAGGAGATGCGTTTCCAAACCTGCATTCACTTAGTTACAAGCATTAGACTCATTTTTTTACCCAGAAGAAGGAATTTAACTTACTGCCAGTTAAAAGCTGAGGTTGATTTTTAAAAAAATAATAAAGAGGAAGACTGCAATGAAAAGGTCTTGAGTCAAGTTATTAGGGCCAAATCACATTCAGATATGGTAGTGGAATTTAGATACTTACTCTTTTTAAAAATTATAAAATGCATTTTTTATTGTGATACAAAAACACAAAATACAAAATTTACTACCCTATACCATTTTAGAGTGTATAGTTCAGTAGTATTAAGTATATTCCCATTATGGTGAAACAGATCTCCAAGACTACTGCATCTTGCACATGTGAAACTCTAAACCCATTAAACAACTCCTCTTTCCCCAATCTCCTCAGCCTCTGGTAACCACCATTCTAATTTTTTTCCTCAAATTTGACTATTTTATATACCTCATGTAAGTAGAATCATAAAATATTTGTCTTTTTGTGACATTTCACTTAACATGATGTTCTCTAACTTTAACTATGTGACTGGATCTCCTTCCTCTTCAAGGCTGACTAATTGCATGTATATACCGCTATTTGTTTGGCCATTCATCCATTGATGAACACTTGGGTTGCTTCCACCTGTTGGTTACTGTGAATAATGCTGCTATGAACATGGGCATGCAAATATCTCTGAGATCCTGCTTTCTATTCTTTTGAATATATATCCCAAATTGAGATTGCTGGATCATGTGCCAGCTCTATTTTTATTTTTACAGGAAATCTCCATACTGTTCTTCATAGTAGTTGTATCATTTTACATTCCCACCAACAGTGCAGAGTTCCATTTCTCCACATCCTTGCTAACACTTGTTATTTCTTGTCTTTTTGATGATAGCCATCCTAATGGGTATGAGGTGACACTTCATCATGGTATTGATTTGTATTTCTTTGATGACTGGTGATGTTGAGTGTCTTTTCATGTGCTTGTTGGCTGTTCTTCATATCCTATTTGGAGAAATGTGTATTCTCAGATATTTATTCTTATGCCTCCAAAAACATGAGAAAATAAAAGAAAATGACATGCTGGGTCAGCCCCATTTTCTTCTCTGACAAGAATATTTCATGTTGTTTTGTGGCAAAGTGTGATTACTGGCAAGATACCAACCTCAACATCTCTAGTTTTACATAATAGCCTATTCTTGATACTCCTTTTTAGGATAAATAGATCCAAACTCTGTTTGAGCCTAAATGGTATTATTAGCTTGGACAACCTCTTAGGGTAACAATTTTTTTTTTATTAACAGCTACATAAAAGTGGATTTCAATTTATTTGTTCTAGGGTCCGTTCTTTCAAATTTTAGGCCACCCTGTCCATATGTCCCATTCAAACCTTATATGCAAGTGTTGATAAAGAAGTCTGTAGTCTCTCCATGTTGTTCATAGTTTTTAAGAGTTTTTTTTTTTTTTTTAAATAGTGTCAGGATATCTATGGATTGGGCTTTCCTGGTGGCTCAGTGGTAAAGAATCCACCTACAATGCAGGAATCACAGGAAAGGCAGGTTCAATCCCTAGGTCAGGAAGATCCCCTGGAGGTGGGCATGGCAACTCACTCCAGTATTCTTGCCTGGAGAACCCCATGGACAGAGGAGCCTGGCAGGCTACAGTCCATAGGGTTGCAAAGAGTAGGACATGACTGAAGTGACTTAGCATGCATGCACGCATCTATTGGGTTGGCCAAAAAGTTTGTTTGCATTTTAACAAACAAACTTTAGATATTGGCCAACCCAATATCTAAACCTTAATTTTTATAAGTTTAAGCCTTAGTTCTATAATCTATTTTTTTTAATTTGAGATGACTGGTTTATTATTTTACTTATTTATTGATTGATTCATCTTCATTGTGGTGCAAGAGCTTCTGATTGCAATGACTTCTCTTTCAGTAGAGCATGGACTCCAGGCCCATGGGCTTCAGTAGTTGCAGAACACAAGCTCAACAGTTGTGTCACATGGCCTTCGTTGCCCCATGGCATATGGAATCCTCCTGGACCAGGAACTGAACAATTTCCCCTGTGTTGCCAGATGGATTCTTATCTACCATACCACCAGGGAAGTCCTATCATCTATTCTTAAATGGTAATATTCTATGATCTAGATTAGCATTCTTGTGATTTTCCAAGTGAGGTAGCTTGTTGCTAATGGCAGAGATCTTTAGAAATCTTTTTTTTTTTTTTGGTGGCTATTATTTTCTCTTGCCTCTTAATCAGAAGTAATATCTGCCCTACCTCATCAGTTGCCTCTGGACTGTATATTCACTAAGGGCAGAGACCAAGTATTAATTTTTACATTCCTGTCTCATACTTCAAAGGTACTCATTGAATAAATATTGATTTGAAAGATGTTTTTGCTTCTTCTAAAAGGCTCTTGATTCCCTGTACAGAATGAATGAGGCCTGGGGACTCTAAAATAACTGTTTCACTTGTGAGAAAAGAATCTCTTGCATTCCTGAATGTGAAAGGACAATTATCATTCACAGCAATTATTTCTAATTATTTGTATTTTTATTAACAAGTCTTTCCTTACTCAAATGTCTCAAACTGAGATGAGATGTGACTCAACTATTTCTTTGACTTGTTTGTTTCTTTTAGAATGTGAAAATAAAATGAAAGCTTATCACTGGAAAAACTATAGCTTTGATTATACTGACCTTTGCCAGCAAAGTGATGTCTCTGCTTTTTAATACATTATCTAGGTTTGTCATATCTTTCCTTCCAAGGAGCAAGTGTCTTTTAATTTCATGGCTGCAGTCACTGTCCACAGTGATTTTGGAGCCCAAGAAAATAAAGTCTGTCACTGTTTCCACTTTTCCCCCTTCTATATTATCCACATGTCATAGTTGAGGAGGCTGAGTTTCAGCTGCTAAGTTTAAGTAAATTTCCAAAGTCATGCAACTGGTAAATGACAGAATTGGGAATCTACTTCAGTTTTTTTGATTACTGGAATACAATCTACATAGAATCATGCCTAACAAACAAGTGGTGCTCAACAAATACATTTCTTTTTGGCTATACGTGAGATCTTAGTTCTTTGACCAGGGATCCAACCCGGGCACCTGGGGCAGTGGAAGCATGGAGGCCTAACCACTGGACTACCAGGGAATTATCTCAATAAATACTTTAAACTCTATGCATGAACAATGAAATCCATCTACTTAACCACTATGCACATACTAATATGACATCCCTGATTTCATTCCTAATGCTAATCATTCAGTTCAGTTCAGTTGCCCAGTTGTGTCCGACTATTTGCGACCCCATGAACCACAGCACACCAGGCCTCCCTGTCCATCACCAACTCCCGGAGTTCACTCAGACTCATGTCCATCGAGTCAGTGATGCCATCCAGCCATCTCATCCTCTGTCGTCCCCTTCTCCTCCTGCCCCCAATCCCTCCCAGCATCAGAGTCTTTCCAAATGAGTCAGCTCTTTGTATCAGGCAGCCAAAGTACTGGAGTTTCAGCTTAAACATCAGTCCTTCCAATGAACACCCAGGACTGATATCCTTTAGGATATGCTAATAATTAAGGTAACAAAATCTTCCTAATCACATGATCATGTGGCATTTCTCTTTTCAAAATGAATATATATGAGCTTATTATTCCACTGAATGTGTTTTTATAGGAATATTTATTTTGACTCTTTTAATTACAGAATTGACATAATATTAGGACAATACATACTTATGAAAGTGAACTAATTGTCATGTCTCCCTGTTTAGAATACATCAGAATATTTTTAATTCAACAGTGTAACAGACTTCTGTATAGAAACTAAACATGTCTATAAAAGGACATCTAGAGATATGCTAGAGTTAGTAGGGCTGGCGTACATGTATATATATATGTGTGTGTGTGTGTGTATACATATATATATATAATGTTAGAGAAAGAAAATACTACATATTCTCTAATGTTTGACCAAGATGCTTTAGTAGTCTCCAAAATAAATGAAAATAAACAATTATGCTCCACTTTATAATAATGCCCTTCCAAGTCATCCTATCATTCTCTTCCTCTAAGTTAAATTCATGCTCTGTAGATGTAATTTTAATTTAAAAATTGATATTAAGAAACTCTACACCCCTTGAAGGGTAAATATCACATTAGAATTTTCTATTAATGTAAATGTTCCTGTATTAAAAGGCTATGGCCAGCATACAAAAATTATTTACTTAGATTAGTAAAATTACCATTTTTCATTCTCTTTATCTTTAAAGGTAATTTACGTTCCAAGATGTGGCAGCTGTAATCCTTTCGAATTAGAAACAGTTTGGAAAGCTACTGATAGGTAAGACTTTCAATCCTCTTATGATTTTATACATCTTCTCCATGAAGGCATAACAAGATACCATCCCACAGTTTTCAAGACTTCGTTTCCCACCAGGGACCATTTTAAAATGGGAACAAACATGGGAACTAGGCAAAATTTATAAGCACACATTTAAAATTAAACCAGATCTCAAGTTTACTAGGAGTTAAGAGAAATTCATTCATTTTGTAAAGAAATTCAGTTATATTTCCCTTTGCAAATGCTGAAAGTCCATTCCCAATTTTACTCACCAGAGCAACCTGCTGATTTTATAGAATTGGTCTTCACTAGTTAGTTGGCTTACTTATTTATTTTTCTTTTTAGGGGAGTAGGTAGTGGGCAGAGTGTTATATACCTTAATTACCTTTTTATTAATATTCATTTTCCTCAGATATGTATTGTACTCTTTTATTTTATGAGCCAGTTGACATGGTATACTTTTCTGTATCATTTCTTTTTATTGAATTGTAATCTGTATTAGCAAGAACATTTTATTTTAAAGAAAAAGTGTTTCAAACTAAATACAAAGGAGTATAATAAGGACAGAGCCTAAGAGTTTACCACTAAGCTCTTCAGGTTAAAAATCTAGATGATCATTCGAGTGCAACTTTTAAAGGATGTTGATCAACATTTGCTTTCATTAGCTTTCATTTCTCTGAAAGTCTTACTCATACATGTATAATAAAGGCAATAATGTTTTTTATAATGTCATAAGATAACAAAAGGAATGCCACTCAAATCAGTACTCTAGCCTATTCAGCATAACGTTTCTCTAAGAGACAAACTGGCAAAGGGCACAGCTGTCCTCTGAAATATTAGCCTCAAAATCAAAGATGTGGCCTAAGGCAGAAACTTTCTTCTCCTGATAAACGTCCATATTCTCCTTTTCTCTTGGGCACACAGACAGACTACATTTCCCAGTCACAGTTTCCATTAGATGTGGTCATGTGACTGAGTTCTAGATAATGAAATGTGAAGGGTGACAAAAAGTGGTGTTTGACACTTTCAGTCTTCAGCCGGAAAACTTCCAACCCATGATTCTCAATCTCCTTCATCCACTGACTAAAAGAGAGAAGATTCAAATATGCGAGGATTCTAGTCCATTCGCTCCATGGAATATTATGAAGTCATAAAAACATTAAGAATTTTTAACCACATAAGCATATTAGATATGAGACCTTTGTCTCTCTGCACAGCCCTGGCCAGAGCATGTCTGTCCATGACCTTCCCAAACTCACTCCTCTCTTCTCGCAGTCACAGTTCATTGGACCAGAATTGGACATCCAATCTCAGAGATAATCGTATGTTCTCTCCCTCATGCATCTTTCTCTGTGTATGTGTGCGTTGACTTCTCTTTGAGAAATCTAGACCTAGAAACCTGTCAGCTAGGAAAGCAAAGATGCAAGCTCATTTTGAGTCAGAGCTGGAATTGCAGCATAATAGGGAAACAGGATTTAAAATCCTGAAAGATGATGCTGTGAAAGTGCTGCACTCAATATGCCAGCAAATTTGGAAAACTCAGCAGTGGCCACAGGACTGGAAAAGATCCGTTTTCATTCCAATGCCAAACAAAGGCAATGCCAAAGAATGCTTGAACTACTGCACAATTGCACTCATCTCACATGCTAGTAAAGTAATGCTCAAAATTCTCCAAGCCAGGCTTCAGCAATACGTGAACCATGAACTTCCAGATGTTCAAGCTGGTTTTAGAAAAGGCAGAGGAACCAGAGATCAAATTGCCAACATCCGCTGGATCATCGAAAAAGCAAGAGAGTTCCAGAAAAACGTCTACTTCTGCTTTATTGACTATGCCAAAGCCTTTGACAGTGTGGATCACAATAAACTGTGGAAAATTCTGAAAGAGATGGGAATACCACACCACCTGACCTGCCTCTTGAGAAACCTAATGCAGGTCAGGAAGCAACAGTTAGAACTGGACGTGGAACAACAGACTGGTTCCAAATAGGAAAAGGAGTATGTGAAGGCTGTATATTGTCACCCTGTTTATTTAGCTTATATGCAGAGTACATTATGAGAAACGTTGGGCTGGAAGAAGCACAAGCTGGAATCAAGATTGCTGGGAGAAAAATCAATAACCTCAGATATGCAGATGACACCATCGTTATGGCAGAAAGTGAAGAACTAAAGAGCCTCTTGATGAAAGAAAGAGGAGAGTGAAAAAGTTGGCTTAAAGCTCAACATTCAGAAAACGAAGATCATGGCATCTGGTCCCATCACTTCATGGCAAATAAGTGGGGAAATAGTGGCTGACTTTATTTTTCTGGGCTCCAAAATCACTGCAGATGGTGACTGCAGCCAGGAAATTAAAAGACACTTACTCCTTGGAAGGAAAGTTATGACCAACCTAGACAGCATATTTAAAAGCAGAGACATTACTTTTCAACAAAGGTCCATCTAGTCAAGGCTATGGTTTTTCCAGTGGTCATGTATGGACGTGAGAGTTGGACTATAAAGACAGCTGAGCACTGAAGAATTGATGCTTTTGAACTGTAGTGTTGGAGAAGACTCTTGAGAGTCCCTTGGACTGCAAGGAGATCCAACCAGTCCACCCTAAAGGAGATCAGTTCTGGGTGTTCATTGGAAGGGCTGATGTTGAAACTGAAACTCCAATACTTTGGCCACCTGATGCGAAGAGCTGACTCATTGGAAAAGGCCCTGATGCTGGGAAAGATTGGGGGCAGGAGGAGAAGGAGAGGACAGAGGATGAGATGGTTGGATGGCATCACCGGTTCAATGGACATGGGTTTGGGTGGACTCCGGGAGTTGGTGATGGACAGGGAGGCCTGGCGTGCTGCGGTTCATGGGGTCGCAAACAGTCGGACATGACTGAGCAACTGAACTGAATTGAACTGAATAGGGAAACAGATACAAAAACACCCCATCAAGAATGAAATCTGAGAATGGAGTGTGCATACAGGGAGAAACAGAGACCCCAGAAAAAAACAGAACAACGAGAAGACCTCCATCTGTCATTAGGCCTTGTTGCACTCACTGTCCTTTCCCTATGAGACTCTCCTGTATAATTTTTCAAAAACTCCTTTTTTACTAGATTTGATTTTTTAAAGCAGTTCTGTTCACAGTAACCAGATAATTTCTAAGGCAATAAGTGATTTTCCATGTTGGGAAACAAAACCCAGAATTCATGTATACATACATATACATATATACAGTACAACCAGAACTATGTGCTGCCCCCACCACACACAAGAAAGCAACAATTCCAGTTTCAAATCCCTATTGTGCAGAGATCTAACGCCAAAGAAATGTAAGGAAATCTTAATAGTTATTACCTTTGGGTGAGAGAATTTGTAGATATACTTTTGTTTCTGATTTCCTGTGTTTTCTCCTGTTTTTGAAATGAAGCTCTATTACTTCTATTTCTTGTATAAGATCCTTCATGATTTGGCCTCTGTAGACCCCTCTGCCTCACCACTGCTATTGTCTCCCATGCTCCCTAGGCTCTGGCCCTCCTATGTCATATACAGTTTCCCAAATGTGCCATTTGGTTTTCAGGCTCCTGTGCCCTTATCTAAGCCTTTTAGAAAGGACAATATCAGAAGAGCTGAGAAATGCCCAAGAATAGTGCAGATACGAAGAAAGGAAAGACAGAATAGAGCGTGAATACAGGAAGGATGAAGAGTGCAGGGGAATAGAAAGGAATAGAATAAGGAAGGAAATTTTATAGAAAAGTAGATGATGGGTAGCTATCTATGTGGAGAAGGCAATGGTACCCGACTCCAGTACTCTTGCCTGGAAAATCCCATGAATGGAGAAGCCTGGTAGGCTGCAGTCCATGGGGTCGCTAAGAGTCAGATATGACTAAGCGACTTCACTTTCACTTTTCACTTTCATGCACTGGAGAAGGAAATGGCAACCCACTCCAGTGTTCTTGCCTGGAGAATCCCAGGGACGGGGGAGCCTGGTGGGCTGCTGTCTATGGGGTCGCACACAGTCGGACACGACTGAAGCGAGTTAGCAGCAGCAGCAGCAGCAGCAGCTATCTATGCAAAAGTATGAGATCATTTGTTAGTTGTTTTGGGGGTCACTCTGGCCTCCATTGCTATAGGCTATCTAGCTATTAGTCAGCATTGATACACTAAATAGATTTAGTTTAGTGGTTGTTTTAGTCCATTTGGGCTACTATGACAAAATCCCACAGACTGGGTAGCTTATAAACAACAGAAATATGTTTCTCACAGTTGTAGAAGCTGGACATCCATGATCAGGGTACCAGCATGGTAGGATTCTGTGAAGGCTCCCTTCTGGGTTGCAGACTGCCAACTTCTTACTATGTCCTCACATGGCAGAAGGGGGTAGGGAGCATCCTGAGTTCTCTTTTATAAGAGCACTAATCCCATTAATAAATAATTTCACCCCTTGGGCATTATGTTTTACATGTGAATTTGGGGGCAATACAAACATTCAATCTATAACAGTGGTTTCCAAACCCAATTATGTTATCAACTGGAGAGTTATATAAATTAAACCCTCCAATGAAAGCTTAAGCAGAAAGGAATAGGAAAGGGGAAGGTAGGAGGGGAAAAAAGAAATTGCAAGAGTCTGAAGAGGGGTGGGTAAAGGGAGCAGGTAAGGAAACAATGGATTTTGTCTCACCGTTAATCAAAAAGAGTGTTTCTCAGCTGGGGACAAACGGTCCCACAGTGGACATTTGGTAATGTCGTGAACTCAAATGGACTGGAATGGGTGAATTTAACTCAGATGACCATTATATTTACTACTGTGGGCAGGAATTGCTCAGAAGAAATGGAGTAGCCATCATGGTCAACAAGAGAGTCCAAAATGCAGTACTTGGATGCAATCTCAAAAACGACAGAATTATCTCTGTTCGTTTCCAAGGCAAACCATTCAATATCACAGTAATCCAAGTCTATGCCCCAACCAGTAACGCTGAAGAAGCTGAAGTTGGATGGTTCTAAGAAGACCTACAAGACCTTGTAGACCTAACACCAAAAAAAGATGTCCTTTTCATTATAGGGGACTGGAATGCAAAAGTAGGAAGTAAAGAAACACCTGGAGTAACAGGAAAATTTGGCCTTGGAATACGGAATGAAGCAGGGCAAAGACTAATAGCGTTTTGCCAAGAAAATGCACTGGTCATAGCAAACACCCTCTTCCAACAACACAAGAGAAGACTCTACACATGGACATCACCAGATGGTCAATACCAAAATCAGATTGATTATATTCTTTGCAGCCAAAGATGGAGAAGCTCTATACAGTCAACAAAAACAAGACCGGGAGATGACTGTGGCTCAGATCATGAACTCCTTATTGCCAAATTCAGACTGAAATTGAAGAAAGTAGGGAAAACCACTAGACCATTCAGGTATGACCTAAATCAAATCCCTTATGATTATACAGTGGAAGTGAGAAATAGATTTAAGGGCCTAGATATGATAGATAGAGTGCCTGATGAACTATGGAATGAGATTTGTGACATTGTACAGGAGACAGGGATCAAGACCATCCCCATGGAAAAGAAATGCAAAAAAGCAAAATGGCTGTCTGGGGAGGCCTTACAAATAGCTGTGAAAAGAAGAGAAGTGATAAGTAAAGGAGAAAAGGAAAGATATAAGCATCTGAATGCAGAGTTCCAAAGAATAGGAAGAAGACATAAGAAAGCCTTCCTCAGCGATCAATACAAAGAAATGGAGGAAAACAACAGAATGGGAAAGACTAGAGATCTCTTCAAGAAAATTAGAGATACCAAGGGAACATTTCAGGCAAAGATGGGCTCGATAAAGGACAGAAATGGTATGGACCTAACAGAAGCAGAAGATGTGAAGAAGAGATGGCAAGAATACACAGAAGAACTGTACAAAAAAGATCTTCACGACCCAGATAATCACGATGGTGTGATCACTGACCTAGAGCCAGACATCCTGGAATGTGAACTCAAGTGGGCCTTAGAAAGCATCACTACGAACAAAGCTAGTGGAGGTGATGGAATTCCAGTTGAGCTCTTTCAAATTCTGAAAGATGATGCTGTGAAAGTACTGCACTCAATATGCCAGCAAATTTGGAAAACTCAGCAGTGGCCACAGGACTGGAAAAGGTCCATTTTCATTCCAATCCCAAAGAAAGGCAATGCCAAAGAATGTTCAAACTACTGCACAATTGCACTCATCTCACATGCTCAAAATTCTCCAAGCCAGGCTTCAGCAATGTGTGAACTGTGAACTTCCTGATGTTCAAGCTGGTTTTAGAAAAGGCAGAGGAACCAGAGATCAAATTGCCAACATCCGCTGGATCATGGAAAAAGCAAGAGAGTTCCAGAAAAACATCTATTTCTGCTTTATTTACTATGCCAAAGCCTTTGACTGTGTGGATCACAGTAAACTTTGGACAATTCTGAAAGAGATGGGAATACCACACCACCTGACCTGCCTCTTGAGAAACCTGTATACAGGTCAGGAAGCAACAGTTAGAACTGGACATGGAACAACAGACTGGTTCCAAATAGGAAAAGGAGTATGTGAAGTCTGTATATTGTCACCCTGCTTATTTAACTTATATGCAGAGTACATCATGAGAAACGCTGGACTGGAAGAAGCATAAGCTGGAATCAAGATTGCTGGGAGAAAAATCAATAACCTCAGATATGCAGATGACACCACCCTTATGGCAGAAAGTGAAGAGGAACTCAAAAGCCTCTTGATGAAGGTGAAAGTGGAGAGTGAAAAAGTTGGCTTAAAGCTCAACATTCAGAAAACGAAGATCATGGCATCCGGTCCCATCACTTCATGGGAAATAGATGGGGAAACAGTGGAAACAGTTTCAGACTTTATTTTTGGGGGCTCCAAAATCACTGCAGATGGTGACTGCAGCCATGAGATTAAAAGACGCTTACTCCTTGGAAGGAAAATTATGACCAACCTAGATACCATATTAAAAAGCAGAGATATTACTTTGCCCACAAAAGTCCGTCTAGTCAAGGCTATGGTTTTTCCTGTGGTCATGTATGGATGTGAGTGTTGGACTGTGAAGAAGGCTGAGCGCCGAAGAATTGATGCTTTTGAACTGTGGTGTTGGAGAAGACTCTTGAGAGTCCCTTGGACTGCAAGGAGATCCAACCAGTCCATTCTGAAGGAGAGCAGCCCTGGGATTTCTTTGGAAGGAATGATGCTAAGGCTGAAACTCCAGTACTTTGGCCACCTCATGCGAAGAGTTGACTCATTGGAAAAGACTCTGATGCTGGGAGGGATTGGGGGCAGGAGGAGAAGGGGACGACAGAGGATGAGATGGCTGGATGGCATCACTGACTCGATGGACGTGAGTCTGAGTGAACTCCGGGTGTTGGTGATGGACAGGGAGGCCTGGCGTGCTGCGATTCATGGGGTCGCAAAGAGTCGGACATGACTGAGCGACTTAACTGAATTGGGGACATTTTTGGTTGTCACGACTGAGGAGAGGGCACTCCTGGCATCTGGGGGCGGGTAGACGTCAGGGATGCTCCTATACAGCCTCTAGTGCACAGCACAGCCCCCACAGTAATGAATCATCCAGGCTGAAATATCAACAGGGCCAAGGTTGAGCAATCTTAGTCAAAAACTATTTCTCCATTTGGAACATGCAGTTTTGAAGTATTCAGTGTCCCTATGGGAGGAAATCTGTCATTCTTTAAAGACTTGCAGAGAAAGATTTTCTTGCCAGAAACTCGTGATCTTATCTTCCTCCCCAAGCTCACAGCTGTTCCTCCCTTGAGACTGTTTGCACCTGGGATTGTTCTAGTATCCAAACAAATATCCTGAACTGTAGGGCCAGAGAACATACAGGACTCACTCAAAATTACCTCCAACATTTACCCTGCTGACCAAACAAGAAAATCTTTATAAAAGCTGGAGAATAGAAAGCATTTTCCACTTTCCATTTTTAAATTGCTTTTCAAATTGTACCCCTCTTGAACCTGTCATGAGGCATAAATCCAAAACCTGAACTACTTATTAAAACATGCACAATATATAATAATCACAGCAACTGAAACATTAACTCCCCTCAGGTTATACCGCCTAAGAAACAGTCAAACTCAGCTTTGTGCCATGCTCTAAACTCAGTGATTATATTCCCATTTGAGCATAAGAGACTTTTTGGAAATCAGGTCTTCCTTCCACAGAAATACTCTCTGCTTGGTTCCCTGCTGAGTGGATTAAAGAATGCAAACGAGAAACTCATTGGTTCACTTTAATTATTCAGGGACAACACAGAAAGATAAACAAGGTGAAACTAACTTCAAGAGTATAATGATTTCATGTACTTCTTCGACCTCTAAATATACATCTCCATTTGGCAAATATATTATTAAACCTGAGCCTATTTTCTCTGCATCGTTGTCAATACTCAGAAAAAAATCATCATGAATTTACAGGATGCGATACAGAAGTGCTGGTTGGAACTTAAACCCAAAACAGATTTGTGTTTTTACCTTTGAACAAGAAACTCAAAATGAAGTTATGTTTATTTCACAATTAGAAAATGACAATATGAAAGAAAATATTGCAAGTACTGCAGCTTTACAACATGACCCAAGGCAAGATAAATTTCTGCATAGGTGTTACATGTTGAATCTGTCTCTAGGATGGGATTTGTTCTTAAATTCATCTATTCAACCAACTTTTACTGAATACCTATTGTGTATCAGACAAAACAGAAACATATACTAGTCTTGCACTGGCCTAAGAATGCCTTCTTGACTATACTTGCCTGCCATTACTGCTCCCCTCTGACACACAGGGATATATAGTGTTTTATTCATTTCATCTTGGCTAATGGAAATTCTGGAAGGAATCATGATTTCTCAACTTAAATTTATCTGACTTTTGGGGGGACTTCATCTACAATGCAATTAATTAGAATCTAACTAACTGGAAATCTTAATAGAATAGCATTCTTTCAGTAAAGGAACAAATGACAAGAAGGCAAACCATAGAACAACAGAGTTAATAAAGCCAGAAACAACTTCAAATATCATTTAACTTTATTCTCTCAACTGATTGTTGAGTAAAATGAGGTTGGGAGAAGAAAGAGACATTAACAAGGTCATACATCCATTTCACTGCAGAACCGGACTTGTACTCATGATTTCTAACTCTAAATTCAGTGCTTTTTCAACTAGTCACAAGAGACCATCCAAAATTTTCAAAGTATATCCAGAGACATTTGGCTCTGTCTACAATATCTTTTACATCTAGAGTACTATACAATAAAAAAAATTATGTTCACAATGACAACCCTCACTTACTGTAAGATTTTCATTTATAAGAGATTAAATTATGATCATTTGGATTAAAATGGAAAGTAGATTCACGTTTAAGAATAATTTTGAATAAGACTGGTAATCTTTCAAAAGTTCTATTTAGCCTTAAGCTAACTACCAAATCCAATTAACCAGAACCCTCAGTTTTCTGGATTTTTAGACTCATCAAGATTTTAATATAAGTAGAATAAAACTGAGATTATGTCTCCAGGCAGGGAAATTTAACTGAACTATAAATATTCACCAAAAGACAAAAAGAAATGACTTGCAGTTCTTTATATTCCAGAGACAAGCTGTTATAGTACAAAGAGTATTGGATTGGTTGCATGGAGACTTGCATTCTAACTCCAAATCTTATAAACTGCCATAAAGAAATACTAGTAAAATTTCCCAAGACCCAGTTTCATTATCTTTAAACTGGACATTATTTCTATTGTACAATTCCTAGGGTTGTTTACAGTTTAAAATGAGATAATGAATGAAAGGACTTTAGATAATAGAAAATCAGACATAATTATATATATATATATGCCTACATGTGCACACACATATGCACATATATACAATATGTTATCTAAAATCTGAATCTTTTGAGTATTACAAATAAGGAAAGTATTTAGCTACAAGCATATCTAATAAAAAGCAACCAGCCATACTGTTATAAAAGTGTGTAAGTTAATGACACTATTCAGTATGGTAACTGACAAATTTGAAAGATCTGACTTCATAGACCAAAACCAACCCAAGTATTTAGTTGAAAGGTTGAATGGTGGGGAAATAGCAGATTGCAAAGATTTTATTTGTAAAGAAAAGCAATTTACTTAGGAGGCTTATATAATGCCACAAAAGGAATGAATCAATGATATCTGTGTTTTTATATTGTACTTGATATTTTGCTAGTTCAGTAGGAAATAGTCATAAGTTAGCATTTATGTTATCAGCGAAGCCCTATGCATACATGTCACTATTGAATATCCTCATCAACAACAGGGGCTGCCTAGTGTTTTGTGTGTGCCAGATGGAGACCAGAAGTTTGAATTATAATCTTGGAGTGGCCAATAATATCTGCTTGCCCTTGGAAATATGACTTATATTCAAGAGTCAACTTTAAATAAGTGTGGTATTCATATAATACCTCCTTCCAGTATGGGATTAGCAGACAAACTTCTCAGACCTAAAGGATGAATTGTTCCCCAAAGGCAGTGTCATTCCCAGTTGTATGAGACTTGGTAACCCCGGAAGCCTGTACCATTGTAGGATCATGCAGTTTTCTTCAGCATTATGTGAGCATCTCTGCAAGTTTCCATATTCTTTACCATTAAGGAAACTTAATCTCTAACTTGATCTGTAGGTTTCTTTCTGTCAATCACATCACCATCTTGGTGACTATTGTGTACCTACTTATTAAATGTAGTTCCTTCCATTTTGTTTTTCCTCCTTCCAATTTATATGAATGCTTTGCCCAGATTCAGCTTCTTTTCAATCGACTATTCCATTTCAAAACAGTACTCTACCTTCTATTTCTCTTTTCTTACATCTTCCCAGTTCTTAAAACCTATTGTCTTGCTTCAATCTTGTCACTATACTGAAATCAGCTGCTTAAAAATCAAGAAGCCTGTAATGGACAGAATCAATGGTGTTTTCTCATCCATATCCTATTTAATTCCTCTGAGGTACTTGGAAATCATGATCACTATCTCCTTGAAATTTTCTTCTCTCTGTTCTGTTCCATTCTAAGATTACTCCTCAAACACCAGTGCTGGCTTTCTTTCCTTCGTGGACTCTTAAAATGTGTTTCCATGGGTTTCGTTTACTGTCGTCTTCTTATACTAAACACTCCTGTAGGTTTTATAGTATTTCCTCCATCATTCATGGAAATTTAATTATTATTAATACATTGATAAAATTCTTAATAATCCATGTCTATCATGAACTGGATTCATTATATACTAACTGGTGACCTTGTGGTACCTTGTTCAACTTCTATAAACCTCAGTTTTAAAAACCTTAAGTTGGAATTAATGTGATGATGGCTTGGCACAATAATTGACATATAGTATAAGCATTCGGTAAGTAGTAGGAGAAAAACACTTTCCATTTTTCTTCCTTTTCTGGAACACAGATCCATATTTGCAACTACTTATTAGATACTGGACATCTCAAACTGGATGTCCTGCATACACGTTTCCAAAATAAAACTCACTGTTGGCTTCTACAAACTACTGTTTCTGATTTCAGAAACCTACTCCATCTGGAGTTTCTTGCTCAGTTTCTCTATCAGTCTGTCCATATACCCTACAAAAATTTTGTTGAACTATATAAACCAAGAACGAAGGAGTCAAAGTGAAAAAAAAGGCACAGTCCTTTACTCGAGATGCAACAGGGAATAAAGACAAGTAAATAAAGTATCTCCAGGGCAAATGTACAATGGAGGAAGATCTCCACAGACAAACGAACAGGGTGTTATGAGACCACAGATAAGGGGAAATACTATGAAAGCTGTTGTAGGGAAGTGAAGGCAAGTAAAGGAAGACTTTTAAGAGGTATCTTGGTCCCCTGTCCACAATTTATACAATATTAGTAGCTTCAATATAATTAATATTTTAGGGTAAAGGCTCTCCCCTCACTAGAATGTCAGCTTCATGAAGACAGAGATTTTGTCTGATTTTTTCTTTGATGTAGCCCCAGCAACTAGAATAGTGGATGGTACATGGTAGACACTCAATAAATATTTCTCAAAACTTCTTAAAACTTATCTATGTTAGAATTAATTCATCATAGTGTTTGCAATGAACTGTTTTTCATTTAAAATATTCACATTGTACACATTCTTATACCCTCAGATATCACACCAAAAAATTAACAAAATGGCAAAGCAGATGTTATTGTTTATTTGCTTATTTGTTTGCCAAAGGGGGCAATTCTTTTTGAGCTTTCCTCTTCTTTAAATGGAATCCTCAGTACTACATTTTCACCATTCTTGCTGAGACATTTCAAAGACCTTAGGACTTAACCTGATCTTATCTTTTGGTTTTAAAGCTACAAACTTTTTGTCTTGTGGAATTAATAAAGAAGCAGCTGGATTTTCCCAAAGGGAAATGTTTAACAGAACATCTTTGATACACACACACACACACATGCACCTCTCTGTAAAAAATAAGAACTGTTGACAGGAAAATAATTTTTTGCTACCTCAAATATATTTCATAATTTTAGTAAAATATAAGGGACAAATCCTGAAAGATGATGCTGTGAAAGTGCTGCACTCAATATGCCAGCAAATTTGGAAAAGTCAGCAGTGGCCACAGGACTGGAAAAGGTCAGTTTTCATTCCAATCCCAAAGAAAGGCAATGCCAAAGAATGCTCAAACTACTGCACAATTGCAATCATCTCACAGGCTAGTAAAGTAATGCTCAAAATTCTCCAAGCCAGGCTTCAGCAATACATGAACTGTGAACTTCCAGATGTTCAAGCTGGTCTTAGAAAGGGCAGAGGAACCAGAGATCAAATTGCCAACATCCGCTGGATCATCAAAAAAGCAAGAGAGTTCCAGAAAAACATCTATTTCTGCTTTATTGACTATGCCAAAGCCTTTGACTGTGTGGATCACAATAAACTGTGGACAATTCTGAAAGAGATGGGAATACCAGACCACTTGATCTGCCGCTTGAGAAATCTGTATGCAGGTCAGGAAGCAACAGTTAGAACTGGACATGGAACAACAGACTGGTTCCAAATAGGAAAAGGAGTACGTCAAGGCTGTATATTGTCACCCGGCTTATTTAACTTCTATGCAGAGTACGTCATGAGAAATGCTGGACTGGAAGAAGCACAAGTTGGAATTAAGATTGCCGGGAGAAATAACAATAACCTCAGATATGCAGATGACACCACCCTTATGGCAGAAAGTGAAGAGGAACTCAAAAGCCTCTTGATGAAAGTGAAAGAGGAGAGTGAAAAAGTTGGCTTAAAGCTCAACATTCAGAAAACTAGGATCATGGTACCTGGTCCCATCACTCATGGCAAATAGATGGGGAAACAGTGGGAACAGTGGCTGACTTTATTTTTCTGGGCTCCAAAATCACTGCAGATGGTGACTGCAGCCATGAAATTAAAAGATGCTTACTCCTTGGAAGGAAAGTTATGACCAACCTAGATAGCATATTCAAAAGCAGAGACATTACTTTGCCAACAAAGATTCGTCTAGTCAAGGCTATGGTTTTTCCTGTGGTCATGGGTGGATGTGAGAGTTGGACTGTGAAGAAGGCTGAGCACCGAAGAATTGATGCTTTTGAATTGTGGTGTTGGAGAAGACTCTTGCAAGTCCCTTGGACTGCAAGGAGATCCAACCAGTCCATTCTGAAGGAGATCAGCCCTGGGATTTCTTCAGAAGGAATGATGCTAAAGCTGAAACTCCAGTACTTTGGCCACCTCATGTGAAGAGTTGACTCATTGGAAAAGACTCTGATGCTGGGAGGGATTGGGGGCAGGAGGAGAAGGGGATGACAGAGGATGAGATGGCTGGATGGCATCACCAACTCGATGGACGTGAGTCTGGGTGAACTCCGGGTGTTGGTGATGGACAGGGAGGCCTGGCGTGCTGCGATTCATGGGGTCGCAGACAGTCGGACACGACTGAGTGACTGAACTGTCCTGAACTGAGTAAGGGACAAGCGTCTATTAACTCGACATGGTAATGAAAATAATTATTATGATTAACTGGATAAGTAACTTTGTAATCAATGAGTTGTTAAGAACTAGCTCCTTTCTGGATCAAAACCAGATATTTCTGTTTTAAATATATAACCCAGGATAGGGAAGTATATATGAATGATGAGGGAGGGCAGAAAGGTTAGTACAGAGATGCCTCTAAAATGTATTTTTTGTTTGCTATAGTTATATATTTCCCCAATCAATTCATTATGTCAAAATTCCCTAAAAACATCTGTTTATGTTCACATTTGGACTACTAAATAAATCTCCATATTAAAACCAGGTTTCATCTCACCTATGGTGAAATTTCCTTTCTTTATAAAACGAAACACATGTTTGCCTGTGGTTTTAATTTTGAATTGAAACCATAAATAGTCAATTCAAAAGCATTTTTAAAAGTAATACCACCACCAAAGTGACTAGAGACTGTATCACAATAATCTCCAAAATACTGCTCTTCACTGCCCAAGCACAATAGACTACTATAGATATATTTTTTATTCTCAATATGTAAATATATTTTAACGGCTACAGAGTTTTCATTCATGTAAATTTAGCATCTTCCACATCCATCATTTGGTGTAGGCTGAAAAGCTTGGTTGACTCCTGTTCATCTGTAATAAACAGGATTTATAGGTCATAGATTAGTTTCCACGAGTCTTTTCCTGTCTTAAAAAGAATCTTTAAATCTGTGGCTGAAGATAAATTTTGCTAACCCCAGTGCTGTTAAAGGATTAAAGCACGCAATATTGTTGGATCTAAGCACTGAATATGTACATTCTGAGCTTTTTTTTTTTTCTCTAGTCATTATTAAAGGAAAAAAAAAAAAAGGTCTCTGAATCTATTTTTCCAGAGCGAATGTCCTAAGGTGGGGGGGGTAACTACTTCTAAATGTTAGGTAGATTTTAATGGTACTATAAAATAAAGAAAGTTAACTACCACTAGAAACCTTACATTTATGGGTTAATATTTAAAGAGTGCTATCCCATAGATATTTAAATCACGGCCATCACCACTAATGAATGATTCTTCCAAATGATTATTTCCCCAAGAGAGACACTAGCTCTGTAAGTCTGCTAACAAGCATTGGTCATGTAAATTTCTTTTCTCTTTCCATTCCTTGTCAACATTTCCTCCGCCAATGGCACTGGCTCTTCTTTTGTAAAAATAACCTTTTGGCTCCCCTGAGTTGTCACACTGGCCTAAAGCCAGCAAGGGCGGTTAGCCACATAACAAGCTACAGCCATCTGTCAGAATATGCTAAAAATCAATGAGGATAGTTGGTATCCATTCTTCTGGCTAGGCCTGACTCCTCCACACAATTCTGATTTGTCATTGTGAGTTGGAGTGGTTATGTTAATATCAATTCCAAGTTCTCCCTAGTATTGAATATCATGGCAAAATCTTTCAGCAAGATTCATTTTGGTGACTGGTTTAGGGAGTCTACAGTAAGCCACTTGGCCAGATGGAAGAAATAGATGCTCCAACATGACTCCAAAATTGTTCTAAGAGCAAATGTAGTAAACACGAGTGATTTCAGCTCCATAGCAACCAGCTAGACATATCATTTAACTAAAGGCCAATATCTGACAAGTTTTCAACCTCCACTGTTGACAACTCCACCTCCCAGAAGGTAGAGAAAATGATAAGGAGAATTGCTTCTCTCACTGACTAGAAAAGAAAAATTGGTGAACTGAAGGTGACAGAAACTTTTAGGGAAAGCAACCATTTTATCTGAAAGTCCATAAGTACTCTATAAAGCAAAATCCTAGACTTCAGGAAAGTGGTTTTCTACAGTGAAGTAGGTATGAGTCCATGCCCGGAGACAGTGAAAAAAAGATGAATAAAGAGCTGGGGAGATCTGCTGGCTATTGAAATCAGGGTGCCTCGACTGGGTGCTCTCCCACCTATATTTCTAAAGAACATGTATTGAAAAGAAGGGATGAAAATCAAGGCTAAATAAATATAAGAAGGCGTGGTTAAAAAATGCCAAAAAGAATCACACCTGAAATGACCCTAAAGGTTGAAAAAACCTGCCAAAGGTAACAGAATAATCTTTAAAAAAAAATATGTTTAGAACAAGAAGAGCAAGGATAGGCTAGACATGCAACTCATGGAATGGTATCAAATGAGTGATCGTATCTTTTTTTGTGAAAAAGAATGATTCTAACCTAAAAAGGGAGCTTCCCTCATAGCTCAGCTGGTAAAGAATCTGCCTGCAATGCAGGAAATCCCAGTCTGATTCCTGAGAAGGGAAGATCCACTGGAGAAGGGATAGGCTACGTACTCCAGTATTCTTGGGTTTCCCTGGTGGCTCAGCTGGTAAAGAATCCGCATACAATGTGGGAGATCTGAGTTCAACCCCTGGGTTGGTAAGATCCCCTGGAGAAGGGAAAGGCTACCCATTCCAGTATTCTGGCCTGGAGAATTCCATGGACTGTATAGTCCATGAGGTCGCAAAGAGTTGGACACGACTAAGCGACTTTCACTTTCACTCAACCTAAAAGGGTAATCAATATCGTAGCCATAAATTGAAGCCTAATATAGGCAAGGTGCCCATAAGAAGGCACTCAACTGTTCTAAATGAATTGAAATTACATTCCAGAGTGGTGAGAGGTCCTGTGGTTAGATGGCCTAGTCATAGTTGTTAACGTTTTGGGATTGTGGTATGGGTGACATGTGTCAGAAGACTGGAGACCCTAATATGAGCTTTGGTTTTGAAAAGGGACACAAAGCACATGGGCTCCTTAGGTTAGACAAGGGACATCATACTGATTGAGTGCAAAATCCTGAAACAGGTTATTAAAAAGAGGATTTGTAAGCACTTCAAAAAAGTAGTAACCATCAGAAGGCAGCATAAATTCTTTAAGAACAAGTCATGTTAGACAAACCTCATTTCATTTCTATTTTTGATTATGATTACTGGCTTGGCAGATGAGTAAAAATGTAAGCACTCTGTATCTGGGTATCAGCAAGGCATTTGACAAGGTCTTTCATGATATGTCTGTGAACAAGATAGAGAAATGTAGAATGCTGCCTGATGGATAAATGTCAACCTGCAGGGAGATTTCCAGTGGCATGCCACTGAGCTCTGACCTTGATCTTGTCCTATATAACATTTTTATTAATGATTTACAGTCATATGAGTGAAGTAAGTCAGAAAGAGAAGGCAAAATATTGTATGACATCACAATTATTTGTGAAAGTTTAGAAGAAATGAAACAAATGAACTTACGAAACAGAAAGAGACTCACAGACTTAGAGAACAAACTTATGGTTGCCAGAGAAGGATAGAGGGAAGGGATGGTAAGGGAGTTTGGGGTGGAAATGTACACACTACTATATTTGAAATGGATAGCCAACAAAGACCTCCTGCCTAGCACATGGAACTCTGCTCAATGTTATGTGGCAGCCTGGATGGGAGGGGCGTTTAGGGGAGAATGGATACAGGTATATGTATGGCTGGGTCCCTTCACTGTTCACCTGAAACTATCACAGCATTGTTAATTGGCTATGGGTACATGCTAGGTCACTTCAGTTGTGTCTGACTCTATGTGACCCCATGGACTGTAGCCCACCACGCTCCTCTGTCCATGGGATTCTCCAGGCAAGAATACTGGAGTTGGTTGCCGTGCCCTCCTTCAGGGCATCTTTGCAACCCAGGGATGGAACCAACCCACGTCTCCGGCATTGGCAGTCTGATTCTTTACAACTAGTACCACCTGGGAAGCCCTTATACAAAATAATTTTTTTTTTTAAAAAGAGCAAGGCATATCTAACAAACCTACAAATGACACAGTAATGAATGTAGTACAGCGCAAATACTTTCTATGGCAGAATTAGAATTCAGCTACATCTCCACGGGTTAACAAGATGAAATCCAATTAGGCTAAATCGAAGCTCTAAACCTATTTTCCATCTATATCCTTTCCATCCCAAACACACAATTTACAAAACCTACCAACTATGTAATAATTATAAAATAAATGAAATGTGGCTTAGCCTTAGAACTCGTTTAAAAGTTCTGAGTTGAGTTAAATAGTGTTTTTGGTGTGTATCAGTAGTGTTATGTGTTCACTAAAAATGCAGACATTGGTTTAAAGAACATTAAGAGAAATACTGGGTTGGACAAAACGTTCATTTGGGTTTTTTCCATAAGATGTTATGGAACCCAATATTTACTTAGAATAGGGGAGACAACTGATTATTTGCCATAATGCAAATTCCTGAATGAGTCAATCAAATTGCTTGTCTGCTGAGCGTTCCATCTACCATACATCGGATCTGCTCCCAGCCTGTGCTCAATGACATCCATAGGTGTCCAGGCTATTGCTTTTTTAATCATATGACCTTCCTCTCCCCTCAGCCTCAGCTGACTGAAAGAATAACTGACAGGGCTTGCCAAGAAACATAAACACTGCCTGGTACAAAAGGGATGAATTGGGCTAATCAAATGCACTCTTCTTGGTTTTTCTAAATATATTTTAAAAAGTACTTATGTATTTGGCTGTGCCAGGTCTTAGTTGGGACACATGGGATCTTTGATCTCAGCTGCAGCATATCGGAATCTAGCTCCCAGACCAGGGGTGGAACCCCAGGCCCCTTGCATTGAGAGCCTGGAGTCTTAGCCACTGGACCACCAGGAAAGTCCCTCTCTTAGGTTTTTAAACCTAAGGCTAGCAGGAGAATTAGGCAGGTAGCAATGGAATAGGCACTGAAGGGAGAAAGTGCAAGGTGCTGGGAGGTACACTTGGAGTCACGTGGTGTGATGAAAACCTGACTTGGCTATGAGAAAGTAGAAACTATGTGGTAGACCAAAGAAATACTGAGCTGACAATAAGCTACTGGACAAAGAAAAAGATAAAGAGTGGCAACACTACAGAGAATTGCCGAGTCATATTAGTGCCAGAGATCTATAGGCCTTACCCTTCCTTGTGTATTGACCAGTATTTCCTGGCAATAGTCTTAGAAAGATATTCTCAATTGTTTGAGGCAGTTTGAATAACCACTGCTCCTTTCAATCAAAGAGCCAGGATGGAGGATTTGAAATCAGTTAATGTGAGGAGCAGGTGGAGGGATGGGGGAAACATTTAGCTCTATGTAGAGAAGACTCAGGATCAGTGAAGGGCTGTTAGATGTGAGAGGGGTTTTATTTATTTTGTGAGATCCCAGAACTAGGTCTGGAAGGAATGGGTAGAGTTAAGGGGTGGGAGATTTGTGTTCATTAAGAATCTTCCAGTAGTTGTCTGACATGAAATGGAATGCCTGAGGAATGAGCTAATGTCTTATTCTGGAGATATTTAGGGAGAGGCAGGTAACCACACAATAGGGATGGCAATATTACCTTTGAATTCTATAATGCTTCACAATGCACACTCTGTTACACTGGCTTGATCCTCCTAACAATCTGTTGAGATGGGCATTTTTATATTCATGTTTACAGATGTGGAAGCTGAGGCTCAGAGAGCTGTCATACAGCTCTTAATTAAGTACCAGGGCACTCGCAGAGTTACCTTCTATTGACTGCATGTGAAATGAACATTATAAAGGATATATTTGGAAAATCCTAGCTGATCAAGCTGATAGGGTTTCTAGGTTTTTAAAAATTCATCTTTGTGATGCTGAATATATTTTCAAATGCACAAAAAAGGTACTCTCTCTGCTCATTCTCGTATGAAAACTTATGTTCTTCTCTGCGTCTTATGGAACTGAGACCAATTAATACATTCCTTGCATAGATACAGAAGGTCCGTGGGTGCAGTTTGTACAAACATGCCTAGATGTACATTTCAAACAAGATTAGTTTTCTCTCTCCATTTGCCTGAGCCCATTCCCCACCCTCCTTCCAGATTTCCTGTTATTTGGCTTCTTAGATGAAAGAAGTATGTTTGCTTATCAAGACTGCTAGTTAACCAAATGGGCCCACTGCTTTCTTAGCTATCGCTAAGCCCTGCAAAGGAATTAAAAGAGTGAGTAAATCACCACCATTAGTGAAAACTCCTTGAAGATAAACATTGTTCTCTGCTTTTCTCACTTAATTCACTTCCTCCCTTTAAAAAAAAAGAAAAAGAAATGCTACGCTATACAAACCCACTCACTAGTACCCCCAGGTGCTTACTGCTATATTATCTCTTGGAAGAGATCAGTAATATCACTTTTTGAAGCTATTTAATCTAGTTAGTGATGGATGATATAGAGTTTCCTGGATGTGGGCCATAGTGTTTTCAGGTTGTTGTTGGTGGCATATTTCTGATGCTCTGGCTGGCATTTAAGTTAATATGCTGCTAAGGAGAAACAATAATTTTAAAATGTGAGTTTATTAGTCCTCCCCTTTCCATTCCAATTCTCAGATTATTGGGATAGAAGTTGATCAGAGGTGACACCAGACATTGCTTGTCAATTAACACCTTATACCCAGTGTTTACATGCAAGTGTGTTTAGAAAAAGCTTTGCTGGTAGACCTAAATAAGACACATAAGACAAAGGGAAGTCCTTGAGTTTGACAACAGAATACTATGCCTTATTAGGCAATATTTTTCTACAACAATAGAAAGTTGTAATTTCTGGCTTAAGATAGAGTACCTAGAAATAATGAATAATTTCTCAGTTAATCACATCGAGTGCTGAAATCTATTATGATCAAGGCATCTAGAACTATGGAGGAGTAGAACTTTAATCACCTGACAAAGATTTGAGGAGGAATTTGGAAACTTAAATATATCAAGCAACAGAAACACAGAGGCAAATTTTTGATCAAAAGATCAAACTCCACCCTAATGGCAGAATCAAGTTTTGAAAATTACACATATGGACTTCTGATGGAACAAATCCATTTTCAAAATGTTTGAAGGCAACTTAGTCAAAAAGATTTTAAATAAAATATGAACTATTGCTTTTCCTCCAATTTTACTTGGATTTCCCTGTAATATTGCAGGATCTTAAAACAAGGGACAACTCTTGAGGATACAATGACAATTTAGGTAATTGCTTGGTTTCATATGCTCTTGTGGGTGTCTGCCTATGGGGTGTTTATGCATCTATGGTTTCCTCTTCACAGGGGCATCTGCTTTGTTTGGTCTGTGTCTATGGGTGTGCCTGGATCTAGATGGGTGTGCCTGCGTGTGTCTCCAGGCTTGTGGAGGGGGTCTGCCTTTTTGCCCAGGCGTCTGGGTGCGTATCTATGTATTTGTGCATCTCTGCAGCTGTCTACGATGTGTTTTTGCCCTCAGTGGAATCATCCTGTGCCAATGTTTAAGTTTAGTGGGATCAATCATAGCTCAAGTACCTGGTCTCCAATGGTATGTTGCTATTCAAGACCCAGCTGTTATGCAGATGAACCGAATCCTGGGTACTGGTTGGGGGAGCTGGAGCGGCTGGGCTGGGCTGGCTGCGGGTAGTCATTGATCTCCTCTGAAGAGAGTCAGCCGCTGGGGGTGGCTTCCTGGCACAGGTGCAGGCGTGCGGAGGCGGCGGCGGCGGCGGGAGGGGTCTGAAGGTGAACTGGTTGTGTGGGCTGCTCTGCATGTCTAAAGAGGAGAGAAGAAAAACACAAAATAGAGACTGACTCTCTCACTAGGCAGTCAGGAAAACACAGCACGTCAGACTTCTGAGGATTTCCCAATAACATAACCCGTGGGATGGGGTGGGGGTGGGCGGGAGAGTTGGAAGTTCAGTTTCTCTGTAAAAATGTCACTTAACGTACAAAAACACGTGCAGTGAGCTTCTGAAATGTAAGACATTCACAGTCGCATTTACATGTAAATTCATCAGGGCTATAGCAGCTCTAAAGTAAACGAGGCCGCCTCACACAATTTGTCAGAGTTTCTGCTACTGAACAAATAAATTATCAACGAGACACTGAGTTACAGAACAGAAGTGAGCCGATTTCCATCACTTGCAAAAGTCTCACTTTGGAAAATACCAGTGAAAGGCACAAATTTGTTGCAAGGAAAATCAGTCGACACTTAAAAGTATAAGGCCACCTTCTGGCTTTCCTCAGGAAAGGATGCTAGCCTGCCTGCATGGGAGCAAAACCAAACTTCAGAAAAACAGCTCAGAAGTGTGTAACTCAACTGCGGGGGAGTAATATCTTGGCCAGTTCCCCTTCTCCCCAACTCAGTGCTTCTTATAAAAGGGAGGCTAGAAGGAGTTTGTTCAGGGTGTTAGACATTTCTACGGCTGTGCAAAACACAGTCCATACCTCTCCCCTCTTTGCCACACCTTTCTAGAAGCTCAGCGATATTAGCTGCAGCTGAGACAGCAAGGAAACTATTTTTTTATGCCTGTTTGCAGAGGAGGCATCCTGGGACAGCGGTCCTCAGACCTTCTTTATTATTATTGTTTGGTATTTTTCTGCCATTTTCCTGGCAGGCAGACATATACAGTAAGTTAGAATTTGGCCCATGCGAAATACCCCAATTAAACCCTTTGAAAAGAAATCACTATTGTAGTTGATAGCCACATCTCTTTCACGGGAAAAACATAATAGATGTCAAGCAATTTCTTGTAACACCAGCATGTTGCCGATAAACTTTGTAGACAGCATGGCTTTGTCCCACCTCCCAAATGACTGAGACTTGAAAAGCAGAAAAATGCCAGAGGCTTTCCATGTCTAGCAAAGGACTCAGCTGGTTTGTGCTGAGACTCACTTTGCAGTGGTTGATCAGAGGGGGGAAAAATCACTTTCTTCAATCCTTCCACCTCAGACTTGAACTGTGAAGACACTGGCATCATTTTCATACTTTATTTATTTTTTTTTCATTTTCATACTTTAAAATGATACTAGCGCCTCAAGAGCATGACAGATTTTCGGCAGTGTTTTCTACTACAGGTGGTTCTCCCTTTAAATAAACTTGCTATATGAAAAATGGAATTGTATATAGGGAATTGTATATAGGGAATTGTATCCAATTGTATATTGGATAGGGAGTGGTGATCATTCATTTTACATGAAGCATTCTTGTAGAAAGTCAGCTACCCTTGTATATTTAAAAGGAACTAAAATGCTTCATGAATTTTCTAAATCACTCCCTTTACTCTAGACCCAGTCCAAATCCCATATCCACTAAAAAAAAAATCATCAAAAGTACTTAACATCCCATTAATTTTTTTAAACCTCTGGATTCATACTCATGACCTTAACAAGAAGCCTGCTTTCCATCCTTGGGGCTGAATGAAGGATTGAATGCTGGGATCCAAAACACCTGGAGATTCTCTAATTTTGTAGATGAGAAAACTGATGCCCAGAGAATTGTTTGTCTAGGGACCCTTGGCAAGTTAGTGGCATGGCTAAGATTAGAACCCACATCACCTCACTCTGGCCAAAGCTCCATTCACTCTCCTGCAGCTCTCTGTAATACAAGTTTTCTTCACTTTCTTAAGATGTAGAGACAACAATTCCTCCACATTTTCTGAATTCTTCACTTATGACATACCACCTGCCCTGCAGTTATTTGCGTCTAGGTCAGCTCCCTTCTTCTGGGCTTCCCAGGTGGCACTAGTGGTCAAGAATGCAGGATACATAAGAGATGCAAATTCCATCTCTGGGTTGGTAAGATCCCGTGGAGGAGGGCATGGAACCCACTCCAGCATTCTTGCCTGCAGAATCCCATGGACAGAGGAGCCTGGCAGGCCACAGTCTGTAGGGTCGCTAAGAGTTGGACACTACTGAAATGACTTAGCATGCACTGTTCCTGTGGTAGATATCCCCTTTGTGTACACAGGAAGGCAGAGTGGTGTAATGAAGTGCAGCACAGTATAGTGGAAAGGGCACTGAATTCAGGGGTTTGAGTTCTTCTACCACTTGGGAACTTTACCCCCTCATTTGTCAAATGCAGACAATAATCCTTTTACCTAGTAATTACATTTAATTCATGTAACATGTGCTTGGACATAGTATGTCAGTGACTTTATTGAATGTAACAGGAGTATAAAACTTTAAGATTGGAGAATTCCTTTGCATTCCACTCATTAGGACTCAGCCCTTTCACTGTTAAATACCTGGATTCAATCCCTGGTTGAGGAACTAAGATTTTGCAAACCATGCACCATGGGCACCCTCCCTCCCCCCAAAAAAAAACAGATGAGCTGGAATTGACCATAGGAATCATCTAGTTCAGCCCTCCCTCATTCCCTCTCCATTTTACAGCCAAGGAACCCAAGTCTCAGAGGTGAAGTGATTTGTTCAGTCATTCAACTTGTATGAATTTGCCTGCCTGGGTCTGTTGATTCCTAGCCTAGAACTCTTTCCATTATACTATTCTATAAAATAAATGAGTCTCTTCTGTAACTTCAGCACTTAATATTTTTATCATAAATTTGGCCTCTGAGTTTGCAATGTTATAGCAGTCTCTTAATACTCCATGTTTTTGTCCTATGTCCCCAGTTAGGCCACACGTTTCTTAGAGCAAATCACCTTCTACCTTTCTTGAATGCCACGGTAACATTGAGCACAGTGAGTACAGAGTAAGATCCCTGAAAACTTTGATTGATAGAAGAGTGTTTCAATGGTCTGTGAGACCTACAGAACCACCCTAAATGTGCCCTTGGCTCTTTCATTCTGATGTAGCCACTGGATATCTACTTAGTTCACAGAGCAGTAGGCTTCCTCCTTGGAAGTCTCAGTGAAATCTCTCCCAAAACCATGGGGAAGGACAATGATACCTGGAAGAGGGAGCTTAAAATCATGTCCTCCAGGATATGCAAAGGGCAGCAGGGGCACACTGGACAGATCTGTCATCTGAATACATGAACTTAATGATGCAACGAAGAGAAGCCAAAGGTGGGAGTCCGCAGTTAGAAGAAGAAAAGGAATCAATTTTGGGTCATGTGTTCTGAACAACTTCCAAGCAACATGTGTGAGATCTGCTAGCCTAATGAGTAGTAGGTGTTTCTGTCAATACAGTTGGTCAAAGAAAGAAAGTTTCTATTCAGTACAATTGCTTGAAAGAAAGGATCGCTCATTATCGTCTGGATTTACTGCATGCTGGATTTCCCCCAAATCTTTCTGACTCGTTTTTAATCATGAAAAAATGATAAAAAAAAATTCTACTTCACTGAAAAGTAGAATCCTGCTATTATTATAACATATTCTGTCATTTCTGCCTCAGGTAGGACTGCTTTGTATAGTTGTTTTTATTATATATGCTTATATGTATTGAAAACATATATTTTGACTATATATACATATGTTCTTATTTATATCTATTTTATTACGTACTGTTGTTCCTACATTTTGAATATGCTGAGGTTTCCCTAGTTGTTCATACCATCTTTAAAGTCTTTCACGATATTGGACTGAGTAGAATATATCCGGACCTTAAGCCTTTAAGAAATACAAATCATCTCAGCCTCATTCTTTTTTTCACTTCAGGAAAAAGATGTGGGGAATACACTCATTCCCTCCCAAATGAAGTAATTTAATCCTTGGGCTCCACGAAATGGGATTTCTCAACATTAAACACTAATAAAAAATACATTAGGGTTCAGTGTCATGAGCTCTAGAACACCAATTCCAAGGGGTTAAGAGTCACTCACTTCCAAATGTATCTGGCAACCATATGTTTCTGTGCCTGAAAGAGAGATGCAAGGGAGAGGGGGGAGTAGCGATTATGCAAATATGGGTATCCAGACATACAAAGCTTTCTGAGAGTAAATTAAGTTTTCAGATAGAAAGGTCTAATTCACATAATATTCTTGGATAGGAGCCAGTTTCAGGTTTAAGGTCCTAAAATAACTTGGAAAGAAAATCTCTCAGGGGCGGGTAGGGGTAGGGGTGGGATTCCTCCAAACTCTGTATTCAAGGCATTTTAGGCACGGCAGAGCTATTAACAGAAGTATAAGCCTTCAGAAGCAACGCTGTCTGTCACCAAAAGGTAAGTGGGAGAAGAAAGTTGTCATGCATAGACTTTTTCCCCCCTCGTTTTCTGCAAATAAACCTTCTGGATCATGTGTTAGAGAAACTTTGCACCAGAAATTAGAATATATCTTCCCAGAAACACTGTGCAAGGACTGCTCAAGATATCCATCAGGGTGTTTTATCCCTTTCATTTCATTAACACATACAGTCCATTCAGTTATACGGTGATGACTGCATTTTGAAAATTCACTGCACTATGACAGAATCATGCACGGGTAAGGGTCTTATGGGAAAAATGGTGTTTGGGCACAGTATCTGAAGGGTGCTTGTGAAAGTGGGTGTCAGAAGGACCGCAGCTTATGAGTTATTGTGAAGTGGTGGAAGGAGGGCTATCTGAATCAGACAGGGAGTTCTAACATTAGATGTGGGTGGGTAAGGCTTCTAACACACACGGTGAACTAAGGTAGCCGGTAGATGTTTCAGATGTAAGCATGTGCATGTTTTGTATATTCGTCCATGGCTCTATCTGCTGTATGTGGTCTCCTGCATGCACCTAGTATTTTTAACAGATGGAATCGCACATGTGCAAATGTGAAATTTCTCTTACGTTCAAATTGTTCTCAAATGTACTAGTAACATGGGGACAAATCAATGTTTTCAAAACAAGCACTGTAGCAGAACTGACTGTACAGATAAAATAGCTTTCAGTAGGTGTTAAAAATATTGTCATTAATATGGTAAAGTCAAATAGATTTTTTTTCCTTGAACAATTTGACCAAAATAGACACAAGCCTTGTTTTGCAAAGTCTATGTATTTAATTAATTGATCAGTTTTCTGTAATGACACTATGACAATACAGCCTCAAATATGTTTTGTCCCAAAGTTACTATACAGTATATGTTGCAAAGGGGGGCACATATATTCCTATAACTCAAGGGAAAGGTCACAGGAGGTCAGAGAACATGTATGTACTTCCTCATTTTAGTCTGTTTCATTACCCCTTTGGCTAAAGTGGGGACAGCATCATGATGCTTTGGCTCCAATTCTGCATCCAAAAAATGTCTGAAAATGTGAGGTTTTTTCCTAACTCATTTGGTGGGAAAACCTAACCAGAACTGATATGATGATATTTACAGTCTCTCTGCATTTCATTTAGTGAATTCCCCTACTTTTAGCTGTGGAAATACTGATGTTTTATTAAGGGGTGCTGGCCCACATCCCAATTCAGGGGTTGCACAATAGACAGTATATCTTTATGCTATTGCCTTTATAAAATCTTAAAAATTCTAAATTGTAAAATAAGTGTACCCCAAAGATTCTAGATAAAGGATTGAGTCTGTATTATTATTTAAGCACCTCTCTGAACTCTTATGAGGCAAAATTAATTAATGCTTCTGACGGCCTTAGTAATCTACATGAGCAAAGAACATCAGGGCACCAAGGGTTATTGCCATAACTACTTATGTCAAGTCTCTTGAGGCCAATTATAAGGCTTTGGTTTCTGGGATTGGTTTTCTGAGCTGTTCTCTGTCCTAGGAAGGAGAGGGAATAAAAAGAAACAGATTTAATAAAAAGAAGAGAGGTTTATTAGTAATATTAACTATTCCTACTAATTTTGCCTGCCAATGCAGGAGATGTAAGAGACACAGGTTCAGTCCCTGGGTTTGGAAGATCCCCTGAAGAAGGGCATGGCAATCCACTCCAGTACTCTTGCCTGGAGAATCCCATGGACAGAGGAGCCTTGCAGGCTACAGTCCATAGGGTTGCAGAGTTGGACATGACTGAAGCGACTTAGCACACTAATTCTAAATGGATATTACTACTTTATACTACTTGTCACAAGTAGCCTTCACAACCAGTGAGGAGGTAGTTATACATTTGCATGTTATGGCTAATATCCATTAACTTGATAGTGTTCAGTGATCATCAAATTAGTCTTAAGTGTATCTGGCTGTATACATTTCTGTTCTTAACCTTATAATTATTATTATAGGCTCAAAGAATATGGAGGTAATAAAATTGGTTTTCTGAAGAAAATGGAATAAACAGGTATACCTTATCATTCTTCTGGCTCAAATAATACTGCTTTAATATTGATATACTAACAATCTTTAATAAAAGCAGATTCATTAGTTAAATAAACCATTAGATTGAGAACAGAAATAAAGTCTATTACATAGCTAATGTTTAATAGATGTGTGTGTGTGTGTGTGTGTGTGTGTATGTATGGGCATGTGAGGGCTTCCCAGGTGGTGCTGGGGGTAAAGAACTTGCCCGCCAATGCAGAAGACATGAGAGATGCGAGTTCAATCCTTGGGTCAGGAAGATCCCCTGGAGGAGGGCATGGCAACCCACTCCAGTATTCTTGCCCAGGGAATCCCATGGGCAGAGGACCTGGCAGGCTATATTCCATGGGTCACAAAGAGTTGGACACGACTGAGCAACTGGGCATACACATGGGCATGTGAATGAGTGAGACATAGAGAACAACAGAAAGAGGCAGAAGGAGAGAGAAACAGAGAGGAGAATTCACAATGACAGCAGATGACTGTGGGAGAAGAGTCACAGAGGCCTGGGGAAGGCTAACCATAATAAATTATAATATCATCAAGTTGACATGGTTTCAACCTGGTGCTGGATTACTTCCCTCTGCATGGCTCCTGAGCTCTGCAATGTTATGTATGAGATTGTAAAGTCCATCCCTTTGAGGACTTTAAACGGTCCTCTCAGTAAGCCAGCAAGTAAGAGATATGCTCCATTAATTTTTGTCAGTTAGACTGATCTTTGTTACAACCACTAGAAATAAAGGTGAACACTGGAGCACCTACAATCCTTTGACATGTTTGTGCTGAAACTCATATTTACACTTCAGTCTCTCCATAAACTGATGCTTATCTTTAAAGGCTGTGCTGGTCTACCTCCAGAAAATCTAGGTCTCATTAACTTCCTTTCCTGCTCTCCAATCAGTTGTACAAGCGAAACAAAGAGTCAAATACACACAAGGCAGCCCTCTTCCAATCCATTTCTCTGTCTCTATTATTGGGGGAATCCAACTGTGCCATGCACTGTATTGGCTTTACATAGTGCAATTAGCCAATCTCAGGCATAACAGTCAATATTCCTACCAACAGTACCTGGTTTGTTAACTCAATCAACTCTCTGACAAAGATTAAGACAAACTAGGACTTTACAACCAAGAAAATAATAGAAAGAAAGAGAGGACTGTGGCTAATGCTCTTTTGGTTAAATTATTCATGTAAATGTATAAACTAATTTTCTTGGTTGTGAGAATACAAGGAGGATACATCTTCACTTATATTTTCAGAGTAGCTTGATGATGTTAAAAAGAATGAAAGAAAAATGAAGACAATACATTTATTGCCTATTTATTTTTCTATGCAGAATGGTAAAGAGCTCTACTTTGTGACAAAATTGGGAATTTTAAATGTCAGATTCTAAATATTAATATATGGTATTAACAATTCAAATTAAACTTAGTGGTTGGCCAAAGCCTTTTTCACTATGGTCTTGAAGGAAACTCTGTTATCCATTATGTACCATGAAACATGAAATAGATAATTGCCCTGTTTTATCTTATGCTGACAGTGATGCCGTGGCTTCCATTATTAGGCAGTGAAGTATATCAAAAAGAAAATATAAAAAGTAATGATCCTTAAAAGTTCACATTTACTTTATACTCAACTAAAGTCCTATGTAGGTATTTCAATTATTTTCAGTCCCCAAGTTCATTATTTATTTGCAAGTAGGTAATGGAGGGTTATGAATTAATTGACAGTGAATCCTTTAATAAATTGGCTAATAACAGATATTCTGGAATTTTACAAAGTTTTCATTTTCAGAGCTTCACTTTTTTATTAGACTATTAGAAATGGTCACCCTATATTTGTTCAAAAGGCAACAGATAAAAATCTTTCTAATGTTATTTATGAAAATGGAATTCTGAATGTTTGAAGCACAAATCAAGAAAACATTATGACTGTGTCTAAAAGCTCTAAGAAAAATATTTTTCAAACCACCATATGTTAAATAATGAGGGCAAACTATATTGAGTAGTAAAAAACAAAAAGAAAAATTCCTAGAGGATAAAAAGAAAACATGGAGAACTAAGGAAGACTGGGGAAGGTTTTAGCACCTCCATCCCAAACTTTTCAACAAAAAGAATGAAGAAAAAGTACTTGTTATTAAAAATTAATAACAGGGAAGCCTGGTGTGCTGCAGTCCATGGGGTCGCAAAGAGTCGGACATGACTCAGCAACTGAACAACAATATTACATTAACCATTATATAACCATCATTGTCTGGCTATTTGGTGAGAAACCTCCTCCATACCCTGTAGGTACTCTCCCAGGAATAAGAGAAACCCATGGGTACCAAGTGAAGTGGTGAAAAGCGGTTCCAACATCTATACCTGGAGATTGAAAACATATGTAGTGTCCACCAGGGACAGTGGGAAGAGACAGCACTGTTACGGCAGTATTCACATGACCCAGATGATTCTCCCTCGTTTTCATCTTTGCTCTAACTCAGCAGTTCTCAGCTAGAGGATCCAAACAAACCAATGTTTTGCTATCACTTGTTACTACAATAGAGGACTAAAGTTCACAGACAGTTTATTTTAAAAATGGTAGATGAAAAGGTGATACCTCTAACAGTGCCACTCTGAGTTACCCTTGGATGTGCTTTCCTGGATAGGAGTAAAGGGGTGGGGCTATAGCTAGTGCTAGGAATTGGGTACAACTCAAGTACTCTTGCCTGGGAAATCCCATGGACGGAGGAGCCTAGTAGGCTGCAGTCCACTGGGGTCGCGAAGAGTTGGACACGACTGAGCGACTTCACTTTCACTTTTCACGTTCATGCATTGGAGAAGGAGATGGCAACCCACTCCAGTGTTCTTGCCTGGAGAATCCCAGGACAGGGGAGCCTGGTGGGCTGTCATCTCTGGGGTCCACAGAGTCAGACACGACTGATGCAACTTAGAAGCAGCAGCTGATCCCAGAAAAAATTTCCATATTCTCATGCTTACTGAATGATTCTATGCATACCATGGACATGAAGAAAATTTGGTTATTCACACCCCCAAAAAAGAAAATATGGGGGGTAAATTGGGGAAAATCTTCACATTCTTACAGGAGTGTCTGACACATGTACATTATTCAGATATGCTGCAGCCAAAAAAAAGAATTGTGATCTTGATGGAGGATGGCAGAATACCAGTGTCTTCCATCAACCTTTCTGCCTGATATCTTTTGGGTTACTGAGGGACTCTCCCAAGAGGTATGAGCTAGGAAGAGAGAGTTCTGCGAGGAAGGAGAGAGTAACTTTTACTTCTCTCTTGTATTCAAGTAATGCATCTACTTGTCATATATCAAGAGCTGGGTCTGAATCATCTTTATAGCTCCCACACACTTAGCTCAAAATTTTATTCAATACAACTTTATAATTTTGTTTGTTTGAAAATTTAATTAATTTGAACAAAATCAAAATTTTAAATTCAATTAAGTGTATTTTTTAAAAACCAATTATAGTCACTCTGGTGGGAGACTGTTTGATGATGACGAATACCTTATTTGATTGAATTCTTCACATTCCTACCAGCTGTTTTGGCATTGTGTGGGCACAGCCTGTCTCTGAAAGTTCCTGCCTGAAGTGTTCTGAAATGTTCATTGATTAGCTCACTCATTATTACAAATTTTCATTTTCTTGTTTTTCAGCATGTTATTTTACTGAGATGTTAAATAGAGTTATTTCTTGGAGAGGTGCCGACATTAAGACCTATTACTAAGCCTGCCTTATAAACTTTGCTTATGCTAAGTTATGCATACTTAACTCATTTTATTTTTCCCTTCAAACTCTGATTCATTCCCTCAATTACATTACTGCTTATCTCTCTGGACTCCCTCCAATTTAACTAGGCCTTTATGGTTCCCCAAACAAAATGCAACATTCTAGATGAACATCACCCAGAATACAAGAAAGTTATCTGAAAAATTCTTTTGTAATGATGTCTTTTCACATGCGTCCTCAAATTACATATAGAATGCACTTGAGACTTCATTAACTGCAAGATGGCTAATGAAGTCATGAGAAGGCAGCTCAATTAGGAAATATAGTGATATATTGATACAGATGTGTCTACTAATGGATCAAGCAAAATGTCCATCAAAATACGCAAATTAGTGGACTCTACTAATATAATGTTAGAGTCGAATGAACATCCAGTGAATTCAGACAGGTTTCTTCCAACTCTCACCCACTGAGATTTAATGTATAGGTGCCTTAGGAAAATTAAAAAATTATCTTGTCTCAAGAGGAAGAGTGTCAGTGTACAGAAACAGAAGGAAAAATGAGAACATGTGTTGAGGAAACTATGAATATTTGAAACTGCAGTAACAAAGAAATATAAATGGTAATCTGAGAAATTAAGAAAATATCTCCTAGGTAGTGATTGATCAGTGTTTCCATAAAGAAAGTATCTTAATTAACTTAATTCTTAGTTAAGGTCATTTAAATAAATTTCTTCAAATGGTGCACAGGGGAAACATACATGTATGATAGATGAGATGCTGAGAGGGACAGAGGATTAAACACACATTGCTTATGTGAAGCAGTTCTCAAAGAAACCTCTTGTTAGTGTTTGAAATCAGTGAATGGGTGCACAAAACCTCCTTCCCGTGTATTAATATGGAGGGGTACGGGGGTCTGTACTAGACTAAACTGCAAAGTGTGATCTGGGTTTATGGCAGGGTGTGATGACAACCTGGATTTGATTCAAGTTTGCTTTTCCTTTGGTTTACTCCCTAATGGCAAATAAGCACTACAAAAGATATTAAATAAAATTTGAACACAAGGCACGTGTACAAGGCTCCATTTGCCTCCCTGTACTTCATGAAAGCAAGTCTTGATTTGGTGATTGGTAGCCTGCCCAAAGTGAGATGTCTAACGGAGGAAAGAACGCAGTATTACAAGACTGTTGTCTTTTGTACTCCCCGATTCATTAGCATTTGGAAACAGCTTATGTAAAGCATAATCCTGCTACTCAGGAAGTCATCTCATGCAGGGTTAATGTCCAGCCAGCTCCCTGATCTTCAAATTCTTGCCATGGCAGCACTAGGGAAATCTCCCCTTGTCTCTCTGCACGATACAAGTCCTAGGTGATTCCCATTTATTTCCCTTAGAGGGTTTCCATGGAAAAATTTGGCCACAGGATACCATGGGGACTTCTAGTAGTAATCATAAAAATTAAGTTGTAAGTCAGGGTACAGAAATAAAAGGTCAAGTGTGAACCACTATTGAAATCTATTTTTTTAAAAGTAGGCTCTGAGAACCCCATGAAGAGTATGAAAAGGCAAAATGATAGGATACTGAAAGAGGAACTCCCCAGGTTAGTAGGTACCCAATATGCTACTGGAGATCAGTGGAGAAATTACTCCAGAAAGAATGAAGGGATGGAGCCAAAGCAAAAACAATACCCAGCTGTGGATGTGACTGGTGATAGAAGCAAGGTCTGATGCTATAAAGAGCAATATTGCATAGGAACCTGGAATGTCAGGTCCATGAATCAAGGCAAATTGGAAGTGGTCAAACAGGAGATGGCAAGAGTGAATGTCGACACTCTAGGAATCAGTGAACTCAAATGGACTGGAATGGGTGAATTTAACTCAGATGACCATTATATCTACTACTGTGGGAAGGAATCCCTCAGAAGAAATGGAGTAGCCATCATGGTCAACAAAAGAGTCCGTAATGCAGTACTTGGATGCAATCTCAAAAATGACAGAATGATCTCTGTTCATTTCAAGGCAAACCATTCAATATCACATTAATCCAAGTCTATGCCCCAACCAGTAATGCTGAAGAAGCTGAAGTTGAATGGTTCTATGAAGACCTACAAGACCTTTTAGAACTAACACCCAAAAAAGATGTCCTTTTCATTATAGGGGACTGGAATGCAAAAGTAGGAAGTCAAGAAACACCTGGAGTAATAGGCAAATTTGGCCTTGGAATACGGAATGAAGCAGGGCAAAGACTAATAGAGTCTTGCCAAGAAAATGCACTGGTCATAGCAAACACCCTCTTCCAACAACACAAGGAAAGACTCTACACATGGACATCACCAGATGGTCAACACCAAAATCAGACTGATTATGTTCTTTGCAGACAAAGATGGAGACGCTCTATACAGTCAGCAAAAACAAGACTGGGAACTGACTGTGGCTCAGATCATGAACTCCTTATTGCCAAATTCAGACTTAAATTGAAGAAAGTAGGGAAACCCACTAGACCATTCAGGTATGAGCTAAATCAAATCCCTTATGATTACACAGTGGAAGTGAGAAATAGATTTAAGGGCCTAGATCTGATAGATAGAGTGCCTGATGAACTATGGAAAGAGGTTCGTGACATTGTAGAGGAGACAAGGATCAAGACCATCCCCATGGAAAAGAAATGCAAAAAAGCAAAATGGCTGTCTGGGGAGGCCTTACAAATAGGTGTGAAAAGAAGAGAAGGGAAAAGCAAAGGAGAAAAGGAAAGATATACCCATTTGAACGCAGAGTTCCAAAGAATAGCAAGGAGAGATAAGAAAGCCTTCCTCAGCGATCAATACAAAGAAATGGAGGAAAACAACAGAATGGGAAAGACTAGAGATCTCTTCAAGAAAATTAGAGATACGAAGGGAACACTTCATGCAAAGATGGGCTCGATAAAGGACAGAAATGGTATGGACCTAACAGAAGCAGAAGATATTAAGAAGACATGGCAAGAATACACAGAAGAACTGTACAAAAAAGATCTTCATGACCCAGATAATCACAATGGTGTGATCACTGACCTAGAGCCAGACATCCTGGAATGTGAAGTCAAGTGGGCCTTAGGAAGCATCACTACGAACAAAGCTAGTGGAGGTGATGGAATTCCAGTTGAGCTATTTCAAATTCTGAAAGATGATGCTGTGAAAGTGCTGCACCCAATAGGCCAGCAAACTTGGAAAACTCAGCAGTGGCCACAGGACTGGAAAAGGGCAGTTTTCATTCCAATGCCAAAGAAAGGCAAGGCCAAAGAATGCTCAAACTACCGCACAATTGCACTCCTCTCACATGCTAGTAAAGTAATGCTCAAAACTCTCCAAGCCAGGCTTCAGCAATACGTGAACCGTGAACTTCCAGATGTTCAAGCTGGTTTTAGAAAAGGCAGAGGAACCAGAGATCAAATTGCCAACATCTGCTGGATCATGGAAAAAGCAAGAGAGTTCCAGAAAAACATCTATTTCTGCTTTATTGACTATGCCAAAGCCTTTGACTGTGTGGATCACAATAAACTGTGGAAAATTCTGAAAGAGATGGGAATACCAGACCACCTGACCTGCCTCTTGAGAAACCTGTATGCAGGTCAGGAAGCAACAGTTAGAACTGGACATGGAACAACAGACTGGTTCCAAATAGGAAAAGGAGTACGTCAAGGCTGTATATTGTCACCCGGGTTATTTAACTTATATGCACAGTACATCATGAGAAACGCTGGACTGGAAGAAGCACAAGCTGGAATCAAGATTGCCAGGAGAAATATCAATAACCTCAGATATGCAGATGACATCACCCTTATGGCAGAAAGTGAAGAGGAACTCAAAAGCCTCTTGATGAAGGTGAAAGTGGAGAGTGAAAAAGATGGCTTAAAACTCAACATTCAGAAAACGAAGATCATGGCATCTGGTCCCATCACTTCATGGGAAATAGATGGGGAAACAGTGGAAACTGTGTCAGAGTTTATTTTTTTGTGCTCCAAAATCACTGCAGATGGTGACTGCAGCCATGAAATTAAAAGACGCTTACTCCTTGGAAGGAAAGTTATGACCAACCTTGATAGCATATTCAAAAGCAGAGACATTACTTTGCCAACAAAGGTCTGTCTAGTCAAGGCTATGGTTTTTCCTGTGGTCATGTATGGATGTGAGAGTTGGACTGTGAAGAAGGCTGAGCACCAAAGAATTGATGCTTTCGAGCTGTGGTGTTGGAGAACTCTTGAGAGTCCCTTGGACTGCAAGGAGATCCAACCAGTCCATTCTGAAGGAGATCAGCCCTGGGATTTCTTTGGAAAAAATGATGCTAAGGCTGAAACTCCAGTACTTTGGCCACCTCATGCGAAGAGTTGACTCATTGGAAAAGACTCTGATGCTGGGTGGGATTGGGGGCAGGAGGAGAAGGGGACAACAGAGGATGAGATGGCTGGATGGCATCACCGACTCGATAGATGTGAGTCTGAGTGAACTCTGGGAGTTGGTGATGGACAGGGAGGCCTGGCGTGCTGCGGTTCATGGGGTCGCAAAGAGTCGGACACGACTGAGCGACTGAACTGAACTGAACTGAAAGTAGGGCTTATATCTTACTAATATGTTATTACTGCTTATAATGTTCAAAATAAATGATAGAGAAAGAATTAAACCTAATTAGCTATGGAATACCTTTCATTCAGAAGCAGGAAACAAAGGGGAGGGTGTGTCTTGGTTTCATTTGTTTATTTTCAGTAAGGAGAAACAAGGATAGAGTACTTGCTCTATTACTTGCCTAGTTATTTAGAGAACTGAATCTGCACATAACTTGTTTAAATTTATAAGTACATCCTGACATTTCCAATGACATGGTGGTTAAGTTACAATATTAGGATCAGATCATCCTGAGTTTAAATCATAGTTCTGCTGTTTCCTCACAGTTTGATGTTGAACAATCAAACCGTTTCAAGCCTCTATTTCTTTATCTGTAAAATAGGGATCTTAGTGAAAATCTCTTACTGTTTTTGTGAAAATTAAATGAGGTCACAGGTATAAAACAGAGTACCTGGCACATAGTAACCACTAAATAATATTATTAAACAAATGATCAATTATTGAATCCAACAAAGTCTATAGAATTCAAGCACCAGCTAGTACGTAACCTAAGAAAAAAAATCTGATTCTAAACTTTTTGATTATTTAAAACTTCTCCATTATAATGAAAAAACATTTTAGAATCTTCACAGGTTTCTTATTTTCTTCTCAATAGTTCTGAGAAGCTATTATTGAAATCATGAGTCAATATGAGAATAGTTGACTCCTATCCTTTCCTCTTCCTCCAAGCTACACCAAACGCTCTCTATTGATTAGCTTTCTTATTATGCTCTCAGTCCTTTTTTACTTCAGATAACAAACTCTATTTCTAAATGATTTGGGAAATACATGCTTTCTAAAGTACCTATTGCAATATTACCTCGGGACTTTAACATTAGAGCAAAGGATGTGAAGAAAACCATTTTCATGAATACCACATTAGTGCTTTGTATTTAGGAAGCACCTTTCATCTGCATCTCTCAAAATCCTTCACAAATATTATCTGATGCTTTATTCACTGGGCCACGCTGCAAAGAAAACTGCCTTTCAGCGAAGGCCCTCAAAGTACATAAAACCTCATGAGGGAAGGAACTGTAGGTAGTTGGTTAAAGTGTCAGGAATATTCAGAGACATTTAAAAATAGTATATATGAAAATACCAACAAAGTGCGACTGGTTCTTAGAAATATGAGGTCGCCATAGGAATAGCTTTCAGAGTAAATACATACACAGGAACTTTGTTGTATGGGCACTAAGACCAACATTCACATTATAAGTTAATGCTATTTGATCAATTTTGTAACCTAATTTGGTGTAGATGACTTACCTTATATACACATATATATTTATTAAAGCATTGCATCTTAATGATTTGTATGTGCTAAGTCGCTTTGGTCATGTCTGAATCTTTGTGACCCCATGGACTGTAGCCTGCCAGGCCCATCTGTCCATGGGGATTCTCCAGGCAAGATACTGGAGTGGGTTGCTATGCCCTCTTCCAGGGGATCTTCCCAACCCAGGGATCAAACCCGTGGCTCCTGCATTGCAGGCAGATTCTTTACCATTGAGCCACTGGAGAAGCCCCAATATTAATGATATTAATGATAGTCCCTAGTATATGTAAAAAGCATGGAAGTCAGACCAGGATTGTATACCAAGTACTTAGCACAGTGACTGGTTCTCAGTTAATGTTAGTTACCAAAATAATAATTGTAAATATTATCATTATGAATTTAGATTAGGAAAATTATTTTCTTTAACAGAATTCAGTGAAAGACTACCTGTATTCACATTAGGTGCTATTGTTCCTAAAATATGTACCTATGAACTAAGAGGGAAAGAAAAACTCACCCCCTTTCTCAAGATGGGGAGAAGCATGATTACTTGCACACTGAGACCTTTTACAGGCTTCTGACTGTAATCATTTATCAGTGTCTTGTTGTCACAGACTATGGCTGTGGTGTGTGCGAGTGCTTAGTTGCTCAGGAGTGTTTGATTCTTTGTCACCCTATGGACTCGGAGAAGGCAATGGCAACCCAGTCTGGTACTCTTGCCTGGAAAATCCCATGGATGGAAGGAGCCTGGTACGCTGCAGTACATGTGGTCGCGAAGAGTCGGACATGACTGAGAGACTTCACTTTCACTTTCTTGCATTGGAGAAGGAAATGGCAACCCACTCCAGTGTTCTTGCCTGGAGAATCCCAGGGACGGGGGAGCCTGGTGGGCTGCCGTCTATGGGGTTGCACAGAGTCAGACACGACTGAAGTGATTTAGCAGCAGCAGCGGCACCCCATGGACTGTAGCCCGCCAGGTTCCTCTGTCCATGATTATCCAGTCAAGAATACTGAGTGGGTTGCCATGCTCTCCTCCAGGGGATCTTCCCAACCCAGGGATGGAACTCAGATCTCCTGCACTGCAGGCAGGTTCTTTACAGTCTGAGCCACCAGGGAAGCCCCTATGGTTGTGGATACGCCATGAAAACATGTGGAAAATTTGGGGGTGGGTTTGGGGGAGGGGAGACTCTATCAAGTGAGGGAATTTATATAATCCAAAGTAAATAACTGACTTAGAGAACTTTAATCAATTGTATTGATGCCACAAAAACACATTAATGTATACAGATTCACTGTGGAGTCGCCCTTAGCTTCATGTACTGCTTCGTAGGGTTATTATTTTTGGTTCTGGATACTCAATTATTGTATCTTATCATTCACACCTAAGAAACACCTGGAGTAACAGGCAAATTTGACCTTGGAGTACAGAATGAAGCAGGGCAAAGTCTAATGGAGTTTTGCCAAGAGAACACACTCATCATAGCAAAGACCCTCTTCCAACAACACAAGAGAAGACTCTACACATGGATAACTCCAGATGGTCAACACTTAAATCAGATTGATTATATTCTTTGCAGCCAAAGACGGAGAAGCTCTATACAGTCAGCAAAAACAAGACCAGGAGCTGACTGTGGCTCAGATCATGAACTCCTTATTGCCAAATTCAGACTTAAATTGAAGAAAGTAGGGAAAACCACTAGACCATTCAGGTATGACCTAAATCAAATCCCTTATGATTATACAGTGGAAGTGAGAAATAGATTTAAGGGCCTAGATCTGATAGATAGAGTGCCTGATGAACTATGGATGGAGGTGCGTGACATTGTACAGGTGACAGGGATCAAGATCATCCCCATGGAAAAGAAATGCAAAAAAGCAAAATGGCTGTCTGGGGAGGCCTTACAAATAGCTGTGAAAAGAAGAGAAGTGATAAGTAAAGGAGAAAAGGAAAGATATAAGCATCTGAATGCAGATTTCCAAAGAATAGCAAGGAGAGATAAGAAAGCCTTCCTCAGTGATCTGTGCAAAGAAAGAGAGGAAAACAACAGAATGGGAAAGACTAGAGATCTCTTCAAGAAAATTAGAGATACGAAGGGAACATTTCATGCAAAGATGGGCTCGATAAAGGACAGAAATGGTAGGGATCTAACAGAAGCGGAAGATATTAAGAACAGGTGGCAAGAATACACAGAACTGTACAAAAAAGATCTTCACGACCCAGATAATCACAATGGTGTGATCACTCACCTAGAGCCAGACATCCTGGAATGCAAAGTCAAGTGGGCCTTAGGAAGCATCACTACGAACAAAGCTAGTGGAGGTGATGGAATTCCAGCTGAGCTATGTCAAATCCTCAAAGATGATGCTGTGAAAGTGTGGCACTCAATATGCCAGCAAAGTTGGAAAACTCAGCAGTGGTCACGGGACAGGAAAAGGTCAGTTTTCATTCCAATCCCAAAGAAAGGCAAGGCCAACGAATGCCCAAACTACCACACAATTGCACTCATCTCACACACTAGTAAAGTAATGCTCAAAATTCTCCAAGCCAGGCTTCAGCAATACGTGAACCGTGAACTTCCAGATGTTCAAGCTGGTTTTAGAAAAGGCAGAGGAACCAGAGATCAAATTGCCACCATCCACTGGATCATCGAAAAAGCAAGAGTTCCAGAAAAACATATATTTCTGCTTTATTGACTATGTCAAAGCCTTTGACTGTGTGGATCACAATAAACTGTGGAAAATTCTGAAAGAGATGGGAATACCAGACCACCTGACCTGCCTCTTGAGAAATCTGTATGCAGGTCAGGAAGCAACAGTTAGAACTGGACATGGAACAACAGACTGGTTCCAAATAGGAAAAGGAGTATGTGAAGGCTGTATATTGTCACCCTGCTTATTTAACTTACATGCAGAGTACATCGTGAGAAACGCTGGACTGGAAGAAGCACAAGCTGGAATCAAGATTGCTGGGAGAAATATCAATAACCTCAGATATGCAGATGACACCACCCTTATGGCAGAAAGTGAAGAGGAACTAAAGAGCCTCTTGATGAAAGTAAAAGAGAAGAGTGAAAAAGTTGGCCTAAAGCTCAACATACAGAAAACTAAGATCATGGCATCTGGTCCCATCACTGCATGGCAAATAGATGGGGAAACAGTGGGAACAGTTGCAGAATTTATTTTTTGGAGCTCCAAAATCACTGCAGATGGTGATTGCAGCCACGAAATTAAAAGATGCTTACTCCTTGGAAGGAAAGTTATGATCAACGTAGATAGCATATTCAAAAGCAGAGACATTACTTTACCAACAAAGGTCCGTCTAGTCAAGGCTATGGTTTTTCCAGTAGTCATGTATGGATGTGAGAGTTGGACTGTGAAGAAAGCTGAGTGCCGAAAAATTGATTCTTTTCAACTGTGGTGTTGGAGAAGACTCTTGAGAGTCCCTTGGCCTGCAAGGAGATCCAACCAGTCCATCCTAAAGGAGATCAGTCCTGGGTGTTCATTGAAAGGACTGATGCTGAAGCTGAAACTCCAATACTTTGTCCACCTCATGTGAAGAGTTGACTCATTGGAAAAGACTCTGATGCTGGGAGGGATTGGGGGCAGGAGGAGAAGGGGATGACAGAAGATGAGATGGCTGGATGGCATCACCGAGTCGATGGACATGAGTTTGAGTAAACTCTGGGAGTTGGTGATGGACAGGGAGGCCTGGCATGCTGTGATTCATGGGGTCACAAAGAGTCGTGTATGACTCGTGTATGAGTCGTGTATGACTCGTGTATGACAATTGCTCATACACGACTGAGCAATTGAACTCAATACGTTGTAAAATTCAAGTATTTGAAAAAAATTGTTGTTAAGAATGTGGGATAATGGGGAGGGAGGTGGGAGGGGGATTTAGGATTGGGAACACGTGTACACCCATGGTGGATTCATGTTGATGTATGGCAAAACCAATACAATACAATATTGTAAAGTAATTAGCCTATAATTAAAATAAATAAATTAAAAAAAAAAGAATGTGGGATCATGAAAGTCTTCAGAGGAGATGAAAAATTTCAACTTATTTGAAGAAAATACATCGCTTTAAAATCATATATTGCTCCCACTTTAGAGATGGCTAATATGAGGCCTATTGAAGTAAAGAACCTGGTCCAAGGCCTTGATTCTATAGTGTTGAACTAACTCTATTAGCTGCCACTCAGCCATCTCTTCTGGGATTCCAAGGAAGTCACACCAATGGTACTTCTATCACACTTGCCATTCATATTCATTGCAACCAATGAAGATAAAATGCTGTGACTGAATCGGCTATGTAACAACTCATTCTATGTAATAGGTTACTTTATTTGTTAACTCAGTTCAGTATGCTTGTGCACAAATCATTACGTGCTTCCTTTTACTTGCTAGGAGCAAAAAGCCGCATTTCAGAAGTATCTATATAATTTATGTGATCCTTATCAGCAGTCTTTAGCTTATATGATTTTATCCCATGTGGATCCTGAAAAATATCAGAAGAGATTGTTTAATGGGCTTGCTTTAAAAAGACAACTGAGCAATTTATTTATGGTATTTTTCTTTCTATACAGTAAAACCTAATCATATTTATTAATGAAATATTATGGCACTAAAATCAATTCTTCTTACACCTGGTACTCATGATGACCATCTTTCTACTTGTGGAGCGTACAAAATTAGTTTTCAAATACATGCTATTAAAAATAAAATAGATTTCCTTCAATTACAAATCACAGGTAGTAGTTTTCCCTTTACTAAGTATGATTTAGAGCTACAACGATGGATAATCATGAGGGTGTCTTCAGTTAGGGTAGTTCAAGTAGCACTTCTAGAAACAGTATGACTACATGTCACTCAGTAAAATAGCTCTAATGCTTGGCTGTATTATACAAATCTATAGTGTAATGCTTAATGGCTATGACAAAATCTAAAGTCTAAAAATGTTAGGGATATTAGAGCTGCCTTTTGCTTTTAAAAAGTAATTAAATATCATTTTCTATTTTAAGGATTTTAGTAACTTGTTATGCATAAGTTACTGTATTGTTTATAATACAACCATTCTAATGTAATTTGTGTAGCACTTTCATTTGAAAGAGCTGGAAATGTTAAAAACAAAACCAAGAAACCAAAACACAACATTCTCTAATACTATATACAAAAATAAACTCAAAATGGATTACAGACCTAAATGTAAGACCGGAAACCGTAACTCCTAGAGGAAATCTTAGGCAGAACACTCTTTGACATAAATCACAGCAATATTGTTTTACATCTGTCTTCTAAAGCAAAGGAAATAAAAGCAAAAATAAACAAATGGGACCTAATTAAACTTAAAAGCTTTTGCACAGCAAAGGAAGCCATCAATAAAACAGCCTACTGATTCAGACAATCTACTGAATGGGGAAAAAATGAGCACATGATATGATCAATAAGGTGTTAATATACGACATATACAAGCATCTCATACAACTCAACATCAAAAAAACAAACAACCTGATTTTAAAATGGACAGAAGAACTGAACAGACATTTTTCCAAAAAGGAAATGCAGGTGTCCAACAGGCATATGAAAAGAAGCTAAACTTTGCTAATCATCAGGCAAATGCAAATCAAAACCACAAAGAGGTATCACCTCACGCCTGCCATAATGTCTATCATTAAAAATAACACAAACAGCCAACAGTGGTGAGGACGTAGAGGAAAAGGGAGCCGTTATACACTGTTAGTAAGAATGTAAATTCACACAACCACTGTGGGAAAGTTTGCAGGTTTCTCAAAAAACTAAAAATAGAACTACCACTGACCCAGCAACTTCACTCCTGGGTATATATAGAAAAAAAGAAAGAACACTAATCCAAAATGATGTATGCACCCCAATGTTCATAGTAACATTATTTACAATTACCAAAATATAGAAGCAAACTAAGTGTTCATCAACAGATGAATGGATAAAGAAAAAGTGTACATACACACACACACACACACACACACACACAACGGAATACTACTCAGCCATTAAAAAGGAGATTTTTGTTATTTGCAGCAACATGGATGGACTTGGAGAGTATTATGCTAAGTGCAGTAAGTCGCATAGAGAAAGACAGATACTGTATGATATCACTTATTTGTGCAACCCCAAAAATACAACAAGCTAGTGAATAAAACAAAAAAGAAACAGACTCACACATACAAAGAAGAAACTAGTGGTTATCAGTTAAGAGAGGCAAGAGGGGAGGGCCAATATAGGGATAGGGGATTAAGAGGTACATACTATCAGTTATAAAATAAGCTAGAAGGATATATTGTACAATATGGGGAATAAAGCCAATTTTTTATTATAATCATAAATGAAGTATGACCTTTACAAATTGTGAATCCCTATATTATAGACCTATAACTTATGTAATATTGTACAGCAACCATACTTCAATTTTAAAAAAAGTAAAAAACAAAAGTAAAAGAAAAACCAAGCCCTTAATGCCCTAAACATACAAGTTTGTTTATCCATGAGTCCGTTGAGTAGACGTATCAGAACAACATACTTATTCTAAAAATGAAATGATTGTTCATTCTGTGAAACAAAGAAACAACCCACAGAAAGAAAAGGCAATCTCGGAAATGGGAGAAAATATTTTCAAGTCATTAATATATAGAATATGTAAAGAACTCCTAAGATTCAACAACAACAACAACAAAAAATCTTATTTTAAAATAGGCAAAGGAGTTGAAAAGACATTTATCCAAAGGATATATGCAAATGTCCAAGAATCATACAAAAAGATGTTCATCCTCACTAATCATCATGAAAATGTAAATCAAAACCACAATGCGATATTGCCTTATACTCATTAGGATGGTGGTGGTTTAGTTGCTAAGTCATGCCTGACTCTTGCAACACCATGGACTGTAGCCCAGCAGGCTCTTCTGTTCATGGGATTTCCCAGGCAAGAATACTGGAGTGGGTTGCCATTTCCTTCTCCAGGGGACCCTCCTGACCCAGGGACTGAACTTGGCTCTCCTGCATGGCAGGCAGATCCTTTACTGATTGAGCTTGTTAGGATGGCCACTATCACAAAACAGAATATTAGTGTTGGTGAATATATGGAGAAATTAGAAATGTGTGAACTTATTTTGGAATGTAAAATGTTGATGTATGTAGGTTCTTCAAAAAATTAAAAATAGAATTGCCATATGATCTGGCGACCCAATTTCTGGGTGAGGCACATCTAAAATAATTAAAAACAGGATCTTGAATAGTACTTACACACCCATGTTTATTGAAGCATTAGTCCCAATAGCCAAAATGTGGTAGCAATGTCAATGTTCACTGGTGGATGAACTGAAAAGGAAAATGTGGTATATACATAGGATAGAATACTATTCAGCTTCCATTAAGAAGAAAATCACATTGTATGCTACCACAGGAAGGAACCTTGAGGATATTATACATGAAATAAGCCTATATGATTCTATTTATATGTGATATCTAAAGTAGTCAAACTATCAGAAAATGAATGGTGACTTCAAAGAGTGGAGGGCAGCTGGGGAGCTATTCAATGGGTAGAGTTTCAATTTTGCAAGATGAAAAAGAGACCCTTTGCAAAACCATGTACATATAGTCCCACTGTGCACTTAAAAATGTACACAGTCCCACTGTACACTTAAAAATGTTTAGGATTATGAATTTATATGTTCTTTTACCTCAATAAGAAAGTCATGCCATTCCTTCATTAACAGAATCTTTATTTTATCTTAGTCATATAGTGACAGTGTGATAATGTGAGTTTGTGATATCACAGTGGCCAAATCCAAGCATTCAGGACAAGGTAGACAAATTGTAATAGATAATGACACAGTCAGCATATAGATCTTGCTGGTAATATAAGAACTGTGGGGTTCTTGGTCATTTATGCTTCAATGGGCAAGAAGAGTTTTAATGCACTGAATTGTGTAAATGTGTACAACCTATTCCTTAATTTATACAATGGAAAGAGAAAACACGTGATCCCATTGGAAAATCTGGGCAAAATATTTACATAAATAAAATGATAAATAGCCAACTCTCTTCATCAGATCAGACTGACATAACACAATGCCATAGACTGGGTGGCTTAAACAACAAAACTTTATTTTCTCACAGTCCTGGAGGATAGAAGCCCCAGTCAAGGTGCCAGAATGGTCAGTTTAGGGCCTTACTTATAGATGGCCATCTTCTCACTGTATCTTCACATGGCAAGAGAGAGAGAGAGAAACCTCTCTGACATCTTTTCTTATAAGGGCAATGATCCCATCATGAGGGCCCCATACCCTCATGATCTCATCTAAAACTAATTATCTCCCAAAGTCTCCATCTTGGACTATATCACATTGGGGGTTAGGGTTACACATCTGAATTTTGAAGGGATGCAATTCATTCCATAGCATTCTGCTCCTGGTCCCCCCAAATTCATGTTCTCATATGCAAAATATTTCATTCCAAACAGCCCCAAAGTCTTAACACATTTCAGCATCAAAGCTAAAATCCAAAGTCCAAATTTTTAGTTAAATATCATCTAAATCAGATTTGGGTGAGACTAGAAGTATCATTCATCCAGAGGTAAGAAATCAAGAAATAAAGAAAGAAAAGAGAAAGGAGTGCTAGCTCTCTGGTGGCTCTTGAGTAAGAGCACTAATCCCATCATTGGGCTTCTCTGGTGGCTCAGACGGTAAAGAATCCCCCTGGAATGCAGGAGACCCAAGTTCGATTCCTGAGTGGGAAGATCCCCTGGAGGAGGAACTGGCAACCCATTCCAGTATTCTTGCCTAGAAAACCCCCATGGACAGAGGAGCCTGGAGGGTTACAGTGCATGGGGTCACAAAGAGTCAGACACACTGAGGGACTAACACAGAGACACACAAAATCCCATCATTAGGGCCCTGCCCTCACGGCCCCCTCTAAACCTAATTGTCTCCCAAAGGTCTACCAAAATACATTAGGGGTTAAGGCATCAATATAGGAATTAGGGAGTGGGGTGAGACACAATTTAACCCCTGGTGCCAACATATTCTTTAATTGATCTAGATAATGCTATATAAACACTAAACAAACATTTTCTTATTTATTTCCCAACATATCTTACATTCCATATTATGTTTCATAGTTTGTAAAACAGTTGATTTAAAAGTTATTTCTCATTATACTTTACCATCTGACAATGTATGGCATAATTTATGAGCTAACATCCCTTTAAAAATTGTTATGCTCATTTGGAATTAGGATATGTAAGCACTGATATAATTAATGTAGAACAGATCAGGTCTCAGACATTCTGAATAAATGGTTTTCTACTGTATTTAATTACTCCCAGTTCTCTGACACATGGAGAGGTGCAACTATCATTCCATTTATATATCATTCCCATTTAAAAACATGGTAAATTATTATGATTAACAGTTGCTGGTGCAATACATAAATATATTTAAATATAAGATGAGGAAAATGAGGCACAGAAAATGTATGTTATTTGCCCAAGATCACACGGTCAACCAAGGCTGGCATTTCTGATGAAGACAGCTTGAATCCATATCATAACCAGTTTCCACCTTTATACCAAATGATCAGCATCCTATGTCTTTCCGAAAACACATTATAGGCTGAACTAAGGAAGAGCAAAACGTTTACTCTTTACTGACGAACCTCACTCTAGAGTTTAGGGACAAGGATCTGTCATTCAACCCTTTCACCCTTCCCCTAACACAGGCCTGAAAATCACCACAGGAAACAATGGGTGGTCATCAGAGAAGGTAATACAGCTGACATGGAGGGAGGGGAAGCACGTACATAGGAACAGAACTGACTTAACCAGCAGGGAAGAGCAAAGAGGGATACAGTTAAAAAGAGAGCGAGAGAACAGACTAGTCTACTAGTCACAGAAAAGTGATAGGGAAGGGAAATGTCGTGAGAGAAAGGGATCAGTTTGTTGGTGGGTTAGTGAATGACATGTGGGAATGGCAAGATGGCAGAAGCAAATAATGAAATAAAAGATGGGACAAAAAATTATACACATGCTAATGCTGATTTAATATTTTTCCTACCCCAAACCAGTTATTTAATTCTCTAAAGAAGAATTAAATTTATAGACTTCTTTAATACTTATTAGGACTTCCCTGGTTGCTCAGATAGTAAAGCGTCTGCCTACAATGCAGGAGACCAGGGTTCAATCCCTGGGTCAGGAAGATCTCCTGGAGAAGGAAATCACACCCCACTCCAGTATTCTTGCCTGGAAAATCCCAAGAACAGAGGAGCCTGGTAGGCTACAGACCATGGGGTCACAAAGAGTCGGACACGACTGAGAGACTTCACTTTCACTTTCATATACTTATTAAGGGTTGTGCATGCGTGCTCAGTCACTTCAGTCGTGTGCAACTCTTTATGACCCCATGGAGCCCACCAGGCTCCTTTGTCCATGAGATTTCCAGTCAGGAATACTGGAATGGGTTGCCATGCCTTTCTCCGGGGGATCTTCCCAATCCAGAGATTGAACCTTCATCTCCTGTATCTCAAGCAGATTCTTTACCTGCTGAGCCATTGGGCAAGCCCCTATTAAGGGTTAGGCATGTTTTATACATAAGATACAAAGGTGAAGGTGACTGTCAGAGCTCAAAAGCAAAAAGTGTGATAGGTTGGGGACTGGAGCATGGGGGACAGATGTATATACAATTACGAGACCCTAGTTTCTCAAGTGCCAAGCCCATTCATTTTAGAAATATTTTCTTACTGTAAATTATTTTCCATGAATCTATTATAAAGTTTTACAGTAAACTCATGCTATCTTGTTTTAATATCTTATAAATATTATTAATCCCAGATACTAGAAAAAGTTCAAGAAAACCAAATTACATGTTAAACGTTCAGATTGCATAAGAAAGCTTATTTCTATTACTATCATGCAAACAGACACGCACATACACACCCATCTTCAAAAGTTTAGAGTCAACTTGAAAAAATGGTGAGACACGAGGTTGTCTCTTTAGGAGTCTGTCTGCTAGTCTTAGTAGAGCTGCCACTACTAAAGGCCACATCATTAATCTATATATATTTATTCCATAGATATTCTAAGTTTCATGTGAGAACACGTCTCTCTTTCTTTCCAGAGCCATTTATATGTGTGCTTTACAAGATGATCATGCTATGGCAGTTGCTGAATTAGGTAATAGGCATAGAGATATGTCTTGGGTTGGAAATTAATTTGGAATAGGCGTGGATGTGGATGTGGTCTTCTCTTTCTGGAGAGCATTTGCAGGAAGCAAGAATATACCTGTCTATCCTGGAACAGATTGGGACTTTGTTGAAGCCTATTGTAATCAGGTCACCTTGGATCAGTTAGCCTCTGTTTCCTGGAGAATTAGTAAGAAAAATAAAAGACTTGCTGAAACATCTCAATTATTTAACATATAACTGTTATTTGCAGGGTTTGGTTAAGCTTTGACCCAACACTTATCAAGGAAATTATATTTTAAGTCCTTATTCATGTTACTTTATCAAAGGCCACCAAATATTATTTTATCAGTGATTCACTGTTTGCTCTTCTGTCTTCTATTAAGAAAGACTCTGAGATCTTCAAAAGACCATCTTTTCCAATGATGAGTAAGTTGGAGACTCTGGAGAGGAGAGCATGGCTAAGTACAAATGGGAACTGATTACAATCAGATGAGTATGGGAGTAGGCAACAACTGATTGTTGGCCTTTGACAGCTGAGTTGAGAAAGAATCTGCCTGCAATGTGGGAGACCTGGGTTTGATTCCTGGGTTGGGAAGATCCCCTGGAGAAGGGAAAGGCTACCCACTCCAGTATTCTGGCCTGGAGAATACCATGAACTATAGCCCATGGGGTCACAAAGAATCGGACATGACTGAGAGACTTTCACTTTCACTTTTTCAAACCCAGGACTAGATATTTCCACCTGAGAACCAATTAGGTGTCTCTGTGTTGCCAAAGGATAGAAAGTGGGGGAAGGGATCTGAAAAAAAGTAAGGCGACAAGAAAGCTAATAAGGTATTTAGGTGGTAGTATGTGTATACAGTGGTTAGGGATTATGCAAAGACTTGGTGACAACTGTTTATAAGTAACTGCCTCGGGTACCATTATGTCTGTGTCTGTGCTTGTTTATCTTGTCCCTCAACTAAATGGTGTATTTTAAAGACAGAGAATTTCTTATTTTCTCAATCCACATACCACCCAGTGCAAGGTCTCACTAGGTAAGCTTGTCAGTGGAGTGACAAATGTGTCCCGTTCTGCAAAATAAACAGAAGAGGCCAGTTGAAGACATTTTTTGAAGTATGCTTTGTGCAAACTGGTTTTTAAATTGTAAAACTAATTATATATAGATAATAATTGTATACAATGTAAAATTTGGGGGGCTTTCCAGGTGGCACAGTGATGAACAATATGCCTGACAATGTAGGAGACTCAAGAGATGTGGGTTCAATCCCTGAGTCAGGAAGAGTCCCTGCAGAAGGGAATGTCAACTCCTCACTCCAATATTCTTGCCTAGAAAATTCCATGGACAGAGGAACATGGTGGGCTACAGTCCATGGGGTTGCAAAGAGTCAGCCATGACTGAGCACATATAAGCTATTATTAAAATTTAATTTGTATATAGAGAATGATTACATTTTCAATTCAAAATTTTAAAAAAATTTGGAGGGGATATATGTATACTTATGGCTAATTCACATTGCTGTAGGTCAGAAACAAACACAACATTGTAAAGCAATCATCCTCCAATTAAAAATAAATAAAAAAAACAAATGTTTGGGAGGTTAAAAGGGCATCATTTTGCTGCAGTCGACCTTTCTGTACTTTTCATTCTCCAACCAAATTGCAGTGCTTGTCATTTAACAGTCAGTGCTTTCCATTTCTGAACCGTTAGTTTCATATTTGACTTTCCATGTTGTGTCCTTTCCTCCAATATTCTGTCTACATCCTACTCCTCCAAGGCTCATCACCAATGTTATTCCTTTCATTAAGCATGCCTTGAAATGTAAATAAAGAAGCACTGTTTTTCTCTTCTGACCTCCAGAGTTGTATTTCTCTTACGCTCTCAGCACCTCCTAAGACATGTGAAGCTAGGTGGTGGCGGCGGGAAGAGAAGCAGATGGTCACAGAAAAAAGCAGACCTGAGGCCAATCACTGCGTCATACAACTAGCAGAAGCCTGGGTGAAGATTCACACATTCGTCCTGCTGAGGTTTCTAGAATTCGATTCATTTTCAATCTTTGGATATGTACACTGACAATAAATGCTTATCACCTGAGCTGCTCTGAGCAAGTCTATGTTTCAAGCAACCCAAACAGCCTAATATTGTGCCTTGTGTTTACAAACTGCTTTTACCTGCCCTCATAGGCCATAAATTCTTTGAAAGACAATGACCATACCTTCTTTTTTCCTCCTTAGCAGCACCTATAGTGTGGCACACAGTCAGTGCTCAATGAATGCTTGTTGGAGGGATGTAGAAAACTACATAACTGCTCATCAAATAATACTGAATTTCAGGTCACTCTTAGCAAGGCAAGAACTGAACACAGGTAGCTCATAATAATATTTTAGTAAACACTGCTTTTTCAAATGAATGGCTTGCCTGTCTCTCTCTTCAATGTTATAGATTTCTTCCTATTAGAGTTCTGTGAATGTGTTTATGACATATCTTTGACAAAGGCTAACTTTGGCAGTAGCACCATGTATCATAAAAGATGTGTCATATAAGTAAATTATATAGTATGAAACCATGCATTCCTCCCATTATTTTAACAAGTATCCTTGTTTAAAGGGTGGTGATCTGTATCAGGTTCTCTTCTGAAATGCCAGAAAATGTAAACTGTATTGAACTAATATCACTGTTGTCTCTTATTCAGAATGGGAAATACTTCATCAATCTTATTTTCATATATATCTGGTTTGACTAGATAACCTCAAGGAAATAATTTTTCAAGAATGAATTTGAAGTATTAAAAGGTTCACCAAAGTCACATGAAATATATAACAATGAAGTATAGTCTCATTTCATAAATATCACTTCCTTATACCTACATAGTATTTTATGGTTGGCAAAGCACTTTGAAATATATTATCTTATTTGTTCCTTAGAACAGGAGTCTGTGAGATAGACATGGAAGGTACCATCCCCACTTTGTACATTAAAACGGAGAGGCTACTGACTTTGCCAAGGTCACAGAGGTAGGAAATAGTGAAGAGAACTAGGAAAAGAACTAAAGTCTTTCAACTTTTAACCCAGTATTCTTTTGACTTCAGATCCAGTTTTCTTGCAGCTAGTCTGTATAGGACAGTGCTTTTCAAACTTCAGTTGTGAGATTGACTTTGACCAGCATTTAAAGAATGAAATAGAACAGAATACATCATAGACCATTAGCTTCATGATTTCATTTTTTACTGAAAGTAAGAATTTGTTTAGTGAAGGAAGGAAGGTTTTCCTGAAACTTTTGTCTATTATAATACAAAAGATATTATCATGAGAAATTTTGAGAAAATTAAATTGAAAATCACTGATCTACATACTGCATTGCCCATTAAATCATTAAGTTGCTCAAAAGTAATTTATGATGCCAAAAGTCTCCATGTTATTGGTTTTAACATTAAAATAATTGTGGATAATAAAAATGTATTTTCTGGCAATTCTTCAGTTAGGTATTAATTATATGGGGCAATTTCATTGACCTCTTTTAGGAGTTCTACTTGAATATTATATTTAAAATTTGAGGGTTTTATATAGACATGATTCTGGTTTTATTGAAGCTTTTATGGGAAAAATGTTAATCATACTTTATTAAGAAATGATCTTAGCAAATCTTTACCTGACTAAATATATTCAGGGTAATGCAGGATACATTGAGTATAGATAACACCAGGGAATTCAGATATTTGATTCTTATCAAAATAAAAATAATCTGGTATCTCTGGAATTACATATGCCTGAGTGCATGCTCAGTCACTCAATAATGTTCTACTCTTCGTGGCCCCATAGACTGTAGCCTGCTAGGCTCTCCTGCCCATGGGGATTCTCCAGGCAAGGATACTGGAGTGGGTAGCCATGCCCTCCTCCAGGGGATCTTCCCGACCCAGGGATTGAACCTGCATCTCCTGCATTACAGGTGGATTCTTTTACTGCTGAGCCAATTGAACGTGAACGTGAACATTGCCCAGTCGTGTCTGACTCTTTGCAACCCCATGGACTATACTGTCCATGGAATTCTCCAGGCCAGAATATTGGAGTGACTGGGGAAGCCTCCTTAATTATAACAACAAATAATCAAAATGAATGATTCCACAATTGTTTTCTTAGTTACGATTAATACAGTAATCATTGCCTATAAGCCATCGGAGAAGGCAATGGCACCCCACTCCAGTACTCTTGCTTGGAAAATCCCACGGACGGAGGAGCCTGTTAGGCTGCAATCCATGGGGTCGCTAAGAGTCGGACACGACTGAGCGACTTCACTTTCACTTTTCACTTTCATGCATTAGAGAAGAAAATGGCTACCCACTCCAGTGTTCTTGCCTGGAGAATCCCAGGGACGGGGGAGCCTGGTGGGCTGCCATCTATGGGATCGCACAGAGTTGGACACGATTGAAGTGACTTAGCATAGCAAGTGCTAGGAGCTTTATCTCTTACTTCACCACTTCACATAGGCCACGCTCTTCCATGTCTTTACAATTTTGTTCATGCTTTCTTTCCTTTAAAGTCATTGTCTTTCAGCTTTCTTAATGAAGCTGGGTCTTAAAGGATGAATACAAGTATTTTAGGCAATGTTACCTCTTCCATGGTGCCTTCATCCATTCTCTTTTGTGTTGTTCTCACATAATCTATTACAGTCATTTATCAGAGATCTAACATTATTATAATTATTACCTTCTGTGAGTTTCTTCAGCTAGGCAATAAGTTACTTGAAGGTGAAGTCTATGTCCTACACATTCTTAAATCCTTGGTGCCCATAACAATGCCTAGGACATAACAGACACTTGATTCTTCGCTAAGTATGTGAGAGATATTATTTATTTTTAATGGACATTGGCAAATACAAAACACAAAGCATTTGACATGAGATCTTAAGAATTTCAATCTATCATCTATTATCTATCTATTCATTTTTACACTGAAAACTTCATTGTTCTCTTTTAAATGTCTGAATGTTAAAATATTAATTTAGGGGCAGAAAATTATATTCATATATATTATTCTGTGGTCCATACAGTGGCAAAAGAGCTGGCTGATTTGGTCTATTCAAGCCAACATTTAATCAAATTTCTGACATCATTTAATCTGATTATGTGTAAGATACAGGCCAAGGCATTTTCATCTTCCCACAGGCTGAAATGGTGGTTTAGAGATATAGCCTACATATTAGAATTCTCCCTCCATCTTTTAGTCATCATTACATCAAGAAAAAAGTTAAAAGATATGTAATTTTTTATGAATAGTTGGGTCATTTAGTATTTTGTTAGATGCTACCATTAAAGTTTCATTTATATTCCCATAGGATTTTCTCCTCACTGTTTCAGCTAATAGAGTTTGAAGTCCCAATGTGTCTATCACTCCTTTGAGGGATTTCTTACAAAAAAAATTGTTGCTCTGAAAACACAGCACTAACTTCCTCAAAGAATAAAACAGAGAAACCACAGCTGGAGAAGTGTGAATGCCAATTTACCCTTCATAGCACGTAAAATTACACTTCATGATTGTAGAGGAAGGCAATATTTAATTGACAGATATTCTAATACATAAATGTATTAGGGTGCCATCTGTTTGATGGGTCTACTGTGTACATATACGCTACAAAATATTTTCAAAAAATATATGGTAAGCTAAGAATCTCTAACTCACATATGAATCTGAGAGATGATGTTTTTTATTTTCATGATTTGAATTCTTCATACATTTTCCCTTGTATCACAGCTGATTGTTTACATATTTAACCTTCAACTCAATAAAAAGCTTAGGATGTATCCAAAACGTACTCAGCTCCAGATTCCCAGCATGGTCAACACTGTGTTGACACATAATAAGTGTTCAGCAAATGTTTATTGAAAAAATAAATGAATGTATTATTAAAACCCTGATGTTTTAAACATTTCCCCTAGGAGCCATTTGATATTTTCTCCTGTGTTATAATGCAACAAAGATAAAATCCTCACAATTTCTTTCTTGGCTTATTGAAAAACATGGCAGTAATAACAGAGGGAGAAACTGAATGACTCATAACACACAAAACAATCTTTCATAGCAATCTAAGACTTTGGCCTCCATGTGTGAAACAACTGAATGAGAGGTGAAAAATTCAGTAAAATATTTGGATTTGTATCTTCAGCTAAAAATCAAACTGCTGTTACAGGAGGAAACATCTAGGTGATTAAACCATTCACATATGCAGTATTGACCCAGAGCCTGAAAAGTCTAAATGTTGGCTACTGCTTTCAGGTTGTTTGTGGAAATTAAACTGGCTTCCCTGCCTTTTCATCGGAACTTCAGTATGACTGAGGATTCATTATTTTTTTATATTTTGGGATGTAAATATGTTAGCAGGTCATATTGTGTATTTTTTCAGAGCTTTGTTTTCCAGGTTAGTGACATGCTTTTTAAATAATAGAAATCATACCTATCTAATATTAAATAAAAGCATTACTATAACAAATATAAGGAAGTATTCAGCGAAATATACTTTATCATGTGATTCTAACCAACAAAATATTTTTAATGAGTGCACATCTATTAAAAGAATCCTCAAGATGCTGTAATTATTATTCATTTTCTAGAATTGTTTCACCATGAAGCTTTATGCTTCTATGGGGACTTTAATGTTTATGTTTTGTGACGGCTGCATTGACTATTAAAAAGCAATTTGGCTGACATTTTAGGTCTTTTGTTGCCAGTTTTAATTGGATTGTTCATCAAGCATCAACTCCCCCGTTAACTGCAAAAATTTCAGGCCATCGTCAGTTTACAGTAATGACTGTTTAATGATTTTATCCCGTCAGTATGCGAGCTTCGTATGGATATATGCATGATTAGTTTCATATCAAGACCTGTAATTAAATAATTGAAGCTTAAACAGAATGGATATCAAACACGAACACATATTTAATAAAGACTCAGAAGCTTATCAAAATACTGATTAGCAATTAAAGTCAATGTTTTGAGTTCATCTGTGTTAGCACACTTACGGTATCTTAAAAAATATTTGTATAAAGTTCTTACCCAAAGTGAAAGTGAAGTCGCTCAGTCGTGTCCGACTCTTTGCGATCCCATGGACTGTAGTTTACCAGGCTTCTCTGTCCATGGGATTTTCCAGGCAAGAGTACTGGAGTGGGTTGCCATTTCCTTCTCCAGGGGATCTTCTTGATCCAGGGATCGACCCCAGGTCTCCTGCATTGCAGGCAGATGCTTTACCCTCTGAGCCACCAGGGAATACTACAACTTCTTACCCAAAGTTAAAAGAAATTCTCTTTAGTAGAGCAGTAAATTTGGGTTTTCAAAAGGTAATTTATATACAGGCATCTATCTGCCAGAGAAAGAAAACTCACCTTAACTGTTCCTTTTTCTGGAGAAAAATTAGCCAAAACAGAAAGCCCTAGAGCAGCAATAAATATTCTTATCAATCACACACTTCAATCCTTAAGAAGTTGACTTATATATACTCATATTATGCTGTCAACTATTTATATTTCATGGAGTGTTGGAGCTGAAGTGAATCTTGGAAACCACCTCTTCTAAGTTCCTAATTTTATAATATTTAAGTCCAGACGAGTGAAGTGAGTTGCTTAAGGTCATATAGCTAATTAGTGGCAGAGACAGGGGAAAAAAAATCTAGGTCCAACACGTAAACTTGTGTATTCCTGGAGAATCAACAGGTACAAAGAATTGCATATATTGCTACTGGTAAATTCCTTTTCTCATTATTCCATTAAAGCAACATATATCAAAACTAAAAACAAAGCAACAAACCCAAACCTGTATACAAAGATATACACTGAGAAGTTTCATTTTCTCTTGTTTCCCAATCAACTCCATTCTTCCTCCAACCCCTGCAAGTAACCATTTTTACTAGTTTCTCATTCATCTCCCCAGTGTTTTTTCATGCCACTGCACAATGTATGAATATATATTGCTATTTTCTCCTTTACTGTATGTAAATATAGTACACCCTTTATACGTATTTACATCTTGCTTTATTCACTGAAATATCCATCTTGAGATCATTCCATATCAGTACACAGAAATCTTCTTGTTGTTTTTTTCTTCTTTTAAGCTGCATAGTATTCCCTTATATAGTTTATTCAATGTGTGGGCAAATTACTAACAACTAATTGAAAATGTTTTAGATGCTAAAAGTTATTTCACTGTATCCATAAGAAATACTTATCTGCATAACGGAAAATGTATTTATAGAGAAAAATATATATCAAGATAAAAGCTAAACTCAGGCCAGAGTGCACAGCACTGAAGAAAAACTAGAAAAGCCATTACTTCCCCTTTGATTTAAAGTCCTAGTCTTGAAGCTCACTGCATAATTGAGAGGTTTTCCTAAGTTTTACTGATATGGATAAATGAAAACATGTGTTACAATGAAAATGTTTACAATGTAGCACATAGCAATTTTTACTTTTATGTTATGTCCAGTAAGCATAGCATTTCAAAATCCTTCTGTCATTAGTCCAATAGATCATATGACTTGTCTTCTGCACATGGTAACCCACAGATACCTTGCATTTTAAAATAGTTTCATTTCACGTTGGAGTGGAAGGTCTGCCTACACCGCTATAGTATAGTGAAAGACATTAGGGAGACCAATTAAGGTAGAAGCAGAATTCTTATTAAATGACAGGACCCAGATTCCCATTTCATGAAACATGTACTCCTGCCACATGCCGAATTCCCATTAACTTCAAGAAGGAATTATGCACAGAAGAAATATGTAGGCTGAAGAGTGCAGGACAAATTAGTCCAAAGCAATCCTTAAATGTCAGTTTAAAATGCAGTGAATGCTTTAAATTATGTGTAGTCATGTTGTTTGGATTGAACATTATCCACTCCCCGCCCCAGTCTCTGACCACATCTTCAAAATGAATGGGACAAAAGATGGCTTGAAATAGAGAAGAGCCTAAACAGCTCGATGTAGAATTGTAAGTAAAAACAGAATCCAAAGATGTGAGTCATGAAAATGTAACGATTCTTTAAGAAAACAGCTTACAAAAAAGAAACTGTAGTTTCTCTCAGTTTATAAAATATTCATATTTAAGAAAATAGGCAGAAATATTTTCCACCTCTATTAATTCAGCCTAATTCAGAGAGTCAAGTTTCATTGTTAAATTCAAATCATATTTAAAATATAAGTATGTGGTATTGACTTTCACAGGTACTGCATGAATGTTGCTACTGTGCGTGCATGTGTGCTAAGTCACTTCAGTCATGTCCGACTCTGTGCAACCCTATGGACTGCAGCCTGCCAGGCTCCTCTGTCCATGGAATTCTCCAGGCAAGAGTACTGGAGTGGGTTGCTGTTTCCTTCTCCAGGGGATCGTCCCAATCCAGGGATTGAACCGGAGTCTCATGCATTGCAGACAGACTCTTTACTGACTGAGCCACCAGGGAAGATTACAATGATGAACAGAATGTCAAAAAACACTGTTTCTTTCAAAGAAGTAATATATTTTTTCCCCATGAATAGTGGCTGAAAAGCATTCTAAACTGTATCTCTGTTTATGGACACATTTATTAGGCTTAAAGTTTTACAAACTTTGATTAGTAAAAATTAAACACAACTTTCCCCAATATGTCTCAAGTATTTGGTAACAGGAAAACAAAGGACACAATAAGTGGGAGAGAGCAACTGAGCCTAAGACACCTATCAGGACATGCTGGAAATCAGATGGGCTGGACACATGTATTCCATTTCTTTGAGTAAGATTTCTTATTTGCTTTCAGTAAGATACTGCTAATTAAAAATACTTAGTTCCTCTCCATGGAAGAGACAGACAGAAGAGAAGGAGCCAAGCAAGCAGAACTGTAACATTCATCCTCCCCAGCTTCATCATCACCTTCACTTCTTTGTTTTTCATACCTTGGTTTTCCACTGGAAATTTTGTTTAAAGAAAGGGTTCTGCAATAAAGCCTGAGCACCACTTCTCCTAAGCATATCCCTGTCTTCCTGATGCTGAGCTCTGTATTCCAGAACTGACTTTTTGCTTCTCCCTCACATTGTGACTGTCACAATAGCTCTCTCTGTAGGATGGCTCCATATCAGTACTGGCGTTTGTTTGATGTCATTCAGTGATCTTATGCTGAGAAGGCGATGGCACCCACTCCAGTACTCTTGCCTGGAAAATCCCATGGACGGAGGAGCCTAGTAGGCTGCAGTCCATGGGGTCACTAAGAGTCAGACACGACTGAGCGACTTCACTTTCACTTTTCACTTTCATGCATTGGAGAAGGAAATGGCAACCCACTCCAGTGTTCTTGCCTGGAGAATCCCAGGGATGGGGGAGCCTGTTGGGCTGCCATCTATGGGGTCGCACAGAGTTGGACATGACTGAAGCAGCTTAGCAGTAGCAGCAGTGATCTTATGGGCTTCCCTGGTAGCCCCTTATAATCTGCCTGCAATATAGGAGATGCAGGAGGTGAGGGTCCCCTCCCTGGGTTGGGAAGATCCCCTGGAGAAGGAAATGGCAATCTACTCCAGGATTCTTGTCCGGGAAATACCATGGACAGAGGAGCCTGGAGGGCTACAGTCCATGGCGTTGCAAAGAGTCATACATGACTGATTGCCTAAACCACTACCAAAGTGTTCATGTCTGGGTAGATTAAGGTTGTACAACAGGGAGGTTAAAATGTTCTATTTACTTTCCAATACCTTTTTGAAAAGTGGTGTAGAATATTCTTCACTATATTTATGAGTTTGCTTATACAATCATATAATTTAATATTGAAATATTAAATTAGAACTTAATATTTACCTGAAATAACTTAATATTGTATATGTCAGCAGAACTTTTCTGTGAAGGACCAGATCATAAATATTTTGGGCTTTGCAGGTCTTATGGTCTCTGTCCAAAGCAACCCATACATAATGAATGGACATGGCTGTGATCCAATTAAACTTCATTTAGAAAAACAGGCAGTAGGCCAGGTTTGGCCCACTAGCTATAGTTTGCTGACCCCTGTTAAACTGGTTCGGTTTTCAATACTCAGTGAATCCATGTCACAAAGTGGAGTTTGCTCCCGGGATTATTTAATTGTTCTCTTAAACTGCAAACTACTTTTGTTCCAATGAGTGGAACTTTCATGACAATTTGCTTTTAAGGACTGAAAGAAATGTTGCCTTGGTTTTTCAATATTCTAAAGGTACTTCAGCTTACAAGTCAAGGGGATGCATTTATATTTCCAATATATTTTAAATCATAAAAAGTAAAAGAAGGAGTTCATCTGTCAATGTGAGTAAATTATGTTCAGCTCAATCACCTCCAGGAAGATTATTACAAATTTTACATTTAAATTCATAGATAGTACCTAATCTGCTTATAATTTTGTTGACAGCTGCATTTTTGCTCTTCTCTCTACCTACAGAGAAGCCCTTTAAATTCAAGAATCTATGTAGTTGTAATACAATCTATGTAGCTGTAGCTTTATTTGAATGTAATTCCTAAAGATTTTGTAAAAATTTTAACGTGAAAATTCTACTTTTAATTAGCTACCATTGAAAATTACCCAAACAGTTCATCTTCATTAAAAAATGTGGATATTGGCAGGGTCACAATATAACCGTCTGGAGACCACATGCTACACACGAGTGCACCACCCCAGGGAGTAACAATCCACGCTGGGGACACTACGGATCATTGAGTATACTGCAAATCTACAGGTTTATTAAAAGTCTTCTGGAAAATGACTGTAGAGTGTGTTATTCTAACAACCCATATTTTACAGTCATTTTCTAATGGATTGTAATGAAGTATCTCGAGGAAGGGCTGTTACTTATATTCACATTAAAAATAAAAACAAAAGAACATTTGGTTCAGTAGTAGCCTTATGTTACTGAGGGAATTAGTCCCTTCCTCTAAAAATTGTGGGCACAGGTTGTAGCGAACCTCCTTGGCAAGACTGTAAGAAAGAAAACTATGAAAAGTTTATACTTCTCTCTTCAAAGGATATCCATTTCCATTTGTTTCTTTTTGAAAAGTAAAGTGCACAATTTTGTTGTAGGTCCCCACTGCGGTGATTTTATCATACCAATCATAGAATAAATATTTTACACAGGGAACTACCAGAAACTATACAGCATTTTCCTAATCATCGTGCTATCATTCCTGCATGCATGCATGCTCAGTCGCTCAGTTGTGTCTGACTCTTAGTGACCACATGGACCCCATCGGGCTCTTGTGTCCATGGGATTTCCCAGGCAAGAATATTGGAGTGGGTTGCCAATTTCCTCATCCAGAGAATCTTCCCAGCCCAGGGATTGAACCTGCATCTCTTGAGTCTCCTGCATTGGCAGGCAGATTCTTTAACACTGTGCCACCTGGGAAAGCTATTGTTCTTAATGCTATGTCTTAAGTTTCCCCTGTCCTTTTAATGTGTGCCACTGACGGAATGATTTTCTAATTGTGTTTCAGGAACATGTCTGAGGGGCTTGGATGGAAGTTGGAGCTTTGAAGGCTTCACTTTCACTCTTATGGTATTTATTGGGGTTGTTTACGCTGGCATTGCACATAGTATCCTGCTGCGAAGGAGGAAAAGTTTGAAAAGTGTTATATGCAGAGGACAGTTCCAAACACACTTTCCTCCTCCCCCAGAAAGAATGTATTTAATTGAAAGATGCAGACAACAACATTGGTGGCAACAGAAGTTTGCAATCTTTAAACATGTCAAACTTGGTTATTTCCACAACATAATCTCTAAGCCTCAAAAAACCCTGCAAGAGGGTAGCTGTTACTTACAAACAGCTATATAGAAAGAATGTTCTGTCCCCTCAAAACTCATATGTTGAGACCTAATCCCCAATGTGGAGAAGGCAATGGCACCCCGCTCCAGTACTCTTGCCTGGAAAATCCCATGGGTGGAGGAGCCTGGTGGACTGCAATCCGTGGGGTTGCAAAAGTCGGACATGACTGAGTGACTTCACTTTCACTTTTCACTTTCATGCATTGGAGAAGGAAATGGCAACCCACTCCAGTGTTCTTGCCTGGAGAATCCCAGGGACAGGGGAGCCTGGTGGGCTGCTGTCTATGGGGTCGCACAGAGTCAGACACGACTGAAGTGACTTAGCAGCAGCAATCCCCAATGTGATGGTATTAGCAGGTAGGGTCTTTGGGGGGTGCTTAGGTCATGAGCGGAGCCCTCATGAGTGGGATTAGTGCCCTTAAAAAAAGAACCCACACAGCCCCTGGTCTCCTCCACCATGAGAGGACACAGTACAAAGACGGCCATCTATGAATCAGGAAATGGGTTCTCAGCAGACACTGGTCCTGCTGCTTTCTTGATCTTGGACTTCCCAGCCTCTGAAACTGTGAGAAATAAATTTCTGTTGTTTATAACCCACCCAGTCCATGGAATTCTGATATAGCAGCCCAAATGAACACAGATGAAGAAACCAAGGCTCAGAAAGGCTACCTTGTTTGTTCAGTGGCAAGCTTGGGAACTGAACTTGAGTCTGTCTGACATCAAATATTCACCTTATTCTATTTTTATTAATGTAAGTTATTGAATAGTAGGAAAACACCAGTGAAGCTTTAGGCATGCTTCATTTTAAAACAGTATCAATTCTGCCCATGTAGAGTAGGAAATGAGCTCTTGGAAAATTAAACTATAAGGTCTAAGTTACGATAGATATTTATTCTATGCATAAACACACAAACAAGGATAGATACCAAAATTCCAATAAAATAAAATTACATTTCCAAACTCCTTGCCCAAGTGCTCATTTCTTAACGTATTATCCTATTCTGAAATATTTCAGGTTAAAATTATTGTCCTTCAAGGAGGAAAGTATACTTACATACCTCAAACAGTAAATTTCACTCAGAAAATATGGTTGTTAGCTTTTAAGAAATATAGTTCTGCTACAGTAAGAGAAACTCAAACTGTTGGTGATTCACATCACATAAAAATTTATTTGTTGCCTCAATCTGATTTTGAATTCAAGATGGTATTTGGTGACACTATTATTTCAGTTAGGCATCTCCCTTTGAACAGAAATTGGGACCCAGATGGCTTATATCAGTGATGGTTTGCAACTGTGATTTAAAGCGACCACATATACCTGCAAATGGCTTTGTAGCCTTAGGGGAATGCAAAGTGAGGTCACCAGTAGGGACAAGCAGCGCCTTCAACTACTGATGGAAAAATCATTATTTTACCACCTCTGTTAATTACTTTCTTTCATGTCTGAAGTTGGAGAGGAGTAAACTCGACATTCTAGCAAGGACTATGGAAATGCATACAGGGATAGAATGCAGCATTTCTGAGCATCTGTGAAGGGCTAAGGACTATGGCAGGCGAGGGGGTACAGATATTAACACAACCCAGTCCTCACCCTCCAGTAACACTACACCTTGTGTCTACTTACTTTTCCTTCTTTGCCTCTGAACTGAAAAGACATTTCAACCAACACCTTTTCTGGGGTCTGATGAGCGTTCTCTCATCTTTTATCTTTGGTTTGTGTGTTCACCTGCACTCTTATTTCAAGACAAACTCAAGGGTTTCCTCCTTTACAAACACTTTCCTGAACACTCCTGCCTTTGTGCCCTGATGGGACCATTCTATCCTAGCACGTGTTACACTTTATTATACAAGTTGATTTACATATATGTTAAACCTATTGAACATATTACGGATTTCAGATAGTCCTGCAAAAGCAAGAATTGTGTTTTATTTGTCTCATTAATCAGCTAATATTTAATTCAATAAAAATATTAATTGAACACTTTATGAGCCAGATACTATGGTTATCAAGCACACCATACATTTAATACATGCTTGTTAAATGAAGGAATAAAATCTAAACCCCAAACTTAGTTCAAATGATCCCAAGCATCCCTGATCATAACTCTCCCTTGCATATCTCTAGCACTTTGGATTCAGTTTATTATGAATTCACTTATGTTACAGATACACAAAAAATTCTCAAATTCTTCCGTTGGTATATTGTCCCTCCCCAGATAAATGAAAAACTCTTTGAGGGAAAGGGCTCTATCAAATATTTCTACTCTATTTGCCTACTTCTCTGTGTGCGTGTGTGTGCACACTCAGTTGCTTCAGTTGTGTCTGACTCTTGTAACCCCTTGGACTATAGTCTGCCAGGCTACTCTGTCCATGGGAATTTCTAGGCAAGAATACTGGAGTGAGTTGCCAGGTCTTCTTCCAGGGGATCTTCCTGACCCAGGGATCGAACTAGCGTCTCCTGCATTATGAGCAGATTCTTTACCACTGAGCCATGGGGGAAATCCCCTATGTGTCTATACTTCTTAGTAAAGGGCACAAATCAATTAAGCACTCAATAGTTATGAGTCAAAGAAAGCAACCTTTTACTTTTGGATGGGCATTATTGACATGAAATAGAGAATTCATCATTCATCTAGTTGATCATGTCACCAACCTTCACACCCACCAAGTCTCAGTCACCCAATCCTGCCTCTGCAATCTATCCCTGTTTTACCCCTGCAGCAAATGCCTTAGGCATTGCCTGAGGGGCCTCATTATGTCTCCTCTGAACTATTACAACAGCCTGCCTTTAGTATCTGCCCCCTCCCCAGTCCAGCAGTAACAATGCCAGGAGAATACGCTTTCTAAAAACTGAACCTGACTGTGCAGGACATAGACTACCTGCTTGTTCACCATCTTTTCCATCTTCTAAGGAGCACAGTTAGATCACATTTTTCAGCCTTTCTTCCAGATAGGTCCATATGACCCTGGAGGAGGAAATAGCACCCCACTCCAGTATTCTTGCCTGGAGAATTCTATGGCCAGAGAAGCCTGGCGGGCTACAGTCCATGAGATCGTAGAGTCGGACACAACCAAACGACTAACATACGCAGATATATGACTGAGTCTAGAATACAAGTGTTGAACACCATTTCCAGGTCTGATCCATAAGAAACTCCCATTCATGATCTTATTTGCTCCTCTCCCTTCCTCTAGTTTAATGTAGGCAAACATGGTAACTTTTCAAGCCATGAAGAAGAATGTGGAGCCACAGAGTGGAGAGAGCCTGGGACCTGAATCAAACCTGGGAAAATTGCGTACAAATGAGGAATTAGCAGGTTGCTTTTAGATGAACAAGAAATAAATTACCATTTTTGAGCCACTGTACATTTTTAGATTAGTTTGTAACAGAAGCTGGTATTATCTTAACTAACACACCATGCTGTTCTTCTGGTCAAAATCTTTCACCCATTGGCTATCATACTCTGCAAAATCCTTAGAATGACATGTACTAGGTCCTTCAGCAGGGGGTTTCCCTGCTGGCTCAGTGGTAAAGAATTTGCCTGCAATGCAGGAGACCCAGCTTCGATCCCTGGGTTGGGAAGACCCCCTGGTGAAGGGAATGGCAGCCCACTCCAGTACTCTTGCCTGGAAAATCCCATGGACAGAGGAGCCTGGTGGGCTGCAGTCCATGGGGTCATAGAGTCAGATACCACTGAGCAACTAACATTTTCACTTTTTTCAGGCCCTTCATAATCTAAATGTGAATCACTCTATCAGTCTCATTCTATTTTAATTCCTTAACTCTTACCTTCCCATGGTCATATACCATACTTTCTGTTAAACCACAATGAATTACTTGGCATTCTCAGAAGGTAAAAGAGTATATTCATGCCAACATCCATGCTGTTCCTTCACTTTAGAATCCATTCTCCTTCTTCTATCTAATAGTTGAAATTCTTTTTATCATTCATGATCCAGTTCATATGTCATCATCTCTAAGACATCTTTCTCTGTTCCTCTTTGTCATAATCAACTGCCTTCCCATTGGCACTCCGATAACACATTAAACAATTCTGTAGCATTAGCATTAACTTTACCTCTAAATTGAAATACATTTTGGCTGTTCTTATGTCTATTTTCAAAACTTAGATTGCTATCACCTTGAAGACACAATTGAATCTCATTCATTTGTATAAACCCCAGCAATTAGCACATGCTTTTATACACAGTAGTCACTGAAGAAACAGAGGTGGAATTGGTATTACCAGGTTTATTTAGCAAATTAAACTTTTCAAAGTATCTTATGAGAGTCCTGCATTGCAGGCAGATTCTTTACCATCTGAGCCACCAGGGAAGCCCAAAGAGAACCTTATAGCTAAGTAAACTTCTACTTTACCTTGCCCTCCTGCAGATAATATTCACTGGACAAAGTTCAATTAAAAAAAAAAAAAACAATGACCTTAGACACTGGAGAGTAAACAAAAGCAAGCAGATTCTGGGGGGGGGGAATAAAATCTTGGAAGAAGAGAAGGTGTGAGTGAGTTTCCATTTCTAAATTTTTTTTAATTGAGTGTAGTGAATGGTCAGAGCTGCATGAAGTGGTAAAAACCTTGACGTATAACTCTCAGTATGAGTTAGAGGACCAGAAGACAGTCAGGCAACGACAGTCACTGAAAACTAAAGAAGGAACTTCCAAAAGGAGACAAATATATAGAGAGGCTGCAATCCACATTCTTCATATAAACTTTGCTCCAATCTCTGGCTGATGCTGGAACCATGCATGTGTAGGGCAGACTCCAGCTGAGAATAAAGGAACTGAACTGAGATTTGAGTTGCAACCCAAGAGGCAGAGTTTGTTGACTGAGTTAAAAAAAAAATGAATTGTTTACTAGAGATAAAATGCAATGAGAAAATCAAAATTCTTTAGGGGAACAGAACAGAAACCAAAGTCCCCACAATATAACAATCACAATGTCCAAGATACAGTCCAATACTAATAATATGATAGGAAAAAGTGACCCATTCTCAAAAGAAAAGATGGCCTTACAGAAACTCACTCCAAGATAATCCAGATGTTGGAATTAGTATACAGGGATTTCAAAGTAGCTATTGTAATTATGGTCATGAATATGAAAGAAGATATGCTTATTATAAATGGAAAGAAAGGGAATCTCAGCAGAGAAACAGAAACTATTTTAAAAGACTAATGGAAATGCTAATGTGAAAATTACAATCATTGAAATAAAAAGTGAGGATGTGCAAGTAAAGAACATGATTCATTCTCATTAGTCCCTTCATAGGTAACAGTTAGTTTGGGGTTATTTGCTTAGTTCATCTTACCCTTTTGTTTGAAAACTGCCCAGCACCCACAGAGAAAGGGCTCCTGTGACACTTATGTGATTCTTCTAATATTCTGAGAACATTATCAGAGAAAAAATTCATCATTGTCCCCCTTAACCATGTTGTCTAGTTAAAGAGGTTCCCTGATTCAAGAACCTAAGCATCTGGCATTAAACTAGGTCTATCCCATACCAATCTCAGAGAGGCAACAGTAAGTCCTGCCTCAATACTGGCATATTGAGAGTTTGATCTTCCAAACTAACTCCTTTTTTCTCTCATATCCATTGTTGTCAAGTGAGGGGGAGCAGAGCACAGCACCCCAAAATGTAATACTTTCACATGTGTACTGTTTTGAGATAAAGGCAATTAAAATCAGCATACTCAAGAAAAGCCTTTTACTTCCCCCTTAACTGTCTAGAGGCTTCCCTGGTGCCCTGACAGTGTAGGAGAGGCAGGTTCTATCCCTTGGTCAGGAAGATCCACTGGAGAAGGAAATGGCAAACAACTCCAGTATCCTTGCCTGGAGAATCCCATGGACAGAGGACCCTGGCAGGCTGGGGGTCGCAAAGAGTCAGACATGACTCAGGGGCCAAACAACTACAAAACAACTAATTGCCTAGGAGAACTGATATAGGAGACCTGGTCTGGAAAAAGAACTACTGCCAGAGACAACATTTTACATCACAAGACTTATCTGTATGGCAAGGCAAACATTTGTTTGCCAAACATTTGCTCTTCTCATCTTCCTGTGAACTGTTTTCCTTCCCTCTGAGGTCCTAGATCTTTACCCCTTCTCCATAGCTCAAGATGGTATCTGAGTATTTTATTTTATTTTATTTTTTAATTTTTTTTTAAATTTTATTTTATTTTTAAACTTTACATAATTGTATTAGTTTTGCCAAACATCAAAATATCTGAGTATTTTAATGGGCTCCTCTATATATGAAATTTGTTTTTCTCCTGGTAATCTATCTTGGGTCAATTTAATTATTAGACCAGCCAAAGAACCTAAAAGGGAAGAAGGAAAATTTTTTCTACCCCTACATAAGAAGCCTTCAGGTTATCATTTTATTTCGCATGTAGCTTCCCAAAGGAAATTAATGCTTGGATGACTGACAAGAATATTTTAACCTACTTAATAGCTATATTTCATGTTTTAAAAAGATCAATGTACCTACCAGTTTTATACATCAGTATCTTATGAGTTTGATTAAGGAAAGGCAGACTCCTACTGGCCAAATAATTCTAGATGCTGTAAAAAACTAAAATAGACTTCAGGTACCAGATCGTGGTAAACTATATTCGTAGTGGTACCAGATAGTGAGCAAAGTCTGGGAGACAGTGAAGGACAGGGAAGCCTGGCGTACTGTAGTCCAGTAGGGTTGCAAAGAGTCAGACACAACTGAGTAACTGAACAACAGCAACAAGCGTTACAGGATAGTACCTCCCCATGAGGTCCAGGTCTGCAATCCAGCCTTTCTATATAATGACTCTATCTTGTAATTATCCGAAAAAAAAAAAAAAACAAACAAAAACACAAGTATGTTAAAGTTCATATTATTCACAGATATTGGATCTTGCTCAACTATGTCTACTCTAGTCCAGGAATATTTGTAACATCTTATAGGAGCTTCATACTAAAAATACATTTATCTCAAGTAGAACTATATATAGCTCATGTATTATTAGTGCACTAGACCAATGTTACTCTTGAATATAAAAAATAATATACATATATTTAAATGTGCTAGGGCATTTCCAGGTAAAGCTGGAAAATGTACATTGCAAGCAAGAATGTTTACTATAAAGCATAATATATATTCATTATGTTATTATCTTATTTAGAAGCAGGGAAAGAAAACTGCTCTGCATTTTCTACCTTAACTCTGAATTTTCGAAGTCAGAAGCAGCTGATATTTATACAGGAAGACAAATTAATAAAAAGGTATTTGCTTTTGCCAATGAGTTTTCAGACATACCTCTTCCGTATGCAACATATATGCTCTGGTGAGTGTATATACATAACCAGTGCTCTGTTAAATTATATTTTAACCACATGATTGAAAATGAACTTGTAATAAATCGTACTGCAAAATAAAGTATTTTTTTTGTACAGATGACTCCCTCTAAAAGCTACACACATCAATTTAGGTTTATGGTATGCAGGAGGACTATGTGGTCAACTTCAAAGAATTTAGCGGACCATCAGTCAACATTCAAATTATTTTCTCAAACACTCAGGAAATTCTTAAATGAACACTACCCACAAATTGAACATTCTGGAAATCAACTGTATCAAAATGAAAGAGCTTAAAAGAAATATATATATATGTGTGTGTGTGTGTGTGTGTGTGTGTGTTACAAAACAGAAATGAAAAACCAGTGGAAGCCTGGAGCTCCTGTAGCTGACTTTTAATATGAAATGCAACTTACCATGGTTAAACAACTTGCTAGTTTTTAATGGCTAAACACTATTTGTATGGACAAAGCAAGTTATTATACAATGCTAGCCCTTCCTCTTCTTATCCATAATAATGCAAAAATCAAGTCAGAAAGACAAAGCGAAGGAATGAACATGGTGTAACAACAACTCAAAGCAAATATGAATGGAGAAATGATTTTCTATTCTTAATGTATACCTGTGGCGGATTCATTTTGATATTTGGCAAAACTAATACAATTATGTAAAGTTTAAAAATAAAATAAAATTTAAAAAAAATAAAAAAATAAAAAATAATAAAGTACTAAAAGAAAAATAAAAAAAAAGGAAAAAAAAAAACTAATGTAACTCACTATGAAAATGTGACAAAAAAATCTCAAGTTGAAAGAGGTTAATAGTTCTACAGAGGCTTCCCTGATGGCTCAACATTAAAGAATCCACCTGCCAATGAAGGAGACATGAGTTTAATCCCTGGGTCTGGAAAATCCCCTGTAGGAGGACATGGCAACCCACTCCAGTATTTTTGCCTGGAGAATCCCATGGACAGAGGAGCCTCGTGGACTACAGTCCATGGGGTCGCAAAAGAGTTAGACCATGACTTAGCAACTAAAAAACAATAGTTCTATAATCACAGAAATTCTATACTTTCTTCTTAGTGTTCATTGAAAACATTAGTAATATCATTCAATACCCTACTCTATCATTTAAACAAACATGTTATTGTTCACCCAACACAACTTCAATTTTAAAATGTTACACAGCATTTCATTACAGTGCTGTTAACACTTCTATACAAAAGCAGATGCATATTAGTTGCAACATCAGAAATATCTAAGGTCATCAGCTAATAGTATTGATCAGGCATTGAAATTAATATTCTTTGAAACTGTCTGGGAAATATAATCTTACTAACAATTAATGTCTCTCTACAAACATTTCATGTATACTTTCACCATATGGAATTAATTCACTTAAACGATTTTACAAACTTTGGGAAAACTCATCTTCTTGTAAATCTTGATGTTACTGACTATAAGCAGATTTGAGATCAGATTGTTTGTTTGGGGCTTCTTTCCAATTTCTTTTAATCCTTTGACTTCAGACCCTGCCTTTAGTAATCCTCTTGATATAGCTGGATATTCATAGTTCAGTACCAGGGTTGGCCTCTATCAAAATGGTATTGGAGGCTCAGCACTTCCCAATAGGCTCTCTCTTTTCCCTGGAGATCAAATTCAAACAACAGCGTCCAAATACACTAGAGAAGTTTAAATCAGGTAGAAGTTATTCTTTTTTTTTTTTTAAAGTAATTAGCCTCTAATTAAAATAAATAAATTAAAAAACAAAAATGGCTAACACACACACAAAAAAGAAGTTATTCTTTTGTAAGAGATATTTAACATTTATGTGGAAAATCTCCGCTTGTAAGGGTATCTCCCACTCTGGATGAGGGAGGAAGGATGACTGTAAATTTCTAGAAATTCTCTTATCAATGGTGAAGGTAATGATTTAAATCTGCATAACAGCCTTACCCTGGATTACTGTGCTTTTCTTGGTCACCTGTCATGACTGCCACCCTCTCCACTCCCACCAACATCTTCTAGTCTTTAGTTGGAGAAGTATTTATTTAAGCTGATAGTTTGGGCCATTAGTGGGGGTTACTCAGTTTTCTAGGGTATCTCCCAAGGTATTCATATTATTTCCCTGATTCTGGGAAAGACTGAAGGCAGGAGGAGAAGGGGATGACAGAGGATGAGATGGTTGGATGGCATCACCGACTCAATGGACATGAGTTTGGGCAGGCTCCAGGAGTTGGTGATGGACAGGGAAGCCTGGTGTGCTGCAGTCCATGGGATCTCAAAGAGTCAGACACAACTGAGTGACTGATGCATATTATTGAACTTCTATTCATTTTTCTCCTGTTAATCTGTCTTGTATTATGGGGGGTCTCAGCCAAGTAACTAGAAGGGTAGTGGGAAAATTATTTTTCCTTCCCCAGTTTTTAATATGATTTTACAAATTTCCAATCAAAACTACTTTAAACCTCCTCCCAGTCCCCTAAAGATGTACTAAATGATTTACACAGATCCAGAAAACAATGAAATAAGAACCTGGAATCTAAATATACATGCACTTGAATAGGAACAAGTAGAGTGGCAATTTTAAGGTAACACAAATGTAGTGCAAATTTGGCTAAGGCTTTCATTTGGAAAGTCTGTGGTTGTACTTTGTCATACCTTCTCATATTCTACTTTTCCTAACACCTGATGACAACTGCAAGGTGTGTCACACTTTATAAAATACTTTCATCAGATCATTGCATAGTCACTCAGAGAAAGTTAGGGACTACAAAAAGCTACTTCATAAACCATTTCCAAATACAATGTCATTTTTCCCAAAAGCTGTGAGGAATACTACCTTTCCAGGAACTTTTTATTGAGAACATATCTGAAAAAAAAAATAGTTAATGGAAAAGAGGAACATTAAAGATTATCACTATTCAGATCAGATCAGATCAGTCGCTCAGTCGTGTCCGACTCTTTGTGACCCCATGAATCGCAGCATGCCAGGCCTCCCTGTCCATCACCAACTCCCGGAGTTCACTCAGACTCAAGTCCATCGAGTCAGTGATGCCATCCAGCCATCTCATCCTCTGTCGTCCCCTTCTCCTCCTGCCCCCAATCCCTCCCAGCATCACAGTCTTTTCCAATGAGTCAACTCTTCGCATGAGGTGGCCAAAGTATTGGAGTTTCAGCTTTAGTATCGTTCCTTCCAAAGAAATCCCAGAGCTGATCTCCTTCAGAATGGACTGGTTGGATCTCCTTGCAGTCCAAGGGACTCTCAAGAGTCTTCTCCAACACCCCAGTTCAAAAACATCAATTCTTCGGCGCTCAGCCTTCTTCACAGTCCAACTCTCACATCCATACGTGACCACAGGAAAAACCATAGCCTTGACTAGATGAACCTTTGTTGGCAAAGTAATGTCTCTGCTTTTGAATATGCTATCTAGGTTGGTCATAACTTTCCTTCCAAGAAGTAAGCATCTTTTAATTTCATGGCTGCAGTCACCATCTGCAGTGGCCACCAATTAAAGACAAGTTTATTTTCTCTTCTATGCAGCAAAGAACAACTCAAAAGCAAAACTATTGGAATAGTATTTGGTTTTGGCTGAAAGAGTTTTATAGTTTTATTCTTCAACTATGTATTACTATTATTGTTGCTGTTGTTCAGTTGCTAAGACGGGTCCAACTCTTTGTGACCCCATGGACTCCAGCACGCCAGGCTTCCCTGTCCTTCACTATCTCCCAGAGTTTGTTCAAACTCATGTCCATTGAGTCAATGATGCCATACACATTAATGTTATTTATCTCATTTTTATTTATACATATAATACTTACAACCAAAGATCAAACAGTAGGTGATGCTAGTAACAGAGACAAACAAGAAATAAATGAATGAACCAGCATTTTACCTAGGCTTCTACTGTGATGAATACTAATATGTTAATGTTCAAGTTTCCACATTAAAATGCTAAATTAGCCTTGGCCCTTGTTGTGAAATATAGGCAAGCAGAAAAGTTCAAATACATTATCACATATTAATTGCCAGTAATGACTTGTATGAAGGTAATTTGTGTTATTTAAAGTAAGTTAACAGATACAGAAAGAATCTTAATTAATGAATTTGCGAATTATCTATCCAGCTATGAGTTTGTGTTTTGTTTTTAGTCCAATCCACATCTGCTTTTGATTTCTACTTAGAATAATTTCTGAAGCTACAAAGGTTGGCTATATGACCTGTCCTATTCTTTGTGGCCATCATTTCTTTATCTATTCACTCAATGCTTTGTCAGAGAATGAAAATATCAAAGCAAATCACAGTCTATGTGTACAAAATATTTCATTAGGAGACAAATTCCTAAGAAACTAACTTCATAAGGTGCCTAAACAATACCACACATAAAAGAGAAATAATTCAAGTGAGCCATTGTATGATAAGACTTAATTTTCTCCCATTCTCTTAATATTCGTGGAACCAAAAAAAAAATGCTTTTTTTTCCCATTACCTCATCTTAAGTAGTTTTTCAAATCAAACCCATACTCACACTCATGCTGTCACTGATAATGGATCTTGTGTCAAAGAAAAAGAGCATAAAGGACCCGATAATAAGTGTAATTATCAAACATCAAAAATGTAGATCAAAGTGGATTTCCTGACTCTTCTATATGCAGTCACTTCACAGCATTTTACTATTCATGTCATGTGGCCCTGACAGGATATATTAACTTTCTCTATTATGAGAGCAATGGGATTGGCACACTTCAGTTAGAAGCTAGCAATAAGTAGAGGCATTATTTCTCTATCTTATTTTAGTGTTGTGTGTGTGTGTATATACTGTGTTTGTAAAATATACCCTCCAGGCCCCTAGACACACCACACTGTGTCTCCAGAGGTGATAGTGAGCCTTCAGGGGAATGTTAACCTCCCTATGAAGGATAGATCCAGGCAAGGATTTTATTTCTTTCAGATAGTACAGTATTTCCTGTCTCTGGTAAATACTTGGCATATCTTTGGGAGGACTGAATTGTCTCAAGAGGGAAACAGAGTATTTCTAGAAACTTGCCAGGCTGAATCATTTCAATAACTCAAGTAATCTGATTTTCCACCTCCCTAAATCCCATATTCCCTTCTTTCCTCAACACTTTTCCTTATACATTTTTTTTCTTTGAGAAAATTTGCATTTTCTTTTCCTATTCAATGCTGAATTAAAAATTGTGTGCTAAGTATTCTGTAAGTAGACTTCCAGAGTCGTGATAACCTGCAACCTTCCAGTAACTGTAGTTCACTTTGTTTTATAGATTTTGTCTATTATTTGGTCAGGGCATTAAAAAAACACGTTGGTGACAGAGGAATTACCTCTAAACTGACCTTCCACTGAAGTATTATTGAAGATGTTCAAGAGAGGAAAAATTTCTCATAATTTTTACAAAGATTCATCTGTAGGTTCAAAGAGACAGACCTTCTCAGTAATAAAACTTTTTAGAGTCATATGTCTGTGCCATTTCTCAGCCACAGGATAAGAACAAATATTGTTTCATATTTTCTATAAAAATTGGGAACATATTTGTTAAAAGAGAAATTAATTGCAAAAGAAAAAGGGCAAGACCATATGCACAAGGACAGATGGGAACCAGGCATAAGGGGGAAAAATATTTCTTAAAGAGTTTTTAAAAACCATTTAAAAACCGCAAAACAATTTCAAATTATTAAGTTGAAAATCAATAGATTACAACAAAGTTTCAAAGAGTTTTAAGTATTCTGAGGTTAAAAAACAGCCAGTCATTAACACATAACTTCAAACTCAACAAAAGATCATTTTTGTTGCATTTTAAAGATCTCAGGGGACTTCCCTGGTGGTCCAGTGATTAAGATTCCACTCACGCTTCCAATGTAGAGGGCATGGGTTGTGTCCCTGGTGTAGAAACTAGGAGCCCAGGTGCATGCAGCATGGCCAAAAAATAAACAAACAAACAAACAAAAAACAAACCTCCATCAAGCTTTGTGTTACACTTGGGCATTTCTTAAATGTTAGTTTGAAAATAGACTGGGTTCTAAACAAGGGTTTAACTAATGGCTAAACTAACTTAAAACTATCCCATTAAATAGACAATTATAATATATAGATTAGCCAATTAGCAAACTTCATTTTTCTCTACAGGGTAAAATGGCTTGGAATCTGGCACAGCTGTTGAAGTTGTTTACCACAATAGTAGTTAGATACAAGTTTCTGAAATTAAATGTGCCAGGCAAGAAAGTAATTTTATCATCTTCTTCCCCACGGGAGGAAATATGGGTAAAGAGTTTGAGATGGCAGATTTCATCAATAAATTATGGTCAGTGTAACAGTATTGGAGAATTGGGTGTTGGTTTCTATCATGACCAGTGAATACTGCTCTTGTCACTGTTTTTAAAGGGCAAAGAGCTAAGAGCTATGAGAAGAAAACAAAAATAAAGTAAAGTAAAATAAAAGTCACAATATATGTAGACGTGGCTCAGAGGTTAAAGCGTCTGCCTGGAACGCGGGAGACCTGGGTTCAATCCCTGGGTCGGGAAGATCCCCTGGAGAAGGAAATGGCAACCCACTCCAGTACTCTTGGCTGGAGAATCCCATGGAGGGAGGAGCCTGGTAGGCTATAGTCCATGGGGTCACAAAGAGTCGGACACAACTGAGCGACTTCACTTTCACTTTCAAACTTAAATGGATAGTGTAGTGTTAAGATCAGAGGTTCTGGAAACTGACTATGAAGGTTTTAATCCTAGCACACCACTTAATATCTCTGTTAATTTAGGCATTGCTAAACCTCTCTGGGCCAGTTTCCTCATCTGTAAAAGTGGTCAATTAACAAATAACCCATAGATTTCTGGAGAGAATTAAATGAGTTAGTTCATGTACTTAGAACTGCCTGACACAGGGTAAGTGCTCACTAAATTTTGCAATCTTATTAATAAAGAGGAATTTGGAATAATTTACATATAAACATTTAGAAGCTAGGTATTATTGTTGTTCAGTCACTAAGACTGCAGCATGTCAGGGTTCCCTGTCCTTTACTATCTCCTGGAGTTTGCTCACTCTCATGTCTATTGAGTCAGTGATGCCATCCAACCATCTCATCCTCTGTCACCCCTTCTCTTTCTACCCTCAATCTTTCCCAACATCAGGGTCTTTTCCAATGAGTCGGTTATTCTTATCAGGTGGCCAAAATATTGGAGCTTTAGCTTCATCAGTCCTTCCAATGAATATTCAGGGTTGATTTCCTTTAGGATTGACTGGTTTGATCTCCTTGCTGTCCAAGGGACTCTCAAGAGTCTTCTCCAGCACCACAGTTCAGTTCGAAAGCATCCATTCTTTGGCACTCACCCTTCTTTATGGTCCAACTCTCACATCTATATATGACTATTGGAAAAACCATAGCTTTGACTAGACAGACCTTTGTTGGCAAAGTAATGTCTCTGCTTTTTAATATGCTGTCTAGGTTGGTTCTATGCAAAGTTGTGAAATGACTCAAAGTTTCATTTAGAGCACTTTCTTCCCTCTTTCTTTAAAAATCCCCTTTTCTTTACAGCTTCATCTTTTCCTCCCAAGTGGCCCTTCCCCTCTGGCTATGAAATCCCACCCAAATATACCTTCTTAAATAAAACTATAATTGAGTCCCTTTTAGAAAACTCTCATGTATCCCAACAAAACTCATTCATCCTGTGGCACATTCTCTCAAGTCAGTGCCATGAGATTGCAATTGGAATGATGAACTACCATGGAGGTGGTGCTGATATTTTGATAAGAGCCTTCAGTGTCTGAATCCAAAGGGGTGGGTATTCAGAGATTATCATCAAGGCATAATGACTCTAAATGTGGCTGTTGCTGACTCCTCTCAGTTAGTTGAAGGATAACTCAAGAGCTCCTGGAGCCTAAGTTTGGGTATCCAGCTAAAATTCAAGACATAATTTTGGTATCTCATAAATATGCATTTAATGTCTCTAAAATATAACTCTGGTTGGTTTTACTTTATTTTTTGACCACACTGTGCAGCATGCAGAGTCTTAGTTCCCCAGCCATGGATTGAACCCGTGCCCCCTGCAGTGGTAGCTTAGAGTCTTAATCACTGGACTGCCAGGGAAGTCCCCCTAAAGTACAACTACTGAGTCTCTTAATCTCACCACACTCTTTTCCTTTCTTACCTAGGTGACACCACAAGGTACCCAGTTGCTCAAACAAGAAAATGGAGTTATTAGAAATTTCACTTTTTCACATACCTCCGACACCCACTTCATTACCAAATTCTAGTGACTTCCTTCAGAAATATATCTTGAACCTATCTACTTCTCTTTGTTTCCCATTGCAAGCTACTATCATCTCTCACCTGAATAACTGCAATAATCTCCTTCCTAGTCCCCCACTTCCGATCTTACCCCTTTCAATCTATTTCTTTACAATAAACAGCCCTGGATACTCCCTTCCCTTGCTTAAATGCCTTCAAAGGCTTTCTACTGCAGTTAGGAAGACGTTTAAACTCATCATCATAGCCTCCAAAGCCTTGTGACTTGACCTGTGTTTAGCTTTCCGTTTCCCGTTGAGCTGTTCTCCACTTAGTCCACTACATTTTTGGCACACTGGTCTTCTAGCAGCCCCTAGATGGAGCCAGATCTTCCCACCACAAGTACTATGCCTATGCTTGAAAGATTCTCCCTACCCTACCATTGCCTCATCACATCTTGTCTATTTCCTTCATAATACTTATATCTTTAATTTAAAATTTTCCCTTGTTTTTTGGATGTGTCCCTCTTTTTCCCACTAGAATACAAGCTCCATAAGCAGCATTATTCAATGTTGTACATCTAGGGTCTGGCTGTAGTTGGTGCTCAGCAAATACATGAATAAATAGTACATTTCAATAATCATTTAATGAATGGTTGGGAAGGAACATCTTTTTTTTTTATCCCCTCTAACACAGAAAGATATACATAGCTTCTCATTGACACCATGTATAAGACCGACCCATCATCTAAAAATAGTTACCTCAATACAACACGCACTTGTCATTTTGATCATATAAAAGCTAACTATCCTTCAGAAGGAGCTAGTACTTTAAACCCGACAGCGCTGCCTATGGAGGTGGCAGCCATCTCCTACTTGGCATCATGGCTGCCCTCAAACCCCCTGTGAAGCCCAAGATTGTCAAAAAGAGGACCAAGAAGTTCATCCAGCACCAGTCAGAATGACACGTCAAAATTAAGTGGAACTGGCAGAAACCAGAGGCATTGACAACAGGGTGCACAGCAGATTCAAAGGCCAAATCTGGATACCAACATCAGTTACAGGAGCAACAAGGAAACAAAGCACTTGCTGCCCAGTGGCTTCTGCAATCTTTTGGTTCACAATGTCAAGGAGCTTGAAGCGCTGCTGATGTGCAACAAATCTTACTGTGCTGAGATTGCTCACAAAGTCCTCTCCAAGAACTGCAAAACCCTTGTGGACAGAGCAGCCCACTTGGGCCTCAGAATTAGCAATACCAATGCCACGTTGTCCAGGGAAGAAAAGGAATAGACAGCTTGTGTGCACATTTTGTTTGTGTTAATAAAACCATAAAGCTCGGCAAAAAATAAAAGTAAACATGACAGTCAGTAAAGTATAATAATACTGCCTGCTTTTCAGTGTCATACAATGTGTTCCAGTTAATACCTATACTATTTGCAAAATGTCTTTTGTTTTAAACCTCCTATTTGAAATAGTAGGTTCAGTTGTTCCTTTTACAATCAAAAATATGAAATGTCACTTAAACATAACATGGTAGTTTCTGAGTAGTTAATATGTAATGAGATGCTAAAATCTTGGAAGAAAATTGAGTTTAAAATGAAAGGCATGAGATGGCTCTGGACTCAAAGTTATTTGGAGGATTTATTTTCTAAAGTTGGCCTCAAAAAGCAACAAAAATAAATTAGAACTATAACCTGATTATGGCACTTTCCTTTTAAAGATTAATAAGGGTTACTTGGTTCAATTTTATTCTAATAATATTCTAATGATGTCAATGAAAAGTCACTCTCATCTACTCTCAAGGACTGAGATAGTCTCTTAATCAAAGTCACTTTATTAGCTTTAGTTTTGATCCATGCCATGACATTAAAAACTAATTCTTTTTCTTCTTTAAAGAAATTTGTAGAAAATTCAAACTAGAGACAACAACCCACTATCACCTCCAGATTTACTATTTAAGCCTAAGGAAAATCTTATTTGTGTTATCTTCTGGTACCATAATCGCTCTCTGTGAGAAACAAGTCATTTCTTATGAGGAACTCATATCCCTAACTCCTTTAAGTGCTTCTGGTATCAGATTAAATATTAATTTGAAGTACATCTGTGCTTATTCAGTTCAGCAGGTCCTGCTTATGAACGGTGATATAACAGATTTTCATTTTGCAGCACATAGCAATATGCACTGCTCTGCCATTCCACCAGGGATCACTATTTTGGAACAGACAACAGACTTCAATGACCTTCGCCTTATACTTTATGCACTTTTCCATCCAAGTCAATTTATAAAATCAGGTCTTCCCAACCATAAAGCATAAGCTAATCTTTCTGTTTTCTTTCTAAGACAAGTACCTGGAGTACCACTGTCTTGGGACCAGCATCAAACATTAGTCAAGAATGTTGTACTCTGTTGGGAAGAGCTCACTGTTATACTAAATACAGAAAATACACTTTGTCAAACAGAATAAAATTTCTGCTTGAAACTTTATGAAATATAATGCATAAAGCTCTATATTCTGGAGTACCAAATACAATCTCAGTTATTTAAACCACAACTGTAAGATTTATATTAATGCTTATGGGACCTTGACATTCATTGTTATAAATGGACTTTTAATGAAGAAAAATACAGTTTCCCTGGGTTGTGAAAGATAATCCTACATCATTAATTTTACTTTGGTATTTAAAACAGCCATTTAAACTACAATGAATATTTCTAGATTTCTACTAGCTTGTCTTCCATGAAAATGTGATAAGAATAAAGGGTTATCAGTCTAACTGGAACCATTTTATCTAGGAATTGAAAGAAATAGAGTTGTTTCCCATTCCCTGGCTACCTTAGCATGTCCCCCACTCCCATTCTTACTCCTATTCCTAAATAAGGTAGAGCTTGTATTTCACCTCCACAAGTAGACCATAAACTGCTTGTGTATTCAAGCTGTATCTTACTCAGTTTTCTTACTCAGTTTCAGCCTATAAAGTTCCTTGTATATGGTAATGACTCAAATATTTGTTGAACTGAAATTTAGTCCTAATGTGACTAAACTGGATGTGTTTGGCTCCCTGTCCTCAGTCACATGAATAGATTAATAAGAGCAATCTCCAGATGACTATTTTCTGACTGGTTTTCCATCTCATATAGTTTTGGGGGGCTTCCCAAAACAATTTACAAGAATGTTTTTCTCTCCAACTTTTTTTTTTTTATTCACTAGGTATTCCTAGAGATTTATCAATCCAGGTATAAAATCACCTTGATAAGGCATAGGGCTTAAAATACCACAATTTAAGAACTTACTTTCAAGGGCACCTTATTTACTTGATTGTAGTTTTCAGAGAGGGTGGCATGACTTATTTTTCCCTGGGAATATAATTAAAGACTTAACACTATAACAGTTAGCTAGATGATAATAGCAATTGATGTAGGATGGGCTTATTTATTAATAGTTGTTCTCATTAAAGGGATTTAGTTACCTGCAAAAAGTCCCACTGTTTAAGTCCTACTGTGTTAGCTCCAAGTGGTCTTATATCTATAAAAACAAATTATTGAGGACTCCCCTGGTGGTCCAGTGGTTAAGAATCCGCCTGTCAGTGCAGGGGACATGGATTCTATACTGGGGCTGGGTAGATCCCACATGTGGCCAGGCAACTAAGCCCCCATTTGCCACAATACTGAAGCCCATCAGACTAGAGCCCATAACATGAGAAGCCACAGTAACGAGAAGCCCAAGCACCGCAATGAAGTGTAGCTACCACTCGCTGAAATTAGAAAAAGTCACCACACAGCAACAAAGGCCCAGTGCAGACAAAAAATAAAACAAAAACAAAAACCAAATTATTGGACCTAAGGGTGGGGTGCAGCAGAAAGATGTGCTTGTTGCCATGTTATATCTACTGACATCACAAGTCATCTACAAGTAATAAAGTTTGCTTAAGTATCAGTAGCAGCTAAGGATGTTGAATACCTCAAGCACATAAAGAGTATTTTTCTAAAGACTAGATTGAGGCAAAAATAGATGAAAAGTTTTGATTCTACCTTATACCAGATTAAACTCAGTGTATGCTAGTGAAGGCAATGGCACCCCACTCCAGTCCTCTTGCCTGGAAAATCCCATGGATGGAGGAGCCTGGAAGGCTGCAGTCCATGGGGTCGCTAGAGTCGGACACAACTGAGCAACTTTACTTCCACTTTTCACTTTCATGCATTGGAGAGGGAAATGGCAACCCACTCCAGTGTTCTTGCCTGGAGAGTCCCAGGGACGGGGGAGCCTTGTGGGCTGCCTTCTATGGGGTCGCACAGAGTCGGACACGACTGAAGCGACTTAGCAGCAGCAGCAGCAGCAGCATGCTAGTGAAAGAAATTTTCAACTTCATCTTTTCTCATTAGCTTTTTTCTTTGGTGATCAGGTATTTCAATAACATAGAAAAGTACTGACAGTAATATAACAAACATCCATAAATCCACCATGGGAAATTAACAAATGTTACCTTTTCATCATATTTCCTTCACATCTCTTATTAAAGAATGAGAACATTACAGTTACTCTTGAAGTCCCATTCTTACCTTAGCTAAATTCTATCCTGCTCGCTTGTTCCCCAGAGGCAACCACTATCTTGAAGTGGATATTCATTCTTTTTGTCAGTTCTTTGACAACATCAAACTCTTTCCTGCTTCAAGGTCTTCCTAAGCACTGTTCTCTGTCGCTAACATACTCTTCTTCACTCTTTCACTACGATATCACCAGCTCACATTTTGGATTTCAGCTAAAATGTTGATATTGTTTCCTAAGTCTATCCAAATCGTGTCTACTCCACTCCATAATGTTTTCAAATGGCACCCTCTTGTTTCACATGAGTGCTAATAGTGGCACTGATTTGTTTGTTTATTTGTATGTTTACTGTGTGTTTATTTGTGGAGACAAACTAGACTATAAAGTCCATGGAGCACAGACCATTTCTGTCTTGTTTATCACTGAATGCCTAGCACTTAATGCAATTCCTTATACACGGTAGGAACTGAATAAATATTTTTGAAGGAAAAGCCACTGTAACCTGACAATCAATTGTAAACTAGAATAAAATCACACTATTTGGCTATGGTCAGTAACCAGCCAATGTACTTTTTACTTTCCATTCTAATCACATACATGACATTCTGCAAAGGAATAGCAATTTGATGCTCTGTGTAAATAAAAGTACAAATTATGTATTATATGCCTTCTATGAACCTATGCAGTAAGATGCATGCATTTTTTAAAATTTTATAAGTGCTATAACTGTTCTGATCAACTTTAATGTTTCAAAAAATATTAATTGGCAGTAATTGCACTATTTACATGTTAATGAACAACACCTGGCCCCAGCTGGGTATAAAGACGCTGACAATGTTTTCTCTCACCTCCCTGGCTAGGAACTGAGCATATGCAATTTTAAAGAGACCTGCTTGCCAGAAATAATACATTCATAATTGGTAGGACAATACAAAATTAGTTCACACATTTCACCATTCTCAAACAAATGCATAATATTTTTCATGTTTAAAAGCTTTATGATTCAAAGAGGACCTTATTTCCTACACTTGGTGATTACTCACAGTCATTAAATTATTCCTGTCAACGAATGTGCCAGAAACTGGCTAAATGGAGGCCCAAGTGGCCTCCTGTAATAAGGGCCCAGTTCCTGGCTTAATCCCTTGAAAAAAAATGAGCTTCCTTTGAAGTCATTCAAAATCTATAATTAAATATGTTAATTCACTGGTCCCTCTATCCTACAATATTTTAAATCACTACAGTTTTTGTTCCATTTCCCTCTATAATCCTAAAACCAATTAAGAGGTATTGAAAAATTATTTTGAATAACAAAGATTTTTGTGAATTGCAAAATGGTTCTTGATAAATTTGTGTATCCAGTCATCTGTAAACCAACAGACATCAGCAGGGACAACAGGATGAAAAAAGAAGTACAAGGTCCTCAAATTATATATGTTCCTAGGGTGGTATCTTACCAATAGAATAAAGTTTGATACTTCTAGCCTATTTTCACATATAGACAAACTAACCACCAAAATACTGAATGCCTCATAACCTCACGTACTTTGAGGAAAGGGGTAGTGGATGCACAAGGAGAAAAGTTTCACTTCAACATGTTTATAATTTAGGAACACCTCTGGCAATCTAATGGTTAGAACTTGGTCTTTCAATGCAGGGGGGGTACATGTTTGATCCCTGGTTGGGGAGTTAAGATCCCACATGCCTTGCAGCCAGAAAGTCAAAACACAAAACAGAAGCAATACTGTAACAAATTCAATAAAGACTTTAAAAATGGTCCACATCAAAAAAATACTTAAAAAAAGACGTTTATAATCTAGTTAGGGAGAAAAAATTACAAATAACATCATCATAAAATAGCCTTGGTTTGTGTGACATAGGGAATATTTGCAGTTAAGAGGAAAGAGAGCTTAGTTCAGACAAGTGTGTATTCAGTAAAGTCTTTGAGGAAAACTATGTGGAGTGAGACTGGAGAGAAAAAAAATAGTGTCTTCTGTGTGCCAGGAAATATTCTAACTGCTTTATCTCATTAACCTGCTCAAGGTCACACAGTTATTTAGAGCTGCTAAGATCTGGGACAAGAATCCAGATACATCATTATATGAATTTTCACTCAGCTACATGCTAGCCTTGAAGGATGGAGAAAACAGATGAGGTGAGAAGAACAACATGAGTAATAGGAAGAATGATTTTTAAGTGTGCTGTGCTGAAGATCGGAGAAGGCAATGGCACCCCACCCTTGCCTGGAAAATCCCATGGACGGAGGAGCCTGGTAGGCTGCAGTCCATGCGGTTGCGAAGAGTCGGACATGACTGAGCAACCTCACTTTCACTTTTCACTTTCATGCGTTGGAGAAGGCAATGGCACCCCACTCCAGTGATCTTGCCTGGAGAATCCGAGGGACAGGGGAGCCTGGTGGGCTGCTGTCTATGGGGTCGCACAGAGTCGGACACGACTGAAGCGACTTAGCAGCAGCAGCAGTAGCAGTGCTAAAGATACTACTGCAAGAGCAAATATGTTGTGGAGTCATAGGAAAATCATCTCAAATAGATACAAAGGGAAGTAACAGATGATATTTGATATTTCTAATCTCGAAAGTTTCAAAGAAGAATTTGGATGTAATAAGGTAGAAATTCAAATCAAATGAGTTACATGGTAAAATGGAGCATACTTGTTTTTCAGAAGCTGATAGGATAATAAGAGGTAAGAGAGGAATACAGTCAGTATTGTATATAGAGTGGAACTGGAGTGTAATGATGATAAAAAAAAAAAGGCAATTTCATTAAATAAGCCAGAATATATGCTCCTCAATGGAGCTGCATCTCCAACCCTTAGAACAGTGCCTGTATACTAAGTGCTCAATAAAATCATGTAGATTACCATACAGAGTGAATAAAGGAATGAATGGTTACAGGAGATGTGTGTGACATCATGGACATAAACTAGACAGAGATTTAACTTGACACTAAGAAAATGCTTTGGAACACAAATGAAATTATTTGTGCTAATAATTAACAAACATTTAAATCATTTGTTATCAGTTATCAAATAGGTTTGGTATATTAATAATAAGAAAGCACTTAATGTGACAGTATCAATGACTTTTTAAAATATTAATGTTTGGCCAGAATGAAAAGACACAGGTGATCTCAATCAGCACTAAATATTAAGGTCTTATTTTACATTCCTATAGATACATATAGCTTCCCAGGTATCTCAGTGGTAAAGAATCTGCCTGCAATGCAGGAGACCTAGGTTCGATACCTGGGTTAGGATGATCCCCTGGAAAAGGGAATGGCAACCCACTTCTGTATTCTTGCCTGGAGAATCTCATGGACAGAGGAGCCTGGCAGGCTACAGTCCATAGGGTAGAAAAGAGTTGGATGCAACTGAACACGCATGCTTAGATACATACAGCTATCTAACAAATGTCATAGCTTGATCATTAAGATTAATGATAGCATCAGAATCAAAAAGTCTGATAACTTTGTATAAACTATCTTGGCTAAAGGCTTCCAATTTGTTTCCACAAATCAGAAACAAGGATCAGAACAAAAAAATTATGCTGAAAGGTTTTCTTATTTCTTTTTATTCTGTTTTTTCTTCTATGTGAATATACTACATTAACAAGAAAAAATATTTTTACACACTTTATATGACACACTTTTCCAAGCATACAATGAATGCTTACATAAAATCATTTTTAGAATTAAAAATCCAGAATAGAAAATTTGAAATAAAGGATAAAAGTAGTTTTGATTAAAATAAAACGTAACAGTAGAACCTTCCCAACTACACTGAAAATGAGCCAGCCAATTTTGAAACTTTCTTGATTAGTAAGATTTCTTGATTAGTAAGCATAGCCTGTTTTTCCAGTATGGGTATTTAAACCTCATAGAACATTTAAAAAAAAACTATTATGCACAGACACACATACACATGCACTCTATTAAAAACACAAAAGAAAACAAAATAGAAAGGGTATTTGCAAATCAAACCCCAAATAAATGACTGGTTTCCTGACTTCCCTGGTGGCTCAGACGGTAAAAGTGTCTGCCTACAATGCAGACGACCTGGGTTTGATCCCTGGGTTGGGAAGATCCCCTGGAGAAGGCAATGGAAGCCCACTCCAGTACTCTTGCCTGGAAAACCCCATGGACCAAGGAGCATGGTAGGCTGCAGTCCATGGGTTGCAGAGTCGGACACAACTGAGCAACTTCACTTTCACTTTTTCCTTAATTATACAAAGAGTACCCTAAAAATCTATAATAAAAGATGTACAATCCAAGGTGATAAATAATATGGTTTATAGACAATAAAATATCAATGACCTTGGAACATACGAAAAATTCTCCCTCTCATAAATCATAAGTAAAATGCAAATGAAAATACAGTATTATTGCATTTTGAGTCTATCAGATTGGCAGAATTCAATAAGTCTGATAACACCCTATGTTTGCAAGTGCTTGAAGCACTCTCATACATTGGTGATACAACCAAACTCATCTAATTTCTACTGATGACAATTTAACAATATTTGACAAATATTGACAATATTTATCAAAATTAAAAATTCACAGATATTTCAGAACAGAAATTCTACTTCTAGCACTTTTTATGTATAAAATGACATGAATAAAAATACAGTATGTTTTTATAATAGCAAATGAATGAAATTAACTGAGAGCAGTGTTGGTAAACACATTATAGTACATTTGTGCAACTGGAAACTTGTCACCTGTTTAAAATAAGGATCTTTAAAATACTGTTAAATGGCAAAACACAAGGTGCAGAACAATAAGTGTCCTATTTGGGTCAAAAGAGAGAATGTATCTGCATATGTGATTATATATTTACATATTATCTCTGGAGAAATACCTAGTATCTAGGAGTGGTTGATTTCAGAGAAACTGGGTTGGGGGGAGAATGGGCGATAGCTATCTTTACTGGATAACCTTTGCATATAGGCTGAAATATAAGAAATTGCTAATAGTGAACTTTTTTATATACAAAAATAGCAATTTGATATTGTTTCAAAATAACATTATAATATCTACTACATGCATGTGCTACCTATTATTAAAAAGGAATTTTTTCATTTTTTATTGAAGTATAGGTGATTTAAAATATTATTTTCAAGTGTACAACCTAGTGATTCAAAATTTTTATAGATTATAGTCCATTTAAAACTATTATAAAATATTTGCTAGATTCCCTGCACTATACAATATGTCCTGGTAGCTTATTTATTTTATACATGGTAGTTTCTACATCCTATCATGTCCCTCCCCTCTTCTTTTTCCCCACTGCTAACCACTAGTTTGTTCTCTATATCTATGAGTCTGTTTCTGTTTTGTTATATTTGTTCATTAGTTTTATCTTTTACATTCTACACGTAAGTGCTAACATAGAGTATTTGTCTTTCTCTGACTTATTTCACTAAAAATAATAACCTGTAGTTCCACCCATTTCAATGTAAATAGTATTATTTTGTTCTTCTTTTATTGCTGAGAAAAATTCCATTTATATATATATACACCACATCTTCTTTATCCATTCATCAATTGATGAACACTTTAGGTTGCTTCCATATTTTGGACTCTTCTAAAAAATACTAGCATGAACACTGATATATATGTATGTTTTCAAATTAGTGATTTTATTTTCTTTGGCTATAGACCCAGAAGTAGAATTGCTGGATCATATGGTAGTTCTATTAGTTTTTTTGAGAAACCTCCATACTGTTTTCCACAGTGGCTATACTAATCTACATTCCCACCAATGGTGTTCAAGAGTTCCCTTCTCCATAGTCTTGCCAAAATATTTTGTTTTTTTTTTTAATGATAGTTATTCTGATATGTGTGAGGTGATATTTCTTTGTGGTTTTGATTTACATTTCCCTGATGATTAGTGCTGTTTGACCATCTTTTCATTTGCCTGTTGGTCATCTGTATGTCTTCTTTGGAAAAATGTCAGATCTTTGGTTTTTTTTAAATCTGGGCATTTGTTTTTTAACATTCAGTTGTATGGGCTGTTATTTTGGATATTAATCTCTTGTCAGTGATATTATTGCATATATTCTATCCCATTCAGTAGACTGTTTTTTCATTTTGTTAATGGTTTCATTTGTTGTGCAAAAGCTTTTAAGTTTATTTATGCCCCCTTTGTTTATTTTTGCTTTTCTTTCCTTTGCCTGAGGAGACAGATTCAAAAAATATTCCTGATTTATGTTAAAGACCATCTATCTATGTTTTCGTCAAGAGGGTTTTATGTTTTCCAGTCTTACATTTAGGGCTTTAATCCATTTGTAATTTATTTTTGTATATGGTATGAGAAAATGTTCTAATCTCTTTCTTTTACATGGGGCTGTCCAGTTTTCCCAGCACCACTTATTGAAGAGACTGTATTTTCCCCATTGTATATTCTTGCCTCCTCTATTATGGATCAACTGATCCTAAGTGGTTGGATTTATTTTGGGGCTCTCTATTCTGTTCTACCGTTCTGTGTCTCTTTTTGTGACACACCACAGTGTTTTGATTACTATAGCTTTGTAGTATAGTCTGATCAGTGAGTTTAGTACGTTCAACTTTGTTCTTTTTTATCAAGATTGCTTTGGCCAAAAAGAAAATGTCTTAATAAAAGCTGAAATACTTGCCAAAGCTTTTTTTTTTTTCTTAATGTCTTAACCCACTCCATTATTCTTTTCTAGAAAATCCCAGGGGCAAAGGAGTTTATTTTTTACCAGAAGTATAATAGTTCCATCAAATTAGTTTAGGACATGGTCATTTGTGCAGATGGCTAGGGAATGGAATGGCCAAGAGGGAAACAGCACAGTTTTCCTTTAGGAGGTAGTGTAGGGTAGAGGTTAAGTATTCTATATGTGGAATCAGACTACCTAGGTTTGAATCTTGGCTGTATGACTTTGGGCAAGTTAAGTAGTCTTTCTGTACTCCTGCTTCACCTGTAAAATGGAAATAGTAATAATGCCTAACTCAGCAGGACACTGTTGGATAAAAAAGACCTAATATCTAAAGTGCTTGGAACAATGCCTGAAATAGTGCTCCATAATATCAGCTACTATTATCATCACCATCACCACCATTATCATTGTTATGATTATTATTAACATGGCTTATTCACTTCTCCAGAGCTTCAAGCTCACTTTCATCTGTTTGTTCTCTCCCCATTTTCCTTCCAAAAGCCCACAACAATTGTGCTTGTTTTGAGTCTCTTTGCCCTCAGACTCTGTATTCATGTTTCCCTTCCTCTGCTCCTTATTCCTGCTCCCCATTCCTAGGCTTCTGTGTTAGCTGACTCTTCCCTTATCCCTTTACCCAAGAGGCAGTGGTGGTTTCCACCACCACTTACTGTGGTGTCTTAAATGTCCCACATTCAGTTCCTCAATTCCTCCATGGTTTGTGTAACCAAGTTCCAATGTTATCTCTCTGTTTTCATTTCTATTTCTGTCTTCTTAATTAGACCTTGACTAATATAGTAGGGCGAACACAAAGAGGTGTGATAAAGGATGGAGGGTAGGCAGGATATGACTGGTATTGGTGGCCAGAAATGATTCCAGTTCATGAACGGTTTTATTTAACTGAATCCTATGGATATGAATGAGCTGACACTGAAAGTAATGTCCAATGTTAGTACTGCGGTGTGTGCATGAGTGCTCAGTCACTTCAGTTGTGTCTGACTCTGCAACCAGTATTATGGTAGAAGAAAGAAGAAAGTATTAGTTGTTCAGTTGTATCTGACGCTATGCGACCCCATGGACTATATAGCCTGCCAGGCTCCTTTGTCCATGGGATTTCCCAGGCAATAATACTGGAGTAGGTTGCCATTTCCTTCTCCAGGGGATCTTCCCGACCCAGGGATTGAACCTGGGTCTCCCTCATTGCAGGCAGACTCTTTACCATCTGAGCCACCAGGAAAGCCTGGTAGTACTGTGGAAACCAAGTTTTAACAGGATTTAACATTTTCACTAAATCAAACAAAGAAGTTATTTCTGTCTTGATGGCACATATCTAATGTTTTCATCAGTAAGTGCAAGAAACTATTAAAACTCTAGGCCTGGCCAGTACTGAAAGGCAATACAAGCATCAGTAGTAATGCATAATCAATTGAATGTATTTATGACTGTTTCCTCATTATTTCCTATTAAGTTCAAGAGGCTATGCATGACTGTAAACGGCTGGCAGGCTACTATATCAATACCTCAGGTCTCTCAGAGTCAACTCAGGGTTTTAGAAATGCTTATTTGTACAATTCAAAGAGCCCATGTGCATAAAATAAAAGGCTTACTTTCTACTTATGTTCCACCAAATCATACGCTGTAGCACAACTGCAAATAAATGTGTAAAACAAAAAAATTTCACTTACAGTGCTTTACACTGTTTATAAAGAAAATTTTCAATTGTCATGGCATGAAACAACACATTAAGGAAACTTTCCTAAAACCAAGATACAATTGATTTACTCTGTTAAATCCAGGGATTTTTATTCCAACACCAATTTCATTATACAATAAATTATAATGTCCTAATTGGGACTTTGAAAAATACCAGACAATATTAAATTTTAAATCACTATTGTCCTCTGAAATAGCTGCCAAGAAAATTATGGGCAGAAGCTAAATAGATTTTATTATTTTCTTTAAAGAGCCATCAGTAAGTACATAGCATTTTATACTTTAGAGATAATTTTCAATAATAAAAACTTCTGTTAATTAAAAAATAAGTAGTTTAGGTGACTAAAGCAAATTTTATCTAAACACCATACTCAAGGAAATAAAATTGATTTAAGACATTGTGAATTGTTCAATGAAACAGAATCATTCAATGAAACAGAATCATTCAATGAAACAATCTGAAAAGATTTGGCAAATAGTTATTTGAACATTAGATAGAAAAGAAGCACTTGTTTGAAACAAAAGCACATAAAATAGCTGAGATAAGGATCCCTCTATGCAAAAAAATAGTATTTGTTTCAAATTTTAAGCAATTTGAAAGGAAATTAGTTTCACTTAGGGGTTTAATGCATTTGAAAAAATGTAAAAAGTATTTTAAAATCTGGTAAAACTGCTAATGAAAATGCATTGGGTATGAAATTTGAAAATAAACAACATGTTTGCTTCTTTCTAAATATCTTGGAAATTACTCTATCTGTGAATATATCAAGAGATGATTACAAAGATTAAAAATCACACAACTGCCATAAAGACAAAATCAGTCACTTGGTATAAAATGGTAGTTACATCAGCATCCTGGAAAGAAAGGAGATGATAAAATAGCTGTTGATGAAATACAACAAAATAACCTTTCTTTTGGCTTAATTTGCAAAAAGATTCAAAAGAATTATAGCTCATTAAAACACAAACACTTAATATACACAGGTATGTATATATGTGTGCATGTGTGTACATTTGTGTATGTGTACATGCAACATGTTTAAAATATATACAAGAGTCCAACATAAGCTAAAGAAATATTTCTAAGCACTTGCTTTTGCAAATATAGAAGAATGATTTACAATTTGCATATCAGTTACTTTTATGTAAATGAGTGCTTATAAAGTGTTTGAAAACACTTTGGTTTCCCTCAAGTATTTTGTGCTCTTTGCCACCTTAAGTCTGAATTTGCTTATCACATTACACAGAGCAATGGAATGTACCCTAGCCACTGCATTCATAATCATAAATAATTAATAGTTTCAGAATTAATACATTACTATACAGAATTTATCAAATAGACCATTTGCTGTAAAACTTTAAAAATTACCTTAGTTATTTTGGATTAGTATTTTATCATTGTCATTTGTTAAAAAAGGAACAAAGTATTTTTCTAATTAATTTTTGGTATATAGCCTATCAAAGATTTGCCAACATTCAAAGAATAATCTCTTGCCTATGAGTCATACTTCATGTGTTTCTAAAGCGAGTTATATATTTTAAATTGCCTTTCAGAGCGCATGAGATTCTCAGAGCAACAGCAATGATGTGAAAGATTTTCATATACTACTAATTCAATCTTCACAACAAACCTGAGATTAAATGGGATTCTACTCGTTTCACATAAGGGGAAACTGAGACTCGGAGATATTACGAGAATTGCCTAAACTACACAATCGTTAAATGCTAGAACTTAGATTCTAGTGTAGTGTTTCATACTCCAAAACCTCTGCTTTCTTCACTGTGCACTACTGGGTCTCCATGAAATATGCATGAGTAAATGAGAGAACTGGCAGAAGAAAACACGCTTACATTAAAACTGTAATAACATAACCCTGTCCACACCCACAAGAAGGGAAAAAAAAGAAAAAGCAACTTCTAGAGAATGGTATGAGATTATTTATGCATTTAATCTAATGTATTACACCTTCTCCATTTTTTATTCTGTGTGAAACAACCGATGCTTAAAGTTTCTCCTGGGACTCTGAGAAAAGCTTCAATCAGCTAATCAAAAATTCAAGAACGTCCTCTGGATTCTATTTATTGAGGCAGGAAAATTGCTGATTTTTTTAAATTTGCAATTAAAAGGGTTAAAATAAAAAAAGAATTGAAGTGGGATGCTCTGTTAACCATAAATTTCATTCAATTAATATACTTCATTTCCTGAACATTCAAATAGAATAAAAACTTTATTTAACTTGTCTGTCACACAGGTTTATATGGTGAGTAAATGGGGTAATGCCTAGAACAGTGGCCGGCCCACCAGTGTTGTTCGTTTGTTCACACAACAGAAATTTTCTAAATGCTTTCTATGTTGTTTTGCCAAAGCAAAAACAACACCCCATTCTGGCTATGACTGGTGATGGAAGCAAGGTCCAATGCTGCAAAGAGAAATATTGCATAGGAACCTGGAACGTTAGGTCTATGAATCAAGGCATGTTGGAAGTGGTCAAACAGGAGATGGCAAGAAGGAATGTTGACAATTTAGGAATCAGCAACCTAAAATGGACTGCAATGGGTGAATTTAACTCAGATGACCATTATATCTACTACTGTGGGCAGGAATCCCTCAAAAGAAAGAGAGTAGCCATCATAGTCAACAAAGAGTCTAAAATGCAATCAGATCAGATCAGATCAGATCAGTCGCTCAGTCATGTCTGACTCTTTGCGACCCCATGAATCACAGCACGCAAGGCCTCCCTGTCCATCACCAACTCCCAGAGTTCACTGAGACTCACATCCATCGAGTCAATGATGCCATCCAGCCATCTCATCCTCTGTAGTCCCCTTCTCCTCCTGCCCCCAATCCCTCCCAGCATCACAGTCTTTTCCAATGAGTCAACTCTTCACATGAGGTGGCCAAAATACTGGAGTTTCAGCTTTAGCATCATTCCTTCCAAAGAAATCCCAGGGCTGATCTCCTTCAGAATGGACTGGTTGGATCTCCTTGCAGTCCAAGGGACTCACAAGAGTCTTCTCCAACACCACAGTTCAAAAGCATCAATTCTTCGGCACTCAGCCTTCTTTACAGTCCAGCTCTCACATCCATACATGACCACAGGAAAAACCATAGCCTTGACCATGCAATCTCAAAATCGACAGAATGATCTCTGTTCGTTTCCAAGGCAAACCATTCAATATCATGGTAATCCAAGTCTATGCCAGGACCAGTAATGCTGAAAAAGCTGAAGTTGAATGGTTCTATGAAGACCTACAAGACCTTTTAGAACTAACACCCAAAAAAGATGTCCTTTTCATTATAGGGGACTGGAATGCAAAAGTAGGAAGTCAAGAAACACCTGGAGTAACAGGCAAATTTGGCTGTGGAGTACGGAATGAAGCAGGGCAAAGGCTAATAGAGTTTTGCCAAGAGAATGCACTGGTCATAGCAAACACCCTCTTCCAACAACACAAGGAAAGACTCTACACATGGACATCACCAGATGGTCAACACCAAAATCAGATTGATTATATTCTTTGCAGCCAAAGATGGAGAAGCTCTATACAGTCAGCAAAAACAAGACCGGGAGATGACTGTGGCTCAGATCATGAACTCCTCATTGCCAAATTCAGACTGAAATGGAAGAAAGTAGGGAAAACCACTAGACCGTTTAGGTATGATCTAAATCAAATCCCTTACAATTATACATTGGAAGTGACAAATAGATTCAAGGGATTAGATCTGATAGACAGAGTGCCTGAAGATCTATGGAATTATGTTCCTGACGTTGTAGAGGAGGCAGGGATCAAGACCATCCCCAAGAAAAAGAAATGCAAAAAAGTAAAATGGCTGTCTGAGGAGGCCTTACAAATAGCTGTGAAAAGAAGAGAAGGGAAAAGCAAAGGAGAAAAGGAAAGATATACCCGTTTGAATGCAGAGTTCCAAAGAATAGCAAGGAGAGATAAGAAAGCCTTTCTCAGTGATCAGTGCAAAATAAAGAAAGGAAAACAACAGAATGGGAAAGACTAGAGATCTCTTCAAGAAAATTAGAGCTACTAAGGGAACATTTCATGCAAAGATGGGCTCGATAAAGGACAGAAATGGTATGGACCTAACAGAAACAGAAGATATTAAGAAGAGGTGGCAAGAATACACAGAAGAACTGTACAAAAAAGATCTTCATGACCCACATAACCACGAAGGTGTGATCACTCACCTACAGCCAAACATCCTGGAATGTAAAGTGAAGTGGACCTTAGGAAGCATCACTATGAACAAAGCTAGTAGAGGTGATGGAATCCCAGTGGAGCTATTTCAAATCCTAAAAGATGATGCTGTGCAAGTGCTGCACTCAATATGCCAGCAAATTTGGAAAACTCAGCAGTGGCCACAGGACTGGAAAAGGTCCGTTTTCATTCCAATCCCTAAGAAAGGCAATGCCAAAGAATGTTCAAAGTACTGCACAATTGCATTCATCTCACACGCTAGTAAAGTAATGCTCAAAACTCTCCAAGCCAGGCTTCAACTATACATGAACTGTGAAATTCAAGATGTTGAAGCTGGTTTTAGAAAAGGCAGAAGAACCAGAAATCAAATTACCAACATCCGTTGGATTATCAAAAAAGCAAGAGAGTTCCAGGAAAACATCTATTTCTGCTTTACTGGCTATGCCAAAGCCTTTGACTGTGTGGATCACAATAAACTGGAAAATTCTGCAAGTGATGAGAACACTAGACCACCTGACCTGCCTCTTGAGAAACCTGTATTCAGGTCAGGAGGCAACAGTTGGAACTGGACATGGAAAAACAGACTGGGTCTAAATAGGAAAAGGAGTACGTCAAGGCTGTATATTGTCACCCTGCTTATTTAACTTATTTGCAGAGTACATCATGAGAAATGCTGGACTGGATGAAGCACAGGCTGGAATCAAGATTGCCAGGAGATATATCAATAACTTCAGATATGCAGATGACACCACCCTTATGGCAGAAAGCGAAGAAGAACTAAAGAGCCTCTTAATGAAAGTGAAAGAGGAGAGTGAAAAAGTTGGCTTAAAGCTCAACATTCAGAAAACGAAGATCATGGCATCTGGTCCCATCACTTCATGGCAAATAGATGGGAAACAGTGGAAACAGTGGCAGAGTTTATTTTGGGGGGCTCCAAAATCACTGTAGATGGTGACTGCAGCCATGAAATTAAAAGATGCTTGCTTCTTGGAAGGAAAGATATGACCAACCTAGACAGCATATTAAAAAGCAGAGACAGTACTTTGCCAACAAAAGTCTGTCTAGTCAAGGCTATGGTTTTTCCAGTGGTCATGGATGGACGTGAGAGTTGTATGTGATGTATGTGATGTTTCCAGTTTATTGACTATAAAGAAAGCTGAGCACTGAAGAATTGATGCTTTTGAACTGTGGTGTTGGAGAAGATTCTAGAGAGTCCCTTGGACTGCAAGGAGATCCAACCAGTCCATCCTAAAGGAATTAGTCCTGAATATTCATCAGAAGGACTGATGCTGAAATTGAAACTCCAATACTTTGGCCACCTGATGCGAAGAGCTGACTCATTTGAAAAGACCCTGATGCTGGGAAAGATTGTTGGTGGGAGGAGAAGGGGATGCCAGAGGATGAGATGGTTGGATGGCATCACAAACTCAATGGAGATGAGTCTGAGTAAACTCTGGGAGTTGGTGATGGACAGGGAGGCCTGGCATGCTGCAGTCCATAGGGTCGCAAAGATTCGGACACGACTGAGGGACTGAACTAAACTGAACTAAATGTTCCAAGAAAAATTCTAGGTAGTGGAGACAGAGTGATAAATAAAGTTCCTTCCCTTGTTAAATTTACCTTTTGGTAATGTAATTGTGATATGATAATATGGTTGATGCTATTTACTATTTTCTTTTTTATTGTGTTCATCATCATCAGTTCTCAAGTGACCAACAGCCAAAGATGCACTATCTCTGAACTTCATACCATGATTACATGGTCTTCTCACCACAAGGGGCACCTTTTATAAGATAGGATTAAGCCCATAATGGACTTCCCTCCGATGGTAAATAATCCACCTGCAATGCAAGAGTCCCAGGTTCAATCCCTGTGTCAGGAAGATCTCCTGGAGAAGGGTATGGCAACCCACGCCAGTATTCTTGCCTGGAGAATTCCATGGACAGAGGAACCTGGTGGGCTATGGTTCATGGGCTCCCAAAGAGTCAGACATGACTTAGTGACTAACACTTATTACTTATTTTTAAGCCCATAATATCTTTTAGATTTCTCATAGGGAAGCTGTTTCTCGGAATCTCTTAAGTACATGAAAGGACATTGAACTGGGATTTCCTTGAGTTTAGGGCACATGTTGAACAAACTGTTTTACATGCTGAATTGCTCATAAATGTCTAAATAATATATGTGCACATGGCAGGATCTGGTTTGAGATTTGCTTTTACTTTAACCTGATAATGAGGTTTTGGAGAAAATAACCCTCAATCATCTCAGGATCCTCCAGAGGCTACCATTTTTAAACAAACAAACAAAAAAACTCAATGTTCCACATGCTCAGGTCAGTCCACGGCAGAAAGTTGTAAGGTTGTATAAGAATACTTGAGACATTAAAGAAGAACTACACAATTTTCCAAAGAGCAAATAGTAATCTCACAGGAAGGTTATTGCAAGGCTATACACCTCAGGCCAATTTTGGACAAAATAAGATAATGATGACATGATTCTGGGAAGATAAAAATTTAATATAATCCAAAAAGTTCTAAATAATCCAACCACAAATTTCAGTGTCTCCTGATCTTAATCAGGGCTATGGGTTATTCTTAACAGCAATATAAAGAAGGACTTGAATGATATAATTTGAGAAATATATCTGAATTTCAAAACTTCCAGGTGGTCCAAACAATCTGAAATTTAAAAATATTTTATGAATCAAGTCACTTAAAATTAAAAAAAAAAATAGGACAGCAAATAATAAGGTTCAAGAAACTGGTAAATTTTTATAAAAATTTCAAAGTGATATACCCTCTATTGATTCTTATGATATTCAACTCCATGACGTAGCCATCCCTACTGACTATATGAGAAAACTTGTATAGATAGGTTTAGTGACTTGGCTAAAGGCTTGACATGTCATTGATGTCACTGGCAGAGTGTAGACCTGAATTCAGAATTGACACTAGATCATAGGCTCTCAATGGCTTGACACCTAGAGTCCTAAGTTCTAATTCTTTCTTTATTACAGAGTGTTACACCTAAAACTTTTCCAATACTAAGTCTTTTTCAGGAAACAGGCAAGAGAACATAATACCTGAGAGTAGGAGAAACTGTTTCTGGCCTATATAATTGTAAGAAACTTCTTCCCCCTCTTTAATTACTACTAACCTCAACTCTCTCTCATGCACAAGCACCATGAAATTCTCAAGCTTCAAGGCTTTAAATTAACGTGAATGATTCTGGGCCATAGGAATTTAAAACATGCCAGTCCGATTCCTTTTTCATATGTCGGTCAATGTATTTTTGTCCTAGTGTTTCTGTCCTGATTTCACTTTCTGACATGCAGCCCATCATTTTCATTTCAATTTTTCCCTGGATCAGATAACTCATTTCTCTTTCTGCTTGGCTTTTACTTACACTTTTCAGCTAGTCATACTGACTAGCTGACATTATTTTTATGTCTTGTCTTATTCTGATTACATAAATTACAGTTTATTATCTTATCTAAAGTCAGAGAACCACTCCTGCCCTCCATGTTCAGTGTTGAACAGACACAGATCTTCAATTTTTATTCTTTCCATTTGGGTTCTCTTTGTCTGATGAGTAGAGATTCAGATGTGAAAATGGCATCCAATTTATATTTTCAGGGGTTTCAGAGAGAACAAGAGAGATCTCACTTTTTGCCCAATAATAATCATAAAGTCCTTGCATTAGAAGGGTTCTTGAAGGTCACTGAAAGAAATCACTCAAAATATCTTAGATAATATTTCTCCATTAACTCTTATTACTGGGAATATGAACTACTCACACTTGCTTTCCTTCAATGTTCTGTATTTTCTCATGATCAGTAGGTAGTTTCCATTAAGTACACAGCTATATAAGTCAAATAACCACATAATTTCTATGGGATCATAGTCGACTTAATGCAACTCCCTCATATTGCAGGTGGGGAAACTAAGGTCTAGAAAGAAGCAGAAACCTTCTCAGGGTCACACTCAGGTGGTGAATATCCTGAAAGCCACATCGCCTGCCTTACAGCCCAGTTCTTTTCTTCGGATATGACCTGTATTTACATTGCCTTGTCTTTTTGATTATGTGTATGCTGTCTTCTGTTCGATGAAAGCAAAGATTAACCAAACGCTGAATTTACTCTTCCTCCTTTATATAACCCTCTACAACATCTAGAATAACATCTGCGGCACAGCAGATTTAATTTATCAAATTTCATAAATATGCTCTTATTTCCTTCTAATTTTCAAATTTCTCAACACATTAAGATAAAACATGTATACCTGTGGCGGATTCATTTTGATATTTGGCAAATCTAATACAGTTATGTAAAGTTTAAAAATAAAATAAAATTTAAAAAAAAAAAAAAAGATAAAACAGGCTTACTGGAGACCTACTAAAGACTTCCCTTATTTGTCATTTATCAATATCTTGTACTTATGATTTAGTTGCCTGTCTAATGTCAAGACTGAATTAGCACAGCAATTAAAATTCCATAAGAGAAGTGATAACTACAGACAGGTGGCTTCTTGTCCTTCCATTTCTGAGTTACAAATAAATCATTATGTCAACAGGATACAGAATGAAAAGTTGCTTAAAAATAGACATTTCTGCACAGCCCTCAATTGGTATGATTCCCAGGCTTAGATAAGATGATGTGCTATTTCTTATCTAAGATGACCATGAAAAATTAGAACAACTAGAAAAGTACATATTGTGAAACCTATAAACATCCCATGACATTTATTATTATCCATTTAATTTACTATAAAATATTTCACAAAATAGAACTATTATTTGAAACTTCAAAATGAACTGCTGAAGCTTTCTTTTTACTGTAAGTGATTTTTAAAAGGCAAAGGAGAAGAATTTAGTATAGAATAAAACATTTCAACCAATCTTCCCTTGCCACTCTATTGTGAAATGAATTAATCAAAAGAGCAGAGCATTCAGTGCGGTGGATACACTGGTTTTGTAATTCACTCTTTTATAACCCACTGCACTTCACAGCCTGATAATTAGGAGCAAAGATATGAGATTTAAGCAGTTAAGGAAGTTTACTCAGTGATAGCTTAAGCTAGGTATAGGAATGTTTTAGACCTTATTCCATAGAAATAGTGACAAGAATATCTTGGACTTGAGCCACTTACATAATAGAAAATTCACTGCATAGTGAGATGGACTAGCCATCTCAGATTCCTATGGCCCATTTATGGCCTGGTAGTAATAGTGTAATATGCAATAAGAATCATAGCTGTGGCGGGGACTACTAGCTCTTCCCACTAAAGTCTGTTTTCTCTTTCTTTCTTCAAGATCATGGCATCTGGTCCCATCACTTCATGGCAAATAGAAGGGAGAAAGGTGGAAGCAGTGACAGATTTCCTCTTCTTGGGCTCTAAAATCACTGTGGATGATGAGTGCAGCCAAGAAATTAGAAGATGATTGTTTCTTGGCAGGAAAGCTATGACAAACCTAGACAGTGTATTAAAAAGCAAAGACATCACTTTGCCAACAAAGGTCTGTATAGCCAAAGCTATGGTCTTTCCAGTAGTCATATACGGATGTAAGAGTTGGACCATAAAGAAGGTTGAGTGCCAAAGAAATGATACTTTCAAACTGTGGTGTTAGAGAAGACTCTTGAGAGTACGTTGGACAGCAAGGAGATCAAACCAGTCAATCTTAAAGGAAATCAACCTTGAATACTCATTGGAAGGACTGATGCTGAAGCTGAAGCTCCAATACTTTGGCCACCTGATGCAAAGAGCTGATTCACTGGAAAAGACCTTGATACTGGGAAAGATTGAAGGCAGAAGAAAAGGATGACAGAGGATGAGATGGAGACGGTGGATAGCATCACTGATTCAATGAAGATGAACTTGGGAAAACTCCAGGAGATGGTGAGGGGCAGGGAGGCCTGGTGTGCTTCAGCCTATGGGGTCGCAAAGAGTCAGATATGACTTGGCAACTGAACAACAGTTATAGAAATCACATGACTATCCAGCCAGAGACCACATTTCCCAGCCTCATTTCAGCCAGGTGACCATGTGCTTACCAATGGAAGCACTAACACATTGCAAGTGTACGTCTCCATTCTTACCTGCTGGCCTTAAGATGTGGTAGGAGCAGTTTCAACTATCTGGATGACAACAGTGGTCCTAGGGATGATAGAATAACATGAAGAGATGAACCTGGGTCTTGGCATGACAGTGTGCAGCAGAGGTGTCTGCTCATCCACCTTGGACTGTCGCATGAGAATGCAATAATTTTCTCTGTTGGGTCATTCTGTTACAGTGACTAAGCCTTTACAAATACACCAGAAACAAATACACACATTGCAGACTAAAGTGCTTATTATTACATGTGCTCATTGCATTCATCTACTTATGCCAAAATGCTCCCCATACTTTGGGTCATAAGTGAAATGCAACTTCACAAATCTTTTCCCTATTTACCTCCATTTCCACTGGCTTCCCTCATAGCTTAGCTGGTAAAGAATCTGCCCACAATGCAGGAGATCCTGGTTTGATTCCTGGGTTGGGAAGATCTCCTGGAGAAGGGACAGGCTACCCACTCTAGTATTCTTGGGCTTTCCTTGTGGCTTAGCTGGTAAAGAATCCACCTCCAATGCAGGAGACCTGGGTTTGATCCCTGGGTTGGGAAGATCCCCTGGAAAAGGGAAAGGCTACCCACTCCAGTATTCTGGCCTGGAGAATTCCATGGACTGTACAGTCCATGGGGTCGCAAAGAGTTGGACACGATTGAGCGACTTTCACTCACTTCCACCAGCTGAACATAACCTTGTTTGTTCCTTTCTCGTGGGATATCTCATTTTCTATCCTCATAAAGTAAGTTCTGTTTATGTATGTCTTATCTCATCTACCAGAACAAATTCCATGAGAGCGAGTTCATGTCTTATTCTCCTGTATAACCTCTGCAGTGCTAGTACTGTGCTTTTCTCGAGAATTGCTTATTGTCTGAATGAAGGACTGAAACATATGTGCTTCATGCTGTCTGTCTATAATCCACTGTTGTAGCTGAATAAGCCTGAAGCAAGAACATATTTGTCAAGGGCAACAGAAGCAGAAAGGAATGTAGGTCCCAAAATCGATAACGAGTTGGCCTCAATACAAATTTTACCTATGACCTTGCTATCTTATGTCTTATGCCGCTTTCTGTTTCCAGCATTTCGTAGCACCAAAGAAGATAAAGGATGTGTGGTAATTACCTCAAAGAGTTTACCCTAACTGGATTGGGGCAAAGTGCTCCTTCGTGACAACTTTTGTTCATTTACAAAAGCTCAGTAGAGTTAGGAACTGAATAGGCCAAGACCCATTTTGAGTTGAAAACCTATCCTGTTATATCAAGCTGCTTTTCTTTTACTTGTCTTCATGTGCCACCATCATTTTTCTGACAGAGACCCATGTGTTATATTTGATACTAAGGAGCAATAGGTAGTAGTAAAATTGGATATTGACTTGAAATTTTCAAAGAAATTATTCAGAAACAAGTAAATGTGCTTACCAATTTGCACATGAGATCTTGGGCTGAGATTTTTTTCCCTACCATTCTAAATCAATAGAAAATAGAAAAATTTGAGCAGTCTTACAAACTTATTTTCTTCTTTATACTCTGAAATATCATTATTCAGTAACATTTCTTAATTCTTTGTGTCAGGCAAAGGGGAAAATTAAAAGACAAATTGTAAACCACTAAATATTAATAATAGATTTTTTATTTGTGAATCCAGAAGTTTAGTATGGGAATAAATTAATACTATCATTTTCTTCCTTTCTCTGAAAATAATATTCTAAATTTACAAAAGTAATGTAGGTTTCATGTACTCACTACCCAGCAGAGATGACCATCATAAACAACTTTGTGGACATTTCTTCTGGTTGATTTAAAGCATATATAATTATGTTTTCCAAGAAATCATGATCATTACATAGACAATGTTTTATAATTAGCTTTTTTCCCACTTAACACATCATGAAAAATGTCTCATGTCATTAGTCTTCTAAAACATTATGGTTAATGCTGCATAATGTTCTGCTGTACAGATATACCATAATTTATTTAACTAGACCTCCAGTCTAGGACGTCCCTCCTGTCTCTATGTCTTCTTATTTCTTCACATTTATTTCATTTATGCCTAATTGCACAAAATGTGGGGTAAAAAACTTAGCAATTATTTAGTGAGATGTTTTATGAGGAGTTTGCTTTTGTCAAAATTTTTCCCACATGCCAAGGAGCAACTAAGCCTGCAAGCCACAACTACTGAGGCCTGTGCACCCAGAGCCTGTGCTCTGCAACAAGAGAAGCTGCCACAGTGAGAAGCCCGCACACGACAATGAAGAGCAGCCCCTGTTTGCCACAACTAGAGAAAGCCCACACGCAGCAATGAAGAACCACCACAGCCAAAAAAAAAAACAAATGTATAAATAAATCTTGTTTAAAATAAAAAACGTAAATGAGGCAATAGGACTTCCCTGGAAGTGCAGTGGTTAAGACTCTGGGCTTCCAATGCAGGGTTGTGGGTTCAATCGCTGGTTGGGGAACCTAAGATCCTGCATGCTGTATGCCCCCAAAATAATTTTTTTTTAAAAAAAGGTGAATGAGGCAAATGTCCTGGAGTATGGCCCTTTGTGCCTGCCAGTAACTCTTTTTCTTAACTAGTATATCCACTTTAGACATTTTTTTTTTCATGAACTTCATGGAGGACCACAAAAGAAACACATTAGGCAGGATTAGTAGCCACATGATGGTAGCAAGAACTAAACAGGTAAGTATAAGAGGGAGTAGCACATACATGCCCTTGACATAGGCAGTCTGCAATGAAATGTGTGTGTACTTAATTCCCAATCATCTTATAATTTTCACCTCCAGTCTTAGAATTACTATTATTTCCATTTTACAAATTAGAAAATCAGTTTCCAAGTATTTAAACTAAGATTACATAGCTGGTAAAGGGTGGCATCAGAATCTGAAACTTTGAATCTGTCTGGCTCTATACCACTGCCAAGTTCTTCTTATCATGTCCAAATAAAACAATAGCAGGCTGTCTTTTCACCTTGCAGAACTGAAAGAGACACATGTACCCCAATGTTCATCACAGCACTGTTTATAATATCCAGGACATGGAAGCAACCTAGATATGCATCAGCAGACGAATGGATAAGAAAGCTGTGGTACATACACACAATGGAGTATTACTCAGCCATTGAAAAGAATACATTTGAATCAGTTCTAATGAGGTGGATGAAACTGGAGCCTATTATACAGAATGAAGTAAGCCAGAAAGGAAAACACCAATACAGTATACTAGCGTGGACACGACTGAGCAACTTGACTTTCACTTTTCACTTTCATGCATTGGAGAAGGAAATGGCAACCCACTCCAGTGTTCTTGCCTGGAGAATCCCAGGGACGGGGGAGCCTGGTGGGCTGCCATCTATGGGGTCGCACAGAGTCGGACACGACTGAAGTGACGTAGCAGCAGCAGCGCACATATATGGAATTTAGAAAGATGGTAATGATAACCCGGTATGCAAGACAGCAAAAGAGATACAGATGTATAGAACAGTCTTTTGGACTCTGTGGGAGAGGGCGAGGGTGGGATGATTTGGGAGAATGGCATTGAAACATGTATAATATCATATGTGAAATGAATCACCAGTCCCAGTTCGATTCATGATACAGGATGCTTGGGGCTGGTGCGCTGGGATGACCCAGAGGGATGGTATGGGGAGGGAGGTGGGAGGGAGGTTCAGGATGGGGAACACGTGTACACCCATGGCGGATTCATGTTGATGTATGGCAAAACCAATACAATATTGTAAAGTAATTATCATCCAATTAAAATAAATACATTTATATTAAAAAAGCAGAGACATTACAAAAAAAAAAAAACAGTAGCAGGATGTAACTTTGAAAATTGCAAACACAATCCATTTAATGTGCAGTATTATGAATACACATGATTACTTCTTACCTTCCATACTTTAAAGGCAGAATAATGTTATTATTAAAGGATAGCATTTTTCCCAACTAGAGAATTTCTGCTGCTACTGCTGCTAAGTCACTTCAGTCGTGTCCAACTCTGTGCGACCCCATAGACGGCAGCCCACTAGGCTTCCCCATCCCTGGGATTCTCCAGGCAAGAGTACTGGAGTGGGGTGCCATTGCCTTCTCCAAGAGAATTTCTAGAAATGAACTAATTTCACATTCCAAACTTTTCCTTACCAAAAATAAAATTGTAAAAAGCACAAAGGACAGAGATTCTTCTCTCATTAAACACGTTACTTCCACTAAAAATAAAAAAAAAAGAAATGGGAAGGGGAGGAATACAGGAAAGTGAGAAAATTATTATTATTATTACTGTATGCAGCTAATTTCTTAACTTTCTACTCAAACTTCCAGGTCTTGCTGAATGCAAATATCACGTATTCAGGCTTTGCCACAAAATCACATCAAATCAAAGCAAAACACTTCATGACGGGAAAGACTATGCTTAACATTTCTTTTTATTCTTTCAAGGTCTTCCCAGAAAAGTGATAATAGAGGATTTCTAAAATACTACTCTATTATAGGCTGATTTTGAATTGAATGATATTCTAACAAGTAGAAAACATCGCGTTTCTCTTTCACATGAGTCAACTTTCTTTATCCCCTTTTAGGTGGACAACTGGGCAGAAAATATCAATCCCCCAAAATCCAAACAATTCAAGATGACTACTTCTGCACGTTTTTCCTCTTAAGTCTGTAGGTTGTGATATTAATAATTGAAAAGAAAATAAGAATCAAGCATTCATTACGCAAACATTTTTCTTTTTGAACCTTCCTAACCCCCATTTAACCAGTTTTTGTTTTGCATTTAACTGATATAAAATATGTGTGCATGATATAATTTTTATGTAATTTCAAATATGCAGCAATACTTAATAGGCAATTTTTACTATAAACAAACTGCCACCTCTTGCAGAAGTGCCTGCGGTACAGGATCTGTCTTTCAGGTCTGTCAACAAGCTTGTATTAGTTTAAAAATCAATCAAAGGCAAAAATGGTTATTCAAACACAAACCACACTGTACCAACAAAATTAACAAAGGTTAAAAAGATATTAAAGCCCAGTGCTAGAGAAAGTCAGCAACGAGACAGGTCTTCTTACCCACTGTTGTTTGTACTATAAATTCGTCCTATTTTTCTGAAAATTAATTTGAAGCCAGAATAACAGAAATCTTAAAAATGTTCATTCTGTTTGACATATTATTTTATTGCTGGAAGCTCTCCTAGGGAGATAATCTGAAATGTAGGCAACGATTCATCCAAAAAAAAAGCAGTCAGTGTAGAACATTGAAAAATTGGAGGCACCCTAAATATCCAGCATCAGGGGAATATTTAAATGAATTATAGAATTTGATGGAGCCATTAAAATGATTACCAAAAAGTTGTTTACTGGTATTATAACTTGCATGTGATTAGTGTTAAACAAAAGACAAGATATTATATAAATAATATGATACACGTTAAAATAAAAAATGAAAAACCTGTAAGACAATAAGCCAGAATGTTGACAGTTGTTCCTTCTGGGTTGTGGGAAAAGTTTTCCCCCTTCCACTTTTAATATTTTCTGTATTTTTGAAATTCACTGCTCTGTGCTTTCTAAATTTTCTAGTGATCATCTATTTCCTCAAAAATCAGAAGAGAAGAAAGATTTTTTTAAGTCATCTGACATCAAAACTTTGGACTGTGTTTTATTGACAAGACCAGTATTTGGGAAGGTCACACTTCTGTACACTGAAACATCCCTTGGTTGTTTCTTACATTAGTGATGTTTCAAATAGTGAAATTGTGTCACTTCTCTCCAAATTGCAGATTCTCTACAAGAGCAAAGCAAGGCAAGAAGAGCGAATTTGCTAAAATTTTAGGTGGGTTTTCTGATTTTTATCAAGCCCACCTGGATGACTTTCACTTTTCTAGTTGAGTGGTTTGCAGGGAGTCATTATGGTAGTATACATACTGCCCATACTGCCCAAGCTGCCCCGTGCAACAAAGGGCCTCTCACAGTAAGCCTTGGAGGGAATGAAAATGTGATTATGTTGCCGTGAAGTGGATCTGAGGAATTCTCGTGTAAAAATTGTGCATGGGAGCCCCTGATAAAACTTAGATCTTTGGCTCAGATCCAAAGTCTGTGACCTTCCCAACAGCCAAGGTTCACATTATTATTTTTTTATATGAAGGAAACCCTGACTATGGGATTTACACCAAAGTCAATAAAACTATCTCCTGCTTCTGAAAAAAAGTGTCAATCAGATAAGCAGCATGTGTATGCTCTTATTATCCCAACAAGACCCTGGTTATAATGCCAAGTCAGAGGCTATTATACAGCTTCACTGCACTAAAAAAAAGGTGCAATTTAAAATATTTTTGCCAAATATCAACTAATACAATTATGTAAAGTTTAAAAATAAAATAAAATTAAAAAAAAAAACCAAACAAACAAAAAAAATATTTTTGGCCTGATTTAGCTAGTCACAGATTTTCCCCTTTAGGAAAAGTTAATACAGTGAACACAGACTTAAAGGAATAGGCAAAAACAGGTAAATTATTATTCACCCACTCAATCCTTTTCTTTATATGTATATATATTTCAGAAGAAGGTGACCCTTAAAACAGAAGGGATCCCAGTGCTAGTCAGATGATATAAAGAAAGCAGGAAACTAAAAACTTCGGATAAAACATTAGGAGTCATGGTCAATTTCAGAGCAATCAGAATGGAAGGTGACAGATCTCAGAAATTTGAAAATAAATCAAATCAGTTTAAAAACAGGCTTTGATTAACAACCATTGACACACATTTTCCAATGATATTTTCATTTCAAACAGTGAGTTATCTTACTCTTGGGTTATTTTTCTGGAATACTATGGTCCTTCTGCTCTGATATTAAAATCTAAGTATTTAATAATGGCTAAAGGATACATTAGAATATCATTCTTTTGAAATACATTGCTCATGATTCTCAGATTTGTTACAGTCAAGCATGGAATATGAGTGGTGCCTGCTATATGCTGTACTCCTAGTATACTCACTATCGAATTGTTTTAGCCACGACTAAATAAGACATAAATTTAATTTCTGGCAAGCATTTGCAATGTATGAGTCAAGGACTGTCTCAGAAGACAATTTGATGTACTTTCCACCTGCCCTTTTATCAACATTAAACAAACAGTATGTTTTACTACAACTCACTTCTGACATTTATCAGTTGCTTTTGTTTGTTTTTCTGCCAACCTCAGCCTTGTCAGTGGGACTTCAGCATGACAGCAACGGCAGCCATGCCAATTTGACCCTTTTCCAATAAACTGTTCTTTTTAGCACAGTACGTATTTGATTAGACAAAAGAAATGTAAAGAATGATTATCATACATGGTGAAGAATATACCCATTCTACATGTACACATTTGATTGGGCTTCTGAGGTGGTGCTAGTGGTAAAGAATCCACTTGCCAATGCAGGAGACACAAGAGACACAGGTTCAATCCCTGGGTTGGGAAGATCCCTTGGAGAAGGGAATGGCAACCCACTCCAGTAAAATTTCGCCAATAAAGTATTCTCGCCAATAAAATTACATGAGCAGAGGAGCCTGGCAGGCTACAGTCCATGGAGTTGCAAAAAGTCAGACACAACTGAGCAACTGAGTACACAGCACACACATTTGATTAGACAAAAGAAATGTAAAGAATGGTTATCATAGAGGGCAAGGAACTAACCCATTCTACATGTACCCATCCCTCTTCTTATTGAACCAAAAGAGACTCCCAACTAACAGAAAGAAAGAAAGGAAAGAGAAACTAAAGAATGTAAGTTCTTTGATGACATGAAACACATGGTATTTATATGTTGTTTAGAAACACTATTGATGATTAGAGTATATTCCCAGGGCTTGAATTAATAACCAGTGATAGAACTCCATTTTTCCATGAATTATTAGGAAAGTAGTAGATGGGAAATTTTTGTCCTGAAGATTCTACCCACACTCTTCCCACACACATATGTACAAATCCTCTGAAAAAAATGGCTTCAAGAAAGTCTCCCCTCTTTTATTTAGCAAGGCACTATGCAGCTTGTCATCCTGGGCTAACAGCCAGAAGAAGATTATGGCAAAAATAATCACCTTTGCAACATTAAGGAAAACACGAAACTGGCACTATGATTCAGGGGCTTATTTCTTTCATTCTAAATATGATGCCACATTTTTGTATTTTATTTGGGAAGTGGTTTTCTGTAAGATGTATCTGAAAAACAAGAGCTGTTTTCTTTTCAACAAATATCTAGAAGTGCTGAGAGATTTCCTGTTAAAACTGTGTAAGGCATTCTACTACTTAAAAGGGAATTTAGTGTTGATGAAAGATGCCAGTTTGACAGCCATGGAAAATGAAGGAAGCATTCTTTATTCCCAGGGCACACTATCTCAAAACAAAGAATCATCTCTTATGGTTAGGAGGGTCATACCTTATTGTTTAATATTCATTGAGAGTATACACGTGCTAGATGATGGAAAGATACACAGGAGACACCCTCTGTGTCCTCTAAGACAGTATAGTCTTCAAACCAGCATCTCTCGAGTCTCACGGGCATTGTATACAAGACCTGTGGCCTCTACTTTAAAAAGGTCCAAGGCAACAGAAGCTAGTGGGTGAGAGATCCAAAGGGAGGGTGGGCATTGCTCAGTTTGGACTTTACTATTTCCTGTAAGTGTTCACACTGGGTAATGAAAATTTGGGACTTTCTGGGCTCATAATTGGATGGTAGCTGGTAACATAGTTTATTAGTTTTGACGTGTGAGTAATATTCACCACAAACAACCTCTACCTAACCTCCCCATAAAACAAAAACAAAACTAAAACATTTCTTCTTAAATACTTATTCCTCATGTTTCTTCAAATAACACATAAAACTTGGAAAAAATCATTTGGCCCCAGTACCTCAAACACAGTAAGCATCCATGGCACCAGGTATCTCAAGTTAGGTGATAAGTGGTCCAGACTTAGCATCAACTGAGAGTGAGCATGGGAAATATAACAACTCCCAGAGAGTCTATTTGCATTAACGAATTACCTAGGTTAAGTAGGGAGGGAATCTTTGAGTATACGTATTAATTGGAAATTTGTAGAGAGAGATATCTGGGGTTTTGACATGGACAACTGAGGCTGGCGTGACATAACACACTTTCTCTGCCTGGCTCCAGGAGGCTATATGTTAGTAAGGGCTGCTGACAAAAACTGAAGGATCAGCAGTCATGAAGGATTGAGAATAAATAAGTGTAGCTGCTTCAGGGACCAGGTGACCAAAATGGACATAAAATAGGGGAAAGAGACAGTCTGCTCATTTCTGTATGGAATATAGTACAACTCTGGCAACAGAGCAAGGGCTAAGAAGTAGTGGTAGAGTTTGGTCCATTGAATGGGTGGGTAGTGTTGGGAGTCCTGAAGGGGACACAGTCTATGTAAAGAGTGCAGCATTAGTTGTGGCAAAGGGAATAGAAAGCCCAGAGCAGAAAACCATGAAATGATTGGCCTTGAGCATGAGGGGTACTGGGTGATTCCAGAAATAATTAGAAAGACAAAAGTAGCGAGAAGCTGTAAACCTGCAAATTGCAGGGAAAACCTGTGAGTGTTTATTGAGAAATGTGAGTACTAATGTTCATGTGACCTCAATTGTTCCCAAAGAGATGAAGGCCTATGGTCTTTGGATAATGAAAAAATTGAAGGCATTTTCTAAACAGGCTCTTGAGCTTATCCACAACCAATCCCACCTCTTATACACACAAGACTGGCTACTAAGTTATGATACTGAACTCTATAACCCTCTCAAGAGGACTAAAGAACATCACATCCAGTCAAAAGACACTAGAATTCCATACTGGTTTTGTTTGTGTTTCAATTTTGTTTGTGTTTCAGCTTCCCAGGTCACGCTACTGGTAAAGAATCCACCTGCCAATGCAGGAGGTGTGGGTTTGATCTTTGGTCAGGAAGATCTCCTGGACAAGGAAATAGTTACCAACTCCAATTTTCTTGCCTGGGAAATCCCATGGACAGAGGAGCCTGGCAGGCTACTGTCCATGGGGTTGCAAAGAGTCGGACACAGCTGAGCAACTGATCAAACATGTTCCAAGTTTTCAGCTGTTCTCGTCTAGAGCTCCAGGGAGTAATAGCCTATGAGCATTTAGCAAGGGGCAAGTTCATAGTTGTCTTTCTCTTAGTGAAGGATAATTTTTGAAAATCTGTATGTCCCTCTTCCCAATATAACATTTTCATAACTTCATGCTCTGTCTCTGGAGATTGTTTCTTTAGTTTTCATAATCCCTTGCAGTCACCTCTCTTCCCTTATATTTCTTCTTAGGGCCTGAACTGAGAGCTTCCCTAGACAGTCTCTCTTTCCTAATCTCTCACTCAAAAGTTCTGAACAAAAACCTAGAGCATCTGGAAGTTCCAACTGGTTTAAGGCAGCTCGTTGTACTAGTACCCCACGGGCTGTGCTGAATACTGAAGTGTATATGTGGGTGATGAGAAATGGTACTCAATGACTCTTGCAAATTTGGAAGCTGCTTCTTTCTCATTATCATATTTTATTCATCAGCGACCAGAAGGCTGAGACTTTAACGAACTTTCTACCAACAAAAATGTGTTCTATAAGGAACTTCACTTCTGTTTATCCACAGGTCCAGAGAAAAAGCAAGTTTATGGCCTCTTGAGGCATGATGAAGAAGAACTCTGGAATGTCCTTTAAAACAGAGTAGCATTTCAAGGATTCTAAACCTTGGAAAAACTTTAATATAGGATATTTTTTAAAACAATGACACCCCAAATTCCCATTCTGAGAGCTAAGAATGCAACATGTTAGCATCAAGTTTCAAATGGAGTGGTATTTATTGCCTTATGAAAATTGTACCCTCTGTGAAGTCACCTAAGCATTGCATAGGGGAAGAAAAGGAAAACATTAAAATAGGTCAAGATATGGCAGCAGTCAATAACTTTCCAACCTCCCCAAATATATGTTTGTCTCAGAGAAATATTTCACTGACTAGCACTTTGTCACACGGCTCACTTCTCATTACCATTTCAAATGCACTTTCTGTGCTCTGAGGTACCTCTTTGCTGCCCTAGGGTTTTGCCAAGACACTAAAAAGTTTAGTTGCCATGCATAATATACAACACAAGTTACTAGTATGAATTTTTAACAGTGTTTTGCTTTATCACATTCCAGAGCCCCTGGAGATCCTTGGGGAATTGGGGGGGGTACTTCTTTACTTATCTCTCCCCCTTCCTTTTTTTTTTTTTTTTTTTAAATGTGACCCTTACTATTGCCCTGGGCATATAGTCATAATAAAAAAACTTAAAATTAGAACAAATGAAAACATATGCATCTTAAGGCAATTGTCAAAACAGAAATAAATGCCTAGATGAATTTAGCACAGGCAACTTGAGAGGAATAAATATTATTAAGGGAGTTAAAATTATACCTGAATAGAACAGTGCCATATAATGTTTAAAATAGTGTCTGGTCCTTAGCCAGCAAAACATTCTAGTTAGTGTGATGAGAGAGTAAGAGCCTGGCTTGGAAGTCAGATTGCCACTGCCTGTGTTTGAACACAGGCTCTGCCGTTTACCAGCTGTGTGTCCTTGGACAAACTACTGAAGTTCTCTGGCTTTGGTTTCCTCTTTGGCAAAATGGGAATCATAATAGGATCTATCTCATGTAAGGATTAGAGGAGTTCATATACACAAAACACTTAAAATGGTGTTTGGCAGGTAGTAAGCATGCAATAAACATGTTAGGTGTTATTATTGGCACCATTAAATGTAACAGGAAAAAGCGTTTTGGTGACATGACTTTTGGCCATCAAAGCACATCTTTTATGGAAATAGCAAGAAATAAAAGTAGCTGAAAGAAAATTCAATAGAAATATTACATCCTGCACTGATAGGTGGAAATCACCAAATAACTGAAAGCTAAAATTAGGTACATATTACAGGTGAAATTTGGAGAAGGCAATGGCACCCCACTCCAGTACTCTTGCTTGGAAAATCCCATGGACGGAGGAGCCTGGTAGGCTGCAGTCCATGGGGTTGCTAAGAGTCGGACACGACTGAGTGACTTCACTTTCACTTTTCACTTTCATGCATTGGAGAAGGAAATGGCAGCCCACTCCAGTGTTCTTGCCTGGAGAATCCCAGGGACGGGGGAGCCTGGTGTGCTGCCGTCTATGGGGTCGCACAGAGTCGGACACGACTGAAGTGACTTAGCACAGCATAGCATAGCATAGCATAGGTGAAATTGGTATAGAGAAAGATGAACTTCTAAGCATAAGCTGAATTAGCTCAAGAGATTTTTACCAACCCTTTCAATGCTCGACCTATGAGTGGTTAGAAAATGATCCATCTAAGTCTGGAGAAGTATTTCATGGAAAATCACCACCTTAGTTTCCAAAAAGTCTCTTCCCAGGAGATGCTGAGTTGGGTGAACCACAGGTAGCCTTTGTGCAGAGATGCTTATGTGCTTGGTGGGTTCTCGGAGTTGTAAGTATGGCAATTGAACTAGATGGACTCCAAAGTTCATTTTGACTTTAGAATTCTATGATTCTATGACACACACTATTTCTCCTATTTTTATTAAATAACTTGTACACTTAAAACTGTCCATTAGCTTTCTGTTAAAACCTACGAAGTATAAGTCATGACCTTGATGTCCCATCTGTCTCGCTTACCTTTTCTTTTTATCCCCAGTTCTCTACCATATAGTCACCAGCCACTGTTCCTATTTTTAAGTCATATCCACAAATATAAGTGTACAAATAGGATTGTGTACTTTTTCTTTCCTTCTTGACAAATGACCATTTATAACACTCTTCAACTTCTCAGGGACTTTGCTTGCTATTGACAATTTCATCTGAAGAGAAATTTTGGGAGTCATTGTAGATTATGTTCTTGGTTTCATCTTCTGTGTATGACTGGTTACCAAGTTCTGTAGACCATGCCATCCAAATAGTAAAATAATATTAACTATTAATTGAAAGCTCACACCAGACACCATGCCACATCACTGCAGGCTCAAAGAAGTCAATAACTTTCCCAAAGCCACAGAGATAGTAAATGATAATTGCTGGAATTAATAGTTGTTTCTGATGGGCTCCAAAGCCTATGCTCACACCATGCTGCCTGTTCCATCACTTTATTTCATCTTCCACAGTGTTAGTCCAAACCTGTATTTCTCATTTGGATCAATGGAAAAATCTCTTAATTGACTTCCTTGTCTCCAGATTTAACCATCCCGTGCACTCAGTCTCTATTTCAGTCTGCTGCTGGACTTAGCTTTCTGAAATGCAAATGCAATCATGTCACTTGCATGCTCCTCATTGACTTTAGAATGAAGTCCAAATTCCACAGATGACAAAGAAGCAAGGCCCTTGGTAAGGTGGTACTTGACCATCTCTCGTCTCAACTCCCCCACAGGTACCTTTTGTTTTGGGCAAATGAAGCTGGCCTTAGTTTCTCCAATAATCTCATGCTCCCATGCCTCTGGGTTTTTGCACTTGTGATCCCCAAGGCCTGGAAAGTTCAACCCCATTTCATGACCTAGACTCCTGTCTGTCCTTGAAGTCTCCTCAGCACATAGGAGGTGTTCAGTAAATATCTCGGGGCTAAAACAATAATAAGGCTATTTTGTTTTCAAAATTAAGGGATAGAGATGAACATGAGTAAATACAGTAATCTGATTTGCTAAAATGCTATGAAAAGTACATTTGGGGCTTATGCTTCGAGAAATTGTTTTCACAGCCATGACCTCTCATCTGTAAAATGTTGCCCAGTGAGCAGATCATAATTATGAAATATAATGTTTGGATATTAGGCAGTAGAATCCTTGCTATGTTCATTAAATATACATTAGTTGATATTTATAAATGTTTTATATATATTACAAAATGTTAAAATACATTTCTGCTCTACGAATGAATTCATCACAACATTCAACTCTAGTTTTTATTAACATCTTACTCTAAGTGTTAATATTTCCCATCCTATTGGGAGCAATAGGACACATTCCCCATATTAGCTTCTAAGAGGCCACGGATTTGTTTTCAGTTTGCTGGTCACTAGGACTTGGCACAGAGAGTTACCTTCATAAATGATTCAAGGTAATGAGAAATATTAAAATTAAAGAAATAACAGCAAAAACGGGGCTCTAGAAGTGAAAAACGATCATTGGACTATCACTCCTCAGGGGAATCATCCCACTTAGCCATTCATTAAAAGTTGCTCAAGGACATAGGGAAAAGGCACAGCTGTTGCATGCACAATAGGGAAGCTTTTCGAGGGGGTGAAATTGAGTTTAAAATATATAGTGTGGGCTCCGGAAAGGCTCATGATGACTTTACCAATAAAACGATTTTCCACGGACACAGGTGGCTTAGTGATATTGGTTTAAGGGATAAGCAGGTGAACATTTTAAATTACAATTTCATGTCACACCAGTAAAGCATGTTCAATATAACTTGATTTTAAGAACTGTTGTCTAAAATATATCATTTCCTAGGCCCATATCAGTACTTTGTACAGAATAGTATGTATATATACAAATGCTAAATATATTTGTGATTATGCAGGAAAATATGCCCTTCCCCCTGTTCAAAGTACCACTTATCTTTTGTCTCCAAATCCTTTACAACACTCTTTCATCATTAGTGTCTGAGTCTCTCTCTCAGCTCCCTGACAACCCTTACTTCAAAAACTTTGTATCTTCCTCTTTCTCTTCTTAAAATTTCCCCTCCTTCTTCTAGTTTTCACTAGACTATGCATCATCAGTCCGACCATTACCCTTTATCTCTACATAAGCATATAAAATTTTTATCCTTTTAAGTAGGGAGATATTTTTCTTGAAATTTTTTACCTCTTGTATATCCAATCTCTAGAAAATATATAAAGATGAAAAATGCAGTACAACCACTTGAATATGCCATAGTTCAGTTCAGTTCAGTTCAGTCGCTCAGTCATGTCCGACTCTTTGCGAGCCCATGAATCGCAGCACGCCAGGCCTCCCTGTCCATCACCAACTCCCGGAGTTAACTCAGACTCACGTCCATCGAGTCAGTGATACCATCGAGCCATCTCATCCTCTGTTGTCCCCTTCTCCTCCTGCCCCCAATCCCTCCCAGCATGAGTCTTTTCCAATGAGTCAACTCTTCGCATGAGGTGGCCAAAGTATTGGAGTTTCAGCTTTAGCATCATTCCTTCCAAAGAAATCCCAGGGCTGATCTCCTTCAGAATGGACTGGTTGGATCTCCTTGCAGTCCAAGGGACTCTCAAGACTCTTCTCCAACACCACAGTTCAAAAGCATCAATTCTTCGGTGCTCAGCCTTCTTCACAGTCCAACTCTCACATCCATACATGACCACAGGAGAAACCATAGCCTTGACTAGACGGACCTTTGTTGGCAAAGTAATATCTCTGCTTTTGAATATGCTATCTAGGTTGGTCATAACTTTCCTTCCAAGAAGTAAGCGTCTTTTAATTTCATGGCTGCAGTCACCATCTGCAGTGATTTTGGAGCCCCCCAAAATAAAGTCTGACACTGTTTCCACTGTTTCCCTGTCTATTTCCCATGAAGTGATGGGACCAGATGCCATGATCTTCGTTTTCTGAATGTTGAGCTTTAAGCCAACTTTTTAGTTCCTCTTCACTTTCTGCTATAAGGGGGGTGTCATCTGCATATCTGAGGTTATTGATATTTCTCCTGGCAATCTTGATTCCAGCTTGTGCTTATTCCAACCCAGTGTTTCTCATGATGCAACCACCATCTTATTTACCTGTTGAACTGCCTCTCTCATAAAAGTAGATAGTTTCCTGATATTTGCGCTTAGTGTAGACCTTCATGGTGTCTCACATCCTAGAATCAGACTTAAATGCTTAAGAAACCAGGCTCCATGTAATCTCTTGATTTGCTATTACTTAACTTTTGCTTTATTCCCTACTGCTCTGGCTTTCTAAGTTTGGATCTTTGTCTCTCTCAAAGTCTTTGTTTAGATCCTTGCTCTCTATCTGGATTTGGACTCTTACTCTGCTCTTCCAGTTTGTTCATCCCACAGTTTGTGATGTTAACCAGGTTATGTTCCTGGACTGCTCATCTACCTCAACCTGGTGTAATCTAGATTGTAGTTTGACCCTTAGGTTTTTTTATTCTATCATGTCCTGATCACTTGGTTCAGCAACACATACTTTCAGTAAAACAGAGTTGAAAAAGAAACTTACTTCTTTCCCTTGAAGGCAATTATGTCTAAAGAGGTGAATATGGCTCCATAGGCATAGGAAAAAAAAAGGAAGAAATGGTCCGTGCTTGGTGAAAATCAGTGAACTGTAAAATGGGTTATGTTCAAACCATATAAATGCTGCCTCTAAACATATTATATTACAATCCATCAAGAACCTTAAACAATCAAATCTGAGAGAATGTGACATGGCCTCTTCCATATCTAAAATGTCTACTGGGCTTAAGAGCTAACAAAAGAGATTTACTGAAACTCACAAGGATGATGACAATGGAAAAATATTTTTTAAATAGAATTATTTTAATTATAGGTTAGATAGGGGAAAAAAGATGTAGAAAGAGTTTTACAACACTGCAGAGAAGGATGTTAACTGCTGCATCAGTAAGTTCAGTTCAGTTGCTCAGTCATGTCCGACTCTTTGAGACCCCATGAATCGCAGGACGCCAGGCCTCCCTGTCCATCACCAACTCCCGGAGATCACTCAGACTCACGTCCATCGAGTCAATGATGCCATCCAGCCATCTCATTCTCTGCCGTCCCCTTCTCCTCCTGCCCCAATCCCTCCCAGCATCAGAGTCTTTTCCAATGAGTCAACTCTTCGCATGAGGTGGCCAAAGTACTGGAGTTTCAGCTTTAGCATCATTCCTTCCAAAGAAATCCCAGGGCTGATCTCCTTCAGAATGGACTGGTTGGATCTCCTTGCAGTCCAAGGGACTCTCAAGACTCTTCTCCAACACCACAGTTCAAAAGCATCAATTCTTCGGTGCTCAGCTTTCTTCACAGTCCAACTCTCACATCCACACATGACCACTGGAAAAACCATAGCCTTGACTAGATGGACCTTTGTTGGCAAAGTAATGTCTCTGCTTTTCAATATGCTATCTAGGTAGTTAGTTGTAAAAAACCAAAAATCCTTTGCCAAACATTCTGTATTTCACAAATGTGTATTGGAAAAGTATGCTCCCTAATGTTATGCACAAACAGAAAATACATTGCTCACACTTAAAGAAAATGAAATCAAACAGGATAAAATATGAGCAGAGAGATCTCAGACATGGCCCCCAGGCATGCCAGCTCGTCAAACTTGTGAAGAAGAGCAGTTCTCTAGCTAGACAGGCAGATTCTTCCTTCAACTGGGCAGATGGGCCTGGTAAATGCATAAGCAATTAGTTTTTGTGCTGAAGCAGAAAGAACAAGAGGAAAAGAAATAAATATGCCTCACACCAGTACAATCCAAAATTAATCTTATATTTCTCCGTAATCACAGAATTGCAGTAATCATTTTAGAATTTGAGCTGGATTTTTTTAAAAAAGAAGTTTGGAAGTTATATGGAAGACAGGGAGATCAGAACAACTGTATTTACATAAGGCATCTGTCTCTTAATAGGGTATGAACCTACGTTTTCCATAGCTTGTTTTATATCTGAAAATCAAAATAAAAGAAAAAAATTGGAAAAGGTTAGAAAACCATAAACAAAGTCAAAAGACAAGGCATAGACAGAGAGGAGATACTTTCAATGTATATGGCTGACAAAGGATCAATATTCAGAATACATAAAGAAGTTCTACAAATCAATTAGAAAATCATTACCTACTCAAAAGAAGAAATAGGAAAAGGACAAAATGAGACAATTTACAGAGGAGGAAACTTCAATGGTAAGTGGTTAACTCTGGGAAGAAAAGGAGGGGGCAGAGCTTTACACAGGTGCTTAACATTTTGTTTCTTTGAAAAGAAAGAACACTGTGGAACAGATGTGTCAAGATGTTAATATAGGCTTAATATTGGTTGCAGGCACACAAATTTGATATTTTCTGCACTTTTTTGATATGTTTAAAAGGTTTCATACAGAATAATAAAGTTAGTGTTTGTGTTTAGAAAAGACTAGAGACAGACAAAGGAGTGCCTCTGTACAAAAGAGCAACAGAGAGTTGCTGATTGAACAGAAGTGACATCATCAGCTCTGTTCATCCAATGAAAATGTTTATCAGCTAATCATCAAAGGGTACCATATTCAGAACAGGGAAATTAATGAAACATCTTCACAGAATTTTTTCTAAATGAAGTATATCAGTGGTTGTTTAAGGCATGCACCAAAAAAAAAAAAAAAAGAAGTCCTTTTAAATCATTTGGTCCCTGTCCTTCAGATGTAATCAGCCTCAATTCCATTCTGCCAAGTGATTGGACCTTATCTCCGTGGCACATCATAAGTGAAGGAGGTCCTGCTGTTTTTAGTTCTGCTTATAGTAAATCCTTGATGGCTTCCCAGCTTAGTGACAAGAGTGGATAGAGTACAGGACTGGAGCCTTGAGAATTCAGTCTCTGGCAATGACTTTTTAAAAGTTGGACATGTGGCTTGACCTCTCCAGACCTCTGTTCTTCCATTTTTCAAATGAAGATAATAATATTGACCACCAGACAGTACTTTTAAAATAGACTTCTTCTCTTGGATATTCATCTTTAGATAAATACACTATCCTACACAACAACTGCATGATAATGATGCCATTGGAACACATGGTCTAAGATTCCCTTACAACCACCTTGATGAGTTCTTTTGGTATCCCTCCCTCAACTAAACTGTCATGGGAGGGCCTAGAGATTGATCTACCGCGCACTGATTATTATATGATTGCTGCTGCTGCTGCTAAGTCGCGTCAGTCATGTCCAACTCTGTGTGACCCCATAGACAGCAGCCCACCAGGCTCCCCCGTCCCTGGGATTCTCCAGGCAAGAATACTGGAGTGGGTTGCCATTTCCTCCTCCAGTGCATGAAAGTGAAACGTGAAAGTGAAGTCGCTCAGTCGTCTCCGACTCCCAGCAACCACATGGACTGTAGCCCACCAGGCTCCTCCATCCATGGGATTTCCCAGACAAGAGTACTGGAGTGGGGTGCCATTGCCTTCTCCGATTATATGATTATAAAGAATTAAATTTCCAGATTAACCATCACTGAGCTATGAGTATGAGCTATTCATTTTGCAATGAGACTTAGTAATAAACATAGAAGAAGCATGGGGAAAAAATTCAGGCCTTTATTTTTCTTGCAGAATGACCACTAAGGTATCTTTATGTGTACAAATTACGTTAGATGGTAAATTTTAGAAACAGCTTAGGACTAACCTCTTGAATGCACATTTGTAGTTAAACATGAAAAAGATAAAGGAGAGGGGCTTCGATATAGCTTCAGTTCAGTTCAGTTCAGTCACTCAGTCGTGTCCGACTCTTTGAGACCCCATGAATCGCAGCACGCCAGGCCTCCCTGTCCATCAGCAACTCCTGGAGTCCACCCAAACCCATGTCCATTGAGTCAGTGATGCCATCCAACCATCTCATCCTGTCGTCCCCTTCTCAATCTTTCCCGCCATCAGAGTCTTTTCCAATGAGTCAGCTCTTTGCATTAGGTGGCCAAAGTACTGGAGTTTCAGGTTCAATATTAGTCCTTCCAATGAACACCCAGAACTGGTCTCCTTTAGGATGGACTGGTTGGATCTCCTTGCAGTCCAAGGGACTCTCAAGAGTCTTCTCCAATACCACAGTTCAAAAGCATTGATTCTTTGGTGCTCAGCTGTCTTTATAGTCCAACTCTCACATTCATACATGACCACTGGATAAAACAGCCTTGACTAGACAGACCTATTGGCAAAGTAATGTCTCTGCTTTTTAATATGCTGTCTAGGTTATAGCTTAAAATCACACAAATCTCCCAAAGCATATAGCGCATCTCTGAAATACCTTATATTCCAAAAAGCTGATCTATTCTTAGGTTAATCAGATCATGCTTAACATGTATTAATATCATGTATGAAACGAGTTGCCAGTCCAGGTTCGATGCACGATACTGGATGCTTGGGGCTGGTGCACTGGGACGACCCAGAGGGATGGAATGGGGAGGGAGGAGGGAGGAGGGTTCAGGATGGGGAACACATGTATACCTGTGGCGGATTCATTTTGATGTTTGGCAAAACTAATACAATTATGTAAAGTTTAAAAATAAAATAAAATTAAAAAAAAAAAGAGAGACTAAAAAAAAAAAAATACGTGATAATCAGTACCCGACTGCCTATTTGACCACCTCAAGTGAAAAGAGCTAAAAATACCTGGAGATGGGTGTACTCATCTCCAGATATACACACACACACAAATGCACATATCATTTTATTTAAGCATTAATATGCTATAGCAAAGTTAATATGCCATTTTACTTTTACATTTCAGTTCAATTTCTCTAACAAAAAAGGAATGAAGTTAGAATTTGATTTGCTCTGCTTATTTCATAGGGATTTACACATTTTTTGTTGATCAAAATAGGGACATACTCACCATCGATAACATATTTTCTATGCCTAAAATTCTAGAGTTTACTCAAGGGCTCAGAAAAGTAAAACCTTTCCATGTAACTAGATACTTTTGGTAAAATGACAGGCAACAAAAATAGTCAAAAAATAGTTAGCTATTTCTGAACATTACCCTCAGTTGGGTGGAGAAAACATTTTTCTTCCTGCCATTCTACATCAATGGAAAGCATATACTTAGATAAACACTTTTTTTTTGTTTGTTTTTCCCTTTTGGCTAAAGAAAGAAGGGGGAAAGCAGGAGAGAAACCAGATAAGCAATAGAATTTAAGCTAAAACTAAACCCAGCTACAATATTTAGGGAGCTTGTATTCTGTAAATGAAAGCAAGGACTCCTAGACTCCTGCAAAGGCAAAAAGACTTCCTTGGTACACAACATGTGTTCCCCATTATTAGGAAAGAGTGGACCAAACTCAGCCCAGAAGAGCACCAATTGTGTACAATTGCTTTTGTATCATTCCTAATAACCAGGGCTTCTCAAAAGCTCTGCATGCAGAGCATAGGTTGCGACCCATCCTGGCTAGCAGGTGAGTAGTCTGGCTGCTTCTTTCTGCGAATGATTAAGAAAAAAAGGAATGGATTTGGAGAGAGTTTGACAGACACAGAATCAACATGCCACCAATCGGTCCTTTTACCTGTGGTAAAGACTTACCATTTCTTTATCACCTCAGATGCTCTCAAACCACACTACCCGCTTACTGAATGGGAAGATATGTGATGCCAACATCACCATGATGGAAACAAGAGTCCCTGCCAGGGCTTATATAAACTCCTGAAGATCTGTAAACAAAACCTCCAGGAGATATTGAGAACATGTTGAATACCTTTGTCTCTCATGCATAATCACTCTAGGTTGCCTTCTCTGTGGTCTGTTAATTTAAATTTTTTATTGGAGTATAGCTGCTTTACAATATTGTGTTAGTTGCAGGTATACAGCCAAGTGAATCTGTTATATACACACACACACACACACACACATATGTATACATATATACATACATATATGTATATGTGTATGTGTGTGTGTGTGTATGTGTGTGTGTATATATATATATATATATAGGCAATGGCACCCCACTCCAGTACTCCTGCCTGGAAAATCCCATGGACAGAGGAGCCTGGTAGGCTGCAGTCCATGGGGTCGCTAAGAGTCGGACACGACTATGAGACTTCACTTTCACTTTTCACTTTCATGCATTGGAGAAGGAAATGGCAACCCACTCCAGTGTTCTTGCCTGGAGAATCACAGGGACAGGTGGGCTGCCATCTCTGGGGTCGCACAGAGTCGGACACGACTGAAACGACTTAGCAGCAGCAGCAGCATATATATCCCTGGGGAAGGGAATGGCAACCACTCAAGTATTTTTGCCTGGAAAACTCCATGGACAGAGGAGTCTGGCGAGCTACAGTCCGTGGGATCACAAAGAGTAGAACATGACTGAGCGACTAACACTTACTTACTTATATACATATATATGTATAACTCTTTTTTAGATTTTTTTTCCTATATAGACCATTGCAGAGTACTGAGTAGAGTTCCCTGTGCTATACAACAATATTTATCTATTTTATATACAGCAGTGTGTTTATCTCTGTAATCTGTTTTACTTACTTATATACATATATATGTATAACTCTTTTTTAGATTTTTTTTCCTATATAGACCATTGCAGAGTACTGAGTAGAGTTCCCTGTGCTATACAACAATATTTATCTATTTTATATACAGCAGTGTGTTTATCTCTGTAATCTGTTTTTCAATAGCTAGCTATATTTGCCATTGAGCAGTTGGCCTCTAGAAAGTCAATATGGTTTCCTAGAAATATTTCAAAGTTTGCAGCATGGAATCTCTTACTTGAAGTGTGATCAGAGCTGGGTGTAGATAAAATCGTGACACAGGTGTTTACTTTCCCTCCAAGTTTCCTATGTCTCTTCTGTTATTTCTTCATCACACCTTGGGATTTCCTTGCTCTTAGTCTACTGCCTAGAAATCCATATTACTAAGACCAAATGCCTTGTGTACTCTCTGATGCAAAGTATACACTTAACAATTATTTGTTACATAAATAAATGAATCAGTGAAAAACCCAAGCCTGACAGAAATTCTCAGAGATGTGGGAAATGACTAGAAAAATGAGATTAACTCATGAAATAATGAAGGTTGATATGCAAACACATCCCTTCTTTCCTCACAAGCAGCAGATTCCTTTGCTGATATTCTGTTTACGTAAAGGAAACTAAGTTGGAACTGGAATGACAACTACACTGTGTCTTAGTCAGCTTGGGCGCCATAACAAAATCCCATAGAGGTGGTGACTTAAACACCAGGAATTTATCTTCTCACAGTTCTAGAGGCTGGAATTCTGAGACATGGCTGTCAGCATGGTTGGATTCTGGTGAGGGCTTGCACATGGCCACTTTCTTGCTGTGTCCTCACATGACAGAGGGAGGGAGAGCAAACTTTCTATGTCTTGTTTTAGAAAGGCAATAATGCCATCATGAGGGTCCCACCCTTGCGACCTCGTCTAAACCTAATTACCTAGCCTACCAAAGGCTCCATCTCTATATATTATCACATTGAAAGTTAGGGCTTAAACCTTTCCATTTTCAGGGACACAATTCAGTCCATAGCATACTGGTTTTGTTTTTAGGCTACCTGCCAAGGATTTCTAGTCTGAAGGTCAGAATACAGTTGGAATGTATTCTTGGGAAAAAAAACAAAACAAAACTGCATAGAATTCCTTGACACCATCACCGTCAGCCATTCTATATAAGTTCCTTTGTATCAGTTGATGCCACTGCCTACGTAGTCCCACCTCTTCTTTCAAACTCCGGATCCTCTCATTAAGCATATCTGTTATTAATGGAAGCCTCAAATGCTGTAATTCATTTTGCTTTATCAGAGCTCAAATGCAAGCAGTAACAAGAAGTAATCATGTACTAAGGATTCCGATTGGCATACCAGCCACATTAAATTACATGTATACCTGTGGCGGATTCATTTTGATGTGTGGCAAAACTAATACAATTATGTAAAGTTTAAAAATAAAATAAAATTAATTTAAAAAAAAAGAAAAAAGAAAAAATAAATTAGATAGTTAACACGGTTTCTATTATCTGTAATAAACAAATAAAACCTGTTTTCACTAAGCATTGTTTCACTCTCAAAATGAGATACTATTTTTTTTTTTTTTTTAATCCAAGCTGCACTCTCTTCCCGCAGAAGGCAATGGCACCCCACTCCAGTACTTTTGCCTGGAAAATCCCATGGATGGAGAAGCCTGGTAGGCTGCAGTCCATGGGGTCGCTAGAGTCGGACATGACTGAAGCAACTTAGCAGCAGCAGCAGCAGCAGCAGCACTCTCTTCCACTTTTCTAGACCTATGCCATTAACTCCTGGAGCTGCGTTATCCAGTATTCTATTCATCTGGAGCCCCTCATTCTTCATGGCTATTTGCCACTTCATTCAGAGCCGAGGAGTGCATCAACCATGGCTCATTCTTGCTGCCTCTCCACTCTTCCTATCCCCATCACAACCTCCCCCATTTTGGAGATCTGATCCTCGCCTCACCACTGCTCCTCAGTTGTTCGCCAGCTAATCTGAACAATGTTTGAAGCCGAGTGGAAGCTAATCAACTTAATTTTCACATAATTTATAAAACACCACAGCAGCTTATTGGGAGGAAATTCAGATATCATTGGCAGTTACCTTTCAACAGTTTTCTTAAAACTTTTATTAAATATATATTTTAGTAAAAATTTATGTAATTATTTGGCTATACCAGGTCTTAGTTGCAGCATGCAAGGTCTTTAATTGTGGCATGTGGGATCGAGGTCCCCGACCAGGTATCAAACCCAGGCCTCCTGCCTTGGGAGCATGGGATCTTCGCCACTGGACCACCAGGGAAGTCCCCCAAACAGCTTTTTTAAGGGATGGGTCCAAGCTTGATTCCGTTTCTTCTTTATAAATCCATTGAAGTCATGACGCAGATCTCGATCTCCCTGGGCTCTGCTACCTCCCAAACAGCACCACCTGGTGCTTGTAGATCCATTCACTGAGATGCCTACTTTTCTTAGTGTTCCAGTTTCTGTTTTTGTTTCACTTCCTAGAAGGTTTTATGTTTTACATTCCTTTCCTCTGGGGATGGCAGAGAAATGCAGTGAACAGATGCATTCAGTGATTCATTTCCATGAGCAGCCAGAGTGGAATCAAGAACTTCATCAACTGCCCCGCCTCCTTGTTCAGTTCACAATGGAACCACGTTATGCCTCCCCTTCCTCTCTAGGTGCACAGCTGATGTAACAGACTGACCTCTGTCTAGTGCAGTGCTCTGTGGAATCTTAGCGTAGGCAAATCTTTATTGCTGCATCTAGGGTTTACAGCAACGGATCTTCTAGCCAAGTAGAAAGGAATTTTCAAAGGCATACAACTATAGAAATGTTATTATTTTTAGCACACAAAATATTGTAAAGGTGTATTCCAGATTATCACTTCCAATGCATCTAATTACTCTGTCCAAGAATCTTATGCCAGGCAGACAGATACATCCTGATCTAAGTTATTCTCGAGTTCTTATAAATGCATGGGCTACAGTCTATAGATCAACGTTGGATTTTTAAGAGAAAGTTCCCCTTCTACGCCATTCCCTTTGGTGCTCCCAACAGCAATTTCTCAGTCTTGATGGACTGTGTGGTTGAATGGGGTGGTAGTGGTGGAGGCCGGGGGTGGGGGAGTGATCATTTGGTACTATGTTTTGAGTGCTTCCTGTAAGACTATCTATGCTCTGATAGCTATTAATAATGATAGCTAAGGCTTTTAACCACAGGCCCTTCCACAGAACTAATATTTCATGTTGAAAAATTATGTGTCACTAACTGTGGAACTTTGGCAAACATGAATAAAAGTTGTGCTGGAGGCAAAATATGTTGTTCACCTGGCCCCTTGAAAATAAACCTCTGCCATTTGCTGCTTTATTTTTAGGGAAGGATCCTAACCTTAACCCCCTCAATGATCTCCACGTACAATTAGCAGCAGCTAACCAGGATGCTTCCCTGGTGGCTCAGTGGTAAAGAATCCACTTGCCAATGCAGGAGATGCAGGAGATGCAGGTTTGATCCCTGGGTTGGGAAGCTCCCCTGGAGGAAGAATGGCAACCCACTCCAGTATTCTTGCCTGGAGAATCCCATGGACAGAGGAGACTGGCAGGCTACAGTCCATAGGGTCGGAAAGAGTCAGACACAACAGAGCACACACTTGTGTACCATCTACAGCTGGCTTGATGCAGGTGGTGTTTATTTTAATATATTTATTATTAGTATTATTATTAATAGATTTATATTGCATTCTCTATCACTCCCAAGGCTCCAAAATCACTGCAGATGCTGACTGCAGCCATGAAATTAAAAGACACTTGCTCCTTGGAAGAAAAGCTATGACCAACCTAGACAGCATATTAAAAAGCAGAGACATTAGTTTAACAACAAAGGTCCATCTAGTCAAAGTTATGGTTTTCCAGTAGTCATGCATGGATGTGAGAGTTGGACTATAAAGAAAGCTGAGCACCGAAGAATTGATGCTTTTGAACTGTGGTGTTGGAGAAGACTCTTGAGAGTCCTTTGGACTGCAAGGAGATCCAACCATTCCATCCCAAAGGAAATCAGTCCTGAATATTCATCAGAAGGACTGATGCTGAAACTGAAACTACAATATTTTGGCCACCTGATGCAAAGAGCTGACTCATTAGAAAAGACCCTGATGCTGCAAAAGATTGAAGGCATGAGGAGAAGGGGACGACAGAGGATGAGATGGTTGGATGGCATCACTGACTCGATGGACATGAGTTTGATTGAGCAAGCTCTAGAGCTGTGATGTACAGGGAGGTCTGGCATGCTACAGTCTATGGGGTCACAAAGAGTCAGACACAACTGAACAACTGAACTGACCTGATCACTCCCAACCTCTCAATGTTTTTCAAAATGAGGGCATGGACCACCTGCTTCACACTCACCTCTGAAGCTTGTTAAAACAGCAGATTCATAAACCCATCAGAGGCCACATAATGCATAATCTCTGGGACTGTGGTCTAGAAATCTGCATGTATAATAAGCACTCCACTGTGTATATGTACCACAGCTTTCTTATCCATTCATCTGCTGATGGACATCTAGGTTGCTTCCATGTCCTGGCTATTCTAAACAGTGCTGCGATGAACATTGGGGTACACGTGTCTCTTTCAATTCTGGTTTCCTCAGTGTGTATGCCCAGCAGTGGGACTGCTGGGTCATATGGCAGTTCTATTTCTAGTTTTTAAGGAATCTCCACACTGTTTTCCATAGTGGCTGTAGTATGGCAAAAACCACTACAATATTGTAAAGTAATTAGCCTCCAATTAAAATAAATAAATTAAAAAAAATAAGCACTCCAGATGACCAGGGGATTAAAAATAAAAGAAACACAGTTATTGTAAAAATTAAAAATTATATTTTGTCTAATTTTATAAAACATTGGAACTTAACATTTAAAAAAAAAATTGACACGGTGGGGAAATTACAAGGTGTGACTGGATGTGTATGGTAGAGGGTAGGGGAAGAGTCCTGGAGAAAATGGCATTGAAGTTTAGATCTGAAGGCTGCATAGGAGTCTGGAAGGCTGGGAAGGAGATGGATGAGTGACCGAGGGAGGAGAGAGAGGTGGATAATGTTTCAGGCACAGGGAACAGATTATATGAAGGCTTAGAAGTGATCAAAGTTTTGCATGAATAAGCACTTGGCCAAAATTTACTTTTCACAGAAAATATATTCAGATCCAAAGGAAAAGGTAACATGGAATTTCAGGCCTTGTGACAAGTGTATAAATACTTTATTCTTGGGGGGAGTGGGGTAGTTAGAGGGAGGTTAGGAAGATATATGCCCCATATCATACTAGGTGTAAGCCTTGCCCATGATACTGTGCCAGGGGAAAAAGCATCTTTACTATTTCTGTCCTGCTAGAAAATTGCTGACCTGCTTCTTCTGATTGGGAAGAAAAACGACTTTAGTAGGTGTCAAGCAGCAGGTGGTGACCACTGTTTCTTAAGACAACATATGAAACACTGAAAATTTATTTCCCAATAAACTAGACTTTCTGAGCTGAACCAAAAAAAGAAAAAAAAAGTGCCATACAATAAAGAGCATAAGGAATAAGAATATTTCCAATTGCTATTAAATATAATCCAAGTCAAGTGATTCACTGTGGCTCAGGTACAGGCTCTCTGTCAATACAATTTATAATGGTTTAGCTTCCAAAGCTACACTTCCATTTGACAGTTATTTCCTTTTCTTAAATTTTGTTTTGTTTTAAGTTGGCTACAATTTTCAATCACAGTTATCAGTTCATCACTTGGATGAAGGTGACCCAAGCAGCCCTTCTTTATCTAATTCCTGAGGTGCCCTTAGATTATCTGTCACAAACAAAGTCTACAATGATAACAGGAAAAATAAATTAAATCAAAGATGAGGGTTTATCAGATGCCATCTTCTGTGGGCTGTGCTTTTTTATTAAACATTAATCAAATAATCTTTTGAAATGAGGGGTGTGGTTATCCAGAATCTTCTTCCCCCTTGCATGGCTAATTCAACAATCTTAATTAAGAAAGCCTTTTATGATGAGTATTATAAACAAAAGCTGCCATCAGTTTGCCAGCCAAATATATTACCTTATTATTTTGAGACACATTTGTATTTTTAAAAGGAATGAAAACTTTCATCAAATAAAGCAAAAGGAATGATAGGAAACTAGCATGGTAAAAGTTGAAATAAACATTTTACAGCTAAATAGTTCTAATACTAGTAATGATATATTTTAAATCAGCATTTCATAATATGTAAGAATGTTGCATGCATGTGTGCAAAATAGCTTCAGTCATGTCCAACTCTTTGCGACCCTATGGACCATAGCCTGCCAGGCTTCTCTGTCCATGGGGATTCTCCAGGCAGATTACTAGGATGAGTTGCCACGCCCTTCTCCAGAGGATCTTCCTGACCCAGGGATCGAACCCATGATTCTTGTATCTCCTGCATTGGCAGATGGGTTCTTTACCACTAGTGATACCTGGCATGCACAATATATGGGAAGATTAGCGAGTGTTTTAAAAGAAAAAATTATTAATACAAATAAATTTGGAAAACTTTGTGATAACTACATATGTACAGGTTTCTTAATTATAGGACTTCTCAGAGCCTTTAATATGCTGACACATATCAATCACCAAGAGAAGTTTATGGTAAGCAGGAGTTCCTAATAAGCACACTGACTGTTTACCTTTCTTCAGTAAATAGTCAAAACTCTGCCTTTAAAACCACAATACTGTAAAGTAATTATCCTCCAATTAAAATAAATTAATTAAAAAAAACTCTGCCTTTATATTTTGGGAAATTAGAATCATTTGAAAAAAATCATTATCTCTAAACTTAAGAAATGGTATAAATCTTGTTTAATCACTTCTTTTATTTATTTTTTTTTGTTCTTCAATTTTATTTTATTTTTAAACTTTACATAATTGTATTAGTTTTGCCAAATATCAAAATGAATCCGCCACAGGTATACATGTGTTCCCCACCCTGAACCCTCCTCCCTCCTCCCTCCCCATACCATCCCTCTGGGTCGTCCCAGTGCACCAGCCCCAAGCATCCAGTATCGTGCATCGAACCTGGACTGGCGACTCGTTTCATACATGATATTTTACATGTTTCAATGCCATTCTCCCAAATCTTCCCACCCTCTCCCTCTCCCACAGAGTCCATAAGACTGTTCTATACATCTGTGTCTCTTTTGCTGTCTCGTAATCACTTCTTTTAAAATTACCTGTATTCAAGATATCTTCAAATCTCTTAAAACATTTCACCAATGCAGTCCTCTAGTCAGCAACTTTCAGCTTTGGCAGTGGAGTGTGTCTATAACTTCCATATTGGACATGCAATCCAGGGTGACTAAACAAATTGGACTGAGCCAAGAGCACCACTTCACATGACTGAGTCACACAGTGTAGACATAATTAATTAAAAATGTGTGTGTGTGTAAAACAGAAAGTATGGAGAAAGAAGGTTTATTTGCTTGTTGTATTCCTCCTGTACATTCTCACTCAAAACAGAAAAACATAAAAAACAAAACAAAACAAAACAGAATAACAAAATTGGAGAAGTTATCAGAATGGAGTTGTCAGAAAGTGGATAAAATTGAGTATTTCTGCAGCATTCATAATTACTTTAAGACTGAACAAGGAATGTGGGTCTTAACAAGCCACAATAGTTCAGAATGAGCCTTGATATTCTGAGTAGGCTTTGTAATCAGCAAATTGAAAAATCATCATGCAGCCCCAGAAATACCATCCTACGGTATGTCTTTTAGCATTATTATATATTATCAAGGCAATTGTAGTTCTTTTGGGGGGGGTTATGCATTGTGACAGTTTTACATGATAGCTCTCAATGCGCCTTTTAGTACTGATAGATAACCTAGTTTACAGAACTATTTTACTTGTTTTAAGAGGTCTCTAATCATGTAATCATAGGTGATTTGGAAATGGCTTTGAAGGACTCTTAGAGCTGTTGAGTTAATAACATGCATTACCAACATTCCAAAATGTTCACTCTCTAAATGAGCCATTCTTATTCTCTTTTCCTCCTCCTCTCTCCTCATCTATGTGGGTATGTGTACATAATGTGGGCTGAATTAGAATGAGTACTCTAATTTTACATATCATGAGAGATAGCATCTCTTGATATAGTACAGGCCTGGAAGTCATTTTCAAACACTCTTAGTATACTTAAATTTCCTGTGGTTAGTCAAAAGGATACTGACCTTGCTCTTTGTTTCCAGTGCTTTCCCACTCCTACTCATGCCTATGCTCATCAATTTCTACTGCTCTCCCTATGGAGTTGCTAAATGTAACACATTACTGATTTTGGAGGACTATCCTGTGAAAAAGAATGGGCACTCTCACTTATACACTGTTGCTAGGATTGTAAACATATATAATCTTTGGGGAGGACATTTTAGCAGTATATACATATCAGATATCTTTCATTTATTTTCCTGTCAAAATATTAAATGTGTATATCCTTTGACTCAATTCCACTTCCTAAAGGATAATTACACAGGTGCATAAATATAGATGTACATGGAATTCATTGTGGTGTTGCTCATATAAATAAAAAATTGGAAATGGCCTAATTGCCCACACATACAAATGAATATAAAGCAGCCAAGGTAGATCTATATATACTGACATAAAAGGATTTCCAGTGTACATTGTTAAGAAAGGGAAGAAGCCAGACATAATAATACATATAACACCATCTTATTTACATTTTAAAAATATCATAGAAGGACACCTAATACATTATTATTATTGAGTACTTCTGCATAGGGGGATGGGTTGAGACAGGGTGGGGTGAAAACTACAGGAATTTTCAGTTTTATACTTTTGTATAGTTTGTTTCATTTCTGCAGTAAGCATATAATGCTGTATTAATTGCATAACTAATATTTTTACAGTAAAATGAGATTGTAATAATCTCCAAAACATTCGTTTCAAAAGTCATACACTCAGAGGAAAGAAATGAAAGGCATTTGATGATAGTTCTCATCAGGCAGATTAAAGTATTACTAAGGGACATACTCATTACTTCTCTTAGGTTTTAGGCCAGTGAAATATCGATGACTTCTTTGAGTACTGGTGGTGCATAGACCTTAGAGTGTCCCCCATGTCCATGTCCTAATACAATCCCCTCCTTTGAGTGTAGGCACAGCCTATGACTTGCTTCTAGCCAACAGAATATGGCAAAGGTGATGGAATATCACTCCCCTAATTTTACTGCCACTTATACATATAAGACTCATTTTACCAGCATATAGTAGAGAGTCTTTCTCTCTCTCTTTCTCCCTCATGCTGTCTTTGAAGAAGCTGCCATGCTTTGAGTGGGCTTATGAAGGAGGTATTGGAGGGGGTCATCAAAAAGACATGACCTCCAGCTGACCCTTAAGCTGAAACCTGGGCAGAGGTTCCTCATCCCTTCCCCTACCCTTGGATTGTACATTCTGTCCCCAGGGTAGGAGTTGTTTCAAATAAGCAGCTTTGAGAAAGAAAAATGTTGTGGAGACCATTTGGATGTTATAAGTGAACAAACCCAGCTAAGACCTCTATGTAAACTTTTAAGATTCTGGTGAGTAGGTGCAGAGATTTACTTATCTTGCAACCACCCAAGAGAAGCCTTATATGTAAATTCCCTTGTTTATTAAAACTGCTACCTACAAGTCTGGAGTGGTCTAAGTCTTTCTTTGGTCTTTCCTTACCCTCTGTGTATGGGGGCACTTCAGATTTTACCTGGGGAACTCTTGAGTTCACTAACCCACAAGGGGCCCATGTGGCAAGGACCGGAGAGTAGCTTCCAGTGGCTTGAAAGCAATCCTTGGCTTACAACCAGCAAGAAAATAGGAAAGTCAGTCCTACAACCACAGGAATTTAATTCTGCCAACAACCACATGCATTCAGAAGAGGATCCTCAGATGAGACATCAGTCCCAACTAACATCATGATTTCAGCCTGGTAAACCATGAGCAGATAACTCATTTGGGTGTGCCTAGACTCCTGACTCATAACAGTTGTGAGATAATAAATATTTGTTGTTGAAAGTCCCTAAGTTGTGTGCTCATTTGTTACACAATTACCTCATTCTACAATCCGTCTGATGCCATAGAAACCAGTAGAATATAAGAGAATGCACTATCAACTAATTTGTCTACCAACTCCCTCTCACTGAATCACTAATGAGTCCATATATATGAACTTTACAAATCCCTTTCTGTATGTTAGACACTAGCCTATGCATTTACATCACTTATCTTACAATATCCTCACATTACTCCTATGAAGTGGCCTCAGATAAGGATGCTGTGGCTTGAAAAGTTTACAGAATTTGCCCAAGGTGGCACAGCTAGTATGTAGCTAAGCCAGGATTCATACCCCAAATCTCTGTTTAACAGGACATTCAAAAAATCAACAAATTATCCAATGTTCAAAAAACTCATTTCCCTTTCAGATAATATATTTAAAATCAGTGATTAAAAAACAAGATGGTAGTCTGGCTATCCACCCAAAGTTAGTAGATCAAATACTACTTCTTTTCCCTAAAATATGTTACATCTTCCAGTGATTTGAAATAAAAAGTACGAGTTATTAACAGTAGAACTTGGCTACAATATCACACAGCTTTATGTATTCTGCCATTCTTATAATTTCCTCTCTGAGTTACACCAAACATAGTAGTGGCTGATAACCCATGTCAAGGGTAGTTCTGTTCCTTAATATCAGGAGATCAGTGACTTTTTAAGTTCACATGGGCTTCCTTTTAAAGGAAATAAACCCTACAAAACTAAAAAGCCTGAAGCATAGAGCTGCATACCAGAATATGACACAATCAATGTAATCATCAATAGGCAAGTTGAGATAAACATCATCCTGACAGGATATGTAGCTGAAGAAGGCCAGAGGAAGAATGACTCGATTTTATTTTTCCCATGGGCAAAGGCAGAAAGAATGTCATCACGAACAAATTAAAGTCCTACCACAAAGCATTTGTATACTATGCCATGCCAGAAAGCAAAGGGCAAACCACTAATCTCCACAGATAATAATTAGAAAAAACACAAGACAAAAATAATCAGGAATACTAAGGGCAAAAGAATATTAGGAAATATCACTATCAATTGTGATGACTCTTCTAGAATGTGCATTTTGACTGATTTTATAGGCTGTGATTTTCTCACCATAGGCATTGAGAATTAGCATTCAAACACTAGGAGAACAAAGTTTAATTAACTTAGATTTCTGAATAAAGACACAACCAGAGAGCAAAAGGGATATCCAATGCTATGGCTAAATCTGCTGTTCAAACTGCAGAACCATATGCACTGCTGCTTTTATTGCCTCTTCACCTTATCAGCTGAAAATTGTTGCCACATCAAGAAAATGATCTCCGTGATCCACATTTTCTCCCATTTATGACCTCTCCTCTCTCTGCCTTCTCTTCAGAGTCAATGCAATGTATAACTTGGACTCTGAGATCAGAGGTCAAAATGAATGGAGGAGACACCAGGAGGACAGCTCTGAATATTACAGGGTAATGCAAGAGAATACTCTGGTAGATTTTCTGAGGACTCCAGAAAACTTCTGGTTTACATCTGATTATTTGGGGATGAGAATGGATAGAAAAGGATATATAATAGATCAAAATATATCTTATATCGAAGTGGCATGCATGTGCCCAGGCACACACATACACAATACAAACATAAATTCCTCATATTCAAGCAACCCATAATCAAGTTCAGATCTGCCTGTCCCAATACACGTCTCACTACTCTTCCACTTGACCTTGGGAAGGATGATGAAACAACATCAATGGCATCTAAAAATTCTGGAGAACCTAGAGAAATCATTTTCCTCAAAGGAACAATTGGACAACAGTACTAACTTCTACTGAAAGTTTAAGTAGGATAAGAAGTAAAATGAGGACTGGGTCAAAATGTTAGTGATGATCTTTATGATTGTAATAGAATAGTGGAAATAGAAGTCAAATTACAGTTTATTTTATTCATTTGATTCAACAAATACTTATTTTTCTCCAACTACGAGCCAAACATTGTTACAGCTGGTAAGAATTCAGATAAAAACCCTTTGTGTATGGACTTAAGTTCTAGTGGGGAAAGCAGATAAATAATAAGACAAATAAGTTGAAGTATATTAGATGGTGACAAGAGCTAAAGACAAAATTAAAACATAGAAGGGAGATAGGGTATACATGTATGGGTAAGGAATCTGAAGTTGTCATTTTAGATGATACGGTTAGGTAAGGACACATGGAGTAGGTTATAATTAGGTCAAGACCCCAAAATATTAAGGAATAAGTCATAAAGACTGAGGACTTAATGGTAAAGGAAGGAGTACTTACAAGGTAATAGAGAAATTGATACAAGTGAGAGAGAAGTAAAGGTTTAAGTTCTAAAGGAAATGAGGAATGTATGGGGTTAAAAACACAGAATGAAAATTGACATCCAGAGGGATGGTATGGGGAGGGAGGAGGGAGGAGGGCTCAGGATGGGGAACACATGTATACCTGTGGCGGATTCATTTTGATATTTGGCAAAACTAATACAATTATGTAAAGTTTAAAAATAAAATTAAAAAAAAGAAAAGAAAAAGAAAATTGACATTGAAAAGGGGGAGGGCTACTTATGACTGAAAATTCTGGTGAGACTCAGTATAAACACAGGATAGAACGCTGAGACAGAAAGCAAGCTTTTCTGCTGGCTGTGAGAGTATGAGTAAAGCAAGTAGTTCAAAGATGGCAATATAGCAATAAGAACGGGGTGGTTAGAAAAGGAGTTGAGTTAGGGATAAAAATAAGGACAAAGGGGTAGTCTTAAGGACTTGGCTAAGGTTTGATATTATGAATAATGAAGTGGCACCAATCAGGCATGTGATTTTCTCCGACAATTGTCAGCACACTGGAAAAAGAAAGAAAGAAAATATCAACTGTAAATGATCAATGCAGAAGATGGGCAAGATGGCACAAGGATCTCATGGAATTGGTAAGAAAGAAATCATAAAAAGATCTGAGGTGTAGGTAAATAGGTAGCTAAGGAGTTGTGAGGCCCTAGAGTTCTTGGTGGAGAAGGCAATGGCACCCCACTCCAGTACTCTTGCCTGGAAAATCCCATGGATGGAGGAGTCTGGTAGGCTGAAGTCCATAGGGTCGCTAAGAGTCAGGCACGACTTAGCGACTTCACTTTCACTTTTCACTTTCATGCATTGGAGAAGGAAATGGCAGCCCACTCCAGTGTTCTTGCCTGGAGAATCCCAGGGACAGGGGAGCCTGGTGGGCTGCCGTCTCTGGGGTCGCACAGAGTTGGACACGACTGAAGCGACTTAGCAGCAGCAGCAGCAGAGTTCTTGGTACCAGAAGTGATTTAGTGAGAGGAAAGGAGAAGTGACTTTCTGAAGAAGAGTGGAGGCAATGATCATTGGCCTGAAGAAAGTCAAGGAACAATGATTTAAGTTGGGGTTTCAGGTGAGTTATCTGTCAAAACATACAGATTATTTCAGGTGAATATTTTTTCTGTCAAAAAAGTAGATTTGTCAATCTCAAGCAAAAATTAGGTAGAATATAAATCTAGACATGTATTATATTCAAGGTAAAAAAAAATTAAAATGCCAATTATACAAGCTCAACTAGAATTTCCCTTCAAGTGAAGGCTTCTTGCATCCCTCTTTCTTCTCTTTCCTGGCCAAATGACTTCCTTCCTTCTCTGTATTCCATTACTCCTTTCCTCAGATCTCAAGTGTGGCATTTGTGTGTGTGCCTGCATTTTACATTGCTTCAGTTGTATCTGACTCGTTGCAATCCTATGGACTATAGCCTGCCAGGCTTCTCTGTCCATGGGGTTCCCCAGGCAAGAGTACTATAGTGGGTTGTCATGCCCTTCTCCAGGTGATCTTCCTAACCCAGGGATCTAACCTGTGTCTCTTCCATCTGTTGCATTGGCAGGCAAGTTCTTTACCACTAACACCACCTAGGAAGCCCAGTATGGCATATATTACATTGTTATCATAGGATACTTAACTTTTCTGCTAGTATCTTAATCTTATGGAGAGTAGGTATAATATATTGTTTATCTTTTCAGCACTAGAGCCTGGCATGGTGAAAGAGGTAAACACATTAACTGAATCATAAATCTATCTAACATTGTCAACTGCTGCTGCTGCTAAGTCACTTCAGTCGTGTCCGACTCTGTGAGATCCTATGGACAGCAGCCCTCCAGGATCCTCTGTCCACAGGATTCTCCAGTCAAGAATACTGGAGTGGGTTGCTATTGTCAACAGCCATTCAGTAAATGAGAAAATATCCCCCCAAATGCCTATTGTAAAAAAAAAAAAAACTCATTGCAATACAACAACAGAAAATGTTTTGCAAATACTATTTGGAGAAAGAATCTCAAAATCTAAAGACATATTTTAAATAGATACTCTCAACTGTTGTTAGGCGAAATAGTGGAAAATGCATTTAAGTTAAAATAATGACTTTCAAAGTAATAAAACGCATTAACTCTGGGGAAGTAGGATAAACTTATTCAATAAAAGATAATACAAGTCCAGCTATACTGCACTAAACTCTGCCTGCTAGGGTGATAGAAAAACATAAAATTTAATTGGATTAAAAATGATGTTTTTTGCAAATGGACATACAAAGAATACTTGAAGACTGAATATTAGCCAACATCACTAAAGAAAAAAAAACCTCATTAATTCAAGTCCACTTCATAGTCATCTAACCTACATAATCTTCATTAGTGTTATTTTGAGATGTTCTGGTTTAATTAAAATCATTAGTGTCCAGGAATATTTCACAGTTAAGTGAGACTTCCATATATTTTACATTTGATGGCTTTCATATATTTTACATTCTTATATTGACCTTTATAAGTCATAGTTCTTAACTGAAATCAAGATAAAACTTGAGTATAGAAGCATATACTAAACTTTTCATCTATGTCTTTTCTATACAAAATCATCTTTCCCAGCCATTATTGAGCATTACTTAAATGCATTACTTTGTGTGAAATTCTCCACTCAAAGAAATAATAACTCAATACAAAAAAAGCTGGAAGTTCAATAGAGTTGTTATGATGACTCATGCTAGAAATACAGATTTTAAAAAGTATATAATTTGAACAAGTAACATGAAGAACATGTAATAGGCTGGAGGGTTCTAATATCTTTACTTTATTCCTTTGTAAGATTTCTTAAGCCCTTCACTGTGTAGTTTTTCTCAGTTTTGATTTTGAAGTAATTTTACAAGCAAAAATTAAATTATCTGAAAGATTAGGGTGACAGGTGAAGAAGAAAATGGGAAGTTGAAGCTTCTGTCCTTCCCCCTAATCCAGACTCTGTTTCCTTTCAGTTTTACATCTTGGATTCTTTTGGAAATGATGGTCACAAGAGAGAAAAGTAGACTCTAGGTAGGTGGGGGGGATGGGAAATAAAGCCAAGGGGAAAGGAAGATTTGTGTATAGAGGGTGAGAAGGTACTTTGGAGGAGTCTCCCCAGTTTATGTATGTTTGGGGAGAAGTGTGGGAAGGCGAAAGGAGTAAATTCAACAATAATGTCAACATAGAAAGAAAATAAGAGTGCTCCCCTCTTTAGGATCTATGCTGCTGCTGCTGCTAAGTCGCTTCAGTCATGTCCGACTCTGTGCAACCCCATGGACTGCAGCCTACCAGGCTTCTCCGTCCATGGGATTCTCCAGGCAAGAACACTGGAGTGGGTTGCCATTTCCTTCTCCAATGCATGAAAGTGGAAAATGAAAGTGAAGTCGCTCAGTCGTGTCTGACTCTTAGCGACCCCATGGACTACAGCCTACCAGGCTCCTCCATCCATGGGATTTTCCGGGCAACAGTACTGGAGTGGGGTGCCATTGCCTTCTTCCTTTAGGATTTATGAAGGGGTATTAAGTAAGGTTGTAGGATTTCTTGTTTTTTTTAAAGAATACGTTGCTACTATATATTATAATATTGTGTCTTAGATACACACTTTATTCACTGCTATTTCAATTCTAACTGGCAATTATCCTCCCTTCTAGAATGTAAGCTGTTAAAACCAAATTTAGTAAAGCAGTTCATATGAGAAAGAGTCTCAACGGTCTTTCAGCTTATTCTAGTTTCCATAGGGAACATTTTATTAATGTTTTCTTTGGACTTGTCACTCCAGAGAAATCTTGTCACCTTAAGACATCCTTTAAAATACACATGGCACATGGAAAGATATTCAATATGGCTAATCCAAACCATAATGAGATAAAACCTATCACCTCACATTTGTCAGAATGGCTATCATAAAAAGATCACAAATAACAAATGTAGGCAAGGATATGGAGAAAAGGGAACCCTTGTATACTGTTGATGGGTATATAGATTGGTAGAGACACTGTGGAAAACAATATGGAAGTTTCTCAAAAAACTAAAAATAGAACTATCACATGATCCGTCAGTTCCATTCCCATTTTTATATCCAAAAACATTAATTTGAAAAGATCACATGTACCCCAAAGTTCATAGCAGCATTGTGCACAATAGGCGATATTTGGCAGCAACCTAAGTGACCATCAACAGAGGAATAGATAAAGAAGATGTATTATTCATACATATACACACAATGGAATACTACTCAGCCATAAAAAATAGTTTGCACTTGTAGCAATATGGGTGGACTTGGAAGATATGCTAACTGAAATAAATCAGAGAAAGACAAATACTGTATGATATCAATTATATGTGGAATCTAAAATATTACAACAAATTAGTGAATATAACAAAATAGAAATAGACTCACAAATATAGAGAACAGGTTACTGGGGAGAGAGAATAGGGGAAAAGAAACATGGGGGTAGGGGATTATGAGAGGCAAACTATTACATATAAAACAAACTATAAGGATATATTGTACAACACAGGGATATAGCCAATATTTTATAATGATAATAAATGGAGTATAACTTTTAAAGATTGTGAAACACTATATTATACACCTAACATATAATACTGTACAGCAACTATACTGCAATCAAGAGAAGGAAAAAAAATTACTATACATAAAAATATTAAAATAAAATGAAATAAAATAAAGCACAGATGGGGAAGTCCTATAAAGAGTTTGTCATGGTAACAACATTTAAATTATAAATCCTAGATTCTTGGTACAAAATAAATATTATGGGCTATAATAGGGAAATTAATTCCTAAGAGAAGGGGTAATATACATAGCAGAGTTACTCTAAGTAGTCCCAACATGACAAATTATGTCAATAATTACTCTTTTTCTTAAGGTCAGTAGGGTGAGAACAGAGTTGTCAACATAGGAGTTTTCTACTATCCACAAACATTTGATGGGTATCAGACAATGAAAAATCTTTCTTTAGCTATTACCTCAGAAATATGAGAAAGGATCTTTCTGGACAGGATTTTTGAATCTTGAGGTCATGTTTCATTAATGGGTTGTGAGATCAATGTATGGGGTCATAAAATGCACTTTAAAACAAAAGATTATTGTAAGACAGGGTAGAACAGAGTAGACTACAATAGGATAGGCTATCACAGTGCATTGCTATGTAGTGTTTGGTGAAACTGCTCTGTGAAACTTTAATACATTTCACACATATTATGTGTTTACTGGGCTTCCCTGGTAGCTCAGAGGTAAAGAATCTACATGTAATGCAGGAGACACAGGAGATGCAGGTTTGATCCCTGGGTCAGGAAGATCCCCTGGAGAAGGAAAATGCAACCCACTCCAGTATTCTTGCCTGGGAAATCACATGGACAAAGGAGCCTGATGGGTTATAGTCCATGGAGTAGCAGAAGAGTCAAACATGACTTAGTGACTAAACAACGTGTTTACTGGGTTGCAATGGAAAATGTCTTTCCTATTGTGGATTATTGCCAAAAAAGTTTGACAGTTACTGTTTTAGGAGCTGCCTCTAAATCTCACAGAAAGTAGAAAAAAACTTTACTCATGACCACAGATATGACCACAGGATTATTTTCCTCTCAGGGAAAACCACATTTATCACATTCTCAGGAGAACAAATACTTCTCAACTGGGAAAAATGATATATAGATGCATATGAATCTCCAAGATGATAAAAAAAAAATCAGCACGATGGAACAATAGAAATATAAAAGAAAAAATAGAAAATTGCCTGTGAAAACAGAAAGGCAAAAGTAGAACCCCAAATTTCCATTAACTGATGAATAGATGAATGTGCTGTACTCATACGGTGGACAGTTATTTGGTAACTAAAAGGAATGAAATGCTGATGCGTATTATGCCACGGACAAACCTTGAATACACACAAAGTGAAAGAAGCCAGATGCAAAATGCGACAGAGTATATGATTCCATTTCTGTGAAATGTTCAGAATAGGTAAACCTATAGAGACAGCAAGTAGATTAGTGGTTTCATAGGGTTGGAAGATACAGGGTTAGGGGTCTGATGGCTAAAGGGTAGGAGGTTCTTTTTGTAGTGATGAAAATATTCTAAAATTGTGTTTATGGTTGCATATATCAGTAACTGTGGATATACTGAAAACCAGTGAAGTGTATGCCATGTGAACTATACCTCAAAAAGCTATTGAAAAATACCTAAAATACTCTTCAAAAATAAACTCAGTAGCAATCTGAATATCAATATTACACACAGGTCAGGGGAAAGAAAAACTAGGTCAAAATGTGTTGGTGAGCTGTTGTTTTAGCTAGTCAGTACTTTTCAACCTTCTTTTTATAAAACTGTACCTTAAATATTTTTTTGTACACTATCCCTCCCTAACTCTCCTGTTTTGGTTGAGGCTGATCTCATTCCCAGATCCATATGTAAACCTTTAACAGGCTTAAACAATCAGCAAAACTCACTCCTCTGGCCATGGGGATTAACTGAGTTGGGCAAATGACTAACCAAGGGGAATGAGATGTCTTAGACATTTCCTAGAGTTTCTGGGAAAGAAGAAGGCATTCCTCCCCATGAGAAGATATTCTGCCATCACTACATATCCTGAAAATGTAGCTGAGAACCAGAGAGTAGACCTGAACCAAGAAAGAGAGATAAATTAGACCTGGATGATATTAACTGCACCCTAATCAAGCCATGGGCTTCCCTTGCGGCTCAGCAGGTAAAGAATCCGCCTGCAATGGGGAGAGCTGGGTTCGATCCCTGGGTTGGGAATATCCCCTGCAGAAGGGAAAGGTTTCCCACTTCAGTATTCTGGCCTGGAGAATTCTATAGACCGTGCAGTCCATGGAGTTGCAAAGAGTCAGACACGACTGAGCAACTTTCACTTTCACTAATCAAGCCATACCTGAAGACAGATATAAACCTGGAGTCCAACATTCACCTTGTCCTTCAACCAGATTGTATCAGGTAATCTGTCACTCTCATACTGAAGAGTAATAACTGATATAGATACTAATGCATGTGTGTGCACAGACACTCACACTTATTCAAGAAAATAAGGAAAAATAGAGATGCTTGATGTGAGGATAATGAGACTTGGTAGAAACCAAAGAGAAAAAAAAATTACTTGAAAAGTATATCCATCCTGCTACAGTAGTCTTAACTAGCTGCCTATCACTTTATCAGTTCAGTTCAAGTGCAAAACCACCACCATCTTTAATAGTATTTTCAAAAGATAGGATTATGGCAAAAATGTATTAAAAAAATTAACTCTGCAAAATCAGAGGTGTCAGTCTCTAATCAGATCTTTATGGAAACAAGTATGGAATAGGGAAAAAAACAAAAAACAAAACAGGGACCTAAAAGCCTTAACTTACATAATATATTTCTGTTAGTAACAGGCCATTAAAGATATGTATTTACAAAATAGGCAGGTAAGGCGGTTATTATCTGATTTGAAGAGGCATGAGTAAGGGTCCTTTTGACTAACAAATACATTACCAGCTAGCCTCACTGCATGAAATTAATGAATAACTACTTACACTGCATGTCTACATTAGAAAAAGCATTGCGCTAAGCACTGTGGGATTGTACAAGGCATTCTTCTTATTGTTTAGGAGCCTATAGACTATATGGGGAGAGAGGAAAATTTATGCAGAAACACACACATGAAAAGAACAATGAAAGATACTACATACAGTTAAGAAAACAGAGATAGAACAAAATATGAGTGTGTAGAAGTTAAGAAAAGAAGGTCAGTGTGGGCTAGAATACATAACAAGCAGACTCCTGATAACCCCATATATGAGATACACTTTGAACAGGCGTAGGATATGCCGAAGTAGAGAAAAGGTTCAAGCCTTCTTTCAGTAAAACAACTGAGGTAAAATCAAAGAGACGGAGCTGAATATAATAGAATTTTCACACTGCTGACATAAAGTTGGAGTTGAAAAGGAGTCAGATTACAGGTTACTTTAAATGCCAGGAAGGGAACTTTAGATTTAAGAGAAATTAGGAAGTAGAAGGCATTCAATGTGAAGAAGGTTCTCTGTTGCTGAGATGGAAGAGGCTATGGGACAAAGACCTGAGAGTGGTCTCCAGGAGCTAAGAGTGGTACCTTTTCTCTTAATTGACATGCTATATATTTTCTCTGTTGTGTGTATTATGTTTGCATGTCTCTTCTGACAATATGGAAGTTTCATACAGTGTTTTCAGTTCTACTATTACCTACTAATGGTTACCTCTGCGGTTATAAATTACTTATCTATATTTATAAAATATTCTACAATTTTGTAGCCAGTATCTGGAACTGGTATCAGGGAGAGCCAAGTGAGGCTCCTAGGCCATAGAATTCAAGAAGGCACTAACACTTTTGTGAAGGATAGTACTGGCACCTGAGACTGAGTGCTACCTTAAATTCAGTGGTCTGCACACTTTGCTTGCCTCACATTTCATGAGCTCTATTTTTCACCCCAATGACTTAATAGGGGAGCCAGGTGGCGCTAATGGTAAAGAACCCATCTGCCAATGCAGGAGACATAAGCAACGAGGGTTGGATCCCTGGGTTGGGAAATCCCTTGGAGGAAGGCATAGCAACCCACTCCAGTATTCTTGCCTGGAGATTCCTATGGACAGAGGAGCCTGGTGGGCTACAGTCCACAGGGTTGCAAAGACTCAGACATGACTGAGCAGCGACTTAACATGTGCACACGCGCGCGCGCGCACACACACACACACACAATGACTTTATAGGCTGATTCACTGTCTACCAGTTTTGAATATTATTGTGAAGTAGTCTCAGGGCACCTTGTTTTACCTAGATGTGCTAAAGACTCTTAAAGTCTCATCACTTTAACAGTGCATGTCTCAATGATCATCTTGGGATATATTGTGCTTTTTCTTTTCTTTTTTTTTTTTTTTTGACTTTATTTTATTTTATTTTTTTAAAATTTTATTTTATTTTTAAACTTTACATAATTGTATTAGTTCTGCCAAATATCAAAATGAATCCGCCACAGGTATACATGTGTTCCCCATCCTGAACCCTCCTCCCTCCTCCCTCCCCATACCATCCCTCTGGGTCGTCCCAGTGTACCAGCCCCAAGCATCCAGTATCGTGCATCGAACCTGGACTGGCAACTCGTTTCATACATGATATTTTACATGTTTCAATGCCATTCTCCCAAATCTTCCCACCCTCTCCCTCTCTCACAGAGTCCATAAGACGTGCTTTTTCAACCTACAAATTCAACTTCTAGAATGTTTTCTTGAATTTGATCTTTGCATACTTTTTGTTACTTTTGTTTAGTTCTCTGGGAATAACATGCTCACCTAAGTGGGATCTACTTTGTCCATATTACATAGATTTTTATTTAAAACTATTTATCCTATTAATTTATTTTGCTTTTTTCTGTTTTGTTCTTCATGTGTCTTAACTGTATTTTGGGCAGTGTCTGTTCTTAGTACTGCCAGTGTTTGTTTCATTTTCATGATTATTTTTTTCTCTTCTGTTATTTTCATGAGCTTCACTGTCTCACATTATTTCCCTTTATGTTGTTTCATTATAACTTTATCACTCTCTTTTGAGTTCTCTGATTTATATACTGTGTCCTTTCATGGCAATATGTTATGTTCCAACTTTTTTGTGCTTGTGGGTCATATGTCCTTCAGTTCAGTTTAGTCGCTCAGTCGTGTCCGACTCTTTGCGACCCCATGAATCGCAGCATGCCAGGCCTCCCTGTCCATCACCAACACCCGGAGTTCACCCAAACACATGTCCATCAAGTCGGTGATGCCATCCAGCCATCTCATCCTCTGTCGTCCCCTTTTCCTCCTGCCCCCAATCCCTCCCAGCATCAGAGTCTTTTCCAATGAGTCAACTCTTCGCATGAGGTGGCGAAAGTACTGGAGTTTCAGCTTTAGCGTCAGTCCTTCCAAAGAACACCCAGGACTGATCTCCTTTAGAATGGACTGGTTGGATCTCCTTGCAGTCCAAGGGACTCTCAAGAGTCTTTTCCAACACCACAGTTCAAAAGCATCAATTCTTCAGCACTTAGCTTTCTTCACAGTCCAACTCTCACATCCCATCTGTCCTTAGTGAGTGCTTATCTGCCATTTGTTTTTTCTATTTTTTAAAATTTTTCTTCTGGTTCCTTTGAAGATTATTTTCTGGTTCCATTTAGATTATTACTCATCTTTGAATAAGGTTAGTACTTCCTGGACCAGCTATTATTAATAGGTTCATGCAGGGGACAGGCTAATGCACTGTTTCTAACAGAAATTTTATGTGGTTCAGAGTAAAGATCCTTTCAACATAATGTGAGTGTGTGTGTGTGTGAGAATTGTTTTAGCTTGTATTTATCTCCAGTGAATGAATATTGGAAGCTGTATGGCTACTCAAAATTCAATCCCTTTCCTCTATCATTCCTCAAAACAATTACTGCAAAGATGATGTATGTATATGCTTCCTTATTCAGACTTGAACTCTCTTTGGCCCATGGAACCTTCCACCAACCGTCTGTAGTGCTATTCTCATTTTTCCAAATAAAGGATTATTGGTTTATTTCACCGTATGAGATGAATACTTTGAGAAGATATGCTCTGCCTTGTCTGAAAATTAGTCATCTCTAGGCATCTTCCCACACTCCTGGATCATTATGGCACTTGGCAGGCTTTACCCATTCATTGTGATTCGGGCATAAAGTTATTCTGCTTTTCATTCTCCTTTTGTATTTGGGTAATTTTAGAGAAAAGAAAAGGCAGGGTCCCCTTTACTCTGCCATTCTAAAAATGTAAGTCACTTCTAGATTCTCCTTATGCTACAATGTCTTTCTTCTTTGCCAGTGTGACAAATTTCTACTTTTCCATTAAGTCTTAGCTCAAATGTCAACTTAATTTTTGAAACTTTATCTTACTTCCTCTAGAAAACTTAGGCACCCTTTGCTCTCTCTTTTCATTGTATTGGGGACATAGTTATAATAAAAGACATATTGTGTTGAATTGTAATTATTTGCATATTTGCCTTTCCAACCAGACTGAGTTTTCTAGGGAAGGGGCTGTGATTTATTGGTCTTTTTATCTCTTCCACTTGCTTGACAAATGGTAAGTATTCGATAAGTATTGTTGAATTACTGAATGAATTCCAATCAATATTCTGCATGACAAATCTGATCACTTTAACAAATAAACTGGTGGGGCTCCGCATTTTCAGAAGAAATATGCCAAGCATGTGAGGCCCTTATAAGCTGTCCCCAAATTATCTTGATGTATCATCTTTTATTGCTTCTGTTAATATGCTACCACTTAGCCAGATTCAAATTCTTGCAGTTTCCAGAATATGCCATGCCCTTTCATGCCTCTGTGCTTATGCACATTCTGTTCACTCTGCCGGAAATGTCCTTCCTTTCATTTTCTACCTGATAAATTTGTATTCATACCTCAAATCTCACCTTCTATGTGATGGCTTCCTAGATTTCCTGTTTGTTATTTAATTCTCTATGCTTTCATCACATGCATGTTGCTTATATCTTTATTATAAAACTTACTACATCACACCATAATTATTTGTCTACTCCTCCACTCTACCAGCTGATTGTGAACTTCTCAAGGTCAGGAAAATTGTCTAACTTTTCATTTCTGGGACCCCAGTCCTTTGCACATGGAAGGTACTTGCCAAATGCTTGTTGAATCAATAAATTCTAGTGTTGAAACAGACTTTAACAAATAGTAACAAATGTTTTTCACTTTAAATTGTAAAAAGACAAAAACAAAAACACATCTTTTTCTACTTATATCTTCTAGATCCTTCAAATGACTTTACTTACTGAATAAATTCTGGATATAAATAATGACTTGCAGAAATCATTTCATGAGCTTGCTCTTATGGAACTCTTCCACCACTTGGCACTAGGCCGCTAACTTGCATTTCAGTTCTTCCAAGTGTGATTTATTTCAGTAATCTTAACTAATGAATTGGATCAACTGTGCAGTGATCCAATCAAATTCGTGGTGATTGGCTGTCTTTACAGTTGGGAAAAAATATTGCTCTTATTCTGGTCAATAGGCCTAGTTGTATTCATGGCCACCAGAATTACTTTTATCAAAACTGTAAGTAAGCAAATCGCTAAGTAGAAGACCTGTGATCACATTTGTTTTTAATACTACTCCCTCAACACACACCTCCCCATATCTCTCCTATAACAACTCCTTTCCCCCAAAGGGAATTTTTGTGTTTAATAACTTTAGGAGTCTCACAAACTGGTAATAATATTTCATATAATATCTGAAGTAAAGCAAATTCATATATTGTAGTGAATTGTGTTTAAGGAATCAAATTGATTCTTTTCTCTTCTTAATTTACTGGCTTAAGCTGAAAGCTGCTAATTATATAAGGAAATCTTGTCACAATGGCTTGGTCTACAGAAGATTAAGATTGCAACATTTATATTAATACTCCAACCATATATCCATAATATATTTTTCTCTTTTAGAAAATGCTTTCCAAAAGATATTTATTTCCCTTTTGAATCAATAAAGCAAAATTTAACTGAGTTTCTTACTAAAATTCCTCCTTTTGTAAATATGTTCACCATTTCCATCTTAACTTTTTACTCTTTAGGTTAGATTTACCTTGGAATTTATATATTTCTAGAGTCTAGATGAGCAATTAAACACATTAAGGCTTCAATTTGGTATGGAGTACACCATGTAAGAAAACATTGTTACTACTTAGTATATATATAATATCCCCCAAATGTGTAAAAAGTTTGAGGTTCATTTCCTTAGTACTTTAATAGTAACTGTTGAGGTACACTGTTAATATAAGACTTTTAAGTTTTGTAAAATATATGGGATAAATATAATCAGTAATTTAAATATTGTTCATAATGCAGTATCTTGAGAAATGATCCTGCCTGGAGCAAGTGTTTGGTTTTCTTACGTCCATATCCCTCTTGGGTTAATTAAAAATGTTATTTTATCATATTCATGTTAGATAATGTGACATTTAACACAGCTAATTTAACAGAAAAAGATGAACAAATTGCTGACCTAATTTTTTCTACCACACATTTTGCATATTTGAACTTCACACCTTTCACATAGAATAAAACTTACATGAATAAACCATTAACATTGTAAGAAACTTGAAAGAAACAACACTAAATATTTTTTCCATCAAAAGACACAAAGTTCTCCTTTGCTGTAAATAGTTAATAAGTTTTAACTGCCCTAGAAGGTGGCTCAGACAGTAAAGAATTTGCCTGCAAAGCAAGAGACCCAGGTTTGATTCCTGGGTCAGGAAGATCTCCTGGAGAAGGGAATGGCTACCTATTCCAATATTCTTGGGGCTTCCCTTGTGGCTCAGATGGTAAAGAATCTGCCTGCCAAGTAGGAGACCTCGGTTCTATGCCTTGGTTGGGAAGATTCCCTGGAAAAGGAAATGACAACCATCTCCAGTATCCTTGCCTGGAGAATTCCATGGAAGAGGAGCCTGGTGGGCTACTGTCCATGGGGTCATGAAGAGTCGGACATGACTGAGCCACTAACACTTTCACTTTTCACTTTAAATACATCCAGCAAGCAAAAAGCTCAAGTCATGAAAATCATCATTTAGGAACAGGTATTTATTTGCATTATAATATGACCAGATTTTCTAGATTAGTTTATATACTGATCTCACACAGCAGGTAAACTATGCAAAGATTTGCATATGACCCTTTAAGAACATACTTCATGAGGGAGCTAAGAGACACCTGAGCTTCAAGAGAGCACTTAAAAATCTACATTCTTAAACAAGCTAGCAAGTAATCAAACGTACCATGATAAGGCAGCAGTTGCTATGCACTAAAGTTACAAGACCTATAAACATATTATTGGAGAAAGATTTTCTGGAGCAAAACAAAAATTGAACTAGTATGAGCCAGAACAGTGAAGAACAAGCAGCAGTCTTTTCTCATCCATATCAGGACTCTGTAATAAATTACCCTCTTCTCTCTCATACTGTCAGGAGAAAACGATGTTTAGATTAAGCCTCGCTAAGGCCTAAAAGGATAATTTGTCAGTATTTTCCAGTTTACTACCAATGCGGTATTGATTTGCTAGGGCTCTTCTTTCTATTTTATTTACACTAATTCAATCTGGAACAACTGAAACTTAACTTGTTGGAAAGCAAGATATTTCTTTATTTTAAGTCTCACAGGCCCAAGGTATAAGGTACAAGAAAATATGTCCAAATTATTCTTTCTAGTTCTTGTAGGTAAAGACTAACCTCTTCATTGGAGGCAAACCATTATCAGAGAAAACCACATATCTGCTGAGATTTACCTTGGGCTAATTTCTTTTTATACAATTATGGTTATTAGAAGAATGTGATTAAAAAAAAAAAACAAGTTCCAAATGACTGCTTAATTTAGCAGACTCGTGACTCTAGTTGTAGGCAGCTGCTTAGAAACGAGAAGTAAAACAGAAACATCTTGATAAACCTTCCTGTGGCTGAAGCTGATAAAAATGGCAGTGTTAGTTTGATGTCCAAATGACAGAGCTTAGGGAGAAAACTATACTTGAGGGAAAAGATACAATTACTTTCCAAATCCTTACTGCTCCCTGTGCAAGTTACTTAAATTAACAGAAGGTATCCTACAGATCCCGGACTAAAACGAAAGCACCCAAAGGTTAAAGTAATTTTATGCATATATGTTGCAGGCAAGTAAACACATATATAACAAATACTTAATACTCATAGAGCTCCTGTTTGTTTCCTTTCTTTCATATTTAGTGATTGCTTTGTTTTGTTCTGTTTTGTCTTGTTTTTCTTCCGGAAGTACTTCAATATCTGTTGTGGCATTGTTTTGACACCAGTAAGTATGGGAGGACTGGTGAAAATGTCATGAGTTGATGGGTTCATGACTCTTCAAGGCTGAAATGTTGAAATTTCATTTCCCAGTCTTTTTTCCACTTTTACAGACACTTCCTCAAACTCTGACATGACTCAGGATTAGTAAAATCTCACTTTAACATCTTATACTTTCTTATCATAGCTTTAATTTAGACTTGACTGTCCTATAGACTCACATTTCAATTTTGACTGAACTGACTGATCAATTCTAATCAGAATGCTTTGGAAAAAAACAATTGATGGGTTATTTGATAAAATATGGTTGTGTCTTCATAAACAAAAGGTTCAATAACTTCCACTGGAATGACCAGGCAATTCAGACAACATATCAATTTAGGCAATGTCTTAAATCAATTAACCTCTTTGACAATCTTGATTGACTTCCTTATTTTCATAAATCACTCAAAAAGATAGCTGTATCTGCTTATTTATTTATGGATATGCAAGTAATTGGTATTTGCTATTTCTTAGTCTTAAAACAAACTATGCTGACTATAAAGTTCTCCTACAATACTCATTTGACTTGTAGTCTAATTGTGATTGAATATGGTTATGTCTACATGCATTGATTTGGCATATCAACTGCAGTGGTTTTTCCATGCAGAAATTAGCTTGAATATTTTACCTATAAAAATCAGTACAGTCTTCACAAACTAAAATTAAACAAATCCAAGAAACAAGAAAACAGGTCTGACTGATTCAACTACTAACATAGGAGTTTAAAAACTACTGAGTTTATTGAGCTGACTGGCCAAATCATAGAAACCAAACTGGTTTATACACATAGACAAGGCACTAAAAAATCAATTGTGCAAGAAATAACAGCTCAAATCAATCAAATACGGTTATTCAGTTCTGTGCAAAGACACAGTCAAAACATATAGAACAAGAATTACATCTCTATATTTATTTACTAGTTAAAAAATATTTGTTGAATACTTAGTAAGTGTCCAAAACAATATAGAAGCTTGAAATACTTCAGTAAGCAAAACAGACAAGGATCCCAGACCTTGTGGAGCTTATAATCCAGACAATAAACAGCAATCACAGAACATAAGTTAATTATATAGAAGATAAAACATGCTATGGGGGAAAAAAAGGACAGGGTAAAGGGTATTGGGAGTTTGGTGCTGAGTGATAGTTATAGTATTATATAGCACCACTCAGAGTCAGCTTCATTGAGCAGGAAACATCTGAACAAAGACGTGAGGAGCCGTCAGAATTAAACATGTAAGACCTGGAGGAAGAGAGTCCCATGCACAAGACTCAGCTAAGGTAAAGTCCCTAAGGCAGAAGTGTGCCGCAGCTTTTCTGGAGATTGACAAAGATGCCATTGAGATGGGAGGGGAACTAATAAGGGGAAGTGTAGGAGATGAGCACAGAAAGGTATCAGGGAGCAAATTTCAGACCACAGTAAATATTTTACTCTCAGTTAAAGGAGAAAACATTGGCATATTTTTAAGCAGAGCAGACTGACATTTTAAAAGAATCATTCGAGGTATTTCCTTGGTGGTCCAGTGGCTAAGACTCTGTGTTCAATCCCTGGTCAGGGAACTAGAGCTCCCGTGCCATAGCAAAGATCGAAGATCCTGCATGCCACAACTAAGACCTGGCACAGCCAAATAAGAAAATTTTTTTTTTTTAATGGATCATTCTAGGAAGGAGGAAGACCTGTTAGGGGGCTGCTGTATTAACCAGGTGAGAGATGACAGTGGTTTGGACAAGGGTAATAGCAATGGAGTTGGTAGTGAAGAAACAGTGTTTACTGATCGAGTGGATGTAAGGTGTGGGAGTGAGAGAGTTCTCAGGACGACACCAAGCATTTTGGCTTGAGCAAGTGGTAGGCTAGAGTTTTCGTCAATTGAAATGGGCAAGTCTGCAAGTGGAGCAAGTTTGAAGTAGAGGGAAGATTAGGAATTCTGTTTTAGACAAGTGAAATTTAAAATACCCACTAGACACACAGGTGAAATCTTTAAGTAAGTCAAAAATGGATGTTGGCAGAGAGGTCTTGGAGGGATATGAGTTTGGGGCTCATTTGTATAGTAGATGTTTTTTTTTTTTTTTTTTTTTTTACATTTTTTTTTATTTTTTAAATTTTATTTTATTTTTAAACTTTACATAATTGTATTAGTTCTGCCAAACATCAAAATGAATCCGCCACAGGTATACATGTGTTCCCCATCCTGAACCCTCCTCCCTCCTCCCTCCCTATTCCATCCCTCTGGGTCGTCCCAGTGCACCCGCCCCAAGCATCCAGTATCGTGCATCGAACCTGGACTGGCAACTCGTTTCATACATGATATTTTATATGTTTCAATACCATTCTCCCAAATCTTCCCACCCTCTCCCTCTCTCACGGAGTCCATAAGACTGTTCTATTAAGCAGCAAGACCATATGAGATCACACAGTGAGTGAGTGTAAATGGAGAAGATTCTAGGACAAGGAGCACTGGGACACTCCAATATTAAAATATCACAGAGAAGAGGAAGAATCAGCAAGTAAGAGAAGTAACTACTGAGATAAGGGGAAAATTAAGAGCATGGTAACCTGGAAACCAGGCAAAGAAAGCCCAGAGAACTCATAAATTCATCAGAAAATGACATATTCCATTAGTCTTAATCTTCTCCTCCTCTTGGCCCTTGTTTAGCAGAGGTAACTCAAGGTTTATATTAATTAAAAAATGTGGTAGAAGGGGAATTCTTGGATTATTTCACAAGGCTGCCAATTTCCTCATAGAAAAAGTTATTAAACTTTTGCACAGAAGATTTCTACAGGCCACACAATCATTCTAGCTGAAGGATTATTTTGGCAAATCTAAACTTGCCAAGGAACAATGAAAATAAAAGTTGAGTTATCTCAAAAAAACAAGATTTACGCTTATAAACATCAAAATAAATGAAAATTATTTAAGCACAGATTTTTAGATGACAGAATACAACTGAAAACAAAAAATTAAAAATATAGACTTTGGAGAATAAAGAAATGCTGTGTAAAGTCAACCACTTAGTATAATAGTTATTTTCTCATGGAAACACAATTATGTGTACACTGCTGAAATTGTTAAATGACAAATACATGGTTTCGGCTTCAAAGGAAAATAGTATAGTATATATGACATCAAAGATTTGAAATGTGCAGCTTTGTTTTTAAAACTGCTAATTTGGGCAGACATCTTTGAAACATAAAACTGCTGATCGGCTGGTTAACAACACTTCCATGTTTTCCTTGCTTTCTCTGTAAGACATAAACTTGATCTCCAAACGTAGCTTTTCCCTAAGTAAATAGAAGAGCATGTCTCAGCCACATATGGGGCTCTCATTTCATAATGAAAATTTAAAATAAGCCGGTGACTTAATAATGATGTAAAGAGCAAAATATTACATTACCCTTGGTCTAATATATTTTTTCTCATCTTATTTTTAGAAGGAACACACATCACAAAAGCTGTGTTAAAGAAATTAAGAGCTAAACCTGGATATTGCCATAAAGGAAATATTTAATAATCCTGTGCTTTTATGTTTTTTAAAGGAAGCTTTTTTTCCCTATTTTTTTAAAACATTGGAAAGAACCCTGTAAGCAACAATTAATTGTTGGTTATTTTTAAAAAGTAGTGTAGAAAGCAAGTGACTTGGATTCATTCCTCTGTGATATCACTGTCATTTTATTTACTTTTCAGATATGTTAAACAAAAATTTTAATAACATATGGTACAAAGTTCTACTCCTGTGGTGGATTCATGTTGATATATAGCAAAACCAATACAATATTGTAAAGTTAAAAAATAAAAATTAAAATAAAAAATGACAGGAAAAAAGAACAAAAATTCACACAAATCTCCCTCCAATCCCTATCCACTGTCACCTAGTTGCCTTCCACAAATGCAATCAGAATAATCCATTTATTTGAATATTTCCAGAGAAATTCTATGCATCTTCAAGCATATATAGGCTTCCCTTGTAGCTCAGTTGGTAAAGAATTTGCCTGCAATGCAGGAGACCTGGGTTCGATTCCTGGGTTGGGACAATCCCTTGGAGAAGGAAATGGCAACCCACTCCAGTATTCTTGCCTGGAGAATCCCACGGAAAGAGGAGCCTGGTGGGTTACAGTCCATGGGGTCACAAGAGTCAGACACAACTTGGCAACAACAGACTAGACTAGACAAGACAAGCATATATACATGTAGTTCCATGTAAAATCACACACCAAGTGTAGTGTACCAGACATCACTGCTTTCAAATTGCAGGTTGTGACCAATTAGTTGATTATGAAATAAATTTACCGGATTACAAATTAATGTTAGAAAGACAAAGATAGAAAATGTCAGAGTTCATTGTTTATAGTAGGGGTAGATACTGCCTTGTGAAATTTTTTTCTAGTTTTTTTTTTTTTGTTTGTTTGTTTAGAGATTCATTGAGAACTGGGTCACAACGTAAACTGTATTTCTTACTCTGGGTCACAGTAATCCAAGTCTATGCCCCAACCAGTAATGCTGAAGAAGCTGAAGTTGAACGGTCCTATGAAGACCTACAAGACCTTTTAGAACTAACACCCAAAAAAGATGTCCTTTTCATTACAGGGGACTGGAATGCAAAAGTAGGAAGTCAAGAAACACCTGGAGTAACAGGCAAATTTCACCATGGAATACGGAATGAAGCAGGGCAAAGGCTAATAGAGTTTTGCCAAGAGAACACACTGGTCATAGCAAACACCTTCTTCCAACAACACAAGAGAAGACTCTACACATGGACATCACCAGATGGTCAACACTGATATCAGATTGATTATATTCTTTGCAGCCAAAGATGGAGAAGCTCTATACAGTCAGCAAAAACAAGACCAGGAGCTGAGTGGCTCAGATCATGAACTCCTTATTGCCAAATTCAGACTTAAATTGCAGAAAGTAGGGAAAACCACTAGACCATTCAGATATGACCTAAATCAAATCCCTTATGATTATACAGTGGAAGTGAGAAATAGATTTAAGGGACTAGATCTGATAGACAGAGTGCCTGATGAACCATGGACAGAGGTTCATGACATTGTACAGGAGACAGGTATCAAGACCATCCCCATGGAAAAGAAATGCAAAAAAGCAAAATGGCTGTCTGGGGAGGCCTTACAAATAGCTGTGAAAAGAAGAGAAGGGAAAAGCAAAGGAGAAAAGGAAAGATATAAGCATCTGAATGCAGAGTTCCGAAGAATAGCAAGAAGAGATAAGAAACCTTCTTCAGTGATCAATGTAAAGAAATAGAGGAAAACAACAGAATGGGAAAGATTAGGGAATCTCTTCAAGAAAATTAGAGATACCAAGGGAACATTTCATGCAAAGATGGGCTCGATAAAGGACAGAAATGGTATGGACCTAACAGAAGCAGAAGATATTAAGAAGAGGTGGCAAGAATATACAGAAGACTGTACAAAAAAGATCTTCATAACCCAGATAATCACGATGGTGTGATCACTCACCTAGAGCTGGACATCCTGGAATGTGAAGTCAAGTGGGCCTTAGAAATCGTCACTACAAACAAAGCTAGTGGAAGTGATGGCATTCCAGTTGACCTATTTCAAATCCTGAAAGATGATGCTGTGAAAGTGCTGCACTCAATATGTCAGCAAATTTGGAAAACTCAGCAGTGGCCACAGGACTGGAAAAGGTCAGTTTTCATTCCAATCCCAAAGAAAGGCAATGCCAAAGAATGCTCACACTACCACACAATTGCACTCATCTCACACGCTAGTAAAGTAATGCTCAAAACTCTCCAAGCCAGGCTTCAGCAATACATGAACCATGAACTTCCAGATGTTCAAGGTGGTTTTAGAAAAGGCAGAGGAACCAGAGATCAAATTGCCAACATCTGCTGGATCATAGAAAAAGCAAGAGAATTCCAGAAAAAAACATCTATTTCTGCTTTATTGACTATGCCAAAGCCTTTGTCTGTGTGGATCATAGTAAACTGTGGAAAATTCTGAAAGAGATGGGAATACCAGACCACCTGATCTGCCTCTTGAGAAATCTGTATGCAGGTCAGGAAGCAACAGTTAGAACTGGACATGGAACAACAGACTAGTTCCAAATAGGAAAAGGAGTTCGTCAAGGCTGTATATTGTCTCCCTGCTTATTTAACTTACATGCAGAGTACATCATGAGAAACGCTGGGCTGGAAGAAGCACAAGCTGGAATCAAGATTGCTGGGAGAAATATCAATAACCTCCGATATGCAGATGACACCACCCTTATGGCAGAAAGTGAAGAGGAACTAAAAAGTCTCTTGATGAAAATGAAAGAGGAGAGTGAAAAATTTGGCTTAAAGCTCAACATTCAGAAAACTAAGATCATGGCATCTGGTCCCATCACTTCATGGGAAATAGATGGGGAAACAGTGGAAACAGTGTCAGACTGTATTTTTTTTCGGCTCCAAAATCACTGCAGATGGTGATTGCAGCCATGAAATTAAAAGACGCTTACTCCCTGGAAAAAAGTTATGACCAACCTAGATATAGCATAATCAAAAGCAGAGATATTAGTTTGCCAACAAAGGTCCATCTAGTCAAGGCTATTGTTTTTCCAGTGGTCATGTATGGATGTGAAAGTTGGACTATAAAGAAAGCTGAGTGCTGAAGAATTGATGCTTTTGAACTGTGGTGCTGGAGAAGACTCTTGAGAGTCCCTTAGACTGCAAGGAGATCCAACCAGTCCATTCTAAAGGAGATCAGGTCTGGGTGTTCTTTGGAAGGACTGATGCTAAAGCTGAAACTCTAATACTTTGTCCATCTCATGCAAAAAGTTGACTCATTGGAAAGACTCTGATGCTGGGAGGGATTGGGGGCAGGAGTAAAAGTGGACGACAGAGGATGAGATGGCTGGATGGCATCACCGACTCGATGGACATGAGTTTGCGTGAACTCCGGGAGTTGGTGATGGACAGGGAGGCCTGGTGTGCTGCAATTTATGGGGTCGCAAAGAGTCGGACACGACTGAGCTACTGAACTGAACTGAATATCGTATCGTAGATAAATGGAAGGGTTTGAAATCAGCCTGGGTTTAAGTCCTGGCTTTTCCACATACTAGCTAAATGACTTGGCCTATCCTCGTTGTTGGAGAAGGCAATGGCACCCCACTCCAGTACTCTTGCCTGGAAAATCCTATGGATGGAGGAGCCTGGTAGGCTGCAGTCCATGGGGTCGCTAAGAGTCGGACACGACTGAGCCACTTCACTTTCACTTTTCACTTTCATGCACTGGAGAAGGAACTGGCAACCCACTCCAGTGTTCTTGCCTGGAGAATCCCAGGGATGGTGGAGCCTGGTGGGCTGCCGTCTATGGGGTCGCACAGAGTCGGACACGACTGAAGCGACTTAGCAGCAGCAGCAGCATCCTCGTTGTGCCTCAGTTTTTACATTTGTAGCTAAGGATACTATTAGTAGCTAAGTCAGAGAGTAGTTGTGAGAATTAAATTCATTAATATCGCAAAATAGTTAGAACAGTATCTAGGAGAGAGTAAGCATTATGTATTTGTTTAATACAACATTGGGTTTTATAAAATGATTTTTTGGCACCTATGCAACTTTTCATGTGATGTGCCCATATTTCTCTATTCATATGATGAGCTAGAGTAACAAAATTCCTAATATTGAACTCTCCTTGCATTCCCCAGTAAGAACTGCACTTAGTTGTAGTGTATTATTCTTTTACTATATTGCTGGATGGACCTTGTTTGCCAGTATTGTACCTCAGAATTTTCTATCAGTATTCATAACTACAATTGGTTTGTAGATTTACTTTGTGATTTCTTTTTCTGCTTTAGATCTCCTTGTTTTTCTTGCTTTAAAAAATTAAAAGATTTGGAAGAGTTCCCTTTCGTTATGCTCTGAAGACATTTAAGTAGCATTGGAATGATGTATGTGGTTCTCAAAGTTTTGGCAGTTTTGTCTATTTCTGCTACTTTATTTGGTTTGGGTGGTTCTTTGAAAATTTTATTTCTATAATAGAAAAGTTAGGTTTTCTCTTTTCTCAGGCAATTTTTGCCATTTATATTTGTTCTATAAAATCATTTATTCCACTCAGGTTTTCAAGTATATCTTAAAAGAGGTACACAAAGTAGTCTCTTATGAATCATTTAACTTCCTCTTTATCTATAGTTATCTTGACATGCTTATTTCTTGTCTTCTTTTATTTTCTGCACTGTCTTATCTATTTTATTGCTCCCCACCCCAGAATTGGCTCTTAGATTTGTTAGTCCTAGATTTTTTATGATACATATTTTCATTTTTTATGATACATATTTTAAAATCAGTTCAAATAACAAATGAGGAAATGCCATTAAAAAAGATGATAAAAGGTTCAATTTCAGAATCAATAAATGACATGTAATTTTAAACATATAGTTATTACTGTTTTAAAATTTCATTGAAAAATTAGCAAAAATATTTTAAAGTAAATCATCTAGTGCTAGTGAGGGAAACGGTCACTCATGCTTTGCTAAATGGGATAATATAAATTCAGAAATACTTTGTTAATATCTCTCTTGAGTCTTAATATAAACATTATTGAGTCCTGTAATTTTATTTGTAAAAATCTACTATAAGGAAGAAATCAGAAAAAGACCAACATTTTGACCACAAAGATGCCAATTGTATAACAGCATTTTTATACTAGTAAAACATTGGAAATGCTAATATTAAAAAATAAGGTATAGTTAAGATATGTTACATCTTAACTAATATATTTAAAATACTATTTAATTAAGACTTGGTAACATGGAACATGCCTGTTTTAATTCAACTGAAATAACAAGTTGCATGGATCCTTATAAAGCAGGAGTTCCCAACCTGTGGGATCTAATCCCTGATGACCTGAGGTGGAGCTGATATAATAATTAGAGAAATAAAGTGAAAATGAAAGTTGCTCAATCATGTCCGACTCTTTGCAACCCCATGGACTATACAGTCCGTGGAATTTTCCAGGCCAGAATACTGGAGTGGGTAGCCTTTCCCTTCTCCAGGGGATTTTCCTAACTCAGGGATCGAACCCAGGTCTCTTGCGTTGCAGGCGGATCCTTTACCAGCTGAGTCACAATAGAAATAAAGTGCACAATAAGTGTAATGCATTTGAATCATCCCTGAATCAACTCCCTTCCCCTAACCCTGTCCATGGAAAAATTATCTTCCAAGAAACTAATTCCTGGTGCCAAAAAGGTTAAGGATCGCTGTTATAAAGGAACATGATGTACTGTAAGCACATTAACACGTTTTGGATTTTCTGTTTGTATCTATCTATCATCTCCATATACTTCCAGAAGCTATAAAATATAGATAGTTGAGGGATGGAATGGGGAGGGAGGAGGGAGGAGGGTTCAGGATGGGGAACACATGTATACCTGTGGCGGATTCATTTTGATATTTGGCAAAACTAATACAGTTATGTAAAGTTTAAAAATAAAATAAAATTAAAACAAACAAACAAAAAACAAAAACAAAAAATATAGATAGTTGAATTTGATCACTTAAAAATATAATGCTCTATATCTACAAATACAAATGTACCATATGAACCTATTTCAAAAGGCAAATAACAAACTAGGAAAAATGCATAATATGTGTTTAAAGTTTTTTCTTTTACCCTTCATATATAAAATGTTCTTGAAAATTAATTAGTATGAAAATCTGTATTACATATAGAATGGATAAACAACAAGGTTCTATTGTATAACACAGAGAACACTATTCAATATCTTGGGACAAACCGTAATGGAAAAGAATACAAAAAAGAATATATGTATGTATGCGGTGGCTCAGATGGTACAGAAACCGCCTGCAATGCAGGAGTCTGATCCCTGGGTCGGGGAGATCCCCTGGAGGAAGGCATGGCAACCCACTCCAGTATTCTTGTCTGGAGAATCCTCATGGACAAAGGAGCCTGGCGGGCTATAGTCCATGGGGTCACACAGAGTTGGACACGACTGAGCAACTAAGCACACCTGTGTATAACTGAGTCATTTTAGTGTAGCACTGTAAATCAACTGTACTTCAATTAAAAATTAATTAAAAATGAAATATAAAAATACGAATAGAAAAAATGGGTAAAGGATATCAACAGTTTAGAAAAAACGTATATGGTCTATTAACATACAAAATGATGTTCAGGTTCACTCATAGTTAAATTGCAAAATAATAGCACAAAATACCACACTTCATGTAGCAGACTGGGATATTTCATTCATTGCCAGTGTTGATAATCATACAGGAGAACACATGCATTGGTAGTGCTATATATAGCACTAGTAGGAAGAAAAATTGGTTTTGTAAAGGGGAATTTTGTATTATTTATAGAAATTGCTAAATGTACATATCCTTGGCCCATCACTTCTACTTCTAAGAAAGTATCTAACAGGTGTGCAAACACATGTGTGCAAGGATGTCAAGTACAGCATTGTTTTTAATATTAAAGCACTGGAAACTCAGATTTCCACAAACATAAGTCTAACTAAATAAAAAATGATACATAGAGAAGCAGAATACTATACAGCTATTAAAAAGAATAAGGCAGATCTATACTACAAACATGGGAAAATATCCATGATATAATCTTTAGTAGAAGAAAGTTATTGATTTTTTTATATTATGTTATCCCATTTGTATATGTACAGAACATTTGGGGGGAATTATATATAAGATACTGTTAACACTGTTACCTCTCAAGAATGGCTTGATAATTTTTTGTCTTGCTGATACAATTGGAAGTCCTATCTGTATATTTCCCAAAGTTATAATATTACCTAAAAGACTTATATGCCAGTTGATAATTTTTATTTTCTTGCAGGTGGAGGATGGAATATTTGTGATCCTCTGACTTCTATATTTTATATAGAAGCATAAAGAAGAAAGATTTTTCACTTTAAACATGCTTTTACTGTTTTAATTTTTAAAACATCAGTTGATATTACTTTAATACTAAAAAAAGTATTACTTTTAATACTAAAATTAAAATATCTAATTTTATAACGACTTGACATTTCAGTATCATCAAATCTGTTTTCAATTGTAAGAGTACCACAGTCATCCCAGAAGTGTCTCACCCACAGATCAAGTAATCCCAATGACTTACACTCTTCCTCTGATCATGTAACGTTTTCAAAGGAGCCATTACAAAGTCAACTGCACTGTCTTATACATGTCTAATGGGTCCAACAGAGCCATTAGGATGTCAGTTATATGGCAGGGCTTCTGTAGAAGCTATTACTAAGTCATTGCATTGTTTCACACACTTCCTTCGACATTCAGATGGTTCCTGAGGAACTGTTAACATTGCTGTGGAAGTGTCCTGTATAACTTACACTAGCAGGGGAAAACAAAAAAGCAAAAAAAAGAAATGTAAAATAAACAAATTCCTTCCATTAATTGCACATGAATGGCCCTACATGGTCAAACATCAGAAGGAATAACTCCTTATTTTGGCATAAACTATTATATGTCATTCAAGAAACTCAGGTGTTAGGCTAGCTATTTTTTCACCACTCCTGCTGTTCTGATGGAGCAACTCAGGTTCTGAGAATGACAAATGCATGGCTATGATGGTATGGTGTTTATTGAGAGCACATGGTATATTACCAGGTTTCTGCCATATGCACTAAGAAGCAATGCGGAGTAGTATTAATGGGTTTTTTGGCTATCATGGGATTGTATCAGAAAATCTGCTCCCTGTAAAGTTCCAAGCAGTGCATAGGGAGCTCAGCTGCCCAACAATCATGGAAATCAACAAGGCCTCTGTGTAGTTGAAATCCCAGCTCTATCTTAAGGGGCTACTCCAATGACAGTAGGAAATATAATAGTATGGATTTAACCCTCAGCCAGGTCTGAAGTGCTTCACTGAATTTCCTCTCAGTCACCTCTACTTCGCAGAACAAGATTGTTGGCTATTAAAATGATATATCCCCTGGTGGCTCAGATGCTAAAGAATCTGCCTGCAATGCGAGAGACCTGGTTTTGATCCCTGGGTCAGGAAGATCCCCTGGAGAAGGAAATGGCAACCCATTCCAGTATTTTTGCCCGGAGAATTCCATGGACAGAGGAATCTGGTGGGCTAAAGTCTGTGGGGTCACAAAGAGTCAGAAAGGACTGAGTGGCTAACACTTTCACCTTCACTTTCAAAATGATATATTATTTAAGGTAAGAAAAGTGCAAGGAAATGAGAAAGTAGGCTGAGTTCTGCTAGACTAGAGTTTCCTGGTATACCAGATGTTTCAGAAGCCACATTGTATGCCTGGTAAATCCTTGATAAAAGAGACTTTACCCTGGAGCATCTACCCCACAATACATGCATAATAAATTCTTTTTGTGTAACAAATAACCACACTAAGATGTATTGAGCATTTAATATATACCAGGCAAACTGTAAGGTGCTATATATTCATTTTCTCATTTAATCCTCACACACAAAAATGGAAATAGGTAATGTTTCCATTTGACAGACAAGCAAACTAAGACCTGGAAAGCTTTAGTTACTTGTCCAAGGACACACAGAGTTAAGATACAGAACCATGGTACAAACGTAGGACTATCTTACACCACAATCCATTTAGTTAATCACTCACCATCAGAACAATGTTTATTTAGATTGCACTAACATAATAATTTTTACTTTGATAAATGAATTCACATCCCTTGAATTCTCATAGCAAGCTGCACATATTTTTTATTATGGTACTAAATTATATTACAGTTAGCCTTTATTGTCTCCAGTAGACTTCTTTAGGTATATATGCCCACTTGACTCTGACCACCTGCATTGCAAACTGCTCCAAGAATCCAGTGGGTGGGTTCCCCAAAAGCTACATGTGTATTCCTAAATTTACTCCCTGGTTGTAGCTGATGGGACCAGTGGTAGACATCTGACTCAAGCTGGGAAAAGTATTCTATCTCACTGGAATTTAGAAATGGCATTGAAAAATATCCAGTTAATCTCAACTTCTTTCCCGAACATAAGAAATATAAACTGGGGAAATCTTTGCCAGGTTTTATGCTTGCCTTGTGGATGGAGATTTAGAGAAAGATTGAAGGAAATGGATTCAGAAGCAAGAGGCAAAGGAACAGGCAATTCTTCTAATCTAGTTCCTTCTTTTGTCCTTGTCCCATGAAGCATTCACATGCCCCATTTTATAAATTTGCTTTTTTAGGTTAAGTTAGCTCAAGTTGGTTTCTGTTACTTGCAATAACAACAATAAAGAATAATAAACAATTCTAATTCATAGGGCATCATTCTTGTCCTCTAGACTGTAAATTCTGAGAGAGTGAAAATTGTGTAGTGGTCATCTTTTATATATCCCCAGTCTCCAATACTGGGTTCCCTTGTGGCTCAGGTGGTAAAGAATCCGCCTGCAATGCGGGAGGCCTGGGTTTGATCCCTGGGTTGGGAAGATCCCCTGGAGGAGGGCATGGTACCCTCTCCAGTATTCTTGCCTGGAAAATCCCCATGGACAGAGGAGCCTGGAGGGCTGCAGTCCATGGGGTCACAAAGAGTCAGACACGACTGAGTGACTAGGCCCAGCACAGCACACTCTCCAATACAGAGCCTGGCAAAGAGTAGTTGCTCAATAAATACTGCTTACACAGAAATATCATTAACAACAAGAGTATAGCCATAGTAATTTCTTTGTGACATACTTTATTAAAGGTTAAAAATGCCTTTCTTTAACTATTTCCTTCTATTTAGCACCTTGACGTTTTCTAATCCAAATGTTTCATTTAGGCCACATGTGAAAAACACATTCCTGTAAATTGATCACTCAAATGTAGCTGCTAATATAGTTTTTTTCTCCAACCTAATGTAGAGTCAAATATCATTATTGAGGAACACTCTAATCACTGATGTTAATGCTCAAGTAGGCCTGCCAAGTTCTTCTAAGAAAAGCCCACTCTATTACCTGTCAGAGGTAGAGTCATGTGTTAGATGACAAGAGGTTTGACCCACTGTAGCATTTCTATTAAGGGCTTCCCAGGTGGCATAGTTGGTAAAGAATCTGCCTGCCAACGTAGGAGATGCAAGAAATGTGGGTTTGATCCCTGGGTTGGGAAGATCTCCTGGGGAAGGGAATGGCTACCCACTCCAGTATTCTTGCCTGGAAAATCCCATGGACAGAGGAGCCTGGCGGGCTACAGTTCATGGGGTCACAAAGAGTTGGACACAACTGAGCAACTGAACATGCACGCAACATTTCTATTTCGAGAACTACAAAATATATTATCTCTCAGTTTTAACTTTTAGAGTAAAGCATGGTAGTGGTAGTGGTTTAGTTGCTGTCATGTCCAACTCTTGCAAGCCCATGGACTGTAGCCTGCCAGGCTCCTCTGTCCATGGGATTTCCCAGGCAAGAATACTGGAGTGGGTTGCCATGTCCTTCCCCCTAGGGAAATTCCCGATTTAGGGATCAAACCCTCATCTCCTACATATTTTAGCCAGTCTCCTGCATTGCCGGTGGATTCTTTACTGACTGATCTACCAGGGAATCCCAAAGAGTAAAGTATAATTCTTCATTTTTTAGTACCTATTGTTCTCCAGATTCAGTGGCTAAGTCTTGAAGAAAAAACAGTGAATAAACCAGGCTCTGTCTTCAAGTAGCTTCCCGTCTAGTACTTATTAAAAACCATTTTGAAGACAGAAGATAAACAACTCAAGTATTAGGCTACAATGAATAGTTACACTGGTAGTAATGTGAAATGGGAGTAGAAAAGGGGTAAAATGAATAAAGCATTATGACTGATATCAAAGTTTCCTGCTTATGGGCCTCAGGATGAAGCTGATTTGAGTAAATCTGCAGTTTTCCTAACAGATGATTAAGCATCAATACACAACAAAGAGTTTACTTAGGACGTATTTGAGGGAATGGAAATAAAGTGCATTAGTGTTCTGACTGTCCTCTAAAAGCCAAGAATCCACATTCTCTTCTGTTACCTGCTGCTCTCCCTTCCCTGTACTTCAGACCTCTCAGCTGGTTTCATTCGGAAAGTAAAGGTTATTTATTTTAATTTTTCATGGCTTAAAGCATACTGGAAACTTCAATTCAATTAAGGGTAACCAAACAGAGTTTATAAAAGTGAGAAAAAATATAAATATTTTGAAAGGCTTGACCAATTAATTAAATGAAAGAAATAAGCCCTTACAGACATAATTTCAGAAATATAAGTAGAAAATGCAAGTCGTAATAGCCTAGGATGAATAGAATTCAAAGTGTCTTTGAAATCACATCTCAAATCTTTCCCACTTGAAAAACCTACTCAAATTAAAAACTTCCCCTACTTTCACTTCTCTCCCAAATTTATAGGAGTGAAGCTTAAATCATCCTAAATCAACTCCATGATATTATATCATTGCATCATCAATAATCTAAAAATCAGAATATATAGGAAGACAGAAACAAAATAAAATGTCATTGACACTAACTGAAGCACATGGATGGAGTGGCATGGAGTCTTAGGTTGTGAAGTATATAAATCCTAAAAATTTTAAGCTATTTTACTCTTTTCAAACATAGTATATACAAACTCAAATTACTGGAATAGATTCCTTGCCAGGCCTGCTTTCATGAATGCAAGAGATCAATGAGAAATAAAGAGCAATATTTGCACACAAACATTAAGTTTAATTCATTGAAAATAACTTGTTTTTTCAAATTAACATGCTTTTAGAGAAACCATTTACACTCTCATCTCAACTCAAACCTCCTCTGTAAGAATCTATGGAAATGCTGAAGGCAGGCCAGGCCTGGTTATCACTTATTGAAAATTTATGGAATCTAAATTGGTAAAATCTTACACAAGGTCATAAATAAGATTCCAAATTGTATACTCCTTACTGAAAATTGCTAGCAGGAGCAGAGTAAAACTTACAGAACTCTATCTAACTGAATAAAGTTGTTCATGTCTTATATTCATACATGATTCAAAGGAGCTAAAAAGTCTGGCTATTTGAAAACAGTCAATTGTATTTCGCTAACTTGTTTCTAAATTGCTGTTTTAAGTCTTCCTCCTATGTAAAATGCTGAAACAATAGAATCATTCTATAGATGGGTCATGAGGATGAAATGAGATAAAGATATTAAAAGTGTATTTGGAAATTGTAAAGTACTGATCAATAAGAATAATGAACGTTCTGACTATACTTATATGATACAAGTGCCATCCTTTATATACATTCATTTATTCAATGATCACAAAATCTTAGAGGTAGATAGTAATATCCTCCTGGTTTAACAGATGATGAAATTCAGGCACAGAAACATTATACAACTTTCCCAATATCACACAGCTGGGATTTAAATCTAAGCTGGGATTTAAATCTAAGTCTGGCTTCACAGTACAAACTATTTATCACTTTGCTCTATTGAAATCCTCTTTGGAGGTATACATTGGGCCAAAAGAGGCTGGCATTTAAACTAGTTTGTAGCAGACTGGATCACTTTTTACCTTGGCAGTCCTGCCCAATTTTGTGGTACCCTATCCAATTCCTGAAATAAACCATAAGGGAGATAAACCTGTAAAGAAAAAGACAGGACACATATCCTTTACTCCTGAGTCTTCTAACTCGGTCTTAGTAAATAGTGTTATATGACCAAGGTAGATGGCTGATTAGACAGAAGGCGAAATAAAGCTGCACAGCCCCAAACATTGCCGAAAGTTCCCCAAACCTCCAAGGGATATGGCACATGAATACAGTACATATAGCGGCTCATCACAGTAAGCAGTTCTCATGGTGGGGGAGGATAATGTGCATTTTGATAAAACTGATTCTAATACATCTTCCCCCTGATACATTTCCCCCAGTTGCTAACAAATTTTGAGTCATTGCCCTGTGGTCAGATGTGAGGGTTCCCCATCTCGCAAAGTACTTGATTTTTATCAAAATCATTTATAAATATTGTTTTAAGTATCCCTCTGCAAAGGGGCAAAGCCAGTGAGCACAATGAAGGCAGAAGTAAAAGGACACCAGTGTCCCCTCACTGAAGAATGACAACACGTCTACAGAAAAGAATGAATGGCATTTCCTTCATTTGAAGGTGTTATTTATAATTGACAACAGGGACAGGGCTGGAGTGTGATTCTTAAGCCAAGCCAGAGCATTGGAAGGAAAAGCCCAAGGCATTTGCCAGGTGGCACTGTGAAGTTATGACAGTATCTAAACTATACTAAATCAATGGCTAGAGTCATGCAGAAAACCATAGATGATGTAGAAAGTCATGAGGCCAAAACCAACCATACCTAATTTATATCTCTACTCTCATGCTAAATCAGTGTTTCTCTATTCGACCTTAAATCTTGTCTTTGTCCTCAGCTCCTCCCTCACCTCCTCACTGTTACCATATACACATACCCATGAAATCTTCCAGAGGAAAACAAGCCAACAAGCTACCAATAAACTAATCTTTGACAGGTTAATGAACCAGGCCTGTGTGTTGTTGGCAGGGTTGAACTGTGCAGGCTGGCTGTCAGAGATGGGGTGAGGTAAAAACAATTTGTCATCAAATATTTGGAAACACTTGCCTTGAGTAGACCCAGCTTGAGCCTCCATGTCACAGCAAACAGGAGAGAATTTAAAACCTGTAATAGCAAATATTTTTTTACTAATTAATCCTTGTTCAACTCATCTGGGATTCTTCAATCTTTACTCTTCATCCAATATTATTTTTTAAATAACAGATTCAATCAAAATACGATTCACATACCATAATGTTCGCACTCCTAAAGTGGCTTTTAGTATTTTCAGAGCTGTGGAATTATTATCACTATCTAATTCCAGAGTAGTTTCATCACCCCAGAAGAAACCCCAGACCTAGGGTCTTGCAGGAGTAGAACGGTTGAGCCTAGGGGAACTCTTTTCTTTTAATGTTTCAGCCCAGTGAACTTAGCATATATTCCTTTTGCGAGGCGTGAGGGCTTCCTAGGTGGCTCAGTGGTAAAGAATCTGCCTGCCAATGCAGGAGATGTGGGTTCTATCCCTGGGTTGGGAAGATCCCCTGGAGTAGGAAATGGCAACCCACTCCAGTATTCTTGTCTGGAAAATTTCATGGACAGAGGAGTCTGGTGGGCTACAGTCCATGGGGTTGTACAGAGTCAGACATGACTGTGGACTTATGCATGTGCATTGGGGGTGAGATAAGGGAGAACAAGAAGTCTTGGAAATAGAGGAGCTCCTCTATTACCTGATTTCACATAAATTTGGTTGTTATTTTTCTGGTTTGATAGTTAAAGCCCAGAAAACTGTAGGGACCAGTGCAGGGTTTCCCAACATCCATCCTACTGCTCCTTCACTTATATGAATATGCATGACAGAGATCAAGTATGTTCCTTTCTCACTTCCACACTGTAACTCCTCCATACTCTTGGTCAAACTCAGCATTGCATATATACAAACATGAAAATAAACCTAAAATATCCAGACCCTCAAGGATATTTGGTGATATTACAAAGTGTAATGGCCTCTCATTTAGGAAATGATATTCTAACTAGTGGACAAATGTCATTCCTGATTATATCTTGGTGGCCAATGTCCCCTCTGGACTGAGGGAGGCAGAGGAGGACAGAACAGAAATAACTGCAGGTACAGGGCTGTTGGCTACCTCTTTGGTACCTGAGAAAATACTAATTAGCCACTGCTGACAGACCAGGTCCCCAGTGATGGAACCTATGAAATGTAGACAAACAGAATGATGAGAAGAGTAGATATATGTGTTTAATAAGCATTAATGTGAACACATTTATCTACTCTTCTCATCATTCTGTTTGTCTACATTTCACAGGTTCAATGCATGATACTGGATGCTTGGGGCTGGTGCACTGGGACGACCCAGAGGGATGGTATGGGGAGGGAGGAGGGAGGAGGGTTCAGGATGGAGAACACATGTATACCTGTGGTGGATTCATTTTGATATTTGGCAAAACTAATACAATTTTGTAAAGTTTAAAAATAAAATTAAAAAAAAAGAGCAAAGAAATAAAATGTTACATTGCTGTAATCTGAAAAAATAAATCAATAAATAGAGGAATATTTTAAAATATAAAAAAAATAAGCATTAATGTGATTTTTATGAAAGGACTTTGTTCTTTCGTAGGGTTAGAAAAGCAGGAAACAAAACAAATTAACATCTTCCCAACAAATCAAAGTGACAAAAACTTTTCCATTTCTAAAAGTTGTAAGAAAATAATACATAATTACAATTTAATGATACTGCCCTTATTACTTATTGTCTGGCAAATGGCTGATGGTAATTCACTTTGTTTTTTTTTTTTAATCATTTCAGCCTAATCTGGTTACTTTGCCTTTGTCTGTACACTTGACAGGTTAATCTGAATCAAAATAGAAAACACATACAAAATAGGCTTGGCTATACAGCTGTTCGCCTCATTGTTCATATATTGATACAAAGTCAAAATACATGAAATGAGTACTTCTAAAATAAATATCACAAGTATTGTACTGGAAAATAAAGATGAAAATAAAAGGTGAGTAATGAATAAGACATGCACAATACTGCTGATGATATAAGATTGATTTCCCTTGGGGAAACAACCAGAAATAAAAAGTACTTTATTTATTATTGTAAATGAATGTGTCTATTTGCCTGATACTTAGGTACATGCCTTGTCCATGGGACCCTGCATTTTCATTTTGTATAGGAAATGAAAGGTATCAGATATAAGGAAGAAAAACAAATCAAAGGCTAAAACCTACATTCTCTCTGGGTTTTCCATAAACTATTAATATAGGTGGTTATATTACCGTTCTCTCCATCAGACTTCCTTTCATGGTCAGTGTCAGTCAAGGACAATGCAGAGTTGGCCCGGCTGGACAAACAGGAACTATGCTCTGATTTCATCCCCCGGATCCACATTCTCAGCGCATGGTCAGGGGAGGCAGCGCCTTCTGTCTCCGTGTCCACATCAGATCCCATCTCTAGTTGGTAGCCGTGCCGGGAAACACTGTGCATGTCTGTCGGGTAGCCAGAGCACAGAGTGTGAGGAGCCTCACAGAATTCCATCTCTGAGAAGAAACAAAGTTCAGAGGAAAAATTTAGAAGGAAACAGAAATACCTGGTCAAATTCTACTTTTTTGTCCTTACGTTCCCTTCCTCCATTGTTAGTATTTATGTCTTTGCAAAGTTAGAATTCTGGCCATTTTATTTCTGGTAGCTAGGATTCTGTGCTTATTTTGCGCTTCTGTAGCTTAAAATTATGGGGTCGCACAGAGTCGGACATGACTGAAGTGACTTAGCAGCAGCAGCAGCTTAAAATTATGCTCCTGTTGATTCTTACAAGGTTCTGGAAAAAGCATGCCCCAAATAGCTTTATAGCTACAATTTTAGATTACACAAATGTAATGAAATAAGTGAGTACAGGGGAGTATAAAGTGTAGAGAGCTGTCCTTTAAAAGATATTTCTCTTCTAGGAAGAATATATATGATCGTCAGAGCACACCTATGCTTAAAATATTAAAATTATTGCCTTTTCCAAGTATTTCATATACCTTAGAGTTAAGAATACATAATTCAATGTGAAAACTGTGAGGAAAAAGCATTAAGATTAAATACACTTTTCAAAAGTATTTTTCCCAAACACATTAGTCTAAACTGTAAAATTATGAGTACCTAATATCACTATTTCCCGTTGTCTCCAAAGAATATCGAGGCTGACTTTATGCTAGTTATTCTGTTTCATTCATTCTTTCAAGAAATACATAAAATCTTTCAATCGTATATTATAACTCAGCAGTGCTTTGAGGGTTGGATCCCGCCCCCCCCCACCCCCACCCAGCACCAAACTTCCCCTAAGCCTTAGAATCATAAAATATTTAGGATCTTAGAGATGATATAATGAATCCCCTCTGTCTACAGTTGAGGAAAATAAAGTCCAGAGGACAGACAGCACTGTCCATAGCCAATGTTGGATAGCAACAGAGCCCTTTTTCCTAGAACATCTGCAATTGATGTCTGCTAGACACCAAGGAAGCGTCATCAACTTACTGCATGGATATCAGGCATTCATTCAGTTTTATAGTCGATTTTGCATTCAATTATGGCAAAGTGTCAAAAAGGGGGAAAGATGCTTTAACAGACCTTAATAAGTTAATGAAAAATGACCACATGCCAAGACATATCATCTGAAATGTCCATGTAATACTTAGATAAGGTAATCCGGGGATGTTGTACACTACATAGGATTTTCTCAGACTGACATCAGAGACAGGGTATGTCATTTGGCCAGGAAGAAGCTTAACTGAGTGCATCTAATCCTTAGCACATATCAATAAAATGCAAACCCTAAAATGAATTTAATTCTTTGAATACAGAAAGTGCTAGAATTTAGACTGACCATATTTAGACCAATTTAAACTGATTCCTCTGGAAAGACGAGTACAGAATACAAACAGGGCTTTTAAATGTCTATTTTTTTGTGTGTGACATGTAATTGTCAAACGAGGGTTTAACAAATCAAATCTTAATGCTTATTCAATAGCCATTAGGTGCCCAGCACGGTGTTCTGTGAAACATGGTGCAGACAAATAAAGCTACTATATTGTATTAGGGAAAGTCAATTATAAATTTTTTCAGGGTTATTCATCACTGTTGAGGATGTTTCTTATGATTTTTGTGATGAATGTCTTTAAGAGCAATTCTGTTTTTCTACCAAAATTTTCTAAATTCCAAAGGAGTGATGTTTAAAAAAATAGGCATGGTTTCCACGTCACACACAAAACCTTATGAAACTGGGCTTTTCTTCGACATAAGGCTAAAAGTAAAAATCCATCTTTCCCAATATAAATCTTAGTGATCTAGAACATTGTGATCAGTTAGTATTCATGTCTCTTAATTTCACAAAGCTATCCAATCCTGTGTAGTTGTTGCTGCAGCAACCTTGTCATGAACCTGTCAGTTTGGTTCATGAAGTTTATCTAGGCCTGTCAGCTTGGTTCACGAAGTTTATTTTGGCCTGCATTCACAACTTCCTTCCTTCCCCTAGACTAGTGGTTCCCAAACTTCTGCATGCTTCAGAATCACCTGAAAGGTTTGTCAAGAAACAGGTTGCTGTGCTTGCCCTCCCCCACCCTGTTTCAATGTCTCATTCAGCTGGTCTGTGGTAGAGCTAAAGAATCTGCACTTCTCACAAGTTCACAGGTAAAGGCTTATGCTATTTGTCCAGGGACTTTGAAAACTTCTTCCCTACAGTTTTCTTAGAAATCAGTGGGAGCTAGGAAAATGGGAGAAGTCAGAGAGCAATCTTACTGTGGCATTACCAAAGATTTTGCAACAATTCAAATTCTATTTGGACACCAGCAAGAAAGTTATTGAACTGAATTACTCTGAAGTGCCCCCCTCCCATCTATTTGCATGGATTCAGGGCATTAATTCCGGAATTTACTTTTAAAAGCACAAACCTGCATTTATTTTCACTCATACAATGATGTACGAGATGTGACTTTCCAAAGATTTTAATATACACATCTGAGTCATATTAAAGACATTCACTGGAAAAGGATGAGCAAATAAAAATAGAAAGCTAATTTGTCGCTTCAGATAATAAAATAATAGAAAAGTTCTTTTAAAATAACCACTGATGGATGTAAGCAGAATCCCTCTTTGTTAGTCATTTTCCCCCCATTCGAAAAGAAATTTGAACGTGGATTTGTTCCCATCTAAGGAAATGTGGTATAAAATTATGTAAGATTTCTATTGGAACAATGATTTGAATGCAAAGACTAAACACCACATTCCCTTAAACACAGTCAGATAAAAGTATACTTCCTTACCAATATGTAACTTTCAAAAGTAACAATCCAAGTAAGCTATCAGCTGCCTGTTTTCTGATGATAAAGAAAAAAGTTAAATAAATAAGAAAAAAAAGGAAAAGTTTCACTTATTTACAGTAAATGATATTCATTGAACAGCCTCACTTCCCTTTCTTGAAATCAATGTTACCATTGTAAATTATTTCCTTAAAAGCACAAATGTTTTGGTGGTATTCAAAATTCCCATAGGATGTTCTTTCTATAAAAGCACTTACAAGGCACCATAAGTGGATGTTTTTAGCCTTGCACATATAACCTTGTTACCTAAAATACTACTTTTTCCCAAGAGAAGATAAAGTTCAATTGGATTTACTATAGATCTATTCTTACCAAAAAGCTAGCCACAAGAGAAATGTAAGTACAATCTTAGAACATCTAAGATGTAAATGGATAGACTGGCAACATGAGAAACTACATTTCAGGAATAAACAGACAAAGATGATCCCAAGTGAATGATGTATGTAGGCCTCATGAACATGTATTTAATTCTGATTGAAAGGAAAAACTATTTTGCAGCCTTGTAGGAGACAAATCTGAGCAGATTAATAAAGAGTTGAAATCAGTTTTTAAAATGGGCAAGAGATTCAAAGAGATACTTCACAGAGAAAGATACAGGAAGGAACAAACAAATGAAAAGATGTTCAACATCGTTAGTTGTTAGGAAAGTACAAACTAAAACTATAATGAGATACCACTACAGACCTACCAGAATGGTTAAAAAGTTCAGATCACATCAGCTGTGGATCAACTACATACACTGCTGGTAAGAAAGTCATATGGTACAATCACTTTGGAAAATAATCTGGCAGCTTCCTAAAGAGGTAAAGCTAAATTTAACAGGAGAACAAGGTACTTTGGGACATTTATCACAAAGAAATAAAAATTACTGTCCACACAAATACCTGTATGAGATTGTTCAGAAACTTTACTCAGTAACAGCTAAAAATTAGAAACAACCCAAGTGTCCATGAATAGTTAATAGGATGAATCATGTGGTATGTACATACTGTGGAATACTACTCAGTTAAAAAAAAAGAACATTTGATATATAATACGATGCATGGACCTCAAAATAATTATGGTGAGTGGAAAAAAAAGACCAACAGAAGGTGTATGTACTGCATGTTTCCATTTAAATAAAATTCTATAAATGCAAACCTACCTGCAGTGATAGAAAGCCAATCAGTGGTTATGTCTAGGGGAAGAAAGTAAGGGAGAAATAGGGAACAAAGGGGCACAAAGATACCTTTGGGATATCTAAACATCTGCCATCTTGACTGTGGCAATAGTTACACATGTGTATGCATACCAAAGCTTATCATATTGTACACTTTACATTTGTGTAGTTTATTGTTACTTCAGTTATACCTCTATACTTATTGTTTTTTTCAGTGCATTGTACTTCATAAGATGGGCTTCCGAGGTGGCTCAGTGATAAAGAATCCACCTGCCAAGCAGGAGACATGGGTTCAATCCCTGGGTCAGAAAGATTCCCTGGAGGAGGAAATGGTAACCCACTTCAGTACTCTTGCCTGGAAAATCCAATGGACAGAGGAGGCTAGTAGGCTGTAATCCATGGGGTTGCAAAAGAGCTGGACATGACTTAGGGACTAAATAACAACAAAGATAAGACCATAAGATAGAAAGAGAGTTAGGAGACTGAAGAACCCCTTAGTTTTCACAAGTGGAGCCAAGGGTCTCTGAGCCAGAAGGAGGCTCAGCTTTTTTCCTCCTAGTGGTAGAAAGTACATGTAATAATGAACAGAGGTATTCAAAATGCTGTTTTGCTTACTTATAAGCTAAGAGGCACTCAAGGCTAAGTGACTCATGATTTGTCATTGATCCTCTTGGGAGCATTTTTTTCGTAAGGAACGTAAGAGTTGAAAGTCAGTTTTAGAGGGGAAACTAAAGATGAAATTGATCACTGATGAGCTTTCAGCGGCTAAGGGAACATTCTGTAGTTGGGAATCATGAGACTAAGTTGAGTGGATCTGGCATGAAGAATCACTATCAGTTCAGTTCAGTCATTCAGTCGTGTCCGACTCTTTGCGACCCCATAAATTTCAGCATGCCAGTCCTCCCTGTCCATCACCAACTCCCGGAGTTCACTCAAACTCACGTCCATCGAGTCGGTGATGCCATCCAGCCATCTCATCCTCTGTCATCCCCTTTTCCTCCTGTCCCCAATTCCCCCCAGCATCAGAGTCTTTTCCAATGAGTCAACTCTTCGTATGAGGTGGCCAAAGTACTGGAGTTTCAGCTTTAGCATCATTCCTTCCAAAGAACACCCAGGACTGATGTCCTTTAGAATGGACTGGTTGGATCTCCTTGCAGAATCACTATGCTGCTGCTGCTGCTGCTGCTAAGTCGCTTCAGTCGTGTCTGACTCTGTGCGACCCCATAGACGGCAGCTCACCAGGCTCCCCGGTCCCTGGGATTCTCCAGGCAAGAACACTGGAGTGGGTTGCCATTTCCTTCTCCAATGCAGAATCACTATAGGCCTCTATTAATGCTAAAGAGTTAATAATTTTTTAAAAATTCTAAAACATACTGAATAAAATGAACTACTATATATTCTTTATGAATCTAGGGATTGATCTTCAGGTGTTCAGCCTGAAGAAGTCATTTATCAAAACTTGAAAGAGAAAGTAATGGTTATTTATATCAGCATTTTTCTAAAAATGCCATTTCTGAGTTTCTGATAAGCTCAAGACTTTATTTTTCTTTCAATTCTACCTATCCACACTTCCTCTAAAAATGGAGCTTTAGGACATCACACTCCAAATAAATCATTGGAAGTCAAAAAGGGTGGTAAATCTTAGCCATGACCTGAGTGATTTGGAATATAACTTCCAAAGAAATTACTCTACTTCCAAAATAAGAAAGAGAGAGAGAGGTCATAAAATTATTATACTTAATTACTGTAATTCATAACAAGCCTTATGGACTATATGCAAAGACAGGTGTTATTAATTAGCCATGTGATTTTTAGATAAGTCAATTAATATCTTGGGGCCTCAGTTTCCTCATTTGCAAAATGTTCAGGTCCAATTAGAAACAAATCTCTAGGTAAACTCTCTTGTAATAAAATTCTGTTAACTATAACTTAAGGCTGTTAGTGCAAAATGTGAAATGGTTAATATTTTCAAATGGTAAAAGTATTAGTGGTTTTATGGGTCAAGGTGCTATTCATATTTCTTCTGTGAAGGATAATCAGTCACATTAGCTAAGTAAGATCTTGTCATGATTACAAGTCTTACTATGTTAAAGCATTGATACAGCCTAGGTATCCATTGTGAATTGTAAGATTATTGATAAACAGAGTACATAAACCATATCATGTAAAAAATCAATTTAGTAAATAGTTCCTCATGAAACATGAAATCATCAGTTTATGAACGTGGCTATTACAAAAATTACTCTATGGCAATGCATTGGAAATCCCATGGACAAATTAGCCTGGCGGGCTACAGTCCATGGGGGTCATAAAAGTTGGACACAATTTAGCAACTAAACCATCACCACTCTATGGCACAGTGAATAAAAATTCACACAATTAAAAAATACTACACAGCCACTAGTAATTCATTACTGGCTCTAGGGAAATTTTCAATGAGTTATTACAGTCTTAAGCAAGAAATATGAAGAAGGGAAGGAAGGATAGAAAAAAAAGAGGGCGAGAGGGAAGACGGAAGGAAGGCAGAAGGAAGGGAGGGAGAGAGATGGGGAGGGAGAGAAGAAGGTAGAAAGGAGCAACACCAGACACGAGGCAAATAATTTTCACAACTGGGTACCATTTTATATTTCTCAGTTTCGGGACTTTGAAAGGAAAATGATATCAAATTGTCAAACAAATCAGTTCATGTAAGTTTACTTAAACACAGTTCTGCTGAACACCCACTCAATTTCAAGTCAAAAACAAAACAAAATAGACTTCTCTGATTTCTCCTAGTCTTCGAAAATTAGCCCAATTTAATGTCTTCTTCTCTTTGTGAAAAAGCTTTATCAAATCCACAGTACTACACTAGGCCCTGAACAGAGTGAGTTAACAGGACCATTTCATGTCCTTTGGCAATTTTCACAGAGAGCCTTTTTAAAGGTCCAAATGACAACAGAGTAATAAAGGTACACCACCCAGACCTGACCTTTATTTTTCTGCTCAGGCCTCATCAGCCTTTTCTAGGGCACAGGAGTAATAGATGGACTGCTCCCACATGCAAGTCTGGAGCCTGTGGGTATCAGAGGACTTAAATAACTAAGCTTCCTGAAGCCTAGTCTCCCCACCTCACAGCTCCAAATGCACTCATTATCTCGGTACTCAGGACCTACCAATTTTTGCCTTATTTAATTTTCAAGATTTCTCCATCTTGTCAGTATAGTGAAAAATAAGGCAAAACCTGGGCAGAATTAAAGGCCTAAAATATAAACATTCATGCTTTGTGACTGATATTGTCTCACTGGAGCCATCCCAGAACACAGTGAAAAGACCATGTTAATGTTAGAAAGGATGCACTCCAAAGTATAGTGAGTTGCGAATCTGTAAACATGGCCCAAACCAGAGAAGCACACAGAATTGCAGCATAATTCTTGGAGATGAGGTAGGAAGATGATGATGTGAGGTAGGAACTTGGAAGAAATAAAAAGGGACTTCAATCTTACTTAGATAGACATGAAAATATCCTTCAGCAACCTAAGAAGGAAGGAAATATGATGTGGGAATAAACAATTTCTGTTTATTTCCTTGAACAAATATTCATCTTACTGCAGGGTCCAGCTTAGACTGTACTCACATAAAATGGGAGAATTTTCTCTGAAGCTAATTCAGTTACCACAACAAAAAGGCCTGTTTTAGAGCCTTCGTGACAAGAGTCTAGAAAAAGATTCAGGGACTAGAAATGATGGTGGGAGGTCCTGGACTTCAACAGAAGTTTAGATCAATGAGAACCTATGCAGGTTCCCTTTATTTCAATATTTCAAATGAAACAGAGACTTCCTGGCCTAAATGAGAAATTTTCAGGGCTACTGAACACTGAAAATGCATGGTGCTCAATGGCCCTAAAAATTTCTCATTTCTTACCTATGCTGGTCCAATTTTCTGGCTATTCATATCACTTTGGAGCCTGAATTCTTATTGACTATTGTGGTCTTCCATGTATACTTTTGTATTTTCATTATGTTTACTAAGGATGTGAAGCTGTTTGTTTATTGTGTGTATTTTGTATGCATGCATGTGTGTATGTAACAAACTGCATTCATTTGCAGCACAATACCATCTAGAGAAGTGAGAACAGTGAGCTAAAGAGTTAAATGACTGCTTAAAACACTTGCAAATGCTTCAAACACATACTCTTTTTTAAATTTATTTTAATTTGAGGCTAATTACTTTACAATATTGTACTGGTTTTGCCATACATCGACATGGATCGGCCACAGGTGTACATGTGTTCCCCATCCTGAATCCCCCTCCCACTTCTCCCCATCTCATTCCTCTGGGTCATCCCAGTGCACCAGCCCTGAGCACCCTGTCTCATGCATCGACCCTGGACTGGTGATTCGTTTCACATATGCTAATATACATGTTTCAATGCCATTCTCTCAAATCATCCCACCCTCGTCCTCTCCCACAGAGTCCCAAAGACTGTTCTATACATCTGAGTCTCTTTTGCCGTCTCGTATACAGGGTAATCATTACCATCTTTCTAAATTCCATATGTATGCGTTAGTATACTGTATTGGTGTTTTTCTTTCTGGCTTACTTCACTCTGTATAATAGGCTCCAGTTTCATCTACCTGAATTAGAACTGATTCAAATGTATTCTTTATAATGGCTGAGTAATATTCTATTCTGTATATGTACCACAGCTTTGTTATCCATTCGTCTGCTGATGGACATCTAGGTTGCTTCCATGTCCTGGCTATTATAAACAGTGCTGTGATGAACACTGGGGTACACGTGTCTCTTTCAATTCTGGTTTCCTTGCTGTGTATGCCCAGCAGTGGGATTGCTGGGTCATATGTCAATTCTATTTCCAGTTTTTTAGGGAATCTCCACACTGTTCTCCATAGTGGCTGTACTAGTTTGCATTCCCATCAACAGTGGGAATTTTTCTCCACACCCTCTCCAGCATTTATTGCTTGTAAATTTTTGGATAGAAGCCATTCTGACTGGCATGAAATGGTACCTCATTGTGGTTTTGATTTGCATTTCTCTGATAATGAGTGATGTTGAGCATCTTTTCATGTGTTTGCTAGCCATCTGTATGTCTTCTTTGGAGAAATGTCTGTTTAATTCTTTGGCCCATTTTTTGACTGGGTCTTTTATTTTTCTGGAATTGAGCTGCAGGTGTTGCTTGTATATTTTTGAGATTAATTCTTTGTCCATTGCTTCATTTGCTATTATTTTCTTCCATTCTGAAGGCTGTCTTTTCACCATGCTTATAGTTTCCTTTGTTGTACAGAAGCTTTTAATTTTAATTAGGTCCCATTTGTTTATTTTTGCTTTTATTTCCAATATTCTGGGAGATGGGTCATAGAGGATCCTGCTGTGATTTATGTTGGAGAGTGTTTTGCCTATGTTCTCCTCTAGGAGTTTTATAGTTTCTGGTCTTACATTGAGATCTTTAATCCATTTTGGGTTTATTTTTGTGTATGGTGTTACAAAGTGTTCTAGTTTCCTGCTTTTACAAGTGGTTGGCCAGTTTTCCCAGCACCACTTGTTAAAGAGATTGTCTTTTCTCCATTGTGTATTCTTGCCTCCTTTGTCAAAGATAAGATGTCCATAGGTGCGTGGATTTATCTCTGGGCTTTCTATTTTGTTCCATTGATCTATATTTCTGTCTTTGTGCCAGTACCATACTGTCTTGATGACTATGGCTTTGTAGTAGAGCCTGAAGTCAGGGATTGATAGGGATTGCATTGAATCTATAGATTGCTTTGGGTAGTATACTCATTTTCACTCTATTGATTCTTCTGATCCATGAACATGGTATATTTCTCCATGTATTTGTGTCCTCTTTGATTTCTTTCACCAGTGTTTTATAGTTTTCTATATATAGGTCTTTAGTTTCTTTAGGTAGATATATTCCTAAGTATTTTATTGTTTTCATTGCAATGGTGAATGGAATTGTTTCCTTAATTTCTCTTTCTGTTTTCTCATTGTTAATGTATAGGAATGCAAGAGATTTCTGTGTGTTGATTTTATATCCTGCAACTTTACTATATCCACTGATTAGCTCTAGTAATTTTCTGGTGGAGTCTTTAGGGTTTTCTATGTAGAGGATCATGTCATCTGCAAACAGTGAGAGTTTTACTTCTTTTCCAATTTGGATTCCTTTTATTTCTTTTTTGCTCTGATTGCTGTGGCCAAAACTTCCAAAACTATGTTGAATAGTAGTGGTGAGAGTGGGCACCCATGTCTTGTTCCTGACTTTGGGGGAAATGCTTTCAATTTTTCACCATTGAGGATAATGTTTGCTGTGGGTTTGTCATATATAGCTTTTATTATGTTGAGGTATGTTCCTTCTATTCCTGCTTTCTGGAGAGTTTTGATCATAAATGGATGTTGAATTTTGTCAAAGGCTTTCTCTGCATCTATTGAGATATCATATGGTTTTTATCTTTCGATTTGTTAATATGGTGTATTACATTGATTGATTTGCAGATATTGAAAAATCCTTGCATCCCTGGAATAAAGCCCACTTGGTCATGATGTATGATCTTTTTAATGTGTTGTTGGATTCTGTTTGCTAGAATTTTGTTAAGGATTTTTCAATCTATGTTCATCAGTGATATTGGCCTGTAGTTTTCTTTTTTTTGTGGCATCCTTGTCAGGTTTTGGTATTAGGGTGATGGTGGCCTCATAGAATGAGTTTGGAAGTTAACATTCCTCTGCAATTTTCCAGAAGAGTTTGAGTAGCATAGGTGTTAGCTCTTCTCTACATTTTTGGTAGAATTCAGCTGTGAAGCCGTCTGGACCTGAGCTTTTGTTTGCTGGAAGATTTCTAATTACAGTTTCAATTTCCGTGCTTGTGATGTGTCTGTTAAGATTTTCTATTTCTTCCTGGTTCAGTTTTGGAAAGTTGTACTTTTCTAAGAATTTGTCCATTTCTTCCACATTGTCCATTTTATTGGCATATAATTGCTGGTAGTAGTCTCTTATGATCCTTTGTATTTCTGTGTTGTCTGTTGTGATCTCTCCATTTTCATTTCTAATTTTATTGATTTGAATTTTCTTCTTTGTTTCTTGATGAGTCTGGCTAATGGTCTGTCAATTTTATTTATCCTTTCAAAGAACCAGCTTTTGGCTTTGTCGATTTTTGCTATGGTCTCTTTTGTTTCTTTTGCATTTATTTTTGCCCTAATTTTTAAGATTTCTTTCCTTCTACTAACCCTAGGGTTCTTCATTTCTTCCTATTCTAGTTGCTTTAGGTGAAGACTTAGGTTATTTATTTGACTTTTTTCTTGTTTCTTGAGATGTGCCTGGATTGCTATGAACTTTCCCCTTAGGACTGCTTTTACAGTGTCCCACAGGTTTTGGGTTGTTGTGTTTTCATTTTCATTCGTTTTGATGCATATTTTGATTTCTTTTTTTATTTCTTCGTGATTTGTTGGTTATTCAGCAGCGTGTTGTTCAGCCTCCATTTGTTGTAATTTTTAATAGTTTTTCTCCTGTAATTGAGATCTAATCTTACTGCATTATGGTCAGAAAAGATGCTTGGAATGATTTCAATTTTTTGAATTTACCAAGGCTAGCTTTATGGCGCAGGATGTGATCTATCCTGGAGAAGGTTCCGTGTGCACTTGAGAGAAAGGTGAAATTCATTGTTTTGGGGTGAAATGTCCTATAGATATCAATTAGGTCTAGTTGGTCTATTGTATCATTTAAAGTTTGTGTTTCCTTGTTAATTTTCTGTTTAGTTGATCTATCCATAGGTGTGAGTGGGGTATTAAAGTCTCCCACTATTACTGTGTTATTGTTAATTTCCCCTTTCATACTTGTTAGCATTTGTCTTACGTATTGCGGTGCTCCTATGTTGGGTGCATATATATTTATAATTGTTATATCTTCTTGGATTGATCCTTTGATCATTATGTAGTCTCCTTGTTTGTCGCTTTTCACACCTTTTGTTTTAAAGTCTGTTTTATCTGATATGAGTATTGCTACTCCTGCTTTCTTTTGGTCTCTATTTACATGGAATATCTTTTTCCAGCCTTTCACTTTCAGTCTATATGTGTCCCTTGTTTCGAGGTGGGTCTCTTGTAGACAACATATATAGGGGTCTTGTTTTTGTATCCATTCAGCCAGTCTTTGTCTTTTGGTTGGGGCATTCAACCCATTTACATCTAAGGTAATTATTGATAAGTATGATCCCATTGGCATTTACTTTGTTGTTTTGGATTCGAGTTATACACCCTTTCTGTGTTTCCTGTGTAGAGAAGATCCTTTAACATTTGTTGGAGAGCTGGTTTCATGATGCTGAATTCTCTCAGCTTTTCCTTGTCTGCAAAGCTTTTGATTCCTCCTTCATATTTGAATGAGATCCTTGCTGGGTACAGTAATCTGGGCTGTAGGTTTTTTTTCTTTCTTCACTTTAAGTATGTCCTGCCATTCCCTTCTGGGCTGAAGAGTTTCTATTGAAAGATCAGCTGTTATCCTTATGGGAACCCCCTTGTGTATTATTCACTGTTTTCCCCTTGCTGCTTATATTCTTAAAGGCAAACAATGTGACCCCTGTAACATTCTACTCTAATCTGTAAGCATTTATTTTGTGACAATTGAGTGAAGATATCAAGAGAGAACTGTGTACTAGAGTCACTGTCCACCAAGAACTACTGAGTAAACGGCATTCTGCTCCATTAAGGGATTCTTATCACCATCTTTCAAAGACGACCTATTTATTTTTGCCTCAGTATCTTTGGACATCTTGTATCAACCACCTAGAATATGTCCCTCTGATTTTTCACCAGTTTAATTTCTAATATCTGGCTTGGGTCAGTACCTTTACAAAGTATTCTCCAACTTTCTCCCTCCTGCCAATAATCTTATACCCTTCCTTAGAGCATTTCTAATCTTTACTACATGACTTCTATATTCTTTCTCTGGATGTATATTGTCTGCGTTACCTGCTGAATTAGACTTCCAGACCCTAATGTTTCCTAAATTTTTAGAATCTCCCAAAATTGAATGAGATAACTTCTGCAAAGTGTTGTATGATCTATGAGTGAAAGTCGCTCAGTCATGTCCAACTCTTTGCGACCCCATGGACTATACAGTTCATGGAATTCTCCAGGCCAGAATATTGGAGTGGGTAGCCTTTCCCTTCTCCCGGGGATTTTCCCAACCCAGGGATTGAACCCAGATCTCCCACATTGCAGGCGGATGCTTTACCAGCTGAGCCACAAGGGAAGCCCATGGTCCATGAGGGGCCATATAAATAAAAGGTAGTACTGCCATCCCTTCAGGCCTTAGAATAACTCTAGACAAGGAGTGATCAAAAAATAACAAAAATTTAAAGTCAGTAGTTAATATAAAAGCAGTCTTGAAAAGGTTAAATTGTTTAATAAAATTTTGACACATATGAATTGGTTTTGTTTAACATAAAACAAGGCTGACCACTGCAAATTTAAAAATTGATATTTTGATACACAAGCTATGAATTTCAAATAATCAATGCTCCAGAAATTTGGCAAAAAGAGAAGGACAGCAACCCATTGGCCATGGATTTAGGAAAAACAAAACAAAACAATTTATAGCAATGTTAAATTAATGGGGAACAAGTTCTCTGCATTGTCTTCTGATTGAAATAGTCTCACAAAGAAAGTTGTCCTCACTATTATTTTTAGCTTAAAGAATTGGAAAATGAATTCCTAAAAAATTCTTCAAAATACACCCTAGGGTGTAGAACTGGGAAGTCTTTGATCAAACCAGCCACAAAGCCCTGGTAGAAGATGATCTTTCAGTTGACTGGAGTCAAAACTTCTTCTGCTCTTACCCATCAGTTCAATCCTATATACCATATACAAATGACCACCTTGGCAAGTTTATAGAGTGTCCTGGAGTGTGTAGGTGGCTCCTCTGAGGGACTGTTTTCATGAACTCAGAGACTTCTTTTTTTTTCTTTTCAGAGATAGAAGTAGCTTTCCAAATGGGCAAAAGTTGTGGAAAGAACTTTTAGAATGCTCATTAGGAACTTCCAAATTTGAATTCTGTTTAGAGAACAATTCTGGAGGAGAATTCTACTTCCAGGCAAGATAGGGTGACAGGGACCAAATGTATTCTCATGCCTGAAACAGCAACACAAAGCAGACAAAATGTATGAAACACTGGTTTTCAGATATTAGGCAACAAAGGAAAGTGATCCCTGAGATATGGGAAACAAATGGCATGAGCCCTATGAATGCTCCAGCTTACTGCCTGCAATTTCCAGACCTTAGCACAGGGTGGGAGAGTGTAGGGGGAGCCTGGCAGTTTCTATGAGTTGAGGAGACAAACCTGCTAGTTTGGAAAAGCCAACAACTAGAGTTGGCTGTACTGAGTACCAAACAGGAGAGAGCTTCAGAGAAAAGAGAATTCTAGAGATATGCAGATGTCCCCAGAGTCCAGAATAGCACATGGATGCAAGGAAACCACCTGAGACTGGATAAAGAACCATCTGAGATGATTAAAGGAAACGAATTTGAAACAGGGATACTCCAGTATTTGAAACACTCCAGCGTTCATGAGCACTGAGTAGGGTACTCAAAAGAGAGTTCTATAGTCCTATATCTATTATTGAAATTTGTTAAGGGGTGTTGTCAATGCCTGGCAACAGTTTTCTCCTTTTGCATCTTGCTATTAAGTATTCTTAGGTGTGAAGTGAAGTGAAAGTCACTCAATCATGTCTGACTCTTTGTGACCCCGTGGACTGTCCATGGAATTCTCCAGGCCAGAATACCAGAGTGGGTAGCAGTTCCCTTCTCCAGGGGATCTTCCCAACCCAGGGATCAAGTCCAGGTCTTCCACATTGCAGGCAGATTCTTGACCAGTTGAGCCACCAGGGAAGCCCCCATGTCTTATAAAGTTATACATACTCTTAGATAACTATTTATCCAATAGAAATGAAATCATGTATTCATACAAAGACATGTACACAAATGCTTACAGCATTTTCATTTGTAATAGTCAAAAGTTAGAAATAGTTCAAATAGCTATCAACAGATACATAACTGCATACTCTCCTACATTCATACAGTGGACTACTGTTGTTCTTAAGTTGCTAAGTCGTGTCTTAATCTTTTCAACCCCATGGACTGTAGCATGCCAGGTTCCTCTGTCCTCTGCTATCACCCGGAGTTTGTTCAAATTCATGTCCATTGAGTTGGTGATACTATTTAACCATCTCATCCTCTGCCGTCCCCTTCTCCTTTTGCCTTCAATCTCTCCCAGCATCAGGGTCTTTTCAATGAGTCAGCTCTTCACATCAACTGGCCAAAGTATTGGAACTTCTATTGAGCCATAGAAAGGAATAAACTATTGATAGATATAAAAAAATGGATAAATATCAAACTATGCTGAGTTTTTTAAGGGTCAAAAAGTCTACATACTCTATGCTTTCATTTATGCAAAACTCTACAAAATGCAAACTAATCTATAGTGACAGAAAGCAAATCCCAGGTTGCCTGGAGTGGAGATGGTTGGGAGTGGTAGAGTGTAAAGTACTACAAAGTGGCAAGAGAAAACTTTGAGAGGTTATTGATACATGCATTATGATGATTGTGGTATTTTCATGGGTCAAAATTTGCCAAATTTTACACTATAAATATGTACAATTTATTATATATTAATTATACCTTAGTAAGCAAGGTTCTAGAAAATGGAGAAGAAAAGAACATTTCGTTTGCACAATTTAAATTTCCCAGTTGAATACTGGGAACAATGAAACAAAATAACAACTGATAAGACTGAAAAATCCATCTGTGTTCACAAACTGCCATGAGTGAAGGAAATGGCAGGTGAATTTCTCTTGACTTGCCTTCCATTTTTCCTTCACCCTGGTAAAATCAGATGGGTTTCAATTTAGGATATTAAAATTCCTGAATGCTTTGATTGTTGCAGACATGTAAAAATGATCAACAAATTAGGTTCAATCCTAGTGTGGCAGGAAAGAATCATGGGCCAATCTGGGCTCAACAACAAAGTACTATGACCAATCAGGTGGACTCAATACTAGTGACACACATTTGCCATTCCCACCTTAACAGGTTAGTTGCCTTTGTTTTATTTTATAGCTATACATTTCTTACATAATCCTAACTATTCTGTCCAAATGCATGTTCTTTGTTGCAAAGAAGACTAGAAGAGAAGATATGATTAATTCAGTGCAGATGCAGCCCTACTCTTTAAACAACACTCAAAAGCTACCTCTCACTAATGGGAGGTTATAATGTCCCCTTTGTTTACCACTAATTTATGCAAGGGCTCTTTAGTAGCATCATGTATATATATTCAATGGTAGAATTGGTTATTACACAGAAACAGTTGCACAGTAGTCAAATATTCTAGTAATCAGAGCCAGGCTTGACCTCATTCTGAAGTACAGTTCAACTGAACTAATAGAATTATTTTTGAGAGCTGTGTTTACATTACAATCCTACCTGTACAAACTCTTATTTAGAAAGAAAAGCCGTTCTCTATTTGCTGTGGAAATTGGGAAACTACCTGATTTATGAGGAAATTCATTTGTAGCTGATAAAGTACAAGGTTTCAGACTTAACCACTTGGACTAGTAATTCTGATTTCAAAGCACAGATTCTCCAGTCCTAGGGCACAAGCAGATGGAACTCAAGCTACATAGGGACATGCAGTAATTTTTTTTTTTCATTTTCTTTTTTTGTTTTACATATTGGGGAAGAAAGTACACCTGAGGCAGGAGATAGATGGGCCTTAGGCTGAGTAGCTGGAATCTGTCTCCTGTGGACAGAAACTCCAAGACAAAGATAATGTCAGGAGCAAGGAGATAAAAGATAAAGAGATCACATTTCTCATTCCTGAGATCAAGGAGACTTCCCAAACTACACATGTGCAGAAAGGATCCTCAGGGGTCAGAGAAGGGATGGGATGCCAGACCATGCTAATGTTAGGTCAACTTCCTAAAGATCCTTGCAGGAGAATTCATCTTGGCCAAAAGATGCTGGTGCACACAGGGGAGGGCCCCGAGTGAGACGTAATGATGGACTCAACGCAGGCAAAGCAAGATGACTGGCCAGAGGGAACCCAGAAGAACTAACTGCCTCCATGTAAGTGATTCAATCTACCACAAAGGCACGACTCTGTCTGAGCCCACCTATGTGTGCTTTTTTTCCTCAGAGTAAACACTTTACTTGTTTCACCACTTTCCATCTCTTTGTTGAAATTCCTTTTTCCAAAGTAGATGTGCCAGGGCCTTGTCACCAGCCACTGGCAATCGTGGTCTAGTGGCTATGATCGGCCCTCTCACTGCCACGGCCTGGCTTCAATCACTGGTCAGGGAATTGAGATCCTGCATCGAGGGGCCACAGACAGAGGCCACCCGAGATCACATCCAGACATGAATTTAGCATCTTCAACACAACAGGCCCTAAGACACATTATTTTTATTTCTCACAGTATGTTCTGTGAGAAAAGTTATTATTGTCCCTATCTTCCAAACAAAGCAACTGAAGCTCAAAGAGAGTATATGTAAACTGTCCAAGACCACATAGATATCAAGTGGCAAGGCCAACTTGGAACAGTTTTAAGACTGAGTCCTAATCACCTTACATAGCATATGAAGCTCTAAGTAGCACATTCCAATGCACAGCCAGCTTTCCTCATTGGTACAATGTGCATGTGGCTCATGCTAGACCTTTCTGCTTCTTGCTTTCCTAGGTTTCATTCAGCTCGCTGCTGTTTCCATCTGGATTTTCACAGCCAGCTGTCAAAACGCTTTGAGGGATATGGCAGCTGGGAGAAAATGGGCATTTCCTTTGTCACTGACAGTATGAAAAAGAGATCCTTAAACTATGCATATATTAACTCATTGTTCTTATAAGAGGTTAATGTATTTTTACAACTTCTTTTGAAGTATTATTTCACTCTGTACTGATTCTTACGGATTCACTTCATCACCATCATGTCACTTTGACTCACTGAAAATAACAGTGATATTTTAGAGCACATTCCATGCTTCTAGACAACACAAGCAATATCTGGGTCTACAGGCAGACAAATAAAACGTTGGCCTCTCCTGTGTTCAGATTCCTAGCTCATAGCAGCTGCCTTGAGGAGAGTTTTGAAATTATTTAACATTTACAAAAATGAGAAGAATATTATTCATCGGGAAATGTGTGTTGGGGTATTATTTCAGCACATTATCACCCAGCCAGAGGAGACAATCAGATCAAAACTGGGGCATTTCCTGTTTACAAGGTAACATTACCATTTCAGGCTAAATAGATTGAGCCTAAATCTGTGATATACATTCAGAACTTAACATGTATCACAGCATTCAGAGAATGGCTTTGAGTTCAAAATACTCTAAAAATTTTGATTAAATGTTGAGGAAGTTTCTCTTTATTTTAAATTTATCAAGGAGGTTTGAAATTAGATAAAGGCACGCTTCTCTTTAGTGATCATTTAGTGCTAACACTGCAGGCAATTTCTACAAAATGCGTTTTCCAAAACCTCTTAAAGCTAGAAAGCAAATACAAACAGCAACAATAACATTAGTGCTTTTGAATTGGAAACTTCTATGGCCCAATTCCTTATTAACGCTGCCCTAAACATTTAACCCAAACAAGCAAATGAACATTTCAGGCACTTAAAAAACAATGCTCAATCTATATAAACAATTGCAATTGTGTTCATTTTACAGATTTTGGAAAGATGTGTGGGTGAATCAGTATATGAGAATTGCCCAAGGACATTAATGATATAAGGACAGATGCAACACAAGTAGACACAATGCCTGAACAGTTGACTCCATCCAATCCCCAAATCATCATTTTTGGGGAAAAAAGATCCCACACAAACTGCTTGGTGAATATTCATTTTTTACATAGTTACTGGCTCTTTCACTGGTTCCAAGGTGTGTCCTTGACACGATTCTAAGGTAGGTGTCTTCCTTCTGTCTACCCACTTGCCCCTGAGCCTCCCCTACTTCATACCCAGCATCCATTATTTTTATGGAGTCACCTCCTTGACTAGAACTTTAACTCCATCTGCTTATTCTCTCTTTCTTTTTCAACTGTTCCTTTTTGTAGACAGATTCCTCAGAGCAGAGCACTATGCTAGCAAATCTGATAAAATGAAGCCAGGTTTATTTAGTACACTTACTTTCTCCAAACTCATGCCAAACTATATACCATCATTTTTAGTAGAACACTCCCACTTTTAGTTTTCATGCACTCAATTCATAAGTTATAAAATAAACATCTATTAAGCACCTACTGTATGATATACACTATGATAGGATTCAGTCAGATACGAAAGAATGGGAAAGACATGACCTCTCCCCTTGAACAGCTGACAATCTAGTACCAGCCTGGAAATGATGACAGGACAAGGAGGAAGTCCCATGACAAATTTACGCATAAAGACTGTGGAGTCCCAGGGACGTGAGGCACTCTTCCTGCCTAGAAGATTGAGAACGGCTTCAGAGAAGAGCTAAATCTTTAAAAATGATGAATGTGACTCTGGAAAGTTAAAAATATGGTAAGATCATTTCTAGCAGAGAGAATCACATGTTTAAAGGCAATGGTCTGTGCAAGGAAATGGTAAATTGAAAGAATAGCAAATTTGCTGTGCCTATGTCATAAGTGAAAGTCTTCAAGCTAGGTTTCAGCATTATGAAAACTTCCAGATGTACAAGCTGGATTTAGAAAAGGCAGAGGAACCACAGATCAAATTGCCAACATCCATTGGATCATACAAAAAGCAAGAGAATTCCAGAAAAACATTTATTTCTGCTCATTGACTACAGTAAAGCCTTTGACTATGTGAATCACAACAAATGGTGGAAAATTATTAAAGAGATGGGAATACCAGACCACCTTGAGAAAACCATATGTGGGTCAAGAAGCAACAGTTAGAACTGGACATGGGACAATGGACTAGTTCAAAATTGGGAAAGGAGTATGTAAAGGCTGTATATTGTCACCCTGCTTATTTAACTTACATGCAGAGTACATCATGTGAAATGTTGGACTGGATGAATCACATCATGTGATTCATGTGTTGGACTGGATGAATCACAAGCTGGAATTGAGATTGCTGGGAGAAATATCAATAACCTCAGATATGCAAACGCCACCACCGTAATGGCAGAAAGTGAAGAGGAACTAAAGAGCCTCTTGATGAGGGTGAAAAAGGAGAGTGAGAAAGCTGGCTTAAAACTCAACATTCAAAAAACGAAGATCATGGCATATGGCCCCATCACTTCATGGCAAATAGATGGGGAAAAATGGGACAGTGGCAGATATTATTTTCTTGGGCTCCAGAATCACTGTGGATGGTGACTGTAGCCATGACATTGAAAGATGCTCCTTGGAAGAAAAGCAATGACAAACCTAGACAGCATATTAAAAAGCAGAGACATCATTTTGCCTACAAAGGTCTGTATAGTCAAAGCAACGGTTTTAAAGTAGTCATATATGGATGTGAGAGTTGGACCATAAAGAAGACTGAGGGACGAATTGATGCTTTTGAACTATGGTGCTGGAGAAGATGCTTGAGAGTCCCTTGGACTGCAAGATTAAACCAGTCAACTCTAAAATAGATTAACCCTGAATATTCACTGGAAGGACTGATACTGAAGCTAAAACTCCAATACTTTGGCCACCTGATGCAAAGAGCTGACTTGTTAGAAAAGACCTTGATGTGGAGAAGGATTGTGGGCAGTAGGAGAAGGGGGCAACAGATGATGAAATGGTTGGATGGCATCACGGACTCAATGGATATGAGTCTGAGCAAACTCCAGGAAATAGTGAAGGACAGAAAAGCCTGGTGTGGTGCAGTCCATGGGGTCACAAAGAGTTGGACAGGACTTAGTAACTGAACAACAACATGCTATGGGTGTATGGGTTGAGGGGCTAGTTTGCAAAGGGCCTTTTTTGCCTCAAATTATATCCCACTCTGCCTACTGTTCCTTATATGTAAGGGTGCCAGAATCATTATACACAGTCAAATTTTAAGAATTTTTCAGAAGTCTATGAAACATCCTGGAAATTCTGGAGTTCTGAATCTTCTTCCAGAATGTAAGAAAATACATTTTTTAACAATTATGTATTAACCATATAATGCGGCAAGTATTTTTACAGGTACTAGTGAAAAATCAATGGACAATACAGAGAAAAATCCCTGCCATTATGGAGCTCATGTTCTACTTGGAATAAATTTGTAATAATCATGTTAAGACCAAACTCAGTATCAGAATTACACAGATTTTCATCTGTATATTAATCTGTGTATTACTCTCTGGCTATTTCATCTGGGTATTCATTCAAGGTCCTTCTAGAGGTTTCATTAAACCTTGTCTATATGAAAACGGTGACGTGCTAGAATTTAGCTTCTTGTAACACCTGAATCTACCCTGTGAAAACACTGTCTTCTCTGTATCCGCTGTCAGGGAGGTTGAGGACCTTGGGAAGCTAGCCTGAAGATGTGCTACATTTGACCCTGCTATATGTGTTCAGTTTGCCTACAGAGAGATTTCTGGCTAAATACTTGAGAGGTTAAAATAATCTTGAGGGAAGGGGATGAAGGGGGAGGCCAGCGTTCAGTGACTGGGACTTGGTAGGGAGGAGGAAGAGAAAAATTGAATTATTCCACAGTTTATCTATAGAATAATAAGCCTATCACTGTTCTACTTCATGCTTTATAATCAATAATAAAACACACACACACACACACACATTCTGGATAGGGTGTCCTACATAAATACCAAACAATATTTGCTCTAAGAGTTTCAAGTCTGGGCAGGGTTATTTAAAACAGTCGAATTGTGAACAGTTTAATTTTAGCATTAGGTTAAAATTACAGAAAGATAACTTTCACTCATCTAGGAAATCAGTTTTATTTCTTAGCCTACATAAAATTCAAATGGGCCTTAGGAGAGGTGTGAAAAGAAAACTGGAATGGCCATTTGGAATTCTAATTATTCATATATGAATTATATATATTCAGTTCAGTTCAGTTGCTCAGTCGTGTTGACTCTTTGCGACCCCACGAATTGCAGCACGCCAGGCCTCCCTGTCCATCACAAACTCCCAGAGTTCACTCAAACTCACGTCCATCGAGTCAGTGATGCCATCCAGCCATCTCATCCTCTGTCGTCCCCTTCTCCTCCAGCCCCCAATCCCTCCCAGCATCAGAGTCTTTTCCAATGAGTCAACTCTTCGCATGAGGTGGCCAAAGTACTGGAGTTTCAGCTTTAGCATCATTCCTTCCAAAGAACAACCAGGACTGATCTCCTTCAGAATGGACTGGTTGGATCTCCTTGCAGTCCAAGGGACTCTCAGGAGTCTTCTCCAACAACACAGTTCAAAAGCATCAATTCTTTGGCGCTCAGCTTTCTTCACAGTCCAACTCTCGCATCCATACATGACCACTGGAAAAACCATAACCTTGACTTGACGGACCTTTGTTGGCAAAGTAATGTCTTTGCTTTTGAATATGCTATCTAGGTTGGTCATAACTTTTCTTCCAAGGAGTAAGTGTCTACTGGTATGTTAAAAATGCCACTAGATTTCAAATTCACATTTCAATAAAGAAGTCCTTTACAATAAGAATTAGTAGAATAATTTAAGTATAAACTTGGACTCATCAGTGTAAAAAATTAGAAAAACATTTATCATATTTTTTTTACTACTACTATTCATGTAAAAGAGATATTGGGTTTTTATAAGTGGAGGTAGCAACTTATGTCTACTATACAGTTATATACATTCCCAACATGTTTTCATCCATAAATATTTCATTAATATAAATAAGTAAAAAATCCCACATTCCCCCCTATGACTCTTCATGTTAAAAAAGAAATATCCTAGTTTTCATGGTAAGGTGACAGAAAACTATTTATTCTTCGCACATACATTAATGAGGGGAGGGGTGACTAGGGCACCATTAAAGCAACTGGAACAAGTAATTTATAAAAAGCACCTCCCACTAGTTTGAAGAGTTAATATGTTTCTCTCCTCTGAAATGAATGATTTCTTTTTAGTTGTTAGCAACATAAAAACCCCGAGAAGGCAATGGCAACCCACTCGAGTACTCTTGCTTGGAAAATCCCATGGACGGAGGAGCCTGGTAGGCTGCAGTCCATGGGGTCACGAAGAGTTGGACACTTACTGAGAGACTTCACTTTCACTTTTCACTTTCATGCATTGGAGAAGGAAATGGCAACCCACTCCAGTGTTCTTGCCTGGAGAATCCCAGGGATGGTGGAACCTGGTGGGCTGCCGTCTATGGGATCGCACAGAGTCGGACACGACTGAAGCAACTTAGCAGCAGCAGCAGCAGCAACATAAAAACCAGTACATAGCAGGCATCGTGAGCAATGGGTCCTCTTAATAAAAATGATTAATAGGTACATATTTATATACATATATCCACATGTGCACACAACTCATACATTGTGATTTCCAGCCATACCTTAACTTATGCTTTCTGAAACACAGAGATTGCCTCCACTAGAATGTTCTCTAAAATCAGGAGTCAAGCTCCATCCAGGGATAAAGATGACAAGTTGATGACTAATCTTCATAAGATATCATATTGCAGAACCTTCTGATCCCTACCTAAATAACAACAACAGTAAACCATCATTCTAATGCTTGAAAATGAAAGTGGCAGTTGCTCAGTTGTGTCCAACCCTTTGTGACCCCATGGACTGTAGCCTGCCAGGCTCCTCTGTCCATGGAATTCTCTAGGCAAATATACTAGAGAGGGTAGTCATTCCCTAACCCAGGGATCGAACCCAGGTCTTCTGCAACTCCTGCATTGGCAGGCAGATTCTTTACCACTGAGCCACCTGGGAAGCCCCATTCTAAGCTTAGCATGTGACAAACACTATGCTATATACTTTTCAAACATTATGCATTTAATCCTAACAATAACTCTCTGAGACAGGTATTAGTATTATCATGAATTAACAAATGAGGAAACTGAGAAGAGGTTAAAATACTTGATTATAGCCACCTCTTCTTGTAAGAGGTGAAGTTACATTTCAAATCCCAGTCATCTGTATTTAACACCTGTTCCTTCTAACACCTGGCCCCCAGTGGCTCAGCAGTAAAGAATTTGCCTGCAATGCAGGAGATATGGGTTCAACCACTGGGTTGGAAAGATCACCTGGAGAGGAGAACAACTACTTACTCCACTATTCTTGCCTGGAGAATTTCATGGGCAGAGGAACCTGGCAGGCTGTGGTCCATGGGGTCGCAAAGAGTTGAACACTACTAAAGCGACTGAGCATACACACACACCTGCATGCACGCACTTCTCACTGCATACTACCTAGTAGCAAAAAGGTTATGAATTCACTTTGTTACAGGTAAAATGAACTCTTACTATATGTAAAGCTAGTGGTGGTAGCAAAGGATAGTTGAAGCTAACATAGTCTCTAATATCAAGAAACTTAATTTCTAATTAGAGAAACAAGATATAACTACATATACGTGGTAGAATATACAACTGGAGCCTAATGAACGGTCCAGATAATAAGTACTAGGACAGCATGGAGGAGAGGATGGTCAGAAAAATGGGTTAGTGACATCTCATGGTGGTGGTAGATTAAGCTAGGATTTAATGAATGGGTAGGTTTGAAAGAGTAGAGGGACGTTTAGACTCAATACTGTGCTCCATATTTGTATATTCAACTATTCATCAGTCATCTACCTTAGCTATGTAAAGTGAAAGTGAAAGTGAAGTCGCTCAGTAGTGTCCGACTCTTTGTGACCCCATGGACTGTACCTACCACACTTCTCCATCCATGGGATTTTCCAGGCAAGAGTACTGGAGTGGGTTGCCATTTCCTTCTCCAGAGGCTCTTCCCGTCCGAGGGATCAAACTCGGGTCTCCTGCATTGTAGGTGGATGCTTTACCATCTGAGCCACAAGGTAAGTCCTATGTAAAAGCTATCTCAAATAAAAAGAAAATGTGCACAGCTAATATGACTATCATTGCCTCCAAATCCAACCCTCCTCTTGCCATTGCATTTTAGTTTCCTGTGCAAAAACCTGAAACCTAGGAGTCATCCTGCCAACCCCAGATTCAACACATCAAACCTGGTCATTTTTATCTCTTAATTATACCTTGAACCTATCCAATTCTTTCCCTTCCACTTTTAATAATCCCTAGTTTAAATGACTGCAATAACCTAACTGGCCCCCTTGCTTCTAATCTTGTTCCCCTTCTAATACATTCTCTGCATTGCCAACAAACCTATGAAAAAACCAACCACATCTCCCCCTGTCAATACCTTCCTGTAATGTTCAGAGTAAATCTCAAAGTCCTTAATATACTGTTCAAAGCCCCTATATGATCTGGCTTCCTATTTCTCTAGCCTCTTTCTCTCTCCCTCTAGCAATACTGCACTTCTTCCACTTTCTCATCCTCCTCTTCACCTCATGATATTTATGCATACTGTTCCCTCTTTTCCTTCTCATTGCTTTACTCTTTACCTGGTTAATTCCTTCTTCTCTATCAGATGGTAGCTCACTTCTTTGGCCCTTCAGTCTAGATTAGATCCTTCTTTCTTCACAGCACTGATCAAAATTATAATTTCAGGATTACTTACATAATTATGCGATGACTGTCTAAAATGACCAGAATATGAATTCCTTGAGAGTAGCGACCATGACTGGCTTAATCATCATTGTATATAGCCATGTCCAAAATAAATTTTTTTATTCAAAGAAGCATCAATATATATTTGGTGAATTAAGGAGTGCATTGGGAATGCTTACTAAGCTAAGACAGTAGTATAAGCAGACAGTGGGAATAAGAATGCCAGACCTAGGCAATTGATGATAGCCTGAGAGTAGCTTCAACACATGGTTCTTTGCTCAGGAAATAAACCAGCTTTTCTGGATTATAGAATTCATACAGAGGGTGAAGAGAAACTAAAGAGCCTCTTGAGGAGGGTGAAAGAGGAGAGTGAAAAAGCTGGCTTAAAATTCAATATTCAGAAAACTAAGATCATGGCATCCGATTTCATAACTTTAAGGCAAATAGAAGGGGAAAAAGTGGAAGTGGTGACAGACTTTATTTCTTAGGCTTCAAAATCACTGCAGACAATGACTGAAGCCATGAAATTAAAAGATGCTTGCTCCTTGGAAAGAAATCTATGACAAACCTAGACAGTATATTAAAAAAGCAGAGACATTACTTTGCCAACAAACCAGTCAAAACTATGGTTTTTCCAGTAGTCATGTAAGGATGTGAGAGATGTACCATAAAGAAGACTGAGCACCTAAGAATTGATGCTTTCAAACTGTGGTGCTGGAGAAGACTTTTGAGGGTCCCTTGGACAGTAAGGAGATCAAACCAATCAATCCTAAAGGAAATAAATCCTGAATATTCATCAGAAAGACTGATGCTGAAGCTGCAATACTTTGGCCACCTGATGCAGAGCCAACTCATTGGGAAAGGCCCTGATTCTGGGAAAGATTGAGGGCAGGAGGAGAAGGGGGCCACAGAGGATAAGATGGTTGGATGGCATCACCAACTCAATGGACATGAGTTTGAGCAAACTCTGGGAGATAGTGAAAGACAGGGAAGCTTGGTGTGCTGCAGTCCATGTGGCTGCAAAGATTTGGACATGACTTAGCAGCTGAACAACAACAACATAAACAGTAAAAGGGCTTCTCGGGTGGTGCAGTGGTAAAAAGTTCACCTGCTAATGCAGGAGACATAGGAGATGAGGGCTCGATCCTTGGGTCAAGAAGAATCCCCTGGAGAAAGAAATGTCAACCCACTCCAGTATTCCTGCCTGGAAAATCCCATGAACAGAGGAGCCTGGTAGGCTACAGTCCATGGGGTCACAAAGAATCAGACACAACTGGCCATGAACAAAGCAAAATAGAGGGTGAAAAGAAAGATGGTACTGTGAAGGAAGACTGTGAAGGACCTTAATTAATAAGGTATGTATTTCAGAATTTATTCTATAGGCAATAATAGAGAACAACTGAAGGCTTGAGGTGGTTCAGACCTGCCTCTTGGTTATCTGTTGCTCTCACGATTGCTTGTGTGTTCTCCAAGAGTTTCCAAATATCTGGCCTTACCTTCAGTATATATGGACCAGCTGTGTTTGGAGACATTCCTGCCCAATGGAACTGCCACATGTTTGAATGACTGACTCACTGTGATTTCCCCAGTGACCATATCTATCTGTAGTCTCACTTCTTTAAGGAAACCGTTGTTTTTACCACTATCTTAGACTTCTGATTGAAAAAAAGAAGCTCCTATCTGTTTTGTAGTCTTAGCCACAGTGACTGTTTAAGAGGTGGACACCTGATCTAGTCTGGGACTTAGGCCATGCCAATCCAGATATGTTCTCAGGTTTTCTTTATTTTTTTTTTAATGTTTATTGCAAGTAGGTAGAAGAGACCCTTTCCTCTTAGTCTGCTACATAGGTTGACAGCCCAGAGCAGTTAGCACTGGCCAGATTTCCAATTTGTGCATAATGAAGCTGATATGCAGAGAGAGAGAGAGCTAGGCATAAGAAGAGTCTTGATAGTGCTCAAGTCAATGCTTTCAGCCTGTGTTCAAGCTTTCCTTAAGACCACGTCCACCTTGTTGAATGGATACTAGCCAATAAAAATTTGTCTTCTCTTAAGCTACTTGGCATTGGGTTTCCATCATTGCAATCAGAGTCCTGACTACTAAAAAAATAATTCAGAGGAAATAGATATAGAGTTGAATTTGGGAAATGTCTTCATGGTCAAGTCTCTGCTAATGGATGTTTGTATCCCATCCCTTATCCCCACACAAATTTACTGGCTCTTGTTTTTTGACTTGGATTTTTAACTGTCCTTGAGTGTATCACCTGTACATCCCAGGACCAAGAGCCTGATCCATATCAGTGCCTTATGACTATCTACTGAATTGAACTCTGATAGATTCCTCCTATAGATTTTTAATTTTCTTATTATTTCAACTCCAATAAGCCTGGCTGATGAGCTTGTTCTGCTAGTTGACCACACTCTTCTGCTGCCTTCTGATATGATCTTACTCTGGACACCCCTGTCTAACTTATTCACCCTTTGCTTCCTTCTAGTACATTCACTGGAGAAGGCAATGGCACCCCACTCCAGTACTCTTGCCTGGAAAATCCCATGGATGGAGGAGCCTGGAAGGCTGCAGTCCATGGGGTCGCTGAGGGTCGGACACGACTGAGCAACTTCACTTTCACTTTTCACTTTTCTGCATTGGAGAAGGAAATGGCAACCCACTCCAGTGTTCTTGCCTGGAGAATCCCAGGGACGGGGGAGCCTGGTGGGCTGCCATCTATGGGGTCGCACAGAGTCGGACACGACTGAAGTGACTTAGCAGCAGCAGCAGCAGCAGCAGTACATTCACTGGCTCATTTGACTTTCTCACCTTTATCAAGAAAAATTAAGTCACTTGGCTCAACACTACTCTGTGGTAGCCAAATCATGTGTGTGCTCAGAGCTCTCTATATTCTGCCATTAGCTCTGCCCCTAGGAATGAAACAGAAAGGGAATATCAAGCTTATAAGATCTGGACTCAAAATGTCAAACCCACTTTCTGATGCTGGTTTCTCTATTAAAGTTAACCAAACAGAAAACTTGTCTACATTTTTCCTTCTTTCTATCCAAACTCTTTGGACTGAGTTTCATATCCTGGCTTGGGCTATCTCTGAAGTATAGGAATTAATATTTACATGTAAGAATTTAGGAAGAGGAAGACATTTCAATGAAGATATCGAGAACTTGAGTCAGGGAGTAGCCAATTTTCCAACAGAAGCAAGGAAAAGTGTCATTTTGGGGTTCTAAGCATGAAGAGAAATTCTAAGAAAAATATACTGCCCATTAGCTATTCAGCCAAGTGAAAGAGGTCTTACTCAACTCAAGGAAGAGATCAGAACTGACATTCAGTAAGGGTCTATTTTGTGCTAAGAAAAAGTTTTATACATATTTCACATTTAAAGATATAATCATCAAAATGACTCGGAGAGGTAGCCATTATTAACTTTATTTTACACATGAGAGAACATGGTCAAGCTAAGTACCCTGGCATTGTCAATTTTTAAAAATGGAGCTACAATTTGATCACATATCTATTTGACTCTGAAGTCTGTTCCTGCCTAGCCTGAATAAGCCAAACCTTCAAGTAGCTACACTTCAACAACTATTCAGTATTTGAATATTGTCCTTAAATTCAAGTAATTTTTTTTGCATAGAAAGACCAACCTCTCTATATTTGTCTGTTGAAAGTCAAAATCATTTTTCAAGGTTTACTTCAAATTGTCTCATTTCAAAGTTTTGGTCTAACCAATTAGTGTGGTAATTACAGTTTTATTTTACTCATTACTAAATAGTCATTATTAAATGCCTTACAGTATTTCTCTGTTTTGTCTCTTTCTTCTATTACCAGATAGTCATAGAATGAAGGCTTAAGAATGTTTCTCAGATATCACACAGAAAAGGAGTAATTTTAAAAAGACTTTCAATAATTAAAGGTTGAATTTTTATAAGAAAATATGGTTAACTCTGAATCAATCCAAAATATGGATTTTATGTGAATTCCTCACTCTCTAAGCATCACGTTAACTGATATATATGACAAGTTCTGCAACTCCTCTCTCACCTCTCAATACTGTATCATGGACTTTTTCCATGTCAGAATATATGGATCTGCTTCATTTTGTTTAATTTTGTTGTTGTTCAGTGGCCAAGTCATGTCCAACTCTTTGCAACCCCATGGACTGTAGTGCATCAGGTTCCCCTGTCCTTCACTATCTCCTGGAGTTTACTCAAATTCATATCCATTGAGTTAGTGATGCTATCTAACCATTTCATCCTCTGCCACCAATACTTGCAAGGAATTCCATTATCTGATGATATCATAATTTATTAACCAGACTTTCCTGTTTAGCTTGTTTTGAAGTATTTACGATTACAATCAAGGTTCAATCACTATCCTTGTACACACGTCTTTCTGCACTCTTGCTATTTTTATGTAAGTTAAACTCCTGAAAACCTGATTGCTGGTCACAGCACATATGCTTTTTAAGATTTGTTAGATTCTGCCAAGTTAAGCTATGAAAGATTATTCTAACTCACATTCCTACCCAACAGTGTGCCCAAGCGCCACCTTCCTTCTGTCCTTAAAAACAGTAGATTTTATCAGCTATCTTTTTGTTCCTTTTGCCAAATATGAAGGTAAAAATGCTATTTAATTCTCATTTGCATTTTATTTATATGTATTTACATTTGTATTCTTTTTGAGTGTCTTTTTATATATTTATTGGTAATATGTAATTCTTTCATTTATATATGGAATGTTCTAGCCTGTTTCATTTTAGATGTGCCAAATATTATCTCTCAACCTCTTGCTTCTCCTTGTTGCTTGTGTGTGTTAGTCACTCAATCCTGTCTGACTTTTTGGGAGCCCATGGACTGTAGCCTGACAGGCTCCTCTGTCCGTGGAATTCTCCAGGCAAGAATACTGGGGTGGGTTGCCATTCCCTTCTCCAGGGGATCTTCCTGACCCAGGGATTGAACCCAGGTCGCCTGTATTACAGGCAGATTCTTTACTGTCTGAGCCACCAGGGAAGCCCTGGTGTTTGTTGCTTCAGATCAGATCAGTTCAGTCGCTCAGTCGTGTCCAACTCTTTGCAACCCCATGAATCGCAGCATGCCAGGCCTCTCTGTCCATCACCAACTCCTGGAATTCACTGAGACTTGCGTCCATTGAGTCAGTGATGCCATCCAGCCATCTCATCCTCTGTCATCCCCTTCTCCTCTTGCCCCCAATCCCTCCCAGCATCAGAGTCTTTTCCAATGAGTCAACTCTTCGCATGCTTGTTGCTTATGCATGTTCAATTTTTATGTCATCAAATCTGCCCAGTTTTGTCCTTTATAGGTTCTGGGTCTCATGCTTCACTGAGGAAGGCCTTCTATATAACAGGATTATTTTTACACATTTTTCCCTTTAACCCCACCCTCCCTTCATTAATGACTGAATTATGCCTAGCAACTGAGGCTCTGACTCCACCAAGAGCCATTGCTGCTTATTTCTCTTTCTCAGTCCACTTATACTATACATTTTTTTAATTACCAAAAAATTTCTCATTATAATTCAAACAATACAGATGTTCATAAAGACAAAATGAATTAATAGGTCCTTCTCTGCCTCCTCCAATCCCATTACAAGGCAACTGATATTCATCATAGAGTGAGTAGCTATCTTTCCTTACCTTTCTGTAGGCCCATAAACATATATAGACACATATGAAAAGACTTTCCTCTTATTTTTATGTAAATGAGATATTTTATAAATCACATTTGTTTATTTTACTTAATGATATAAGATGGGAATGTATGAGAGTAATGTGTGCGCGTGTGTGTGTTCTAAGTCATTTCAGTCTTTGCGACTCCCTGGACCACAGCCTGCTAAGTTCCTCTGTCCACAGGATTCTCCAGGCAAGAATACTGGAGTGGGTCGCCATGGCCTCCTCCAGGGGATTTTCTCCACCCAGGGATTGAACCTAGGTCTCCTCTGTCTCTTGAATTGCAGACAGATTCTTTACCACTAGCTCCACCTGGGGAGTCCATGAGAGTAATATACTTTATGAATTCGGGCATGTCCTCAAACATCTCTCTCATTACAAATCAAACAGGTGACTGATATCCTGATTGAGTTATAATAAGATGCTTGGATTGAAGTCTTTTTACCTTGGAAATTTCTAGATGCTATTACATTATATTCTAGCTTCTATGGTAGAGATGAGAAAACCAATACTGTCTTAATTTTTTCCTGTGTAGATAAGAAAAAAACCCCAATATCTCTAGATAAGAGACAGCCAATACCTGTCTTAATTTTTTTCTTTGCTATTTCTGCCAGGAAACCTGCAAGATTTTCTCGTTAATTTCGGAGTTCAGGAAATTTATCAATGTATGTATGTTTAAGCGTAAAACAAAGAACTTTTTCTATATACATCTTTTTGTGGAGTCAACTTTTAGCTTTTAAATTCTTTAAATAATTTTAGCTAGTTATGTATGACTACTTTCATGTGATATATGTATTTTTTCTTTTTCTGTTCCCATGAGTTGCATGTTTCTTCCAATATTTCCTTAAATTCATTTAATGCCTTAATATTTCTTTTGTGATGTTTTTAACCACACCCTTAGGGTTTTTTTTATGAAGTAATCTCAGTTTTGTTTATTTTTGAATAATTTTAAATATTTAGACTTCATTTTTGATACAAAAATTATTTATTAAAAATATTTTATGCTTATAAGATTCTATTTTTTAATATTTTTATTGTCCATTTCTAAACTTTATAAATTTCATCAGGGAATGTTACCTGTCAGTTCTCTACTTGGGAACTGATCAAGGTTTTTCCTGTGGTGAAGTACACAGTCAGTTTTTGTAAAGGGCCCAGGGCATAAGTTATGAATGTACATTCTTTTCCATTGGAGTATACAATTCTATGTATTTGTCAAAATATTAGGTCAAGTTTCTTAATTATGTTATTCAAATATATTGTATTATTTTTACTACCTGTTTTTAAAATTCTGATAGCTGTATTCCACAACTGTCTTTGTAGTTTCACCAAATGCTTCATGTATCATTCAAAGAGTTAATATAATAAACATTTATTCAATAAATGAATACATGTAGGTTCTATTTCAAGCTTTTGGCCTTAAATACCACTTTATTTGATACTGGCATCTCTCTGCTCACTATTTATTGAAAGTTTTCTTGCACCTCTTTTTCCATTCCTTTATTTTAAAACATTGTCACCATTTTGTTTAATGTTTCTCTCTTAATATGTGCATCTAGTTAAAATGTTATAAATCTGTGTGTTTTATTCTGGGAATAAGATATGTCAGCTCACTTTTATTATTGTGAAAAACCCAATGTTTTAATCAGTGTAATAATTAGTGTTCATTATATTTGTGGTTGGCAGAATAATGGCCCCTCCAAAGATGTCTATGTCCTAATCCCCAGAACCTGTAAATATATTTGGATTCATGGCAAAGGGGAATTAATATTGCAGATGGAATTAAGGTTGCTAATCAACTCATCTTAAAATAGGGAGACCATCCTGGATTACCTAAGTGTATCTAATGTAATCTCAAGGCCCTTAAAAATAGAAGTGAGGCAGAAAAGGAGATAAAAGGAGATAGAACATTGGAAAAAGGATCAAAGAGATGTAATTTTGTGGCTTTTAAAGGTAGAGGAAGGGGCCATGAGCCAAGGAATGTGGACAGCCTCCAGAAGCTGGAAAAGTCAAAGAATCAGATTATCTTCTAGAAGCTTTAAAGAGAAACATGGCATTGCCGATACCCTGATGCTAGCCCAGTGAGACTTATTTAAAACTTCTGACTTTCAGAACTGTAAGATAACAGATTTTTGTTGTTTAAACCCAGTAAGTTTGTGGTGATTTATTGCAGCAGCAAGAGAAAACTAATACAATATTGTAAAATGTAGATAACGGTATGTTTCCAAAGACTGGGGGCAGAGGGAAGGGGCTGATGGGATAATGAGAAAATGTCAATTCAAGAATTAAATAAGTATATTAATATTCATCTTTGTTATTTATTCTTTCCATTTCCTTATTTATTTTTTTAATTAAACATTTATTGGAAGATAATTGCTTTATAATATTGTGCTGGTTTCTGCCATACATCAAAATGATCTGCCAGAGGTATACATATGTCTTCACCATCTTGAACCTTCCTCCTGTTTCCCACCCCATCTCACCCCTCTAGGTTGTCACAGAGCACTGGGTTGAGCTCTCTGTGTCACACAGCAAATTTAATATGGCTTTTCCTCCCTTATCTGCTGCTTCACAGCAATTTGTAACTTTACTGCTATCTTTATTTTACAGTATATCTCAATCCAAATAAACAAAAGCTTTCAGTTATAGTGGCCCATTCCTCAAACACTAATACTAACGGGAGGTTTACTATCTTTTTAATGTATAACCAACACATAACATGAGGGTTAGCCCAAGGACAGAGTAACAGGAAATTGGTGAAATTTAGCCTTATTTTACTTTCACGTCCCCATTTTACTGTCCCTTTCCTTTATCCCCAACCAAGGATAGACTGTCCCAGGCTCTCCACCAAAGCCATCCCAGACATGACCTTCCTGGTGACTCTCTTATATCTGGACCCAATTATTCTCTCTCCCCTTAAGAGTTACCTGTTTTGTGTCCTGCATCTCCAGGGACTTGCTCTATGCTTGATAACACTTTGGCATGCAAACCAATGAAAGATTTCATCCTGCTAATGAAGCCTGGATTTAGAAAAGACAGAGGAACCAGAGATCAAATTGCCAGCATCCGTTGGATCATCAAAAAAGCGAGAGAGTTCCAGAAAAACATCTATTTCTGCTTTACTGACTATGTCAAAGCCTTTGGCTGTATGGATCACAACAAACTGGAAAATTCTTCAAGAGATGGGAATACCAGATGTGACCTGCCTCCTGAGAAATCTATGCAGGTCAAGAAGCAACACTTAGAACTGGAGATGGAACAACAGACTGGTTCCAAATCGGGAAAGGAGTAGGTGAAGGCTGTATACAAATTGTCACCCTGCTTATTTAATTTATATGCAGAGTACATCATGAGAAATGCGGGACTGGGCCTCTCCTTTGGGGTTGGCCTGCCTTCATGCCTCGAGGATGTACTTTCCTTTGCTTGCTGAATAAAATTCTGAACTGTAACAGAGCTGTAACACTGGTCTGCTGTTTCAAATCTTTGCTGTGGTGAGACAGAACCAAGAAAATTTCACACTCCTCCAACATATCTGGTGCCATTTCTTGGATTTAACATGGCTGAAACCACCTTAGCTCAGACCCCACGAGGCAGAGGCCAAGCCCAGCAGAAGCCCAACAAGGCAAAAGCTCTCTCTGTGGAAGCTGAACGTGAAGAAAAACCCAGTGCAGCAGAAGGAAAAGGAAGCTCAGCATGTGAGAAACCAGGACAGCAAAAACAAACTCGGCAGAATGCTCACATGGCTCAGCCTCAGACTCCAGACCTCCAGTTAAGGTCAACAAGCTATAATATGCAGTGCCAGTTCCACAAGGATATAAAACTATACCCAACCATGGAAAATATCATTCACCCTTAGCTGGACACTGCTATAAGGACTCTGAGGCTTGAGATTGGCAAGAGCGGGGGTGGGGGTGGGGTGGTGGGGGGAAGCGGGGAATGCCCCTAGCCATTCCAGCTCATCAGGAAGTAGACAGAGAGACCTTGATGCCCCTACTCCCAAAGAATTGTGTTTCCCATCTTTGAGAGGGGAATGTTAGGTAGTTAGAACAGGAAAAAGGAGTCCAAAATGGCAGTGGCTAAAAGACAAAGAAAGGGAAAAGCCTGCAAAAATGAGAATGAAAGAATATCTGCAGACCAGAGTGAGAACTTCAGGTGAAACAAATACACCCTCTTCATGGCCAGTCCAATTTGCATAGGGCAGGCTCAGGGTTGGGAGGAGACAAACTTATAAAAGGAGGAAGCCAAGATGGATTGAGGCCTCTCCTTTGGGGTCAGCCCGCCTTTATGCCTTGAGGGTGTACTTTTCTTTGCTTGCCAAATAAAACTCTGAACTGTAATGAGCTGTAAAAAAAAAAAAAAAAAGGAGAAGAAAGAAAGAAAAAAGAAATGCTGGACTGGATGAAGCACAAGTTGGAATCAAGATTGCTGGGAGAAATATCATAACCTCAGATATGAAGATGACACCACCCTTATGGCAGAAAGTGAAGAAGAACTAAAGAGCCTCCTGATGAAAGTGAAAGAGGAGAGTGAATAAGTTGGCTTAAAACTCAACATTCAGAAAACTAAGATCATGGCATCTGGTCCCGTCACTTCATGGCAAATAGTTGGGGAAACAGTGACAGACTTTATTTTCTTGGGCTCCAAAATCACTGCAGATGGTGACTGCAGCCATGAAATTAAAAGATGCTTGCTCCTTGGAAGAAAAGTTATGACCAACTTAGACAGCATATTAAAAAGCAGAGATATTACTTTGCTAACAAAGGCCCGTCTAGTCAAAGCTATGGTTTTTCCAGTAGTCATGTATGGATGTGAGATATGGATTATATAGAAAGCTGAGCACTGAAGAATTGATGCTTTTGAACTGTGGTGTTGGAGAAGACTCTTGAGAGTCCCTTGGACTGCAAGGAGATCCAACCAGTCCATCCTAAAGGAAATTGTTCCTGAATATTCATTGGAAGCACTTATGCTGAAGCTGAAACTCCAATACTTTGGCCACCTGATGCAAATAACTGACTCATTTGAAAAGATCCTGATGCTTGGAAAGACTGAAGGCAGGAGGAGAAGGGGACGACAGAGGATGAGATGGTTGAATGGCATCACTGAGTCAATGGACATGAGTTTGAGAAAGCTCTGGGAGTTGGTGATGGACAGGGAAGCCTGGCATGCTGCAGTCCATGGGGATGCAAAGAGTCGGACATGACTGAACAACTGAACTGAACTGAACTGAATGAAGCCTATATTATTTATATATGGGACAATGGTTTCACTTTTTTTCTTAAGTGGTTTGCTTTCCAAAAGGGAACAATAACTATACTCAAAGAAACGACTCTTTAAGGCTGGGAATCCCAGGCATTGTGGCAGGCTACAAAGGGAAACATTGGGGCTGGAATGAGGGAAAGGGACTCCATGTCATACTTCACCATGCACTATGTAAGTGAGCTCCTACTACACTTGTGTGAAATCAAACAAGTAACAAGAATATGAATCACTAAACAGGACTTAGAGGCTTTTGTGCCTCAGGGCAGCTCTAGGACAACTATATGGACAGATAATTGGGGCTGTGAGCTGACAAAACAACTTACACCTACAACATTAAACACAACTGTAATTCACTCTGCGTCTAGCAGAGATTCCACTATTCCACTATTGTTTACCACTATAAAATAAAAGCTATAAAAACATAAATGTTAAGAGAAATAATTGAACATAATAATGCAATAGGGTACCTTATATCACAGAATACTAATAAAACCTTTTATATTATAGAAATACATTTTAATAATGCTATGCTTAAGAATAATTATACTTTGAATGATTTTCATGAAAGAGTTCTTTTACTACACCCCTTTCTGTATTATCATTGGATTTCTCTCCTCACCAATATTAGCTTAATAAAGTATTTGGGTTTTAAAGGCTAGGGTGAATAAGAGGCTTAACTAAAACATGGACTTCTAAACTGGCTTTCATGCTTCCATATTGGCAGAATTTAACTACCATTATGAATGACTTGCTAATTATGCTGCTTTTATTTTGTATGCATGCTTGAGACTTAACATGTTTAGCATGTTTCATGTTTTCTTTTCCTTCATAAAGACTCACTGGATCATATTTTTAAGTGGAAAAATAAAGGAGTTAGTGTGCAGCCTTGATTATCATCTACATGGTCGCTAAACCATAAAAAATACACAAAGTGAGAAATATATGAAGGAAGAAAACTTGCTGAAACATAACCAAGGCTGTCAAATAGTTAAAAGCTAAAAAGAAAAATAACATTTAAAACTGAATTTTCAACACTGAATCATATTTTGGAATTGGTAGGGGCTTTTCAGACCATGAGTTCCATCAAGTGACACATTCAAATACTGGCATGGGTCAGGTACATAAGTTAATGTAAGTAAGGGAACTGGATGGGTTACAGCTGTAAGAATTGGTGGATAATCATAAAATATACTCTGTCTGAAAGAGGTGCTACTGCTCAGCTGCAGCTGGTGTTGAAAAGTGGTAATACAGGCCCGGGTTGGGGGTGCCAGACTTTCTGATACTTAAAGACAAATTAGCAATCAATAATTTTATATGAAATCATTTACTTTTCAATACTGATAATTATTTCAGTTTTTAAAATGTTATTATCTGCAAGACATATAGGGTGCATAATATACCACATTTAAATTTCTGATCAAGTCCAACCTTTTTCTTTTGCAGAAAGGGATATGGAAACATCGATGAAGTCACATAAGTGCTTAGCCACATGTAGTAGAAAGAAAATGAGTTTTGAACTCAGGTAGAAGTGAGTTTCAATTCTAATTTTTTTATACAGCCACTATGTAACCTTAGGCAAGTTTCTTAAACTCTGAGTCTAGTTTCCTTCTCTTTAAAATAAAGATAATAATATATATTACATTAGATACTTATAAAGATTATATAAATGTAACATGTGGAAGTGAATCTTGAATCTATAGTGAATCTTGACACATAAAAATCACGCACTATTCTAGCCTCATTCATCATTCTATGTCCCTACCCTGCTTTGTTTTTTATCCAATAGTAATTCTTTGCACTTTAATTATATTATGTCCCACCCCCTACAAGAAAGTTTCATTAGGGTAGGAAATTTGTCTATTTTTTTCACTGTTTTATTCCAGGCTCTAAAAAGTATTGGCAGACATATAACAGATGTTGAATAAATATAGACTGAATAGATTAATGTTTTCAACAAACAATAATGTCTTTGATGCCTTCCCTTTAATGAATAAACAAATGCAAGTACATGCATGTGTATGTTGTTCAAGCTTATAATGCAAGTTAATAACTGCACCTTGAACTTAAATTCATATCAACTTCTTTTTTTAGTATTATTTTCATAGTATTAATGAAATCTGCAAAAATTATGCGATGTCCAACATGGACATAATTCTCTTTTGAGTTTATAAAGAACACAACCTTTGAGGGAAGAAGCCTTTCAAAAACTGTCTATTTCTTTCACTTGTACTGAATTTGATGGTTAAAGGCACTTATAGTACTCGATTGATTCTTGCAGGCTTTTCATCCTGACAAAAAGTCTATTCACTGGCTTTATGAATCATAATAACAACTCTACATATATCTAGCTTATTGTACTTAAAAATACTGTTAAATGAACACTAATAACTATAAATTTCAACTGAATTGCACATCAACCCTGTGAAGTAAGTAGGGCTGAAACTATTTTCCTCATTTGACAAAGATCAGAGACATCCAGTGACAAGTACCTTACCTAAAGTCACAGCATGAATAACTAAAAGATCTAGCAATAGACTACAGTTCTAAAGTGGCATTTATATCCACAGGATCTAGCCGGGGCTTTCTCGCTATAGCCACCACTAGTGTGTCCTACAATCTAGCTTTTCCCTGCCCCTCACCCCTTATGTAAAAACTCACATATCTTAGGTCCTAGTTGCAATCCCAGTTACCGCTTATATCGCTACTTAATATTAATTTAACAGACTTTACTGACCATACCCAGGTGAGGGACACAAAAACGAACAAAACAAGGATCTGCCCTCCAGAGATTTCAGTCATCAGTGTAACATCAGTTTTTAGTCTAGGTAAAATACGTTCCTTGCAACAAGTGTTTTGCCTTAAGATATTATATAAGGAGGGGAAGAGGCAAAGATCATTGCTACCTATTAAAATCCTCTAGGAAGCTTTGAAGAGGGCTTCCCAGGTGGTGCTAGTGGTAAAGAACCCTCTAGACAATGCAGGAGATGTAAGAGACATGGGTTCGATCCCTGAGTCGGGAAGATCCCCTGGAGAAGGAATTGGTAATCCACTCTAGAATTCTTGCCTGGAGAATCCCATGGAAAGAGGAGCCTGGTGGGCCACAGTCCATGGGGTCGCACAGAGTTGGACATGACTGAAGAGATTTAGCATGCATTCAGGGAGCTTTGGAAAATATCAAAGCTTGAATTAATCAAGGGTGGAGTCTGGGCAGTGAAATTTTTGGAAAGTTCTTATAAACATCCTAATGTGCAGGCAGAGCTGAGAACCAGTGGTCTAAGAGAAAGAAATCATGTTGTAGGGAAAGAATGTGCATGCGTGTAAGTTGCTTCAGTCGTGTCCGACTCTGCAACTACGGACTGTAGCCCACTAGGCTCCCCTGTCCATGGGATTTCCCAGGCAAGAATACTGGAGTGGGTTGCCATGGCCTCCTCCAGGAGATCTCCTTGACCCAAGGATTGAACCCACGTCTCTTGCATCTCCTGCATTGGCAGGTGGATTCTTTACCACTGAACCACAGGGAAGACAGAGGAAGGTAAAAGACAAACAAGATATACTTGACTTCTGTAAAATATCATGTATGAAATGAGTTGCCAGTCCAGGTTCGATGCACGATACTGGATGCTTGGGGCTGGTGCACTGGGACGACCCAGAGGGATGGAATGGGGAGGGAGGAGGGAGGAGGGTTCGGGATGGGGAACATATGTAAACCTGTGGCGGATTCATTTTGATATTTGGCAAATCTAATACAGTTATGTAAAGTTTAAAAATAAAATAAAATTAAAAAAAAAAAAACATTAAAAAAAAAAAAGAAAAAAAAAAAAAAAGACAAACAAGATATACTTGACTTCGTTTACCCTTACAGTGTCATTTATAATTAACCTCTTTGTGATATCAATTATCTTTAAAAGGTTTTCATTGAAGAACTAGCTTTCATGAGTCTTCATTTCCAAATTTTTTAAAGAAAACTATTTCCCTCAAATCGAGCAATCAGTTTTCCTTTGATGATGATATAAATATAACCAAGTTGACACAAAGTTTGACAGGGAAATAACCATGTGCACGAATTAAAAGTGAAATAACTAATTATCTTAATGTTTAGGCATACTTCCAGTAATATTTAGTTTATGTCCTGAGTTCTCCAGAGTGCCCAACTTCTCCTTCTAGTTTTTCTTTCTTTGGAATGGCACATGTTTGCTTTTCAATTCTCAACTACATCCTGGGTTTTGGGTCATTCACCTAAATTATTTTGATTTGCCTGTATTTTCCTCTTGCAACATCTTGTTTCTTCTAAAAAAGAAACAAACAACAACAACAAAAAAACAAAAACAGACAGAAATCTCCATCTTTTTATATGCTCCACTTTTCTATAGCAAGAGTTGCCATGATATTTCATTAGCCTTAGATGGAGAAATTTTGAGAGGTAGCTCTAATAAAAAGGAATGATAATTCCTAAAAGAAAATCTCTAGAAACCTAATTACACTTGAAAACTGGAGATTTTCTCAACTGAGATAAATGCATGGTCCCTCTAAGAACAGAATCTAGGACTTTGTTGGGAATGGTCTGCATGACTTCTTTGAAAGGTGAGATGGAAGTCAAATATGTGCTTCTTTTACAGCTACGATATTTTTTATAACTTTCTCTCCCCTCTCTAATCTGTCTAGTATATCAGTATCATATTCACCTTCTTAAAATACTCCCTTAATGATCATGGTATACTCCTATCTTGCAACTATCAATGGTCCCCCATTTCTCAATATATTTAATTCAAAATATTTGACCTGCTTGTTAAGGTCCTTTGATAATCTGGCCCAACCTTATTTTCCATTGATGTCAAACCTGTCTTCCATGCCAATCAAACTGGTCTCCTTGTTGTACTATGAAAATACCAAGTTTCTTCTTTGCCTTCCTTTGAATTATTTTCCTCATAAACAGATATCCTTTTTGAACCCTATTTCTCTAACCTTTACCATCTTTTGAGTTAATAGGACAAGTTCTATTTCCTTCGTGAAGACGGCCCCAATCGATTGAACTAATTGATCTCCCTTTGCTAATATCACAAAATACTCACCCTCCCCCTACATGGCATTTGCTTCAATATAGCCTTGTCACTATTTTAGTTGCTTTAAGTGTGTCAGCCTCTTGCCCAAACCAGACTATAAAGTATTTGAGGAGATCCTGTATGGCACTTCTTTTACATCCACCTCATTGATAGCTGGGTGTTCAGTGCATGGTCAAGGCATGATAAATATTTGCTGACTGCTAACTGATTGCTGGTGTTGTCCTGTAGCCTGGGCCTATAGACACTGTCAGTTCTGTCAACAGAGGCTGTGAAATTTCTGCCAGAGATTATGTCTGCATAAAAATAAGCCTCTGGCATAAATTGCGATAACTGCCACTAGAGAATTCACCTGCAGGAAAGGGACCTCAGGCATATTACTTGGTGCTCTAGGAGGCTCTTATGCCAGCTTTTCCACTGTCATAATACAGCTAAGCCATGTGCTAATGTGATGATGTGAATTTCTTAAATAATTCACTGTAAATCTCTACCTGCTTAGTTTTCTGACATGGCTTTGGCATTCTAATTTCCAATAAGCTATGCCCTAGACTTGCCATGGATTACAAATACGTGGAAAAAATTGGACATACTCTGAAAGTCAAGAATTTAGCATTATAAAGAAACACTTTATTTTCTGTGAAGACTCCTTGTAAATTTAAATGTTCTATTTCATTCAGCATGAGCAAAATAAGTCCAAGGTTTCACTGACATATCTATTTAGAAGGTAAAGAATGTAACTCCAAGATCTAAAACTATGAATTCTCTTTGAACACTCTCTTTTCTTGTACTCTTTTCCTCAATTAATTTACTCTTCATCTATACTGTAACCCCCAATTCCCAGACCCTGCCCTAGTCTCCAAGTTTCTCTGTCTCCCTCTTTCTGTATCTGTCTCTCCTTGTCTTTCTCTGTCCCTCTCCCTTTCCATCTGTCTCTGCCCCCCGCCCCCCCCCCCCACTACACACACACTTCACTCACCTCCCCAGGTACACTGCAACCCATGGTGATACAATTCATGAATGTATTTCTAGGGAGTTCCCTAGAGGTCTACTGGTTAGGATTCCATGTTTCCACTGCCAGGGCATGGGTTGAGTCCCTGGTTGGGGAACTAAGATCCCACAAGGTGTGCAGTACCGCCAAAAAAAAAAAAATTCTTTTAATGTATTTCTCTAAAGCTTAAATTTTCATGTTCTCTTAATTCTTTCATTCATTTTACATTGACACTGAGTAAAACTTCAATAAAAGTGGGAGTTATTGTTACTATTATCCTATAACTCTATCAGAAGACAAACCTGTTTTCTGTACTGTGCATTCGTCACATTTACTGAAGTCCCTGAAAAGCCTCATGAGAAAAGCTCTTCCACTCACACCATTCACTCCTCTGAGGCACTCACTAAAGATGCCTACCTTCTTCTAACTGTGATCACACATTCATTTTATGCACCCTCCCTTAGGTACCCCAGGGGCACCCATGTCACCCTTATCCGTCTGGTGTCTTCAAAATACACATAAGGCTTTTATTTGCCTGAATTCTGTCTCACTCAGTCCAGGTCCCTTGATTGCCTGAGTGTTAGAACAGTGATTGCTTCTTTTGTATCTTACCGGGGGGCCACTATAAGGGTCCCGTGCACTGTGAGGGCTCAGTAAATGTTGTTATACTGAGAGTCAAGTGCACGCCTGCAAGTTCCCCTTTAAAGCTGACTCTCAAATAGCTACAAAATGCCCAAGGGAGCCCAACAGAGGAATAGGTAAGATTGAGTAGCAGAGCTTATTAAAAATGATCTTGGCCTGTGATACAATTTCTTTTGGACTGGATTTTTCCTTAGGCTTAGGACACATGCTAATTCTCTCAGCTGCTTTAATCATGTAGATATTAAACAACGTGGGGGCATCAAATAGTCCTTTAGAGTTATGAGAAGTACACGCTATGAATAGAAACAAGGGAGGATAAAAGCCAAGCATGTGGTGACTGGCAGTCCCAGCAGCAGGTGTCTTGACTGAGGACAGACCCCAAGATCTATTGGAAAATGCAAAAATGGAGATACCCAAAGCTGTCGCAGAAGAAGGCTTCAAAACTCCATCCAAATCAAAGATGGGTACAGACTTTCATAGAGGCTTTTGAAAGGAAAATGTTAAGTTTGTCTGAATTGTAAATGCAATCCATTGGAAGACATATTTTCCCTTTTAAAAACTCAACCCAAAACCCAAAGGCAAAAAAAAAAAAAAAAAAAAAAAAGTCCAACAACAATAATAACATTTCAACAGAATATGAAGTCCAACGAGGGAGGTTGACAGCCAAACCTTTTTTTTAAGTAATGGTAGCCAGGAAAGAAGATGATGGGCTGTAAGAATTCACCACCTGGAAAAGGGAGTTACCTGGGGAGTGACAGCTGCCATAGGAAAAGTAGAACAAACACACCTGCTGTCAGGCACACCTGTTCTTTTCAGGGAGCGCAACCATGAGGCTGAAACAGCAGAAAATACCCAAGTCCAAGATAGGATGCCTCTTGTGACCCTGAAATATTGTCCCTAATTCCTCTGGAGTTATTTCCTTGGCAGGGATGGCTGCAAAGCAGCCACATAAAGTTCCACGCGAGTCTTGCAAATTTCATAGTATCTCAAGTTGTTTTTCTGGCAGAGGGAAATTCCTTAAAGACATGAGCAGAAGAGGGAGGCAAACATTTTCTCTGGCTTTCATTGGAGAAAGAAGATAAATTGTCATGTGCCATATTAAAATATTATGTGAAGGTGTTGGAGCTGAGATGGCATGAGGCCTACAGAGACGGGCAGGGTAGAAAGAGGTAGTGGGGAGAGCAGGTACAGTCACCCTACTCCCTTCCCGACATACTGGCCAGAAGGCCCTTCATCATCACAGAAGTGCTTGGCCTTTAAGTGTAGATGGTCACTTGTGAACATGCCATAATTTCTGATTCCACAAAGTTACTACTTCGTCATTGATGCCTGCAAAAGTCGAAGTCTGAGCTTCCACAGTCACCCAGAGAATATTGCAGCACCATGAAAATAAATCAGACCAAAAGGGCAAGATAGCTCTGTAACAGATTAGCTATACTAGCTTTGTAAACACTCACAATGCCCTACAGGAAAGCCTGCTGCCAGCAGATAAGCCAAACTAGAGTTCAATATCAGTGGCAATATTTTGTCCTGCCTTGCTAAAAAAAAAATGATATAGTAAGGGATGGAACTAATTGAGGCAGTGGCAATAGCGAGATAGAAAGAATTTTTAATGTAACTTACGTAACAGCCTGAAGATGGACTAAAAAAAAAATCTAATATTTCTGAGCACCCACTAGGTCCTCTCTGGTAGGTACTGTAATGAATTCAAAAGCCCTCTATGTCAATACAATTAAAACTATTTACAGTTCCTGCCCTTAAGGAAGCTATCATTTCTTTGGGGAGACACGCTTTATAACCAATGCTTAAGCTAGTAAATAGTCAACAGCAAGACTGAATGTCAGACAATCAAAACCACAGTTCATAGAAAGCAGTGCATGATACATGCGGGAAGGAAGATTTTTATCAAAGACTGGAGACTCGAGTTAGGTCTTGAGAGATGGGTAGGGTTTGTAAATGCAAGAAAGAATCCCAGAAAGAATGTTTGTAACCAAAACTCAGGGGAAATATAAGATTCCAAATATGACCTTTGGCATAAGTCAGTTATTATGTTTACTCTTGAATATACGAAACAGTGGAGATATTCTTATTAATATGAAGATTAAAGTCCCTAGAGATTAAAATGAAATTTGTCACAATTCATGTTTTTTTCTAAAGTTGCAGAGAATGCAAACAGAAACCATTAATTTAAAATTTTTTTCTTAAATTAAATTTTAGGTATCTCTGCATTCTTCAGTTCAAGATCACAATCAGTGCCAGAGTAGAAAAGTCCCAAGAGGTGTCTCTGAATGTGTTCCATAATAAAGTCACTACACTTGGTGAATTCATGTTCAAATCAATCATAAATTCTATTTAAAAATAATCCCAGGAGTAACCATAAAACCAAATCCTCCAACTCTATAGATTCTGACTTGATTATCTATGTGGTAGCACTAGAGAAAATTAACCCCTGGTTTTCATAGAATCCTCCCAGATTTTTATTTGGGGGCTGGGGCAGCAATATTAACCAATTCATACTTCACCTTTCCTTTCAATTGCCAGCACTCTTAAGAAGGATATGTTAATGAGTAGCCAGAAGGCCAAAGGCTTGCAGCCACTAAAAGAAAGACACCCACAGTCCACCAACTGGGAAAGCCCTCTTTCAACAACCCAAAGTTGTGAGATTCTGACTCACCAGACAGAACATACCTCTGATTTCAAAGAGGCCAAATAAATCTAAAGATGCATCAAGGGTGATTAGAGCAATCTTGAGTGACTTATCAACTTACAAACGGTATTCAATTCAGTATTTCAAAGAGTACTTAAAAGAGGGATTAGATATTATCCATTGTTCATTTTAAAAAATGGGTAAAATCCTCTTTAGTGTTCTACAAATTCAGAATTTGTTAAAATACCAACAGGCTTTGTTAGAAATTTACCACTAGTGAAAAAATACATGTAAGACAAATTAATTGCAAAATTAAAATTTGGAGAGGAAAAGCTTAAGCTATTTAAAATAAGTTTTTAGAAAGTGTTTTAAAAGCACGTATTTACATTCCAACAATTGATAATCATTCTTATCTTTTCACTAAAGCAGACACCAAAGAATCTGTTTGGCCACACTTTATTTACCCAGTTGAAGTTTCTCTACATTAAAAAATCATGTTGTCATATTTTGCTCCATAATATTTATATGGCTACATAATACTATGTATACTATTTAGCACAATATATTTTCAATAGAAATAATTTCACATTTGTATGTTTAGTCCCTAGGTTGTGTCTGACTCTTTGAGACCCATGCAGTCCCCCAGGCTCCTCTGCCCATGGGATTTTCCAGGCAAGAATACTGGAGTGAGTTGCCATTTCCTTCTCCAAATTTCACATTATCTGATACCCTTTCATTATTAAAAAAAAGTATTTGCACATGGTTCAGTTCAGTTCAGTCGCTGTCATGTCCGACTCGTTGAGACGTTATGGACTACAGCACGCCAGGCCTCCCTGTCCATCGCCAACTCCCAGAGCTTACTCAAACTCATGTCCATTGAGTCGGTGAAGCCATTCAACCACCTCATCCTCCGTCGTCCCCTTCTCCTCCCACCTTCAATCTTTCTCAGCATCAGGGTCATTTCAAATGATTCAGCTCTTCGCATCAGGTGACCAAAGTATTGGAGTTTCAGCTTCAACATCAGTCCTTCCAAAGAATATTCAGGACTGATTTCCTTTAGGATGGACTGGTTGGATCTCCTTGCTGTCCAAGGGACTCTCAAGAGTCTTCTCCAACACCACAGTTGGAAAGCATCAATTCTTCAGTGCTCAGCTTTCTTTATAGTCCAACTCTCACATCCATACATGACTACTGGAAAAACCATAGCTTTGACTAGACAGGCCTTTTTGGCAAAGCAATGTCTCTGCTTTTGAATATGCTATCTAGGTTGGTCATAACTTTTCTTTCAAGGAACAAGTGTCTTTTAATTTCATGGCTGCAGTCACCATCTGCAGTGATTTTGGAGCCCAAGAAAATATAGTCTGCCAATGTTTCCACTGTTTCCCCATCTATTTGCCATGAACTGATGGGACCAGATACCATGATCTTAGTTTTCTCAATGTTGAGTTTTAAGCCAACTTTTTGACTCTCCTCTTTTACTTTCGTCAAGAAGAACTTTAGTTGCACATAGTAAACATTTCCAAAAGAATAAAAAAAAAGTATAGACTGAAAAGTGATACTTCCTATATCCCTGTTCCTAAGTACTACTCCCCATAGGTAACAATTAAGAGTATTTGTGTATCTTTTATGAATATCAATGGCACCCCACTCCAGTACTCCTGCCTGGAAAATCCCATGGACGGAGGAGCCTGGTAGGCTGCAGCCCATGAGGTCGCTAAGAGTCGGACAGGACTGAGCGACTTCACTTTGACTTTTCACTTTCATGCACTGGAGAAGGAAATGGCAACCCGCTCCAGTATTCTTGCCTGGAGAATCCCAGGGACAGCGGAGCCTGGTGAGCTGCCGTCTATGGGGTTGCACAGAGTTGGACACGACTGAAGCGACTTAGCAGCAGCAGCAGCAGCAGCACACATATATGTGTTTGTATTTGTGTGTGTGCACCTTTGTATATGTGGATCAAAGTACAGTGCATGTGTATTTTTTGAGTGTATGTATAATATACTTCAAATAAAATTGGGGAACTTTTCACATATACTATTCCATACTTTGATAATTTTGTTTAACAATATAATATCTTGGAGATATATCCACCCACGTCCTTTTTAAGGGCTGCATAGTATTCCATTATATGGAAGAAATGATTTTTTTTTTTTAAGCAGTCCCTATTGGTATAGATTTAAGATTATTCCATTTTGTTTTTGCCAGATATAAGCACAATCTTCCCCCAAAAGAGATTGCGTGGACTTACATTACAGAAGAATACCTGATTCTCTGTATTTTAGGTTAATAAAATTGTAATTCTTACTAATATATTCAAACATTTTGATGAACTTCTCAACTGGTCTAAATTAGTGAGGACCAATCAGTATACAGTATTTTCCTTTTATTTTGAAGACACTGCTGTTACTGTAACATAATTTGCCCTCTTTGCTGGTTTTTAGCTCATTTATACTATTTTTGGCATCGCAGGGAAAGGGAGAAGAAGAAAACTGTGTTGTTCTCTGCTTTTGTATTATTTTTGACTACACAATTTGTGAGTAGCTGCTCTTCCTAGTATGTACAAAAACTAGAAACAATGATGGCAGAACAGGTAGCAAATCAAAAGTGCAACTGAACAGAGGATCAGTCTGGCAAAGGACAGGAACAACAGAATCAAAGGCCTATGAGATTATCAAAGTAATTAATTATGAACAGTTAATTCTTCCATATTTCCCCAAAATACTAGTATGTCCAGTAGAAGAAAATGAAAATATAAACGGTTTAGGAGATAAAGAGAATATGACCACAACCATTCTTTTGAAAGACTATATGTTAATGTTGTCCTATGATGTTAAACTGGCTGTTTAATCGTACTTACTGAAGGGTTGATTCATATAATTCCCTGTGAATTAAAGGGGAGATAATAACTGAGCAGAATTGGGGTACAAACACAATCACTCTGGGAATAAAATACTCTTTTGTAATAAGTGGACAATTCAGGGGGTTAAATTAATGCTTTGAAGGCACCACTTGGACTGTACATTCACAGCATACTTATAATATTTGTAAATGAAAAGTAACAGTGGAATTGATTATTTAGATAGGTCACTTTTCTCAGCCTAATTCCCCATCTGTAAAACCATGTGGCTATGCTAGATGATTTCTAACAGCTATTTCACTTCTATGATTCTAATACTGAGGACATATTCAATAATCATATTATATAGCCATAAAATATTGTGATCAGAAAAATACTAAAATATTCCTTTGCAGATTTGTCATAAGTCCATTATTGACACAATTTTCTCTAATAAAGATAGTTTAGAATGCTTTCTGCTCCCCTATGCCTGGCAAGATTTGACATTTGAACCTAACTCAGATATTATATCTTCCAGGAGTCCTTTCCTTACCCTCTGAATCCCCTATTTAGTTAGATGTTTCTTCTACTACTGTCACCACACTAGATTTTAAGTTATTCTTATTTTTTCCAGTCTCCTCATTAGACTATAATAAACTCCTTATTAGCCGTGACTATGAGTTATTATTCCTAGCGCTTAATACAATACCTGCCACACAGCAAAGTCTAAACAAACGTCTGCTGAATTAAAGCATGACAGTTAAACCACTCTTGTCAATTATTTTATGGTAGAAACTCTGAAACTTCTACATCATTGCCTAGTAAATGAAAATACTTATTTATATTCTTAGATATTGAATTAATATCTCTAATGAAGTTGTTTAAAACAAAATTCTTGATTCATAGCCTAAAACCCATTCATTTCTTAGTCTTCATATCAGTGCTCCAGCCAGAAACCTGACTCATTCTTGATTCTTTCCTCTCCCTCTCTGCTCAAATATAGCCCAGAACAGAAAGTCCTGAAGGGTGTATCTCTCGAATATACCTCAATTTGCTCCACTCCCTCTAGGTTCACCTATTACATGAACCTCTGCAATAACTTTATAATTGATTTCTGTCATCCATCTTTTGTATTCTTCAGTCATTATCCAAACAACAGCCAAGGTACTCTTTTAAACGTGTAACCCCCCTCCTAACCCTAATTAAAATTCTTCAGTATCTTCCTATTACCCTTAGTGAAAGACTAAAATCTATAGCACACCCTAGGCCTGGCCTTTTCCTATCTCCCCAGCTTCAGCAAGTAACATATTTTCCCTCTTTCTCTGCACTACAGCCACAGTGGTCTCTTTCAAGTTACTGAAACATACCAAACATTTTCATACCTTTGAGACTTTGCATATGCTGTTCCCCCTACACAGAGTGATATTCCTGGTTCTTCACTTGCTTCGTTCTTCCTCATCATCTTATCTCAATTTAAAGATGACTTCTTTATTTTATTCAGTGTTTTTTTTTTTTTTTGGTTGCTCTGGTTCTTAATTGCTGCACGCAGGCTCAGTAGTTGTGGCACATGGGCTTTAGTTGCCTGCAGCATGTGAAACCTTCATGGATCAAGGATTGATCCTGTATTCCCTGCATTGGCAGGTGGCTTTCCATCCACCACACCACCAGGGGAGTCCTAAAGAGGACTTTAGATAGGCCATCCCTGAGCACACTAAGTAGATCTCGAGTTACCATCCTATCTTCTAACAACACAATCTGCTGGTTACCTTCATAGCAGTGTTTGCTGTGTATATCCCCTAGTAGACCATAAGCTCAATGAAGGTAGGGTAGATAATCTTTCATTTACCACAACACTCAGCACATATATTTCAGTATGTTGAAATGTAATGCTAAGCAAATGCATAATCAATACTTGATTATCAATACTTGATTGAAAGTACAATAATAATGACTATCTTTGTTGCAAAACCAAAACATGGTTAACTGTGAGGGAGGGGTTCTCTTAATAAACAGATCTTTAGTGGCTAGTCACAAGTCTTAAAATGACTTAATTATTAAGCACTTATCCACCACACCTCACACATAAATATTGGCAAGAACCACTGAAAACATTCACCCATTTATTTATTCACTCACTCATTAAACAAATGATATAGTAACATGCAATCAATGATGACTATGACAATCGATATATAGAAATGCTGTTATCATAAATGGATGGATCCAGTTAAACATCAAATGAAACTATTGTTTATTTACTTTTTGGTGAATTATATTTAAGTGCCTGTAAATCTCTCCACAGGTATGTGCTTATTCTTCCTATAAATAGAGAATAGACTCTATATGTGGATAGTAGCATCTGTAGATTTTACTTTGTTTTTATTGTTATAAGAGTGCCTATTGCAATTCTCAGCAAATGATGCTCAGATCAGAGTGTCTCACTGTATTAACAGACACAGACCATGAACTTTTCCATTATGAAATTCAGACTAAGATTCAAATGGAGAATTTCCCTGAGAAAGCACAGATAAGAAAAAACCCTAATGAGAACTGGAAAGTCAGTGGTGATGGGCACAACCACACTAGGGGCAGCACTATCATGTGGCCCTGAATGCACATTCACAGTGAATTTGGGGGTGCTACTAGGCTCAACACTGTACATATACTAAGTTTGATTATTCCTTCTAGTAGCTTACCATCCAAGATGCTGATTATACTGTAAAGAACATAAATAAATCAAGGGCTATTATTCATGCTGCCTCACAGAGCAACTCGATGGGCTATGTCATTGCAGTATATTATTTGTTATTGAATTTCTTCATTTTCATCTGCCGAGCTGATTTTTATCAATACTATTACAGCTTCTTTTTATTTATAGGTTCTATTAATCTTGACTGTGTATTGTTTGCATTATGGAGTGGTCTGAAGTGTTTCTATTAAAATGATTAACATTTTTTTCACTGAGATTTAGCCAAATACTAAAGAAAATACATTGTGATATAACTCCCCCCACCCCCGCAAATTTTTGTCCAACCCTATATGTTGGTGCAAAGAAAGACATAATTTAATTTCAGCTGTAAACAACCCATTGCCCATAACACAATAAAACACAAAAACAATATAAACTCATAAATGCTTGGACATGGGTGCCATCCTCAAAAAAGCATAGCAATGATGTAATATTTGACCACAGAGAGAAAGTAAGATTTGGAAAATATCCTCTTAAAGATAGTAACATCCTTACAATTTCAATTTCAAATTATAAGGACAAACGAGCAATTCAAACTGTTTTCAGTAAGAAAAAGGATTTTAAGAGTACCCTCATAATTTTTCTGCCTATGAGATGTCAAGTATCTGGTTTATTTAAACTGTTCAACCTTCAATTGACTATTTCAGTATCATATAAACATTGCCTAAAAACGATCTTTACAACGAGCAGGCCTATAATGTGTGGATGACTACCACAATTTTGGTTTTCACAATAGCCACAGTAAATGATTTGCCTCTAGCAACTCCATCTTCTTCTATGTCAGGAGAGAAACATAGTTTAATAAATTTGAATTGGTAGCGAAAGAAGAATTGCATAAGGATGACGAAAGTGAGAACCATGGTAAAATGGAAGAACTATTCTTGAAATCTCTTTTCTTCATGTAGCTTCATGTAGAAGACAACTGAGAGTTTGTACAATTACTGAAAAGGTGAAAACTGCATTTGTGGATTTATTAGTGAACATAATCTCTCCACAGATTCCTGGCTAAATTATAAAACTGCAGCATTCTGGTAAGTAATTGTATATACATCAATGCTCAAATGAAGGCATTCTGTAGAGGTTGTATGCACAATAAATCACCATCTGTACTTGGCCCTTGGAGTCTATTTGAATGCCCATTCAGTCCAAGGCGGCTGGCTAGATATGTCATTGATTTTCTTCTTCAGTGCCATCCCTGGGAAAAAAGCCAATGTTTAATAATGGAAAAGATCACAAATTTAAAAGCGAGGGAGGAAAAGAGAGGGTATTTTGAACCCACATCAGCAAGTTCCCAGAAACTAGGTACATTAACAAAGTATTCATGGATGTAGGTTAGATATAACTAAAAATATAAAAGTTAATACTCATCTGAGCAAGAAAGGGCATTACAACACCTTTAACTAGGAAATCTTCTGATAATGATCTCCTACGCTTTTACCTATTAGATTTTATCATGACTGTAAAATCTGCTCTTCAACTTGGTGGTTCAAAAACCACAAGACTGAAGACATCTTTCTATTCTCTCAGTCTGTCAGCCCCATTCTGTTTTAGTTTCTTCAGTCTATCAATAGCCAGAAACATCTTGTTTATTATCAATCTCCCTTTGCTGCTGCTAAGTCACTTCAGTAGTGTCCAACTCGGTGCGACCCCATAGACGGCAGCCCACCAGGCTCCCCCGTCCCTGGGATTCTCCAGGCAAGAACACTGGAGTGAGTTGCCATTTCCTTCTCCAATGCATGAAAGTGAAAAGTGAAAGTGAAGTCGCTCAGTCGTGTCTGACCCTCAGCGACCCCATGGACTGCAGCCTTCCAGGCTCCTCCGTCCATGGGATTTTCCAGGCAAGAGTACTGGAGTGGGGTGCCATTGCCTTCTCCGCAATCTCCCTTTACTAGAGTGTAAGCTCTTGGAAGTAGGGATCATAGGGACTGTGTCTATGTTTTTCATCACTGTATGATCAACATCTAGAACAAGACATGGCACACTCTAAGCAGCCAACAAATACTTAATGAATTGATGCAATGAATTGCCACAGTTGATCAGTTCATGTGTGAACACCTAATCCAAACTTTATCAATCAAAGTACATTTCACAGATCCCACTCCTGTGGGATGAATGAATGGATGAATCCAGGAGTGGACAACTGAACCAGGCAGGAATAATCAGTCCTTGCTTACTGTTTTTGGACTTAGAGCCCATAGAATAGAATCTTTTCCTCTCAGGATGGCTAGAACTCTAAGTGGAGAAGCTCATGTGCCCCTACCAGCCATGTTTCTCACTCTGTGGAGAAATTCTGTGTGCATAAAAGAAAATGAAGCTTAAAGACCACTAGAAAGATTTAAAGACCATGCTGGGAGTATATGGTTCACTAGCTCTAGTTGTTTTGGATGTCAGTTACAACACTACTTTTCTAAAGTTTGATATTCAAAATTCTTTTCTAAAATTTTCTGAACCAATAAGTTCCCCCTTTCTACTTCAGTTACTTTGAGTTGACATTGTCACTTACAACCAAGATCCTAATTTATATGCTAACCTTTCCTGCAATCCTAATAGCATTTAGCATATTTGTTCCTAGTCTGTTCAATGTCTTAATGATTCACTCTGCTAATGTCTTACTCCATTCACAACCCTCTCTCATTGAATCTTGGTAAATGACATTGTCTCCTACTTAACATCAAAAACAGATGTTACAAGACATCACAAATTCCTTCTTTCATGTTTCAGAGACTAACTCTTCCATCAGTATTCTGTATCTTTACTCGAACTTTCTTTGTATATGATACTGTTATCCCCTCTTTCTGGATCTTTGTTCTTTCTTGACTTCTGTAATACCATTTTGTCTTCATTCTCCATCTAGTTCTCTAACTACTCAGGATTTTTCCTGAGCACCTTTTCCTACTGGTTTTCCCTGGTGACTCAGATGGTAAAGAATCTCCCTGCAATGCAGAAGACCCAGATTCCATCCCTGACTTGGGAAGATCCCCTGGAGAAGGAAATGGCTACCCACTCCAGTGTCTTGCCTGGAGAATCCCATGGACAGAGAAGCCTGGCGAGCTGCAGTTCATAGGGTTGCAAAGAGTCGGACCCAACTGAGCCACTAACACTTTCACCTCTTCCTATCAGCCTTTTAAATGTTTGTATACACTATGGTTTTGTCCATATGTTATTTTTTCTGCATTCTACTCATTATATATGCTCTTCCTCTGTGATCATATCTAATCTTATGTATCATTTAAGCATCGACAACTCCCAAATACATTTTCCAGCACCATTACTCCAAGTTTATATCTAACTTCATGCTAGCTATTTCTACCTGAAAAACCTGCAAAGTCATGTTCAAATGAGAACACTTTTTCTCCAAAACTATGCCTTTCTTGCTTCCCTACCTTGATGGTTAGCACTGCTCTTCATTGACTTACCAAAGATGGAAACCTTCACTCTTCTCTCTTCTTCATCACCCACATCCAGTCAGTCACCAGGTCCTGCTAATTCTAATTTCTCTCTTATGTATGTCTCCTTTTTCTTTACTCAGAAAGTCAATGCTTATGTTAAGCACTTCATCATCTCTTCCTCTAGATTACTGCAATGTCTTCCTAACTGGAAACTTTTTAACCTGTCATTTATTTTCCAGTATGCCCACTACATTCCCAACAGAAACCACAAAAGTTAGGAAATTTCCCCCACAGTAAAGGAGTGCGCTTAAAGCACACCTAAGTCCACCCTTAAGTCTATACATTTACCCTCTACCAGGCTCATTATAAATGATTTGAAAGTGTACCTTTGAATGTTTCAAAGTTATTTTTATAAGGCTGCAATTAAATAAGTAAAGTAGAAGTCTATTAGTAGCAATAAGAAGTCACTGAATATTGGTAGCAGCATTAGACAGAGGTAAAACAGGAGAGAAAAAGTTATGGGAATGTAATTTAGAGAAGAATTAAGTTCTCACCTGACTTCCTGTTATAATTTGGATATTGTTAGAGTTCAATCACTTCTTCTGAACCATATCTTCATGCAGACCAAGCCGAATATTATATGATTAGCATATATTGGAAGTCATTGCTGTTCTCTTGTATCTTAACACAGGCATCATCAAGAAATATCACCAGCTTTATTATTTTTATTTCAAATAGATGTGAGTCTTGTCATTTTCTAAGGTCTGTTCTTCAAATGAGGAATTATAAAGAAGAATCTCAGAAATGAGTATTTCAGTTTTAGGAGACTACGGAGGATCAGACAGGGCAGTGCCAAAAAGAAAATCATCACACAGAGACATTGTTGATTATCCTAGCAAATCTCCCTTTCCATTTTACTTTTCTTCTTTGGTTCAAAGATTCTCTCTGGTGGCAGAAGGGAGGGCTGTACATTTCAAATTATTTTTAGGACTTTGATTAACTGTGCCACAAGACCCCAGGTGACTATTAATATACTAGTAAAGGCAGTTAAAAGAAGACCTAAGGTCATTCAGTGAGTGAATGAAGCAAAATTGAAAGCATGAGTCTTGACCCAGTGATGTGATCTTTCCGGTAGACAATATAGTAAAGGCAATCCAAAAGGGGGCAAATGGGAATAAGGGACACTATCTGCACAAAAGGTTATAAGACAAGGCTGCTCAGCATGGAATTCTGTATTAAAAGAACTTACCAAGTGAACTTTCAATGCATTCATATCATCTCAATAAAGCACAATCCTGTTACAACGCAGCCCACGATTACAAGGCTACAGATGTACTGTGGAGAAAATCCTGTGCCTTGAAATACAAAGGCTCAGTAAGACAAAAGCCAAAATAAAAGTTACCAGGCATGCTTCCAAACATCAGCTTTACAAAGGGATGCTGCTGTATTTAATTTGTGACTGTGACCAAGAGGAAATTCTGTGAATAGTAAATGTTCCATAAATGCTTGTCCAATTGAATTATCTAATTGGCTAATGTCAATTTTTTAATGTTTAAGGAGCATTTAGGAATATACATTGATCAGCTAGCAAGTACTTCTCATCCAAAGAAAACCAGAAGCTCATGCCATAGTTTACCAAGGTTTTCAAAAGAGGAGACAAACATTTATAAGATTGCTGTTAATTATGTTTCCACTTCTCATGAATTGTTTACTTTTATTATTTACCTATGTCTTGAATGGTATTGAAGCAAGCCATGTAAGTCCCTTTGTCAACTGCCAGAACTATAATTCTCCACAATTAATCAGTAAAAAGAGAATTAAGTGTTGCTTCTTTAGAATTAGGAAAAACCTGCTGCTGATAAATTGACTGCATTAAGAAATTAACATACCAGCAAATGATTGATCATTATAATTATTTGAATTTGCATTTCTAGAATTCTACTGAAAGAACTCAAAATCATTCTTCTAAGATATTTTAAGCCACATTCCCCAACTGGATAAAATGCACAAGAGATGTGTTGCTTTTTATTATAATTAGAAGTTCAAGCATTGTTTTTTAAGTGTTCACCCCTGTACTTTAAATAAATAAAATAATTCAATGTTTTAAAACACAAACTTCATATCAGATTATACGAGCTAAATCTTTTATCTGCCTTGACATATAAAAGAACAATTCATCAGTATGTCATGAATCATAAAGGATTATAAGTCACCCAAATATAGGGCATCTTGATTAAAAAACTGGAGAAGAACAGACCATTTCAATAAAAATTATTTGGCAGTTGCAAGCATCTTTATACAGGTGGCCCATGAAAATTTTACTGAAGAGTAAATAAAATAGAGTAAATGCCACCCAAGAAACACCATTCTCAGTCAGAGCTAAAAGCAATTACTTGTCTTTGATGATAAATAATACGTATTGATAACAATAACTAATAATTATGGAGAGTTAACTATGTATCAGACACTCATCCAGCAGGTTTGCCTTAATTCAATAAATATTTATCAGACGCCTAATATGTTCCAGGCAATGTTCTGAGGATTCAAAAGAAATCAAACCAGACAAAAATTTCCTGCTCTCATAGGACTTAATTCTAGTGGAGGAGATAGAAAATAAATGAGTAAAATAAAATGCAGTAAAAACATAAATAAGTATGCATTTAATTATTTTATCTTATAGACACATAGTAAGAATAAATATATAAAATATAAATTTTAAAAAAGCAAAATAGTATGTCAGTTGGTGATAAGAAAGATGACCATAGTAACTCACTTGGTCTCAGACAGTTTTTGTTTATACTTGTGGTTCCAGTGTGTTTTTTGTTTTTTTTTTCCTAGCGCACTCTTTCACTTTCAAAAATGTCCCAGTTTGGACAATAAATTATACAATCACCTAAGTGATAAGTACTATGGAAAAAAAGCAGAAAAGGAGCATATATGGGGAAGATTTTAATTTTCAGTAGCATGGTCAGGAAATGCCCACTGAGGTGGCATTTGAGTATGGACCTGCATCAGGTGAGAGAGCAAACCTGGGAGTTATTAAGGGGGAGAACATTCCAGACAGAGGAATGGCAACTGCAAAGGTCCTAGGGCAGAAAAATGCCTGTACCGAGAGCCATCACAGAGGCTAATGTGTTGTTAGCAGGAGGAGTAAACAAGTTAGTAGTAGGCGAGGTCACAATTGTAAAGAAAGACCACTTTATGTAGACTCTGGTGTTCTGAGTGAGATGGGGAGCCATTGCAGTTTGTGAGGGGGTGGAGGGGCATGATCTGCCTTAGGTTTTAAAATTATCATTCTGACAATTATATTGAGAATAAATGTAGGGGTACAAGGGCAGAAGCAGGGACATAGGTTAGAAAACTACTGCAAAAATCAGTATGAAAAATGAGACTGGCTTAGACTTGGATAGTCACAGAGGAAGTGAAAGAAATTAAGATTCCGAATATATTTTGAAGGTAGAGATGACAAGGTCTCCTGATAAAATAGATGAGGTTAGTGACCACACCAAGGATTTTGATAAGAGGCCCTGGAAAGAGCTGTCATAAGCTGAGATAGAGAAGTCAGCTTTTGGAGGGAGGGTTAGGGGTTTGGTTTTGAAGAACATCTCAGTCAGTTTCCTCCAAAAAGCAGAACCTGAGACAAGAGATTCTGTTGCCAGGAGTGAACTTTGGGAAGTGATGCCCAAACAGGAATGGAGGATCAGTAATAGTGAAATAGAGGAGTAAGGAAAGTCAATCGAAGGGTGTGTTTTTGAGCTGGTCACAGCTATGGGCAACTGATGCTTACTCTTACTGAAGACCCTCCAAGGAAAAATGCCTGGAAGACCATCTGCTTGAACTTAGAAGAGAGAGGCATTCACGACTGACCTCCTGTCTCTTTTAGGTCAGTGGTTGTCCTATTCTATATCAACTCTCTCATACTTCCAGGTTTACACATGCTGCAGACTGACTGAGTGACCACAGGCATTCCACACAGAGGTAGCAGAAAAGGCAGGAGATGAGGTATTGTTAGTGTACATATGCGCACAGCTGGTAGCTGCAGCAACAGCTGGAATAAAAAGGTTGAATGAGAGAATGTGTGGTGGAGAACAAGAGGTGTCTGGTACAGATATGTTAAGTTTGAGATACTTATCAGCCACCCAAGTGGAGATGAAAAATAGCCAGCTGGATATACGAATCTGAATTTGATGGGAAAGTTCCAAACCAGAACTGTGAATTTTTTCCAGCATATAAACGATATTAATATCATGAGACAAAATGACAGGACCAAGGGAATAAGTGTATCAAAGAAAAGAGACAAAGTCTTCAGGCCCCCCAAGATTTCATGGTTGGGAAGATGGGGAAGATCCAACAGAGAAGCACAGGATGACTCAGAAGAATATAGATATCCTGAAAACCAAGTGAACAGGAAGGAAGCGTGATCGATGATGTCAAATGCAGCTGCAAGGTCAAGATGAGAACTAAGAACTGACCACTGAATTTAGCAATGTCGAGGCCTTGGTGATCTTGACAACTGCATTTGCTAAGGACATCAAAGAATTTTAAGGCTTAGACATTAGAAGTATTGGTAACCTAAATGTTGGGCTTCATGTAGATTATTAGTAGAGAATGAAATGATGCAACATTCAGACATTGAAAAACACCTGTCAGTAGTCTGTAGATTAATAGACCACTTTAATGAGTTGGAAGGAAGGAGAAAAGAAAGGTCAGATGGTATGAATTTCAAAAGAAGAAAGGCTGTTAAACTGAAGGCTGGAATAAATTGTTTACCAATGAGTACATTACTTCTGGCTCAGTTAATTCAAGTACTTAAGAGCATAATGCTAGAAAGAATAAAGTCAAGAATTTGATCTTAATTCTAGATAGCTATTCTGATAAAGAAAGGAACACTGTCGAATGGCCGTAGCATACACTACAGTCTTGCACAGGCATACTGGCCTGATGCTAATCACAGTGGATTCCTGACATTGAAGAGCAGAAGGCGCAGGGTGTTCCCCTACATCAAAGTCATACAAATACTTCTAATGGTAGGTAAGGAGCATCATCTTCTATTACAGACCTATTTGAACATCAACTACTATAGCTAATGAATGAATTTTGTATATAGTATATTGATTAAGAACATGACCTTTAGTATCCAGCAAACATATGTTCAAGTCTCCACTGGGCCACTTATAAGATGTGTCATATTGGGAAAGGGAACTTTCTTAAGTCTCAGTTTCATCATCTGTAAACTGGGATTATAAGTATGCCAAAATGTCATAGGGTTGTCTTAAAATTCATGCTTAGCACAGTGTCTGACACATAATAAACATTAGCTTTCATTATTCTTGAGAATGGGAAAACAGGAGCATTTATTTGCTGAAATATAATTGTCTACTGAGTCCCACCCTGCTGTCTTTGTTAGCCTAGAAGCATTTTTCTGCAGCAGCTTTCAACTTTATTTTAAACTTGAGAACTCACCAGAGACTGATTTCTGTTTTGTTTCAGCTTTTCAGAAGTCACCTATGAAGTTAAGCCTCTTATGTGGATTAAGTCAATGGCAATATTGATTTGGGCTTTTTATGAGCTACCAATTCTAGTTATCATAACCCTTCAAGGAAGAAAGAAAAATCCCCTAGAAGATTAGAAACTCTCCCATTCTCACTCTGAGTAGACTAAATGGTAAACTAATCCAGTGGATGCTTAGTTAGGAAGGCCATCAGGATAATAAAGAGCAATATTTCCATTTATTCAAACTACAACATCAATAGAATGTGCCTCCTATATTCTACCAGCAAAGGGAAGTGTTCAGATAAATGTATTAAATTTTTAACAGTTCCTAGGAACTCCCAACATAACAGACACATTAACACGTACAGAGTTTTGAATATATATATGAGTGTGCAATGATAGTAACTGAGTGAGATTGGATCATACAACTTTTCAAATGGGTTTGTGGCATGAAGGCAGTGAAAGGTGATGAAGAATCCAACAGGCTAAGACTCATCTTTTGTTGAAAGGTCACTAAGATCCCCATCTTTGAGGTCAATGTCATCAGCAAGTATTAGAGGTAGTACATGCTAAACTACTTTGGATAGTGTATACGATGTAACAAAAGCCATGATGCTTCTGGTAGATTATAGCAGAATAAGACTCTTCTAATCTAACTGGTTAACATGCATGACTACAATACTGAAAAAGATGGATGTTAGAAATTAGATTTTCAGCAATACTTTTTCCTAGTAGCTCAGCTGGTAAAGAATCCGCCTGCAGTGCAGAAGACCTGGGTTTGATCTCTGAGTTGGGAAGATCCCCTGGAGAAGGGAACGGCTACCCACTCTAGTATTCTGGCCCTGGAGAATTCCACAGACTGTATAGTCCATAGTTCATGGGGTCGCAAAGAGTCAGACATGACTAAGCAACTTTCAGTACTCTTTCAGTTTTTAAAATTTTTATTAACTAGTGTTAATCATGTTGATTTTAGCAGAGATATTCTCCAGAAGATCTGAAAACCATTCTCTGGTGTTCCACAGCAGTTTAATTAGAGATCTTACAGTCACTGTGACAGAACCAAGATGTTTTTGTTAAACCTATTTTCACTATTGCTGTTGCTCATCCATATAGTTAAGTTACAAAGCAAATGGATGAGACTCTACAATCTTCAGCGAACTCAGACTGACTGGTGTGGCCATAGCATGCACCCTTATTCCCATTCATAAAGTTCTGCTTCATTCATTTGCATGTTATTTACAGTGACATAATTTCCTAGATCCTAAGAATGGGCAGGAAATGACTATCTGAAAATGATTGTAATTGGCATTCTGTGAGTGGAAGGCACCTGTGAAAAGATTTGACAACTGGAAATAATATTTGTGTCCTAGCAGCTTTCAGAATGATTTATGTATACAATCTCAGTTGATCCTCTGTACCACAGTAAGCAAATATTATCCTCACTTTACATAAGAGAAACAAAACCTTGTAGAAGTTATCTTATTAAAAGAAAAATTATGACTTCAGAACTTACCTATGTACCAAAGTCTACAAGAGTTAAAAAAAAAAAAAAAGACCGAGTCCCTGCCCTCAAGAAGTTCACAGTTTAGCTGGTGAAATAAACAAGTTAATAGTCAATTACAATTAAGAGTGATTGGTGCTTTGGTAGGAATATGTACTGAGTGCTGTAGATCAGAGGGGCATCAAGCTGAGACTGCACAGGACCAAGAAAAGCTTTCCAGAGCAGGCAGTATCCAGACAGAGGCCTGAAGGTGGAGCAAGACCTCGCCAGGTGAGGAGAGGGGAAGAGCAGGTTTATAACAATACTTGGGCCATAGATGAAAGCTGCTGCAAGTGAACCCAGGGCTCTACCAGCATTTGGAATCAACAGGAAGAATTCTATCAGCTCCAAAAACCATAAAGAAATAAGGGACCACGCCAGCAGGGTTGGTAAAGTGGTATAGTTGGATGGTATACAACACAAAGGAGCAGAACTTTCGTTTTATTGAGGTTTGCTGGTTTCTAACATAAGGGTTTTAGTGCTGCAGTGGGAACCGAGGTTTGTGGAGTGTGAGAAAGAGTAGCCGAGTAGCTCTAAGAAAGTAGCTGAATAAGAAATAGTGGCCTCAGAGGAGAGTCATGTCTGAGGCAGGATGGAAGGTAAGCAGAGCTGCCTGAGAGGGCTGCAGGGGAAGGGGCGTTCAAAGTTTCATTAGTTCAATTCAATGCATTCATTCTTTAAGGAAACAGTTACTAAGCATTTACTCTGTAATGATGGTCTGCTAAGCTATTAAGTAAAAGAGCAATTTGAATTTAAATCACTGTTACTTCAGTATTCTTTTTCTCTTATACCATCCTGAATAATTCATCACAAAATACATCAAAACCAAGATATGCAAATTTTAAATTCAATTTATAAATATTTGTTCAATGACTGGCTCACTATGTGTCAAATATTGCACTATATAAAAATGTCCAGTTACTGGTTAATGATATCTGGTTTTACTCCATAATCTTCAAGGACAGGACAAGGGGGAAAGGGTTTAAAGTTCTCTCCATGGAATTCTGGTAAAAAACGCTTAGTAGTATACATTGTCAAACACTAGAAAATGGTAGAAATTCCTTGATGCCTTCAAAATCAATAATCAATAAATACTTATTGAATGCTTCCTCTGGAAAACAATGAGTACTGAGTTGAACTCTGGTGAGACTTAGGGTATAAAGAATGAATAATTAGAATCGCTGTGCTTACACAGGGAGGAAAAAAAATCAACACATTGCACTACCACAGAAGCTTGGTGATACAACTGAAATAGAATCAAATTTCACAAAACTCAAAGAGGGCTAGGTTTAGTGTGGTCCTGCCTGAAGGCATGTTCTCTGAAGGTCCTTGGCAGCCTTGTGATTCAATTTTAAGTGCTTTGAACTTTGGTTCAGAACCTGAGTAATAAAAACTGCTTAATTGGGTTCCTTTTACAGCTTCTATTTTTTTAAGCGTTATTTTAGCAGAAGTTCAAGTGTTCTACCAAGAGAATAACTTATGTTATTCGTGTGCTTTTGAAAAGGTAACTTTCTGATGGCACTCCAACATCACATAAGATTACAAATCCAGGACAACAGTCCTCCACAGTATTCTTAGGAAGGCAGAATTCTAACAACGTGGGCTCCAAATTTTACATTGAAATGTACATTTCAATCTGACAATATTTAAATATGTGCAAATAAGAATTGCATTTCAACCTTCTAGATCATCCTACTAGTACAGTAGACCCACAATTAAAATTCTAAATACTAGGGAGTCTCATTTAATTGAAGTTATCTCCCTCTCCATTCACCACTGGCAGTTGGCATTGATAAACAACACAAAGTCACCTCTGAGTTTTTCCGTTTCTTTTTTTTTTTTTTTTTCCCGTTTCTTATTTCTACATTGAGGCCATTCTTCATTGGCTTTTGCATCCATAGTCTAGTACAATAAAACTGGAAGTAACTGATCAGAGTAACAACCTCCTCATCCACAGAAAGTCACTTACACCAATTCCCCATCTAAATTCAACTCTACAAACTAAGGCATGGAAAAAAAGAAAACTCATATATTTTAAACAGCTTTTTGGCAATGAATTTTAGGCTAACTGTTAACTGTAAAAGGTTTTGAACTTACATTTCAATTTTATCTAAACTTGTTATTTATGGTATGGCAAAGACTAGAAACCATTCAGACAAAACATCATATACTAAAAACTATCAAATACTCTTCTATGAAAAGTAAAAGAGATACATAGCAAACAAGGTGGCCAAAATTCAAATTTGAGCCTCTTACAAATTTACCTTACCAGAAGAGAAATGCTAAGTGCAACACATTTAATAAATTCATTTGTTCAATAATATTCATCAAACACCTATAATTTGTCAAATATTGTTCTATGCTCTAAAGTTAATTCCAAAAGCATGGTGGCAGAAAAGATAGCATGCTGCTGCTGCTGCTAAGTTGCTTCAGTCGTGTCCGACTCTGTGTGACCCCATAGGTGGCAGCCCACCAGGCTCCCCCGTCCCTGGGATTCTCCAGGCAAGAACACTGGAGTGGGTTGCCATTTCCTTCTCCAATGCATGAAACTGAAAGGTGAAAGTGAAGTCGCTCAGTTGTGTCTGACTCTTCGCGACCCCATGGACTGCAGCCTACCAGGCTCCTCCGTCCATGGGATTTTCCAGGCAAGAGTACTGGAGTGGGGTGCCACTGCCTTCTCCGAAAAGATAGCATAGCCAGCCCAATTGTGTTTTTAAGTCAAATATCCATACATCTGATAGATTCCATAGCCCATTGACCAGATATACTGACCCCACCAATCACAGTGTGGTTTGGAAGGAACATGCTGACTGACAGACCTGGCAGTGGGGTGGATACAGCAGAAATCAGCTATACTGTTCTCTATATAAGAGGTGTGTGTGAGGGAAACAATTTAGGAACGTAGCTTGCCAGCCACTAACACTTGTAGAGCATACTTGGAGCTTAGGGCATTTGGAGTGGGAAATTATGGGAAAAATAGGAGGCATAAGTGTCCATGTATGAATTTTAGATGCTACTCCATATAGCTTCTCTTCTGTTTTTGCCTCTCCATTTTTATACATAAGTATGTCTTGTTTAAGAAAATGCAATCAATAGGAAAAAAATTAGAGAGCCATTCCATTAAAAATTAATCTACCTCATTATTTCTTTAAATTACACATATAAATTATATAAATATAAAACTATAAATTATGTTATACACATATAAATAATGATCACAAAATATAATATAAATATGTGTATTTATACATAGAAAATGGATAACACCATTATATATTTCCTGTGACTCTTATTTTTCAACACTACAGATAACTTTTTTCCAATTAGTGAAGGTGATTTTGTACCCTATTTATTGATACACCTGACATCAATACAATATCTGAGACATTTTAGCATTCAGCCTACTTGCATGTCAATGTGATAATTTTTTAAAGTATTCTCAAAACTCTGGACTTGAACCATTACCAAGGAGACATAATTGGACTTTAGGAGTGAAACCTTGTAAATGTCTTAGTTGAGGGTAAAGAAATGAATCTTACCTTAAACCTTTAAATTCTAGGAAAGGTTTGGGTGTGTCCTTATTAAATTCTTTTTATTTTTTTGCCTGTGAGCTCATTTCTAACTTCTTCCATGATATAAAAAGACACAAAGGGTCATTTTCTCAAACAGTTAAAGACTCAAGAGTAATAAAATTAAATACTTCATATGTTACAGGAATGACTGGCACCAAAATAGCACTGCATATGGTCCAGTTTATACTGACAGGACAGCAGAATTCTCAGCTTTTAGTATAAAAGGCTTCAAATGAGAATATTTCCAAGGTTCAAGGGGATTCAAGATTTATCTTCTGTCACCTCTAGACCCTTTCAGAATTATAATGAGAAAGAAAAGTGCCAAAAATAAATAGAACTTATTTGTATATGGAGCTAGTTCTGTATCACAGATGACCAAAAAAGCAGAATAACCGTTTTCTGACAGGATGATTTCCTGACAGGACATGTTGGCATTACCTCACAGTCATTCCTTTGCAGATATTTAAAACTGCTTTTGCTGTTCACATAAATATAAAGCTACATTTTGAAATGCCAATTCTGAAATCTTGTTCAAATCTTTGTAATAAAAGAGAATCAACATGTAACATGGATACTGTCTCAATCAATTCTATGGACTTTTCAAGATGCCACGGCTTCCCTTTTAGGTATTGAACCAAATCCATGCCCCTTCACTTCACTTTTTAGGTTTAGCAACTGCTTTCTTCTATATTTCAAGAACCTCCCTTTTTCATCAATCTTCAGTAGTCTCTCTGCTTCAGCCGAGTTATCTATCATGTTTGTCATTCAAATGGTCTGACTTACCCATGTCTGTCCTTTGAGTTAACCATATAATAAATGGGCCCTAAAGAGTTAAAAAGGAAAAGAACAAAGCTTTTTTCCCCCGTTTTCACCACCCCCAGGGTATACATCCCCTTTGAGTTTGCCCTGTAGCTGAACCAATTCAAGCAGAGGAACCAAATTATGTACCTAAAAAGAGGACAGTTGCTTTGTTTCCCAGGGCATAGTCATTTCTGTGACACTCAGCCAGGAAGCCAGTTGTTCAGTTCTGAAATTATGTACATCGCAAAGGAAAATACATAATTCCACAGTGTAGAGAGTTATTTATGAAGAAAACTCCAGAATTATTCTTCATACTGTGGTGTAGGTTTTAACCTAGATTGAGGAAGATGCATTAAAGGGTTAAGCATAGTATTAAGCAAAGTGAGCTCAGGGATAGATAGTTGAAATGGATGAATGTGCAGAGGTAAGAGATATTTTCAGACTGAGAGCAAAAGACCATGCAGCCTCAAAAGCTGCAAGGCTGAAGTGGGAAACTGACCTAGCTATTTCTGGATCAAGTGTGTCCATAGATCAGAGAGATTGGTCAAAGGTAAAAACACACTGTGTAATATGTCTATAATTAGTGGTAACTATGTATTGTTTCATGAAGTTAGTTTAAGAATCTATATAGAGAATCTATACAGATAATTTTCTGTATAGATTAAAATCTATATAGAGAATTATATAGGGCTATTATGAAATATAACCCTTCATGGGAAATAGATGGGGAAACAGTGGAAACAGTGTCAGACTTTATTTTTATGGTCTCCAAAATCACTGCAGATGGTGACTGCAGCCATGCAATTAAAAGACGCTTACTCCTTGGAAGGAAAGTTATGACCAACCTAGATAGCATATTCAAAAGCAGAGACATTACTTTACCAACAAAGTCCGTCTAGTCAAGGCTATGGTTTTTCTGGTAGTCATGTATGGATGTGAGAGTTGGACTGTGAAGAAAGCTGAGCACTGAAGAATTGATGCTTTTGAACTGTGGTGTTGGAGAAGACTCTTGAGAGTCCCTTGGACTGCAAGGAGATCTAAACAGTCCATTCTAAAGGAGATCAGTCCTGGTTGTTCTTTGGAGGAATGATGCTGAAACTCCAGTACTTTGGCCACCTCATGCAAAGAGTTGACTCATTGGAAAAGACTCTGATGCTGGGAGAGATTGGGCGCAGGAGGAGAACGGGATGACAGAGGATGAGATGGCTGGATGGCATCACCGACTCGATGGACGTGAGTCTGAGTGAACTCTAGGAGTTGGTGATGGACAGGGAGGCAGCGTGCTGCGATTCATGGGGTTGCAAAGAGTCAGACATGACTGAGCAACTAAACTGAACCGACTGAGGTGAATCTTACCATTTGATAATATCTTGGTATCTAGGAGGTGATGAATTGTGACTGATCGTGGCTATCTATGTGTGTGTGTGTGTGTGTGTGTGTGTGTGTGTGTGTGTGGTTAGTCATTCAGTTGTGTCTGACTTTGTGAATCCATGGACTATAACCCAGCAGGCTCCTCCGTCCATGAGATTTCCCAGGCAGGAATACTGGAGTGGGTTGCCATTTCCTCTTCCAGGGGATCCTCCCAACCCAGGAATAGGACCCTCATCTCCTGCATTGGCAGGCTGATTCTTTATCACCGAGCCACCTGGAGAGAGGTGGCTACCTACACTCATAGCTTAATGATGAAGAGTAAAGGGGAGTTTTACAGAAATAAGGACTTCTGAAGGATGCATGAAGGTGTAATTTCTATAGTGCATCGCTGTAAATAGTCTTCCTCCATTTTTGCAACTATTTGGCTCCCTTCCCTTCTCTGAAGTCAGGTTCCAAACTTACGTGTACAATATGTATTTTTGTACACATCAGCCTAACTTGAAATCATTTGTATGTAGAGGTGTGTTATATAAATGTCTATATAAGGAAATATCATCTCCCTTGTCAGAAACAAAATGCAGACCATCTGTGGATTTAGCACTAGGTAGAACACTTCCCAGTTGATGATGAACACAGTAAATCAAGGTGACTCAGTGCCAAGGGAAGGTGAAATTCAGGGGCTGAGCCTTCCACCTTCAAAAGCTTTTCCTTGTAGCTTCTACTTTTAGTACTAAATCGTGTAAGATCTACGCTGCATTAGCTAGGGGGAGATGAAATTCCCTTAGCAGAGAATCTTAACCTATGGCCCACGGATACAGAAGGACTTCAAGCTTCCTGAAACCCTTGAAATACATGGCTGATATAGTATGTACGTGCATTTTTTTTTCTGCAAAAAGATTCAGAGCTTTGATCAGATTCTCAAAGCATTTAGTAGTCCTCTGCCCCTTTGTCCTCTACTGTGAAGAGCCATTACTCTGGGCATTAGGAGATGTTGATGGATTTTCAGAAGAACGGTATGATCTGATTTGTGTTTACAGAGATCACTGCTAACAATATGGAGGAGCGTCTGGAGTTCCCTTTTCATTAGAAGAAGAAATTATAACATATAAAGTAAATATCCTATCTCCCTCAGATATATTACAGAGTGGTGTCCCCCCAAATAAAGAATTTCCAACCTCAGTTTGGCACTCAATACTACTTGGAAATCATTTTTGCAAATGAGAACAAATATTTAAAGCATGGAGTACAGTGTGGATATCATGTACCAGAACTGCATCTAATAGTGTAGATGGAAGAACATAGGCTTTAATGAGTCATGAATTTATATTTTAGCTCTGCTATTTACTCAAGCTATGTACTTCTATAATATAGGAGTCATGATACTTATCTCCACATCACAGGGTTATGAGAAGCACTAAAGAGAAGCAATATGTGAACCCACTCAGCAGATTACTTGACATGTTGTTGTTTAGTTGGTCAGTCATGTCCAGCTCTTTGACAACCCCATTGTGCGACCTCTTAAGCAGCCCGCCAAGCTCCTCTGTCCATGAGATTTCCCAGGCAAGAATACTAGAGTGGGTTGCCATTCCCTTCTCCAGGGGATCTTCCCTACCCAGGGATCGAACCTGGGTCTCCTACATTGGCAGGTGGATTCTTTACTATCTGAGCCACCAGGGAAGCCCACTTGGCATATAATGGTCAATAATATTAATTGTCATTAATATTTCTGCATCTCCATCTTCAGTCCTGCCTCACCTAAGCTGAAGATATGTATGTATACTCCATCTTAGCCAGGTTGAAAACCTCCCTTGTTACTCATATAAAGCTCTTGACTTGATGCCCACTTTCAGCAGACAGCCTTCTTTCTCCTTTATCCAAAACATGAAATTAAATGCTTGCCACTCCATTTTGGAATTTACCTCCTGTCTGAGAGGAAGCACTGAACTCTTTCAAAGCCTTTCCTTCTACCTGAGATTCTGAAATAATCTCCAATAGAGCCTTATTCCTGTCACTACATTCATTTGTACTCACTCTTCAAGTCCTTGTTATTTGGTATCATTCTTTAAGATTATTGGAACTGTTTATCATCTTGAATGCACACTGCCCAATGGAATCTTCTCAGGGATTTTTTTAAATGCCTGGGTCCCACCACTAAAAATTCGGATTTAATTGGTCCGAGGAGCAGTGTTGGCACTGGGATTTGTAAAATCCCAGGTAATTTTAATGTCCAACTAAGGTAGAGAATCTCTGGTCCAAAGCCAGCAATGACCTTCTAACGGCCTTTTTTTTTTTTTGCTTTTTCTCGATTTTCATTCTACTTGTTGATTCTGAAGTCTTTGTTTAGTCACCTCTTCCCACTGGAAAGCCTCTCCCCTTCCCTTTGATTCTTCTCTGACATCTCAAAACCAGCCTTTATCTTCTACCCATTATTTTCAATTCATAGGTCTCTCAGGGTATTATATTTGGCATTCTTTATTTTTCACTGTACATCTTCTCACTGGATGATCTTTTCTACTCTTGCTACTTCAGGAACCACCTATCTCTAGATGATTACACACACACACACACACCGCCCCCCCCCCCCCCCAGATACCATTTCCTTGACCTCGAGATCTAAATGTGGAGCTATGTCTGCATACAGTAACAGCGCTGGGACCTAATGTCACACTTCCTGGGTTCCAACATCCCAGGCCTGTTACTTAATATCTCTGTAACACTGGGCAAGTTATTTAGCATCTCTGATTCTCACTTTACTCGTCCGTAAAATAGGGATAATAATGATCCCAACCTCATAGCATGTTAGGAATGTTAAATAACACAGTCCATCAAAAGTACCTGACTCAGTGCCTGGTGCTTAATAAATGTTAGATGTTTCACTTATAATCATCATTATCATTCCACAAGCAGAATACATGGTTCTAGACTCTCATGCTGCTGCTGCTGCTAAGTCGCTTCAGTCGTGTCCGACTCTGTGCAACCCCATAGATGGTAGCCCACCAGGCTCTCCCGTCCCTGGGATTCTCCAGGCAAGAACACTTACATATACCACTTTTGTAACATTAATCATATAGCGGTGCTGTAGCTAGTTTATATCTGCTTTCCTAAATGTCCTCTGAATTCTTTGAGGGGAAAGACTGCTTTTCGTTCATCTGTATCTTCAGAGTTTAACTTGGCAGACTTGGCACAGATAAGCAGACCACAGATAGGAAATAGGTTTCATCTCCCTTGCCAGCTCTAATTGATTGACAATGTTTGCACAGAATCATGTGTAGATAAGGATGTGAGGCCACAGTTGGGCTCAGCAGGAAAGAGTTCCACGATTTGATTAGGGACGTTTGCTGTGCTACAGGTAGAGGGTACAGTACATAAATGCCATGGATATTCCATAGCAGTTTTAGATGCTACATAAATAACCATTTATCGATTAACTTTTCATAAACAAATGACACTAGCTGAAAGACATGAACCAGGTGAAGTTGTTGCTAAATAACTTAGTTTTCTCTTATAGTTTAAAATTTTGGGTAGTCACTATAGATTTTTATGCTAGAAACTTGTGACAACTAGAAGCATAACATGCTTACAGCAGGAAATTCATCACAGGTAATCAAATGTGGTTGAAATTTCATTTTACAGGCCTTGCTACATTATTTTACACCTGCCATCTGTGATATTTCCCATATAAATACAGATTTGGAGACTGAATTCTTTCAAGATTTTTGTGGGAACTGTTATCCAAACTGTTTAGATATAAGCCAACAATAGTTTATACTACTGATAAGTGCTTGAAATTAGAGTCAAGATGTGCTTTTCAAATCTGGGCTTCTGTCTACGCCTTGAACCCACAAGTGGCAATACTGTTTGAGCAGCTTCTGCTGTGGGATGAAGTAGCTTATTAGTCAGGGGCAATTAGGAGGAAAATAATAATCATCTGTGCCCATTTATTTCACGATGAACTTCATTCACCTAGCAAAGTACCTGGAACACTTGACACTAAATGAATGTTTAATGCATAAATGAGTAAATGAAAAAATGGATGGAGGGATGGATGGATGGAGGGAGGGATGAATGGATGGTTGGAGAGATGGATGGATGGATAGATGGGAGGATAGGTGGATGGAAGGATGACAGATTAGCTCTGCTTCCATGTAATTTTGGTAAATTCAGATTGGCAATTTTACTTTCTTTCCACCAGATGGCGATAATGTGAGATTTAGGTTTAGGTTGCAATACAGAAAGCAGAAAAACAAACAAAAACCGTATTAGGAGAAAGAGAAGCCACAAAAGAGAGGTTAAGAAGGAAGAAATGAAATGTTTGTGTCAGATGCAGTTCTCAAGAATCTATGATCCCGTGGGATTTTTAACAGCTCTTCCTCATACCATTTGTTATGCATGGGTGACTTTCATTCATAATTACTTTTCAGTAAAGCAGCTATATTCAAAACCAATCTTACTTATTATAAAAATCATAGGGCAATTCTCATAACTAAAATTATTATCTTTGATTTATATATCCACACATTTTCATTCATTTTATAATCATTTCTTAGTTAATTGATGCATCACTTGGAAGTGAGGCTGCTTGGGAACAACTGCTAGCCTGTGTGCCTCCAGGAAATGTACCCCAGCTATTAGACCAGCCAAAAACCATATAAAATAAGCTTGCCTAAGGCTCATTCATCCTATTAGCAAAGAATTGTGTGTAATATTAGATTAGGTCCATCTCTTCATTAGAAAGCTTTTGGAAAATAAGAAAACTGGTTTTAAAATCCAGTGCTCTGTGTACATAGTGGGGGTGGGGATGGGTTCTGCTTTTTTGGCAAATAAAGATAAGAATATGAAGATTTAAAATAGGATCAAGTATTTACTCTTATTAATATTTCCCCAAGCAAGTCCTGAATTGCATGACACAGTAAGTTCCCTAAAAAGTGAAAAAAAAACAAGACTCAGAAATATTTCATTATAAATATTGAATAAATATTGAATATGATATAGCATATCATTTGCCCCTTACTAAAGAAAATCAGAACACAAAGGCTTTTTAAACCTCCTTGTAAAACCTTGGTCACTGAACACAAAAGAAGCTGAAAAGGATTTCAGGGAAGCAAATGAAAGGAAACTAACAATTACTGAGTTCCTAAACACTTTCACATTTATGATCACAATTGATCCTCACAACAACCTCATAATGTACATATGAGAGGCACTGTAGCACAGTGAACAATGGAAACTTTGGAGTCATAGACTTGATTTCCAATGCCAACTCTTACTACTTCTTGGCTGTAAAAACCAGCAAGTTATTTCTCTCCGAGCCTCAGTTACCTCATTGGTAAACTGGAGATAACATCTCATCTCATAAGGCATTCATGAGGAGTAAATTTAAGTATCCAGTAGAGCCCTGGAACACAGCAGGTACTACTCAAGTTTTCTTTTATTATTATTGCTACTTTTATTTTTTCTATTGCGATTATGGTATTGATGATGATGAAGTCAACTCTGCAGTCAACTTTATAGGCTCAGAGAGCTGAGGTAACTTGCTTAAGGCTGCACAGTTAGTGAGCTTAGAAGGCATCTAGCACAGTGTCTGATACTATAGCAGGAGCCCAGTCAAACTTTCTTCTTTCCTATCTTAAATCTCAATGATTTTCTAAGAATTTTATTCCTTAAAAATAATGAGTCAGGTCACCTCGAGCTAGTTTGATGCAAGATGCTACCATATATTTGCGAAAATCAATAACATTTTCTTATACATAAAGGTATACATGGACCAAAATAACACAGAGGATTCCAGACTTCACAAAAAAAAGACAACCGGGGGCCCACAATTTTGCCGGATGTAGGTTAATTCATTTATCCTCTCAAGAGACACATATGTTCCCTCCTGGGTGTCTCCAAAGATCATGAAGTCAATGACAAGAAGACTCTAACTTTCTAAACTCTCACTTCCTGGATCTTTATACTTGACATAAGTCAATATAGCAAATGATGGTGCTAATTAAAATAGGACTGTTTATTTCAGTTCATGGATGATGGATTTGGGTTTTGGTCCTTAATTTTTTTCAGGTCTCATTCTACACATTCTCCCTGGGTAATCTCATCCATCTCCAGGCATCTCCTACTATATAAGACATCAGTGAACTCAAGTCTATTTATTTCAACAGTCCAGATCTTTCCTGAAGTCTAGACATACATTAACAACTGCTTGGCAGGAAAATCCACCTGGATGTCACCCAAGCAACTTCAACCTAACATGTTCAGAAAGAAACTCATTCCCTTTCAAACCCACTCCTCCTATTTTTCTTCTCTTGGTAAATGGATCACCATCCTCCCAGTTTTCTGACTTGAAATTCAGAATAATCTTTGACTCTGTTATCTCTTTCAAACTCGACAAGTAATCAATTACTAAGGCTTATCAATTCTACCACACTAATACCTCTTGAATATGTTTCTTCACCTCTACTGATACAGCCAGAGTTTAGACATTCATCACCATCCTTAGCCTGGGATAATTCAGTGGCTTCATAGATGGTCTCCCTGCATCCAATTTCCTCCAATTGCAATCAATCTTATACACTGCTGCTTACACATCTACAATACTCTTCTACACTTCTCATCCGAAAAATTATAAGTCATTAGGAAATTCTCTATTACTTAAAAGCTTTTTTAAAAAAATGTGTAAAGGAAAAAATGGAACTCCTAACTTGGGCATGGAAGACTTTTTGTGATATGATGCCATTGCACCAATTTTCATATTGAAATTTTCATCATGCTAAGTCTTTTCACAGTTTTATGCTTTTGCACCTGCTAACCTACCCTCTGGGCTTCCCTGATAGCTCAGTTGGTAAAGAATCTGCCTGCAATGCAGGAGACCTGGATTCGATTCCTGGGTGGGGAAGATCCACTGGAAAAGAATCTGCCCTCTTGGAACGTCCTTTTCCTGAGTGTGTGTGTGTGTGTGTGTGTGTGTGTGTGCGTGTGTGTGCATGTGTGTGTATGTACAGTCACTCAGTCATGTCCAACTCTTTGTGACCCCATGGACTGGAACCCACCAGGTTCCTCTGTCCATTGGATTTCCCAGGCAAGAATACTGGAGTAGGTTGCCATTTCTTCCTCCAGGGGATCTTCCCCATCCAAGGATCAAACCTGCATCTCCTGTATTAGCAGGCTAATTCTTACCATCATACCACCTGGGAAGCCCTCGTCCTTTTCCTGGTAAACTCTTATTCAAATGTGAAAAAATTGATCAAATATCACTTTTCTATGGACCCTGATTCACCCATGTACTTCCATAGCAATTTGTGTGTAAATGTACCTGCTACATTTAAGTGTAATGATTTGTCAGATGTCTATTTTCTCCACAACATTATGAGTTTCCTACAACCAGAAACTATCATGGTCATCTACATCCCAACCATCTGACTTGAAGCCTGACACATAGCAAGTGCTCAATAAAAGCTTACTGAATAATAATAGGCTATTAAAGAGAAATTAGGATGACATTTTAGAAGACAAACTTTCTCTCATCTCAAAATTTATTTTGAGCACAATGCATGCAGACAAAATCTGGCTAGGTCTTTATACTGACTCAATATAAAATCACTTATATTTTTAGAACAAACTGTCACCAGAAATGCATTCTTATTTAAATTCGTAACATTATTAGGTCAAACACTCTATACACTGATTCTATAAGCCACAACTCACAATTATAAGTTCATATTCTGTAAAGACAATCTTATAGAGAAACATTGATGGTAATTACACATTGCTTAAAGCACAATAGAGCCAAAAAAATTCCTATATGAAAATATTTCCCAATTTCCAGTAACGCAGAAGAAAAAAATTACTCATAACAAAGTTGCAGTCTTCAGCAGACTAAATAAGGAAGGCTAAAATGAAGTTCTTGAAAAGACAGATATAAAACTTTTACCTAGTATGTTAAGAGCTAAAACATTAGTGCTTTTTTGCATTTCTTTTTCTTGGGGATGGTCTTGCTCCCTGTCTCCTGTACAATGTCACAAAACTCTGTCCATAGAGTGTCCCTTGGACTGCAAGGAGATCCAACCAGTCCATCCTAAAGGAAATCAGTCCTGAGTATTCATTGGGAGGACTGATGTTGAAGCTGAAACTCCAATACTTTGGTCACCTGATGTGAAGAGCTGACCCGTTTGAAAAGACCCTGATGCTGGGAAAGATTAAAGGCAGGAGAAGAAGGGGATGACAGAGGATGAGATGGTTGAATGGCATCACCGACTCAATGGACATGAGTTTGAGTAAACTCCAGGAGTTGGTGATGGACAGGGAGGCCTGGTGTGCTGCAGTCCATGGGGTCGCAAAGAGTCGAACACGACTGAGGGGCTGAACTGAACTGAACTGAAAACATTAGTAACATAGTTAATCTAAATATTTAGTGTATATCTAAATGTTGGTATGAATATCTCAAATTTTGGCTCAATTTAAAATTTTTCTAATGCAAGATTCCAATAAAGCAATTTTCATGTGTAAGAATTTTACATGATCTGTGGTGATCCCTGAGAATTTGCCTTTCTAATAAGTCAGTAGGTGATTCTGCTGCTGGTGGACCAGGGTCCATGCTTTGAGAACCATTGATCTAGATAATCAAATCATTTAAAAAAAAAATCTCCACACAGACTTATTTTTTTTTTTTAAGTAATCAGTGCCAACATCAGTATCTCTTTTTTTTCCCCTATGAAGTGAAATGGGGTCTAATACCACTTCTGTATCATCTGAAAACAAATAAGGAAATCATATTTCTATCTACCTGTTGTCTACTTATTAGAAACTATCTTGTCAATCTACAATTGAGAAACTAAGGTTGTCCAAAGGATATGCCCCACATCATGGCTTCCCTTTGGACTATGCTGCACAAGGTTTCAGCATTCTGTCGACAAACTTTCTGGACCTTTGCTTGGTAGTCTCCACTAACTTTTTACAGCTCTTTTTGATGCTGAAGATTTATTTGAGCCTTTCGTCCCATATAGGCAATGGCTTGAAAAGCACTTAGCTGTTTACTTTTCCTCTTACTATAAATTATTTATCTTTCAATCTGTAAATGGCTATTTGTAGGATTAAGCAAATTTTGAATGCTCTGATAAGAGGATTGTTGCATGCAAACTCATGCATAATCCGTAAAAAGCACATGTAACCTACAACCACAGTTAGGATTGGCATATGAAACAGATTCACTAAGCATATGTAAGAAGTATGAATTGTTAACCAATTAACATCAGCAAATTTGTTTCCAAAACATAAGTTTATGCACACAACCCATTCCCTAGTGAGAAATCATATTAGCTATAAAAATCCAATAAAAACATACCTTGGGTAGATTTCTCGACTTCTTTCCTCGTCCTACTCTGGCTGTTGTAATTCATCCTCAGCTCTTGGTTATATTCATGCAGAGTTTCTCTGGAGTTGTATGACTGTCTTGGTTTTCTTCCATCTTCACTCTCATCGGAAGAACTGGTATAAGCTAGGTCCATTTCATGCTTGACTTTTGACAGAGGCTGGTAGGGTTTGCAGTCTGTTTGTTCCATCTCTGATGAAGCAAGCTCAGTTTCATGAAAAAAGGAAGAGGAACTCCTTAGTGTAAGCAGTCCTGAAAGAGGGATGGAAAAACACAAGCTTGCTTAGATTTGTCCTTTTGCAAGAAAATGCATCTGGCAGATTCACAATTGGTCCTGATAATACTATCAAAGGAGGGGAGCCAAAGACAAACTGCATGACATGAAACTAGCCTGGGGCAATAATAACACTGTGTTCCATGCATACTTCATCAAGCATTTAGGATTAAGCTGGAGGTAGCAGTTATCAGAAAACACTTAAGGTTAAAAAGAGACAGCCTTCAAAAATATTTGTAACGGAATGCAAATAAAGGACTGACTGTGTTGTTCTACGGTGTGTACATGTTTTTAATGTTAAAGTCTGTGGTCAGATTAAAAAAATATATATAAGATTTTAAAGTGGCCAGAAGTACAAATATTAACCCAGCACATCCTACATTTGAAATGAAAACTGGTAAGAGAACTACATTCAGAAAAAAACACATTCTTGCCTCTGGTTTAATATTGCATTTAAGAAAGGGGCTCCGAGGAAGAGAATGAATCTGAGTTAGAGAGGCTCATGAAATAAAGTGTCCTTAAGGGGGACTGAACTCTTTGTGTTCATATTGTGGCTTCTGTGCCTCGGGCTTGCAGAGCATTTTTAATGAGTTAGGTGGTGGTAAATTTTTGTTCTTCATAGTACCAAGAGGATATAAACAGCACTTCTAGTGAGTATAGTGGTGTAGAAACAGCAGGATCTAAATCGGGTTTAGAAATAGAAATTTAAAACTTCATGATAAATCATTGAAAGAAATCCCCTTCCCCACAGAACGCTGAGCTAGGAGTCATAAGGCTCTTAAGACCAGTAGAGGCATTATCCCCCTTACTGAGCACAGAGCGGTTTGAGCAGCTCAAACACCATCTGAGATGGCAAAGCCTTCTGAAAAGTTTTAAGTCCTGTAAACATGTGCTTATTTTCATTCTATATATTATTTTATCATCATTTTCCTGCACTGTTGCAACTTTGCAACTTGGCCCTTTCATACAATGTTAAAGAAACTTAGCTTGAAACCAAACAAGGCCATGATTTTATTTTGCAGTGAAAATGACTCCCTGATTTTTCTTCAGCTCTTCACCATATGCATTTTCAAAGAAATCTACTGACATCTGGATGGTGGCTCCTTTGTCACGTACAGTATCTCACTTTTGGGAATTTCTATCACATGCATAACAAAAAGAACATTGAAATCACTCTGTAAAGCTGATAGATTGACTGATGAGCATTCAAAAGTACGCAATGTTTCGTAGCATGAACAGTTTCACTAGTTGAGGCCTTAACCACATATTAAGGTCCTTGAAGGCAGACTCTGAGTCTTATGCATCTTTATATACCCCTTACCACTTAGCACTACTCTAGGCACATACATAGTAAAAACTATTTAACTCCTGAACCTACAAATTCCATAAGTGGTCTATGGAGGCCCCTTGTTTGCTTGAATTGATATCAGAGCTGAGCATCCTTGGAGAGAAAGCAGATAAATGAATATATACTGGTGATTCAGCAACAATCTAAGTTCATGCCTTCTTACATACTGAATCTAAAATCCTCAGTTCACAGCTCCAGCCTAGGTCCCTCTCCTGTGCCACAGACTTGAGTATCCAACAGCTTTCTTAAGGTATCTACTTAGATATCTGAAAGGTATCTCAAATGTATTGAGTTCAAAACTGAGCTCCTGATTCCCACCCCTTCCCCACACTTTCTTTCACAGTCTTCTCTTTCTTGGTAAAAGGCAACTTCATTATTCTGTTTGCTCAAGCCACAGACTCTGAAGTCATGCTTGATTCCCACCTTTCACGTCCCACATACAATCCATCAGTTCAACCTGTTGGTACTACCTTCGAAATATATCCAGAATCCAAAGGCATCCTCTACTTCCCCAATACCACACCAGAATTATTGCCAAAGCCTCCTAATTGATCCCCTGGTTTACACCATTGCTCCCTTATAGCACATTCCTCACACTCCAGCCAGAATGAAGCTTTTGAATCTAAGTCATATCATCTCTTTGTGGCTCAAAAGCATTATTGGCACCTTCAGTTCAGTTGCTCAGTCATGTCCTTTAAAATAAAAGCTGAAATTCTTACAATGACCTAGGTGAACTCTTACAATGTCCACCTCTCCCCACCCTAACCTCTCCAAACTCATCCTCTGATATTTCTTCCTATGTCACCCACTCCAGATGTATTGGGTTGGCCAAAAAGCTTGTTTGGGTTTTCATAAGGTGTTATGGAAAAACCCAAATGAAGTTTTTGGCCAACCCAATATTAGCCTCCTTGCTGTTTCTGAAAATACCAGGCACAATTCCACCTCAGGGCCTTTGCAACCTCTCACTGTAAACCACTAAAAAATGTCATTTCTCATCCTCCTTCCTGTCTTTCATAGAACTTGTCACTAAATGGTATACTGTATATTTTATTTGTTTATTGTCTGCCACATGGCTCTCCCATCGAAAATGCAACCTCCATGAAAGTGGATATTTTTATTTGTTCTATTCATTTCTATATTCCTAAAATGAGCACAGTGCCTTGCATATAGTACACATTTGATCAATATCTGCTAAATAAATTGAATAAACCAATGTCAAGACTTAACATCTTCCCTGGTGGCTCAGAGGTTAAAGCGTCTGCCTCCAATTAGGGAGACCCAGGTTGGATCCCTGGGTCGGGAAGATCCCCTGGAGAAGGAAATGGTAACCCACTCCAGTATCCTTGCCTGGAGAATCCCATGGATGGAGAAGCCTGGTAGGCTACAGTCCATGGGATCGCAAAGAGTCGGACACGACTGAGCGACTTCACTTACTTACTTACTTAAGACTTACAGAAGCGGCTAGAGAAAATGTAGAAATGAATAGACCACAGTCTCTGCACCCAAGGAACTCACAGTTGTAATACAAGTGATAACAAACAACTCTACTACAAAGTACAATGGAATAACTCACCAAAAAAAAAAAACAAAAACAAAAACAAAACAAAACAAAAAAAAACAAAGTACTATCTAAGCATTAAAGATGAAGGTATTGGGAAAGGACTGCTTATTTGCTCACCACCACCACCATCATTACAAGCACTGAAATTCCAATGGGCATCTAAGGGCAATTTTAATCTCTTTCTTTCCAAGTTCCCATAGCATGTTCTTCAGAAGGCAGGCAGTTGTCTGGATTTTAGGCTTTGAAAGTGAAAGTGAAAATGTTAGTTGCTCAGTCATGTCTGACTCTTGGCTGCTCCACGGACTGTAGTCTGCCAGGTTCCTCTGCCCATGGAATTTTCTAGGCAAGAATACTGAAGTGGGTTGCCATTCCCTTCTCCAGGGGATCTTCCTGATCAAATCCTGGGTCTTCTGCTTTACAGGCAGATTCCTTACTGTCTGAGCCACCAGAGAAGCCCCTTGATTTAGCTACCAGTGTTCTTGCCTGGAGAATCCCAGGGACTGGGGAGCCTGGTGGGCTGCTGTCTATGGGGTCGCACAGAGTCGGACATGACTGAAGCGACTTAGCAGCAGCAGCAGCACACCATGAGAAATGTAACAATAACAGACTTCTGAGATGCATCATTGCAGCTGAAGATTGGACTTTCACCCAGAAAAGGAGACATTAATAACATTTATTTCACTTCACTTTAACCAACACATACAGTTCTCTGTTTATTAAAGACTGAAAGTTTACTGAGCAGGGGTGGAGAGCTATTTTCCACATAAGGTCATTGATAATGGAAAAATAACAAACAAGAATCTTATAATTAAAAAAATAATTAAATGTTTAATAAAATGTCATAATATGGAGATAAATAGGTATTGTTCTACTTTCTAAACACACTTCCCAACTCTTACTTGCTCTTTCAGTGAAGTCTTTGGTTCACTCTGCCTGGGATTAACATAGCAGAGATATGGTCAAAATAATGCTCCCTGTTAAGTTTCAGTTGGTTATAAACTTATGTCACTCAAACCTGTCAATTTAAATTTAAAAATGAAAACCATTTAACTTCTAATGCCTCACACTGTATTTTGGTTACTATGATTTATCATGTTAAAATCTCCTCTATTTTTATGTAAAGAAATTTAGACATTCTTCTTTCCCTCAGTATATGTATTTGCAACACGAAAATGAGATGAGGAGAGAGAGTGAGAGATGCCTATATCCATTTTGAACCATTCTTAATGTTCTCATCACAGCTATTCACAGCTATAATCATTGAGTATAGCCTGGAAACAATCTTACATGACAAATTGGTAAAAGAAAAAAGAAAAAAAAACAAGAGAAAATAATCCTTCCCTGCTCCCTAACCCTCAACCACAATTTCTTATCTTAAAATTTACATCAGTGGACCCAGATGGCAGAAAATACATTCCAGTTCTCTTTAGACACATGATATGGAGGCATATATAACTGTGTGCCTAGAGCTGTGAAAGTATATAATAGAGATTTACTCAGGTCTTGAGAGACAGAGCTTGACATTACTCACAACTAGTTTACCTTTTGAAAATAAAAAGTGATAAAACATTAAGAAAAATATTAATATTTTAAATGTAACCATGTTTGAAAACACAATACGTCTGAAAAGATGCTGTTCTAAATATGCCATGGTAAAGAAAATGCTCATATTTGCTTAATTGTCTTTTTCATTCAGTGCTCAACATGGCATCCTGGAGGGCCACTGACAAGCCAATGTCATTTAGACATGATGATGGTATTGTCAACTCATAGGAAAACCAAATGTACATATAATACAATTCACACCAAAATAATTTTTAATTTCTCGATTATTTTGATGAATAATAAACTTTAAAAAAAAGCAACTGTGTAGGTAAAACACATGCTCCTATGTAACAGACTAAAAAAAAAAGAAGTCAATTATCTTTCCTACTGCAAAAGATTCATCCTGATAGATCGCATAGTATAAATTCAAATGTCACCACCTGTGGTTTACCCTTGTGTTTTCCACTTTCTACTTGCTAACAAGATAAACTCCAAGGTGACTTCAGAGGAGACCCAAGGAGGTTCTTGTTTATTTCTTTAGTCACCATAAGGCTAGGGAGAGACAACTTGGTGTAGGGAAATTACTGGCCTTGCAATGGTAGGATTATCACAACCACAACGAAGCAGCAGCAGCCACAGCAGTGATTACCTCACAGCAGGTATCACGCCTACCAGTCACTGTCCTAAATGCTTTTCACATATTAATCTTTTCATTCTTACAGCACTCTATGAGGTAGGTACTATTTTTATAGCCATTCTATAAAGAAAACCAAGGAACAGAGCAGTTAGGTGACTTGCCCAAGGTCACACAGCTAGTAACTAGCAGTACAGCTGAGATTTCAATTCATACAAACTGTCTCCAAAGACCACACTCCATCACTGTTCCACTTTATCTTTCAGAAGAATACTGGGAAGAGTGGCCTAAGGTACACAACCTTCCCCTCTCTTGGAGCCTCTAGTTTATCTCAAGGTCATAGGAGATTAGATTATCTCAAAGAGCTCCTCCAACTCTAAAATCCCATGACTGTATATGAAATTGAAGGGAAATTTAGATCGACTGACCCAAAAAATGGTGGGTATATTCAAAGCCAAATTTGCACTCCCCTCCCCTCAGCTCCCTTTTCTTCCTTTCCTGTCCCTTTCCCTAACCCTTCACACTCATTCCAGTCTACCATAGGGTAGTGTAAGTAAACTATTGCTTTTGAATCCATGGGTCTGTGTATGCATTTATGTGTTGAACATAACCTCCCTTCCTTTTTATCTATGCTGTTATTTTCTTTCCATATTTTGTTCTTTAGCATATGGCTGCCCTCTCATATTGGAAAACAGATCTGTCCTACTCGTAGGAACTGTTCACAAGTTTGGGCTTTCACTAAAAAGGCTCACTCCACCCTAGAGAAAAAAACAAAGCACATTACCCAAGGAAAACAGGCCTTCTTAGCACACCAGACAAGAGGAAATGGGAGTACCAAGTACCTGGAGAACACCTAGCAAAGGGGGATAGTACTCTTTGAAATTATTATAATTTGTCTATAATAACGACCTTTTATTTTAATGGAGATTGACTGATTCAGAAAACATTGGACTTAGAAAGTGAATGTGAACTCTTGGCTGATTCTTTTCTCAACCTTCTTTGTTTCTCTTAAGCAAACACTTAAGTACTGAACTGTCATGGTGGGTGAGAATAGCTTTAAAAGTAGCATAATTGCATGAGGGAGAAAGCTCCCCTATAATCTTACCAGCCAAGTAAGAGTTACTGCTGCCACTCTGGCCCATTTCCTTACAGTCCTAATGTACACATATATTTCTTCATGTTCTTTATGTCTCTGTAGATGTTTTTCGCGTGTTTCTGTAGAATTTGTGTAACGATCATTTTTAATGGCAGTATAGTAATGGATGTATCATAATTTACACACCCATTCCCCTATTATTGGGAATTTATATTCTTCCCTTTCTATTTATAAGTATTATAACTGGAGGCATATAAAAATAATATGAACATCTTCAATATTTTTTATTATTTCCTTAGGGTAGATTCCAAGAAGTTGAATTAATGAGCCAAAAGGTTTGAACATTTTTGTGGCTTTGGAGGACTGTAATGACTTCCACTGCAGTCAGCAATGTGTGGGAACACTCTTCTTCAGTTGTACCCTGATCAACTTGGAGTATTTCTTTTTAACATTCATTTGAAATAAGTAAATGAAAGGATCTTCTTCCTTTAATTTGCATTTCCTTGATTATTAGTGAGGCTGGACATTTTCTCTGCATGTGTTTTCTAGTTCTGTTTTCTCTCTTGTGAACTATTTATGGTTTTTGTGTCTTTATAGACTGGGAACCTTACTGAGTTTTTTAAAAATTAAACTATATTGGTACAATAAAGCAAATAAATTAAGCCTTTATAATATTTGCTGAAACTATCTTTCATAGTTTGCTGCTTGCCCTTTTTATTTTTCCCCTCTTTAGATGAAGGAACATTATACTAAGAAGAAAGCAGATCAGTGGCTGGACAGAAATCATTTGCTTTAGATGTTTTCGAAAAATGACAAATTTGATAAAAGTAAGAGTCTTTCTGAAAACAATCTGTTAGTATCTAATTACACTCCAACTGTTTGATTGACTTAATTTACTTATATACCAAATAAATTCTAGTTTGATGGAATTATATTATTTTTAAAAAAAATACCTATCAATGTGTGTATGATGATATCATATGGCCTTTGTAACGGAACTGGCCAAGTATTATGGGGTTTCATGGATACTGTCATAACATTCTAGTAAATAAAAAGAGAAGTAAATCATCATTTTTCAGGAGACAGGCTGAGAATTTTACGTACTGCATATGGGTCTTCTTATCCAGGAAATGATACCTGTAGAAGTAGACTGCTTTTGTGGTACACAGATATTCTATTATAGCAGATATAGCACTCAAGAGGTGAAATGAAATTCTGTCTACTTGTACTGGTTTACATGAGCTTGTTTAATCTAACTGTTTTATTAGTGCTTTCAAAATCTAAAAAATGGGAGCATGAAAGGTCCCTTCTGGAAAAATATTCCTCCAAAACAACTGATTTGACTCAGTTGTGAGAACAGCTGCAGTGGATTTCCACATAGCACCCCGGCAGGCGCTTTAGGCCATTTTGAAAGAGAAAAATGAAAGTCATTTAATTCCACAACTAAATAGTGATGATTAATTAATCTCACATCTCTTCCTGTTTAGGCTCTGTTTCCCGCCCCCCTCCCCAGCTTCTTGTATCTATTTGTTCTCATTATTTTTGGATAAAAACTCTAAACATTTTTATGGATACAGATGCTAAATCACATGAGGCAAGCAGGGAGAGAGAATGGAAAAGGTGGTGTTGCTTCCAGGCTCCACAAAAACACTCTAACCTGGAAAATGATTTTAAAAGAAAAAATCAAGAATTTTAGACCAATTATTTTGGGCACTTACTCTCATTTCATACTCTCCATTGCTACTGAGGAAATCTGGACTCTAAAACTCACACACAGAGACATACGGTCAAAGTTCTTGGGAACTGGAACAATATATATCATAATTTTAAAGATTTATTGAGTATTTCATAATATCCCATTAGATAAATGGCAACAACTTACTTAATGCCCAAATGAGGGCCCAGAATCTCTGGTTCATATTTCACATTCAATGAGCAGGATTTTTTTTTAATTGTGTATTACTACTTCTAAACTACTTTTAGAAAAGGCAGAGGAACCAGAGATCAAATTGCCAACATCCGCTAGATCATCGAAAAAGCAAGAGTTCCAGAAAAACATCTATTTCTGCTTTATTGACTATGCCAAAGCCTTTGACTGTGTGGATCACAATGAACTGTGGAAAATTCTGAAAGAGATGGGAATACCCGACCACCTGACCTGCCTCTTGAGAAACCTGTATGCAGGTCAGGAAGCAACAGTTAGAACTGGACATGGAACAACAGACTGGTTCCAAATAGGAAAAGGAGTACATCAAGGCTGTATATTGTCACCCTGCTTATTTAACTTATATGCAGAACACATCATGAGAAACGCTGGGCTGGAAGAAGCACAAGCTGGAATCAAGATTTCTGGGAGAAATATTAATAACCTCAGATATGCAGATGATACCACCCTTATGGCAGAAAGTGAAGAAGAATTAAAGAGCCTCTTGAAAGTGAAAGAAGACAGTGAAAAAGTTGGCTTACAGCTCAAGATTCAGAAAACTAAGATCATGGCACCCAGTCCCATCACTTCATGGCAAATAGATGGGGAAACAGTGGCTGACTTTATTTTTCTGGGCTCCAAAATCACTGCAGATGATTTTGACTGCAGCCATGAAATTAAAAGATGCTTACTCCTTGGAAGGAAAGTTATGACCAACCTAGACAGCATATTAAAAAGCAGAGACATTACTTTGTCAACAAAGGTCCATCTAGTCAAGGCTATGGTTTTTCCAGTGGTCATGTATGGATATGAGAGTTGGACTATAAAGAAAGCTGAGTGCCGAAGAATTGATGCTTTTGAACTGTGGTGTTGGAGAAGACTCTTGAGAGTCCCTTGGACTGCAAGGAGATCCAACCAGTCCATCCTAAAGGAGATCAGTCCTGGGTGTTCATTGGAAGGACTGTTGAAGCTGAAACTCCAGTACTTTGACCACCTGATGCGAAGAGCTGACTCATTTGAAAAGACCCTGATGTTGGGAAAGATTGAGGGCAGGAGGAGAAGGGGACAACAGAGGATGAGATGGTTGGATGGCATCACCGACTCAATGGACATGGGTTTGGGTGGACTCCGGGAGTTGGTGATGGACAGGGAGGCCTGGCATGCTGTGCGGTTCATGGGGTCGCAAAGAGTCGGACATGACTGAACGACTGAACTGAACTTAGTGTACTTCTATACCTTAGTAATCTGAAAATAATAATACATCTCTGAGTTGTACTGACATCTATCTCCAGCACACCATCTTTTCGGAACTCCAGCAATTACCTAAAGTAATTTCAAATTGTCTTTCTCTTATAACTTCTCAATATCCTTTGTGGTAGATTATGTAAATCAGCTAAACACTTAATATGGGGACAATCTTCAAAAAAATTGAAGATAACAATGTATAAAAGCCTTTTTACTCTTTGGAGAAGAACAAGAGCTGCTTATTTCCCCTAGTAAACAATCATATTCAATTCCTTTTTCTTACAATGAAATCCACTGGGGTTCTGTAAATTTCATAGTAATTTTAGCATTAACACACTTATCCAAAATGTAGCATCACATTTAATACAGTATCTTGAAAAGTAATAGGCTTTAAATATGATATTAAACAACCAGAGATATCAATTTCTTTCATCGTTTGCCAATAGCAAATATTAATCATAGCTTTCTATTGCTATCCATTAGTTCATTGAAATTTGCACTTTATCAGTAACTCTCTCAAGTTTCATGTAAAACAATTGGGAACAGAAACATTTTCACTGCTCACTACTTGAACTTCATTTTCAATTATGTTAAGTATTATGTGGAAAAGGAGCTACTCCAATTAACATAACATATGCTACAAACATGTAGACGCTTTAGTGACTTAATTGTAGAGGTGGATACTGGGGTTAATAATAATTGCTGAGGTTTGCACCAAGTATTTTGCTCCTTTGGGCAAATGCTAACCATTTCAAAGGCAGCAAGCTATATTATAATAGAAAGAGCCCTATGAGAGAATCCTAAAATGTATGTTCCAGATCCAGCTTTATGACAAAGTAGCATGCCACCATTTCTCTTCTGTAAAGTGTGGAAAATACCTAATATCATTAATCCTATGAGCCTCTCAGGGCTGTTATGGTTAGCACATGAAATTTAAAACAAAACAAACAAACAAAAAAACAAATACCAGAGGCAAGCCCCTAGTATAAGTTCAAGTTGTCAGCTTGCTTAAATAGTCATTCTTCTCCTCCTTCTCCTCATTATCATTATTATTATCATCAGAAGTAAAAGGACTAAAAAGATGATCCAGGCACTATTTTAAGCAATTTACATCCATGATTGCACTTAATCCTCAAAAATTTCATAAGATATGCTTTCCTCATTTACAGATTAAAAAACAGAAGCACTGAAAGGTTAAGCAATTTCACCAAGATCACACAGCTAATGGAGCTAGAATTCAAATCCAAAATGTCCAGCTCTAGACCCTGTACTCTTAACCTCTTTGTTATGAGGGTCACAGATTCTTTGAAATAAGATTCAGAGGAAGGTGCTAGAAACGAGTGAGAAACTTAGGCAAGATTTTAGTTTGCAGCTTAGGAGGAGACAAAGTGGCTTCTAGACCCTATAGAGCACCTGCAAGGTATTACCTATGTAACAAAGGGAATAAGCTTCATGGACCAGGATGGTATAAGAAGATGTCCAGGAAAAGAGCAATTTAGATCTAAGTGGAAGGAGCCTACAATGCCAAGAGTGAAACCAGTAAAACTATAAAAACATGGCCGTTCTGCAAACATGGAGGCTTCCCTGGTGGCTCAGATGGTAAAGCGTCTGCCCGCAGTGCAGGAGACCCAGGTTCAATCCCCGGGTTGGGAAGATCCCCTCAAGAAGGAAATGGCAACCCACTCTAGTACTCTTGCCCAGAAAATCCCATGGGTGGAGGAGCCTGGCAGGCTACCGTCCATGGGGTTGCAAAGAGTTGGACATGACTGAGTGACTTCACTTTCTTTCTGCAAACATGTTATTGGGTATAAATCAACACAATTTCTGTTGCTTACTACATTTTGCCTTTACTAGACACCCACATGAAAGAGGGCTGGAAGAAGAGTGGTGTTGCTGGGTCAATGTGTGATCAGTTTGATACAGATTTCTGCACCATTCCAGGTCACAAGCTGCAAATTTATTAGACTTCCTCAGCCTTCCTACCAATAAATGCTCAGTAAGACATAGCACACATTGAGCTGTGATTTTCACCTTTTTGATCCCATCTTCTAATATTTAAGTTTCCATATTTGTCTACAGGGAGTAATACAATGCATTAATAATTACAATTGGGTTGCTACCACAGAGAGTAGGGTTGATAGAGTAGGAATGGCGGTGAACTTGGAGTCAGAAAGTCAGAGTTTGTCACTTACTATATGGGACTGGAGAAATCATCTAACTCTTCTCCTTTTGCATAGAAAGAAAGAAAGTGAAGTCGCTCAGTCGTGTCCGACTCTTTGCGACCCCACGGACTGTAGCTTGCCAGGCTCCTCTGTCCATGGGATTCTCCAGGCAAGAACACTGGAGTGGGTTGCCATTTCCTTCTCCAGGGGATAGTCCCAACCCAGGGATCAAACCCAGGTCTTCTGCATTGCAGGCAGGTGCTTTATCCTCTGAGCCACCAGGAAGGCCCCTCCTTTTGCATAATAAAGGCTAAACACCTTCCCCCAGAGTGCTGGCAGATGACTCCAATAAAATATAACATGTGAAAGCCCCATGTAAATTGCAAAACAATTTACAGTCATGATTATTAATTAATAACATTCTTAACTGTAAATGTATTAATCCTAGGTTATCTATTGTTTTGAAAACATCATATTTGGGGAGCCAATATTACTGATCTTTTTGTTTGGTTTTTGTTGTTTGTTAACTATTTCTTTTTAAACTGCTTTATTTAGATATAAATTATATACAATGAACCACTTCAAATGAGAAATTTAATGATTTGGGGTACATTTATACAGTTGTGAAGCCATGACCACCATCCACTTTTAAACATTTTCACCATCCTAAAAATAATTCCTAAATCCATTAAGCATTCATTTCCAATTCAACCTCCCCACAGCACTTGACAACTACTAATACAATTTCTGTCTATAGATTTGCCTATTCTGGATATTTTCTATAAATGGAATCACACAATATGTGGTCTTTCTGCATCTGACTTCTTTCATAATGCTCCTGTGCCCCTGTTCATCCATATTGGAGCATGTATGTCTTTTCTGGCCTTTTTATTTCTGAACATAGTCCTTATGTTAAATTAGCAAATATTTTTGTTAAGCATGCTCTGCTGCCACTTTTCCGCCTTCCTTCTGGTATTAATATATATGTTGGTATTCTTTTTTTTTTTTTTTTTTTGTATTCTTGATGTTACCCTTCATGTCCCTGAGGCTCTGTTCATTTTTCTTTGATATTTTTTCTCTCTGTTCTTCAGTTTAGACAATTTCTGTAGCTCAATCTTCAAGTTAACTGATTGCTTCCATTGCCATATTAAATCTGTTGTCGAGTCCCTCTAGTGGATTTTTCATTTTAATTATTTCTATTTGGTTCTTCTTATATTTTTATTTCCTTCTTGAAAATCATGAGTTTGTTCATTTTTGTCATGCTTTCCATGAAGTCTTTATTCGTGGTCTCCTTTTCTTCTTTGAACATATTCAAAAGTCTTTGAAGTCTTGTCTGTTAATTACAACATCTGGAGATATTCAGACACAGTTTATGTTGATTGATTTTTTCTTTGCATATTTCATAATTTTTTGCTAAAATCTGGACATTTTGGGAAATATAACAACTCTGGATTCTGATTTTTTTTCCCCTGAAAGTAACTATTACAGATTTTTAAAATTTATTTAGTAATCTGCCCAGGCCAAATCTGAGAAATACATCCCCCAGTGATGTATGGCTGCTGATTTCTCTGATTAGTATTTTTGCTATATTCTTTTTTTAAGCTTGGTTTCCTAAGGGTGAATTCTGTGTTCTTGTAGCTTTGTGGTCAGTCAAAAACTGCACAGAGGTTGTCCTCAACCACCTCAAACCTATAAGGGTTCTTTCTATCTTCTGTCAATGGATCTGTGTGTGGGAAAGAGCACAATCAAAGCTCATGCCATTTTCACCTTTGCCAAAGTGTTCATTTTCTACCAGGCCTTCTGCATTTCCTCTGTGCACTGCTTCAGGGTTAATGAACAGAACTGGTCTAAGCTCTCTCAAGTGTCCACTGCATGCTGCATGTGTGCACAGTCTCAGACTGAAATATGCTTATCACAACCTCAGATTAGGAGAACTGTTGACCCTCCCCACTGGCTCAACTCCACTGAGAGTATCACTTCTACCAACAATGTCCCTGGACGTGGGCATTGTACACCTCTCCACATTAAGTGAACCAGCCAACTATGGCATAGCCTGCCCAACATGGGCACTGACCGATCTGTGTGTGTGTGTGCTTCTGTGCAAATGTGTGCACATGTGTATGTGTACAGAAGTGGGGAAGAGTATGTGTGGCACATGAGCATGCCCAAGGCAAAACACCAGAGTCCCATTATTATTACTCAGAGTCCAATAGTTTACTCAAGTATAGGTGCCTTCTGGATGTTGGAGGCTTTGGTTAACTTCCAGGGGGCTTCAAAGGTTGTTTCTGTCAACTTGTAGTGCTTCATCGTTTATAGTTGTTTCTTAAGGGGTGGTTTTATAGATTCTTGCTAGGCCATAGCTAGAAATCTAGCCCAAATCCTGATATTTTAATGGCAGGACTTTATAAAAATGCTACACACATTAGGGGTTTGTAGCTTTTTTGCTTAGTAATTCAAAGGCTTACTATAAGAAAAACCATTTTAAACAACTCATTAATAATTTGACTCATTTGAAAAGACCCTGATGCTGGGAAAGATTGAAGGTGGGAGGAGAAGGGGACAACAGAGGATGAGATGGTTGGATGGCATCACCGACTCAATGGACATGGGTTTGGGTAAATTCCGGGAGTTGGTGATGGACAGGGAGGCCTGGCATGCTGCAGTCCATGGGGTCGCAAAGAGTCGGACACGACTGAGCAACTGAACTGACCTGAATAATTTTACATGGATTATACATGGATGTGATAACAGTTGGGTATACTGGGTTAAATAAAATATATTTTTAAAATTAATTTCACCTAGTTTTCCCTTTTTCAGCATGGCTCCCAGAATTTAAAACCTACACATGTATTCTGCATTATATTTCTATTAACCAGTGGGAGTCTAAATCTAACATCCAGTTTATAGAAAGTACTAGAGGCAGAGAAACCTATCACATAATGCAACAGGAATGTAAAGAGCAAAATCAAGAGAGTGAGAAATGATCAATTTTCCTCAACACATAAATTGTAAGGAAAAAATTAATAGTGGGAAGGGAAATACAGAAATTGAAAAATATTTAAGAGACAAAGCTATAAATTCTCATGTGTACATCTTATTTTGATTCTCATGAGAATAAAGAAATGAAACAAGCTATACATATATTTATGAAATAGTTCCAGAAATCTGAAAATGTACAGCATATCTGATGATATTAAAGATTTATTGTTTAATTGTCTATTTTTAAGGTAAAATATCTGCCTACAATGTGGGCGACCTGGGTTCGATTCTTGTGTCGGGAAGATCCTCTGGAGAAGAAATGGCAATCCACTCCTGTACTCTTGCCTGGAAAATCCCATGAATGGAGGAGTCCTGTAAGCTACAGTCCGTGGAGTCACAAGGAGTTGGACATGACTGAGCGACTTCACTTTACTTTTGTCTATTTTTAAGGTGCAATATGGTATAATTAGGTTAAGGACGAGTCTTCATATCTTATAGCCATCTGCTAAAGTTTTATGGATGAAATGATATCTTGGACTTACTTCAAAAAATCTAGTGAGGCAAGAGAGGCACGAGTCAGGTATAAATAAAGCAAGACTGTCCATGAGCTGAAAATTAATGAAGTTACCTGATGGCTAAATGCTGGGTTTAGTCAATCATGCTCTCTACTTACACATAAGTTTAAAATTTTAGATACTAAAAAGCTAAAATAGCTTCAGAGAATTTTTAATGCTTTGGGAAAACCCTAGAATATAATGCTACATGAAAACAATAAGATACAAAATGGAAATTAAATGTGAAAAATTATTTAAAAGAGCTTGATTACAGAGAACTTTCTATTAAATTTCTTATAATTAAGTTCTATTAATTTTTAACCAGAAAAGCAGTACCCCTCATACATAGAGGTTTGTTACCAATTTTTTTTTAATTAAAAACTGAAAGGAAATACATCAAAATACTAATGACAATTATCTCTGTATTGTATTGTGTGATTTTTATTTTCTTTCTATTTTCCCTGTTCTCTACATTGAGGATATATTACCTTTTCATCAGAATATTAGCAATGACAAGTTTTGTGTAGAAAACATGAAATATTTACTGTCCTTTCTGCTTTTCCAATCGATGTTCATATAAATGTATGGCTACTCAGCCATTCATTAGAAGGTATATATAAAGAGTATTTTGCAAAGTACTTTACACATTTTCAACTTTTAAATCTCACATACAGCATTACAATTTATACACTTACACCCGTCTGACATAGTCCATTGCAAGGATGTTATTACTCCCACTTTCACATGAGAAAACAGAGCCTCAAATATTTGCAAAACACAGCAAGGCAGTAGTAGCAAACTTTGGACGAGAACCCAGGTTTCATTATTCCTAGTCTGCTGCTCTTTTCACTGTAACATGTTACCTCCCATAAAGAGTATCAAACTCAGCATACTATTAATTTGGCAAATAACTACCTTAGGCCCAAATGAATTCAAGTTATTTACATCAATTAACTGCACTATCCATTTTCCTTAACTGCAACTCAGAGCCATGTGCAGGAAAGACGCTCTCAGATGAAATAACAGGAAGCAGTAGAATTCTGTGACATATGGCATGCTTGCCGATGAAATCAAAGGTATGTTTCATGCCAGTTTTTGGTCTGCAAAGTGTCTTTCATTTCACTAAGAGGTATACTCCATGCCAGGAAATACACAACCTCCTAGCCCATTCTTTTGAAAACTAAACCTGTGAGAGCATGGACTTGGCATGACTTGACGGAATACTGAATGCAATATGCTTGACCCATTTGTGGGTACAAATTATCCAGATTCTCCACTGTGGAGAAAGGCTCTAGGTTGTCATCTGGATTCGCCATCAGTTCAAGGAAAGTGGGGATATAACTGAGCCTAAGCTTTATCTCTGCCTAGAGAATGGGGATTTATCATTTCAGAAAATGAAAGTCATTTCCAGAAAAGAAAATAAGAATTTAAGCCAGGAAGCAACCAAGAATACTAAAAGCATAGGGCAAAAGTAGCTAAAGGCTCCTATGCAGAATAATATTTTTGCCCCTGGGGGTTGCAAAACCTCTAAATAGACCTTAGTTTGACACAAAGGATCTAATCATTGCAAGGGAGACTACTTCTCTAACAGGGAAGGAAGATCCTAGAGAGCAGGGCACTGTGGAATATCTGAAGAAGACATTTCTGTAGATTTTTAAGAATAAGAACATTTTACTTCATCAGCCACAAGAACCTTTGCTATCATTTTAATAGAAACTCTCAGGAAAAATAATTTCTGTTTAAGCGAAGTGGTAAAGGGGTTCATGGATGAGGCAGAGGACTTTTCCAGAAATATCACTATCACTTTGGATGACTTGGTTCCCTAACTGTATAGTCAATCATTTTTATTTGGTAAACCTTGTCTTAACGTGAGGATGCCACCTTGCTGGCAAGTTGTTTGGTATAGGGGAAGAAATGACGTATTCGGCAGTTCAGTGTGAGTACAGACGTTGGCTAAAGGGAGGAGGATGTATCCTCAATTACCTCTATTATAAAAGAATGAGAAGAAGTATATTGGAGAAAGTTCTTAAGTCAGACAGACCTGGGTTCTATTATCAGCTCTTCTATTCTCTTAACTTCATGTTTGCTCATCTATAAAATTAGAATAATAATATCTACCTTGAAATTTTGATGTGAGAATTAACAAAAATATATGCTGGATGTGTTTGGTAGCAAAAAAAATTTGAGAGTATGCACATCATCAAAGTATCAACAATGGATATATGATAGAATACTTATGTTGATTATTAGATGACAGCACTAAGGCAAGTTTTGACTATTTTCTTTCTATTGTCTTATTTTTTTCTTATAATGAACACATTCTAATAGTATAATGAGAAAAAGAATATCACATACAATTTTAAAATAATATATGTGACGTTCCTATTCTAGTGTGGGGAACACAGTAAAGATTCATCCCTTATTGGTGGCTGCCATCATCACTGTCATTAATATCATCATCATCTCACTCTTCCTAATACAGGTGTGAAAATGGAGGTCTAGAGAGATTTGGTAGCTTACTTAATTCCATGTATCTTAGAAGCAAGTAAAATGCCTAACATACTGCTTAAAATATACACATAATAGAAACACATCTCATTTCATGGATCATGAATAAGTAGATTTGGTTGAATAAGTCACCAACCTAAACGTAAGCAACACACAAGCCCTCACTCAATCAGACTGCTTAAAACGGAGCAAAATTCTGGCAGGGGGACAATGTATGCAAGAAGTTATATAAAGATTTTAGAGAGTCATAAAATCACATTAAGAAAAGGAAGGGATTTCCAATATTAAAAATTAAAGAATAGCAATGCTCTCCAATAATAATTTACCAGATTCTTACAGATTTCAATTGGTAAAGTTTCTCTCTCTTTCTCAGTCTTGTATAGTACGTGCACACCCCCTCCTACACTCACAGCCACATCCACAGTCCCTTCTTCTGGCTTCTTCAGAACTCCAGTGGCTTGTTGCTGCTCGTAGACTGAATAAAAGAGCCTACTACAGCACCTGTCCTGCATTCCTACTCTAAATACATCACTCTTTCCTCTCTTTCACCAAAGGTTACTTGTTCTGTCTGTATATGCCTTTCTGCCATCTTTCATCCCTTTTCCAGATGTTACCTGTCAACAACTTATTCAAAGTGATTAATGACTAATCAGACCTAAATGGCTTATCCCTACTAGAAGTTAGCTTTTCCAGAGGCCATTTCAAAATTCAGCATCTTTGACTAAAGGTACTAATTTCTAGTTTTGAAACTTAAGTCACATGGCAGACCATTAAAGAAGCTGTCCTGTGACTAGAGTGCTTTCCTTTGTGCCTCTAAAGGCAAAATATTCCAGCAACCACCAAATTTACAGGGCTGCCTTCTAGCCAGACATGATTCTTTAAGCCTTAGGGCAGAGACAGGACTGGCCTGAAACCTCACGGAATGTCTTCCATGGATAAATGAGGAGAATTGAGCTCATCTCTAGATAGAAACTAACAATGATAAAACTTTCCCTTCCACAGCCTCAGAGGGACTCAGTGTTATATCCTTGGTTGCTTGAACATATGAATTAACACAGCTGAATAAGATTAAGAATGTGGACCTTCCTACAGCTGGTAAAGAATCCGCCTGCAAGGCAGGAGACCACAGTTTGTTTCCTGAGTCAGGAAATTCCCCTGGAGAAGGGATAGACTACCCACTCCAATATTCTTGGGCTTCCCTGGTGGCTCAGTTGGTAAAGATGCCTGCAATGGAGGAGACCTGGGTTCGATCCTTGCGTTAGGAAGATCCCCTGAAGGAGGGCATGGCAACCCACTCCAGTATTCTTGCCTGGAGAATCCCCATGGACAGGGGAGCCTGGCGGGCTACAGTCCATGGGGTCGCAAAGAGTTGGACATGACTGAGCGACTAAGCACAGCACAGCACATAAATTGTAGTATTCATGTGCTTATATAAAATTCCTCTAACAGGATTCAGTGATACAAAGGTAGAGTTCTTTTCCCCCTCTGCCAAAGCTGTAAGAGTCCTGAAGAAGATACTGGCTTCGAGTTACTGAGAAGGGGTTTGTATTTCTACTATTTTTTTTTTTCACTGAGTCTCATTTGGTGTCTGTTTCAAATATTTAAGGCCCACACTAACTGACTCTGACCCTTTTGTCTTCAAGAAAGCATGTGAATTACAGTCAAAACTCTGTGTTCTGGCATTCTGTCAAGAAATCTCTATTGACTGAGGCTTCAGCCAGTACTATAATAGAGAATTCTAATGGTGACCCTGAAGAAGAGTCTCAACTGGAGGTAGGTACCTTCTGAGTATCCAAAGAAAGACAATACTTCGTGAAGTTCTACACTAAATATAGTTTACCGAATTCTCATTCCTTGGAAGTGGTACAAAGCATAATATTTCATTAAGCTGGGCATCTGGTTATGCAATCATACAGAATTTATAAAAACACCACTATCATCAAGGCACAGACCTCTTGTGCAGGTTCAGTGGCTCATTCGTGTCAGACTCTTTTGACCCCATGGACTGTTGCCCACCAGGCTTCTCCTGGCCATCGGATTTTCCAGGAGAAAACTGGTGTGGGTTTCCATTTTCTCCTCCAGGGGATCTTCCCAACCCAGGGATCGAACTTGAATCTTCGGCAGCTCCTGCACTGTCAGGCGGATACTTTACCACTGAGCCACCTGGGAAGCCCCTGAATCGCCCTCTAGGCCCACTATAACTTTCTTTGATGCGGTGTCACCTTACAGCATTTACTCATGAGCAACTGGGACTAACACGTGGGTGACATCCACTATACTTAGAGATAAGTAGTCATTTATATCTCTAAGGTATCTTGACATCAGAATACACATAGGTTGACAAATGTGGCATGAGCTGTAATCATTTACAAACTCCTTGTCACAAAAAATGAACTGGGTGTGGGTTATCTTTTGGCACTGCTGTCAGTGTTTCATATACTACATAGCCTGGACCTCCAACTGTGTTTAATTAAGAGAATATTATAAACACTAATTGGCTGCATTTAATTTTTAAAGCAATTTAAAGTTCACAGTTTAAGGGGAAAAAACCTAAAAACAATAGACATAGTCTTTGTGCAATGTAATTAATGTTTGGGAAGTAGTCACTGAAGCACAGTATAATGAGGTTGACAAGTCAGTAGCTCTCTATACAACACACCTCAAATATCATTTAAAAAGCATGGAAAATTAAATATGGCACATCAAATATACTGAGTTGCAGTGCCAGTGATGGGGGATATCTGGTAGTTAAAAGTTTGCAGTTTCTAACCAATATTCAGGATATAGATTAGAAAAGAATGCTGTATAAAACAGACACAGGGGGAAATATAAGGGGGGGTGGTCACATTATTTTGTTCAATAATAATAGTAATAGTAGTTCTATTCAAAAATCAGATAATCAGATATATATTAAAGAAGGATTTATTACATGTTTTATTTCTTATATTCCCTTTTCCTTGACCTAAGACCTTTCAATCAACGAAAATGAAATATTAAGGTGTACATTTGGGGGGGGGGAAGGCTAGCCCAATTATATCACATAACATACTTCTGAATTTTTTTAAACCTTTCTGAGTATGATGGTCAGGCTGACATTTCTTTTAATTAAGAAATGAAATGGAGTTGTCACTTTCATCTAATACTTAAACTTTATGCTGAGGAAGAATTTGAAAGCCTCATGGACTCTTTCAAGTGTAGAAGCTGCTGTCTTGGGTTTACTTGATCGTACACCACTCTCTTTTAGGCAATCTCTTATAAACACTTCTCTCTGAATACAAGATAATATAATACGCAACAATCTTAGAAGCACTTACAGCTTTGAATCCTTACAGAGAATATTTAAATGGCTTTTCCATGAAATAAGGGCCTTCCCAGTGAATATATCTCAGCTGTCTCACCAGCAGGCCTTAAGCTGCTATATGTCTTCTCACACTTCAGTAAGAAGTACACCTTGCCCTACGACATTCCTTCACCACATCCTTCACCCAGACCTAGGTTCCTTATAAGTCCATAATTTTAAAAGGCTTAAAATTTTCCTGTGTTTCTCTTACACTATACTTTACCTTTCGCTCTCAAGAATCTTTTTTAGTATGCCAAATTGAGATCCCATGATAATAATACTAACCATTATTTTAAACATGTAAGGAATTCCAATAAGAAGTTTATGATCACAGTCTCTGCAATTAGCCTAATTTAAAAAAGAATCAGATGGCTTTCCTATTAAACACTTGACTGAAATCTCACCCCTATGAACCTATGCTAATTAAAAAAAATATTAAGGAAAGTTATATATATGAAGATATTCATCTCAGCATTGTTTAGAGAACTGAAATATTTGGGGGAAAATCCAATGGGTCAAAGTAGGAAATAGCTATATTTTGGTATACCACTTGATTTGCTATAATGCCATCATTAATAGTGAAGATAAAGAAAACTATGCAGAGACTTAAAAACATGTATATGATACAATTTTAACTGAAGGAAAAAGAAATACATCCTATTGTTTATAACTAAGTCCAAACAAATCTGTGCATAAAAAGGACCAAATGGAAACACCTAAAAAGGACCAAATGAAAATGCATGAAAATGACAGCAGATAATCTTAACTGTAGCATACTGCCCACATGCTCTCCATTTTATATATATATATATATATATATATCTTTTTATCTTAAAAGATCACATAAGATTGTCTTCAAAGATATTTATGTGATTTCAGCTAAAGATTTCATGCTTCCTAACTACCTTTATGTTTCTCTCCCTAGAAATTTAGAAGACAACCTCTAGAACCGTAAACTCTGGCTGATTACTTCAAGCATTTACATTAACATGAGATTATTGGTTGTTCCTCAAACAATCTGAAAACTTACTGTCGCTTAAAGTTCAAAGTGGTAGCTATTTTTGGAGTCAGGTTTGATTGACTCAAGATAATGGATTGTTTCTTACTGATTAAAAATTCACTGAAAAACAGCAGTAGTTTATACAGGGGGAAAAAAAAAATTTTCCTGTCACAGATACAGAGAACAGTACGTGAACCAAGAACTCCCAGATATTCAAGCTGGATTTAGGAAAGGCAGAGAAACCAGAGATCAAATTGCCAACATCTATTGGATCACAGAAAATCCAAGAGCATTCCAGAAAGACAACTACTTCTGCTTCATTAACTACACTAAAGCCTTTGACTGCGTGGATCACAACAAACTGTGGAAAATTCTTTTGTTTTAATTACTTTATTTTAATTGGAGGAGAATTACTTTACAATATTGTGATGGTTTTTGCATACATTGACATGAGTCAGCCACGTGTGCACATGTCCCGCTATCCTGCAACCCCCTCCCTCCTCCCTCCCCGCCCCGCCCCATGCCTCTGGGTTGTCACAGAGCACCAGCTTTGAGTGCTCTGTTTCATGCATCGAACTTGCACTGGTCATCTATTTTACATATGGTAATATACATGTTTCAATGCTAGTCTCTGAAATGACCCCACCCTCGCCTTCTCCCACAGAGACCAAAGGTCTATTTTTACATCTGTGTCTCTTTTGCTGCCTTGCATATAAGATCTTTCTAAATTCAATATATATGCATTAACATACAGTATTGCTGTTTCTCTTTCTGACTTACTTCACACTGTATAATAGGCTCTAGTTTATTCTACCTCATTAGAACTGATTCATGTTCCTTTTTACAGCTGAGTAATACTCCATTATGTATATGTACCACCACTTCCTTATCCATTCATCTGCTGATGGACATCTGGGTTGCTTCCATGTCCTGGCTATTATAAACAGTGCTGCAATGAACACTGGGGTATACGTGTCTCTTTCCATTCTGGTTTCCTCGGTGTGTATGCCCAGCAGTGGGATTGCTGGGTCGGATGGCAGTTCTATTTCCAGTTTTTTAAGGAATATCTGCACTGTTCTCCATAGTGGCTGTACCAGTTTGCATTCCCACCAACAGTGTAAGAGGTTTCCCTTTTCTCCACACCCTCTCAAGCATTTATTGTTTGCAGACTTTTTGACGGTGGCCATTCTGAACTGTGTGAGATGACACTTCATTGCGGTTTTGATTTGCATTTCTCTAACTGCAGATGGTGACTTCAGCCAAGAAATTAAAAGACGCTTACTCCTTGGAAGAAAAGTTATGACAAACCTAGATAGCATATTGAAAAGCCGAGACATTACTTTGTCAACAAAGGTCCATCTAGTCAAGGCTATGGTTTTTCCTGTGGTCGTGTATGGATGTGAGAGTTGGACTGTGAAGAAAGCTGAGCGCTGAAGAATTGATGCTTTTGAACTGTGGTGTTGGAGAAGACTCTTGAGAGTCCCTTGGACTGCAAGGAGATCCAACCAGTCCATTCTGAAGGAGATCAGCCCTGGGATTTCTTTGGAAGGAATGATGCTAAAGCTGAAACTCCAGTACTTTGGCCACCTCATGCGAAGAGTTGACTCATTGGAAAAGACTTTGATGCTGGGAGGGATTGGGGGCAGGAGGAGAAGGGGACGACAGAGGATGAGATGGCTGGATGGCATCACTGACTAGATGGACATGAGTCTGAGTGAACTCCAGGAATTGGTGATGGACAGGAAGGCCTGGCGTGCTGCGATTCATGGAGTCGCAAAGAGTTGGACGCGACTGAACTGAACTGAACTGATCAACCTAAAAATTAATCATCTATGTATAAAAGCCGATTATGTGCATATATCTTGGCAAGGTAAAATGAGCAAACCTTTTAAAATCTGTGGTAATATACTTCTTATGACCTCTTTTTTAAAAAATATAATTTTTAAAGGTTACTCTTATGACCTCTTAAAGATATAATTGACCCAAAATGGAATACACCATGGTGAATTAATCTGAGGCTTCGTGGAGAACAGAAAGGTATACAGTGAGATATTTTTCTCCTCTTCTAAGATGTTCCACTACATGCTCTCCTTCCCAATACAAAAAGAAGAATTACATTCAATGTGGCACACTGTAGGCGCTGCAAACAAACATTTCATAGGAATACATTCTGGACAAATTCAACTTCAATTCAAATCCTAGTTAATTAATCTAATTTCACAGCACCATGCATCTTATTAGGCTTAGCCATTCATCTTTGCCCAAATGGGCTTGAGGTTTTGCTCTAGAGGATCCACAAATCTAATAATAATTTAAAACACAACAAAACAAAAACTAAGGAATGACAGCCAGGGATAATAACTCTTGGCTTTTAAAAATTACTCATCAAAGCTGGCACAACACATAGAGTAGGCAGCTATCTATATGGTGTCACTCTTGAGATATATGCATCACACCCTTCCTCCCCACCCCTACAACTGCAGCTTGGTTCTGGCTTTCTCACCCTCAAGTTTCATTCCTTTGCCTTAAGGGATTATCTCCAGAATTGCTCCATTAAAATGCAAATAAAGTATGTAGGAGGAGTGACACATTAACATACAGTAATTATCTCCTGCTATCATCCTATCAGGATTAATTTATCAGTTGTCCAGCAGAAATAAAAGGCCTGAGGGTATCTAACTTAAGAAAGACACATCTGAATGTGGGTGGAGCTACGGATGAGTCCAGGTGTAGAAACCTAGGTAGAGCACCATGGTGGGGAGGGGGGGGGCTGTTGAACAGCAAAAGAAGTGTTCATTTCCTCAACCAGTAATCTTCCATTGAGTGCCTATAACAGGACAGCCACCACATTAGTCACTGAGCCTAGGAACAATAATAAATTTATTTTTCACCTTCATCACAGGCATGGAGAAGAACTAGTGCCTGGAAAAACAGAGAATGTACCTCCCTCATAAAATTGAGGAAAGGACTGAATGTGATAATGCATGTTGAGGGCTTAATATAGTGCCTGGCATGATATAAGATATGCCAGCAAATTTGGAAAACTCAGCAGTGGTCACAGGACTGGAAAAAGTCAGTTTTTATTCCAATCCCAAAGAAAGGCAATGCCAGAGAATGTTCAAACTATCTTACAATTGTACTCATTTCACATGCTAGCAAGATTATACTCAAAATCCTTCAAGCTAGGGCTTCAGCAATATGTGAACAGAAAATGTCCAGATGTACAAGCTGGATTTACAAAAGGCAGAGGAACCAGAGATCAAATTGCTAACATCTATTGGATCATAGAAAAAGCAAGGGAATTCCAGAAAAACATCACTGACTATGCTAAAGCCTTTGTGTGGATCACAGCAAACTGTGGAAAATTCTTAAAGAGATGGGAATACCAGACCACCTTACCTGTCTTCTGAGAAACCTGTATGCAGGACAAGAAGCAACAGTTAGAACAGTACATGAACAACTGACTGGTTCAAAATTGGGAAAGGAGTACATACAGGCTTTATATTGTCATCCTGCATATTTAACTTATATGCAGAGTCAAAGTGTGAAAGTGTTAGTTGCTCAGTTGTATCCGACTCTTTTTGACCCCATGGTCTGTCCATGGAATTCTCCAGGCAAAAATACTGGAATGGGTTGCCATTCCCTTTTCCAGGGTATCTTCCCGACCCAGGGATTGAACCTGTATCTGCTGCATTGCAGGCAGTTTCTTTACCATCTGAGCTACCCGGGAAGCCCTATATGCAGAGTACATCCTGTGAAATGCTGGGCTGGATAACTCCCAAGCTGGAATCTAGATTGCTGGGAGAAATATCAACAACCTCAGATATAAAGACGATACCACTCTAATGGCAGAAAGTGAAGAGAAACTAAAGAGCCTCTTGATGGGCGTGAAAGAGGAGAGTGAAAAATGTGGCTTAAAACGCAACATTCAAAAAACTGTTTACCTATGCTTCTGACATATCTGCTATAGAGTGGAGGTTCCCATGACCTACTTCTTAGACTTCAGAGGGCAGCTGCAAGTCCAGGTTGTTACCTGTACCTGTGACCAACTGGCTATAAATCAAAGGATCCTAAGACTCCCTCCTTGGGTTCACTTCATCTGCTAGAGTGGCTTACAGAACTCTGAGAAACATTTTACTTAGTGATTACTGATTTATTATAAAAGGATATAACTCAGAAGCAACTAGATGGGAGAGATGCACAGGACAAAGTAGGGGGAAAGTGCAGAGCTTCCATGCCCTCTCCTAGTTCCTCCACATGTTCACCAACCTGGTAGCTCTCTGAACCCCATGCTTTTGGCTTTCAATGGAAGTTTTATTATATAGGCATGATGCATGATTAATTAAATCTTTGGCCTTTGGTGACTGAACTCAATCTCTAGCCCCTTTTCCCAACCCTAGAAGTCAGGGGAGTGGACTGAAGTTACAACCCTGTAGTCACAGGATTGGTTTTCCTGGCAACCAGTCTCCATATTTAAGTGAGGTCCAAAAGTCACCTCATAAACATAACAAGAGACACCTTTATTGCTCTCATCATAGCTTAGGAAATGCCAAGGATTTTAGTAGCTCTGTGCTACTAAATGTGGATGAAGACTAAATATCTATTTCTTACTATAAATTACAACATCACAATTATCTATTATCATTGAGTGGCAGTTAATTAAGAATTTCTGGAAGTGAAAGGAAATGTTGAAATAGGTCCAAAGCATGTAAAATCATATCAAGAAGGGATTTCATGAAAGAGATAGGTTATTTAAGATATCCTCATAAAACTAATGAGTTATTATATATTGAACATATCCTATGTGTCAAGCATTATGGTCTGCAGCTTTTATTCATTACTCATTTAAGTCTCACAATCCCTCTACAAGAAAGACACTATTATTCCCATTTTATACACAAGGAAATTGAGGTTTACAGAAGGTGAAATAACTTGCTCACAGTCACACCATAAGTGGAAGAACCATGATATAAATATCAGTATAGGGAACAGTATGAGTTAATGCAGTGTGGTGGAAATATGCTGATGCTTTTCACAGAATGCTGAGGAGGTCCGTTTGTCAAGTAGAGGGACAGTATAGGACAGCATGGAGTGATAAGGCTAGGAAGGGACATGAACTATGTATGATTGGCAGTTTTGTTGTTGTGCGGAAGAGTGAACATAAATTGATAGACTTGCCCTATTGGGAAGAAGGGTACGAGAGGGGAGGTGGGAGAGAGGTAAAAATGGATTTCATCCCTACTTAAGAATTTACAGGACTAGCCCTGTACAAAGGGATACTTGCTGCCACTTCTGTGTCTTCCCTGAAATATCTGGAATATTTCCCCCTCAAGGCAACCATTCAGCAACCATCTCTATTTCTTTCCAAAGGACTGTTCAGTGCAGGAATTTTAGGCCAATCATAGTGAGAAAGGGATACAGCTGGGGGACAGCACAGCTCACCACAGGGAAGGCTGGTACACTTAAGGCTGGTCCTGCTCTCTTCTGGTGGATTCATATTTATTTGTGAGAGTGTAAGTGGTGTGTGTGTGTTTGTGGTAGAGAGAAAGAGCATTCAAATTCATGTAGCAAAGCTGTTCTAATGACTGTTTCTATCATTTTTAGTCAAATGATGGAAAAAGGGAAATTTGTACCTCTTATTATCCTGCCCCAACAACGATAAGATACTTGACTCCATGTCCTTTTATGAGCAGCCAGTGTCACTAGGACCCCACATTTGTGTCCAATGCTCCTCCTTCCATCCCTGAATCTGGGATCAATTAGACAAGTGGAATCATTTTTAAAAGCCCTAAGTGACTCAAGTGTCTGGCATCAAATCAGCTTTGGTGCTGGACTTGCTCTAACTCTGTAAACTTAATATTCCACTATGGCTCCTTTACAATTAAGCCCCATCCATGTTCCTAGCTCTAGAGCCAAGTCTTTGACTTCCCTCCTTATACTCCCTAGTCTACACTTCCCTGTGCATGGATAGTATCTTCACTCTAGTACTTTTGGGGAAATGGGAACCTGTTGCTGAATCTCAGGCCCCATCATCTCACGGTACAGCTAAACCTAACATTTAGTGACTAACAGCATACCTAGATATCCATCACTGACATTCTTTGCTACATATTAAACTTGCTTATTAAGATTTTTGTTTACTGCTCAGTTTCCCTGAGGACCATTCCCTACATGTCTAGACTTTTCTTCTGTTTATTCCCCACAGTCAAGACTTTCCTGGGTTTTGTAATGCTCTACTTTCTCTCTTTTGTCTGGCCTCTTTAGTTTGCCCACATGCTGGTCATGTTCCACTCATCATAGGGTTGGGGTGAGTGGCTTTGATTCAGTGCTAGAGGAAAATGTTTGCTGAGAACTGGGGTAAACTAAGATCTGACAAACTCCTTTCTTCCCCAGCTCCAACCATCTCAGTCTATAGTGTTCAATTAATATTAAATAACAGTAATATAGCATGAAGTAAAAGTATCTCATTCAATAAATCATGGAAATATCAACCTACCTGTCTCAAATTGAAAGAATTTTATGAAAAATATTTTTGCTTTTAGGTTTTGCTTTCTCGCATTCATTCATGATAAGTCATAAAGAATGGAAATTAACTAGCATTTCATAAGGATGAAAATGGGTATGATTCGATTAAAATTTTTACTTTTCCCTGATATACTCAATTATTCACCCAATTGCCATAGTTCATATACTCAAAAGCCTCATTTTGCACATCTATTACAGAAGTCATGTTCAAACATGGATAACCCTTGATCATCCCTGTTAATAGTGAGGAGCAGAAAAACATTTCATCAACAATAGCACATTATTCAAAATCTAAATCTACTGAATTTGGGGAGTACATTATACAATGCTTCTACTCCACTCCCACAAAACATTTATTGAGCAGTGGCTATAGACAAAATATATACCAGTTAAGGATGTGAGGAAGCTATTTCAGAAACATTTGAGTGTCAAGTATAAAGTCAAATGAGAAGTAAATACAGACAATTCGGGACTTCTCTGGTAGTCCAGTGGTTAGGACTCCACACTCCCAATGGAGGGGGCCTGGGGTTGGATCCCTGATCAGGGAACTAGATCCTGCATGCCTCAACTAAGACCCAGTGCAGCCAAAAAGAAAAAAATACAGATAGTTCATAAAGTTAAGAATAATAATTTTTCCACAAAAAGTAAATAAAATTAACATGTCCAAAACATTAAGTTGAAAAATCAGATTACAATCGAATATTCTTCATATAGTTTTATTTCCCCAAATGGGCATGTATACACATATCATTTTAGTAGCTAGACTGTCCCACTAGTCTGAGGCTACAAAACAGAAGCAGTGGCAACATCCATGACTGGAACAGGAAGTCACATCTGCAAAAACAGTAACTTCTATCCAGAAAGTAAATGCCTAGTACAGCCCTCATTTCACAATGATAGTTCTGATTTGCTTTGATTATACATTGTTGGGTAATCCATACCTTCCTGATCATCACCCCTTAAGTTGGCAGCAGAGTCTGTTATATTCATAATTCATATAGCTATGTCTATTCATGTCTACTGCATCAATTAATTTTACTGATTTGACTCATTAACTGAATACATAATTGGTTCTTCATTGAATTGACTGATTAGTTTCTGCAATTGGTCAAGTCAGTTGGTAGGTTCATGTTGACATGGTCTAAGGACGATTTATCTGATAACTGAAGTACAATGCTTTAATCCAACTACAACAGCTAAGTGGAGTAGTTGCAACAAGAGGCGGCATGTTTCACAAAGCCAAAAAAACACTGTCCAAGACTTTATAGAAAAAAACTTGCCAACCTCTGCTCTAGAGGAGACCAAGACCTCAATGAACCACCACCCCTATTTTATAGATTAGGGAACTGAGGTCCAAACAGGTTAAATGACTTAAATTCAATATATTTGACTTAAAAATGCATAGTCTTTGTCACCCTCCTGGCACCCTACCCAAATAATCACAATTCCTCTAGTGTTCTTCATGTCAAGGAATGACATACCATCTACCTAGTTAGATAAGCCTGAAATTCACAAGTCATCTGACATACCCCTCTATATCATCCCTAGATCCAGTCTACTGCTGCTGCTGCTAAGTCAGTTTAGTCGTGTCCGACTCTGTGTGACCCAAGAGACGGCAGCCCACCAGGCTCCCCCATCCCTGGGATTCTCCAGGCAAGAACACTGGAGTGGGCTGCCATTTCCTTCTCCAATGCATGAAAGTGAAAAGTGAAAGTGAAGTCGCTCAGTCGTGTCTGACTCTTAGCGACCCCATGGACTGCAGCCTACCAGGCTCCCCCACCCATGGGATTTTCCAGGCAAGAGTACTGGAGTGGGGTGCCATTGCCTCCTCCAAGATCCAGTCTAAGCACTTCTAATTCGCTGTTCTCCCTATTGAGTCTTTCCACCTCTCTCCACTGCCACCATCCTACTGCAACCTGCCACATCACTCCGCTGTACCACTGCGAACAGTCTCCTAGGCGGTTTCCCTGCTTCTCCTCTGGTCCTGCTCTGATTTGCTCTTCATGCTGTAGTCTGAGTGATGTGTTCACACTGCAAATCTGATCACAACTTACCTTTGCCAAAAACTCTTCTAAGGTATCTTAGGATGAACAATAGTCTTTAATATGACCCAAACAGCCTTATACGATCTAGCCTCTGCAGATCTCTGCAGTCTCATCTTGTCCCACCTTCATTCTCACTCCCTCTGCTCTAATCATTCTAATTGTTTCAGTCCCTTAAACTTGCCAAGCTCCTTCATACCACCAGGCCTTTGCACATGCTTTTCCTATATCTGGCTTGATCTTCCCTCTCCCCCTTTGCCTAATTTGTATCTTCAGGCATTAGTCATCACTTCTTCGGGAAAGCCTATTCTGACTTTCCTGACTTGTTTAAATTCCCTTGTTATATGCTCCTATTTAGCACTGTCTTTCCTTTCATGTACTTATCATGGGCACAGTATTATAGTATAGATGTGTGATTATTTTAAGAATGTCTGTCTTCACCACTGGCCTGTAAGTTCCATCAGGTCAGGGGTCCTGTCTATTTTATTTTACTGTAGCCCCAATACCCAGCCCAATGCCTGCCCTTAGCTCATATGTACCTGTGCATGCTAACTCACTTCAGTCATGTCTGACTCTTTGTGACCTTATGGACTGTAGCTAGCCAGGCTCCTCTGTCCATGGAGTGGGTTGCCATGCCCTCCTCCAGGAGATCTTCCGGACCCAGGGATTGAACCTACATCTCTTATGTCTCCTGCATTGGCAGGCTGGTTCTTTACTGCAAGTGCCACCTGGGAAGCCCACCTTAACTCAATAAATACTAATTTAATAAATTAATGCATGAATTTCCAGAAGTTCACAAAGTTAGCACCCAAGTTTCCTGAGTCCTAGTTCAGAACTCTTCATGGCACAATGTTGCTTCTACTTAGGCCAACAACACAGGATTGGAGCATTTTCCTATTTCTTGGCTTCAAATTAACCCTTTAACTTCTGCCAACTGGTACATATAAGTATGACATCTTTCACCACGGGGAGTATATGAATGCATCAGCAACTCGGTGTCATTAGTAGAAAAATGAATCACACGCTTTAAAGAATGTCAGTACAATACTGGTATAATTAAAATGGATAACCAACAAGGACCTAGTGTATAGAACAGGGAACTCTGCTCAATGTTCTGTGGCAGCCTGGATGGGAGGGGAGTTTGGGGGAGAATGGATACATGTATATGTGTGGCTGAGTTCCTTCACTGTCCACCTGAAACTATCAGAGCATTGTTAATTGGCTATACCACAACACAAAATAAAAAAATTTAACGTTTGGGAAAAAAAAGAATGTGAGTACAAAGTATTTTTATTACCTTTAAAGTAGTATGTATATATGTGAATTTTAAAGGTAAGTATTTGAGCATTAACCATAAAAGGAATGAAGGCAGTACTAGTACAAGCATATTTAAGTTCCTTTTCAAAGTTTTTTCCTCAATGCTTTTAGATTTCTGACCTGGGTTTCTGAATTTGTCTCTAAAATGCCTAGTGTTTTTATAGAAACATCACAAACAACCTTTCACAGACTAAGTCATTATTTATTTGGAAGGAAAAAATAAAACAGAACACCGTTCTTCCTTAAAAGAATATAAGCGGAAATGCGAACATTTTTAGACATTTAAAGTTCAGTTACATAATAAAGAAAATTTATGAAATGCTTTTCTGGAAAAACTACTTACAGAAGGTTTTTATTTTAAACTAATAGGTAGACTTTTAAGAGTGAAATCTGAGAATTGTGCATATTCTTTAGAAAATCCAAGTTATAATCCTGAAGTACTATAATCATCTAATAGATGCCTGATCTTTCAAATTCCTTAATCCTTCTCCATATTAACTTTTTGACCTAGCTTTTTGCAAACACTCAAGTTCCTGAAAATATTTTAGTGACACAAAAACCTAATTTTTTCAAGCTGCTCTATGTTAGCAACTATCTTACATATGTAGTTTAGTTCTGAGTAATCCATACAAAAACATGTCTAATACAGCACTCCTAAAAATAGATATTCCAGTCGAAAGCCCAATTTTATTTTCTGAATTTCAGGATTAGAAACCTAACAGCTGCTTCCCAACAGATTCCATGTTAAATCAGGAGGGGATTTACTGATTCCATTACAATTAAAAGGCAAATAACCTAATAACCAAAAACAAACAAACAAACAAAAACACCACCACCACCATAAGAAACAACCACTTTTATCTTTCCAGAATAACATTGCATTTTCAAATGAAATTCAATACCATATTTCATTCATCATGAAATTCTCACCTTCTCAAAATCCTCCTTATGGCAGGCAATATCTACTCATCAAATGACAATTTCAAAGGTACAGCAGGCCAATCAACTACTTGATCATAGGTCAGTAAATGTTGTTTATAAGCTTATCACTGTGCCGGGTACTCTGGAGGATTTATAAGTGAATAAGATGTGGTTCTTGACATCTTAGCCATTATAATTTTATTGAAAAGATCTACCTTTGTAAAACATTTATCATCTAGCCACCAGCATTTAGCACCTAGACCCAAAGAAGTTAAAGAAAAGAGAGAAAGCATAGTGGAGACTATACTACAAGGAAAACTTTGAAGAAAAGGTGGGATTTCACTTTAGAGTCTACACTTTAAAAGACAGAAGTATGAAGACAACAGTAAAGGAGAAGGAAAGAGGAACATACTTGGTTTATTAAGCAACTATCTTGTGCAGGGAACATGCATGGGAATTTATGAAAGGAGAAGGCAAATTGGGATCAGATTTTGGAAGGCCTCAAATGCTAGTAGATTAAGGAGTTTGAATTTGAGCCAATAGCAATTACAACTTTATTCCAAAACCTCTCCAAAACACAGCTTTAGCTGAGAGTACCATTTGTCTATGGCCCTGAGATACAGTTAATTCCAACTCTTCAAGGTGAATGTGCTAAATAATAGTACAGAATATGGTAAGTATAATTAATTAAAGGGAGGAAGCTTTTTAATTTTATATTGGGGCAACTGGATGCTCAACTACAGAAATGAAATCCAAATGGCAGCAAATAAATTGGATCACAGGAGAGTCCAGACCAGTTTAAATATGGGTCTTCTTAAATCTCACTTTAAAACCAAATGTCAAGTATCAACAAACACAGATGTACATAGTGATTTGGCTGTTTCATTACTTTGTGTAATGAGAAATCTCAAAACAGAACATTATTCTGCATAGACAAAAGGTCTGAGTTTAACGTGTTTTAACCTTACTGGTGTGCTCTCGTCAGGAATGCTTCCATTAATTTGGGTCAGGTGAATGATAAGAACTTTGACAATGTGCTCTGTCAAATGTCAGAGTCTCAAATTTCCTGGTACATGTAGTAACAGGTGTGAGGCAGTGGTTCTGGATACCACAAGAAGATACAGAGGAGACCTGAACACAAATTGGGCTGTAATTTTCTACGTTAGATCTGATTGCTCCCTTATCCCATTTTCAACATGGCTAGTATGGTTGCTCAAGTAGAACGACCTCTGACCATTTATTCAACCACCCTGGAAAGCCTCCATCTCCTAAACCACTCTGTTTTCATCTATATATAATACAAGGTCAAGGCAGTGATCCCTGACTTGTTTATTAACAGCATCAGTTGTCCATGTTCATTTTACAAGGGATGAGTTTTTCAATTGCTTCACCTGTAATTCTATATTATGGCCAATCACCATGTGACTTCAAATTGGAGAGTTTCATTTCAGCAAAAAAAAAATTTTCGTTTCCCACAAGTGCTTTTCTGGTTGCTGCCAGTTCTTCAATGTAGCTCATTATGGTTTATTGTTATTTATTAATGTAATTTACATGATGGTAGATACCATAAAGATATACAGTCTCTGACTTCAATGAGCGTAACAGGACATAAGCATTGAAACTGGCATCAAGGCGTTTGAAGCTGGAACAGAATTAAATAAGCTACTGAAAGCTACTGAGAGGTTTCAAGAGAAAGCTTAGAAACAAATAGAGATGATTTTAGCAGAAATGTTGAGCATGGTCCACTTAACGTAAGGTGACTGGGATCCAAAATATGAAATGTGACCACAGGATTTGAGAAAAGAGGGTAGCCATGAACAAGGATTTATAAAGAACCAGTATTGATAATAACAAGAGCCACTAATATTTATTGAATATTTGCTGCATGGCAGGTTCGATATATAACTGCTTTCTATGTATTCTCATTTAGTATTCATAGCAACCTATAAGACAGACCTTATTATAACCATTTGACTTATAGGAAAAGGGAGGCATAGAGAACTCAAGTAAGTTTCCTGAGGTTAAATGTTGGGTTGAGTCATGAGGTTACATTCTGGTTGAGGCAATAAGATATACAATTTGGATATACAATTTCACACATGCCTTCTGGCACCAGCAACCATGGATTATTTTTAACCACAGTAGAAGTTACACAAACGAATGAGGACTGTCTTGTTCAATCTCAGGGAGCTATACATGTATTACACTACTGCAAACATTTCCAAAACTCTTTTTAGTGACTGTGTTCAAACCTGAAACATCCTATTCACTAGTGGAGACCTTCTATCCTTGGGGTGAAGTTTAAATATTGTAAACATCTAAAAAAATAAGTTGGAACAAAGTCAGTCAAGTGAAGTATGCTTTCAAGCTACATAATTTCATTTAGGATCAAGAACATAATGTGACATAAAGAAATGAGATGGAATTTTTCTCTGAAAGTATTCCCCCCAAATTCTGGAGCAGTGGCAGCACCTCTAAAATCAGCAATAACTTCCTAGAAGAAAACCTATCTCTATAAATGCGGGTTCTAGTATGTGCATTCATATTAAATTGCTAATATTTATATTAAAATTAAAAGGTTATACACTTTACATCACATGTTTTATGAAAGACCATTGCTGCTGCTAAGTTGCTTCAGTCATGTCCAACTCTGTGTGACCCCATAGATGGCAGCCCACCAGGCTCCTCCGTCCCTGGGATTTTCTCCAGGCAAGAACACTGGAGTGGGTTGCCATTGCCTTCTCCAATGCATGAAAGTGAAAAGTGAAAATGAAGTCGCTCAGTCATGTCCGACTCATAGCAACCCCATGAACTTCAGCCTACCAGACTCCTCCATCCATGGGATTTTCCAGGCAAGAATACAGGAGTGGGTTGCCATTGCCTTCTCTGATGAAAGACCATTAGAGAAGAATAATTCCTACATATGAGCTATACAAGCACAGATACATTATAAACACTATGTGAATTCAAATGATGTAGAGATCATCATGGACTAGATAGTTGACAAGGGCTTTATGGAAGGATGACCTGGGCTTAAAGAATGAGTAAAATTTGACTAAGCAAGAGAAAAGATCTTCCATGTAGGGTAGAGGAATCTGATTTAATAAATTAATACAAGTGGACTTGAAAAAGATTCTAATCCATGAAACAGAAGCCCTCCTGAAACTCATTTTTAAATCAAACATCAACAAAAGCAGATGTTAATATTAGAGAAGAGTGAGAGACAGACATAGACAGTATGGTAGAGGCAGATCAGAGCGGGAGGAGGACTGCTGAATGAATGCTTGCTGGGGAGTTGCAGCATGATCTAAAGTTAGCCTATTATCCCTCCACCTGTGATTTTGTAAGTCTCAAGGATCTGTCAAGGCCCACTAATAAATGTCTTGCTCTACAAAGGCAATTTAAGAAAAAAAAGAAAGAAAAGTAACATGGATTCTTCAAATTCTTTCTCCTTCGAGTAAAGGCCCTCCCACTGACCTTGCTTTAAAGACAGGGTGAGCTGGCAAGATCGAAAAGGGGCCATCAGCACCTCCTAGATAAGCTTTTAGAAATGCCTTATTGGCTTTCAAAAGGATGAATGAGTTTTCAGGTAGAATTCAGTAAATGCAGAGAATTCTTTTTACCAAGGATGAGTTTGCTGGTTATTGGATAATTATTTTCTATATAAAACACAGCCCTAAAAAAACCTTGCTATTTCCTTAATTAAAGTAAATACTTGGTTTATACTGGTCTACAGCAAATCTTTAAAATGCAAGATAATAATGAATCCCACTTTGCAGTGTGTTGTAAATCATATTAGTAACTTCTGGTGCTCTCCAGGTTTAGTAGGTGATAGTTTATTATTCATGTTCAGCATAAACTAAGTCATTAAAATTACAAATTTACAAGTAAGCTACAAAATTATGCTTATCTTCAAGATGATGGTTTTTAATAATTGAAAATTCTGTCTGACCTACAGCAAGGGAAACGTTGAAACTTGAAAGTTCATCTGAAATTCATGGTTGAGAATAACAGAAGTCTTTGAACACTGGGGCCATCTTTTTATTTATGTCAGAATAGAAAAATATACAATAAATAAATAAAGAAAATTACATTGTTTTGTGGAATTTATAGTTCCAGAATTCCTTTAAAACCATCATACTTTCAAAATACACGTTACAAATATGAGAGGAGCCACATTAATGTACATCAAGTTCAAGAGTCTGGTATTGTTAGGGGAAGCAATACTGATTGAAACCGCCCACCCTGGCCAGGCACCATAGTGACCATTTGCATGAGTTGTTTTATGACAGGAGATCCTGATAAGGAATACGAACTAATAAGTCACCACCAACCAAAAGAGTTCTGGAAAGGTCGAAAGGAGACATTGGGTGTCCATCCACTTCCCAGAATCCCTCTTGCTAACATCCACCTTGGCTGAGCTATGCGTGTGCCACTAGGAAAGACTCTGAATTAGAATGATCGGCCAAAGACCACCTGGAAACTAATCCCATCACCATAAAACCCGAGACTGGGAGCCACAGGGCAGAGCAGTTCTCCTGGGTTCCCTTACCCTACTGCTCTCCACCCAGGTGCCCAATAAAATCTCTTGCTTTGTCAGCACATGTGTCTCCTCGGACAATTCATTTCTGAGTGTTAGACAAGAGCCCAGTTTCAGGCCCTGGAAGGGGTCCCCTTTCCTGCAACAGTATGAACAGAAGATATTTGCCTTAATATCAAAATAGTAAGTCTTCTTTATTTATTTTGCAACAAATGATAAACGGTATGGAAAATTCTAATACCTGTTTAAGTCTGCTTTTTCAAATAAAATTAGAAATGACCTGTACATGTGGTATTTGTTGCAGCCACATGGTTTCTTGCTGGCCAGCAAGCCCAACCACCCGAGAAATATATTCTGAAATAAAGCCTTTCCCAAACTCACCTTGAGCTGCCAACTCTATGAGTTTTTTGAGACTTTCTAGGTTTTTAGACTTTCAAAGGCTTCTAATCACAATCAGAGACTGACTCCACTAGAGTTCAATTTACTGTAGTTGGAATGAGCTTGCTTTTTTTCCCCCACCCGTTTCAATTCAAATTAGTGCCTTGATTAAATTCCAGATTGGACTTTTTTATAAGCCTGCCAAAGGCTTGCCCACTGTTCTAAGAGTGTATTCCAGTCATCCAGTACTTACATGTGTGACCTTGTTTTTATTTTTGTCTAATTTCAATTCTTTTCTAAGTCTGCTGTATATCTGAAAGTGTCCTTGTATATATAAATTTATGAGATGAAGAAGGGAGCTAAGCATCAGAAACAGTGAATAATGTGGATTAACTAAAACACGCCTCCAGCCTCCCTTGCAAGGTAATAGGAAGCAAGGCACACCATAGTTAGGTACCTTTTATCATCTCCTCTGGTCCCATAATATCCTTTCCATATGAGACAGGACACAGTTGGCTAACTGTGTAAGGTGAGATTTACTGGCAGAAATGATGTCTTAGAACTATTTTCTAGATCTCAGTTTCCTTGTCTGTAAAATTAGGTAGTTGGGACCAAATGATGTCCAAATTCTTGCCCCTGCTTTAACTATCTATGATTCAACCCACTTTAAATCTGCTCTATTATTTGATTTAATCATCTACACACATGTAGAAAATTATCAACAAACATGATAGGCACTGCACAGACAAAGAGATATATGATTCCAAAGGTGGCTAGACACCTAGTTAGAAAAATAAGATATGTCCATACACGGATACAAAACAATGCAGGGTAGGAAAAGGCTATGTACCAAAACAAGAGGCATGGAAGCATAGAGTGGAATCCTTTAACTCCACTCCCATCAGTCCACACTGGACTAAGAAGTAAGCAAACAAACTTTCATTGTGTTTAAACCACTGGGATCTGAGGGTGGTTTGTCACAGCAGTGAGTATTAGTTACCCTAACTTCATATATACTTCTACATATACCTTTATCTCTACCTCTATTTGTCCAAAGAGATTAAATACACACACAACACAATTCAAGTCAAAACCTGAGGTTCTACAGCTTCCCTGTTGGCTCAGACAGTCGACAAAAATTGTATACTATTTAAGGTATACACTTTGTACACCTTAAATAGTATACAATTTGTCTGTCAATTATATTTCAATAGAGCTAGAAAAAATAGCCTCAACACTTATTGCTGTACATTTGACTCACCAAAGTAAGCCCTTTCCAAGTGGGTTTCAGTTAAAATGTTTCATTTAAATCAAGTAAAAGAAGAAAATGAACCATATTCGTAAGACTTGCTTTTTCCTTTTTCCCTCTTTACTAGACTCTGTTATAGCAACTGCCTGAGAAATCCCAGAAAATGGATCCTTCCTTTAAAAATCCAAGTGATTCTACTAATTAATGGGTTTCTACAATTCACCTCTTCAAAAAATGACTTAACTCGACTGTCCCAAGAGGCTTTTTAAATGGGACTGGGACTCTTTCACAGTCCTAATTGCTCTAGAATGAATAAATTAAAAGTAGGCAGGAAAGGAAACACTGTAAATGATAAAACCTATTGCAATACTGATTCAATATACAAAGTGAGAACGTGCCCCTGATTTGCCAACAAGACAGCACCAGTAAATCTATAACACAGTTGTCATGATTGGAAATGGCCATGGTCTCTATGAAGCCAGAAGCTTCTACCATTTTTGAATGGGGTAACAGAAAGAGGGAGAAGTTTTGAGGAAATTACCTGTGATGCTATGTCTCATCCTGTGTTTCCATGAACATTTGGGAAGATCTTCTGCCAAGTGTTAGCATAAAAAGTGAAATACGAGCAACAAAACGGCCTTCCTCATTAAGAAATGTTAAGAACAGAGGGTTATATTGCTTTGCATTTAGAATGCATCTATAATGCCAAGTATGCAATTAGAGAAAAGTTCCCAAATTTCCATTTCCTCATCAATTCCCCCCGTATGGGAATATTAATAATTCGCCACTAATTCAAACAGTGGATTGTAGAGATTTGTGAATTCCTCTGTAGCTTGATTTAGAATTTTATTTTCAAGTTATAAGATATTAGACACCTCTACCATAAAGCCTTAAGGGAGAGAGTTTGGGCTGCTTTATAAGTTTTGGAAGACTCAGCCTGATGACTACGGGTTTCTTTTGCTTTTTACCAGAACTAAGAAGGATGTTTTTACTTCAGCAGACAGTTCTGGTTAAATAGTAACTGAACCCAAATCTGTGATCCAGTAATTTCAGTGCTTTTATATATGCTGCAGGCATGGAGATGAGATGTTAGCCACCATCCATAGATAAGCAGACCCTGCTAGAGAATATCCTTGTCACAAAAACCAAGATAATAAGCTGTTCACAGCAATTCAGAACATGTGTCTAAAAATACATGCACAATGAAAGGTTCTTACTGCATGGCGGAAGTCTGCCTTGTGTGGATGGGACCACTGTGGCATGCAGCAAGGCTCTCAGGTCATTAAGAGAGCAGACACTTTCGCAGCTCCTACCCTAGTCTACTCAACCTGTGTAAACAATGCTCCAAAGGTGGAGAAGCAGCAATCATCTAGGGGACCTGTAACGACACAGATTTCTAGACTCTGCCCCCAGAGTTCCTAATTCAGTGAGTATGGGGTAGGATCTGTGGATTTGCATTTCAAGCAAGTTCCGGGGTGATGCCAATGCTGCTGGTTCAAGGAACATGCTTTGAGAATTACTGTGCTAGAGCATAGTCATAATAAGCCTGAGGTTTTAAGTTGAAATCTCATTTCAATCAGTTGGTTTTACACAGAGAAAAATTCTGATGTGATCACCCTAACTAGATATGACAGTTCAACATATGTCTGCTCTAGGTTACAGGGAAGACAAGATGGCAAAATAGGCACACTTCTTTGTAATCTTATGCCCTGTTCTGTACAATCATGCAAACATGTCTGAATTGTGACTGCAGCTTTACATACGAAAAGTATACCCTTTTTAATTTTTAAAACTTTTAATTCTGAAAATTTTCAAACTTACATTAAAATAGGATAGTATAATAGACACCCACATACCTGTTACCTAGGTTGAATATTTACTAAATTTGCTTTATTTTTCTTTTTGCTGGAGTATTTAAAATGATATCTCTTCCCTAAATATTTCTGTATATAAAAATAATGTAACATTTTATACTATACTTTTACTTTCAAAATGTTTACATTTCTACTATTTTTTCCAACATCCAGGGCAAGAGATCTTATATTTTTTGGTCTGAAGTAGACAAAAAAGAGACAAAAAACAAAGAAATTTAAGAAATATTTAAAAGACTGATCCAGGGCAAGTTTGTAACTGAACAGAAATGATGGATCCCTTTTTTGTGTGAGACATTGGGCTAGGCACTAGGATAGTAATGGCAACTTGCCTTCCTCTTAGCTCTATGCCTTTTCCAGGAAACTAAGCTGCTGGTCAAGATTCATTCCAAAAGAATACTGAAAGGAATTAGACTGGGTCAGCATTGGCACCCCACTCCAAAACTGTTGCCTGGAAAATCCCACGGATGGAGGAGCCTGGAAGGCTGCAGTCCATGGGGTCGCTGAGGGTCGGACACGACTGAGCAACTGAGCGACTTCACTTTCACTTTTCACTTTTCACTTTCATGCATTGGAGAAGGCAATGGCAACCCACTCCAGTGTTCTTGCCTGGAGAATCCCAGGGACGGGGGAGCCTGGTGCGCTGCCGTCTATGGGGTCGCACAGAGTCGGACACGACTGAAGCGACTTAGCAGCAGCAGCAGTATTAGCCAAAGTGTGTTCCACATAATACTCATTGTCTAGGATGTTAACAGATGTAACACACAGCCACAAAAATACTTCTGTGGTCAAATAAACAGGTTTCTTTATTGCAGAACTTTATAAAGCCTCTAATTAACTAATATACATTGGGAATCTCCAAGATAATATTATGGTTACTACACAATATTTCTCCATTTTATTAAACGATAAACTTTTGATTGTTGTTGTTGCTCTGTGTATGTGTGTGTGTGTTGCTTCTGTTGTTTAGGGAGCATCTCTAGAAAATATTTTGATAAATGTTCCATTAGGAGAATCTAGGATTTGCTTTACTTTATATGTTCAAGAAAACTTTCAAGGAAAAATGATGTAATATTCCCATGATAGAAACTAAGATTCTTGTCCACTTTCAAATATCAAAATTAATATTTGACTACCCATGTAGAAGTGAATTGGCTCCTTACAACTTTAAAGTAATAAAGTAGATTTTCAAATTAAATATATTTATAACTGTACTTTAAAATAAGAGCATCATACAATTATAATAATTTAATCACACCATCATACCCAGAGCCAGTTTTTTAGATTTTAATAATTTAATTAAACTGTTCTTTTGGATATATATCTTGATAATCTCATTATAGTAAATTGGAAGTGACTTAGATATTCATAGAATAGTATAATATTTGCAAAAAAACACTGTAAATCAAGTGAGAACTATATTTAACCTGAATTATACTTTGTTATCCCTAAAATCAATTTATATGAAAGCTAAAGGAAGGAAACATGAAAACACTGATATAGTACAAGACCAAAGATGGGTGTGCATGTGATCAAAGCAATTCATGGATATTAGCTGAGGTCATTTGGCATCTATTTCATTGATTAACATGGTATTTTAGCTTTATCTAAATATATTCAAGATGGCCTGGGCAATAAGCTTGTCAAGTATCCAAGTATCTGAAAGCTGGGCATTGTGTAGATTGATTACCTAGTTAACAGGCAATATTTCACTTTTTCTATGAATGCTTTTCTTTTTTTAATCAGAAAGAGCACTGAAATATTCAAAATCTACAATTCTGTCTAGTGATGGCTGAGGAAAAAGCTTCAGAAATGTCCTTTATGATGTTACTTAATCTTACACCTCAATGTCCCTCATCTCCAAAGCAGCTGGTAACCTTTTAGGTTTCTATGATGATAAATAGAAAATAAAAAACTGTCTCAAAAGTCAAGCCAAGGCAAATGGCGATGGGCAGTCGTAAGTGAAAAGTAACTATAAAATGATTTCTTTAGGTTAGAATTTTACACATGTTATCTAAATTTCATTGATGTATAAATTTTAAGACAGATGATGAATTTTAAAGTGAGTTTGATAAATATCTTAGTATTTAATTTTAATAATAAGGGGTACTTAATACTTTAATCTGCAATAACCTTAAAATACATAATTCATATCACAGTAACCACTAAAGATCCTGATTCTTCATTTCTGCCTTTGGTTAACATGAGGAACTAATATTGGATGTCTAATTAATTTGTAAAAATGGTGTTTTCATACCTTTCTACCAAAAAATTTCACTAGGTAATTTGAATTTTCCTTTATTTAGGAGGCCAGGATATGCCACAATGATAAATGATGGTGTGCACTTGAGTGATACTATGTGATAGACTCAGAAATCAGTTTATGTTTGGTATTTATTTTAGGTTGATTAAATCTAAGGGTAAAGATTTCTGAGTCACAGTGCTCTCGAACTTGAGAAAAATCAATCAGTCCTAGCTAACTGGCAGGCAACAGCCTAACCAGATTAAGTGTACGAATCCTGGGCTACTACAGCATTTCAGTAAGCTTAATCCACAAGTGGATGATACAAAAAAAAAATGGCTATTAAATATTTCTTTGCATGATGCTAAACCTATCATTTGGGTGAAAATAAAACAAATATCTATAAGGAGAATTAATACAGATCTCTAAGCTTCTTACCTAGAGCTCTAATTGCCTAGATATCAATCTCCTCATAAAAATTTCCTCCTTTAAATCTAATAGTTCAAATATCAATATACACTTGAAGCACAGAAATGCATAATGTTGTAATTTTTAAATTAATTCAATAGAGATAAAAAAAGTTATAGTTTATACTAAAGAATATGATCTGATCCTCAATAGTTTAACCAGGTATCGCTTCACTCTGAATTTTAGCTTTTTCATCTGCGAAATGGGAATAATATAATTATAACCCTGTGTTGAAAAGATAAATTGAGGGAAAAAAAGCAAGGTATTATAATATTATACTTGTTAACAATAAAAGGTTTTTCAGATGTGTATGTGGCCATCTTTAAAGGCAGCAGTCTTCTGCTTACCTATAAAGGGCTCAAAGAGCTGGTCAAATTAGGGGAGGAAGGTAGAAGGTAATGCAATTCTTTGAAAAGGCAAACTGTTTCTTTGTTTTCATGTGCACCAGTGGTTTCCAAACTGAAGCTTTCTATATGTCCAGCAGAATGGAAAGCTATAATTTTGTGATACACATTAAAATAACTATATAACTATTATTTAACCTTTGTTGAAGTTACATTGAAGAAACATTGATTTAGCCAAAAAAGAAAAGAGAAAAATTTAAATAGGTAGCTTGACTGGTTTTGGCATCTCATAGACCACTGATTCTCAATCAGGGGCCTAATTAATTCTCCAGGGGTGGAATTCAAAATTTCAAGAACGATGTTATATGGAATTTAACTTGAAAAAGCATACTTACTATTATAATTTTCTAGTTGTAAAATGAAAAAAGATAAACTATTTTCATAAGAGAATCTACAGAACATAACACTCTCAGTGGAGTTCAGGGATGTAAGTTTTATGTTTCTTAACAGGAGATATGTGTTTGAATAGGTTAAAAAAATATTTCAAAGGTTTAGCCACAGCTCCCAAAATCCTCTGGGTAACGGTTTCTGTTATGCCTGGATCACTAATTTGTTAACAGGTCCTATAAATTGCTAGCATTAGCAACTGGCCCACAGTGATGCTCTGAAGATTTGTTAACACATTGAAGAGGACAGTGAGCAAAGCAATCACCACCACTATTAAAATCGAGCAATGAAGAGCAGGCTGTCAAAAGCAAATCAAGACAGACTTGGGTGTTTTCCGTGATAGATAATCTCAGATTGCCAGGTTTAGCAAATAAACCCCAGTTGGGACATACTTACACTAAAAAGAAATATTAATTGTTTCTCTGATGTTACAATTTACTGGGCACCTGGCATTTTATCTGGCAACACTTAGTGAAACCATCCTTCCAGTGCATCAATAAAATAACACTTCCCAAGGGATTAAGCAATATATCATAAGAGCATATATGTAATATATCAGAGCAAGCAATTCAACTTGATCATTTATTCAGAAAATGTTCTTGCTTCCAATGTTGCCCAACAGCTCTTTAATGAGAAAAAGCTCTGCTGTACATTAGTTTCAGCTGTCACTGCTGAGCTCCAACCTATGCTAGGCAGAGCAAATAAAAGCTGACCCCTTTATGGAAAAATTATTAACCTTAAAAGATCCATATATATGCTCTGATATATTATTTATACTTTCTTTGTTTTGAGAGTGCAGCCTTATACTGGGATAGAGTCTAAATAGCCAATCACCTACTCAACCCAAGTCATTGGAAATTAGGATTGAGGATGCAGGATAAATTAATTAAAAGAAACATGGTACAGTAGAGGAAGGGCTTCCCAGGTGGCACTAGTGGTAAAGAACCCGCCTGCTGATGCAGGAGACATAAGAGACATGGGTTCAATCCCTGGGTCGGGAAGATCCCCTAGAGAAGGACATGGCAACTCACTCCAGGATTCTCGCCTGGAGAATGCCATGGAGAGGAGCCTGGAGGGCTACAGTCCATGGGGTCACAAAGAGTGGGACAGGACTGAAGTGACTTACACGCATGCACACAGTAGAGGAAAGGGCAGTGAGGAGAAGGGGATTCAAGAAACCAGAGTTCTTTCCTCTTCTAACATTCCCCGTTGTGTGACCATGTAAAAGTCATTTTATCTTTTTGGGCCCCAGGTTCAAAAATAGTAAGTAATGAGTTAGACTAGTGACTCACTCATCAATAGTTTACTGAGCACCTTGTATATACTAGACCCAGAGCTAGGCAGTTGAGACACTCCTCTCAAGGGGCCCAGAATCAACCATGCTTCTAGCTCGAATATTCTACAATTTGAATTTTGAAATAAATTTTCAGGTCTTATCTATAGCGGGAAAAAAATCTCTAAAACTCACAATGTTACTTCTCCAAGCTTTTCTAAATTCCTTGTAAAAGTTTGAGGAACTTAAAAATTAAAACCACACTATCTCTGTGGTCAATTTCCTAACTCCTTCCTCAAAGGTAATATTAAGCCATCTAAAATTAACTAAGTTACAAACCTTAGAGATAATGAAACTGCAGTCTTTGAAGTTTGCATCCTTTTTTAGAGTGTGCCACAACTGTAATGTTAAAGTGTAGAAAAATTTTAAATATTGTTTTATTAAGAATTACTTGAATTATAGGTCACATGTACAGTGCCTTATTGACAAGCACATCCTTGCAGAGTAATATGAGTGGACAGATCTTAGCTTGTCAGTTCAGCTTGGATGAAAACATACAATTAACAGATTGAACAAGCAATATAGATGTTTTCCATCAACCTTTGACAAATGAAAGGTAAGCAGAGCTGTATAACTCTCATAAATTGCTGACTTTGTTATGCTGAGGCTTGTGTTATATTGAAAACGCTTTACATCTGTGAATGGAAAATGAAAATCCTGTCAACCATAGCCAAATGTGTTTTGCACATAAGATGATGTGTACTATTTCACTATGGACATAAAGTCAATGAACACCCCACAAACCCAGGTCACTGCAGGTGGGCATTTTAAGCATTAGTGCCAGGGAGGCTCAAAAATAAAAACAGAAAGCAAGACAAAAAATAAACCAAACAAACCCCACTGAATTGCAGATTTACACTGACTAATTCTATGCTCAAAGAACCATTCACCTTTTAAAAATAAACCAGTAACAATACTGTTATTTACACATGTTGCATTACTTTGAAAAGAGGAAGCCAAAAAAATTAAGTATGGGTACTCATGTGTGATACTACATAAAATCAATCATATCCTCTATTTTGATCATAAATCATCATGATGTTTCAGATGGAAAATTTTGTTCTGATTATTTTTCCTAAGTAGCACATATTAAACCATCTTACTTTATCAGACAGAAATACGTTGTCTACTGTGGATATTAATTAGTAGTGAGATATTTATAATTACAGGTATGGCTTAAGATGAAATGGTATAATAAAGTGAGCAATGTGAACATTTGAAACAAAAGGTCTGAATGCAAGGACCTATCTTCACAATTACTAAACTGTTCTCTCATTGGATTTGGGTAAGGTACTTGAACTCCCTGAATCCCAAGTCTTCTTTTCTACAAAATGGGGATATTATCAGGACCCACACCACGTGAGGTTCAAATGGTATGACATACATGAAAACATTCCACAACATTTAAGAGTTACAAAATGTTCATCATAATCTAACAAAAATTATAGCAATAAAATCCATGCCCTAATTGTCCCTCAAAGGTATTTTTGAGTACTGTTTGGAAAACACAGGTTGGATTTCAATATGGAGCAAAATCATGTAGTCTCTAGAGAGAAATCTGCCTCTATACTGGGATTAATTTCACATATTTCCATGTATCTTCTTTATTAACTCCTCATTCCTAGCTCCTGCTCATCTCTCAGGTCTCAGCTCAAAAGCCACTCCTCAGGGAGACCTTCGCTCACCATATAGTAGTATCTCTTCTCTCAGTCTCTATGGAATTATCTGTTTTATTTTTTTATTACACGAAACACATTGCTTCCTGAAATAAGTTTTTTTTAAATACAGTTATCATCTATCTCCCCCCACAGGAATGTGAGCTCCAGAGAGGCAGAGAACCTATTTGTCTTGTCCACATGTTTACCTCTGTATTCCCAGTAGCTACATAAATACTTGGCATATAGAAAGATTTCATAAATATTTGCTAAGTAAACAAATGAAAAGATCTGCTAACTCCATGAAGCAATATAACTACTTCTTCTTCTTCTTTTTTTAAGAAAGGCCTTGGGCCTGTTGTTTCTGGGCTCAAATGTTTCCAAACTTGTTCCCTAGAGGGTTTTTCTAAATGGAAGGTCAAGGGTTTTTTTTTCCTAGTCAAATGCTTCAAAATTCAAGTTAATTCTCCAGGTGAGTAATTAGGATAAAACTTAATTCTTCACATGAATTCTAAAGAATTGATTATTTCTCCAGAGGCCATTGGGCTACATTTAAATCACCATTTCACTTTGGACTCAGAATGATCCAATTTACAAATCCCCATGAATCAAATTAACTAGATAACTGCCAAAATGTAATCCCATTCGGGGAGTGAAGTATCTGGTTTTAGTGTCTACATTAGTTAAATGAACTCCATTAGTTAAACTTCACTTCCATTTGTACATTTTTAAGATAGCCTACGTTACAAGCTTTTAGTCCTAAAAATGGCTGTGGTCCTAAAATCTGCCTAATTTTCTTTGTATTATTCAAAATTTAATATTCCATTCTTTGTTCCCCACCACCACGGAATTAATTCACTACACATTTACCCCATAGGGATATAAATATCTCACCAAGGCTTTATGTTGTAATTGTAAATAAATTACCAAAATTTTCTCTATGACTCATTGTTAATAAAATGTAACTTTTATTTGAACTGGTTGATATTATGTAAATTTGAAGGAAATTAGGTTTTTACCTTAAAAAACTGTTTTATGGTCTTAGAAAATTTATTGAGCTTTTGTTGGGCTATTAAAAATCCACCCCAGAGACTATACACATGAATTAAAGACAAACAATTATTTTGCCTGTGCTTCTTACCAGGTCTTAGGTGCAAATCCTATATCATTTATCCTTTTTTTTCCAGTAAAGACTTTTACATTTACATTTGCATTTCAGTTCCTATTCTTTAAACATCTGGCTGTAGCTATACCTGTAGTTTTCTATGAATGTGGACAATTATGGTAGGAATTATTGTTCTATTCTTGTGCATTAGCACCTGTTACCATTATAAGGCCTGCAAGCAAATAGCTCAGAAATAATAGAAACAGATTTAGAAATGAAAGTTTTAACATTTCTGTGCTTATATTGCACTGGTTTTCCCCTAGCAGGTTTCTTTATGAGGACCGTTTCATTAATCCACTAAGTCAGGGGTTGGTATGTATTTTTTTTTTTCTGTAAAGAATTAGATAGTAAATTCTTTAAGTTTTTCAGTTTATATAGACTCTGTCATACACAACTCTTCCTTTGCAGTGTGAAAGCAGAAAGTGTGTAAGTAAATGAACATAAGGCTTTGTTTAGGGGTACAGAAATTGGAATTTTCATATAATTTTACATATCACAAAATATTATCCTCCTTTTGATTTTTGTTTGTTTCAACCATTCAAAAATCATTCTTAGCTCACAAACCACACACACACACACACACACACACACACAAAACAAACAGGAGGCAGGCTGCATCTGGCTGAGGACTGTAGTTTGCCCAACCCCACTCTAAGCTGTGACACTTGTACATGCCAGAAATTATTATTCTCTTTTCCTCTGATGATGATACAGCACTAAAAACTTAAGAAGCTACAGCAAGTTCTAGTACAGTTTATGGTCACTCATTCATTCAGCAAATTATTTGTTGAGTGTCTAATTAGCCACCAATTAAAATAAATAAATTTAAATTAAAAAAAAAAAAGAAATGAATGTGGCTAACTCCTCGTGTGTAACATCGAGCCTCTCCACCCCAGTATTCAAATATTGATATGCGCTTCACCCCTGTGAGGCAAATAATAAGTTAATAAGTCTTTCCACAAGGAAATAGGCCTCACTTTACAGCTTAGTGACTCTACACTCAGTGGCTGAAAGACCCAAAGAAAGTAAAATTGTAGAAAAAAATAAAACCAGAACCTTACAGGTTTCAATCTTCTTAATATTGACCTTATCTAGTGTCCTATACAAAGAGGAAGCCAAAGAACCAGCAGAAGTGGTGTTTAGGGTTCAGTAAAATTAGGCTGAATACAAGATGAAAGCTTTCAGATCAAATGTATAAAATACAAGATCTTGTTTTAAGTTAACTCCTCGGAGATTCAGGTGACATTATGATATGGGGGCCAAGTAGCAAAATTCTTACACTAAACAGAGTTTGATGCTTAGTCTTAGCAACTTCAGTAACAGCCCAATGCTCTAAAACCTCCAGTCTCAAATATTATATATAATGAACCCTTTAAAGAACATTTCTATGCCTACTACAAAATTACTTTTAGAAATTTCTGTTTAGCATCCCAAGCATCATGGGGCCTAATTAATTTAGAGTAAGGCACTTTCTACTAAAATAGACCATTTATCCCTCCAAGGTATGAGTTAAAGTACAATTGATTTTATAATATTCGAGAAACCTAGGTCTGCAATAAATGTGCACATATTCTCTGTGAATCCCCAAGAAATAAAACTTAATTCTATAAGACTTTTTCATTTATCTTTTGTGTGTTCAGTGATCTTTTAAAATGTAGATTTATTACAAATCACATATTCTACATATTGAGTATATAGAAATAATATGCAGGATTAAAGGAATAAGTGGTCCTCTAAGCTTTGGCCCACATGATTTCTGAAAGTCACAAGCATCAGATTGTGGAATCCACCATTTGGCTAAATTTTCAGCAGGAATATGTGACATTATATTTTGAAGACTGAACAAAGTCTTGTAGTTCTTCATCAACTAGGCAGGTTAAGATTCTGGAAAGGAATAATGCTCCAGAAGAGTAACATCAGATGATGATAGGTGATAACAGGCATACAATTTTACTGAGCAGCTTGGGCATCATGAATAAGGACAAAAGAACCTAAAAAAAAATCACTAGATGGGTCAGCGGTATAAGTAACACTCCCAGATAATTCAGTATAAAGCATGAAGCCACTGTTTTCAGTCTTGGACGCTGGTAGAGGAGATGCATTCTTCAATGCCTCCTTTAGTCCAAAGCCTATACCCTTACTATCTACTAAGATGTGCTTAGAATGATGCACTTAGTTAGCTTTATTATTCTCATCTAATTGCTATCAATATGCTTTGCTACTGCTACTGCTAAATCACTTCAGTCATGTTCAACTCTGTGTGACCCCATAGACGGCAGCCCACCAGGCTCCCCATCCCTGGGATTCTCCAGGCAAGAACACTGGAGTGGGTTGCCATTTCTTTCTCCAATGCATGAAAGTGAAAAGTGAAAGTGAAGTCACTCAGTCATGTCCGACTCTTAGCGACCCCATGGACTGCAGCCCACCAGGCTCCTCCATCCATGGGATTTTCCAGGCAAGAGTACTGGAGTGGGGTGCCATCACCTTCTCCGTCAATATGCTTTACCTAATGCAAAAGGGATCTTTACATTTTTAGCTCTTTTTGCAGTGAAGTGATTAGCTTTAGCCCCAAATCTCCTGATAAGCCCTGAGAATGCAGAGAGTCCTGCCAATTCCCAATCAATTCTATTTGGCCTTATGATTCACTGTTACTTGAATCAACTAGTTATCAACAGGCAGAATGACCTTCAGTTTTATACTGAAAAGCTGAATTTTTTTTTTAAAGCTATGTTGAGAATAGTTGACACAATAGTATTATTTTATTTGGGAATAGTCACTTCTGGAGGCTCCAAAAATCAGAGGGGGAAGTTCCTATGTAAGTATCGTGCCACAGGACCACAAAGCAAAAAGGAATTTTCAACATTTCATCAAGAGGAGTGTTTAGTCAAAATAAAAGATTAATTGAGGCCATAAGTATACACACTGTTGTTTGCAGGGTGGGGAAGTGGAAAGTGAGGTTGTTACACCAATTCTTCATCTTTACAGAGAAATAAAATGCTTTAACAATATGAAAGCTACTGAAAATCTAAATGACTCACTCCTCCTATTCTAAATACATAGAAATGATAGATAATTCATGAAAAGGGAAAAGCAAAAAAAATAAAAAACCCAGCTGCATTCAAAGACAAGGTTAACACCTCATTGGATCGAGAACAGAAAAGAAACTGCAAAGTGGTGTGAAGTAAATGATGTGCTGGGTTCTGAGTCCAAAAACATGTGGTGCTACCCAAGACTTCAGGTCCAGAGGATTGTCAGCCATAAAAGTGCTCTGAGGAAGGCTGCCTAGGTGAATAGTAAAAAGTCCTGACAGCAGGCCTCCTGAACAGTTACCGATTTATAAGAAACTGCTGACCTAGAGAGAAAAGAGAACAAGGCACAGACTCCAGCACTGAACTTAGTACCCACTGGCTCAGGGGCAGGATGAGTGAGAGCCCTTGAACACAATGATGAGTGCTAAGAAATCAACGCTAGCATGATAGTCCTCAACCCCCAGATGTACAGAAAATTTAAAGACACTTCCAAATACCTAATGTCTAATGAGTTAAACATGAAATCATAATGGAAATTAAAAACTACATTTAGAATTTAGAGACAGCAAAAGTCCACATAGCAACATCTGTGGGACACACCTAAAGTTATACAATGAAGGAAAGAGCATTAAATACCTTTTTTAACTAACAAGGAAGGTAGGAAAATTGAGTTAAATATTTATTTCAAAAAGTTATTAAAATAACCTCAAATTAAACTTACAGAAAGTAAACAGGAGGGAAAATAAAAACATGCACAGAAATTATTCTAATAGAAAAAAAGAAAGCAGAGAAAGAAACAAAACTAAAAGCTGGTTCACTTAAAAAAAAATAAAATGAAAAAATGGGCCAAAGAACTAAACAGACTTTTCTCCAAAGAAGACATACAAATGGCTAACAAAAACATGAAAAGATGCTGAACATCACTCATTATCAGAGAAATGCAAATCAAAACCACAATAAGGTACCATCTCACACCAGTCAGAATGGCTGCAATCCAAAAGTCTACAAGCAATAAATGCTGGAGAGGGTGTGGAGAAAAGGGAACCCTCTTACACTGTTGGTGGGAATGCAAACTAGTACAGCCACTAGGGAGAACAGTGTGGACATTCCTTAAAAAACTGGGAATAGAACTGCCATACGACCCAGCAATCCCACTGCTGGGCATACACACTGAGGAAACCAGAAGGGAAAGAGACACGTGTACCCCAATGTTCATCGCAGCACTGTTTATAATAGCCAGGACATGGAAGCAACCTAGATGTCCATCAGCAGATGAATGGGTAAGAAAGCAGTGGTACATATACACAATGGAGTATTACTCAGCCATTAAAAAGAATACATTTGAATCAGTTCTAATGAGGTGGATGAAACTGGAGCCTATTATACAGAGTGAAGTAAGCCAGAAAGAAAAACACCAATGCAGTATACTAACGTATATATATGGAATTTAGAAAGATGGTAACAATAACCTTGTATATGAGACAGCAAAAGAGACACTGATGTATAGAACAGTCTTTTGGACTCTGTGGGAGAGGGAGAGGGTGGGATGATTTGGGAGAATGGCATTGAAACATGTATAATATCACATATGAAACGAGTCGCCAGTCCAGGTTCGATGCACGATACTGGATGCTTAGGGCTGGTGCACTGGGATGACCCAGAGGGATGGTATGGGGAGGGAGGAGGGTTCAGGATGGGGAACACATGTATACCTGTGGCGGATTCATTTTGATATATGGCAAAACCAATACAATATTGTAAAGTTAAAAAAATAAAATAAAATAATAAAAAAAAATAAAAAATAAAATGAACTATCTTTTGGTAAAACTGATAAATAAAAAAGGATAAAAGGCAAAGACCAAAAAGAAGTAATACAGATATAATAAAAACTACAAAAACCATAAAAGATAACTATAAACATCTTTATGCAAATACATTTGAAAAATGAGATAAAAGATAAAAATATAAATTACCAAAACACTTTAAATAAAAAATTAAAAATAAGCAATAACCATTACATAAATGGAATGTGTAACCAAAAGTCTCCTATTCTAAAATACCACAGGCTCACACAATTTTAAATGCAAAATTTATAAGACTTTCAAGGAATAGAAAGCTTCTATCTACATAAACAGTTCCAGAGACTAAAAAAAGAGGGAAAGCTATCCAATTCATTCATTGAGGCTTGTATAACCATGATAGAAAAACCTGACATGGGCAATTTAAGAAAGGAGAATTACAGGCTAATCTTACTTATGCAAAAATCCTTTTTTTAAAAAAGAACAAATCAATCCATGAATGTGTGAGAAAAGATAAAATATCATGGCTAAGCTGAGTTTATCCAAGAAATGAAAGGCATTCATTAGAAAAATGAATCAATGTAATTAACCAAATTAACAAAATAAGGAAACAAAAATATATATCATTGGAATAGATACAGAAAGAACATTCAACAAAATCACCATCCATTTATGTTTAAAAATCTATTTTATATAACAAATTAGGAATATAGCAGTAGTCCTCTGATTTTCTGAAGCATATCTATTAAAATTCTGCAGTAAACATAATAAGCAATGATATAATTTTGGAAGTGTTCCCATTAAAGTCAAGACAAAGATACACACTCTCACTACTTCTATTCAATGTTTTAATGGATGTACTAGACAATACAATAAAATAAGGAAAATAAATTAGGTATAAAAATGGAAAGGGACATTTTTGGGACAAAATTGTTATCATTTGCAAATGGTATTACTATCCACATAAAAAGAAAAATCCAAGAGTCAGTGAAAACTATTAGAACTAACAAGAAAGTTTAGCAAGGTTGCTGGAAACAAAATCAATATACCAAAATCAATAGAAACTCCTATACAAGTAATAACCAATTAGATAATTCAATAGAAAAAAAAGTAAGATCCTATTTATAGTATTAACAAAAGCTAAGAAGAACCTAAGGATAAATCTGGCAAACACTTTGCAAAACCTTTATGGAATAAGCTGCAAAAGTTACTGAAGGATATAAAAGATTATAATAAACGGATGAGATGAAACATATTCATGAATCGGAAGACTCAATATCATAAAGATATGAATTGTACTCAAATTAATCTATAAATCTGATGCAATGCCAATCAACCAAAGACACAAGTAACAAACTGAAAACATAAGTCACAAACTTGGAGACAATTGCAAAGATCCTAATTAGAAAGTTTGGTATCCAGAACTTCTCTCTTTAAAAACTACAAGTAAACAAAAAGTAGAAAAATAAACAAAGCATACCAAGAGGCAATCCTCAAAGAAATCTGAATAGAGGAGAGACATATGAAAAAGTCCTTTACTTCACAAGCAATCAATGGCATATAAATTAAATCAGTGAGGTAAAATAACATGAATGCAGATTGGTAAAAATTTAACAAAAACATATGTTGAGAAGAATATAGAGAATTAGGGGCTTTTTTGGTGATCCAGTAGTTAAGAATTCACCTGCCAGTGCAGGGAACGTGGGTTTGATCCCTAGCCCAGGAAGATCCCAAATGCCACAGAGCAACTAAGCCACTGCACCACAACTGTTGAGCCTGTGCTCTAGAGGCCTGGAGCCACAAATACTGAAGCCCATGTGCCCTAGAGCCCATGCTCCAGAACAAGAGAACCCACTGCAAAGAGAAGCCCCGGCCCACAACTACAGAGTAGCCCCCGCTCTCCACAAAAGCTCCTGCGCAGTAACTAAGACCCAGCACGGCTAAAAATAAATAAAGAATTAAAGAAAAAACAAGAATATAGAGAATTAGGAATTTCAGGTACTGATGGTGGAAGTCTTACTGCGTGCATTTTGAAGAGCAATCTGGCAAATCTAGCAAAATTAAAGATACTCATGCTCTTTGACTCAGAAATTCAACTTTTAGGTACACACTCTACAAGACTCTCACACAAAAACACACAAAAAACATTCAGGAGCCTGTCTAATGCAGCTGTTTTTAAAATTAAATTTGAAGAACAGTCTAAATATCTATTAGTAGGGGAGGATTAGTATATGAATCTAATACACCATTTATATAAATTAACAGATTGAAACAGAACCTCACATACCAGCATAGAAACAATGTTAAGAGATAAAATACCACTGATGAAGGATAGATATTTAAATGGATGCTGAAAAAAATATACATGAGAATGATAAATATCAAATTCAGGATACTGGTTATATCTGAGAATTGTATTTGAGAGGGAGGGAAATGGGATGATACATAAAAAGTTTCAATTTTGTTCTTAATGTTTTATTGCCTGACAATAAATCTAAAGAAAAATGGTGTATGTTAGATTTGACCTGAGGAAAGTGTGATGAGTATGTGAGTATATGCTATGTGGAATTCCTATGTATTTGACATATTTCATCATTAATAAAAATATTTAGAGGAAAATAAAAACCATTTAATCTAATGTTCCTGAAACTTTCTCCCAAGTTTAGGAACCAGTCTGGCATTAAAAACCTAGGATAAACTCATCCAGAATTAAAAATTTTATACTGAGGTACTAGTTAAGTTGACATTTAGCAGCTGTATGCTGACTTCACATCTCATGAAAGATTTCCAAATATTGACTCCAAAGATATCAAATTCTATAAAACATCAAATGATTTAAATGAACAGAGAAGCTGATTTAAAAATATTAATGCATCTTAATGCCACCCCTCCCAAATAAAGTGCAGCACTTAAAACACAAACCAAAGAAGCCTAAAAATTGTGAGCTGAGCAGCAATTTTTAAATTTCTTATGAATTGCTGCTAGGTTAAAGATGCCTTTGGAGAAGGCAGTGGCGCCCCACTCCAGTACTCTTGCCTAGAAAATCCCATGGACAGAGGAGCCTGGGAGGCTGCAGTCCATGAGGTCGCTAAGAGTTGGACGCTACTGAGCGACTTCACTTTCACATTTCACTTTCATGCATCGGAGAAGGAAATGGCAACCCACTCCAGTGTTCATGCTTTGAGAATCCCAGGGATGGGGGAGCCTGGTGGGCTGCCGTCTATGGGGTCACACAGAGTCGGACATGACTGAAGTGACTTACAGTATTACAGTAAATATGCCTTTAATGACATTTGACTTGAGAAGTCAAATATCTTACACAGTAATTGCTCAAAGCTTCACATAAAGACGATGAGACAGGGTGAGGAAGACAGGGAAGGGGAGATAGGAAGGGAGGGAGACATGATGCTCTCAGTGTCCAAAACCCTGGAATTCCCCAAATAGCTAGAAGCCATTTCCAAGATTTTAAAGAGTTTCTTCCCCAAGTCCTTACCCCTAAAGGCAGAATGATTTCTGGGTCCATACCCCTAGGCTCATTGGGGTCAAGAAGAAGCTGTTGGGAGGAGATGTGAATAGAGTGTATACATTGGCTGGAATGTCAACTGTATATACATGAGAACATTTAGAAGTGTTCTAAATTGGAACCTGGTCCTCTAGGTCACTATGAAGAAAAATTTCATAGGCAGGAGGGTATTATACATTTTATTTAAAAGTATGTTAGGTTAACATACAGCTTTAAAATTTTTTTTTATTAGATTATATTTATTTTATTTATTTATTTATTTTTTAAATTTTATTTTATTTTTTAAACTTTACATAATTGTATTAGTTTTGCCAAATATCAAAATGAATCCGCCACAGGTATACATGTGTTTCCCCATCCTGAACCCTCCTCCCTCCTCCCTCCCCACACCATCCCTCTGGGTCGTCCCAGTGCACCAGCCCCAAGCATCCAGTATCGTGCATCGAACCTGGACTGGCAACTCGTTTCATACATGATATTTTACATGTTTCAATGCCATTCTCCCAAATCTTCCCACCCTCTCCCTCTTAGTCATATGATAATATATAGATTTTTACCCTGAGGCCTGGCAAATGTTAGCGATGGGCCTATCTTGATCTTTTATCATTTTCTTGCTTCCCTCAAACCTGTTTCCAGTCTATTTTAAAAAAAGACTAAAAAAAAAAAAAAGGTAAAAATAGTCATCATGCCTATTCCACAGATCTGTGGTGAAAATGGACTGGCTTTATGGATGTGAACCCTATTGTCATTAAATAAAAATTTCACTTTTGTTTCCTGGTATAGTCCTCCATTTTATAGATGCTGGCCATAAAATATTCTGATTTTCTGCTCTGCAAATACCTTGGGCACAGCTGATCCTGCCCCGATGCACTCAAGAGTAATGATGACACTGGCCTTCAGGCAGGTCTTCAGGCTGCCTGACCCTGAACTTAAAGGTAGTTCTTTCACTCTTCTTCTGGAGAGCTCTCTGGCTCCAGTCAATGGAAGCCTTGCTTTTTTCCTGGTCTATGTTCTACTTGATTTCCCTTAAATTTATTCATAGGCCAGATGTTAAGGATTGTTCTTATTTCTTTTTATCCTCAGGCTAAATCTCAACAGTTATTAATCACTCTAGGAACCAGCCTATATCAACTCGTTCCAACACTCAGAAGAAGATACCCCATCTCTTCTCATGTCTTGCCACACTTTAAAAAGCATCCTGCTGCTACTAAGTTGCTTCAGTCGTGTCCGACTCTGTGCGACCCCAGAGACGGCAGCCCACCAGGCTCCCCCGTCCCTGGGATTTTCCAGGCAAGAACACTGGAGTGGGCTGCCATTTCCTTCTCCAATGCATGAAAGTGAAAAGTGAAAGGGAAGTCGCTCAGTCGTGTCCGACTTTTCGTGACCCCGTGGACTGCAGCCTACCAGGCTCCTCCATCCATGGGATTCTCCAGGCAAGAGTGACTAAATATTTCCAAAATTAAATTCTGAAAGATTCAAAGGTTGACATTTAGGAACCCATGAAGCTCAAATGGACTCTTACGGGAAAAATACACTTCTCACCCTTAATTACATTGTTGTCTTTGCTTCATAAGTGTATCTATGCTAACCATTTTTTTATTGGCTTCCCAAAAGACTTTAGTTCAAAAAAATGTCAGAGGAAATTTAATTATCAAGGTAAAAGCCACTATTCTAGTTTTGAGCCACCCAAATAGCTTCCTGTATCATTTATAATTTTGTGTTCTACATTTTCTTAACTATTTGTTCACAAAAAATGTTCAATCTCATGTTTTTTCCCCCAGAATTCCCTTTCAAAATATATATGATAACAGAAGTTCACTAATCTGCACTCAAACAGTCTAACAGTTGTTCTACTTAATGTTATACGTTAACATATATAGTACACAGAGAGTAAAATCTTACTGGTGTAAGAAAACTGTGAATTTTTTCAAAGGCCTAAATTTTCAAATATTTAAATTAATGCAATAGTTTCATTAATTTGCAAACAATGATTCTTGCTAACTGCTAACCGATGGTCCCTTACGGACATATAATGAGTAGATGAAAACAATTTGAAATTAGTATGTTGACTGTATATAAATAGGCATTCCCTGGTAGCTCAGATGGAAAGAAACTGCCTGCAATGCAGGAGACCCAGGTTCAAACCCTAGATGGAAAGATCCCCTGGAAAAGGAATGGCTACCCACTCTAGTATTCTTGCCTAGAGAATCCCATGGACAGAGGAACCTACAGTCCATGGGGTCACAAAGAGTCTGATGCGACTACGCAACTAACATTTCGGACTTCCCTGGTGGCTCAGATGGTAAAGCATCTGCCTGCAATGTGGGAGACCCAGGTTCGATCCCTGGGTCAGGAAGATCCCCTGGAGAAGGAAATGGCAACCCACTCCAGTACTCTTGCCTGGAAAATTCCATGGATAGAGGGGCCTGGTAGGCTACAGTCCATGGGGTTGCAAAGAGTTGGACATGACTGAGTGACTTCACTTTGAGTAAAAATATGTTTGGGAAATGTATTCCTTCTGACATTTAAATCACAAGCCTAAGAATCTTGCATTGGTTATTAATTTGAACTATTTTATAAATTAATAGAAAATAATGAGTTGTTACCATATTATATTGCTATAGCACTCAGTCACTTCAGTTGTGTCTGACTCTTTGCAACCCAATGGACTGTAGCCTGCCAGGTTCCTCTGTCAGTGGGATTCTCTATGCAGGAATACTGAAGTGGGTTACCATTTCCTTCTCCAGGGGATCTTCCCGACTCAAGGATCGAACACGCATCTTTTACATCTCCTGAATTGGTTAGGCAGGTTCTTTACCACTAGCACCACCTAGGAAGCCCTAGATTGTTATATTAATAATTATGTTGCCCCTTTTTGGTTATCTTAAGTAAGTAACAATTGATCTGAGAAGTAAGGACATACACTATTTCCTCTTCTAATCCCCTTCCATCTGAAATTTTAAAACATTGACAATTGAATAAAAGAATCTAAGAAAAACGTAAGTTAATATAATCCAATTCATCATCAAGATTTTTGTTTTTCAGAAACTAGAAGGCATTGCATCTCTGTGAGCTTCATCCATTCATATTTAATAATCTTCAGATTTAGAGTTGAATGTTTCCTCTTATTCTCCCATTTCTCCTAGGAGCAGAGCAGATTGATCACTAAATTGATTCTTATTTCCACCTTCCAGTACTTAAATTTTAAGGCTTTTAAACTGTGAAATAAAGGCCAGAAGATACAATTAACCAGATTTTTAAAAATTTTTACAAAAGATATAGAACATGTTTGACTGAAACTAGAAGGGTAAGGAGAAGTAAAAGAAAAAATTAATGAGTTCTGGTACCAAAATATCCAAGACAGATGAAGAAACAGTAAAAGAAAAATATAGATGGGAAAACAAAAAAAAAATGGAGAATGACATGTTTTACAACTAGATTATGTCAACAATTTCCTCACTAGTCATCACCATCAACATGTGTCTTCTTAAATCCAACTTATTGGAAGGACTGATGTTGAAGCTGAAACTCCAATACTTTGGCCACCTGATGCGAAGAGCTGGCTCATTTGAAAAGACCCTGATGCTGGGAAAGATTTAGGGCAGGAGGAGAAGGGGATGACAGAGGATAAGATGGTTGGATGGCATCACCGACTCAATGGACATGGGTTTGGGTGGACTCCGGGAGTCGGTGATGGACAGGGAGGCCTGGCGTGCTGTGGTTCATGGGGTCGCAAAGAGTCGGACACGACTGAGAGACTGAACTGATACTGATACCAAATAATCAAATTCATCTTCATAAAATAAGACTTCCACCTTGTTACAACCTTGTACGTGAGCCTTTGGGAGCACACTATTGATTACAGGCTCAAGTCCAGACCCTTCAGCTGTCTATAGCCTGGTCCACTCCTACATAAACAAACATTTCTTACACCAACTCCCCAAACAGTATTCTAACCCAGTCAGTGTGGCATCTTCCAAAAACTATTTTTATTTAATTTTGCTACTCTTACAGGCAATGCTACTCTCCAATTCAACTTTGAAAGTCTACCTAGCTTTTAACGTCCAGCCCAAGATAACAATTCATACAACCCAACATAACCCAATATTGTTCCCCATAGCTCTAATGAACTCGTATTTGGTTCCAAAGATTCTTACATGTGATTTCATACTCTTTTCAATTACTCTCCAATTGTTATGTTTGACAAATTCATTCCTTTAGAAAATATTAAGAGTGCTCCTGTCATGTGCAAGGTAACATCTATGGGGCTATAGAACAGTGACTCTCAGTTGCTGCTGCTGTTGCTAAGTCGCTTCAGTTGTGTCCGACTCTGTGCGACCCCACAGACAGCAGCCCACCAGGCTTCCCCATCCCTGGGATTCTCCAGGCAAGAACACTGGAGTGGGCTGCCATTTCCTTCTCCAATGCATGAAGGTGAAAAGAGAAAGTGAAGTCGCTCAGTCGTGTCTGACTCTTAGCGACCCCATGGACTGCAGCCTACCAGGCTCCTCCGTCCATGGGATTTTCCAGGCAAGAGTACTGGAGTGGGGTGCCACTGCCTTCTCTGGACTCTCAGTTGAGGGGACAGTTACTCCAAATCTGAAAATGTGTGGGGATGGTTTTGGTTGTTACAGTGACTGAGACATGTTACTGGCATTTTGTACACAGAGCACATAGATAATCATCATGCAGTGGTGTTGGGCAGTCCTGTACATGGAAACCTCTCCTTCCCAAAAGGTGAGTATGGAAGACCCCAAGATGAATAAGACATGGCTCATGAGCTTATTGGTTCAAAGGGAAGACAGCATGAGTGTTATCCATAAAAATGTTACATCTCAACAAGTAAAATATTTGGTATCAAGACTGTGTTGGTTATTTTCCATCAATCTTTGTGGTGTCTAACACTAGTCTGGATACATGGTGGATACTAGGTAAAAATTTAATTGACTTGAAATCTAATTTTTTTAAACCATCCAAATTCAATGCTTATTATATCATCAAGGGGAAGGATAGTTCTATAAATAATCATATCATCCTTCAGTTCAGTTCAGTTCAGTCACTCAGGCGTGTCCGACTCTTTGGGACCCCATGAACTGCAGCACACCAGGCCTCCCTGTCCATCATCAACTCCAAGTTTACCCAAACTCATGTCCATTGAGTTGGTGATGCCATTCAGTCATCTCATTCTCTGTCGTCCCCTTCTCCTCCTGCTTCCAATCCCTCCCAGCATCAGGGTATTTTTCAATGAGTCAACTCTTTGCATGAGGTGGCCAAAGTATTGGAGTTTCAGCCTCAGCATCAGTCCTTCCAATGAACACCCAGGACTCATCTCCTGTAGGATGGACTGGTTGGATCTCCTTGCAGTCCAAGGACTCTCAAGAGTCTTTTCCAACACCACAGTCTAAAAGCATCAATTCTTCAGCACTCAGCTTTCTTCACAGTCCAATTTTCACATCCATACATGACCACTGGAAAAACCATAGCCTTGACTAGATGGACCTTTGTTGGCAAAGTAATGTCTTTTGCTTTTGAATATGCTATCTAGGTTGGTTATGACTTTCCTTCCAAGGAGTAAGTGTCTTTTAATTTCATGGCTGCAATCACCATCTGCAATGACTCTGGAGCCCAGAAAAAAAAAGTCTGATACTGTTTCCACTGTTTCCCCATCTATTTCCCATGAAGTGATGGGACCGGATGCCATGATCTTCGTTTTCTGAATCTTGAGCTGTAAGCCAACTTTTTCACTCTCCTCTTTCACTTTCATCAAGAGGCTTTTGAGTTCCTCTTCACTTTCTGCCATAAGGGTGGTGTCATCTGCATATCTGAGGTGATTGAGATTTCTCCTGGCAATCTTGATTCCAGCTTGTGCTTCTTCCAGTCCAGCATTTCTCATGATGTACTCTGCATAGAAATTAAATAAGCAGGGTGACAATATAGAGTCTTGATGTACTCCTTTTCCTATTTGGAACCAGTCTGTTGTTCCATGTCCAATTCTAACTGTTGCTTCCTGACCTGCATATAGGTTTCTCAAGAGGCAGGTCAGCTAGTCTGGTATTCCCATCTCTTTCAGAATTTTCCACAGTTTATTGTGATCCACACAGTCAAAGGCTTTGGCATAGTCAATGAAGCAGAAGTAGATGTTTTTCTGGAACTCTCTTGCTTTTTTAATGATCCAGTGGATGTTGGAAGTTTGATCTCTGGTTCCTCTGCCTTTTCTAAAACCAGCTTGAACATCTGGAAGTTCACAGTTCACGTACTGCTGAAGCCTGGCTTGGAGAATTTTGAGCATTACTTTACTAGCATGTGAGATGAGTGCAATTGTGTGGTAGTTTGAGCATTCTTTGGCATTGCCTTTCTTTGGGATTGGAATGGAAACGGACCTTTTCCAGTCCTGTGGCCACTGCTGAGTTTTCCAAAGTTGCTGCCATATTGACTGCAGCACTTTCACAGCATCATCTTTCAAGATACGAAATAGCTCAACTGGAATTCCATCACCTCCACTAGCTTTGTTCGTAGTGATGCTTTCTAAGGCCCCCTTGACCTTACTCCGTTTTAAAATCAATGAAGAAGAAAAAGCTGGGATGGGAGAGCCTGATAAACCCCATGAGGGCCAGCGAAGTGATTTGAGGAGTGGAAAAAGCAGGTTCTGGCACTAAGTAGTAGGAGATAGGGAACAACAAAGGGTCAGTAAAACACTGGAAGCCACAATTCCTTCTCTTGAACCATGAGTTTGCTATAGAACATTTTACTTTATAGAGACTGGTGCTGAATTACTATAGATTTGCTTTCTTTTTTCGTATCCTCTTCCTGACTATAACAATCAGAAACTGCATACATTGCAGAAGAAAATTTATTCAGTTCATCTACACAATATTCTTCTTTTGTATATGACCAAATTTTATTCATCTGAACCTCTTGTTGGGCTGCAACAGTTAAATAAAATGACAAATAGTTTTCATTATATGTGTCAACAATGAAAAAATACATACATGCATATCTAAGAACACTATTTTAGATGTATATTGTACCTTTCTTCTGAAGGGAACACATTTTGTGTGTGTGTGTGTGTGTGTGTGTTTGTCCTTATATGAGGCCTCATTATGAGATAGACATCATCATCCCATTTTACAGCTGTAGGAACCATGGCCCCCAGAGATAAAGTAACCTGCTAGAAGTCACATAGTCTGTGTCAAGGTCTGGACTAAAAGCCAGAGTTCTTGACTCCCTAGACAGTATATAATTCAGGAGACTTTATTTATCTGCCTTTATTGCTTTATAGATAAGAGTCCTCCAGGAAAAGCAACAAATCTACATACCAACCGAGATGCTAGACTTCTGCAATCTGTTTGGTTTTGCAGGATTTTCTGTGTTATACTGCTCTCAGTTACTATACACCAGAGGAGGCGGGAGACCAAAAATTGTCATTTGCAGAAGTTGGCATCAATGTGCACTGATCAACGAATTCTAACTCAGTAAGTTGAGCTTGCTCAAAAGACTGCCTCATGCCTGCAACTCCTATGGAAAAAAAATGCAATTTTGATCTAAGATCACTGGTAAGATTATGGAATGGAAAGCACAAAAGCAGATTGGCCCAATAAGACTAAGTATTTACTCTACTGTTATTATATTCTTGATAAATCATTACGTGTGTGTTTGTGTTAGTCACTCAGTCGTGTCATACTGTATAGCTCGCCAGCCTTCTCTGTCCATGGACTTATCTAAGCAAGAATACTGGAGTGGGTTGCTATTCCCTTTCCCAGGGATCTTCCTGACCCAGGGATCAAACCCAGGTCTCCTGCATTGCAGGCGGACTCTCTACAGTTTGAGCTACCAGGGAAGGCCGATAAATCATTATAATAGTCTATAAGTCATTTAAAATTATATATACAAGAGTCCGATAAGATTCAGATGCTTATGATACTCTGCTCTAACAACCAGTGAAGAGCAACTTCTAAGTTCACTGAGCTAGTAAATATAGTAGATCCTTGGAATTTATGGATTTAACATTTGCAACTTCAATTACTCATGAAGTGACTCCATGGGTCCGTGACCTTTAGTAACCGGTAGTGTTGCTGACACATGAATTTGGATCTTTGGTGTTGAGAGCATAGTCTACTCAAGTTGGTATAGCTAGTGAGTGAGCTGGCCACTCACTAGCTATGTAGCAAGTGTATGTAGCAAGTCTACCAAAGTGATAAAAGTTAACTTTATTTCTGTGTGAAAAATGGCCCTGAAAAGGAAAACAACTGCTAGTGCTAATACTGGCAGTGAAAAGAAAGTGCTAGTTCTTAGCCAGAAAATGGCTTTGTAAATGACTAGAGTCTTGTATTTATAGAATCATTAATGATCTGAAAAGGGTCTGTTAAATTTTTCAGTTATACTTTACTGCATTTTATGAGGGAAATTATACGCTGGAGTGATATTTCAGGATGCGGGGAGTCAAAAAGGTCTCAGGGCCTATCCCTCATGAGTGAGAAGGTGTGCTGTCCTCCCATTACAGTGCTCCCTTAGAAACAATAGCATGTCACTCTCAGGGGACAAATTAAAAAAACAAAACAAAACAAAACAGAGAGACACCAGGAACTATTTTGTGTATTCTTTCTCAGGCTACTCTGGAGACAGAAGGCTAGTAATCGGGTTAAAAGGACAATCTAATCATTATTAAAATTCCACAGAAACAATTAAAATGCATGCTCACTCAAACAAAAACTCTTGGTCCTTATTAACTGACATTTCACAAACAGAGATGCCTTTAACTGACATTTCACAAACAGAGATGCCTTTAATCTTTACTAAATAAATGTAAATGTATTCTTTAAGTCTTAGCAACATTATGTAGCAGTTGGCACTTAGTCAAAAATTTCTATTTCTACCTGATTTATCTTTGAATGTAATTTATGCTTGGTATTTCTTTTGTTATACTCATTTTGAGGATGCATTTGTTGAAAGCTCAACCAGTGTATCTTTAAAAAGAATGATTTTTCACCCTAAATAAAGCATCACAGTTTTGCAACATATTTGTGTTGATTTTCAACATCTGAGAATTAAAAACACATTTAAGTTTGAAATGCTTGTGAGTTAAGGTGCCAAAATGTGCAAAGAATTGTAAAGGGGAAACAAAGACAAAAACTCCATCGAGTTCAGTATAATACAGGGTGTTGAGGAGAATTTAGGATATAATATATTTGTACAGCAATGTTCACCACAACTTTCAGTGTCTATGAGAATAGTCCAATGGTCAACTGGGACTTTCAGCCTAATAAACATGGTTACTTTCTGGTGACAGAGATTCAAAAGGATAAGCAAATGCTTTGGCAAACTACTGTGTAAAATAATCTTAATTTCTTCTACCAGAACAATGTTGTGAAACATGGTGATTTATTTTTTTCTTTTCAATGGCACCATCAGGCTTCTACACTCTGCAGAATGACTTTATTTGAATCCAAAAGTGAATGCTTCAATAGTGGCTCATTCTGAAGTCCTAACTTCTCCTAAGGAGTTTAATTATTATGACCCCTGTCAACACCCTCTTGATAAGGCAGGCATAAAGAGGGGTGCAAAAGCAGGAAGGAGGCAGTGGAAGAGTTTAAACATTGTTCTGTACCAGGCCACTGAGCACCAGATAATAATATCCACCATTTATTGAATATATACCCTTTGTCAGGCTCCATATACATTCATTTAGCTAATGGGTATGCATGTTTTTTGCTAACTTTACAGATTAGGATATTTTGATTCAATGAGATTTGTTCATTCATCCATGTATCCATCCTATAAATTAGTGAATACTTACTATGTTAAGTAAAATGCCCAATTTGCAATGTCTAATCTGAGTTGTAGCCTCCATTTCTACTTGAAACAGCACTTCTTCCCCCAGAAGAATAGGTTTTGATTCTCACTGGCACCCCCTCTTGCTGTGTGTGTGTGTGTTAGTCCCTCAGTCAACACCTATCCATGGAACCAGGCACAAAAACTACTGGACATGCCACTGGGCAATAAAAAGAAAAATGTTACAACTTTAACTCACACTGCAATGCTGCTATGAGCGAGATGGCCAATGACTTTCCCAAATCTAAGGATATCATATTCTAGAACCAGAGTACATAATCTAGAATATACCTCTTGATATACATGGCTGAACCTTCCAGTAAACCCTACTGATATTCTTTTTTTTTTTTTATTTGTTAACAAACTTTATCTTAAGAATCCATGTTTCCATAATGAATATACACACAGGGAAAAATGTATGAACTCATATAAAGTAAACACATGAAAAGTAGAGAGGGATGGAGAGAGGAGGGCTGGTAAAAAGACAGCTGAATTCATTAGTTTCTATAAAATCTAAAAATATTTCCACTCAGTCAAATTTATTCTCTGAAAAATGAAAGTGATATGTAAAACTCTGCCCACATCACAGAAAACAGAGTCTACATTGGGAAGGAGGAGGGGAAAGCACTGGTTGTCAGGAAGTCATCATAGTCTCTGTCAATACCATTATCAGTGACAGCTGGTTTCCAAAAGGGTACCTTCAGGGAACCATTAATCAGAGAATAATGGGGACAACAAAAGGCAATGCTTCTCAACTGTTTACCATACTATTAGCAATAGATTCTTGTGGCAGATATACTATGTGCATGAATATTGTGCTGGGTCACACGTTCTCAATAAATATATGGTGTGTGCGTGTTAGTCGCCCAGTCATGTCTGACTCTATTGGATCCTTTTATGTTTTATTTTCTGAATCTATTTTACAATATAGTAGATATAACCTGTCAAGAAGTTTTATACACTGTTAGGCCAAAATGATCCATTCTGTAATTTCAACTGATGTTTCCAGTTTCATTTATAAGAAAATCCCTTCTCTCCTTGTAATATTTGCTCTTCAAATATTTACAGGCAGTTCTCATGTTTCTCATAGTCATTACTTGACAAAGCTGTATATAATAATCATTTTAATCTTTCCCCATAAATTAGTCTCTCTAGGCTCTTGGAATGTTCTCAGTACTGTGCACTACTTGCTCCCAGATTTTGTTACAAGCTTCCCTGTCTTCCTCATGCCATTCTGACTGACTCAAATGGGAAAGAACTTTATCTGTTTCACATTGGTATATGGAACATCACATTCACAGGTGTATCTCTGCAGAAACTGTAATCATTATTCCAAGGCAGAAAGACAGACTCAGTAAAACAACAGAACCTCACCACTCTGTTTTCACCACTTCTCCAGCCATGCTTGTCTCACATTTCCTCTCTGTCTCATACTAAACACTCTTGTAGTGTATTGCTATTGAAAGTGAAAGTTGCTCAGTCGTGTCTGACTCTTTGCAACCCCATGGACTATACAGTCCATGGAATTCTCCAGGCCAGAATACTGGAGTGGGTAGCCATTCCCTTCACCAGGGGATCTTCCCAACCCAGGGATTGAACTCAGGTCTCCTGCATTGCAGGCAGATTCTTTACCAGCTGAGCCACCAGGGAAGCCCAAGCTCTTAATAACTATATATTCTTTAGAATATAGTTTTGTAGACGTGAAATTGCTTTGCTTGGCTACTTACAAAGATGTTTCTATGCCCTTTGACAGCTTAGCCTTCCTTTGTTTTCCTTTAATCAGTATGATCTTGGATTCAGAAAGTTCAATCCTTCCATCATCTGCCACTTTGAGTTTTGTGAGCTTCAGCAGGTTGGTTAGTCTCTCTCTGTCTCAATTCTATCATTTGTAAAGTGGAGATAATAATAGAGCCAAGCCTCACTGATATATTATAGAGAGTAAATCAGTAAACATATTAAAGCACTCAGAACAGTGCCTGACTCACAGTAAGTGCTACAAACATACATTTACCATATAAAAGCACCTTATTGTTTACAACAGCTATTGTAGGTACATGGCCTACTCTGCTATTTAAACTGAGACCTCTACTATAATTTTCTCTGAAGGCTACATCTAACTATATGCAATAGATATCATGGTCAAAAGGACATTCCCACCTGTTTTGAATTATGCCATGGATGTCTACAGTAGACAATTATCAAGTTAAAATTTTAAGTCATCCTATACAGTCATCATTTTTCAATTTAGTTTTCATCTCACAAAACCAGTGTAATTGACCTAGACCTCTATACCAAAGGTGAATAGTAAAAAAGGGAGAGTGAACGTGAGTTTAGTACTGCATCAACAGATGGTGACCTCAAGGACCATCAGTGGCAAGTGGCTTAGGGAACTAAGTTTGAAGAACTCCAGATTAATATTCCAGAAGACTAAGCTACAAAAAAAAATTGATGCTCAACATGTATTTAAATAAACAGACTTTGGCACTAGAAGAGACTAATTCCTACATATTATAGAGAGGGATAACTTACAGAATTCAAGTGACTTTTCTGAAGTTACCTAATAATCAAGTTAAAGAGTAGAACTAAGGTCTCTTTGTCAATGAGCCAATTTAACACACCCATATCCCTAAATTCAAGTTACATGTTTATGAATACATTCCAATGTCACTCAGTATCTTCTTGAAGATATACCTTTAACTGGATTTATAGCTAAGCTCTTATCAGTTTTATTTTTGGTGTGGATTGATATCAGATAAGGTTTTTTTCTCCTTCAGCAGGTTTAATTTTTCAGATCTGTGTTTTCAGACCAGTGTTTTAACCTCAAACCAAAGCCAAGATGGTGAGAAGAATTTCAGGCACCAGTGTATGACAGAGGGGAGACATTTTGCAGTAGATTTTGTGGTGCCCCACAAGTGGTACTTCTCAGGGTGCCAAATGCTTCCCTAACCTGTATCATTGGTGCCCAAAGCATGAATCAACTGTGCTCATCCACCATTAGTAACCATCATCATATATTCTAACTTTTCTGCTAGTAATAGTATACATAGACTTTTAAAAAAGGCTTCTAATGAATTATAGGGAAAAAAAAACCCAGCCATAATTAAACCTGAAACTGATAGATAAAAGTGTGTACAAAAGTTTGTAATGAAGCTGAAGTCAACTAGATGCTGTTATTTTGTGAACAGCCTGGACAACAGACTCAGATGCCTAAAACTATAGTGATTACAGATTCAACTTCAGACTGTGTATCACAAATTTAAAAATGAATCATTACTTTAATCCTAGATTTCATTTTACATGTTATACAATACCATCTGTTTAAGAGGGCATTTACGAAAATGTTGAGCCTTTTCTTATTAACCTTGATCAGATTGAATGTATTTCTTGGTAATTCCCATTTCATTGGTATAAATTGCACAACCAGTGATTTAAAATAATTGTAACTAAATTCCTCAAGATGCATAAAGATATACCAGATTGTCATAGCACTGTCACAGTTTAATTGATCTAATTTAGATCTCATCTTACTGTGAATTATAATTCCATCTTTCTTTGACCAAATGATTGCAATCTTGTCACTTGTATTTATACATGTCATTAACATATCAAAAACTCTGCCAATATCAAAGGGTTGTGGCTTTTGAAAAATTTCCCTTTCCTTCACTGATCAACTACTGAATTATTTAGTGGTGTGTTCTGCATGCCAGAGTGGATTTACCTTGAAGCTTAAGCCTCACGGCACCTCACTTGCACAGGCCCTTTCTAAATATTCACTTCCATATCTAATTTTGCATTTGTGATCTTGTATTCTTTTTTAAAGAGAGGGCTCCCAAATTGTATAAAACTCAGGCCCCAACAAACCCTGGATCTTTACCTGCCTGCATGTCTTCCAGAAATGTTTCTAAAGGAAAAGCTGTAGAAACTCAGGACAACAAAAATTGAATAATTAGAGTTGTATGGAAATTAGGGCCATAAATTCTCATAATATGATATTTATTTCTCTCCCTCATGGAGACCACCTCTCTAACACTCTGATTGTAGTTCTCAAATACTGGGAAATTGAAAAAGCCCATCCATTGCAAAAACCCAGAGGCTTAATACAGGGAAATCACCAATATTTTAAAACATCTGGATATATGTTATGACATCAACTGTCCCTCTAATTAATATAACATATTTTGCTTAATAAGATTCCATTTGGATCCACTGATTCATTACACAATAACTGTTCTAATTGGATTCACTGATTACATCTGCTTTGCCATACATAACATCGTTTTTCTCTAATTTTAAAAATCTGAGCTGAATGAAAAAAAATTGATACTATTCATCATTTGGAGCTTTGCAATAAAATTCAGGCTCATGACCTCAGTAAACTGGTTTTCACCAGATACTGTTATTTGTTTTCAGAAAGTAATCTTCTGGAATTGAGAGTATCTGACCTACAATTTACTCTTCTTTCTATTAAAGGCCACTTTAGTTGAATATAATTTAATGTTAATTGAGGAATTGTTAAAACAATAGAAATTGCTAATAATACAACCCCTTCCCCAATCTTTGTAGTCATATTTCAAAGATTCTCTATGGCATTGAAACATGTATAATATCATGTCTGAAACGAGTCGCCAGTCCAGGTTCAATGCACGATACTAGATGCTTGGGGCTGGTGCACTGGGACGACCCAGAGGGATGGTATGGGGAGGGAGGAGGGAGGAGGGTTCAGGATGGGGAAAACATGTATACCTGTGGCGGATTCATTTCGATATTTGGCAAAACTAATACAATATTGTAAAGTTTAAAAATAAAATAAAATTAAAATAAATAAATAAATAAAATAAAATAAATGGAAGAACTAACTTTCCATAGAACTGATAATGACCAAAGGACTGAGCCTTAATGTTCTCTCGTTCATCTACTTTATTCATTGAACTTTCATATCAAATCCCATTTAATAAAAGGATTCTGAAACAAAGCAAAAAGAAACCAAAACAAAACAAAACCCAGCTTTAATTAAAAACTGGAGATGACCTCAAAGATGCTTTTCAATTCTAACATGCCTGGTTAGTTAAGTCTTAAGGAAATAGAATATTTTATTTTTGCCTTCTAAGAAATAAATGTAAAAATACTTACTTTGGACATATACAGTATCCTTAGGGGTTTTTTGGTCTTTTATTTTTTAGGCTAACATCTTAGCCACAATTTCAGGCAGCAGTGCAGGACAGAATGAAAGACACTAACAAGTAGACCTCGTGACATCCCTCAAGTGGTACCACTCAATGGTACCGCTCAATGGTACCGCTCAGGGGACTAGACAGTACTTTAGCCTAGCAATGTTGAGAACAGCTGAAGGAGGCATGAATGAAGAAACAGGAGGATAAAAGGGAGACAGAGTAGAAAAAAAATTGAAGAGGATATAATCTTAGTGGTACATACCTGGCAAAGCATATGTAAATATAGCAGGTCAAAAGATTGTATGTACTCTAACGACTTTTAAAGACTATTCATTGTACCTTCCAAAGGATAATAAAATCTCTCGTATCTGGACATATCCCATACATCAATTAATGGACACTTTCTATTCAACAGCTTTAAGTATGACTCTAGTATACTTAAAAAAAACTATGAAAAGCTGAGGTTGTTCATTAATTTCTCTTCATCACTGATTTATACATAGTTTAAGTTTAAAAGCAGCCAATATACCTTGAAGTAAATGCCAGTAATGAACTGAGTTACATTTTTTAATCAGGCTTGGTCAGAGCAGTAAAGTAGGTGATGCTGGTCTTTGCAGATCTGTTTTTCCTTCTAAGTCCTCTTTCCTTGTTTCTCTAGCCCTTCCCTTGTTTATAGGTAACACTAGTGAATTTAAACAGTCTTCTCACTTACTAACAGAATGGACAATGATATGATCTTCAGACTTGTTCCTCTAATTGCAAGGCCAAGCCAAAATTTAACCTTTCCCTTAGGACTCTGCTCTTCAATGAGAAATCTGAAGATGACTTGGATAAACTAATAAAACAAAACGTATCAATACAGGTAATTGCATTTCAGCATGGGTCTCCTAGAGCAATAATGCCTTAACTCCAAAGAAGGAATTTCAGGCACCACAGAAGGAGTGGTCACAGCTGTTTGGGGACAAAAAGAAAATATGTAGGGCTTCCCAGGTGGTGCAGTGGTAAAGAATCCACCTGCCAGTGCAGGAGACTCAAGAGATGCAAGCTTGATTCCTGGGTTAGGAAGATCCTCTGGAAAAGGGAATAGCAACCCACTCCAGTATTCTTGCCTAGAAAATTCCACAGACAGAGAAGCCTGGCAGGCTACATCCATGGGGTTGCAAAGAGTCGGACATGACTGAGCACACACACACACAAGGAGAGGGCAGGGATAAGAAATTCTTCCTCTTTTATAGCATATACCAAGTAGGGCTCTTAAAAGAAATGCAATTGACCCATTAGAAGAGGATATCATTAGGTAACAAAGTTCAAGACTCTGAATAAACACTGACATTTAAAAAATATCTGGAAGGATGGTAGGTGACAAAAGTCAGATTCAGGCCTAGAGTTAGACAGGTTGGTCAGCCCACTGTACAAATTAGGATATTATAAGGCAAGAAAATCACATCTGGGCATAAAGTTTAGGAACAGGCTCATTTGACTTTCATCTTTTAGAGATGAGTAGGTACCTATTAAATTACAGATTTAAAATTATAAAATCATCAAATCATAGGTAATCTTCCTTAACAACCCTGAAATAGAAATATATCTCTTTAGCAGAAAGATTCATCACTAACTACAACAGAACCTATATAAATTCTAGATTGTAATGTCTTATCAGCCTAGAAAGCATTCACATTAAATCCAAGTCATTATATTGGGTTGGCCAAAAAGCTTGTTCAGGTTTTTCCACAGCATCTTACTGAAAAACTTGAATGAACTTTTTGGTTAAACCAATACAAGAATATTTTTCTATATTAAATGGCAACTGAACCATTTAGAGGAATGGAGAGCTAACAAAATCTTGTAACTTAATGAGTAATTCCAAACTTGTTGCAAGATACGACAATGATTTTATTATCTTAATGTTGATGTTAGTATTCCATTAGTGATTCAATTCTTAATAGTTGGTTCATTGCTTTCTTTCTGAAACATACCTAAAATTAATGATATATGGAAATAATCTCAAAGCTACGAAGAGTTTTCTACTTTTATTGTTGGTTGAAAGTAACCTAGATTGTAGACTGACATTCTTTCTATGCATATATCCAAAGGTAAAGGTGGAACTAAGTTTGTTTATTTTTCATTTTTTTTAACTCCTGAATGTTTTACTACTTGTGGCAAGAGTTCAGCATTAAATGCCATAGAAACTATGAAGTCTACATTCAGGATTCAGAAAATCCACATTTCTTAATCATGCAAATCAGTGAACTAAGATGGACTGGAATCGGTGAATTTAACTCAGATAACCATTATATCTACTACTGTGGGCATAAATCCCTTAGAAGAAATGGAGCAGCATCATAGTCAACAAAAGAGTTTGAAATGCAGTGCTTGGATGCAATCTCAAAAATGACAGAATGATCTCTGTTCATTTCCAAGGCAAACCATTCAATATCATGGTAATCCAAGTCTATGCCTTGACCAGTAATGCTGAAGAAGCTGAAGTTGAACAGTTCTATGAAGACCTACAAGACATTTTAGAACTAACACCCAAAAAAGATGTCCTTTTCATTATAGGGGACTGGAATGCAAAAGTAGGAAGTCAAGAAACACCTGGAGTAACAGGCAAATTTGGCCTTGGAGTATGGAATGAAGCAGGGCAATGGCTAACAGAGTTTTGCCAAGAGAACACACTGGTTATAGCAAACACTCTCTTCCAACAACACGAGAGAAGACTGCACACATAGACATCACCAGATGGCCAACACCGAAATCAGACTGATTATATTCTTTGCAGCCAAAGATAAAGAAGCTCTATACAGTCAGCAAAAACAAGACCAGGAGCTGACTGTGGCTCAGATCATGAACTCCTTATTGCCAAATTCAGACCGAAATTGAAGAAATTGGGGAAAACCACTAGACCATTCAGGTATGACCTAAATCAATTCCCTTATGATTATACAGTGGAAGTGAGAAATAGATTTAAGGGCCTAGATCTGATAGATAGAGTGCCTGATGAACTATGGAATGAGGTTCGTGACATTGTACAGGTGACAGGGATCAAGACCATCCCCATGGAAAAGAAATGCAAACAAGCAAAATGGCTGTCTGAGGAGGCCTTACAATTAGCTGTGAAAAGAAGAGAAGTGAAAAGGAAAGATATTCCCATTTGAATGCAGAGTTCCAAAGAATAGCAAGGAGAGATAAGACAGCCCTCCTCAGTGATCAATGCAAAGAAATAGAGAAAACAACAGAATGGGAAAGACTAGAGATCTCTTCAAGAAAATTAGAGATACCAAGGGAACATTTCGTGCAAACATGGGCTCAATAAAGGACAGAAATGGTATGGACCCAACAGAAGCGGAAGATATTAAGAAGAGGTGGCAAGAATACACAGAAGAACTGTACAAAAAAGATCTTCATGACCCAGATACTCACGATGGTGTGATCAATCACCTATAGCCAGACATCCTGGAATGTGTAAAGTGGGCCTTAGGAAGCATCACTACAAACAAAGCTAGTGGAGGTGATGGAATTCCAGTTGAGCTATTTCAGATCCTGAAAGATGATGCTGTGAAAGTGCTGCACTCAATATGTCAGCAAATTTGGAAAACTCAGCAGTGGCCACAGGCCTGGAAAAGGTCAGTTTTCACTCCAATCCTAATGAAAGGCAATGCCAAAGAATGCTCAAACTACTGCACAATTGCACTCATCTCACATGCTAGTAAAGTAATGCTCAAAATTCTCCAAGCCAGGCTTCAACAATACATGAACCGTGAACTTCCAGATGTTCAAGCTGGTTTTAGAAAAGGCAGAGGAACCAGAGATCAAATTGCCAACATCAGCTGGATCATCGAAAAAGCAAGAGAGTTCCAGAAAAACATCTACTTATGCTTTATTGACTATGCCAAAACCTTTGACTGCATGGAGCAGAATAAACTGTGGAAAATTCTTGAAGAGATGGGAATACCAGACCACCTGACCTGCCTCTTGAGAAACCTATATGCAGATCAGGAAGCAACAGTTAGAACTGGACATGGAACAACTGACAGGTTCCAAATAGGAAAAAGGAATACGTCAAGGCTGTATATTGTCACCCTGCTTATTTAACTTCTATGCACAGTACATCATGAGAAATGCTGGGCTGGAAGAAGCACAAGCTGGAATCAAGATTGCCAGGAGAAATATCAATAACCTCAGATATGCAGATGACACCACCCTTATGGCAGAAAGTGAAGAAGAATTAAAGAGCCTCTTGAAAGTGAAAGAAGACAGTGAAAAAGTTGGCTTAAAGCTCAACATTCAGAAAACTAAGATCATGGCACCCAGTCCCATCACTTCATGGCAAATAGATGGGGAAACAGTGGCTGACTTTATTTTTCTGGGCTCCAAAATCACTGCAGATGATTTTGACTGCAGCCATGAAATTAAAAGACACTTACTCCTTGGAAGGAAAGTTATGACCAACCTAGACAGCATATTCAAAAGCTGAGACATTACTTTGCCAACAAAGGTCCATCTAGTCAAGGCTATGGTTTTTCCAGTAGTCATGTATGGATGTGAGAGTTGGACTATAAAGGTGAGCACAGAAGAACTGATGCTTTTGAACTGTGGTATTGGAGAAGACTCTTGAGAGTCCCTTGTACTGCAAGGGGTTCCAACCAGTCCTAAAGGAGATCAGTCCTGGGTGTTCATTGGAAGGACTGATGTTGAAGCTGAAACTCCAATATTTTGGCCACCTGATGCAAAGAGCTGACTCATTTGAAAAGACCCTGATGCTGGGAAAGATTGAAGGCAGGAGGAGAAGGGGATGACAGAGGATGAGATGGTTGGATGGTATCACTGACTCAATGGACATGGGTTTGGGTGGACTCCGGGAGTTGGTGATGGACAGGGAGGCCTGGCGTGCTGCGGTTCATGGGGTCTCAAAGAGTCGGACAAGACTGAGTGACTGAAGTAAACTGAATGCCAGTTAAGAATAACCACTGTCAATGGAAATTCTGACTGTCATTGTGACTTCAGTAAAGTAGAACATAGTCCCCACACTCAAGTTAGAGAATTATTGTCACCAGTTTGCTCCAGATATTTTTCTCTATCAGATCTCTTCATTTTGTGTGTGTGAGTTTAAAGCACATCAATGACTCATTCAGCTTAAGCCCAAAAACAGTTTTACCAATTAATTTCAATTAAAAAAAAAAAAACCCTCTCTATTGAGAAAATATTTGCAAATGATGTAACCAACGAGGGCCTAATTTCCAATATATATTGATACAAACAGTTCAAACAACTCAATAACAAAATCCAAATAACCCAATTAACAACTGGGCAGAACACCTAAATAGACATTTATCCAAAGAAGATATACAGATGGACATTACACACATTAAAAGATATTCAACATTGATATTTATTAGAGAAATGCAAATCAAAGCTACAATGAGTTGGGATTTCCCTGGTGGTCCAGTGACTGAAAATCTGCACACTCAGTGCAGGGGACCTGGGTTTGATCCCTGCTCCAGCAACTAGATCCCACATGCCATAGCTAAAAAAAAAGATCCCACGTGCCGCAACTAAGACCTGGTGCAGCCAAATAAATAAACAGCTTAAAAAAACTACAATAAGGTAACACCTCACAGTCAGAATAAATGTTGGAGAGGGTGGAGAGAAAACGGAACCTTCCTATACTGTGGGTGGGAGTGAAAACTGATGCAATCACTATGGAAAACAGCTTGAAGGTTCCTTTAAAAACTAAAATTAGAGTCAACATATGATCTAGCAATCCTACTCCTGGGCATATATCTGGAGAAAACTGTAATCCGAAAAGATATATGCACCCCAATGTTCACAGTACCACTATTTACAGAGCCAAGATATGGAAGCAACATAAGTGTCCATCAACAGATGAATGGATAAATAAGATGTGGTATGTATACATATATATGTATATATGTGGTGTGTATATATATATATACACACCACATATATATAAAATGAACTATTACTCAGCCATAAAAAAGAATGAAGCAATGCCATTTCAACAACATGTATGGACCTAGAGATTATCATATTAAGTGAAGAATATCAGAGAAAGATATATATCACACAATATCACTTATATGTGGAATCTTTAATAATGAAACAAATGAACTTACTTACCAAACAGAAATAGACTCACAGACACAGAAAACAAACTTATGGTTACCAAAAGGGAAAGGGGGTGGGAGAGAGATAAATTGGGGTTAGCAGATAGAAACTACTACACACACACATACACACACGCACACACACACACAAGGTTCTACTGTATAGCACAAGGAAAGTGAAGTGAAGTCGCTCAGTCGTGTCTGACTCTTAGTGACCCCATGGACTGCAGCCTACCAGTCTCCTCTGTCCATGGGATTTTCCAGACAAGAGTACTGGAGTGGGGTGCCATTGCCTTCTCCATAGCACAAGGAACTATATTCAATATCTTATAATAAAATGTAAGGGGAAAGAATACACACACACACACACACATACACACACACACACACACATATATATATATATATATGCTGTGCTGTTCTTAGTTGCTCAGTCGTGTCCAACTCTTTATGGCCCCTATGAACTGCAGCCCACCAGCCTCCTCTGTTTTAGGGATTCTCCAGGCAAGAATACTGGAGTGGGTCGCCATACCCTCTGCCAGGGGATCTTCCCAACCCAGGGATTGAACCCAGGTCTCCCGCACTGCAGGCAGATTCTTTATCATCTGAGCCACCAGGGAAGCCTATATATATCTGTATTGCTTTGATCTACACCAGAAACTAATACAACATTGTATCAACTATACTTCAATTAAAAAAAAAAAACACTCTTCACTTGCATTAGTATACAATTTTTCATTTACAAATACTAGAAAATTTTTTTCTCTTGAAGAATCAGAGCAACCATTTCCTATATTTGCACTCCTGATTTGGAGGTAGTTTGGGAAAAAAAAATACTGGAAGAGTAATACTAAAAACAAACAAAAATGCAAATTCTAAATATTGCCAACCCATTTCTCGTGATAGAAACTTAATTGAGAGAAGGTCCACTAAGTAACCAAATCTGTTCACTTTTCATAGATATTATTAAAAGATGAAGGAAATAAGTACAAAAACACTACCCTTTTAGAAAGTGTTATTTTTATCTGTATGCCTACATCTTTTTTTTTTTTTTTTTTTTTTTTTTTTTTTTTTTAATTTTATTTTATTTTTAAACTTTACATAACTGTATTAGATTTGCCAAATATCAAAATGAATCCGCCACAGGTTTACATGACAGATTTGCTCACACACTCACACCAACTAAAAATCTTTGACCTCAGTCAAAAAACCTACAGTCTAAATTCAGTTTGAATCTATTTGAAACCTTACACATGAGATATCTTAAATGGCTCTCCAAAGAACTCAAGTGTGTGAGCCTTTCAAAGGCATTCCTAATGAAGAAAATGTCCTAGATATCTGCACTATATTTTTGTCATATAACCCTGAACTTGCTAGCTGTCCTTTGCTACTTGTTCTCTTCTATATAATCCCATATTCTTTGGTTATAGCCCAGCACTAATGAGGCCTAGGTGGGGGTTTGATCTTCAAATGGGCCAGTTATCTTTTCTCTCCTCCATGGATACAGAAGACAATCTAACTCCAACTTCAGCTGCTACAGAAATATTTACCACAGAGTACAAAGGAATTGCTAAGGCTATCTGAATTTCTAAACTCAAGGAACGCATCATGCTGACTGTGGGTCAGTGGGGTCAGCTTCATTTCACCTCTAAATCCTTCCATGTCCCTAAAAACCTGGCAACTGAGAAGGTTAAGACAATGGAACCCACAGCTTATTTGCTCATTCAGACATGTGTTGGGGGATGGGGGTGAGAGGAATACATTTAAATAAGAAAATGAAGTTTATTACTCCCCAAGCACCATTTAATAGAAATACCACAAGCGAGGGTGTGCACATCTGTGGGAACAATTCAGTTTTGAATATTTCAAAAGAGCAGTGGTATTTCTCAATCCTTCCATCAAATTTCCTGTTCAGTAGGCGATTATGATATTTTTACATTTCTGCTTCTAGAGGTCACAAACAGACTTCTATAAAATGGGATTCTAAGCGCTCTTTTAGAGTAAGAACCTTGTTGCATCTAGAACGAATTTTTAGAATTAATAAAAGAAACACTAGCATCTGAATTATGAAATATTTTAATCATCACCATGGTTTGAGTTATATCAAGCACAAAGCATGTGCTTAAGGTTTACATAATAACAATATTGTTACCCGCTTTTAGCTCAGACTTGACAAGCTATAGGCCTCCATTATAAGTAACACGTTAGTTAGAATTTACTACTAAGCTGTAAGACTTCACCATAAATCATTTTTTGAGACCCCAGTTATATATATTATGCTACCTTTAAAAATAAATTATCAAAGAAAATTTCTCAGGGCAATATGACATTGCCAGTTATCTGGCCAGGTTAAATGAGAAAACACTAATTCTTAATTCCAATAATGTAATACTCATAAGCATATTTCAGAAATTAGTGGTAATTAAAATTTAAGGGCATTAGTGTGTGCACTGTGAGTGACTGGGATTACAGAAAAAGGCTCTCAGAAAGAATTATTTTCTACTCATTTTGCCTAAACCATTAATCGCTACTCTCTCAAATACTGAGCCTGGTACTTAGTAAGTATGGTCAGCTTCATTAATTGAAAGGTGACTTTCTAAATCCAACTCCAATTCAGAAACTCCCTTTTATGGTTTTGTTATACTTAATGAGGATTTTAAACTCCACCTTTTAATTTTTAGGTTAATTGTGACCCAGGGGACACTAGTTACCTTTTGACACTCCCCAAATTACTTGTTAACTGGAAGACATGCACTCAAACTGAAGTCAAGAGGGTCAGGAGGAAAAGCAGTAGCTTCCAGGCAAGGAGGGGAGGAAAGGTTTTCTTGCAAAGCCACTTAGCAAAACCATTTAGCTGGAGGGCATTGTGCCAATTTTAAAGACAACGAAAGCTCCTAACAATTTCTGTATCCTTGCTCAGAAGCAAAATATACTTTTTGCAATCAAGATTTTCTTTCCTTTTTTTTTTTTTTTTTTTTTTTTTTTGAGGGAGCAGGTAGACCCAGCTCCTCAGTAAAATAATGTAAGTCCAGAAACAGGGCGAATTGACACATGCGGTGTCTCTCCCTTGCCTTTAGTACATTTAAATCATATTCAGTTATTGTGTTTTCTAGTAATGGAGGCTTCAAAGCCATTTTTAAAAGGAAATCTACCGTCTTAATTCCTTTTTGTATCGATATCGACTAACACAACTATTGTAACAGTTAATACAGAGATGCAAGTGGCTACAGGTAGCAGTATCAACCAACCAGCAAATGACAGACTGCTGGTTGCTTAGGCCTTGGTGGGGATGAGGTTCGTATGTGTTACAAGATGAAAATGTGTTAAAACTGACTAGTGTCATACGCATATATCCATGAATGTACTCAAAGAAACACACTGATGGGTGATTTGTTTAAATGGGCAAACTATATGGTATGTTAATATCTTAAAGTTATTATAAAAAATACTGTCAGGAAAAATGTAGTAATCAAGAGTGCCAGATGGCTATCTAGAGGCTAAATTTCAGTTCTTGGACTTTTTAGCCTACGGGGCCTTGGGTAAATTATGAAGTAGCTTGAGTAACATTATGAAGCTGCAATTTTCAAATCTGTAAAAATGGAGAAAACAGATAGTACTTATGCACATACAGTTGTTGCGAACATTCGATACTATCATGTGTGGCAGAAGGCTTAGCCTAATATCTAGTACTCAGTAAGTGCTCAATGTTGGCTTAAAAAAACAGTAACAGCTTTATCGAGACCTAATTCACATATTATAAAATTCACCCTTAAAAAAGTATACACTTCAGTGATTTTTAATATAACCAAATAATTGTGCAACCATCACCAGTATCTAAATCCAGAATATTCCAATCAACCAAGAAGGGGTTAGGATTAGTTCTTTAATCCTTCTTCACTTTCTGCCATAACGGTGGTGTCATCTGCGTATCTGAGGTTATTGATATTTCTCCTGGCAATCTTGATTCCACATTGTGCTTCTTCCAGCCCAGCGTTTCTCATGATGTACTCTGTATATAAGTTAAATAAGGAGGGTGACAGTATATAGCCTTGACGTACTCCTTTTCCTATTTGGAACCAGTCTGTTGTTCCATGTCCAGTTCTAACTGTTGCTTCCTGACCTGCATACAGATTTCTCAGGAGGCAGATGAGGTGGTCTGGTATTCCCATCTCTTGAAGAATTTTCCAGTTTGTTGTGATCCACACAGTCAAAGGATTTGGCATAGTCAATAAAGCAGAAGTAGATGTTTTTCTGGAACTCTCTTGCTTTTTTGATGATCCAACGGATGTTGGCAATTTGATCTCTGGTTCCTCTGCCTTTTATAAATCCAGCTTGAACACCTGGAAGTTCACGGTTCACGTACTGTTGAAGCCTGGCTTGGAGAATGTTGAGCATTACTTTACTAGTGTGTGAGATGAGTGCAATTGTGCAGTAGTCTGAGGATTCTTTGGCATTGCCTTTCTTTGGGATTGGAATGAAAACTGACCTTTTCCAGTCCTGTGGTCACTGCTGAGATTTCCAAATTTGCTGGCATATTGAGTGCAGCACTTTCACAAAATCATCTTTTAGGATTTGAAATAGCTCAACTGGAATTCCATCACCTCCGCTAGCTTTGTTTGTAGTGATGCTTCCTAAGGCCCACTTGACTTTGCGAATAATCTACTTACTGTTTCTTTGGATTTGACTCTTTGGGACATCTCATATAAATGGAATCATATAATGTGTGGCCTTCTGTGTGTGGCTTTTTCACTTAGCATAATATTTTTGAGGCTTATGCATGTTGTATCATGCATCAGAACTTTATTCCCTTTTATGTCTAAATAATATTCCCTGGCAAGGATATTTCACATTTTGTTTGTTATATTTCATATTCATCACATGATGGACATTTTGTGAATTTCTGTTTTTTGGCTATTATGAATAATGCTGCTTTGAACACTCAAATAAGTAGACTTTTTCATTGTTGTTGTTGTTTTTCATCAAGAAGGGGGATCCAAAGTCCTGTGTACCTTCCTACTCAACATCCCATATCAATACAGAAAGTCCTGATGGCCAATATATGTGTAGGATAAAATGGTAACATTTTAAATATTCGCAACTGACAGACTATAAAAGTAAATAAAATCATCTTTCTAAACAATGAAAAAGGAAAACATCTACTTATATTTTATTTATTTATATTTTATATTGAGGTATAAGTAACATATACAAATAGCTGTGAAAAAAAGAGAAGCGAAAGGCAAACGAGAAAAGGGAAGATATACCCATTTGAATCCAGAGTTCCAAAGAATAGCAGTGAGAAAGAAGAAATCCTTCCTCAGTGATCAATGCAAAGAATTCAAAGCTATGACTTTGCTTATTATTTCAAATTTTTATGTGAATAAAATAAAATGTTACCAAAAAAAAAAGAAATAGAGGAAAACAACAGAATAGGAAAGACTAGATATCTCTTCAAGAAAATTAGAGCAAGCAAGGGAACATTTCATGCAAAGATGGGCACAATAAAGGACTGAAATGGTATGGACCTAACAGAAGCATAAGATATTAAGAGGTGGCAAGAATACACAGGACTATACCAAAAAGATCTTCATGACCCAGATAACCATGATGGTGTGATCACTCACCTAGAACCAGATATCCTGGAATGTGAAGTCAAGGGGCCTAAGGAAGCATCACTATGAACAAAGCTAGGGGAGGTGATGGAATTCCAGTTGAGCTATTTCAAATCCTAAAAGATGATTTTGTGAAAGTGCTGCACTCAATATGCCAGCAAATTTGGAAATCTCAGCAGTGACCACAGGACTGGAAAAGGTCAGTTTTTGTTCCAATCCCAAAGAAAGGCAAGGCCAAAGAATGTTCAAACTACCGCACAATTGCATTCATCTCACATGCTAAGAAAGTAATGCTCAACATTCTCCAAGCCAGGCTTCAACAGTACGTGAACCGTGAACTTCCAGATGTTCAAGCTGGATTTATAAAAGGCAGAGGAACCAGAGATCAAACTGCCAACATCTGTTAGATCATCAAAAAACCAAGAGAGTTTCAGAAAAAAATCTACTTCTGCTTTATTGACTATGCCAAATCCTTTGACTGTGCAGATCACAATAAACTGTGGAAAATTCTTCGAGGTGGGAATACCAGACCACCTCATCTGCCTCCTGAGAAATCTGTATGCAGGTCAGGAAGCAACAGTTAGAACTGGACATGGAACAACAGACTGGTTCCAAATTGAGAAAGGAGTACGTCAAGGCTGTATACTGTCACCCTGCTTATTTAACTTATATGCAGAGTATATCATGAGAAATGCTGGGCTGCATAAGCACAAGCTGGAATCAAGATTGCCGGGAGAAATATCAATAAGCTCAGATATGCAGATGACACCACTCTTATGGCAGAAAGTGAAGAAGAACTAAAGAGGCTCTTGATGAAATTCAAAGAGGAGCCTGAAAAAGCTGGCTTAAAACTCAACATTAAGAAAACTAAGATCATGGAATCTGGTCCCATCACTTCATGGCAAATAGATGGAGAAACAGTGGGGAAAAAAGCTATGTTTTTTTCAGTAGCCATGTACGGATGTGAGAGTTGGACTATAAAGAAATTTGAGTGCAGAAGAATTGATGCTTTTGAACTGTGGTGTTGGAGAAGACTCGAGGGTCCCTTGGACTGCAAGGTGATCAAACCAGTCAATCCTAAAGGAAATAAATCCTGAATATTCATTAGAAGGACTGCAGCTGAAGCTGAAGCTCCAATACTTTGGCCACTTGACGTGAAGAATTGACTCATTTGAAAAGACCCTGATGCTGGGAAAGATTGAAGGCAGGAGGGGAAGAGGACGACAGAGGATGAGATGGTTGGATGCCATCACGACTCAATGGACATGAGTTTGAGCAAGCTCCAGGAGTTTATGATGCACAGGGAAGCCTCGTGTACTGCAGTCCATGGGGTTGCAAAGAGCTGGACATGACTGAGTGACTGAACTAAAACTGGCATATAACATTATATTAATTTCAGGTGTATTAATGATTTGATATTTTTATTCATTGTGAAATGATCATAATATGTCTAATTAACAATCTGTCACAGTTTCAATTTCTTTCTTGTACTGAGAACTTTTAACGATTTACTTTCTTAGCAACCTCCAAAGATGCAATGCTATGCTATGCTATGCTAAGTCACTTCAGTCGTGTCCGACTCTGTGTGACCCCATAAACAGCAGCCCACCAGGCTCCACCGTCCCTGGGATTCTCTAGGCAAGAACACTGGAGTGGGTTGCCATTTCCTTCTCCAATGCATGAAAGTGAAAAGTGAAAGTGAAATCGTTCAGTCGTGTCCAACTCTTAGCGACCCCATGGACTGCAGCCTTCCAGGCTCCTCCGTCCATGTGATTTTCCAAGCAAGAGTACTGGAGTCGGGTGCCATTGCCTTCTCCAAAGATGCAATAGAGCTTTATTAATCATATTCACCAAGGTCTATATTATATACCCATGATTTATTTTATAACTGGATGTTTGAACCTTTAGACCCCCTCCTTCCATTTTGCCAACCCCTATCCTCCAACTCTGGCGGTGACCAATCTGTTCTTTCTATCTAGGAGCGTGGCTTGTTTCTTTTTTTTTTTTAAGTTCCACATATAAGTGAGATCATACAGCATTTGTCTTTCACTGCTTGACCTATTTCATTTAGTATAATACCTCAAGGTCTATCTTTCTGTACATGGCAAGATTTAATTCTTTTTTATGGTTGAATGGTGTCCCATTTTGTGTATGTATATTTATATATAAAATAACATTTTCTCTATCCATTCATCCATTAGTGGACACTTAGATTGTTTCCAAGTCTTGGTTATTGTAAATAATGCTACAGTGAACATGGGGTACATAAATCTTTTCTAATTAGTGCTTACATTTCCTTTGGATACCTACCCAGATGAGAGAAACCTGGATCATGTCATAGTTTCATTTTTAACTTTTTAAGAAACCTCCAAAGTGTTTTCATAATGGCTGTACCAGTTTATATTCCCACCAACAATGTACAGGGGTTCACTTTTCTCCACATCCTCACCAATAACTTCTATCTCTTCCATTTTTAATAATAACCATCCTACTAGGTGATACCACAGGTGATATCTCATTGTGGTTTGATTTGCATTTCCCTGATGATTACTGTTATTGTTGATTATTACTAAAGAAAGTCGCTCAGTTGTGTCCGACTCTTTGCGACCCCATGGACTGTAGGCTACCAGGCTCTTCCGTCCATGGGATTTTCCAGGCAAGAATACTGGAGTGGGGTGCCATTTCCTTCTTCAGGGGATCTGCCTGACCCAGGGATTGAACCCAGGCCTCCCGCGTTGTAGGCAGACGCTTTACCATCTGAGCCACCAGGGAAGTCCTAACTTCTGTCTCTTGCATTTTTAATAAGAACCATCCTACTAGGTGATACCACAGGTGATATCTCATTGTGGTTTGATTTGCATTTCCCTGAAGATTACTGTTATTGAGTACCTTTTCATAAATCTATTGACCATGTATGTGTCTTATTTGGAAACAAGTCTATTCAGGTCCTTTGTCTATTTTTAAAATCACGTTATTTGCTTTTTACCTACTGAGTTGTAGGCGATCTTTTTATATTTGGATATTACTACCTTATTAGAAACATGATTTGCAGATTTTTCCCTTTCCCTAGCTTGCCTTTTATTTTTTTCAGTTGTTACCATTGCTATACAGAGGTTCTCAATTCAATATAATTCCCACACTTTCATTTTTGTTTTAGTTGTCTGTGCTTTGATGTCATATTCCAAAACATTATACATTTAAAAAAAAATCACTGCCAAGACCAATATCAAGAAGATTTTATCTTATGCTTCTTCAAGAAGTTTTATGGTTGTAGGTCTCACACTTAAGTCATTCATTTATTTCAAATTACTTTCTGTGTATGGTGCAAGGGTCCAATTTCATTCTTCTGCATGTAGACACCAGTTTTCCAAACACCACTTACTGAAGAAACTATTCTTTGCCTATCTTGTATTCCTTGGTTCCTTTGTCAAAGATTTGTTGACTTCTGCATGTGTTTTCATTCTTCTTTCTTTGTTTTCCTCCAACTGGCTAATTTCAAATGATCTCTGTGAGTCATTTGAAAGGAAGATGATTCTTCCTTCTGCATGATCAAGTCTGCTATTGAAGCTCTCCACTGAATTTTTCTGTCCTATCACTGTATCCTTCAGCTCTAGGACTTTTGTTCCACTCTGTTTACAGTTTCTATTTCTTTATCAAGCTTCTCATTTTGCTAATGCATTGTTTCCTGATTTATTTTAGTTGTCTATTGCTGTTTTCTTGCATCTCATTGAGCTTCTTTGGGAGGATTATATGAATTCTTTGTTAGGCATTTCATAGATCCCCATTTCTTTGGGGTCGGTTACTGAAATGTTCTTCGTTTCTTTGGGTGGTGTCTTGTTTGCCTGGTTCTTCACAATTCTGTACAACCTTAAATTGGTGTTTGTGCATTTGAAGAACCAAGTTTCTCTCCCAGTCTTTAAAGAGTAATTTTAGCTAGTAAAGTCTTCTTGTCAGGTCCCTCATCTGATGGTACTGCCTCCAGAGTCACAGTCAAGTCATTTGGAGCTAGGTGATGTGGCTCATTGGTGGGGCTGTTCCCAGGGTGTCAGGAAGTGTGGATTCGGTCTGGTCCCTGAGTAGATGAGACTGCCTCTAGGACCTTGGTCAGTAGCACTGGCGCTGTGACAAGGGTTCTCCAGTGTTGGCAGACAGCAAACCTGTCACCAGCTGTGCAAACAGCTGTCGCTCCTTCTGAGTCTCTGGGAAGGCTCCCAATAGGTCACTGGCCAGGTAGGATTGGCCCCAGATAACAGCTGAGTGGGGCTTTAACCAAGTAACAGGGCAGCTTCATGGTCCGCAATTGGGACCAAAGATTAAAGGACCACCTCAGAGGCACAGACAGGCATAGCTCCCTATGGGTCCCTGGGCAGACAGGACTATTCCCAGGCTATGGCTGCAAGGAGCTGGAGCCAGGTTATGGGGCTGCTTCAAGGTCCACAGTTGGACCAAGGCCAGCAGGTCTACCTCCAAAGGTAGAGACAGCCATGCCTCCCAGCTGGCTCCTAGGTACACAAGAGTATTCTTGGCCCAAAGCTTAGAGGAGCTTGAGCTGAGTTATGGGGCCATTTCAGTATCTTCAGTTGGACTGATGTCAAAGGGCCTGCTTCAGGGGCATGGATGGGTATGTGTCATACCCGGTCTCTGAGCAGGCCATGGCTAATGTTGCCACGTGTTGTCAACTCATGGCTGAGAGGGGCTGGAACTGAGTCACAGGGCCATTTCAGGATATGAAGGTCTGTCTCAGGGCACAATCAGGCATGTCTCCTGCCCCGTCCCCAGGCAGACAGGACTGGATGCTGTGAGGGACTGGAGCTGGGTCATAGTCAGACAAGATAACAGGCTTGAGTTCAGCAGGCCTGTTATCTGGGGCATGGTCAGATAGGACTTCTGCCAAGTTCTTCAGCAAATGGTGATGGTGCAGCAGGACCAAAGCCAAATGGGTCTACAGCTGAGTCCACAAGGGACAGAACTCTTTCTGGGGACAATGTTTGGGGAATCAGCCACCTGGTAGGGGCGTGACTTCTCAAAATGCACTCCTCAGTGTTAGACAATCCTGGGGTTTTACAATCTCCTACCTGAAGCTCAAAGCTTTCACAAAGGTGCTTTTGTTTGTGAATGGCTGTCAAATTATTGTTGCTGATGGGGCATAAGAGTGTGATACCTTCTATACCGCCATCTTGCTGGTGTCTGCCTATTTTTTAATTGGGTTATTACCTTTTATATTATTGGCTTGTAAGAGTTCCCTATATATTCTGGACATAAGTTCTTTATCACATAAATAGTTTGCAAATATTTTTCCCATTCTTTCTTGATGATATCTTCCACATCCCCCTCCTTCACCTTCATCCTCCATCTTTCACTTTTATTATTGCTGCTGCTGTTGTTATGATTATTATTACTTCATCTATAGTTAGTAAAAAAGTGCTCATTAGAAATACTGATGCAGCGACATTCCCATTCATGTTTCCTTGTAATTTCTAAATGATTCTGATGTAAGCAACACAGGAAGACTACTCCAGAACCCGACAGCTGGAGAAGTACAGAATCTTCAAAGTGACCACAGAAACAGTGTCAAATGTCAGCCAGAAATCAGGGTCTTAGGGGGCATTTAATGTGCTGTTGAAAATAACCAGTGAAGCTAACCAATCATACTTAGGGAGGCAGACCAAAATCACAGAAAATCTGGAAATCTCAAATGGATGGGGTCAAATAGGAACAGCAACAAATGGCTCTTCAAATGGTTGTTTTTTGCATTGCTTTACTTTTTATTGTCCCATAAATTAAAAGAAATGCAGAAATGAGAACACATAATTAAAGTGGAATGCTATCCTTTTCAATTACTGAAGTAATTGGATGCAGTGGAGATATTTAAAGCTTTCAGTTTTAACAAAAGACACTTTATATTGGAAAGGGCCCAGCCAGTCCCTGAAACTTTGCTTGCCCTCCTGCAGGAGCAACTCAATTCCTACCATAGTGCCACACAGGAAACAGCCAGATTTCTCTGCTACTTGAGAGACATCATCATCATCATTATAACAATAATATGAAAAGGACATTTTGCACATGAAGACTAATATTGTTTAAAAAAAAAAAACAAAAAACCTGCAACCCAAAGGACAGATCCCTCAAATAAAACACCATACACAAAAATAAACTCAAAATGGATTAAAGATCTAAACGTAAGACCAGAAACTATAAAACTCCTAGAGGAGAACATAGGCAAAACACTCTCTGACATACATCACAGCAGGATCCTCTATGACCCACCTCCCAGAATATTGGAAATAAAAGCAAAAATAAACAAATGGGACCTAATTAACCTTAAAAGCTTCTGCACATCAAAGGAAACTATTAGCAAGGTGAAAAGACAGCCTTCAGAATGGGAGAAGATAATAGCAAATGAAGCAACTGACAAACAACTAATCTCGAGAATATACAAGCAACTCCTACAGCTCAACTCCAGAAAAATAAATGACCCAATCAAAAAATGGGCCAAAGAACTAAATAGACATTTCTCCAAAGAAGACATACAGATGGCTAACAAACACATGAAAAGATGCTCAACATCACTCATTATCAGAGAAATGCAAATCAAAACCACTATGAGGTACCATTTCACACCAGTCAGAATGGCTGCGATCCAAAAGTCTCCAAGTAATAAATGCTGGAGAGGGTGTGGAGAAAAGGGAACCCTCTTACACTGTTGGTGGGAATGCAAACTAGTACAGCCACTAGGGAGAACAGTGTGGCGATTCCTTAAAAAACTGGAAATAGACCTGCCTTATGATCCAGCAATCCCACTGCTGGGCATACACACTGAGGAAACCAGAAGGGAAAGAGACACGAGTACCCCAATGTTCATCGCAGCACTGTTTATAATAGCCAGGACATGGAAGCAACCTAGATGTCCATCAGCAGATGAATGGATAAGCAAGCTGTGGTACATATACACAATGGAGTATTATTCAGCCATTAAAAAGAATACATTTGAATCAGTTCTAATGAGGTGGATGAAACTGGAGCCTATTATACAGAGTGAAGTAAGCCAGAAAGAAAAACACCAATACAGTATACTAACGCATATATATGGAATTTAGAAAGATGGTAACAATAACCCTGTGTACGAGACAGCAAAAGAGACACTGATGTATAGAACAGTCTTATGGACTCTGTGGGAGAGGGAGAGGGTGGGAAGATTTGGGAGAATGGCATTGAAACATGTAAAATATCATGTATGAAATGAGTTGCCAGTCCAGGTTCGATGCACGATACTGGATGCTTGGGGCTGATGCACTGGGACGACCCAGAGGGATGGAATGGGGAGGGAGGAGGGAGGAGGGTTCAGGATGGGGAACACATGTATACCTGTGGCGGATTCATTTTGATATTTGGAAAAACTAATACAGTTATGTAAAGTTTAAAAATAAAATAAAATTAAAAAAATAAATATATAAATAAAACAGATAACACAATTCTCACTCTGCTGCTCACCAGTACCAAGTACTCTTATGAGTAGAACATGGGTGTTTCAGGCTTTGCCAACAGAAAACACAAGCACAGAAATGGTTGTTCGCCCAAGCTATTTTCCTAAAGTGGCACAAATTTAATTAAATAAACTCTAAGGTAGTAGAAGGGAGAAGGCAATGGCACCCCACTCCAGTACTGTTGCCCAGAAAATCCCATGGATGGAGGAGCCTGGTAGGCTGCAGTCCATGGGTTCGCTAAGAGTCGGACACGGCTGAGCGACTTCACTTTCACTTTTCACTTTCATGCATTGGAGAAGGAAATGGCAACCCACTCCAGTGTTCTTGCCAGGAGAATCCCTGAGATGGCGGAGCCTGGTGGGCTGCCCTCTATGGGGTCGCACAGAGTCAGACATGACTGAAGGGACTTAGCAGCAGCAGGAGCAACAGCAAGGTAGTAGAAAAGCTCCAATACTTTGGCCACCTAATGCAAAGTACTGACTCATTAGAAAAGACCCTGATGCTGGGAAAGACTGAAGGCAGGAGAAGGGGATGACAGAGGACAAGATGGTTGGATGGCATCACCGACTGGATGAACATGAGTTTGAACAAGCTCTGGGTGTTGGTGATGGACAGGGAAGCCTGGTCTGCTGCAGTCCATGGGGTTGCAAAGAGTCAGATACGACTGAGCGACTGAACTAAATTGAACTGAATGTATCAGTTGACATGATAGTTGCTATTATTTTAAAAAAAAGTAGAACTTGACTGAAAATGGAGGGAAGAAAAATAATAGTGATTGAAAATTTACTATGCTCTAATTTGATTGAGATTAAACAAAGTTGTTTTCGTGCTCACTTAGTCACGTTCGACTCTGAGACTCCATGGACTATAGCCACCAGGCTCCCTGTCCATGGAATTTTCAAGGCAAGAATACTGGACTGGGTTTGTCATTTCCTCCTCCAGTGAATCTTCCTCACCCAGGAACTGAACCTGTGTCTCCTGTGGCTCCTGCAGTGGCAGGCAGATTCTTTACCACTGAGCCAGCTGGGAAGCTTGAGATGACTCCAAAATCAAATATCTAATCTATGACTGACAAAGTCCTCTTTGGGGAAGATGGTAGGTGTGGAAGCCAAACTGTAAAAATATCTATATTATATGACTAGTCTTTCTTCACAGGTTCAAATTCCATTCTGCTGTTTACTAGCAGCATGACCTTGAGCAAGTTATTGAACTTTTCCAAATGGGAACTTCTGTGAGGATTAAGTGGGTTAATATACTAAAGCAATTTTCTCATTTGCAAAATCAGGTGACTGGCTTTGACTGGTGGTTTTCAAATTATTTCCAGGTTTTCAAAGTCTCTCTAGGCTGCCTCTACTGGAAGGAAAAAAGAATGGATCCCCATTGGCAGCTGCAGTAGGATGGAGTGTGGCCAAGCAGCAGCGCTGTTACCCTCTCCCATTCACCCAGAATGGTTTTGTTTTGTCCACTGTATAGGTTTAGGGTCTATAAAAGATTATTAGAACTTTCTTGGTACCAAGAAGTGTTCTACGTGCCTTTTAATGCACTAGCTGATTTAATTTTCACATGCTCTCCATTTTTTTTTTAAATGAGAGAATTGAGACACAGAGAAACTAAGGATCTTGCCCACGTTTTTGGAGTCAGTAAATAAAAGATGCAAATTTGAACCTAGGCAGTCTGGCTCCACCATCCACACTGTTCACCACTGTGCTTGTTGTTGTTGTTCTTTAGTTGCTAAGTTGTGTCCAACTCTTTGTGACCCCATGGACTGTAGCCTGCTAGGCTCCTCTGTCCATGGGATTCCCCAGGCAAGAATATAGGAGTGGGTTGCCATTTCCTTCTCCAAGGGATCTTCCCAACCCAGGGATCAAACCCATGTCTCCTGCGGCTCCTGCACTGGCAGGCAGATTCTTTACTGCTGAACCACCTGGGAAGCCCCTGAGCACTAGGCTATGCTGTCTCAAAAACAGGAGTTTCTGTTGCTTAAAAATAAAAGGTGAAAATTTGAACCCCACTAGACTATAGGAGCTCTAAAGACCTCTTTAGCTGTAAAAAAAAAAAAAAAATCCATAGCTCAACAATGAGGTAACTAAATTAATTAAATTAGCATCAGAATTTACAACACGGGCACAAGGGTCAAGATACAATCAACTAAACGGTCTATACCATCTCTAGGTGCAATTCTGAACATAAAAAAAGAACTTCAGAAGAATGAACATTACATACTCCAAATTTTGAATTATTTTGAAGAAATATCCACTTATCTGCAATACTTTTGTATTGACTCCTTTACTAGCAGGAAATACACAAAAGCTTCTGGTTGAGACGTTCTTTGAGAGGTTGGGGCCTCAGGATGAAGATGTCCTTGTTAACAGTGTCTCATGCTTACTCTCCTGAAGCTATCTTAAGTCCAGAGTATATCTATTACCTAATGTAATCTGTGTTTTCTGTGCCCTGACTTGTAACTACTTAACTGACTCCAAGTCTCTAGTTGTACTTTCTGGGTTTTCTAGCTGCTGACATCCCTGCCCTGAACCTCAGAGGACCTTCGATGCTGTTCTGCTCACAGAATGAGGATGTTGCAGAGCCAGGCAGGCATGCCCACACCAAGCCTCATCTTCCCTTCCATCCAGACCTCGCAGGCTCCACCATTCCTCTCTCAAACTGTCTACACAGAGCTGCGGATGGCAAAGAAGGCAGTCAGGTCACAGGCCCAAGGCTCCATTTGTATTGTTTCAGGACCCACTGGGATAAACCTGCTTGCTAGGTTTAGGGAATGCCCTATGCCTGTCTTGTGTTCCTGCTACTGCTAAGTCGCGTCGGTCATGTCCGACTCTGTGTGACCCCACAGACAGCAGCCCAACAGGCTCCTCTGTCCCTGGGATTCTCCAGGCAAGAATACTGGAGTGGGTTGCCATTTCCTTCTCCAATGCATGAAAGTGAAAAGTGAAAGTGAAGTCGCTCAGTCATGTCCGACTCCTAGCGACCCCATGGACTGTAGCCTACCAGGCTCCTCCGCCCATGGGATTCTCCAGGCAAGAGTACTGGAGTAGGGTGCCATTGCCTCCTAAGCCTGAATTTTGGCTGCCTAGTCCATGTTTACTTTTTGTAGTCCACTTTCTAATTCTCTCACATCCGTGATTCCAGAGGTTTCTGGAAGATTAATTCCTATTCACAATTTAAAATCTATTGGAGTATCTTATCTGTCAGGAAGCTTTTCTTGACCTCTTCAAAATGTGTTAGGTACCCCTTCTCACTGAGTCCTATGCACTGTGTAACTATTTATATCATCGGTACTATTAAAAACTATTACTGTGTTTTCCCTAGTAGATTAAGCTCATTAAAGAGAGGAATGATATCTTTCACCCTCATACCTAGTACACAATAAATACTCAATAAAGTTTGCTGAACTGAACTCAGGTTTCTTTTGTACTATTTCTGTACTTTTCCACAGTACACTGATCTTCCCTTCTTTTAATCTAAGGCAGGGTTTCTCAACCTCATCACTATTTTTATGAATAATTTTATTTATTTATTTTTGTCCATGCAGGGTCTTAATTGCTGCATGGCCTTTCCTCTAGTTGGTGTGAGTGGGAGCTCCTCTCTAGTTGTGGGTGTGCGGGCTTCTCACTGTGGTTGCTTGTCTCGTTGCAGAGCACGGGTTCTAGGGCACACGGGCTTCAAAGTTTGTAGCACATGGGCTCAATAGTTGTGGCCTAGGTGCTCTGTGGCATGTGGGATCTTCCTGGATCAGGCATGTGGGATCTTCCCAGATCAGGGATTGAGCCCAAGTGTCCTGCATTGGCATGCAGATTCTTTATCACTGAGCCACCAGGGAAGCCCAATCTCATCACTATTGACTGAATAATTCTTTGTTGGGGGAGGGAGTTGCCCTGTACCTTGTATGTTTAGCAGCATCCTTGGCCTCTGTGCACCAGATGCTAAGTAGCATCTAACCTCCAAGTTGTGACAATCAAATACATCTCCATGAATATCCAAATGTTCTCTGGAGGGAAAAGTCATCCCCAGTTGAGAACCACTGTCCTAATGTGACAAATTGTCTTTTCTTTGCATTGATCATTCCTGCTTTTTCTTCCACCTATCAGCTGAAATGTCACTTGCTTAGGGAAGCTTTCCTTGCCCACCAAATGAGTTTAAGGCCCCTGATATACAGTGTGCATCTATATACTGGACTACCAGTGAAGTCCTCCTTGATATATTTTTATGCCATTTGGTAATCATCCTTCAGCATACTGGTTACAATTTTAATTTTACAGCTATTTTTATAGCTATCTCAATTATTAATTCCATAAAACAAAGACTGGGAGTGTGTATTCCATTGCTAAATACCTAAAGCTTTGCATAGTAACTAGCATATAGTAGGTGCTCAAGAAATAATTCTTAAATGAATGAATGATAGTTATTGAAAAGATAACTGCCCAGATAAGATAACAGATAAGATAACTCTTATCTGTTCATATTTCTATCATAGCACTCACCAAGTTTCTACAGTAGGTCTCTATTTACACTGTGACCCTTCTTCAAGATAAGGGAAGGAGATACCATCTTACCTGCTTCCTCAGTATGTTTCCCAACAGCTGGCACATGACACATATTCCTTAATACACACATATGTGCTATTCACCCCTTTATTGAATTTACTAAGGAAGTAAAATTACTTATTGAACTTTTAATCAGCAATAAACTAAAAATGAATTTAGGCTTAATCGTCAGTTAACAAAACAAATGTGATTAAGTTGACACTCCTACTCCAATGCAAATATTATCTCTCATTTGAAAGATACATTTAAGTCTGTACCAACATATCATAAAGTGAAAAAACTCAAGAAGTGCAGTCAGTTAAAAAATAATCTATCTATAAATTGCCAACTAATTTGGCTGATTTTTTCCCAATGGCTGAATGTTTCAACATTAAGCAGAGAAAGCTTGAAACTAGCAACATAAAGGACAGAGAGGAAAACAGCCTATATAAGTTTCTGCCATTAAGTCAGGATGAAATATTTTTGTTTCTTTATTTCAGGTTTTTCGTGTCCTAAACTGAGCCCAATTTTAAGTTTTCAATTTGACAGGGAAGATATCAGAGACTAGAAAGCAGACATGTGGATGAAGGGAGGGTAACGTTTTTTTGCACAGTTCTTAGCATGACTCTTAAAAGGGAAGTTTGAAGGCAAAATATGTGAGACAGGAATAAAGCGGCAAATGAAATTATTGTGTTTAAGGCAAGTGTAATATGCATGCCATGCTGAACAGATACAAAATGCATCTTTTTGTGTGTTTACTGTGATAAAAAGCACGTTTACTGCTACCATAAAAGCATGTTTACTGTGATCTACAAGCACTTGTAAGACTTTGGGGAAATGTGCTATGTGAGTGGTTGTAGCCAGCCAGGCGCTTCAGTCCACAGGACTTTTCAGACAAGAATACTGGAGTGGGTTGCCATTTCCTCCTCCAGGGAATCTTCCCAATCCAAGGGTTGAACCCACATCTCTTGCATCTTTTATCATTTGTAATAATAAAAATCTTCTCAAATTGTAAATATCAATCATGTTTGCAAAAATGAAAAAAAAAGCCTAAGCCACACAACTGCAATCTACATAAACAAAGTATATATAAATAATCATGATCCTACCTGCCATTTATTGACTGTTTACAAAAGACTAGTCACACTATATGCATAAATTATAAGGCACCCAAATTCTGTGAGGTTATTATTACCTCAGTTTCACAAAGAGAAAACAGAGAATCAAAGAATTTGGAGCACTTGTACCAGGTTTTGCAGATACCAAGTGGCAGGGCTGGGACTTGAAATCAGATTTGCCTTTTATTAATTTAATGGAAGAAGAGATTGAGAAAGCCTTTGGTATAAAGGTATAAAGATACTTCTTTCTGGGCACCTTTTATACTTTACCGCCCTGATTATCAAATTTCCCCCTTATTCCAACATCTGTCCTCAGACTAGGAGTTCCTCAAGGGCATATGCCATCTTCATTCCCATATTTCCAGCACCTACCACAGTGACGAGCACATAGTGGATATTCAACATATGCTTTTTAAATGAAGGAATGATATCTCATTAACATAAATTCTATAAAGCCTTTGGAAGACTATTCTACCCAGATTTTATCCATTCAGTTGCAGTGAAGGGCCGTGTTCCAAAAAGGAGAAAACTAGTGAGAAGGAACATGAAGTTTGTATTTAACAAGAACTGGGATTGCCTGACAAGGACTTCATTATATGTAAACTTGAACAGTTACATAGTTAAAATAGTTAATCAACATAGGATTGTCTCATCACATTTCATCTGAAAAAAAAAATATATATATTGAAGGAAATGTGCATAAAATGTAGAGGACTATTCTTCATTTTGAAAATCAGGGCTCTTATTAATAATCCAAATCTCTGGCCTCCTCCTATCTACCATACCATATTTAGAAAGCAGGATTTACTTCTTATGAATGGTTTTTGTAATTACTTTCTTTCATGCCTCACATATAGCACCAAAAATTCTCTTTATAATTGCAGTGCACTGTTTTTCCTAGTTCTATTGCATCCAGCCTCTGTACATGTTGCAGAATGAAAAACGAAAGCAGTTATCATGCCCCAAACTTACTTAAACTAGGAAAGATTGACCATAAATTATTATTGTGCCCTTTATCAATTTAAATCTTAAGCTTCTATAATGGCTATCACAGTCAATGAAAATAGAAGTTGTCCTTAAGCAAAAAAACTCTTGAACATTAGGACATAATAATGATTTCATTAAGTGACAGCTTTTGAAAAGTTTTTTGAAGTATCTCAATGTGAATGATAATTGAGAATGTCACAAGATGTATATCTTACGTCTCTGAAGAGATAAGAGATGAATTTAAGCCAAACTAAAACAACATATCTGTGTCAGAAACAGACTATAATCAGGCATTCTTTAAAAATAGATTTCTTTTTTTAAACAATAGTCATTATACAACGGATTATTAAAGACTGCCAAAAAAATTCAGGGGGCTCTTCCTCACCTCTGCAATTGTCATTATCCCCTTAGGGCTACTGTCAGCACTGCTGACCTAGAATGAGGCTTCTTGGGCTCCTTAGCAGGGGAACTAAGGCAAATTTTAAAAGTAGAACTCTGACATCCAAAAACCAGCACGGTCCAAATGAGCCTTGGCTCCATCATTGATTCTGTCACCGTGTGATGCTATAAACATACAATGTTGTCATTACTCAGAACACTTCTAGAATTCCTCAGTGATTAGTATCTTTTGTGTCTGTTTATGAGCAACTGAAAAAATCAGCCTTACTATTCTAGAGTTTTTGATCACAGGTCATACTATATATTTTCAATACCTATATTCAACAAACTTGACTCCAAATAGCATTTGCTTATTCCCCCTAAATCAACTCCATCTTCAAAGAAAACAAGTGCCACCAGTGAGTACATTTCATGATAATTCCCAAGGTCTAAAAGCAGTAGTCAGAAAGAAACCCTAAGAAAATTGTTAGCACTTAAGGCACTAGAGTTAGTGTATAGCCTGAGATGATTATTCTAAGAGAATCATATTCATTTGCATGCAGATATTCTTGCAAGATGATATAGTGCACACACATATCCACCCACTTGTATTCCCAGAGCAAATCTCAAGAAAAGCGTTACATATAAGGAAAACTTGTGCTTTCAGTGGTATGTGCCTGAAGGGTTGGGGAGGTTCCAGAGTAGGGGCAAAGTGAAAGTCGCTCAGTCGTGTATGACTCTTTTCAACCCTTAGCTTATACTCTATTGTCAGGTCTTCTGGGTTTTTAATTGTATTTTTCTAGTTTAAACCATTTTATGTGTCTCTTTGTCTCTATTATAAAATTGTGTGTTGTAAAGACTCTTATGTGGTATATGAGAAAAGAGGAATAGAGTTTAATTAGCAAATAATGTAAGCACTGTGGCAGCTGTCATATTGAGTGAAGTGAGAATGCCCTGGCAAAGGAAAAAAAGGTCTGAAATCTGTTCAATGTTATCATGTTTTTATTGATCAATCTGTGCCCAGTTAAAAAATAAACAACCAAAAAATACCCTTATCTAAAAGCAAACTTCAGGATGAGAATTAAGGAATATCTGATGTCTCTGAGGACAAGGGTCCGTAAAGTGGAGTACTGATAACACTTGCAATTTGAAGGTTTCCTCCAGAGGGGACTTCATGGTCTCATTAAAAAAAATAAGTCACAAAACGGTGTGATTTTAGTTTGGACAATATTTTCTATTGTTCATTCCAATCTATTTGAAGGCAGCAAAGCAAACACTTTAAAGAAGTACATATCCAAAAAGTATCATAAACAGACAATTGAGACAAATGAAAAAATGGGGAATCTTGACAGTATTTAAGACAGACAAGGGGATAATTTCCTTAATGTTTGAGAGCACTTACAAATCAATAATAAAAAGACCAATTAGCCCAATAGAAATGTGAACAAAGCATACAGAAAATTCACAAGAAAAAATACATATAACAAAATATAAGATGTTGAACTTTCTTCATAATTACAAACTGAAATGAGAAAAAGGTTTTTTTTTTTTACTTGTCATATTGGCAAAGATTAACAAGTTTGCTAATATCTAGTGTTAACTTAGTAGAAATAAGTGCTCTGAAGTCCTGTCATTGGGAGTCTAAATTGGTTCAACTATTGTATAGGACAAGAAAGTAATCAATACTTATCAAAATCTCAAATGCACATTCCCTTTATCTAGACAATTTCATGTCTAAGAATTTATCCTACAGATATATTTTTGTACTGTTTTGTGAACAGATATGATAGAATGTCTATGTGGCATTTTTGAAAAACTGGAAAGAACTAAGAATTCCACAGGAGGGATATATTTAAAAAGATTCTGATGTATCCACATAACGGAGAAAGAATGTGAAAGCTGTACATGAGCTGATACAGAAAGTTTTAAAACATGCTTGAGTGAAAAATGAAGGGATAAAATAAGACATTAACAGTGGTTATGATAGGAAATGAGTCTAGAGGTGAGTCCCTTGATTTTCCATGAATCAGAATTGAACTCTCCTTTATGGCTGAATAATATCCCATGGTCTTCTTTAGCACCAAAATTCAAAAGCATCAATTCTTCGGCACTCAGCCTTCCTTATGGTCCATCTTTCACATCCATACTTGACTACTGGAAAAACCATAGCTTTGACTAGACAGACCTTTGTCGGCAGTGATGTCTCTGCTTTTTAATACACTGTCTAGGTTTGTCATAGCTTTTCTTCCAAGGAACAAGTGTCTTTTTATTTCAGGGCTGCAGTCACCATCCACAGTGATTTTGGAGCCAAAGAAAATAAAATCTGTCCCTAGTTCCACTTTTTCCCCATCTGTTTGCCATGAAGTGATGATGGGACTAGATGCAATGATCTAGTTTTTTGAATGTTGAGTTTTAAACCAGCTTTTTCACTCTCCTCTTTCAGCTTCATCAAGAGGCTTTTTAGTTCCTCTTCACTTTCTGTCATTAGAGTGGTATCATCTGCATATCTGAGGTTGCTGATATATCTCCTGGCAATCTTGATTCAACTTGTGCTTCAACCAGCCTGGCATTTCACATGATGTTCTCTGCTTATAATTTAAATAAGCAGAGTGACAATACACAGCCTTGTCATACTCCTTTCCCAATTTTGAACCAGTCCATTGTTCCATATCTGGTTCTAAGTGTTGTTTCTTGGTCTGCATACAGGTTTCTCAGGAGACAGGTAAAGTGGTCTGGTATTCCCACCTCTGGAAGAATCTTCCATAATTTGTTGGGTACCATGGTATGTATATACCACATTTTGTTTATCTATTGAGCACTTGATGGACATCCGTGTTGTTTCTACTTTTTAACTATCAAGAATAGTGCTGCTATTAGCACTAATGTACATGTGTATGAATTACTTTTAAATAAAAACTAGTTCAAATACTAAAAATTAATATAGCCAGCAGAACTATAGTCACTCAGAGGAAACCTCCATAAGACAGTGGAAAAGTAGATAGGGTGGGTTTTCTATGGAGAGTTATTGTGCCATCAGTTACGGTTGCTAAGTCGCTTCAGTCGTGTCTGACTCTGTGTGACCCCACAGACGGCAGCCCACCAGGCTCCCCCGTCCCTGGGATTCTCCAGGCAAGAACACTGGAGTGGGTTGCCATTTCCTTCTCCAATGCATGAAAGTGAAAAGTGAAAGTGAAGTCGCTCAGTCATATCCGAATCTTCGTGACCCCATGGACTGTAGCCCACCAGGCTCCTCTGTCCATGGGATTTTCCAGGCAAGAGTACTGGAGTGGGGTGCCATTGCCTTCTCCGATCAGTTACTTATAGAATAGAAAATTTGAGGAAGTCTTCAATAGGAAACAGATTTAAACACATGGTTTTCCTTTTATGAAGGCATATGGGTCAGTTTGTTAGAAATAAAAATATCTACTTTCATATATTATATTCATGACAATGTTGAATTATAACAAAGCTTCAGAGCTAAAGTTTCACCTTCCCAATTTACATTCAAGTTCCTAAAAGATAATCTACAATCTGAAGAAGCAGAGCCTGAACAGTGCAAAACTATCTTGCTATACAGACTTAGGATGGTTAATTTTATGTGTAAACTTGGCTAGGCCATAGTACTCACTTATTGGTCAAACACCAGTCTAGATGTTGTTGTGGAAGTATATTTTGTGGATGTGGTTAACATCTAAATCAGTAGACTTTGAGTACAGCAGATTATCTTCCATAATATAAATGTCTCATCCAACAAGTTGAAGACCTAAGAGAAACGACTCGTACTGTGAGGAATAAGGAATTTTGCTCACAGACTTCCTGCAACACCCTGGGTCTCCAGCCGGCCAGTCTAACCTGCAGACTTTGCCAGCTCCCACAATTATGTGAGCCAAGTCTTAAACTCCTCCCTCACTCGTGTAGTTGCTTTCTCTCTCTCTCTATCTCACTTCATGTTGGGTTGGCCAAATAGTTCAGTCAGGTTTCTCATAATATCTTACAGAAAAATCCTAATGAACATTTTGGCCAATGCAATTCATATATATATATATATATATATATATATATATATATATAACATATATTTATATCATAGATCAATCAATCCATCCTATTGGTCTTCTACTTTGAAGAACTATGACTAATGTTAGACCCAGTGAATGTTTATGTTGGAAAGTATTTTAAATATCATCTAAATTGAATCCTATTTTTTTTATGGTTGAGAAAATTTGGGACCAAAGAGTTTAAGTGGCATGTCCTAAAATCAAAGAACAGTAAGCTAAGGCCTTCCCAGGATGATAATTTATTTCAAGAAAATTTTTGAAGTACATGAGAATAAGGTCACAGAAGGTGTCCCCATACCTGTGTGCTTAGGAAAGGTGAGAGGGAAAGTAGAATTATCAAATTATCATTTAAACATATACAACGTTTGGAAAAACATGCCGTTTCCCCAAACTACTTTATAATATGATTATATGGTTTCTGGAGGCTAGTTATAATTGAATTATAGGGTGTCTTGTTCTCATTCTAGCTGGTGAAAAAAAAAATTGCTCAGCTCTGCTTCGCGGTTCTCTAAACACTGGCTAGAATACTCATGAGGCAGCTTATAATTCAATTATAATTCCCCTCTGGGAACCATATAATTATATATAAAAGACCTAAGCCATCATATGTTCTCCATTTATTTTTTGCTATGAAAGGATTTGTCTAAAGTCTGATATTAAATTTGAATAGGTCTGAGTCAATTTGCACCTCAAGATTTACCCAGATACTAAGATAATAAACTGTATTCACCTAGCTGAAAGAGACTACAAGTTGATCTGTTTACTCAAACAAAAAACACATAATATTCTTATCTGTCTTTGGAGATTATATATACAAACACACATCCCATACAGATACACACTCACATTTTTAATTGAACTTGTAATGAAATAGTATAGTAAACTGCTAGCATAATTACTATGACTCAGACCTGAATAAAAGATTTTAGCACACTGCATCATTAGTTAATGGCTCAAAAGAGTATATAATTTTGCAGAAATAAGGCCGGGATGGGGGCGTGCTGATATTGATCTTAATTCAAGGAAACTCTCTGCCTCTCTGACTCATTCATTTATTCATTTAGCAGACAGTCACTGAGCACTGCTCTATGCCAAATATTGTGTTTCCCTTCAGTACTCAGAGCTCACTTGAGGATGCGTTTGAGCTCCTAAATGTGCACATGCACACATACCTCTTCTAGAACACAACCCATTATATTTTTTTAAACAATGAGTTCCAAAGTTTGTCACTTATATAATTCCACAAGGATTTCACATACACCCCATATTTAACATTGTGCTTGGCTACAGTATGTGGGAAACATAAACCATACTCTCCAGAATTTTATAATTTAGCTGAAGATCTAAGGATAGCTTCCAAGTGGAGAAAACCTAGAGGTTGGCAACGAGAAGCTGTAGGGTAGTTACATGTGTAGAAGAGGAGATGAGGCATGCCAAAACTAATTCTGTACACCCCACAAGTTCGCCTATAAGATATTCTGAGACTGCATCATAATTCCTTTGACAATTCAGCCTTTCAGTGTCTGTCTGACCTGTGTTCTCAAGCAGTAAAGGTTTAGATCCCAGGCTATGGAATCCGAATGTTGGGCTTTCAGCTCTGAGACGTACTAACTATAGGATCTGGGGAAAGGTACTCAACCTCTCTATGCCATCATATTCCTCATATGTGAAATGCAGATGATAGAATTTATCTCAAAGGGTTGTAGAAATTAAGAATTAATCCAGGAATATGTTATGAGGGGCTTCCCAGTTGGCACTAGTGGTTAAGAACTCTCCTGCCAATGCAGGAGATGTAAGCGATATGGGTTCAATTCTTGGGTCAGGAAGATCCCTTGGAGTAGCAAATAGCAACCCAGTCCAGTATTCTTGCCTGGGAAATCCCATGAACAGAGGAGCCTGGCAGGCTACAGTCCATGGGGTTGCAACAAGTCAGACATGACTGAGCAACTGAGTGCACATACACATATACACACATATGTTATGAACTGAAAGTTCACACCCTCACAAAACTCATGTTGCAATCTTGATCCCAATGGGACCATGTTAGGAGGTGAGGTCTTCGGGAGGAGATTAAGTCATTTGGGTGGAATCCTCATAAATGGGACTAGTACCCTTATAAAAGAAACCCCAGAGACCTCTCTTGCCCTTTTCACCATGTGAGGACACAGCAAGAAGGGGGCCTTACCAGGACCTGAGTCAGCTGGCACCTTGATATTGGACTTCCCAGCCTCCAGACCTGTGAGAAATACATTCCTGCTGCTTATAAGCCATCTGTCTATGGTACTTTGTTATAGCAGTCTGAATGAACTAAGAATAGTTCTTGGCACCTGGTAAGTGCTTAATAGCTCTCAGCTCCTATAATACTTTTGTTGTTGTCATTGTCATTTTCATAACCTTCATCACCATCATCTTAGTACTACTGACAGGAGGTAAAAGGCAAATTTCCTTCAGATTAAAATATGGCTGCTACTGCTACTGCTAAGTCACTTCAGTCATGTCTGACTCTGTGTGATCCCACAGACGGCAGCCCATCAGGCTCATCTGTCCCTGGGATTCTCCAGGCAAGAACACTGGAGTGGGCTGCCGTTTCCTTCTCCAATGCATGAAAGTGAAAACTGAAAGTGAAGTCACTCAGTCATGTCCGACTCTTCGTGACCCCATGGACTGAAGCCCACCAGGCTCCTCCATCCATGGGATTTTCCAGGGAAGAGACTGGAGTGGGGTGCCATTGCCTTCTCCGAAGATATGGCTACCATTGGGGAATTTTTAACAAAGTCAGAATTTTTTAAAGGTGATGCTGAATTATGAAAATAATAGCATATAGTAAAGAACAGGGTGTGACTAGCTTAAGCTAATATAACTTAGGAAAGACATGGAGGCCAAAAAATTCAGGGGTGGAGGGTTTTTAAGATCTCTCCAGGGCATGATAAAAAAAAATGAGTGAATATGAATATGATGATAGTTGTCAAACCAATCCTGGAATCAATAAGTTGATAACCCCTATTTTGTATCTCTTTTCTGTCAAAGAGATTTATTTTTGAACTAAAAAGAATAACAGAATCATTAATAAGAATAAACTGAAGCCCAGGATTCATGAGAAAGAAGTATTATTAATAAAAGCACTTAGAAGAACTGGACAAAAAAGATCTTCACGACCCAGTTAATCATGATGGTGTGATCACTGACCTAGAGCCAGACATCCTGGAATGTGAAGTCAAGTGGGTCTTAGAAAGCATCACTATGAACAAAGCTAGTGGAGGTGACGGAATTCCAGTTGAACTACTTCAAATCCTGCAAGATGATGCTGAGAAAATGCTGCACTCAATATGCCAGCAAATTTGGAAAACTCAGCAGTGTCCACAGGACTGGAAAAGGTCAGTTTTCATTCCAATCCCAAAGAAAGGCAATGCCAAAGAATGCTCAAACTACCTCACAATTGTACTCATCTCACACACTAGTAAAGTAATGCTCAAAATTCTCCAAGCCAGGCTTCAGCAATATGTGAACCGTGAACTTCCAGATGTTCAAGCTGGTTTTAGAAAAGGCAGAGGAACCAGAGATCAAATTTCCAATATCCAATGGATCGTGGAAAAAGCAGGAGAGTTCCAGAAAAATGTCTATTTCTGCTTTATTGACTATGCCAAAGCCTTTGGCTGTGTGGATCACAATAAACTGTGGAAAATTCAGAAAGAGATGGGAATACCAGACCACCTGACATGCCTCTTGAGAAATCTGTATGCAGGTCAGGAAGCAACAGTTAGAACTGGACATGGAACAACAGACTGGTTCCAAATAGGAAAAGGAGTTCGTCAAGGCTGTATATTGTCACCCTGCTTATTTAACTTCTATGCAGAGTACATCATGAGAAACGCTGGACTGGAAGAAACACAAGCTGGAATCAAGATTGCCGGGAGAAATATCAATAACCTCAGATATGCAGATGACACCACCCTTACAGCAGAAAGTGAAGAGGAACTCAAAAGCCTCTTGATGAAAGTGAAAGTGGAGAGTGAAAAAGTTGGCTTAAAGCTCAACATTCAGAAAACGAAGATCATGGCATCCAGTCCCACCACTTCATGGGAAATAGATGGGGAAACAGTGTCAGACTTTATTTTTCTGGGCTCCAAAATCACTACAGATGGTGACTGAAGCCATGAAATTAAAAGATGCTTACTCTTTGGAAGGAAAGTTATGACCAACCTAGATAGCATATTCAAAATCAGAGACATTACTTTGCCAACAAAGGTCCGTCTAGTCAAGGCTAAGGTTTTTCCTGTGGTCATGTATGGATGCGCGAGTTGGACTGTGAAGAAGGCTGAGCGCCGAAGAATTGATGCTTTTGAACTGTGGTGTTGGAGAAGACTCTTGAGAGTCCCTTGGACTGCAAGGAGATCCAACCAGTCCATTGTGAAGGAGCTCAGCCCTGGGATTTCTTTGGAAGGAATGATGCTAAGCTGAAACTCCATTACTTCATGCAAAGAGTTGACTGATTGGAAAAGACTCTGATGCTGGGAGGGATTGGGGGCAGGAGGAGAAGGGGACGACAGAGGATGAGATGGCTGGATGGCATCACTGACTCGATGGACGTGAATCTCAGTGAACTCCGGGAGTTGGTGATGGACAGGGAGGCCTGGAGGGCTGCGATTCATGGGGTCGCAAGGAGTTGGACACGACTGAGCGACCGATCTGATCTGATCTGATCTGAATGTTTCTTGGCTCTCGCAAAAGATTTCTGAGATTATTGACTTAGTTCTGAGGCTAGGATGCATTCAGTACCAGTAGTCAATGCAGATAAACTCTGAATATGTCTTAACAGACTAACTCTACTTTCCTTTTGAGCAGACTGACTAATTGACAGAACAGGGAAATAGACAGATGTAAGTGTTTCATATTCAGCAAAGCATTTTGCAAAGTCTTTCATGATGTACCATTGGCTGAGTTTAAACAACACATGAGACAAACGATGGTGCCAATTAAGTTAATGCTTAATGAATAAACAACCAGATCAAGGTTTAATTTGGTTAATTTGTGTCTAGCAATCCCCTCACCTGCATCCCATTTAACAATTTTTTAACCCATGCCATGGGTGAGGAAGTAGTTTGTTTGTTTTTTTTTAATTTTATTTTATTTTTAAACTTTACAAAATTGTATTAGCTTTGCCAAATATCAAAATGAATCCACCACAGGTATACATGTGTTCCCCATCCTGAACCCTCCTCCCTCCTCCCTCCCCATACCATCCCTCTGGGTCATCCCAGTGCACTACCCCCAAGCATCTAGTATCGTGCATCGAACCTAGACTGGCAACTCATTTCATACATGATATTATACATGTTTCAATGCCATTCTCCCAAATCTTCCCACCCTCTCCCTCTCCCACAGAGTCCATAAGACTGTTCTATACATCAGTGTCTCTTTTGCTGTCTCGCATATAGGGTTATTGTTACCATCTTTCTAAATTCCATATATATGCGTTAGTATACTGTATTGGTGTTTTTCTTTCTGGCTTACTTCACTCTGTATAATAGGCTCCAGTTTCATCCACCTCATTAGAACTGATTCAAATGTATTCTTTTTAATGGCTGAATAATACTCCATTGTGTATATGTACCACAGCTTGCTTATCCATTCATCTGCTGATGGACATCTAGGTTGCTTCCATGTCCTGGCTATTATAAACAGTGCTGCGATGAACAGTGGGGTACACATGTCTCTTTCCCTACACGTGTCTCTTTCCCTTCTGGTTTCCTCAGTGTGTATGCCCAGCAGTGGGATTGCTGGATCATAAGGCAGGTCTATTTCCAGTTTTTTAAGGAATCGCCACACTGTTCTCCCTAGTGGCTGTACTAGTTTGCATTCCCACCAACAGTGTAAGAGGGTTCCCTTTTCTCCACACCCTCTCCAGCATTTATTACTTGGAGACTTTTGGATCGCAGCCATTCTGACTGGTGTGAAATGGTACCTCATAGTGGTTTTGATTTGCATTTCTCTGATAATGAGTGATGTTGAGCATCTTTTCATGTGTTTGTTAGCCATCTGTATGTCTTCTTTGGAGAAATGTCTATTTAGTTCTTTGGCCCATTTTTTGATTGGGTCATTTAGTTTTCTGGAGTTGAGCTTTAGTAGTTGCTTGTATATTTTTGAGATTAGTTGTTTGTCAGTTGCTTCATTTGCTATTATTCTCTCCCATTCTGAAGGCTGTCTTTTCACCTTGCTAATAGTTTCCTTTGATGTGCAGAAGCTTTTAATTAGGTCCCATTTGTTTATTTTTGCTTTTATTTCCAATATTCTGGGAGGTGGGTCATAGAGGATCCTGCTGTGATGTATGTCAGAGAGTGTTTTGCCTATGTTCTCCTCTAGGAGTTTTATAGTTTCTGGTCTTATGTTGAGATCTTTAATTCATTTTGAGTTTATTTTTGTGTATGGTGTTAGAAAGTGTTCTAGTTTCATTCTTGTACAAGTGGTTGACCAGATTTCCCAGCACCACTTGTTAAAGAGATTGTCTTTAATCCATTGTATATTCTTGCCTCCTTTGTCAAAGATAAGGTGTCCATATGTGCGTGGTTTTATCTCTGGGCTTTCTGTTTTGTTCCATTGATCTATATTTCTGTCTTTGTGCCAGTACCATACTGTCTTGATAACTGTGGCTTTGTAGTAGAGCCTGAAGTCAGGTAGGTTGATTCCTCCAGTTCCATTCTTCTTTTTCAAGATGGCTTTGGCTATTCGAGGTTTTTTGTATTTCCATACAAATTGTGAAATTATTTGTTCTAGCTCTGTGAAGAATACTGTTGGTAGCTTGATAGGGACTGCATTGAATCTATAAATTGCTTTGGGTAGTATACTCATTTTTGCTATATTGATTCTTTCAATCCATGAACATGGTATATTTCTCCATCTGTTAGTGTCCTCTTTGATTTCTTTCATCAGTGTTTTATAGTTTTCTATATATAGGTCTTTAGTTTCTTTAGGTAGATATACTCCTAAGTATTTTATTCTTTCCGTTGCAATGGTGAATGGAATTGTTTCCATAATTTCTCTTTCTGTTTTCTCATTATTAGTGTATAAGAATGCAAGGGATTTCTGTGTGTTGATTTTATATCCTGCAACTTTACTATAGTCATTGATTAGTTCTAGTAATTTTCTGGTGGAGTCTTTAGGGTTTTCTATGTAGAGGATCATGTCATGATGACACGGAGTTATTCAGAATAGCTAACATGTTGAATAACACAATTGTGATCCCCCCAGATTCATGACAGGATGGAACTATGAGCCAAATATAACATGTTATAATTTCATAGACAGATATATAAAATCTTGCATTTGCATTAAAAATTGTCTATACTACATAAGTACATCGTGGGAGAAATTGGCTTTAAAACAGTGCTGTGTATAGAGATTAGATTCTAGTTGACTACAAGCACAATGAGTTGGCAGGATGATGTGGTTGATGTGAGCATAGGCTATGTGAATGGAAACGTAGACCCTTAGGACAAGAAATATGATACTCTTGATCTAATTTGGGCTGCCCAAACTAGTCCTTAGAGTATTGTATTCAACTATGGGTTTCCTGTCTTTAAAAACCCATGGACCAAATAGGGCATGTTCAGAAGAGAGTGATGAGGATGGCTGAACAGCATGAAATATGTCATCCCTGCATGTACTTAAAATGGCCAGTTGTCAAGAAAGCTGTGGACTCAGATAACAGGAGCAGATGACTTACATACCTATAAGGATTTTTCCAAGCCTAAGTCAATGCCTTAAAGAGGGCAAACTGGTGGGAAACTGGGAACTAAAGAACACAAGATTGGTACTAAATGAAGGGTATTCCATGGATAAATTTCTCATCGGGTTACCTTTTCTCTGAAAGTCAGAGGGTCTGGGACAACCCTCCCCAGTTCCAACTGGCTTCTAGCTCAGAGCCCCTTCCTCCAATTTGCCAGATTCCGAACCTAGCTATTTACACTAATGAAGAGGAAGAGAAAATCACTGATGATTTTTTTTAATATCCTTCATTATTGTTCTCTTTAAGCTATAATCCCCAAAGAGTTAACTACATAGGGAACATCTTGCAGTGTTGGAAAGATGACTGAACTGAGAGAACACCATGTTACACAAGACTTGCTTTAGTCCATTTTCTCTGGGTCTAAATTTTGTCATCTGAGAAAGGAGGCAGTCAGATTAGCCTCTAAGGTCATTTTTAGACTGAAAATATACTATAATTCTATTACAATTGTGTTAATTTTTAAAGAATACCTTATGATTTTTTTCTAAGGAAGTAAAGTATGAAAATAAGCCATTGTTTGAGTCAGTGAATTAAACTGAATGAGATATTTCCATGTTTCGTATTCAATTCAGAGAATGCTACAAACTTTAAGTTCAGTGATTAAACCCGCCTGCCAATGCAGGGGACATAAGAGACTCATGTTTGATCCCTGGGTTGGGAAGATCCCTTGGAGAAGGAAATGGCAACCCATTCCAGTATTCTTGCCTGGAGAATCCCATGGACAGAGGAGCCTGGCGGGCTATGGTCCATAGGGTCACAGAGAGTCAGACGTGACTGAAGCAACTTAGCAGTTCTATTTCTGGTTCTAATCACTTTAAGTGGTCCCTTGTTTGGTGTTTAGTTGGTTGGTTTAAACTCAGGTCCATTTTTTACAACATTAGTTCAATTTGGTAGAAATTTACACTATCCCTCTTTAAAGAGCTGCCTCTTAGCATAGGAAATACCAGGACAAGCAAAAAAGGAACTTGGAGCCAAAATTCTATGCTTGAGAGAGATGGTCAGAAGCCCTAAAAGACCACAGAAGAGGAGTGAACCTGCTATTGCTATGAATTTCCTTCCCCAAGTAGGGTTTCTTCAAATTAGAATAGCTCCTTCTAGTTTTTGATTCAACTTACATATTTGAACCTACATGTGTCATTTACTTAAAGGCAGAAATATCTCACATAAGGAAAAACTAAAAGGCCCAAACATAACAGTATTTATAGATGTAGGATTTAAGGCATAAATGCTTCATTTTCAGTGACTTTTGAATGTAATTTTCTCAGAAAGAGAAATGGCAGCCCAGGGAGGGTGGGATGGATTGGGTGATTGGGATTGGCATATATACACCACTATGTAGAAAACAGATAACTAATGAGAACCTACTGTACAGCGCAGGGAACTGTACTCAGTGCTCTGCGATGACCTCAATGGGAAGGAAATCCAAAAAAGAGAGGATATATATGTATATATGTGGCTGATTCATTTTACTGTACAGTAGAAACTAACGCAACATTGTAAGGCAATTAAAAAAAGAAAAGAAAAGAAATGACAACTCAGAGACCAATGTTCACTTCTCACCATAACAGTACATTGGTGTACAGAGATACACGCCAAATGTTAACAGCTCATTCTTGCCTCAACATCCCCCAAAGAAAGGGTTCATTTTCCTTAGACTACAAGTCAACAAGTCTGGGGGAAAATCCAATCTCATAAAAACATCCAATGACATGAACAATTCCCCAAGCATCTTAGAGCATTTATTCCCAAAATAACATTGCTGTTCAAACATATTTCAGTTTATCATGTTGGAGCCTTCTGGGTAAGGCACATTTTGCCAGAGACTCTAGGGCAAATAATTTGAAATGCTATTTGTTGACAGGGAAGGGGAAATATATATAGTCTATTTAATGAAAGATTTTCCTATTGCTTCCCTGTATTTTAAAAATCATTCATCTCTGCTCATCACCTCTTGGGTTCCAGTTGATCTATTGTTATCACTTACCTGTGCTTTCAGTAACTCAAGTACAGTCATCAAAAGGAATTGCTATTCAAAGACTAGTGAGGCAGGCAAACTTCTATCATGTCTAATCTAGGTAGCAGGCCAGAGCTTTCTTGATGCTGCCAAAGTTTGAAATGGATTCTCTAGGTGGTTGTTTCCTGTTTTGGTTTTGTTTTTCACTTCAGAAAGAGATGGCTTTTCTTTTCAAACTTATATCAAAGAAACTGACTTCAGGCTCCCATTCAACCTTTATACTTTTCCTTCTCATCCTGCCTTCCCTTTTTTGAGAGAATAGAAGTTGCCTTTGAAATATCCTTTAATTTTCTATAAATTCCAGCGAAAAGTTGATTCAGAATTGATATGCAGTGCTAAGGAAGACATATGTCCAAAGGAAGAGTAAGAATTAACGTTTTAGTACCACACAGTAAAATATGCACTCTGGATTTACATTATTGAGCAAAGAAAGACAAACTAATAATAAGCCACTGACCTGGAAATAATCACAATTGCTATGTGATGCAGTGAGAATTAGAAGTTGACCTGGGAAAAGCAAGCAAGAATGAAAAGAAATATTGATAACAATGTTTAGAATTTTCACCTAGGATGAATGGTTGCCCCAGTGCCTCTCTCTTCACACTTCAACCCCAATTATTCCTGCTCACTGTTCTGCTCCATGACAGATATGGAAAAGATCCAGAAAAAAACTTAATTATTAGAATAAGGGACAACAACAAAAAAAGATTCTTCAGTCAAGAAAGAGAAAGGTTGAAAACAAAAGGATATGATGGAATCTAACAAAAGAAGCTACGGATTGAATGAATTACTTTTCCAGAATGAAACTGATAAATGAGGTTTATGACCAATGAAATAAAATACTACTTTATATATCATTTATACATTATTTGTTTCAAATATGTTAAATCTATGGGAAAGGTATATGAACAAGATATTATTTAACCTCGAGTTCATGTTTCAGCTGGGTAAATACATAAAACCTAAACATGATAAAATATTATAAATAATTTAAAAGAGTTATGGGTTATGAGTATAAGGATATATTAGGGGACTTCTCTGGCTATCCACTGGTTAAAACTCTGTGTTTCCAATGCAGGAGGTGTAGGTTCAATATGCAGTCAGAAAACTAAGATCACACATACAGCATGGCTGAAAAATAGAATTTAAAAAAAGATGTGGGGACTGCTCTGGTGGTACAGTGGATAAGAATCCACCTGCCAGTGCAGGGGACACAGGCTCTATCCTTGGTCTGGAAAGATCCCATATGACGCAAAGCAACTAAACCCATGCACCACAACTATTGAGTCCACACTCTAGAGCCGCCGCTCCACAAGAGAAGCTACCGGGCAATGAGAAGCCTATGTGCCACAATGAAGAGTAGCCCTCACTTGCTCCAACTAGAGAAAGCGCTAACAAGGGTGGAATGGGCTGCGTCAGCAGTTCTCCAAATGATCTCATTTAGTGGAATACTGTAGAAGAGATTCAAATATTATATGGATACATATATGGGGGTATTATATGAATATATGTATAAGGGGATAGCATAGACTATATATGAGGATATTATATATATCCTTAGTCCTGAATATCCATTGGAAGGACTGATGCTGAAGCTGAAACTCCAATACTTTGGCCACATGATGCAAAGAACTGACTCACTGGGAAAGACCCTGATGCTGAGAAAGATTGAAGGTAGGAGGAGAAGGGGAAGACAGAGGATGAGATGGTTGGATGGCATCACCAGTTTGATGGACACGAGTTTAAGCAAGCTCTGGGAGTTGGTAATGGACAGGGAAGCCTGGCATGCTGCAGTCCATAGGGTCACAAAGAGTTGGACATGACTGAGTGACTGAACTGACTGACTGATTTTATATATATGTGTGCATATATATATACACACATACATATATATTATGGATATATAGAAAGGGAGGTATTGGAATAGATAACTTTTCAGATCCCTTCCAAGTGGGATTCTACTCACCCTTCCACAAGAGAGCTCTTCAAATAGATGGAAGATAGATCTATCTCCTGCACAGTTTGTGGGATCTTATTTCCCCAACCTAGGGATTGAATCCAGGCCATAGCTGTGATGCGCTAAGTCCTAACCACTGGACCAGGAGAGAATTCCCTCAACCTTAATATTTTAAATCTCCTTATCCATTTTGCAGAATATGTCTTAAACTTACACAATCTTATATAATCTCAATAAAGCTGGGTAAAAAAACAGTAACTCCACCTTTACCTTTCTGGCTGATCTCTTCCAGATGCCATCATGTAGTCAGCCCACGTTCCTAACCAAATCTGGCACTGAAAGCTGAGTGTACTAATTCCCCCCAGAACCAACCAGATTCCCATGTTACTAATCAGGATTTTATGTACAGTAAAACCTTAATTAACTGAAGCCCAACTAATGAAACAATTTTATTTCATGTTCTATACTCAACTTTTATGAGAAAAAGGAAGATGGTGATTAAGTGAGTGGGCATCTTGAATGTATGAATACTTAAAGAAAAACAAACTAATCTCCTAAGAAATGGTCTGGTCCTATTCATCACGAGCTCTTACTTTTTCTGTACAATAAGGACTGATTTCATAATTATGAACTTGAGACCCTGAAAAAATATTCCAAATACTAAAGTAAAACTTAATTATGTTCACTAAGGTAGCAAAATGGACTACAGTTTTACAAAATGTTTTAACCACAAAGACTGAAATAAAAGATAGCTGTACTACTTAATTTTTTAAAAGCCTCAATTAACATCCCTTTCCCTAAGTATCTAGTTAATCAGATACTTAGGGAAAGGGATTTTCTATATTATAGAACCATATCCTTCACTACCGCATGTGAAGGGAAAGAGAATATTTCATTTTCACTTCTACACCTACTACTGATGTGACACCCAGGTGTTCAATAAATATTTCTTAAGTGAAGTAATAATATACAAGTATTACTACTACTACTATTACTAGCCTGCCTCAGCAGCCACATTGTCTTTTTCATCTTCAAAAAATTGCTAGCTCTGTAGTCATATATTGCTGTCATGTCATACAACTAAGGTACATACAATTATAAATAAGGTACATATGGTATTATGTGCATTAATCTTATTAGACTATAAGATATTAAAACCAAAAGGGAACCTGAAGGTCATCTAATTTAACCATAAAACTTTACAGAGGTGGAAACTATGGTCCAGAGAACTTCAGTGACTTGTTAAAGGTCATACAGCTTGTTAGTGATAGCAGTAGGACTGAAACGTTGGCTCTTCTTTCTCTTTTCTTTCCCTACTACAAACTGGCCCTGCATTCTTTAAAGTACAGGATGAAACAGGTCTACATTTTTTGTGTGCTGAAACAAGAAGTTGCTCAGACTTGTCATTCCATTTCGACACTACAGCACTCGGGCACAAAGAAGGCTGGCTTTTCTCTACTTTATGAGAAGGATGTCCTGTGTATTTATTTTGTATCCTTGCTACTCTAAATTCAACCTGATGATGTTTTAAGAGACAATAAAAGCCAGAATAATGCATCATAAATTTATCTTTTAGTGGCAGTAATGCAGGAATTGCCATCTCCTATTATATGGCAGTAATTTATAAGAGTACCTGTTGGGCACCAAGACATGAAGAGTTGTTTTGTGTTATCACACTAGTATCTTTTCACTTTCTTTTTAAAGGAATTGTAATTCTTGGTAAAATAGTTGCCCACACAGGAACTGTCATGAAGCAAGGTTTGGGGCTGCAGTATTCAAAGTCCGAGGGGTGTAATGAACAAAAAATGTTCAAAGTCTACGGAAGAAACTGCAAGGCAACACTGGAAAGCATTCCATCTCTAGCAGAAGCTTCCATGCCACCTTGATTTTATATCTCATTTGGTATTGACAATTATGAATGTTACACTATGTTCATAATGTTAGGTAAAGCCTTTTAATGATAAAGGGGGAGGTTTTTGGTCATTTGCCTTGTGAACACATTGAGAGATTAGCTCTAGAAAGAAGCTTCAAAAACTATATATAGTCTGGAATGGGATGCTAAAATCTAACCTGGACAATAAAAAAAAAGAGTTTCTCATGGCAAAGAAGCCTCAATAAGAATTCATGAGATGATATTCTACAAGAGTATGAAATATTTCAGGTTGTACTCTGTGTATCACTTTGAGGCACAAAACAAGAGGCAGAAAAACCAGTATGCTGTATGCTGACAATCCTCTAAACACTCAATAATCTTTGTGTATACAGAGGGAAATTTTAACAGAAAGAAACCTGATAACTTATGAAAATATTAAGAAAAGTAATAATGACCAAAATAATCCCATTTCTTCAGTTTCTGAACTGTAGTATCTATTGTCTTTACGAAAATGGAACACATTGATGAAGAAGAGATTAAAAGCATTCTAAAACTTAATGGATGATTAACTCAAAAATATCATATACTTACTTTGCTGTTACAGCCAATCATAAAGTGTACCTGAAAAAATAAAAATGCAATTTCAATTTCCTTGATCTTTTATGTTTATAGTATTAAAAATAATAGCATAGCTTCTAAATTTATACATCAGAATGGTCATTTGAGGAAAAATGGGCTTTCACAACTGTAATCCTTTATAGGCCCCTTTTTTCACTTTTATAATGGTGATTAAAATTCAAGATAGGAGTTACCCACAATGTTTTTCATCTCTGTATCTGTTGATTTTCAACACTGGTTTTTCTGAGTCATTGTAGCTATAAACAGTCATCATTTTCAAAATAAATCACAGTATGGATAGTGGGCAGGAGGGACTAATGCCTGCAAGGTTTCTATTCAGTCTACTTCACTTCAAGGTCTACTTAGTGCATTTTTACTTCATTAATCAATGGTCAAATACTTAATAAGTTCCTTCCAAGTCAAAGAACATCACTCACCAGTCCCTGTCATTGCAGAGCTGAGTTATAGCAGATTATTGCCACAAGAGATTACTGAGATGCTTGACAAACTAGCTTATAATGTTTCATTCTTACTCTGTCAGGTAAAATTTAGCTGAATTAGGATTGACATCAAAGGCATTTCTGAAAAGGTCATGATCTTATCACATTGCTTAGATTAAGCACTGTAAGGATTTGCTTCAGGTTGAGTAGGAAATCTTTAAAATTCTAGACAACTTCCAGAAGACATGTGGACATTTCTCCCTCAGCAACCTCAGTGAATTTGTTGGAAAGCCATAATGTTGACAGGTCTGCTTATTTAATTAACTCATAAGACTGGAAGGTAGTATAGTCAGTGCTTCTTCCATGATTCCAGAGCAGCCAGAGAAAAGACAGCCAGTTGGATCACCATTTTTTTTTTTTTTTTAACCAGCACATCTTCACAGCTCTATCTTTACTTTACCTGTTCTGAAGCTAGTCACTCTGGGCCTGACTCCTCAAGGCTGGCCCTTCTACACTACTTGCTCAGACATAAAACTGATCTTACTGTGTAAGTTCCTGCTTAGACAGCTGTCACATCACATCACACCCCAACCCACCTGTATCACATCCTATCACCAAAGCTCTTCCAAACTCAGTCTCTAAATAGTTTGGATCAGTACCAGCCAGCCAACAAACTGTCTCTATCACCCAGAGACTCTATCACTCAAACCTCTTAATTCTTAACTACTCATCACCAGCATGTGTCAGCCATGCACAACCAGTCTTCTGTCTGATTGCAACAGTTTCTTATCTGACAACATCCCCTAGTACAGACACTATAAGGGGCTTCCCTGGTGGCTCAGTGGTAAAGAATCTGCCTGCAATGCAGACATGGGTTTGATCCCCAGGTTAGAAGATCCCCTGCAGGAGGGCATGGAAACCCACTCCAGTTTTCTTGCCTGGAGAATCCCATGGACAGAGGGTCCTGGTGGGCTACAGTGCATGGGGTCACAAAGAGTCAGACACAACTTAGTGATTAAACAACAGACTCCCTACTCTCATGAGCAATACTCATTACATCAGGCCTATTTCTCACCACACGTCACTACTCACCCTACTTCCTCATCCTTCCTTTTTCCCTTCCCCATTATCTAGCCAAAGCCTATCCATCACCCACCATCAAATGTCCCTTTCTTCAGAAGGCCTTCCCTGATTGCTTCAACAATGATGAAAGCTATTCTATTATGTTTAGCATATATTACTTGACACTTTGAATCTGTTAGTTTAATTGAGGTATAATTTACATACTATAGAATGCACCCATTTAAAATGTACAATTTAATGATTTTTAGTTAACTTACTGAATTGGGCAACCATCACCACAAACCAATTTTACAATACTTACATTACGCCCCAAATATCCATTAGCAGTCACTCTCTGTTCTCACCCCCAGTCCCTGACAACAGCTAGTCTATTATTTATCTCTAAAGATTTGCTTTTTCCAAATATTACTTATGAATGGAATCATATGTGGTCCTTTGCATCTGGCTTCTTTCACTAAGCATAACATTTTTGAGATTTATCCATGTTATAGCATGTATCAGAATTTCATTCTGTTTTATGGCTGAATAAGATTCCATTGTATGGGTATTTTACATTTTACTTATCCATTCAACAGTTAGATATTTGGGTTGTGCCTGCTTTGGGGCTATTAGTAATAACACTGTTACAAACATTCAGGTGTGTTTTGTGGGCATATGTTTTTATTATTCTTATGTCTATACATAGGAGTAGGTCATATGGTAAATTATTCCAATTTGGTAAATTTATATTTAATTTTTTTTAGATAACACCTTAAAATCTGCCAATTTAAAGTATTATACAAGTCAATGCATTTTAATATATTCACAGAGTTGTGCAGCCGTCACCACGATCAACTTCTGGATGTTTTCACTACCCCAAAAAGTCCCATACCATCGCATCCATTATTTACAATCTTCACAGGACCCACGCAAATATTGATATAGAAAGTGAAAGTTGCTCGGTTGTGTCCGACTCTTTGTGACCCCATGGACTGTAGCCCGCCAGGCTCCTCTGTCCATGGAATTCTCCAGGCAAGAATACAGGAGTGGGTTGCCATGCCCTTCTTTTTTTTTTTTTTTTTTATTTTATTTTTAAACATTACATAACTGTATTAGTTTTGCCAAATATCAAAATGAATCCGCCACAGGTATACATGTGTTCCCCATCCTGAACCCTCCTCCTTCCTCCCTCCCCATTCCATCCCTCTGGGTCGTCCCAGTGCACCAGCCCCAAGCATCCAGTATTGTGCATCGAACCTGGACTGGCAACTCATTTCATACATGATATTTTACATGCCATGCCCTTCTTCAGGGGATCTTCCCAACCCAGGGACTGGATCTGGGTCTCCTGTATAGCAGGCAAATTCTTTACCATCTGAGCCACCAGGGGAGCCCCAAGTATTGATAATACACCCCTAGTTTTACAGATAAAGAAAGAGAAGATCAGCAAAGCCACACACCCACTAAGTATCATAGCCTGCATGAGAATCCAATCTCTATGACTTGATAACTCACAATATTTCCACATTATCATATAGTCACTAATCCTCTTCTTTGAGATCACTCTAGGATATTCATTTGATTTCCTGTTTATGTCTCTCATTTAGTAATTAATTATGAACTTCCTTATCTATGTCTTACACTTCAAAAATAATGCCTTGTATCTACGATCAAACCTTAAGTTTATGAAGAACAAGAAGCACATACAGTAGCCCCCAACCACCCTTGGGGTTGAGGGAGAGATATGTTCCAAAAGCCCAAGTGGATGCCTGAAATCTCAAATAATACCAAGCCCTATATATAGACAGATAGTTAGATAGTATTGAATATATATTGATTATATATATATTCAATACTTTTACCCTATACATATATATATTCAATAGTTTTTTCTATACATACATACCTATGATAAAGTTTAAATTATAAATTAGTACAGTAAGTGGTTAAAACAATAATAATCAAATACAAAAATTATAACAATATACTTTAATAAAATTTATGGTAATGTGATATCTCAAAATAGGTTACTGTACAGATTTAATGTCTTTTTCATCTTAACTAAGCACTAAACATGCACTGTGGCCATAACATTATCAGTTTGAGGTGCAACAGCAAAACTAGCACTAATTTCTTTCCCCTTCTTCAATTTCCTAAAGAGGTTTGTTCTTACCATAGATCTTAGCAACCTCACTAAGTGATTTTTTTTCCCTTCCTTATGAAGTCTAGAACTTTCTCCTTTTCACTTAAAGGAAGCACTTTAAGTATTCTCTTTGGCATAACAGAATTGCCAGCATCACTCCTCTTGTGCTTTGAGGCCATTATTAAGTAAAATAAGGGTTACCTCTCAATCAATACCCAAGGTGGCTACTAAAAGGCTGCCCAGTGCTCTGGACAAACTCATGACTCACCTCCAGGCAGGATGGAGTGGACAACATGAGATTTCATAATGCTACTCAGAACAGCATGTAATTTAAATCATGAATTGTTTATTTCTGGAATTTTCCATGTATTATTTTCAGACCACAATTGCCTGCAGGTAACTGAAACCATAGGTAAGGTGGAACAACTTACTATACTTTCTTTGCCTTCTCCTCAGTCCCAAGAAGCACTCAGTGAAAGTTATTCTTTAATATTAACCTAAATTTGTACTCACATTAAGGTCAATTTTCAGTCTTTTCCTTTAGTGTCAATATAGCACCAGCAGCTGAAGTCCCATATTTTAGTCACTTCACCCCATAACTACCTTTACGAAGAACTGCTCCAGCAACATGTACTTAATCTGCACTGTGCAGTCTTTTAGATCTTTATGTTTTACCTGAATTTGGATTTGTCCTGAAGGTGCTGCTGTAAATATGTAGACCCTGTCTTCCCAATTTGATAAAAAGCTTCTCATGGACAAATACTATGTCTTTTTCTTTGGGATCCCCTCTGATAACCAGCATAGTGATGAATAAACAACATGTTTCCAATAAATGCTTCTTCCAGTGTTTGAATACTATCATCATCTCTCATGATGATATCCCCCCCTGCTCTGGAAGAATGGAACCTGGCATTCTTCCACATGCTTAGGCTGCTATAATTACTGTGTGCCTTTGGAAAAATTACTGCCCAGCCCTGGGCCTTTGTTTTGCCATCTGTAGCATGGGTATTGTTTGGAATGAGAAAAATCTCAGTGGTGTTTCCCACTTCTGAACTATCTGTTCAATGTGCTTACTAGAAGTTCTCAGTCATACATTCAATAGTTTCAGTATTCAATCATTTTTGCTTTGATATGAATAAGTGAAGTGAAGTCACTCAGTCGTGTCCAACTCTGCGACCCCATGGACTGTAGCCTATCAGGCTCCTCCGTCCATGGGATTTTCCAGGTAAGAGTGCTGGAGTGGGGTGCCATTTCCTCTCCATGATATGAATAAAGTGCTTACTAAAAACTCTTACTACCTTTCTACATTCATTTTTATTAACCTGGGCCAGTTTTTACTTCTTTGTGGCAAAATAAGCATGTAATATCTTTCATTCAACTTCAGATACTTTGGTATACTTATCACACTATAAAATTGCAAAAATATTTTCTCATGTCTAAAGTTTTTTCCTTCAAAGGATGACCTGCTCTCCTGGATTCCCTTCTTAGACACATCCTATAGCAACTTTCCTACTTCATTACATTTGTATTTGCATTTTTCTTTTCTGCTAGTTTTTTTCTTTAGAAAAAACTGAGACAGAAATAAGACTTGGATATCAAATGCTGTTGTATTTCAAAAGAAATGGAGCATTTTCTTATTAACTGTTAGAAAAATGAGCATAAAATTTGATAAGGATTAAAATAATTGGAAGAAACTGGAAGTTTTCCAAAATTTTCATCCAGAGAAACCATTTAAACAGACTATTTTATTTTTAAACAGCACCTTACCTTTATATATAGTCTTGAAAGTACCTAAACTAGCACGTTAATTTCAAAATGTTATTAGATAACATTTATACAGTTAATAATAGATCTTGTTGCCATGGAACCTTAACCGAATTTTCTAGTTCTGAGAGTTGATTTTTCAGCAATTAAGCCCTTAGCTCTAATGTTTCATTAACAGATTTTTTATATGAATGTAATTATTTGGATGAGGATATTGAAAACATTTCCTAGTTTGCAAATGATACTCAAATTGGAAGAAAGGCAAATGATGAAGGAACTGTAATCGAAACCTTAAAGATGCATATTATTCAGGTGACTGAATCAACATAAGGCAAAATATATTCCTATACTAAGGATACTTGGGAATAAAGTACAATCAAGATTTTCCTACTCTCTGATCTATCACCATCTCTACATCTACCTTGACCAAGTCTGCCACTCAACACACACCTCATAAGAATAATAATTGAAGTGATCAGGAGAGAAAGGAAACACCCTTGAAATTATTGGCCCCAGGTAAAGTAGAACTAGGAGATTTTTACTGGTTTAATAATCTGCCAATGGCAAGACTATAAGTCAACCAAAAGAATCCAGTTTATAGCCAAGATGTTCATTATAGTACAACTGGACTTGAACCAACAGTATTGATCATTCTCTTTCTGTTCAGGACCACTGCTTTACTAATTAAAATGTGATCACTAGCCCAAGTGTTGAAACAGATGGAGAAATACAATGTTTTCATATCTGGATTATTCTCATTGAGTGGAAAATCAGAAATGCATTATCGTAACTTATACCTATGAGGAAAAAGAGGACAAATCCTGGGGCATGATAACAGAGGACGCGTCATCTTGGGTTGGCAGTAACTAAAGATTTGTAGGAAATGATCAACTTATGTAGTTCTGGAGGCAAGAATTCCCAGGAAATGACAGAGGATGAAGTCTTTTACAAAGAAGCTTCAGATTTACATTTAGAGAGAGAGTCTTTCTGTACAAAAGTGGGTTCTGAATTCAAAACTTGTCACATGTTTAATGAGAAGCAGAATTGTTATGTGAACTCAATTCAACTGTTTTAACCAAGAATCATATCTCAGATTTTTTTTAAAGGAATAAGCCAAAGGAGTATATCTAATTAGTGAGTAATAAGTGTGACTCCTATTTGAGTGGCCTGAAACTTGTTACTAAATTTCTATGAGTTTCAGTTTTTTAATTCATATAATTAATGTGAACGATAAAAGATAGTGTCTAACACAGTAAAGTAGGTACTTGATAAATAGGATTATTATAATTAGTATTAATTATTAGTGAGAAAATATGTTTTCCATTTACCCCACCTCATTACTTGCTTATTGATGGCAGTGTTTCCTAATTGCAGTCTCTATTTTTTTTTTTTTTTATAATTTACTTCATGGTAGTTGTATCTGCAAACCAAATCCATTGTGACGATGGTAAACATACAGAAATAGCAATGCATTGAAGGTAATAAACAGGACATAAAAGATATTGCTCCCATAATTAAAATGGATTTGTAGTCTATCTGGGGGGATACAACATAAGCACTGATATGAAATGGTTTACCATCTAACATCATTAATAAGATTATCCAAAATATTTTAAAAGCTTAGTAAATGTTCACAAGCACACTGGCCATAGTTTAGGCTGGTTTAAAGTATTAACTATTACAGCTCTATAAATTAAGGACTATTATTATTCCCATTTCACAGATGAAGAAACCGACACCAGAACCTTAAATTGGTTCTCCAATGTCACACAGGTAATAAGTGCCAACAGGAGGATTCAAATCGGTCTCTAAAGGCCACGAGCTTAAACACTTCACTATACTGCTCTCATATCTATCAATCATGTACAGAAAAAATTCCTAAAGGGCTGTGGATGGAAAACTAAATGATTTCAAACAACAAAGAAAGACTGGACAATATACAAAGATAATAGATGCCTCTAAAGTAATGGAATAAAATTCCATGTTTCATTCATTAAAAGGGTGGGTCATGTTGAAAAGGCCAAGATATCTGATGATAATCAGTGGCATCAGAGTATACTATTTCAATCTCCATTTATCAGAGGCCTTTCTTGAGGAAGGACTATTTTTGCAATAAAATATGCTGGCCATATTGGAACAATATATTTGAAAGCCATGATTTTTATCTCAATAATCATAATAAAAATCTTTCTGTATACTCCAAGTCTTTCTGATAAACAATATGCAATTTATTTTGAATGATTTTTCATCTTGTCCAAATTTTATTTCTAATAGTGGCTTATGTTCTGCCACAAACATTTCTCAGATAAATTTCTTTTAGTTGTGAGAACACTTTCTTGGCTGCAATATTTCTCCATTGTCCTATCCATTCAAACGGGTTACAATAAAAATCCTATTATGTGATTTTTCATGGGATTGAGAAAAGAAAACATCATGAAGAGGAAAATGATAAAAGGAAGATATATCGCTCCATGGAGACTTTCCTCAGGAGCTTTCTCTGTAGCTGACAGCTGTGCATTCACATCTGTTTCAGGGCAACACGGAGGCGGTAAGGGATCACATGCAGGCTTTCTGTTTTGGTCATCCCAGTTTCCCACCATGAAATGCTCTCCTTACACTGCTGTAATGTAAAACAACCACCTGAGGCTGAGATGAGAAGCAGGGATAATCACGTGAAGCATGCCTCACTTATTTGAGACTCAGATCACTGACTGCCCCAGCCCTGTGTTTTCCAGTGTTTTCCAGGTAGGTTTCCTAGCTCAACACTACTCAAAGTTTGGTTCATGGAAAGCAGCACCAATATTAGCATCACCTGGAAGCTTGTTAGAACTACAGAATCTCAAGCCCCACCCCAGACCTACTGAATGGAGATCTGCATGTTAACAAAATCCCATGGTGATTCCTGAGCACCTTCAAGTCTGAGAAGCACTGCTCTAGAGATGGTAAGATGCCCAGTTAAAGAAAATATTTTTTTTCTCTCTGAGGTAACTGAGAGGGGACATATGAAAAGATCCTGACCAACAAACAATGAAAAATTAAAGGATCAACTTAAGAAAAAAAAATTTAAAGTACAAACCCAGATATATTTACCAAGCATTGACCTGCTTACCTATGAGCCTCAATTAACTCAGTTTCTTCCCTCAGTTTGTTGGGAGGAAATGAAGAGCAATACTAGCTCAGCTGTAGAAGATTCTCAAATTTATTATCATCAGAGTAAGTATTATTATATAACATTTATTCACTGTGTACTATATGCCATGCAACTTCCTAGATACTTTTCCACACTTTTCACTTTAATCTACACATGACTTTGGAACCTAAGCTCATAACCACTTACTTCCTTTCTGATCTTTTATCTAATGTGACTCTAGGATATCTTTTCTGGCATAATGTGAATGTACTACTATTCCATACCTTCACTAAGTGAGAAATATATTTTCCCATAGGCTCAAAATTTTCTATCCAAGGCTTCTTTGCCTATATGTTCTCCAGAGATATTTAGCCTCACTCCTGGAAGTGTCCCTGACTCTGATCTCCTGCTTCCCCATCTCCCACTCCCAAGCATATCCTGAATACTCATTTTCTCTGTCTTCTGGTTTAACTGGAACATATTGACTTAGCAATTGTTATGTTTGTTTTATTCTTTGTAAAGCTCAATGTTTTAGTCTATTTTTCTGGGTGACATTTTTGTCCTGATCCTTTTATCAGCCATGTAGCTTTTCATTCTAAGGTCTGTAAAGACAGAAGCTGTATTTGGTTCTCCACTATATTTCCAGAGTTTAGCACAGTGTCTAACATAAAATAAGCACTCAAAAACATGTGTTCACTGAACAAATAAATCTCAGTGACAGCAGTTTCCATGGAATGCATATCTGTGGGAGCTCTTCTCTATCTGTACCTATCCCTTAGATTATCTTGTCCAGTCCCACAGTTAAATAAATCCACCCCTCAAACTGTAACTTCAATCCTGACCACACCTTGAACTTCACACTCATGTATCCAACTGCTTACTCCTATCGGCCACTAGGTAAGAGAGATCTCAAGTTGTTCAAAATCTGTCCCTTGATTCTCCACCTTTATAACCCCACCTCTGTAAAGTGCATCACTATTAACCAGTTACTCAGACTAAAAATATCGTGCCCTGCCTAGTTCCTCTTTCCCTTCTATCCCATAGCCAAGTGATCAGCAAATTGTAATAAAGTTTACATTCAAAACACCTTCTGAATCCAACCAGTCCTCACCACTCTCTCATCCACACCACTATCAGCCTGCACCTAGGCTATGGCAATAACCTTTCACACTGGCCTCACTGTTTCAATTCTTGCCTTCCTCAAGTCCCTTTCTAGCCAGCAACCAGGGTAATCTTTTAAAACATAAATCAGATCTCATAACTCCTCTGCTCAAAGGCCTTCAATGGCTTCAATTCCTGACCCGGGAATTGAACCTGGGTCTCCCATACTTCAATTCACATAAAGTGAATTCACCACCATGGCCTACAGGGTCCCACACAACCTGTTCCTGCCTCCCTCAAAATCACTCAGCTCCAACCTCATTGGCTTGCTTTCAGTTCTTCTAATACTCCAAGCTTAACCCCACCTCAGAGCATATTGACTTATTAATCAATCTGTTCGCAATGCCAGTCTCTTCTCCCTAGGTTTTCTATGGTTACTGACTGTACTTCATTCATGTTTCTGTTCAAGTGTCACCTCCTCAAGAATAAGGATGACTGATGACCATCATAGCCAAAACCTATTCCTACTGCATTATACCATTCTTTATCCCTTTGTCTTGGGTTATTTTCTTTATAACATTTATACCTAACACATTATGCCTACACGTGTTTATTCATTTACTGTTTGCCTTCCCATTAGAATACAAGTTCCATGAAAGCAGGAACTTGGAAGATCTTCTTTATTATTGCACAGAACCCCTGGTGCCTAGAACACTATCTGGCACATGGAAGGCACACCAAGAATATTCACTAACTGAATGAAGACTGGTGGACATCACCTTTGTCTTTAAAACCTTCCTTATCCTAGTAGGTCTTCCCTGGTGGCTCAGTTGGTAAGAGTCTGCCTGTAATATGGGAGACCCAGGTTCAATCCCCGGATCAGGAAGATACCCTGGAGAAGGGCATGGCAACCCACTCCGGTATTCTTGCCTGGAAAATCCCATGGACAGAGGAGCCTGGAGGGCTACAGTCCATGGGGTCACAGAGTCAGACACAACTGAGTGACTAACACTTTCACTTGTCATCCTAGTATTCACTTTTCAAGCCAAATGAGTAGGTGCCCCTTTTTGTCTTTCATAAAGCCTGACATCTCTTGTGGTCTTCCCACAAAGATTAACTTTCTTATTGAACAAATGTATCTACTTCTTGGTTTATTTACAAGTATACATAATTATCATGCTCCAATCCCAATAAATGCTTAATCCTCCCTTCTAGTCCCATTTTTTATTCCTGCTGTCTAGATTCTGTTACCCTCATCAGTCAAGTCTGCTTAACATTACATCTATTGGCCCTGACTCCCCTCTGCCACTTCTGAAGCTGAACATGTCCTGCCTGGGCTTTTGTACCCAGGTCATGACTCTGGAAAAATTTACCAGTCTGAAACCCTGATAGGACTTCCTACAACAAAGAAGTGTGTGTGTGTGTGTGTGTGTGTGTGTGTGTGTGTGTATGCGTGCATAATCTATGAGAATACTAAATCTTTTGAAAGTCCTTCAGAATCCTCATATTTTAAAAGATTCCAAAAACCATGGCAACCATATGCTTCCAAGTTTTTAGGACAGCTCTTATATGAGAGAATTTTATTATTTCCAATAATGGTAATTTATTAAAGGACATATGATGTATGTATCTCTTTAGATTGTCAGAACGAATACATTTATGTATTAAAAAAAGAAAATAGGTCACTCAGGCCATGGTCCTTTTGCTCTGTTAGCCTAGATCCTGGATCCCCACAGACTTCAGCAATAGCTCCCTGGAGTAGTCTCTTCCTTGTCATCTTGCCACTAATTTTCACTAGCAGGGTGGAAGTGAAGGAGGGGATTTTCAACTCCATTAGTAAGACCATAAGAGTTTGCGTTTCTTCCAGTATATTCCCAGCTCTTTTAGTTGAACATGAAAACAACATAGGTCATGAGGACTGTAACTCAAAAAACTGAAGATATCTTTTCACATCCTGTGACTCCCTTTGTCTTACCTTTTCCTTCTCTTCCCAGTTATGTATGCCCCTCTTCTCCAGACACACATGTACTATACTCCTTCACACTACTCCCTGGCTACCAGGGGTTTGATTTGTCATACCTCAGCCAGCCAGTCATCACTCAGCCATCTATCCACCTAATCAACAAGTCTTTGCATATTACTACCTGCTGGGAACTGTTCTCGGTGCTGGGAATAGAGAAATGGAAGAAATGGATGAAGTCTCTAAGAGTCACTTGCTTAGAACATTTCACAAGAGCTACTTCTTTCCTTTATATCTTAAGTACTTAGACTGGCAGCTCAGTTCATATTCTCTCCTTCTGGTAGCACTGCTGCTGCTGCTGCTAAGTCGCTTCAGTTGTGTCTAACTCTGTGCAACCCCATAGACGGCAGCCCACCAGGCTCCCCAGTCCCTGGGATTCTCCAGGCAAGAACACTGGAATGGGTTGCCATTTCCTTCTCCAATGCGGGAAAGTGAAAAGTGATATTGAAGTCGCTCAGTCGTGTCCGACTCTTAGCAACCCCATGGACTGCAGCCTACCAGGCTCCTCCGTCCATGGGATTTTCCAGGCAAGAGTACTGGAGTGGGGTGCCATTGCCTTCTCCGTCTGGTAGCACTAGATATTAATAATAACAATAAAGTACCTTTTCCTAAAAACTTCAATAATTTCTTTAGAAATTCATTGGTCTCCTGCAGTCCCTGATACACAATAGTAGTAACAATAGTGACCATTTTAATTGCCTGCTATATTCCAGGCAACGAACTGTTTTATACATATTTTATCTTTTCATCCATAACAAACTAAGGTTCACAGAGGTTAGGCCATTTGCCTAAAGTCACTACCTACCTGGTAGCAAAGCTAGGGTATGCCTGACCCCCAGTCCCACACTCATCATTCTGTTTCATGCTAGATTAAGTGTCTTAACCCAAAGCTGAGTCATTTGCAACAACTGAGGGTTGTTTGAGGGACCTCCATGGTATCTCCCCACTCAAACTAGAAAGACAGTAGAGGACAAATTTGAAATATGGGTGAACAACCAGAAAGAGGGGCGACCCAGCAATAAGGAAAAGAGAGTTTTAGGCAAGTGAATGGTCAACGTTTTGATGTACCTACTTGAGCAGAAATTGAGTTCTTTATTATTTTTTTACATAGTGCCATTTGCTTTCCAGAAAAATTACATTTACTCTCTTCTATAAGTACAGGAGATTGCCGGTCTTCAGAACTTCATAAGAACTAATCTTTGTGAATACTATTGGCAAAAAAAAAATCTGCTTTTAATTTGTATTTTCCATATGTTTATTGTCGATGTGCATTTCTTTGCATTTCCTACTCAGATCATTGCCTTTTTCCTATAGGAGTGTTCACTTTTTTCTTAAGACTTATAAGAGGTATTTATCTATTATACATATTAGACCTGTGTCATATGCATTGCACATATTTTGCATGTTTATGAGTTGCCTTTTCATGTTGTTAATTGTATTTTTTATGAACAACTGTTGTTTGTAATAGATTTAAACCCAAAGCCCTTCTTCTGGGATTGCTCTTCATCATAAAATTAAATAGCCAACTCTATTTGTTTTCAGTTTTAAACTTTTACAACATTTAACTCAAATGTTTCAAAAAGTTATTTAGGTATCTCATGTGAAGTGGGACTCTAGTCTGAGGTTTTATGGTAAACTCCTTCACCTCTCGAATAGCTAATTTTCAAAGAACTATTTATTGAATTATTCTTTATCCCATTGTTCATGGCTTTTATAATCATAAGCATGATACTTTTTCAAAGCTATCTGTTTCATTTTATTCACCCTTTCATCCTTACAACCTTACCATACTAATAATTATTCTAACTTGGTGATACATCTTAGTATCTTTTATTGATATTTTAAACACATTTTTAACTATTAAAATCTTTATTTTTCCAAAGTGAACTTTAGAATCATTGTCAATAAGTAAACAGAAATTTTTGTTGAATTTATATGAAACATAAATTAAATTTTAATTTCCTAAATCAAGGATACACAGAAGAACTATACAAAAAATATCTTCACGACCCAAATCATCATGATGGTATGATCACTCACACTCACCTAGAGCCAGACATCCTGGAATGTGAAGTCAAGTGGGCCTTAGTAAGCATCACTACGAACAAAGCTAGTGGAGGTGATGGAATTCCAGTTGAGCTATTTCAAATCCTGAAAGATGATGCTGTGAAAGTGCTACACTCAATACGCCAGCAAATTTGGAAAACTCAGCAGTGGCCACAGGACTGGAAAAGGTCAGTTTCGTTCCAATCCCAAAGAAAGGCAATGCCAAAGAATGCTCAAACTACCGCACAATTGCACTCATCTCACACGCTAGTAAAGTAACGCTCAAAATTCTCCAAGCCAGACTTCAGCAGTATGTGAACCGTGAACTTCCAGATGTTCCAGCTGGTTTTAGAAAAGGCAGAGGAACCAGAGATCAAACTTCCAACATCCACTGGATCATCGAAAAAGCAAGAGTTCCAGAAAAATATCTACTTCTGCTTTATTGACTATGCCAAAGCCTTTGACTGTGTGGATCACAGTAAACTGTGGAAAATTCTGAAAGAGATGGGAATACCAGACCACCTGACCTGCCTCTTGAGAAACCTGTATGCAGGTCAGGAAGAAACAGTTAGAACTGGACATGGAACAACAGACAGATTCCAAATAGGAAAAAGGAGTATGTTAAGGCTGTGTATTGTCACCCTGCTTATTTAACTTATACGCAAAGTACATCATGAGAAACGCTGGGCTGGTGGAAGCACAAGGTGGAATCAAGATTTCCAGGAGAAATATCAATAACCTCAGATAAGCAGATGACACAACTCTTATGGCAGAAAGTGAAGAAGAACTAAAGAGCCTCTTGATGAAAGTGAAAGAGGAGAGTGAAGAAGTTGGCTTAAAACTCAACATTTAGAAAACTAAGATCATGGCATCTAGTCCCATCACTTCATGGCAAATATATGGGGAAACAGTGGAAACAGTGGCTGACTTTATTTTTCTGGGCTCCAAAATCACTGCAGATGTTGACTGCAGCCAGGAAATTAAAAGACGCTTACTCCTTGGAAGGAAAGTTATGACCAACCTAGACAGCATATTCAAAAGCAGAGACATTACTTTGTCAAAAAAGGTCCATCTAGTCAAGGCTATGGTTTTTCCTGTGGTCATGTATGGATGTGAGAGTTGGACTATAAAGAAAGCTGAGAGCAGAAGAATTGATGTTTTTGAATTGTGATGTTGGAGAAGACTCTTGAGAGTCCCTTGGACTGCAAGGAGATCCAACCAGTCCACCCTAAAGGAGATCAGTCCTGGGTGTTCATTGGAAGGGCTGATGTTGAAGCTGAAACCACAATACTTTGGCCACCTGATGCGAAGAGCTGACTCATGTGAAAAGACTCTGATGCTGGGAAAGATTGAGGGCAGGAGGAGAAGGGGACAACAGAAGATGAGATGGCTAGATGGCATCACCGACTCAATGGACATGTGTTTGGGTAAACTCCGGCAGTTGGTGATGGACCGGGAGGCCTGTCATGCTGTGGTCCATGGGGTCGCAAAGAGTCGGACATGACTAAGCGAATGAACTGAACTGAACTGAAATCAATTAAATTGGAAAACTTGGCATATTTTAGTAATTCAGATATCCTAGCAAAGAACATAATGCATCTCTCACTTTAATCAAATTTTACTTTATGTTTCTTTAGAAATTTTAGTAATTTTGAAGAAAATATAGGCTTTATATTTTTCTTGTTAAAGTCATCCTTAGAATTTGAAGATATTTTAAGTATTGCCAATAAACTTTTTTTTCATATTTATAATTTCTAACTGGTTATTGCAGAGACATCAACAGAGGAGTATAGCACAGCCCAAAGGGACTACATTAATAGGCCATTAAAAAAAAAAGAACATTGTCATTTAGGAAACATGTTCTCTGCTTGAAGTTGCCTTTTGTAGAATCAAAGAGTTATGATGTTACATACCACCCATCAAACTCAGAGAATTTAAGACCATGTTCTCATTCAACAGTCATCATTCTCAGATGAGAGAGCAACCATTTATCAAGACACAGGAAGAAAGTAGCTCTCCCCAAGTCAAAGCACTGGGACAAAAACAATGATTCTGATTAAATTATCAAAAGAAATTTTCACAGTCTGCAATTGTGTTTGGCAAGTTTAAATCCCAAATGAAATTTTAGAGGAGATGTTATGTGCCCTTGAAAAGCAAGTTTACAATGAAAATGCTGACAGGCCTTATAAGAGAAGACTGAGCATTTCTAATGTCACTTATGTGTAAATAACAATATCTGTATACATAGGCAATATATGTAAACTATGTTTTTTTCCCCCTGAGAATCACTGTCTTATTTATCATATTCAATGTCCATTATCTCCCTTAAAATTACCATTAGGGCATAATCAATCTACATAGCCATTTCAATTATTTAGGCAGTATATCATATTTCAATATTTCATACAGAAAAATATTTTCTTCTAACTCATTAATTATAACTAATGCCTATGATGTCTGAGCACAAACATATTAGCTACTTTTTTGTAAAGACTAAGGCTGATTCAGTGAATTTAAAATTCACAGAAGGCAATTTCACGCATAAATTCCAGGTTACTAGTATAGAAAACAGTTTAAATTTGGGGGAAATCAATATAAAGCATGAAAAGAATTCTTATTAACTGCCATCTGAAGTCACAGGTGAGAGACTAGTAAAGGCGTAAGGTCATTCTACTTTTCTAAACCGTTAATTAGTTTGTTGTGGTCATCTGTGATCTTCTAGCAACTTCTACAAAAATCACTAAGATTAAAAGCAAAGAGATGAATGTACAAAATGAAACGGAAATAAAAAACAGGATCATCCCTTTGTCCCAAACATAAGTACATACAAAAAAAAAAAAATTACATTGATGGGGGTATGTTAAGAGCATCACAGAAACCAAGTGAAAGATCTCCAAAGTTGAAGCAATTTGAACAACAACAATAACAAAAAATAGTATTGGACCTAAAGTATAAAATAAATATTCCTGAGTCCACACTGATATAAATGAATGACTGAATACATAAATGAATGCATGGACTTCCCTGGTGGTCCAGTGGTTGAGAATCTGCCTGCCAATGCAGGACAAACAGGTTCATTCCCTGCTCCAGGAAGATCCCACTTGCTGCAGGCCAGCTCCCCAGGCCACAACTACTGAGCCTGCACGCTGGAGTCCAAGAGCAATAACAAAATAAGCCACCGCAATGAGAAGCCCACGCACCACTACTAGAGAGTAGCCCCCACTCGCCACAACTAGACAAAGCCTGCGTGCAGTAATGAAGCCTCAGCACAGCCAAAAGGTAAAAAAGTCAAAAATAAAACTTAAAACAATAAATTACATAAATGAATGAGAGAGAAGAGACAGATATCCTGTGCAGTACCCCAAATAACTTGTGGTGATATTCTGCCTTCAAGGAAGTGGACTCTAACTCTACTCACTAAGTGTGGACTGCACATAATGATTTCCTTCCTAAGAGTATACTATAGAAAGGGGGGAAAGCATGAGTTTACAGTGAAAAACCCTAAGAAACACTATTAGAGTCATGTGATGCAAGGCAAATATCAACAAAAAGTCCTGCTGATAATATGTACCTATGATAATTTGTGAAGAAAATTGTATTTGTCTCTGTAGTCTTCCTCCCAAACACCCATGACCCCAGGCTAATTATGAGGAAAACACTACATATTCAATAAAAAGCCATCCTACAAAATACATGACCTATATGCCTTAAAACTGTCAAAATCATCAAAAAAAATCTGAGGAATTGCCAGAGTCAAAAGGAGTCTAGCGCAATATGACAAGTAACTGTAGTGTGGTAACATGGATGGGATCCTAGAACAGAAAAAATGACATCAGGTAAAAACGAAGGAAATCTGAATAAACTATTGCCTTCAGTTAATGAATCAATATAAGTTCACTAATTGTAACAAATGTACCATAATAATGCAAGATGTTAATAAGAGGGGAAGTTCTGTGTGGGGGTGTGAAGGGGGGCATAATGGCAAATCTCTAAACTATCTGCTTAATTTTTCTGTAAACCTAAAACTGTTTTAAATAAATTTTATTTTATAAAACAGCGGACGTCAGAAAAATTAGGAGATTATCCCAGATGGCTCAGCAGTAAAGAATCCGCCTACAATGCAAGAGGCACAGGAGACCAGGGTTTGATCTCTGGGTAGGGAAGATCCCCTGGAGGAGGAAATGGAAACCCACTCTGGTACTCTTGCCTAGAAGATCCCATGGACAGAGGAACCTAGCAGGCTACAGTCCATGGGGACACAAAGAGTCAGATGTGACTGAGCATGCACGCAGACAATAGAAAAGAAAGAGGAAAAAACAACTCCCAGACCTCTTGCAGGAAAAAGGGTATAAAGACAAGACCAAGGAGGCTTTTCCTAACATCGAGTCCACTTTGTATAAATGTCAATGTCGTAACATTGCTCATTATAATAGGATCAATTACAATATGAATAAAATCATAGCTTAAAAAATAACTATACACAGTAAAATCTTGATATAAAACAGTCCTTCTCCATCACCAGTGATGACAAGAGCGTTCACTGTACTTTAAATTAGTCCAAAGACTGTTTGGTTTCCTAAATGGGATGCCAAAAAGGGATCAGAGGGCTGAGTAGAGGTTTGTCCTAGAATCTATAATATCAAACCTGGATTTCTAACCATAGGATCTTAGGGCTCAAAGGACCTCAAAAGATCAACCGATCCAAGTTTATTATTGTCTGTAACATTTTACAGGGGTGTTGATCTTTTATAAAGATCTTCAGAGAGGGTTCATAAATTATCAGGGTCATCCACACAGTCAATTATGATTTTATCAATTACTTTGTAAGACTTTTGTCAAACTTTACCTGAGGTTACCTGCACTCAGATACTTTTTAAGATTGTTGGGTCTAACAATTAGTACCACTTAGGTAAAGAATCCACCTTCCAAGGAGGAGATGTGTGTTTGATCCCAGGGTTAAGAAGATTCCTGGGAGAAGGAAATAGCAACCCACTCCAGTATTCTTGCTTGGGAAATCCCATGGACAGAGAAGTCTGGGGGCTACAGTCCAATGGGGTCAAAGAGTCAGACACAACTTAGCGACTAAACAGCAGCAGCAGAAACTTTAACTACCCTTATACACGACTGGTAAATAAACTCTAAAAAACTATTTAAAAATTAAAAAGCAAGAGGAATGCATCATCTCAAAGGATGTGAGGATATGACATCCACATAGGGCATGATGAATGTTTTTCTGAATAGTCTGTAATATGGCACACAGTAGGTACTCTTAATCTGACTGTTGAATTAATGAATAAATGAATAAATAGGGCAGTCTTTCAACACCTTTGTTTAGAAGCTCATAGTTTAATCTCATGTTATGTCTCTTAGCAGGCTATTGGATCTGTTTAGAGTCTTTTTTGAGACAGAACTCAATAAAAATATTGGGCATGCTCTATGGGATAAAGCCATAGCAGGTGAGGAATGGAGGAAGTTGAACCATCCTCCTTTTGGTATTTCTACCATAGAGAAGCACAAAGAAGAACATTCAAGGCCACCACAGTCAAGTGGTAAACATGACCCTTTGGGACAGTATTCCTGGAGAGAAGTGAAAGATAGTGACTTCCAATATTCATCTAAGACGATTACAGGACATGCCAAAGAGAAAATTTACAAGTGTGTCTGGAAGTCATGGGATGAAGAGGAGATCCACCATTATTGGCAACTCATTCTGCTCCCTACTTCTCTTTCTATCCCTGCATCCCTTCTCCCCCACCAACATGAAAGCCTCTGCTTTTATACATCTTTAGCAATTTCATAATTATCTCTGCCACTATATGTGGCATCTCAAACTTTGACAATTTTGTTGTAATGTTATCTTTTCAAGTGTCTAGAGTTTGAGGCATCAAGTTATTCTAGACTATCCAAAATGAAACCTGTTCTGCTTACTTGTAATTCTTCTACTTGCTCATTCAGCAATACAGAGTGTCCAATGCATGCCAGGAACTATGCTAGAAGCTTGAGAAACAAACATGACTAGGACACGATACTCACCAGTCTATAAAAGATATAAAGGCACATAAACACATAATTGAAGGCAGTGTGGAGACACTGTATAGAAATATGCAAAGAGGGCCATGTTAATATATAGAAATTGAATGCTGCTTAGAGTTAGACTTGAGAAGACTTCACATAGAGGCAATATTTCAACTTGGTCTTGCGGAATGAGTAGGAACTTACTATGTCCCGAAGATGGGTAAGATATTGTAGATAAACGGAATAAGAGAGCTTCATGAGCAAAACACAAAGATATAAAATTATGTTTTACAGTTCGGAAACAGTGACTATGACTGTAATAAATAGAATGGTGGCAAATGAGACTATAGCATGCCAGATTAGGAAGGATCTTGGTCACGGTGTCAAGTATTTTAGATATTAATCTTAAGGTAACAAAGAATTGGAAACAGAAAAGTGACATGGCTCAATTGGTAAATTGCTCTGGCTATACTGAAGAGAATGTATCAGTGGGTTGTGGGACAAGACTGGAGACAATGATAGTTAGAAGATAAGAGATGACAAGAGTCTGGCAGATTCTTTACCATCTGAGCCACCAGGGAAACCCAGGAAGAAAGTAGAAAGCAAAAGGACAGAAGAGAAAACAGTGGTGCAGGTTTGTTAGTCACAAACAAAAGGGAAAGAGGAAAAATGATTTAAGAATACTTTTAAGCCTATTTTAAAGCATATTTTGAAGACAGACGTGAGGAAAGTTGAGGGCATTCATGCTTGATAACCTGCATTTTAGTGAAATTAGAAGACCTAATCATCTACTGAGAGGAAGACATGGCTGGAAGACAGCTATTCAGAGGAATGGAAAAAGCAGCTTACTTTGGAGGGATAAAAAGATTGTCTTATAAAAGAAATGCTAAGAGATCAGCTAAGTTTGCAAATGTTTAATTGCAGTATAGTCTATTGTAGTATAAGAGACCATGTAAATGGAGTGTGTTAAGCAAATGACACCAGGATGTCAGGAGAATTGATCCATCAGTTCAGTCGCTCAGTCGTATCTGACTCTTTGCGACCCCATGAATTGCAGCACGCCAGGCCTCCCTGTCCATCACAAACTCCCAGAGTTCACTCAGACTCAAGTCCATCGAGTCAGTGATGCCATCCAGCCATCTCATCCTCTGTCGTCCCCTTCTCCTCCTGCCCCCAATCTCTCCCAGCAGCAGAGTCTTTTCCAATGAGTCAACTCTTCGCATGAGGTGGCCAAAGTACTGGAGTTTCAGCTTTAGCATCATTCCTTCCAAAGAACACCCAGGACTGATCTCCTTCAGAATGGACTGGTTGGATCTCCTTGCAGTCCAAGGGACTCTCAAGAGTCTTCTCCAACACCACAGTTCAAAAGCATCAATTCTTCGGCACTCAGCTTTCTTCACAGTCCAACTCTCACATCCATACATAACCACTGGAAAAAAAATAGCCTTGACTAGATGGACCTTTGTTGGCAGAGTAATGTCTCTGCTTTTGAATATGCTATCTAGGTTGGTCATAACTTTCCTTCCAAGGAGTAAGCGTCTTTTAATTTCACGGCTGCAGTCACCATCTGCAGTGATTTTGGAGCCTAAAAAAAATAAAGTCTGACACTGTTTCCACTGTTTCCCCATCTATTTCCGATGAAGTGATGGGACCGGATGCCATGATCTTCGTTTTCTGAATGTTGAGCTTTAAGCCAATTTTTTCACTCTCCACTTTCACTTTCATCAAGAGGCTTTTGAGTTCCTCTTCACTTTCTGCCATAAAGGTGGTGGGGGAGCATAAAGACAGGTGGCCAGAAACCTGCCCCTAGGTAAACAGAATACCAAGAAGGTCATCTAGGGGTCAGGAGAGCTAGATGAAAAGTGTTTCCTTTGCATCTAATGTAGACCTATAATTTTAACCTGATGTAATGAACAGACTCATTGGAAAAGACCCTGATGCTGGAAAAGACGGAAGGCAGGAGGAGAAGGGGATGACAGGGGATGAGATGGTTGGATGGCATTACCGACTTGATGGATATGACTTTGAGCAAACTCCGAGAGTTGGTGAAGGACAGAGAAACCTGCCGTGCTGCAGTCCATGAGGTTGCAAAGAGTCGGACATGACTGAGTAACTGAACTGACTGACTGATAATTTAAACCATGAGTAGTATTTTTAATGGGACAAATGGATGATGATTTCGTGGTAATTGGGACAAAGCATAGTTACAACTTTTTTTTTTCTTTACCTTAGGATACTTACAACATTATCTGCCAAAGTGATGTTCTGGAAAGAAAGATATCCACATAAAAGTAAGGGAACATGTTTGAATAATCCCTACCAACTGCTGAAAGCATGTCCCACCCTTGTATATAAATTCTTTTAATCAAAGCACACATCAAAATTAAACTAGAATGTGACAACTCAGTCTACCAAATAAACACATGCCTTGCTTAACTAGCTTGTCAATCTAAGGATCCCAACAGAAGGAAGCTATTCAATCAAGAAAAGGAAAGAGAAAGGTCAAATTAAAGTGTTTTATGCATTATAAAATTATTATGTTTGCCAATATTACTTTGCAATTAAAGCTTTGTAGACTTTACAGCAGCCAAAAAAGTTGCAGAACTAATTTAACATTTCTCCCCAAAATGTTGTCAATAAAGGCAACAGTAAAAAACTAAAGTCACATTAAAACTGAAGAGGAAAAGTTAAAATTTTACATAATCTCCTGCTCATTCTGCCTCTATAACTCAGCTTGCTCCTTGCAAAGTTGGATCACACAGGTCATGTAGTCTCAGAAAGTGGAGACTTACAATACTAGCAACGGGAGCTTATCTCACTCACCCTTGTCCTGCTCTTTGCAATTGCCAAGCCCCTGCAAACCTGCTTAATCATGCCTGTCTGTAAAGGTCAGGCATTCCCCTCCCAATCTTTACTGCTGTTCCCATGCACATGAAACCCCTTAGTTTAAACCAGCCTATTAACAGCTAGTGTTGCCCACCATAGTCTGTCTATAAAAACTCTGTAACCCCTTTGTTCAGGGCTCAGAGCTTAGACTGTTAACTCCTCTGGGCCTGCTGGCATAATAAACCTGAGTTCTCCAACTCTCTGAGTGTGACGCTTCGTTTCTCAATTACTGGTTTCTGCGGCATTTCTGGAGGCCCCAGCTAGATTCCAACCACACCAGCCCTTTTCAGTCACTGGACAGGTAGCTCAGCCAGGCTGGAGCAAAGGAACCCCAAGACGAACAAGGAGGCACGCCACCTGACGGTATTCCAGGTTCTCTTTCAGACCAGTGTTCCAACTCTATGGACAGCCGAACCCCAACTGGACTCACTGGAGGGACGGACCAACTCACCAGGAATGGCCGCAGGATTAGGTAAGGCCTTGGGCCCGGTCCCCAGTCAGGTCCTACCCCAGCTGGTAGAAGAGAAGACTGATCACCTACTTGGAGCTCCCTTGAAGGGAGCATCAGATAGGGAGAACTGGGGACTCAGGAGAAGAGACTCATTGTGACTGATAATCTCCTTGGAGCTCCCAGGAAAGGAGCCACAGTTAAGGAAACCTGGGTTCTCGGGAGAAGGGAGACATTGTGATAGCCTCTGAATGATTGTGAGTGCATGACTGCTGATTGAACAGAGTGAGAGAAATTTTTCTTTTTGGAAACTGCAAAACCAATTCTTTTTGCACATGCAATTAATAACTGGCTTGTTAAAAGACCTGCCTAGGAAAAAGCTTGAAGTTAACCCTTTCCATGTCCTCGAAATACACAGCCAACTTTGCCTGAGACCTCAGCTTTGGGCAAATTAGAACTCCAAGCAAAGAAAAAAAAAAGGAGGGGGGTCAAAGAGGTATTTTAAATCTCAATCAGAAAACTATAAGATCTCTGTCTGTCTGTATTTATGTATATCTTTTGTTTTTTTCTGATATTATTATTGAAGTTGTAAATGAGTTCTAATTTAATTGGCCTAAAGAAAGTTCAGTTCTGTTCAGTTGCTCAGTCGTGTCCAACTCTTTGCGACCTAATGAACTGCAGCACGCCAGGCCTCCCTATCCATCACCAACTCCCGGAGTCCACCCAAACCCATGTCCATTGAGTCGGTGATGCCACCCAACCATCTCATCCTCTGTCGTCCCTTCTCCTCCTGCCTTCAATCTTTTCCAGCATCAGGGTCTTTTCCAATGAGTCAGCTCTTCACATCAGGTGGCCAAAGTATTGGAGTTTCAGCTTCAACATCAGTCCTTCCAGTGAACACCCAGGACTGATTTCCTTTAGAATGGACTGGCTGGATCTCCTTGCAGTCCAAGGGACTCTCAGGAGTCTTCTCCGACACCACAGTTCAAAAGCATCAATTCTTCTGTGCTCACCTTTCTTTATAGTCTAACACTCACATCCATACATGACCACTGAAAAAACCACAGCCTTGACTAGATGGACCTTTGTTGGTAAAGTAATGTCTCTGCTTTTTAATATGCTGTCTAGGTTGGTCATAACTTTCCTTCCAAGGAGTAAGCGTCTTTTAATTTCATGGCTGCAATCACCATCTGCAGTGATGTTGGAGCCCAGAAAAATAAAGTCTGACACTGTTTCCACTGGTTCCCCATCTATTTGCCATGAAGTGATGGGACTGGAGAAACTAAGAGCTTACAAATCAAACATTTCTAAATAAAAGAAAAATTAACCTCAATAAATTTCAGATTCACATAAACTGGGAAATATTCAATATTAAATATCTAGTATTAATGTTTGTTTGCTAATCTAATAAGGAAGTAGGATGTATGTTTTTAATAAAGAAGATATAAAAAATAAAATTACATTTTATAAAGGGAAAAGAAAGTAGGTCTGACTTACAGTTGACTGTTACAAAAAGTGATTAGAAGGTTTGTGGAAAGTAACCCTGAAAAAAGTTTTGTGGATGGTTAGGACTGACTATTGGAGAAGGAAATGGCAACCCACTCCAGTGTTCTTGCCTGGAGAATCCCATGGACAGAGAAGCCTGGTAGGCTGCAGTCCATGGGGTCGCACAGAGTCAGACACGACTGAAGCGACTTGGCAGCAGCAGCAGGACTGACTAAGTTTAAAATAAATTTAATTAAGTTTACTTAAATGAGTTTAAAGTAAGCTAGTGAAAAACTTTAATTCAGCCTTTCTCTCTGTTAAGACATACTTTCTTCAGATGTTGAACTGCTTTTAATAATAAAGTTTCTTTACCTCTTAATTGATCTGTTCTATATTTACCTTTGAAATTTTTTGTCAACTTTAGCTAAGGAAATAAATATTATTTCACAGTAACTTATATGATCCTACTGTCTTGTCTCAATGAAAATAAGCCATGCCATGCAGGGCCACCCAAAACCGATGGTTCATGGTGGAGAGGTCTGACAGAATGTGGTCCACTGGGGAAGGGAACGGCAAACCACTTCAGTGTTCTTCCCTTGAGAACCCCATGAACAGTATGAAAAGGCAAAAAGATAGGACACTGAAAGAGGAACTCCCCAGGTCGGTAGGGACCCAATATGCTAGTGGAGATCAGTGGAGAAATAACTCCAGAAAGAATGAAGGGATGGAGCCAAAGCAAAAACAACACACAGTTGTGGATGGGACTAGTGATAGAAGCAAGGCCCGATGCTATAAAGAGCAATATTGCATAGGAACCTGGAATGTTAGGTCCATGATCAAGGAAAATTAGAAGTGGTCAAACAGGAGATAGCAAGAGTCAACATCGACATTCTAGGAATCAGCGAACTAAGAGGGACTGGAATTGGTGAATTTAACTCAGATGCCCATTATACCTACTACTGTGGGAAGGAGTCCCTTAGAAGAAATGGAGTAGCCATTATAGTCAACAAAAGAGTCTGAAATGCAGTACTTGGATGCAATCTCAAAATGACAGAATGATCTCTGTTCGTTTCCAAGGCAAACCATTCCATATCATGGTAATCCAAGTCTATGCCCTGACCAGTAATGCTGAAGAAGCTGAAGGTGAACAATTCTATGAAGACCTACAAGACGTTTTAGAACTAACACCCAAAAAAGATGTCCTTTTCATTATAGGGGACTGGAATGCAAAAGTAGGAAGTCAAGAAACACCTGGAGTAACAGGCCTTGGAGTACAGAATGAAGCAGGGCAAAGGCTAAAAGAGTTCTGCCAAGAGAATGCACTAGTCATAGCAAACACCCTCTTCCAACAACACAAGAGAAGACTCTACACATGGACATCATCAGATGGTCAACACCGAAATCAGATTGATTATATTCTTTGCAGCCAAAGATGGAGAAGCTCTATACAGTCAGCAAAAACAAGACCAGGAGCTGACTGTGGCTCAGATCATGAACTCCTTGTTGCCAAATTCAGACTGAAATTGAAGAAGTGGAGAAAACCACTAGACCATTCAGGTATGACCTAAAATCAAATCCCTTATGACTATACACTAGAAGTGAGAAATAGATATAAGGGACTAGATCTGATAAACAGAGTGCCTGATGAACTATGGAAGGAAGTTTGTGACATTGTACAGGAGACAGGGATCAAGACCATCTCCAAGAAAAAGAAATGTAAGAAATTAAAATGGCTGTCTGAAGAGGCCTTACAAATAGCTGTGAAAAGAAGGGAAGCGAAAAGCAAAGGAGAAAAGGAAAGATATTTCCATTTGAATGCAGAGTTCCAAAGAATAGCAAGGAGAGATAAGAAAGCCTTCCTCAGCAATCAATGCAAAGAAATAGAGGGGGAAAAAAAGAATGGGAAAGACTAGAGATCTCTTCAAGAAAATTAGAGATACCAAGGGAACATTTTATGCAAAGATGGGCTCAATAAAGGACAGAAATGGTAGGGACCTAACAGAAGCAGAAGATAGTAAGAAGAGGTGGCAAGAATACACAGAAGAACTATACAAAAAAGATCTTCACGACCCAGATAATCACGATGGTGTGATCACTCACCTAGAGCCAGACATCCTGGAATGTGAAGTCAAGTGGGCCTTAGGAAGCATCACTATGAACAAAGCTAGCGGAGGTGATGGAATTCCAGTTGAGCTATTTCAAATCCTGAAAGATGATGATGTGAAAGTGCTGCACTCAATATGCCAGCAAATTTGGAAAACTCAGCAATGGCCACAGGACTAGAAAAGGTCAGTTTTCATTCGAACTCCAAAGAAAGGCAATGCCAAAGAATGCTCAAACTACTGCACAATTGCACTTATCTCACACGCTAGTAAAGTGATGCTTAAAATTCTCCAAGCCAGGCTTCAGCAATACGTGAACCATGAACTTCCAGATGTTCAAGCTGGTTTTAGAAAAGACAGAGGAACCAGAGATCAAACTGCCAACATCCGCTGGATCATGGAAAAAGCAGAGAGTTCCAGAAAAACATCTATTTCTGCTTTACTGACTATGCCAAAGCCTTGGACTGTGTGGATCACAATAAACTGTGGAAAATTCTTCAAGAGATGGGAATACCAAACCACCTGACCTGCCTCTTGAGAAATCTGTATGCAGGTCAGGTAGCAACAGTTAGAACTGGACATGGAACAACAGACTGGTTCCAAATAGGAAAAGGAGTACGTCAAGGCTGTATATTGTCACCCTGCTTATTTAACTTAAACGCAGAGTACATCATGAGAAACACTGGGCTGGAGGAAGCACAACGTGGAATCAAGATTGCCAGGAGAAATATCAATAACCTCAGATATGCAGATGACACTACCCTTATGGCAGAAAGTGAAGAACTAAAGAGCCTCTTGATGAAAGTGAAAGAGGAGAGTGAAGAAGTTGGCTTAAAACTCAACATTCAGAAAACTAAGATCATGACATCCAGTCCCAACACTTCATGGCAATTATATAAGGAAACAGTGGCTGACTTTATTTTTCTGGGCTCCAACATCACTGCAGATGGTGATTGCAGCCATGAAATTAAAAGACGCTTACTCCTTGGAAGGAAAGTTATGACCAACCTAGACAGCATATTAAAAAGCAGACATTACTTTGCCAACAAAGGTCCATCTAGTCAAGGCTATGGTTTTTCCAGTAGTCATGTATGGATGTGAGTGTTGGACTATAAAGAAAGCTGAGCACAGAATTGATGCTTTTGGACTGTGGTGTTGGAGAAGACTCTTGTGAGTTCCTTGGACTGCAAGGAGATCCAACCAGTCCATCCTAAAGGAGATCAGTCTTGGGTGCTCATTGGAAGGACTGATGTTGAAGCTGAAACTCCAATACTTTGACCACCTGATGTGAAGAGCTGACTCATTGGAAAAGACCCTGATGCTGGGAAAGATTGAAGGCAGGAGGAGAAGGGGATGACAGAGGATGAGATGGTTGGATGGCATCACTGACTCAATGGACATGGGTTTGGGTGGACTCCAGGTATTGGTGATGGACAGGGAGGCCTGGCATGCTGCGGTTCATGGGGTCGCAAAGAGTTGGACACAACTGATCGACTGAACTGAACTATATGATCCTACCTGACTGAGTGTTATAAACCCTTTTGATCTTTTTTGACAAAACTTCCTAAATAGCTTGACTTCTAGCTAAGTGTTGGATGCTTCAGAGGGCCCCTGATACATCCCACAGAGCTATTAAGCTACCTGGGTTCACTGGATATGTTAAATTACATGGGAAGTACTGTTGAAGGGGTGATAAGTCTTTCAGGTTATACCATATGGTTGATGTTACTAATATAGATATCCTTAAATTAATTGAAATTCATATAGATCTCATATGCCCTGATAAAATACGGTCAATTACAATTCTAGGTATCATATTAAAGTGTTAAATATCACAACAATGACCAAGTTTCTTTGTCAATTGCAATAGAATCAGATTTTTAAACATGTTTTCTATGGTTTTACTCTCATGCATTTAGAGGAATACTGCTAGTTCTTCAAGATTTATGGAAAAGATTTCCTAAGGTTAAGCAGATAAACAAATTTTGTTATTAACAGTAAGCTGGTACCAGACTGGAATTTGGTCTTCTCTCTGTTTAGAGAACAAAGTTTTCTTAGAATGCAGCTTTCAATGACAGATTATGAGTTTCTTTGCCTTTAAGTGATTTATATTTGTTTTTAAAGTCTTTTTGTTACTTTGGTAAAGTAAATAATCATTATTTAAGATTATGGTACATGTAGACAAAGCTCATTCTGCTTCTACACAAACTAACCCCTCACGGTAAGACTTTTGCTATCCTGATGTCCTTAAAACATGGCAACAGTCCGCTCCTAAATCAGGAAATTAAAAATGGATAAACAACAGCTAAAAATCAAAGAGCCAAGGCTATGGGAAATCCAAGATGGCTGTTTGGCTTTTCCCGGCTCCCTGACAGACCTCATTTTCATTTAATGGGTTAAAGGCTTCCCTGGCTACAGTGTCAATGCCCTCACAATGAATTCTCAAAAAAAAAAAAAAAATTATGCTTCACTGAATATTAAATTCTAGTTTTGTTAATTAAGGTCTGTGCTTACTAAGACTCACTTCTGAGATAGTTCCTTGTTATGTTATATTGCTAAAAAGCTTTAATTAAGTTATAAAAAAGGACACTCTAAGATTGTTTATAAAGCTTATCTCAGTAACCAGTCTTTAGATAAAGCTCAGATGTTCCATGATGTACAACCAAGAGGTGAACACTTAGCTATAATCATTTAACTGAGTCAGATCACCTGGGGTATACCAGGCTATACCCAATGAAAGTTCTTGACTTAAATTCTTGCTTGTGACCTTACTAATAACTGCTAGCTATATTATTTTCTATGTAGCTTGTTTCAGAAGATTATTTCTTACATTCCCAAATGTGTGACTGAGCCTGTGATAAAATGCTGATATACAGTCTCATATGAGATCAATAATTGTAATAATGTAACTCTAGATACGGGAAGAAGCAACAAGAGGAAATATTTTCCTGACCAAGAGGCTAGTAAGACAGGTATGGTCCAGAGACTTTTGCTACTTACAAGGCCTGGTCTAGTGAAAACACACTGAGTGGCCTGTCAATGAAATTTTTGTTAGACCTGGGAATGAGCCTTCCCAGCACTATGGGACACAATTACCATGAAATGCCCCCAAAACATGGTCAGATATGTGGCTATGAAGGGGCACTGCTGACTGAATGTTAGCACTTGCCAGCTGCCTCTACAAAGATTAAATCATGAACACTACAAGATGCTGACCTTCAACACCCCCTTGAAAGGAGTTCAGGGTGGAGACAAGAAATAAGGCACTCTGTGCTCTGGGAAAAACAAAAACAAAAACAAAAAAAAAACAGGCCTTCAGACAGTCAGATGTTTTCACGTAAATATTTTTATGAGTCTGAATTTTTCCATCTTCTCATACCTAGGGAAACACTAATGTCACAAATCAATGTCTGGACCTTGTTCTCCTGGCTAGGCCCTCAGCAGCTTTCCTGTATTAATCTTTGGGCCACATATCTTTAACTTTACTGTTAAGTTTGTTTCTCCAAGTAGTAGTACAACAGGCTGAGAAGCAATGGCAGCCCACTCCAGTACTCTTCCCTGGAATATCCCATGGACAGAGGAGCCTGGTAGGCTGCAGTCCATGGGGTCGCTAAGAGTTGGACACAACTGAGCGACTTCACTTTCACACATTGGAGAAGGAAATGGCAACCCGCTCCAGTGTTCTTGCCTGGAGAATCCCAGGGTTGGGGGAGCCTGGTGGGCTGCCATCTATGGGGTCGCACAGAGTCGGACACGACTGAAGCGACTTAGCAGCAGCAGCAGTACAACAAGAATATCCCCCAGCCAACACCCAGACAATGCTAGTACAAGCTGCCTTATCATTCTGTGGACTCTTACCTCCCTCTGTAAATGCCCCCTGACGTCCTCAGGCTAGTCTCCCTTTGAGATCTTACACGGAGACCACCCCCAGTGATAGAAAAGCTCAAGGGAAACCATCAACAACTAGTTGACCTGGAGATGTCCCAACACCTCCAAGCCCTGGGAAAAGTCTTCAGCCGTATCGCCTGATAAACCTTAGAAAGGACACCAATTCCTTTGGGCAATTGGGTTCATCCCTATCAGCCAGGAGATGAAATACGGATTAAAGATTAGGAAAAACAAAACAAAACAAAACACTTGAGCCAGTTTGGACAGGCCCTCACATGGTCGTCCTGGCAACCCCTTCTGCTGTTAGAATTATAGGTGTCATCCCTTGGATCCACCACACCAGAGTCAAGAAGGCAGTGACTTCCTGTGATAAGGACACCTGGAAAGCAGTTCGGGAACCCAAAAACATCCTTAAGGTCTTATTCCAAAGACAAGGCCCTCACCCACAAAGGATCCTGGGTCCCACTCTGGTCACTCTGGAAGCTGACTAGTCAACGCATGGCAGAAACCTGAGGATTCTTCAGCCTTGCTCCAGCCACACTCTGGCAGCTGGCTGGTTAATGTACAGCAGGAGCTTGAGAATCCGGCTATCAAAATATTGATAGATTTTTATTGTCAACCCTGGCCTCTATTCCTAATCGATATTATTGCTGTGCTCTTCATTATAGGACCAAATAGACTCCCTGGCTGAGATGGTTTTACAGAACAGGGGAGGGCTAGACCTACTGACAGCTAAAGAGCTATGCCTTTTCTTGAATGAAGAAGGCTGCTTTTATGTAAACCAATCAGAAATAGTCAGGGACATGGCCCAGCAGCTAAGGGAACAAATCATAAAAAGGAGAGAGAAACTAGCTAATTCCTGGGGTAATTGGAACATTATCTGGAGCTGAATATCATGGCTTTTCCCTTTAACGGGTTCTCTCTTCATGCTCTTTGCAGTGCTCTTGTTTGGCCCTTGTATACTCAATGCAATTACCCAGTTCATAACCTCTTGGATTGAATCCATAAAGTTACAAATGGTAATAGCTCAATGAAGTGAAGTCGCTCAGTCGTGTCTGACTCTTTGCGACCCCGTGGACTGGAGCCTACCAAGCTTCTCCGTCCATGGGATTCTCCAGGCAAGAATACTGGAATGGGTTACCATTTCCTTCTCCAGGGGATCTTCCCGACCCAGGGGTCGAACCCAGGTCTCCCACATTGGAGGCAGATGCTTTAACCTCTGAGCCACCAGGGAAGCAGAGCTCTGAATGTCCTACCAAAACATGTGATGATGCTTTCCACAACGAGTGATAGAAGCATCAAGAGGGGGAAATGAAGAGGAAAAGTTAAAATTTTACCTAACCTCCTGCTTGTTCTACCTCTATAACTCAGCTTGCACCTTGCAAAGTTGGATCACACAGCTCATGTAGTCTCAGAAAGTGGGGACTTACAATACTAGGAATGGGAGCTTATCTCACTCACCCTTGTCCTGCTCTTTGCAATTGCCCAGCCCCTGCAAACCTGCTTAATCATGCCAGTCCTTGTAAAGTTCAGGTACCCCCTCCCCATCTTGACTGCTGTTCCTGCCCACGCAAAACCCCTTAGTTTAAACCAGCCTATTAACAGTTAGTGTTGCCCACTATAGTCTGTCGATAAAAACTCTATAACCCCTTTGTTTGGCACTCAGAACTCAGAGTGTTAGCTCCTCTAGGCCTGCTGGTGTAATAAACCTGAGTTCTCCAACTCTCCAAGTGTGGTGCTTGGTTTCTTGATTACTGGTTTCTGCAACGAAACTAGTCATAAGAAAGAAAATATTCCTCAGGAAAGTAAAACCCAATAGCGGATGTGATTTCAAAGAATGTAGGTGCTACAAAAACCAATTTTTGGGTAAAGCGTAATTCTATGGTGTAATATGGGGGTAAAGTGCCCCAGAGAAGTAGTAATTTGTGAACCAAGGAAACCACAAGTTAATATGGGTTCTGACCCAAGTACCACCAGAAAATAGTAAGGAACTACATGTATGGAACAGAATTAAATATATGAATCACAGATCAAAATATAAAAACAACTAGCAAACAAAAGGCAGAACATTCTTTATGATTCAGAGTTGTTTACTAAAAGAATTTACACAAAAGGAAATCATTTTCTGGAGGGCTTCTTCCCATTTTCCTAGAGCTAGTAAGAATTATAGGGATATTACTGGAGTTTGATTTTGTAGTCATGTATTAGGTTACACCTCAGGATTCCTGCAGAACATCTTGTGTCTGACTAACATATGCAGAATCTATATATACTGCATATTATAATGATGAAAGCTACCTAGAACCTTCTATTGGTTTTTCCCATTCCTGTGTAAATAAGAACCTTGGAATATTCTTGTTGCTTGTTGTTTTCTGGGACTTCTCTGGTGGCTCAGATGGTAAAGAATCTGCCTGCAATGCAGGAGACCCAGGTTCAATCCCTTGATGGAAATATCTCCTGGAGAAAGGAATGGCTACTCACTCCAGTATTCTTGCCTGGGGAATCCCATGGACAGAGAAGACTGGTGGGCTACAGTCCAGGAGATCACTAATGTCACTCAGTTGTGCCCAACTCTTTTGTGACCCCTTGGACTATAGCCCACCAGGCTCCTCTATCCATGGGATTCTCCAGGCAAGAATACTAGAGTGGGTAGCCAGCCATTCTCTTCTCCAGGTGATCTTCCTGACTCAGGGATCAAATGTGCAGTCTTCTGCATTGGCAGGAGGATTCTTTTCCACTGAGCCACTAGGGAAAGCCACTAAGCTAAGTAATGGGCTCTTCCCAAAGAACTATTTCTAGTTGGGAAATTGAAGAAAAAATAATTTAAACTTTCTTAAGAGAATAGGATTTTTGTAGGCCACCTATCAATTTCTGAAATATACTTGTAAGAAAGGCACACTGGATGTTGTGGTGACTGTTCTGTGACCTGGCTTGCTGCTCTTAAATCCAAGCTATTCAAAATGTAGTGGTATGGGGCATCACCTATCTGCAGTTCAAACCTCAGTGGGCCAGATAACAGCATGGGGAGTCACTCCCTCTAAATCCTATAGGCAGACATTATATAAGAGATGGTTCTCTGAATTCTAGAATTCACACAATTGTAAATATCATACATACATTCTATCAGTCAATGTGAACCAGAAGCGATTTTTACCTATGGTAAATACTGTAGGCAGGATGACTAGTTGGCTTTAAAATAGCCACTTAGTCATTTCTTGGGTTTCCCTTGTGGCTCAGCTGGTAAAGAATCTGCCTGCAATGAGGGAGACCTGAGTTCGATCCCTGGGTTGGAAAGATCCTCTGGAGAAGGAAAGGCTACCCACTCCAGTATTTGGGTCTGGAGAATTCCATGGGCTGTATACTCCGTGGGGTCGAAAAGAGTTGGACACAACTGAGCGACTTTCACTTTCACACTTTCACAGTCATTTCTTTGTCTGAAAAGTCATTTATTTCTACTTCTGTACCAAATTTCACCAAAATGTAATAAAACTCACAGCATATATGATCATTTAAACTGTTAGGTAGGTAGAATAGGGAAAAGGAGTCCAAAATGGCGGTGGCTAAAAGACAAGGAAGGTCAAAGGAAGGTCCGAGGACCAGAGTGAAAACTTCAGGCAGAACAGCACTCCTGGCTAAGCCCAATTTGCATAGGGCAGGCCCAGGTGGAGGAAAAAACATATAAAAGGAGGAGCCAAAGCGCTTTCTCACGGACTCTATCTCCGCGTGCATGCGCTCTTCTCTCTCTCTCTCTCTCTCTCTTTCTCTGTCTCTCTCTCTCTCTCTCTTTCTCTCTCTCTCTCTCTCACTCTCCTGCTATCTTCTAAATAAAATAGAGCTGTAACACTGAAAAAAAATAAAATAAAATGTTCAAACCTCAGTGGGCCAGATAACAGCATAGGGAGTCACTCCCTCTCAATCCTAGAGGCAGACATTATATAAGAGATGATGAACAGCACAAATTTTTCAATAACTTGACCAAGGTAACGAAGCAGTAATGGTTGAAATTAGGATTAAAATCCTGGGCTTTCTGACTACAAACCCCCAGTTCTTTCTATTGTATCACTAATGTGATCCTTGAATGATTTCTAGAAATATTATGGAACTCTTTTGGTATTCTGAAACTCAATTTCCAATGGGGAAGGGAGAACACCAGCTGGGTGTCCTATAATTTAACTCAATTCTGATACTATCCACCTGGAGATAGAATCAGATTCCCCACATATAAATAAAAGCCTCAGTTCCATAAGACTGTCTGCCCTGCCACTCCCTCTCCCAACTCAAAGGGCAGTTGCTAGTTCAGGTTATGACTGTACTTCTGCCTGATTGGTCAGTTATCCATCAGAGATTCCCATGACCACCTCCTCAGGTTTGCTTAATTTGCTAAAACAGTTCACAGAATTCAGAGAAATATTTTACTTACTAGATCACTGCTTCATTATAAAAGGATATAACTCAGGAATAGCCAAATGCAAGAGAAGGTATGAAGAAAGGGTGAAAACACTTCCATGCCCTACAGGAGTGCCATTCTCCACAAATCTCCACAAGTTCACCAAACCAGAAGATCGCCCTTTCTTTGGGGGTTTTATGGAGGCTTCATTACATAGTAATGTTCAATTAAATCACTGGCTATTGTCCATTATTTAAACCTCAAGTTCCCCTCCCCTCCCCAGAGTTTGGGGGTGGGGTGGAAATAAAAGTTCCAACCCAAAGTTCCCAAGTTCTAGTGGTAGCTAGATTGGCTCTACTAGCAACCAGGCCCCACCCTTAGGCTCTTTCCTAAGGACATTCATTAACAAAACAAAACAGACCTTAATCTCTATATATTTGAAATGCCAAGGGCTTGGGGAGCTGAGAACCAGACTCCCATCAGTTCAGTTCAGTTGCTCAGTCGTGTCTGACTCTTTGTGACCCCATGGACTGCAGCACACCAGGCCTCCCTGTCCATCACCAACTCCTGGAGCTTGCTCAAATTCATGTCCACTGAGTTGGTGATGCCATCCAACCATTTTATCCTCTGTTGTCCCCTTCTCCTCCCTCCTTCAATCTTTCCCAGCATTAGGGTCTTTTCCAATGAGTCAGCTCTTCACATGAGGTGGCCAAAGTACTGGAGTTTTAGCTTCAGCATCAGTCCTTCCAATGCATATTCAGGACTGATTTCCTTTAGGATGGACTGGTTAGATCACCTTGATGCCCAAGGGACTCTCAAGAGTCTTCTGCAACACCACAGTTTAAAAGCATCAATTGTTCGGTGTTCAGTTTTCTTTACAGTCCACCTCTCAACTGAATAGTAACTATGACCAATTATATATTTTTCTTATAAACCACAATATCACAGAAACCAAGAGCATGTTTCTAGAGGGGCTGGGTTATGCCTTCTCAGCTCCTGCCTGTGTGTGCTCAGTGGTGTCAGACTCTGCAACCCTATGGACTATAGACTGCCAGGCTCCTCTGTCCATGGGATTCTCCAAGCAAGAATACTGGAGTGAGTTGCCAGTTCCTTCTTGAGTGTATCTTCCCCACCCAGGGATCAAACCTGCATCTCTTGCATTCTTTACTACTGAGCCATCAGGGAAGCCTACAGTGAATATAATGCAGACTAAATTTCAACCCAAATTCATGTCCCCTCTGTAAGGCATCCTTGTATAGAAAACAAATTGCACAAGAATCTGTGTGCTCTGGCTGACTGCCTAAAATCATCTATTGGATTTATTCTCTGGAGCTGTCACTCCAGAGGACTTGGGCTGCTGGCTGATGTCTTCACCTAGGTTCTCACAGGGCTAGTCATGAATAAATGTGTAGACAAACAATACCGCCAGCCATTTCAGTAAACGAAGGATGTAGCCATCAAGCCATCAGCCACTGTACTCTTCTCCATGCCCCCTGAGGGGAATTCAGGATGAAAAAAACACAACAGGATACTGGCCCTAGATAGTTATATCAAAGGAATAATTTCAATGAACCCAGACTCCTGACTCTTCTCACCTTGTAGAAAAGCACTAAAATTATTAACTTGAGATGTCTGTTTTTTTGTGTGTGTGTGATTAGGAATAACCTCTTGATGTCTGAATACATGTTTTGTTTTGTTTTCCCTCAGCAAAAACTACAAATCCTAGTTCCTCCTTTACCTCTCTGAACAGTTTCTCAGAGCCATCTACATGGCTATATCCCAGGCTCACAGTCCTCATAAAACATAATTCTCAATTTTTAGGTTGTGCATTTTTTTCAGTCGAGAAACCTCATTGTCCTTTTAATATTAAATAGGCGTATACCCTACGCAAAGACATTTTACTCTTACCCATGATACAACCTTCTGTCTTTTTGTAACTTAGGCTGTTCCAAAAAAATGAAAAATACCCAGATTAAAAATTAATCAAACTATCTGACTTTGATAGGGAAACAAAATGTTAGGTAGTTAGAATAGGAAACAGGAGTCCAAAATGACGGTGGCTAAAAGACAAGGAAGGGAAAAGCCCACAAAAACAGAACAAAGGAAGGTCAAAAGAAGGTCTGAGGACTGGAGTGAGGACCTCAGGTAGAACAATCAGCACTCCTGGCTAGCCCAATTTACATAGGGCAGGCCCAGTGGGAAGGAAAAAAACACATAAAAAGAGGAGACAAAGGGCTGGGGCTCTCTTCTCTTCACATCTTTGGGTCAGCATACCCTTGAGGATGTATTTTCCTGCTATTTTCTACATAAAATTGAGCTGTGACACTGAGCTGTAATACTGATCTGTCTAAGAGCTATAACATGGTCTGTCCAAGACCTAAGAGCTATAACATGGTCTGTCTGTGAGCTGACACGCCGAGGGCTCTAATGTCCCTCACTTCAAATTTTTGTTGAGACAAGACAGAACCGAGGAGATTACGCTCGCCTGACACAAAATATCCATAATTATGTCCTAAACTCAACTTAAAAAGCCCAAACTTTGAAAAATTCAGAATAGTCAGATGCCCCATGGAAAGAGCCTATTGTTTTGCTTTGTTTTGTTTTTCCTACAGACTGAATCAGGCACTGTAGTAAGTGCTGTGATTGAGAAATGTTCTGGATACTACTGGATGGTAGCTATGTGAAACAGACTGTCTGGAACAGTCTGAATTTTAACTATGCTGCCATGTTTTATGATTGTGAGTCAGATAATATAAATCCACAGTCATGAAAACTGAAGACTTTGGGAAAATGTAACCATTTTGATTAGGAGAACACTGTAGAAATAAAAGTTTGATATAACATGCCAAATTTTTCTGGACATTTTAAGGCTTTTGCTTATAGATGAATCTTAACAGACTGATTATCACTTATCCAATTCTCAATGTGTATAAAGCAATGTGGAACATGCTTTATTTAAATACTCCTCATGTAATCTTTAAAGGAATTCTAAGAGGTAAGTATCCATCATCATCCTCATCTCACATCTTACAAATGAAAAACTGAGGTTCAGACACATTGAATAACCTTATTCCAGATGGGAGTGGGATACAGTGGCTCAGTCGTGTCCAACTCTTGCGACCCCATGAACTGTAGCCTGTCAGGCTCCTCTGGCCATGGGATTCTCCAGGCAAGAACTGCAGTGGGTTGCCATGCCCTCCTCCAGGGGATCTTCCCAACCCAGGGATCAAACCCAGATCTCCTACACTGCAGGCAGATTCTTTATTAGCTGAGCTAAGAGGGAAGCCTTTATCCTAGGTACCTCAACTAAAAAAATCATGGTGCCAATTATGAACTCATGTGTTTTCAGTTTCAGAACTGGAGCTTTCTACAACTTCTGACATACTTCTAAGTCAACTTTAAAAATAAAAATGTGAAGATGCTCTGATACTGAAAAGTAGATTGAAAAATTTCAATAAAATTACTCTTAGTGATTTGCAAACAAAGCAAAAATTCTTCTCTGGGATTCATTTTGGTGTAAATAAATAATTGGGGCTAAACTTTGGCAAATATACTGGCACAATAATAAATAAACTATTCCCTGGTGGCTCTGATGGTAAAGCGTCTGCCTGAAATGAGAGAGACCCAGGTTCAATCCCTGGGTGGGGAAGATACCCTGGAAAAGGAAATGGCAACCCACTCCAGCACTCTTGCCTGGAAAATATCATGGACAGAGGAGCCTGGTAGGCTACAGTCCATGGTGCCACAAAGTTGGACAGGATTGAGCAACTTCACTTTCAGACTTTCAGATAAATAGGATATTTGGGACACATTTGGGAAATCATTGGATTTTTTTTTTTTTGGCTTGATGTGGAGATTAATTAATAGGCCACCCCAAACCTGCAGTTATAAGAAAAATTAATACATGTCTTTTGAGTGAAATGATGTTTAAAGAGCAATTATGTTTAAATGCCGCATTTGAAAGCCTTACCTCCCACACATACAAAAATATCTATTATTTTGCAAACTACACTAATTAGTGTATACAATTTCAAAAGACTATTCCTCCAGATAGAAAATTACAATACAAATATACTGAAACCACACCAACTAAATTATCTAGGCACAGAAAGACACCCTGGTGTTTTAAGACATCTCCCCAAAATATTTTCTGCAAAAATATAGCAGGATTTTGACCAGCATTACTTCCTGAAAAGATGTGGCATTAGATTTATGAAGAGTTGATGAGCCACTATATTTAGAAACAAAATTATTATGTTTTGCTTTGGAAAAAATCGGAAGAGCTAATAATAGGAAAAGATGATTTGCCTCTTAAAAAAAAAAAAAAAAAGGTTTGCAAACTAAAAGACTAGACACTAGAGGCCAGAGAAACTGGAAACTCTCTTCTGAAGGATTTGTTACTAACTAGCTGCTGCTGCTGCTAAGTCCCCTCAGTCATGTCCGACTCTGTGGGACCCCATAGACGGCAGCCCACCAGGCTCCCCCGTCCCTGGGATTCTCCAGGCAAGAACACTGGAGTGGGTTGCCATTTCCTTCTCAATGCATGACAGTGAAAAGTGAAAGTGACGTTGCTCAGTCATGTCCAACTCTTAGCGACCCCATGGACTGCAGCCTACCAGGCTCCTCTGTCTGTGGGATTTTCCAGGCAAGAGTACTGGAGTGGGGTGCCACTAACTAGAGAGATTAGCAATTGGAACCAAAGGGTGATGGCTTATGGAATGATACTGTTGAAGAAACCAGTAATCGAGAAACCAAGCACCACACTCGGAAAGTTGGAGAACTCAGGTTTATTACCCCAGCGGGCCCAGAGGAGTAAACTATCCAAACTCTGAGCCCAGAACAAAGGGGTTACAGAGTTTTTATAGACAGACTATAGTGGGCAACACGAGCTGGTAATAGGCTGGTTTAAACTAAGGGGTTTCGTGTGTGGGGGAATAGTGGTCAAGACTGGGAGGGGGATGCCTGACCTCTACATGGACAGGCATGATTAAACAGGATTGCAGGGCTGGGCAACTGCAAAGAGCAGGACAAGGGTGAATGAGATAAGCTCCAGTTCCTAGTATTTTAAGTCCCCACTTTCTGAGACTATGTGACCTACGTGATCCAGATTTTGCAAGAAGCAAGCTGAGTTACAGACGCAGAATGAGCAGGAGGTTAGGCAAAATTTTAACTTTTCCTCTTCAATACCAACCTTGCCCAGTCCTATTCATCACTTCTGATCAACAAATTGAATAAAGATATTAGATGGCATGCTCGTGACATCAGTGAGTAGCACAGATCTCAGACTGCTAATGAATGTTCAGGATGACACAGTCAGGATCCAAAAAGGCAAGCTGAAGACGTGGGCTGGATCCAATAAGATGAAATGTGAAAAAAAGACCAATACTTGAATCCAAAAAGCCAACCACAGCAAAACAGGAAAATGTGACTAAACAGCAAGTAGTACTAGAGAATGAGACTCAAGGAGTCAAAAGGTCAGCTTGATATGCATCCAAAAAGTCAATGCAATTTTAAGTTGCTTTAACAAACATGTATTATCTGGAAAAAAACATATACTGAAACATTTTCTGTAGAATGAATATTAAAATGTGTTATATGGGAGAAAGAGTTTTCATGACCAAATTTGTTGAGGGAAGCTGCAAGTTAATTTAAACAAGTCTACTTTCTGTAGGAATACTCAGAGCTTAAATGTTGACTATTACTTCTCAAACTTACTTGACCATGGAACACTTTTTGTAAAGTACCCTGTGGGACTGCCATTAAAGAGGATACCCTTGAGGAAATACTGAATAAGGGCTGTCTCGGGAGGCAATGAGTTCCTTGTGAGATTCTTTTTAAAAGCAAAAGAGACCCAAACCTCAGCTGAATGTTGGCCTAAATGAACAGAAGGTTTCCCCCTACCCTGGAAGTCTGTGATACGTGATTAACCAGACATAAGGTGTGCGTGTGTGAGTGCTCAGTTGCCTGGTTATGTCCAGCTCTTTGGAACCCCATGGACTACAGTCTCCTCTGTCCATGAGATTTCCTAGGCAAGAATACTGGAGTGGGCTGCCATTTTCTCTTCCAGGGGATCTTCCCAACCCAGGGATCAAACTCAACTCTCCTACATCTCCTGCAGTGGAAGGTGGATTCTTTACCACTGAGCCACCTGGGAAGCCCAACTAGACTTGACAAATACCACTAATTCCCTATGATACCTGGATCAGATATCTAGTGAGGAAACTTCTCTGGAGAACTACCACAGCAGCAGAGTGATGGGAAAAAGTTTCTTCAACAAGCACTTGCTTCAGAAAAGCTCTCTTTTCAACTATCATAATGGTAAAACATTAAAAGAAAGATTGGTGAAAAGATGAGATAGCAGTGTGAAAACAAGAGCCTGGTAGGACACAGAAAAGCTAGTCAAAGAGTGGCACATTGTGTGGTGTGCTCAGCCTCCATCAAAGAGTGTTGCTCTGTGCTCCAGGGTGTCCAATCTCCACATTCACCAAGCATTACTACTCAACCTTCATGTTAGAAAGCTGGCTTCCCATCTGGACCTACCTCCTGAAGACTGGGTATCTGGTACTGAGTGGTAGTTGTGAACTGATGCCTGAGGACAAGCTGAGATGAGACGGTATTTCCTGTTCTTTCTTTACCCCTTTAAGGATAATGTAAACTAGCTCAAACACCAGAATATTTTGCTGGCCTATACTGTAATCAGTCAGGAAGGTATACCTTGAATTAAACAAGTGAATTCATTAACTACGGTGTGTCTACTAATTTTGACTGATCCAACCTTCTTTCCTCAACTGGGTTCTCAACTAGAGTGTGTGTGTGTGTGTGTGTGTGTATGTGTGTGTGTGTGTGTGTGTGTGTGTAGAAACAATCACAAAGCCCCATTTCTACAAATTCAAGCAATGTTGTAAAGCAACATTAAGCATTTTTAAAAATCTCACCTAAGGTGCAATGAGCTGTTACCCAAAATTCCAAATAACCTTCTCACAACCCAAAAGCCTCACTGATTTTTAATTTCTTCAATTTAATTTACTAAATGTGTTAAAAACTGAGGTCTGTGACACAAACATAGTACAGTATTTTTTATTTTAATCCTTCAGCAATGTGCCTTCCCAGGAAAAAAGCTTAGCAATGTAAATCACATGATTACACAGACCATTACAGAAAAATCTGTCAGTGTTTTCTTAAAAGACTACCAGTCAAACAATTTAAATTTCCAAAAAAGTCGCTAATTCAGCAAATATGTTGCTCTTTACACAGTTACTAAGTATTAAAGTTGTGAAAATACACCATGCTTACTGATAGATAATGCCACCAATTTGGCCTGCTTCTACTAAATATCTGATATTCAAAATTTTTAATTTTTTCAACTTCAAATTTTAAACTTAAGAAATTGTCCTTCTATGTTCACAAAAAACATCATAAGGTATATTTAGCACAATGCCTTGAACAACATAGTCAGACATAAATATTTGTTGAGTGACAGAATAAATGAATGAATGTATAAGTTTCAGTGTTGAAATTTACTTTTAAATACCATTGGCAGACAAACTGATGGATTGATTGTAACTGTACTTGACATTTATGTAGGAATAACAAAATAAACAAATTTTGGCTTAAATTGTAGCCAAAAATAGCCTCACTTCAAGTTCATAAATTGGGATCATCAACCCAAAAGACAGCCTCAAGGAAATGAAAAACATGTTATCAAAGCTAAAAGGAGCATCTTCATCTCTATATCTTTACAGGGCATGGAAAACTTCTGTCTAGCAAGCTGAAGCCAGGGGGGTTTGTTCTGTAGCTCTGTGGATCAGAGACTGCAATTAGACACTATCTTTTGCCCAGGAAAACAAGCTAATGAAATTTACCATCCAATTCATGTAAAGAGTAACAGCAATTGCTGATTAGGGACTAAAAACTAGTTGCAACAACATTTTAATTACATTTCAATGCAAGATATAAATTAATTTATCCAGATGAAATACTGTACTATGCTGGTTTACAAAATGGCTAATTAGCCCATCCAGAACTTGAAAGAGAACAAAGGACTTTTTATTTAATATATATAAAAAAAATAATAAACAGCTACCAGCAAATTATTTTAAGGACATAAGCATTTATTTCAGGCCAGAATCAATATTAGAATACATCTTACTTCAGCCTCAATCCTTCCTAAGTCACTTCTTAGCAGCAGAAGGCTCAGTATTTAATGCATGTTAAGAAGTACTTCTGATACTTGCTTCATCTTTTGAGCTACATAAAGACCAAAGGGTTTAGAAAAGAGTGAAAGAAGTTTTGGGTTTTATGTCTGTCTGTTTTTACTGTCCACCCCATTCAGTCCCATAAGCTCTATTGAGCAGAACCCAGACGGCAGCATTAATCTACCCAGGCAGTTGCCTTTAGAGAAATGCTTTTATCAGAGTATAAGCTCGTTTAGGCTATGCACAGATTTCACAGCAATTACCCTTTTTTATATATTGAAACTATCCTTTAAATAGTGCCATTATCTCTCTTCTATTCTTTACAGCAAAGATATAGATGCATGTCTTTCAAGAAATCAGTTATCAGACAGTAAAGCTTGTAATTTGAGGCTCTATCAAAAGAACTGGAATGTCATCACATTAAGGGCAGTTCTGCTCTCTCCAGAAGAGCTGGCACTACACCTCAGAAACCAAGTAGCCAAAGAAAGCAACTTCTGGTGAATCTGAATGCTATCAGTTTCATCTCCTCTTTTTAGGATGCAGTCTGTGTGTCTAGAAACCAGAGGTGACTGACAATAGTGAGTAACCATATCAGAAACATTTTAAAGGTTAATGAATTCTAGCATAAAATAATGTCAGAGCCATAAACAACTCATAAATACCAAATCTAGGAAAACCACAGAAACAGTCATCACACTTTAGAGAATGGTAGAACCCCAGATGATAAAACCACCATGGGCTTCTAAATTATTCTTTTAATAAACTTGGTGGAGTATTATACTTATCTATCAATATTTATGATATCAGCTAATGATAGTTCAGGGATACAGAATGCAAAATGCAGTCTGTCTCAGTTCAGCTGTGCACTGCCTTGGTAATGACTTCGAGACTGGAAACGGAATTCAGTTCAACTTAGGCAACGAGAAAACCAGTTTCCAGTTTGGCAAAGTAAATGTCTAATTAGCAGTCTTCTTCCCTTTTGTCATACACCCATCACCACATTCAGGTCAGTATGTGGAATAAGTTCCAGAGTGTTATATTATACACTGTGTTATTTATCTGTTAAATTTACAGGTAGAACAAATTTATAAAGACTCTCAAAATTTAGGGGGAAAATGTATCTACATCCAACTCACTCAAACTTAAGCTTGCAAGGGGCCAAGTAAAAATGGGTTAGCTCATATGGTAAACTCGACAAACTGAGAGAGATGATAGAGTCCTAAGAATCAAGTATCATACCTTAGAATTGGTAGAGTGAGGCAGAGCCACTCTCTAAGACCATTAGCACTTTGCAATGCCTACTTAATGAATGATACAAAAATAAACAGAAAGAAGCTTAGCTTCTGGCTTAAAGCCATAGAAGCAAAGAAAGTTGCCATTAAGGGTCAAAGTTCCAATATCTAGTGATAATGTATTTCTAGTCATAACATTTCAAAACAGTACCACTGAGTGGTTTAATGCTGTACTGCCCAATTTGATCAATCCATGAATCTGAGAATCTATACCAAAAATACAAAGCAGGTATGAAATGAAAATATATGTGTTCTGGTAAACATTCAGGGCAGCTGTAACTTTTTTTTTTTTTTTTAACATTTGCTCATACATGTGCTACCCTGGTGGCTCCGGCAGTAAAGAATCTGCCTGCGATGCAGGAGACACAGGTTCAATCCCTAGGTTGGGAAGATCCCCTGGAAGAGGAAATGGCAACCCACTCCAATATTCTTGCCTGGGAAATCCCATGGACAGAGGAGCCTAGTGGGTTCCAGTCCATGGGGTTGCAAACAGTTGGACACTGAGCGACTAACACTTTCACTTTCTTACAAGTCTAGCACTTAACCTTGTATGTTTTGAGTGAACATGTTTCCTGGAACTAGCTGTTGCCTTCTTCCTGCGCCCCCCTCCTATTTTTGAAAAGTACAAATGCTACCTGTATGGCACTTTTCTGTCAAAATATGGTAATATAAATTCAACTCCTTTCATCTTTAAACCATTATTATTTTCATGTGACTTAAAGATAAGGAAATTAAGATTGACTTATTTGTCTAAAACAGTTGCACATAGCTACTTGGTGGCAGAGTCAACATGAAAATTCACTATATAAGACTCTGCCACTGTTTGACCTGGAACAAATCATTTAATACAGCAGAAGCTCAGTTCCCTATCTTTAAATATGGGTGAAAGTGAAAAGTGTTAGTTGCTCAGTCGTGTCTGACTCTTTTTGACCCCATGGACTATATAGCCTGTTAGGCTCCTCTGTCCATGGAATTCTCCAGGCAAGAATACTGGAGTGGGTTGCCACTCCCTTCTCCAGGGGATCTTCCTGACCCAGGGATTGAACATGGGTCTCCTGCATTGTAGGCAGCTTCTTTATCATCTGAGCCACAAGGGAATTTTAGAATTTTATTGTGAAAATTTGATAAGCTAATATATACCTGGCACAGAATACTCACTAAATATTATTCTCTTCCTGAGATCAAATATGTTTGCTAAATTCCAAGATAAACAAATTAAACATATCTTTTTGCTGCAAGACACTTTGGAGCCTTTAATATGCTATGTGATGCTCCAAGAAGCAAACAGGATACGTAACATTTCTCCCAACAACCAAGCAACCAATTATTTTTCCAGGAAGCATCTATTCATATGTCATGAAATACTAATATTCTATAGGACACACTTTGAGAACTCTGTCGCAGACCATAAGATGTTTTGGGAAATACGTGAAATAAATTCTTTAGAAATTAGTTCTTTATAATTAATAAATTACTGGTTTTAATAATCTGATCTGAATTCCTAAAGTGCCTTTTTGAGGTCACTCCAAAACATCTAATACATAGGAACTATTAAAGCAAAGACTTGTAAATAGAGCCCCAACCTCAGAAAAATACTTGAGTGGCTCAATTTTATTTCAGGTCTCTGTGAATGCTGAACACACTGTATGGTTATCTGTGCTTCCAGAGTAAAAATACAGGCAGCTTTCAAAAGAAGCAAGGTTCTCAGTGATTCCACCTATTTTCCTCCAATGGGCTACATCACCTTTTCTGTGGTTTGCTACTATATGGGTCATCTTCAGGACAGTAAAATGAAAGCGGAAAAGCAGGGGAAGTTTTTCATTCTTTCTCCATCACTCTTAAGAAACGAGAATCCTTTGTGTCACAATAGATAAACTCTGCTCACTGAATGGGGTACTGACCATTAAATCTGTGCTCCAGTGTGTGGGAGCTGTGACCCACATATGTGTTATCAATTCAACAGCAGTTATTGCATGCCCAATTCTGTGCTGTAAGAAAATAGATTTGAGCAACTTAGAATCCCACAGGTGAGATAAGACTTACATCCAAAGGGAGAGGTGTAGGGAAACTATAATATCAAAGAGAACATAATGAAGAGCTAGATCTTAAGGAACAAACTGTAACTGTCATCTGAACCTGGAGAAAGAGGAAAGATCACTGAGCATCATGGGCTGGAGTTGGCACTTGAGCTGGACCTTGAAAGCCTGTAAGGGGTTGCCACAGGGCTTCTGTGGGCAAAGCCAGTTCCCTCACCCCCTAATGTGCACCAACTGTCAAGGGAGTGTTGGGGGCCACTCTTCCTTTTCAGGAACAAGAGAGGGAATGCAGAGATTTTTGCTTCTTCGCCTCTTCTCCTCTCTGCAATGGATGGATGTATCACCTAAAGAGCCTCAAGTCAGTAGTCCTTCCCCCTGGGTCACAATGAGGTGTTGGCTGCTGGCTTGCCCAATAAATAAATAGAAAAAAAAAACCACCAACCATAACAAGAATTTGAGAGTTTGAGCTGCATAAGAACAAATCTGCAATAAGATAATCTACATAGGCTTGTGGAGAAAGACAAGTGCTATTTTCTGCTTGATTCTGTGACTGGTAGAGAATCACTCAACCCTATGATTGTATTATTTATACAGAACTCACTAGGGTACCATCTGGTGCTAAGCTAACCACAAAAACAGGAAAATCAAACCCAAAGCAAATTGTCTTCATTGGAGTTTTTGCTAATGACCTGTTCTTTGCCAATATTCCAACTGATCACATTTTAGTTTGAAACAGGAAAAGACATTTAATGCTTTAAAGGGAAGTCTTAAAGGGAATTTGGTTAGACATACCCTTGAAAAGATTCTTTACCTATCTAGATCTTCTCAGTCAAGAGGGCGCTGCCCCTATTTCAGGTCTTATTACATCTTATTAAGTTGTCAGATCAAGCTCATAATGTCCCATCTCAGTGCCCAGTCACCAAGAGATAAGGGTGAGAGGTGGTCTTGCAAGATTGTGTCCTGGAGATGGAAAATGAAGCCAAAATAGTGAGGAAATTTCTGCTGGAGTATAGGAAACAAACTAACAAATGTCACAATGAAAATAATTCTAATCTGAAGTGATTTTTAAATCCTACAGTTGGACTCTCAATAAATTATTCCCGTTGAGGCAGCAGACTTGACATTGCACACATATTTTCCTATGTAATCAAAAATGTTTACAACTCTAATGCAAAAGTTGTGTGTGTGTTGGACTTGAAAAAAAGTGAAAGCCTTTCATTTGTGTCCAACTCTTTGTGACCCCATGGACTATTCAGTCCATGGAATTCTCCAGGCCAGAATACTGGAGTGAGTAGGCATTCCCTTCCCCAGGGGATCTTCCCAACCCAGGGATTGAACCCAGGTCTCCCGCATTGCAGGCAGACTCTTTACCAGTTGAACCACCAGGGAAGCCCATTTTTTAAAAAATCCAATAAGGATTTTCCTTTGTAGTTCTTATGGGCTTTTCTTAGATTCTTCCAGCTCTGGTAATTTTCTTTTTGATGGAAATATTATAAAATGGTACCCCAAGTTAATTAGGTTTCAATATTATAAATTCATCATGAAAGCTGTGAACATTACAAGTCCCATTTTGTTCTCGTTTGGAGCTAACACCTCAGGTCTTAATGATACCTCAGTACATAATCAAATGTCTTGGTTCCCATGCTGACTAGTGTTTGACATTCTCTTTGGCCCATGACCTGATTGTTCACATTTTAAGGACTCCGTTTTTATTACAACCTTCTAGATATTTTTGACAATCCCAAGAAAAAGCTAATCAAATTCCCAAAAAACCGCAATTTTAAGAGAAATAGCTCTTCTAAACTTGACAGCAAAATGAAATATCATATAGAGTGGTTCCATAAAGTATCTTTCCATGATTCAACCATCGAACTTCCAGAGTTAGGGAGGTCAATCTTGCTTGCTTACTGTAAAATTAAGACTTACTTACAGTCTGAAGCTTAAGATGTACATTTAAAAATACAAATAAACCAGCAATTTTTTTTTTTTTTTTTTTTTTTTTAAATTTTATTTTATTTTTAAACTTTACATAACTGTATTAGATTTGCCAAATATCAAAATGAATCCGCCACAGGTATACATGTGTTCCCCATCCTGAACCCTCCTCCCTCCTCCCTCCCCATTCCATCCCTCTGGGTCGTCCCAGTGCACCAGCCCCAAGCATCCAGCAATTTTAACTAAGCCAGTTCATTCATGTTCATTTACAAGGGCTGAAGTGTAAAGAGAAGGTAAACGGTGGAGTCACCTAGGTTCGAATCATGAATCTGCCACTTAGCAGCTTTGTCCCTTGACTAAGTTACTTAAAACTCTTTAAGGGTCAGTGACATCCTTTCATCTGTAAAGAGGGCTTTATATTTCTTCCTCCCAGTGTTTTTGTGGAAAGGAAATGGGATGATATTTAGAAAAATCTTGCAGCAATTCCTGGCATGTTATAGGAAGTCTATAAATCTGAGTTCAATTGCTCTTTCCCAGTTACTTCCTAAACTTTTCCTTACGACCAACTCTGAAAGGGGAGTGATTTACATATAGCACATCACTGATTACAGAAGTCTAGGGAAACTAAGATCTATCTCTAACTCCATCCTTCATTTAAAATGTTGTCAAATGTTGACAAAATCCCGGACCTCCTTTTGCCCCATTTGTCACTGTATAGCTGAAGTCTGTACTTCATCAATAAGAACTTCTCTACCCACCTCAAAGGTCCAATTTCCTCCATCTCAACCACATCAACCCACTAAAGGAAATAGCCAATTTCCTCATATTAAAAAAGGTTTTGCATTGGTAAATAGGTAAGCAAACAGTATACTCAAAATTGGATGACTTAATTGGGTGACTAATCTAGAACTATCCCAAGGATGAAACAACTAGAAAAAATAAAAGAGAAAAGTCTTCCTAAAAGTTTTCATTTTAGTTGTCAGAAACCTAAACACAACACTGTATTGGAAGAATTAATAGCTGTTTTCTAGCAAGAACTACAGACTAACCTTAATGAATTCATCTGTCTGTAACAATGACAAAGAAACTATATTATTCATCTTCCACATCGAAGCCTTAAAAAAAAAAAATCCTCTTGGCTCTATTTCCAAGATATTTACCACATTCGATGTTCATTTCCCTATAGTTTATGTAAAGAGTTATATTTTCCTGGGGGCACTTTCTATGAGCTTTAATTTGATAATGTTTGACATAGAATAAGCCCTACCTTGTAGGGTTGGTTTGATGACTAAACTAGATTGCAGAGATGGCAACATTTGTGAGCACAGTACAAATATTTAACAAGAAGGCAGTTCGGTGCCCATAGTGTCTAGGAAAGGGGAATTGGAGAGTTCTGTAGGCAATATGATCCCCACTCTGGTGGAAAGGAAGACAAATCCTTACTGCACCAGAGAGACAGCTTTTCTAAGGACTCAGAGCCCCACACATAGTCTCCGTGCCTTGGACACATGGAGAAGTCTCAATCTCCAGCACCTTTTTCAAAACTCTTTCTTAGACACCCAAAGCTTCCATCATCCTGCTGTCTCCTCGTGAAGCATAGGTAGAAATGATGGATGCTGGTTGCAGGGTCTGTACATGAATTCCCTCCAAGGTGGACACCTTCCTGGGGACACTGCCCTGCCTGGCATTGGACACACCTGCACCCATGGTTGTACCTTCACTCCTCTGTCTTGAGATGTTGCTTAAAAGAGATGGCACTGATCCACTCCAGGAAGATTCTTGTTGTTTTCCATCTTGGAGGGGGTGTCTTTTTCTGATCTGATCCCCCAGTTCCAGCTGTGCTCCTCTGTTAAGAACGATGAGGATTTCTCACTCAGAGATGGGGCAGAGGAAGGTGAAACTGGGCAGGGGCAGTGACAGCACAGAATGGATGGTTCTAGACCACCCGAGATCCAAGCACTCCCCTGGGACAGGGAAAACTGGGTGTCATTCACTCTAGAAAGAAGCAGGATGAGGGACACAGGGGGCCCAAAGGCAAACTGCAGAAGCCAACTGGTAAAGCCAGCAGGGACTTCCCACTCTTCTTGGAACACAATCCAAGCTGTGTATCCTGGCCCATGAGGCCCCGAGTGACCCAGACCCCACCTGCTTCTCCAACGTCACCTCATACGCTCACTGCCCCACCCCATCACTAGCTCGGCCCACAGTGACATTCTTTAGGTTCTTTAGATTTGCTAACTCGTTCCCAGCCTGGACTCTGCGCACCTGCTCTTCCTCCCATCTGGTACCCTCTTCTCCTGTATCTTTGCCTGGCCACCACTCAGGTTTCAGCCCAAATGTCACCTCAGGGAGGTGACAATCTTAGTTAATGTTTCATAACTCTCCAATACTACCACCACAAAATCACTCTATCCTGTTATCTTGTTCTATTGTCTTCAATTCAGTTCAGTTCAGTTACTCAGTCATGTCAGAGTCTTTGCAACCTCATGGACTGCAGATGCCAAGCCTCCCTGTCTATCATCAACTCCCGGAGTTTACCCAAACTCATGTCCATTGAGTCAGTGATGCCATCCAACCAACTCATCCTCTGTTGTCCCCTTCTCCTCCTGCCTTCAATCTTTCCCAACATCAGGGTCTTTTCAAATGAGTCAGTTCTTTGCAAGAGGTAGCCAAAAGACTGGAACTTCAGCTTCAGCATCAGCCCTTCCAATGAATATTCAGGACTGATTTCCTTTAGGATGGACTGGTTGGATCCCCTTGCAGTCCAAGGGACTCTCAAGAGTCTTCTCCAACACCACAGTTCAAAAGCATCAATTCTTTGGTGCTCAGCTTTCTTTATAGTCCAACTCTCACATCCATACATGACTACTGGAAAAACGATAGCTTTGACTACACGACCCTTTGTTGGCAAAGTAATGTCTCTGCTTTTGAATATGCTATTTAGATTGGTCATAACTTTCCTTCCAAGGAACAAGCGTCTTTTAATTTCATGGCTGCAGTCTCCATCTGAAGTGATTTTGGAGCCCCCCAAAATAAAGTCTGTCAGTGTTTCCATTGCTTCTCCATCTATTTGCCATGAAGTGATGGGACCAGATGCCATGATCTTCGTTTTCTGAATGTTGAGTTTTAAGCCAACTTTTTCACTCTCCTCTTTCACTTTCATCAAGAGGCTTTTTAGTTCTTCTTCTCTTTCTGCCACAAGGGTGGTGTCATCTGCATATCTGAGGTTATTGATATTTCTCCCGGCAATCTTGATTCCAGCTTGTGCTTCATGCAGCCCAGCATTTCTCATGATGTACTCTGCATAAAAGTTAAATAAGGAGGGTGACAATATACAGCCTTGATGTATCCCTTTTCCTATTTGGAACCAGTCTGTTATTCCATGTCCAGTTCTAACTGTTGCTTCCTGACCTGCATACAGGTTTCTCAAGAGGCAGGCCAGGTGGTCTGGTATTCCCATCTCTTGAAGAATTTCCCACAGTTTATTGTGATCCACACAGTCAAAGGCTTTGGCATAGTCAATAAAGCAGAAATAGATGTTTTTCTGGAACTCTCTTGCTTTTTCGATGATCCATCAGATGTTGGCAATTTGATCTCTGGTTCCTCTGCCTTTTCTAAAACCAGCTGGAACATCTGGAAGTTCATGGTTCACATATTGCTGAAGTCTGGCTTGGAGAATTTTGAGCATTACTTTACTAGCGTGTGAGATGAGTGCAATTGTGCGGTAGTTTGAGCATTCTTTGGCATTGCCTTTCTTTGGGATTGGAATGAAAACTGACCTTTTCCAGTCCTGTGGCCATTGCTGAGTTTTCCAAATTTGCTGACATATTGAATGCAGCACTCTTTCAGGATTTGAAATAGCTCAACTGGAATTCCATCACCTCTACTAGCTTTGTTCATAGTGATGCTTCCTAAGGCCCACTTGACTTTGCATTCCAGGATGTCTGGTTCTAGGTGAGTGATCACACCATCGTGATTATCTGGGTCGTGAAGCTCTTTTTGGTACAGTTCTTCTGTGTATTCTTGCCACCTCTTCGTAATATCTTTTGCTTCTTTTAGGTCCCTACCTTTTCTGTCCTTTATCGAGCCATCTTTGCATGAAATGTTCCCTTGGTATCGCTAATTTTCTTGCAGAGATCTCTAGTTTTCCCATTCTATTGTTTCCCTCTATTTCTTTGCATTGATCACTGAGGAAGGCTTTCTTATCTCTCCTTGCTATTCTTTGGAACTCTGCATTCAAATGGATATATCTTTCCTTTTTTTCTTTGCCTTTCACTTCTATTGTCTACATGACACTAATCTAAAATTATCTCATTTACCTATGCTTTGTTTGTCTATTATGTATTTGTCTCATTACAGAAGGTATAGTCAGGTTCCTTGTCAGTTTTGTTCCCCACGATATCTCTAATGCCGAGTGTAGTAGTATAGTACCTGACACATAGCGGGTACCCAATACACAAGTGTTACATTTTGAATGATTTAATGAATATTTCAGGACATGAGAAATGGCAATTTGTAAAAATATTTGGGATATTAAGAGAGGAAACAATCTTCACTAAGATGCAAAATACCACAGGGTGTAGAAATATCTCATTTATGAACTGTGGTAAGAACGGGTAGTAGGAATAGGGAGAAAGGGAAGGAGCTCAGAAATGCCAGTGTTAACACTCTGCTTGCCATAACTCTGCCGATACTTCAGACAGAATGATAGGCAGAAAACTAGCTTGGGCATCAGCACAACTACATGCTTTACAAATGGACTTTACATCAGTTAATTCTCTATTACTAAAGATTACTGTTGTAGGTTGGGTCATGGTCCTACATTTAATTAATCTGAGGTTAAAGATTTGCATGGCTGGATGTACTAATTCAGAGTAATCAAGTATTGATTGTGTCTTTTACCAACAACGAAATAACAATAGTTAGCTATTATTCGGTGCCCTGAGTCTTCTCAAATCCCAGAATAATCAGTGAATAGTTCATTTAAGCAGTTGCAGTGTGAGGCATAGTTGAAATACTATTCCTAAATTTTAAAACAAATAAAAACTCAGTTTGTTCAATATCTTGTAATAATCTATAATGAAAAAGAATTTAAAAAGAATATATATATGTATGTATATAGCTGAATCAATTTGCTGTACATCAGAAACTAACACAATATCATAAATCAACTCTCCTTCAATTAAAAAAAGAACTCAGTTTGTCATTTATTACAATCAGAAGTTTTCTTCAGAATGTGAAAGCTCAAATTGAAGATTTCTCTCTGCCTTCATTAGTTCTATCATACACCAAGCCTGAGAATCTTTGCTTAACAAAGCACAAAATTTGTACTTTGGGAAATGACTATATTTCCAACTTTAAATGAGGGAAATAGCCCATATTTCCCTATGGAAATGGATCCATACCATTCCCTATGGTATGGATGGAGAAATTGACACCTTCTCCTCAGTTCCACTGCTCCCAATACACAGCTCTCACCCAAAGCCCCTTATTTATGGTTTCTCACAGTCCTGTCTCTAAAACCATCCAATTCCAGGACAATCCAATATAATGAATTCACACTCTGCACAAGGCTTTCTGCTAAATGCTTGTAGAAATTACTCAGAACAGTCTCTGTCTTCAAGTAGTTGATAATCCAACAGACATCAGAGATATTTTAAAAAAAAAGTCTCTATATAACACTAGGAAGTTTATGCTAGTTAGCAAGGAAAATGTTAACAATTTTCCAAGGAAGGGGCAATCTATTCTTGAGGCTCTGTTCTTTTACTTTTATACATTCTCCCTGAGTAATTATATTCATGACTCAGTTTCTATTATTGTCAACATGGTGATTGATTCCAGATCTGTCTATCCAGTCCAGATCTCGCCATCTGTATTTGTAAATCTCTAGTGACCAGTTTCAACCCCCTGGAAGATCCTGAAGTGTATGAAACATCCAAATTCAAATTCATTAACGCCTCTCACTCTTCTGCTTCCTAAATTCTCCATGTCTGCAAATGGGTTAACCATGTTCCCAAAATCACATCTCCCCAGCCAGAAACCTTAGAATTACCCTCTATGCCTCACTCTGGTTTATCCCTCAACATCAGGTCCCAACAACACTATCTTTCTACCTCATAGGATGCCTCAGAGGATGCAACTCCCTCTGCTCTACATCCATGTTGCTACCATCACTGCCTCATCCATTCATGTTCATGAACTCAGTGGTTATTCACACATGGATTTCAGTCTTAGCTCTGCCTTTTCCAGTTGGTGACCTTGGGCAACTACTTACTTTCTGCCTCAGTTTCCTCAACGAAAAAATGGGAATAATATTCCTTATACGTCACAGGGCTGATAGAAATCTTTGGAAAAAGCAATGTATATATAGCACTTTACAGAGCACCTAATACATAGTAGGTGTTCAATAAATTATAATTGCAATTATTATTGTAATATAAGAACCACAGACTGACTCTGATCTACCTTCAGAGCCTCATTTCTCATTTTCCACTCCATCTTTGCCCCAATTCTATACTGAAGCCTCATTAGATTTTGTATGATTCTATCCCACTGCATTTTCTGTTCCTTCTGTCTCAAATGTTCTCCGTGTCTTACCATTATTCAACACCAGTCCTTCCAATGAACACCCAGGACTTATCTCCTTTAGGATGGACTGGATGGATCTCCTTGCAGTCCAAGGGACTCACAAGAGTCTTCTCCAACACCACAGTCCAAAAGCATCAATTCTTCGGTGCTCAGCTTTCTTCACAGTCCAACTCTCACATCCATACATGACCACTGGAAAAACCATAGCCTTGACTAGATGGACCTTTGTTGGCAAAGTAATGTCTCTGTTTTTTAATATGCTATCTAGGTTGGTCATAACTTTCCTTCCAAGGAGTAAGCGTCTTTTAATTTCATGGCTGCAATCACCATCTGCAGTGATTTTGGTGTCCCCCAAAATAGTCAGCCACTGTTTCCACTGTTTCCCCATCTATTTGCCATGAACTGATGGGACTGGATGCCATGATCAGTACTATATCATATTACAATTTTTAAAAATTATCTGTTTTTAAGTCTGTTTCCTATTTGTGATGAACTCTCAGGTCACTTTGGTCCTCGTTGCTAAGGTAATATCTTACACAGAGCTGATGTGCAGTAACTGGTCTTTGGCAAAACTAATACAATTATGTACAGTTTAAAAATAAAATAAAATTAAAAAAAAAAGGAAACATTTCCTAGCTGAGATAACCTGGGCACACTTCATTGAAGGATACTTTAATGGGAAAAGGGAGCAGAATGAAAAAGACAATTTTTTTCTCAATCCTGTCATCTCCTCTCTGAAATGCTATCAGCACTTCCATCATTACACTACCATCCACCCCTACAAGATCAAACCTCCCTACTCTTAAACAACAAGCCCTCTGACAGACTGAAGAAACCCTGGTGTCTACTAATTGAACTTGAGTGAAATATTCATGTAGTGGCAGGAAGGAAACAGCTGGGTTCAGATTGTAGAGGACCTTGAATTTTGAATTTGAAGTTTGGACTTCACCCAGTAGATAATAAGGCGCCACTGGACACTGTGTGGCAGGGTATACCATGGTCCAAAAGGTATTTTTAGGAGATTCCCATGGATGGGATCTTCCCTGGACTTCCCTGGTGGCTTAGATGGTACAGCATCTGCCTACAATGTGGGAGACCTGGGTTCAATCCCTGAGTCGGGAAGATTTCCTGGAGAAGGAAATGGCAACCCACTCCAGAATTCTTGCCTGGAAAATCACATGGACGGAGAAGCCTGTTAGGCTACAGTCCACGGGGTCGCAAAGAGTTGGACATGACTGAGCAACTTCACTTTCACTTTCATGGATGGGATGTACAGAAGTGTATTAAAGAATAAAGTCAATTCTTAGAGGGACAGAAGAGAAGAAAGGGACCAACATTTGTGGGAAATATCTATGTGGCAGTCATTATTGTAAAAGCATATATATATATATATATATATATATATATATATATAAAATCTCATTCAATCCTAGCAATAATTTCACCATAAAGTAATGGTTTAGGGTGGTAAAAGAATTTGCAAAAGTAAAAAGGTGGTAAATAGAAGAGCTGGGACTCCAATTCTAGTATGCTTGATGTTAAAGCCTAGACTTGATATTCTTAACTTATTTATGTACCCTGGAAACACTTGAGGACAGAAATTCAACAAAATGAAAAAACAACCTATGGAATGGGAGAAGTATTTGGAAACCATCTATTTGATAAGGGGTTAGTATCCTACATATATTTATATGTAAATATATAAAATTTATATTTAACATATAAATTATATATATATATATATATATATGAAAAGTGAAAGCATTAGTCACTAAGTCTTGTCCAAGTCTTTGCAACCCCATGGACTATAGCCCACCAGGCTCCTCTGTTCACAGAATTCTTCAGGCAAGAATATTGGAGTTGGTTGCCATTCCCTTCTCCAGGGGGTCTTCCTGACCCAGGGATTGAACCCAGATCTCCTACATTGTAGGCAGACTCTTTACTGACTTAGCCAACAGGGAAGACCTATATATGTAAATATATAAAATTTATATCTAACATAAAAAAATATATATATATAACTCATAGCAAAAAATGTCTGACTGAAAAAAAAATCTGAGTATAAACACTTCTTCAAAGAAGACATACAAATGGCTGACAGTTACATGAAAAAGTGCTCAGTGTCACTAATCATCAAGGAAATCTGAAGCTAAATCACAATAAGATACAACCTCATACTTCTTAGGAAGACTATTAGCAAAAACGGCAAGAGATAAGTACTGACGAGGATACAGAGAGAACTAACTAGAACCCTGGTACTCTGTTGCTAGGAATGTAAATTGGCACAACCATTTTTGAAGATAGTATGAAGGTTCCTCAAAATATTAAAATAGAACTACTTTATGATATGGCAATCCTACTTCTGGGTATAAATCCAAAGAAGAGAAATCCGGATCTCAAAGAGATGTCTACACTCCTGTTCTGTGCTGTGCTTAAGTCACTCAGAGGTGTCTGACTCTTTTGCGACCCCATGGACTGTAGGCACCTCTGTCCATGGGGATACTCCAGGCAAGAATAGTGGAGTGGGTTGCCATTCCGTTCTCCAGGGGATCTTCCCAACCCAGGGATCGAACCTGGGTCTCCCGCATTACAGGCAGATTCTTTACCATCTGAGCCACCTGGGAAGCGCATAGCTACTCTATTGAATACTTGAAATTTGCTTAAAGGGAAGATCTTAAGTATTCTCACAGAAAGGAATGAAGGAAAGGGAAGAAGGGAGGCAGTGAGAAGGAAAGAGGAAGGAAAAAAGGAAGGAATGACAGGGAAAATGGCAACTTTGTGAGGTGGTAAATATGTTAAATAAATAGACTGTGCTACTTCACAGTGCAGGCATATATCAAAACATCAACGTGTACACCTTCAATATATAGAATTTTTAATTTGTCAATTATCCCTCAAAGCAAACTCTCCAGAAACCTCATTCTAAGTGAAAGAAGTCATACACAGAAGAGTAAATGATGCTTTTGAACTGTGGTGTTGGAGAAGACTCTTGAGAGTCCCTTGGACTGTAAGGAGATCCAACCAGTCCATCCTAAAGGAAATCATTCCTGAATATTCATTGGAAGGACTGATGCTGAAGCTGAAACTCCAATACTTTGGTCACCTGATGCAAAGAACTGACTCATTGGAAAAGACCCAGATGCTGGGAAAGATTGAAGGCAGGAAGAGAAAGGGATGACAGAGGATGAGATGGTTGGATGGCATCACCGACTCAATGGACATGAGTTTGAGCAAGCTCTGGGAGTTGGTGATGGACAGGGAAGCCTGGTATGCTGCAGTCCATGGGGTCACAAAGAGTCAGACATGACTGGGCTACTGAACTGAACTGAAATACAATACAATTTCACTAACATGAAATTCTAGAAAAGGCAAATTTAATCTATGGTGATAGAAAGCAGATCAATGATTCCCAGATCAATGAGACTGGGGATAGGGCAGAATTAACCAGGAATGGGCAAAAAAAAATCTATCTTAAGGGGTTATGGAAACATCCTAAGACTTGAATAGTGGTGGTGATTTTTATGGGTTATGTATTTGTCAAAAGTCACTAATGTATGTACTTAAAATGGGTGAATTTTATTATATGTAATTATACCTAAATAAAGTTGATTTAAGAAGAAACAGAAAATGTCTTTCAGTTCCCTCAAAATTTGTTGCACAAATTTTCCAATTTAAATTTAGTAGTTCATTAGATGAAATGCCAGGAGAGTTACTTTTAAGTGAAAAAGGATAATGTGAAAATATCATATTTATTTAGAAATATTCAGGTTTTATAAATGCACACTTATTTGGTATCTCAGAATCAACAGTTTTGTCACTTAGTACCTTTTTCTTTTTATGGTAATGGATCTAATACATTCTATTCACATTTTATTCTGTATATCCAAAGCAGAACATAAAGAGCATCTGATCCAAGACAAGTTTGATCATCTAAGTGTCCAATGTACTTGTTAGGGGTGCTTTGACTTTAAGGTAAGAAGTGCAGAATGCTTTCCAAGTTTGTTAATTAATAGCATCCCTAGACAAATATCTTCTTACTGCTGTGCCTGATTGCTAAATCTCTCTGCTTCAAGGCAACAGATGGCTTAAATTCTCCCAGAATTAAAAAGGAAATAATCTAGAATTCCTTGTGATTCAAGGGACTAAATTTAATCAGGTTATCCTATAAGTTACAAATATCCTAGAAAAAATGAAGATGATCAAAATGGAAATGAATGGTTGCTATCTTCTAATTGTGTGAGTAGTGTGTAATAGTCTTTATAGTACCAGTTGATGAAATACTGCTACCATAAAGCAGCATGTACTAAACCCAACCAAAGCCTCCAACAGTCTCTCTTCTTAAACTTTTTCGTATGACAGCAATCTTCCTCTCTGGGCTTAGAAGCTAATACAGATTGCAGAGTTCCTTGAGCAGTCTTTAATAAGTCTGATTCAAAAGTAAGAGTAACAAAATTCTTTCCTAGAAATTTTATCTTAAGGTTCATTTGGTTCAGAGAACTTTTTTGGATTGATCCAGATTATATGAGTTCTATGAACTAACACTATTTAAATATCAGTCTAAGCAATATTAAAACATTTTTTCTTCTTTACAATGAGTTGTATGTCAGCATGTCATATGGTCCCCTCTAGATTGAAAGCCATCAAAGACAGGAATCAAAATGCCTGCATCCATTATGTTATAAAAACACACTGCTCATAGATCCTCATCAAATGCTTAATTATTGACACTATCTGAACGTCTGCCTGTTGTATGGGATATGCCAGACCAACGTGGCTTTATAAAGTAGAGCCTGTTTCATATCGGTATTTTCTTTTCTTTTTATTAAAGTATTTAAATATTGATTTACAATGTTGTGTTAGTTTCAGGTGTACAGCAGAGTGATTCAGTTATATATATATATATATATATATATATATACACACACACACACACACACACACATATTAATATTTCCTATTGTCATTCTACTCACTCAAATCTTTGTCTATTACTATATAACTAAAGTCAGGCAGGCTGCTTGCAAAAAAAGGGCCCTTTTTTTTTTTTAACACAAATCTCTCTCCAAATCTCTGTATCTCTTCCCAATGTTCTGGCCTTTCCACTGCATTTTCCAAGAAATTCTCTTTGAATAGAGATTAATTTTTAGTTTGAAAGCACATTTTAATATTCTCTATTATTTCACAGACACAGGGAATCAAAATTTTTCCTAAAAAATCAAGGAAAATGAGTCTCAGCATCTTATACCAACTGCATATGTCATTCTCTACTCCATCCCTACTCACCAACATATACACATACAGACACAAAATCCCAATCTGTAGCACAACCATCTAACACTTGATATTTTGGTAGAGAGAGGAGACAAGTATACTAAAAAGAAAGGAAGAGGGTACATTATATTTTAATAATGTGACAAGGTCTAAGCAACAAAATTATTAAATATTCGGGTTATGTAAAGCAGTCATCCTCAGCCTATCTTGGAGCCTCACCCCATCCCTGATCTATATCCCAGAGTGTATGAGATGACAAGAAGCTCGGAAATGGAGTAAAAGATGAGGTTGGCCTTAGGCACCATCTGGCATCCACATGACATAAAACTAGGAGCCACATGCTTATCACACATGCTTTTCTCACAAAGGAGTATCAGTCATAATTCATTTTGTTTGCTGGCCACCATTTCAAATTATATGATCTCTTACAGTTACAATGGTCATACTTAATCTCTAGTGATATACAGACTTAGCCTTGTTATCATAGAATTTGTCCTGTTTTCCAGTAGAAAATGGTTTTTAAATGGCTATTTGTTTTTGGTAGGTTTCTTGATTTTGCTAACCCCATAAGACACGGGGGATGATGGATGAGAATAATTCTTCTAACAGTTTCCACAGTGATATACATACATTATGCACTCTTATAATGATGATTTTAGAAGACAAAAATCACCCGTCCCCTCGGAGGCTAACTCAATTGTATGCATTTTTAAAATAGTTCTCTTTTTTATGACTATAAAAGCAATACATTTCAATGAAAAAAAATCAAACAGTTTAAATATGAGTAAAACTGGGAGAGAAAGAAACATGCAGTCTGGGTGGTAGACAACTAGGTTCAAGAATATCTGATACAGATTCTTTGTGCTGGGTTAAGGAGGAGCCAGACAGGGACTGAAGCGAGCAATGTGATCAAAATACTGCTTCAGTGGGCGATGTGGAACTGGAGCAGAAGGGCGTTCATTACAGTGATGCCTGAAACATAGGACAAAGGGAGTGGTGGTCGAAGACGGGGAAGAGCCCAAGACCAAGCCAGAGGCCAAGAAGAGTAAGACAGGAGCAAAAAACAGGCAGCAGGAGAGGGCGCAGTTCTGTATGAAGACCCCCCGGATCAGAAAACCTCACCCAGTGGCAAATCAGCCACACTCAGGTTCTGCTCGTGGAATGTGGATGGGCTTCAAACCTGGATTAAGAAGAAATGTTTAGACTGGGTAAAGGAAGAAGCCCCAGATATCCTGTGCCTCCAAGAGACCAAATGTTCAGAGAACAAACTACCAGTTGAACTTCAAGAGCTGTCTGGGTTATCCCATCAGTACTGGTCAGCTCCTTCAGACAAGGAGGGGTACAGTGGTGTGGGTCTCCTCTCCCATCAGTGCCCACTCGAAGTCTCCTATGGCATTGGTGAGGAAGAACATGATCAGGAAGGCCGAGTGATTGTGGCTGAATATGATGCATTTGTGCTGGTGACAGCCTATGTGTCTAATGCAGGAGGAGGTCTGGTACACCTGAAGTACCGCCAGCACTGGGATGGAGCCTTTTGCAAATTCCTGAAGGGTTTGGCATCCTGCAAGCCCCTTGTGCTATGTGGGGACCTCAACATGGCTCATGAAGAAATTGCCCTTCGCAACCCAAAGGGAAATAAAAAGAATGCTGGCTTCACTCCACAAGAGCATTAGGGCTTCAGGAAACTGCTGCAGGCTGTGCCACTCAATGAGTTTCCGGCACCTCTACCCCAACACGGCCTATGCTTACACCTTTTGGACCTATATGATGAACGCACGATCCTAAAACGTTGGTTGGTGCCTTGATTATTTTTAGTTATCTCAGTCTCTGTTGCCTGCATTGTGTGACAGCAAAATCCATTCCAAGGCTCTGGGCAGTGACCACTGTCCCAATACACTATACGTAGCCCTATGACACCTCTCCCAAATCACATTGAGCCTGGGAAATAAGCCCACCAAGTTAGCTTTAAACTTCTTACCCCCAAACTTCTTTAATAACTGCTCTCTAGAGAAATCTGCACTGTATTTCCCTTCTAAACTACAGAATCCTTTACCCAGGATTCTAATAACAGATCAGACACGACTGGGCAACTTCACTTTCACTTTTCACTTTCGTGCACTGGAGAAGGAAATGGCAACCCACTCCAGTGTTCTTGCCTGGAGAATCCCAGGGACGAGGGAGCCTGGTGGGCTGCTGTCTATGGGGTCGCACAGAGTCAGACACAACTGAAGCAACTTAGCAGCAAGTTCTCAAGGAAGGTGTTTGTGTAGGGGTGGTGCTTTTTTTACTTCTTTTTTTTTTTTTACATTAAACAAAAGCTATTGATATTTCCTTTGAACTGTCCATATGAAAATAAAGAGCCATAGTTTAAAAAAAATCTGATATGATATACAACCCATGGAAGGAAAAAACAGTGATTTTATATTTGAAAGGATTATTTGGATATGGTTATGTCAATATGCTTCCATCAAAATAGTCATGTCAGGCAGTCATATCAAAACATTCTGCTTTGAGACGGAAACTAGTGAAACACAAGAGGGAAAGTCTGGGTAAGACATGGTAAAGGAGGCATGTTCTTGAGAGGTCTGTGTCATTTTGATCAATGTTGGGGAAGCTAGCAAAAGGATCTGATAAGCAGCTGTAATGTAATTGAGATTTCATTCATTTTAAAAATCAAATTCTGCATCAGATTTTAAAACATTCATAAATCATATTTCAAAATATTGAATTATATGCAAAATATTAATTGATTTTATAACAAACTGATAACTACTCATTGCTAGACACTGTTCATTATTCTTTATGTATATTACATCATGCAATTATCATAGGAGCCCAGAGTAGTAGTTACTATCCCATTTCACAGTTAATAAAGGAAAACTATGGGCTCAGAGAGGTTACAGAATTACAAGGTCATGCATGCATGCTAAGTCACTTCAGTTGTGCCTGACTCTTTGTGACACTATGGACTGCCAGGCTCCTCTGTCCATGGGATTCTCTAGGCAAGAATACTCGAATGGATTGCCATGCCCTCCTCCAGGGGATCTTCCTGACCCAGGGATAGAACCCTATCTCTTATGTCTCCTGCATTGGCAAGCAGGTTCTTTACCACTAATGCCACCTGAGGGGGTAGGGGTGGGCTTCCTTGGTGGCTCAGACGGTAAACAATCTGCCTGCAATGTGGAAGACTTGGTTTGACCCCTGGGTTGGGAAGATCCCCTGGAGGAGGACATGGCAATCCACTCCAGTGTTCTTGCCTGGAGAATCCCCATGGACAGAGTAGACTGGTGGGCTACAGTCCATAGGGTCAGAAAGAGTTGGACACAGCTGAATGACTAAACAGTGCACAGCACCACCTGGGAAGCCCTGAACTACAAGGTTATATGGAATTAAAGGGTTATCATAGGTACATAGCACTGATTCATCTCATAAAAAAATAGGAACTTCATTTGATGTACTTTCTCATATAGTCACTGTATCTTATAAATACATTTCTAGGTTTTGCCTATTCTTTCTGTAATACTGCAAAAAAAAAGTATCATTTAAATTGAAAGTGAAAAAAATAAAAAGCCTTAAACATTCATAAACGATTAGTAGGAACATAACAGGAATTTAATTATATTGCAATATTTCTACACATGTAGAATGATACAATTGCTTTCCATAGTCATCGGCCTTTTTTTTCCAGCAGAAATATGTCAATATTAAATCACAGTGAAGTAATTGATTGTATTACAACCTAAAACTAAAAGTATATTATACAATTAAATATATTTAAGTCCTCTTTTTAAAGCGTAATTTGCACCTGAATATCTTTCCAGTTCCTACACCTAGCAACAGACAGTTCAAATGTGAAGCAATATCATTTTTCAATTTTGGTAGGTGAATTATTTTATATATGAGGTTATGGAAAACAGAAATTGTAGCTTTAAAACCCATAATTTTATGAATGTGTGGGTGCAAATAACTTTATTTTTTCCATTAAATACTTGTATAGATTGTTCCTATATGAAAATCATTACTATAATTTATAAAATAGCATTAATATAATCAACACAATTCTGTACATTCTGATATAGCTCATGCATTTAATTTATTCCAGCATGTTAAATCAATCAATTTAACAAACTAAACACATACTTTATCTTGATGAATAGTTTTATACAGATCTACTCCAATGTATTACAATATAACCATTACTATCAAACATATTTTCCACATTTATTTAAAAGCTATGCAATGTAATAGTTAGAACAAGGCAGATGTACATTTGAATATTGGCTCTGCCATGGAGTAGCTGTTATGTCATTGGAGAAGCTCCTTAACATCTCTAAGGTTGAGTTTCTTTCTCCATAAAAATAGGGATAAAAATAACTACCACACAATGTTGTTGTGAAATTGCTGTTAAATAAGTTTACATACACGACAGTGTTTGGCCCAGAGCAGGCACTCAGTGAATGTAAGTATACTTCCTTTCTCAAAATATTACATGACTAATTGGGAGTGGGGTGGTTCCAAGTATTCAGTTAAGATGGCTTGTTTCTGTGTTTTAATTTAACTACACTATATAAGCAACCAGTTCTCAACATTGTTTAAAAGCAGTTAGTGAAAAAAATACATGTTAGCTATTCTTTGTCAATTGTCACAAGAATTAGTGACATGCTTTTGGGATTGGATTAAAAAACCCCGGGTTTTCTTCTAAATGACTATGAATGTGCATGCAGTTGAAGGATGGTAACAATAAAAAAAGGAACGCTGGGTCATTAGGTCCACCTTCTGGCTTTTCCATGGTTTAAAAAGATAGATAAAACAATTATTACACAAATCACTTGGGTGCTGTGATGACAGAATGAGATTAGAAAGGAGCTTTATTACCAGCCTATAAATGTGTCATAAAAGTACAGTCATTTTATTGGTTTTTCTATTTCAAGCAGCTGTCATTTTAGTCATATGTGTTTTCTGCCATCCATGATACATAACTATGTATTTTCAGTATTTCCAACCAATTAACAGGCCAGGAAAGTAAAAGGCAGAATTTCCTAAGTCCAAACTCAAAGTTTTTAAGAGGCTAATGCAATTTTTTAAAGTTCATTTAAGTAATAAAAAGTCACTTGATTCATGTTTATGTCTCTTAGTCTAACCTAGTGAATTGTAGACATCTGAAAGTGGAAATAATTCCTCAGCCTCTTTTGACAGTTGGTGAATATTTCTGTCTGTGTTCTACATATTAACCAGTGTCTTGACATAAAATATTACTTATTTTAAAGAACTAGGTCAAAATAATCTTTAATTTTTTTTCAAAAGGACACTTCAAACTCCCACTCAGGGTAAATAACACTGTTAATGATGACCTGTACAATTATAAAACATTTCAGAATAATTCAATCATGTTATTAAAAAGGGTGGTCGAGATATTGTTAAAAAAAATGTCAAACTGATTATTGAAGTGCAATGAATGATTTTTGACTTGCATTGACTTATATCTCAATAATTCTGAGTAAGAGAGACACATAATCTACCTTAAATAAATGTGTTCCTTTGATTATGCCAAGAAATCAACAAAATGACCTCATCAGGTTTGGCTAATAATAGACTAGTGAAGAAATAATTTTAAACAAGTATCCAATACAACCCCAGATAATTTTACCCCAAACTCAAAAACATGATTTTTTTAAATAACTATTTAGAAATTATTTAAAATGTCTCTTTGGAAGTACAGTCCTATGATTAACTAACTTTTTAGTGGAGACTTCCTATAAAAATAACCTTTCTTGCTACATCTGAGCCAGTGCTCATCTTATTTGTCCTATGCCCAAATTTCAAGAAAACAAGGGCACTTACAGGGCCAAAAAGGCAGTTTGAAGTTTACCTTCTCCAAGACTTTAGATGCCAGAGTGCTTTAACATTGCCCAGCTGTTCCAATTACTTCCACATGTCTTAAATTTCCCCTTCATGGTGACCTTGATGTGCCTGTCTAATGCACAGGTACACTCTCTTGAGTAGGCAGGTTCCTCTCTCAGCACAGTTAGTAACTTAGTGGTATAGAATCAATACATCATAAGGATCGTTTGACTCACTTTGGAGGAAGGCAGTTAAACCTGACATCTGTAGTCAGGATTACTTTCCAACCAACAGGAATCTTTAAAGCATATCAAAAGGTGTCATTCAAATACTATGGCTACAAATAAATGAATCCCTTTATAAGACTATGAGCCTATATGCCAGTCCCAAAGCATTGCTTTTTTCCCATTTTAAACCCCAACATACATTTTTTAAATAATTCAAACTGGCTGTTTCTAAACTTTTATTTTATTGCACACTAAGCCTTCAGAAATAATTATTCATTGAAAACTAATTTATGTGTAATGTGAGTCTAGGAGATTATCACACTTATCTTACCATTTATTTGAAAATACTTTATTCCAGGAAGACTCCTTCTGTGTCACATTTAATTGCCTTTGAAGCTCCTGCCATTTGAATCTGTCTTCTGGAACATGCATTTCATCATTATTTTTTAGCCTTGTTACATCAATCACCACAACTGCTATAGAAGATTTCTGGGCTGTGAAGTGATAATTTGTTCCAGTGGTATTAATGAGGCAAGCAGTGGTCTTGAGGGAGGTGACAGCCCATTGCTTTACAGACAGCACCAGATTAAGGTGCTGGACAATATACGAGCCTTTAAGCATATACTCTAGAACCTTTGGAGTGTTTTATAACTTTCCTTATCAAAATTAACATAGAAGAGATACTTCTGACACATTATCTACAATGAGCTAGGCATATCTAATCACCAAGGCGGGGAGCATTAATAAGTGTTGCTCAACTTACCTTGAGTTACAGACACATAAGAGAAACTTTGTACTGCTCCCAACTTGAAGGCTCCCTAATGCCTTATAAGCTGTGAATTGGTCTATTTCCATTACCATGGTTGTAATGGCATGTCCCTAGCCACAGAGGAGTCTAATTCCCTGAAGTGCAGCCAATGAAAACTTGTATTTCTGGGAATTAGTTCTCAGAACTAGGAATGCCGATTTGTTGTTGTTATAATACCATGCCCATGAATACCGCCTCTAGGAAGCAGTACATCTGGAAACAACAGATGGTACATGTGGAAATGGGTTGGATGGAGTATTTTAATACCCACACATCTCTAATTCAGTTCTACCAGTCTGACTTCAGTGTTTTCTCAGATTATAGAGTGCTTCAGAATTGGTAAGACAGGCATAATCCATATTATTGTTACTATCAACAGCACCAGATGAAAGCCTAATGTTGTAATGTCATTATCTATGAACTCTCATTTGACCACATATATAAGCACAGGCAACAATCTGGACTTACCTTTTAATAACAGAACAGGTCAGTCCAGTGTACTTCCTTATCTCTTTACCAACAACCACAGAACATAAATTTATTTTAAGATGAAACTAACTCAGTGTGCTACTGTCCTTAATATAGGAAGGAAACATTTAAGCTCTTTCACACACTGTCTAAACAGTTTATCTCCCTCCACCTTCAAAAGCTACCAGAACTATTATAGTATTGCAGAAATTTCACTTAATATGGTAGGAGAACAGCTTTGCTAGAGAAATACTTCCTTCTTGTGCTTCAAGAAGGCTGAAATAAGATGTTTGAGATATGTTGGCATTTTAAGAAACATACCATCTGAATGGTAGGAAAATAACTTTTAGAAGCTTAGAATTTCATATTCTGTACTTTGTTAGTGCAACTTAGCTAGAATTAGGATAGTATTGTACCATCTATCAAAAGAAAATGAACCCTCAATGTAGATTGAAAGAATTAATATTGTGAAAACGATCATATTACCCAAGGCAATCTACATAACCAATTCAGTTCAGTTCACTTCAGTCACTCAGTCGTGTCCGACTCTGCGATCCCATGAATCGCAGCATGCCAGGCCTCCCTGTCTGTCACCAACTCCTGGAGCTCACCCAAACTCATGTGCATTGAGTCGGTGATGCCATCCAGCCATCTCATCCTCTGTCGTCCCCTTCTCCTCCTGCCCCCAATCCCTCCCAGCATCAGGGTCTTTTCCAATGAGTCAACACTTCACATGAGGTGGCCAAAGTATTGGAGTTTCAGCTTTAGCATCAGTCCTTCCAAAGAACACCCAGGACTGATCTCCTTGCAGTCCAAGGGACTCTCAAGAGTCTTCTCCAACACCACAGTTCAAAAGCATCAATTCTTTGGCGCTCAGCTTTCTTCACAGTCCAATTTTCACATCCATACATGACCACTGGAAAAACCATATCCTTGACTAGATGGACCTTTGTTGGCAGAGTAATGTCTCTGCTTTTGAATATGCTATCTAGGTTGGTCATAACTTTCCTTCCAAGGAGTAAGCATCCTTTAATTTCATGGCTGCAATCACCATCTGCAGTGATTTTGGAGCACCCCCAAAATAAAGTCAGCCACTGTTTCCACTGTTTCCCCATCTATTTCCCGTGAAGTGATGGGACCAGATGCCATGATCTTTGTTTTCTGAATGTTGAGCTTTAAGCCAACTTTTTCACTCTCCTCTTTCACTTTCATGAAGAGGCTTTTGAGTTCCTCTTCACTTTCTGCCATAAGGGTGGTATCATCTGCATGTCTGACATTATTGATATTTCTCCCGGCAATCTTGATTCCAGCTTGTGCTTCTTCCAGCCCAGTGTTTCTCATGATGTACTCTGCATAGAAGTTAAATAAGCAGGGTGACAATATACAGCCTTGATGTACTCCTTTTCCAATTTGGAACCAGTTCAATCCGTATCAAAACACCAATGGCATTTTTGTACAGAACTAGAACCAATACTTCTAAAATTTATATGAAAACAGCAATCTTGAGAAAGAAGAAATGAGCTGTAGGTATCATGCTTCCTGACCTCAGATTATATTGCAAAACTACAGTAATCAAATCACTATAGTACTGGCACTAAAATGGACACATATATCAATGGAATAGAATAGAGAGCCCAGAATAAACCCACACCCTTATGGTGACTTAATCTACAATAAAGGAGATAAGAATATACAGTGGAGGAAAAGACACTCTCTTTAATAAATGGTGTTGGGAAAACTGGACAACTACATGTAAAAGAATGAAATTTTCTCACACCATGTACAAAAATAAACTCAAAATGGATTACAGACCTAAATGAAACCATAAAACTTCTAGAAGAGAACATAGTCAGAACATTCTTTGACATGAATTACAGCAATATATTTTTGAATCTGTTTCCTAAGGCAAAAGAAATAAAAGCAAGAATAAATGAGATCTAATTAAACTTAGAAGCTTTTGCACAGAAAAGGAAACCATCAGCAAAATGAAAAGACAACCTATTGAATGGGAGAAAACATTTGCAAATAATATGACTGAAAGGGATTGATATCTAAAATTTATTAACACCACATGCAACTCAATATAAAAAAATAAAGAATGTGATTAAAGATAGGCAGAATATCTGAATAGATATCTTTCAAAAGAAGACATATAGATGACCAACAGGCACATGAAAAGATGCTCAAAATCGATAATTATCAGGGAAATGTAAATCAAAATCACAATAAGATATCACCTCATACCTGTCAGAATGGTTATCATTAAGAAGACCACAAATAACAAATGCTGGCAAAGATGTGGAGAAAAGGGAGCCCTCATACACTCTAGACAGAAATGTAAATTTGTCTAGCCATTATGGAAAACAGTATGGAAGTTCCTCAAAAAACTAAAAATAGAACTACTATACAATCCAGCAATTCCACTCCTGGGTATATATCTGGAAAAAAGGAAAACACTTATTCAAAAAGATAGATGCACGCAAATGTTCACAGAAATATTATTTACAATAGCCAACATATGGAAGCAACCCAAGTGTCCATCAACAGATGAATTGATAAAGTACATGTAACAGATACATACAAAATGGAATACTATTCATTATTTAAAAAGAATGAAATTTTGCCATTTGCAACAACATGGATGGACTTGGAGGGTATTATGCTTAGTGAAATAAGATAGAGAAAGACAAATACTGTGTTTTCACTTATGTTTGAAATCTAAAAAAGGAAACAAATGAATTTAAAAAACAGAAATAGACTCACAGATATAGAGAACAAATTAATTGTTACCAGTGAGAAGAGGGAAGTGGGGAGAGGCAAGATAGAGTAGGGGATTAACAGGTATAAATTACTATGTATGAAGTAAATAAGCCACAAGAATATATTGTACAGCACAGGGAATATAGACAATATTTTATAATAACTTTAAATGGAGAATACTTTATAAATAAAGTTTTGAATCACTATGTTATACAACTGAAATTAAAATAGACAACTGAAACTAACATAATGCTGCAAATTAACTATATTTCAAGAAAACATTTTAAAACTCTCAACTATAATTCAAGAATAGAAAAAAAAAGGGATGTTTGTTGAATATTACAAATTGTGGCACAGTGGTAAAGAATCTGCCTGCCAGTGAAAAAGACACAGGAGATGTGAGTTTGACCCTGGGTCGGGAAGATTCCCTGGAGTAGGAAATGGCAACCCACTTCAGTATTCTTGCATGGAAAATTCCATGGACAGAGGAGCCTGGTGGGGTCACAAAGAATCAGACATGACTGAGCACAGCACACAGCACAGCACAAATTAACCAATGCACCATTTAATGTGGTACAAAGGAAAGGAAGTCCAATCCAAGTGGCTGCAAGTCACTCCAGACACAGAAGATAAGTGGCAGCCTATTGTCATTTATATTCAGTACTGTATTCACTTAGATAAAAGGGAAGGGGGAATCTCTATTCCTCCTGTCTTGGATCACTTCAGGAACCCCTTAGTTCAATGAGAAGCAGGATCCTAGTCCTTGACCTTTCAATTTGCGGTCAATGTGGACAAATGGATTTAAATTCTGAGATGAGCTTGCATTGTCTTTCTGGAGAGTACAACCTCCTTTGTTGAAGAGGTAGTTATGAAGGGAGAGCAGGCAAAAGACTCCATACACTTTGTTATCACAATCACACCCTAAACACATTCAAAGTAACTCTATAATTTATGCCAATGAAGAAAAGACCCTGATAGTGAATAAACTTCTGTTAATAAATACACATTGAATACAACAAACAGCATCCAAGATCTTCACCAAACGCTTGTTATTCTTGTTTGTTCTCTCTCTCTCTCCTTCCTTTATTTCCTTCCTTCTTTCCTTTTCTTCATCTTTCCTTCCTTAGCAAAACAAATTAACACTAAATAAACTGATCTATGCAAACATAGCAGTTTGCTAAAACATTTTTGATAGATGGTTTAAACATTTTAAACATTCACTATAGTAATGAAATAATGCTTTTATCTCTAGTTCAGAAAGAACAGCATAGTGTTTAAAAGTAAACCACTGAAGTTGGACTGAGTTCAACTCCAAATTACTAGTTGTGTTACTCTGAGCAAATTACTTTTCCTTTCTTTATTGGTAAAATAAGGACAATGATGATACTGACCTCAGTGGGTTACCATGAAAATCAAATGAGTGTGCTAGAGACTGCTGAAGCTCACCAAGATCTATATTTCTTTGTTGTCCTCTTCCTCAAAACACAGGTAGACTCTATTTCTCAACTGTTAGGTATAGCCATGTGATTAGGTTCATGATACTGAAAAGTGGTGAAGTACCACTTTCATGCATAGGCCCTAAAAACCTCCCTTTTGCAACCTTCACTCTTTTTAATCATGTACTGGCTAGACTCCTAGGACTCAGAGGAAAGGAGAGCCACAAGATGGAAAGAGTCTGTGTTTTGAATAATTACATGGAATAAGAGTTCCTTTCACTGACCCTCATGGAATTGTGATGTGAATGCCAAATAAATATTTATTGTGAGAAGACACCAAAATATTTGATGACTACAATGAGATAATTCATTTAAAGTGTCTATTACAGTGCCTGGTACATCCAAAAAGTGCTTAATAAATCTTAGTTGCTACTGATGAACCTATTTGCAGAATACCAATGGAAACACAGTCATAGAGAACACATTTATGGACACGGCTAGTGGGGAGGAAGGAGAGGGTGGGATGTATGGAGAGAGTAACATGGAAACATACATTACCATACGTAAAATAGATAGCCAATGGGAACTTGCTGCATGACTCCATGACTCAGGGAACTCAAACCAGGGCTCGGTAACAATCTAGAGGGATGGGATGGGGAGGGAGTGGGAGAGATGTACAAGTGGAAGGGGACATGGGTAAACCTATGGCTGACTCATGTTTATATTTGGTAGAAACCAACACAATACTGAAAAGCAATTATCCTTCAACTAAAATAAATTTTAAAAAATGTTAGTTACTCTAAGCATTATTGTGGTGATGCTCTTGGAGTGTGTTATAGACTCAATGTTTGTGTCCCCCTATATTCTTATGTTAAAGCCTTAATCCTAGTTATATTTAGCTATATTTAGAGATAAGGAAATAATTAAGGTTAAATAAAATCATAAGGATGGGTCCTGATCCAATACAACTGATGTCATTATAAGCAGAGACACCAGAAAATATTACACAACTTCTCAAAACAGAAATAAAAACTGAAATCAAATAACAAAATGCTAGTAAATTGTAGTGTCATCAATGACAAGGTTCATTATCTTCATTAATGATTCAAGAATAAGCTAACAAATTTGGCATAACTACTTTAAAATTAATTACTTTAGATACCATCAAATGTCAACATGAAGATCAGTCTCCTTAGGTGAGACAGTATTATGTATTTTTATTATTCTGGAAAATTAAAATAGAACATGTATACTATAAAATATTTACCCTGATCATACTTAATTGAACTATTTTTCTAAAAAGGTCATTCAAATTCAAGTTTTAAGAGTGACTATATTTATTTGTTTATGGTCATTGATCCATTCATTCAGTAAACATATTTTGAGCATCCATATGTACCAGTCACTCTTCTGGGTGGTGGGAATGCAATAGTGGAAAAAACAAAGTCCTTGCCCCCATGGAGCTTTCATTATAGAGGGCACTAGGCAGACACACAATAAAGAAACAAGCAAGAATTATGAGAACTTCTTTTTGTCAGACTTAAAAGGAGCCCTCCTCTTTCTTGGACTTATTGCTCCAGAATTCTTTAGGACAGTTTTTTTCAACCTCTTACTCCTGCTGTCAGGGTTCCAAGTGATACTCTCTGGTTCATTGCTTCCACATCAAGATAATCCTTAATGCATGTACAATGGCATTTGTTGCTAAGTCGTTCAGTATGGTGGCATAATGCTAAGGAAAGTAATTAGCAGCTTGTCAAGAATCCCTTAAGGCCCTTGACTCCTTCCTCTCTCACTCGCCCAAAGGCTTTTTCCAGAAAGGGCACTAGTATCTGTTTACCAAATCACAGTCGACACTATAAAGAAGGAAACCACTGCCTGAGTTGAAACCAGTGTAGTAGTCAATGTGCATCAAACTAAATGACGACTAGAGGTACAAGGTAAATATTTTAAAATAAATAATTTCCTTTTTTAAGTTGCAAACGGACTAATTTGGTACTTAACACTGTATTTACCAGATTCACTGGAATTTACCATAATCTAAGATCCCTTTCTGGGAAATCTACTGTCCTTAGGGACTAAGAAATGGAGAAAAAGTTCTATCCAGACACCAATTGTTTTCCTCTGTTTTAAATGTTAAAAGCTGTTTTGATGGAAGTCAGTCTATATTCTGTATTTCATTGCCAAGAAAGAAGGAATTCTAAGAAAAGGTCCAGATACACTGAAGCTCAGAGACACTAGATATCATATGATCTTCAAATGAATGATTATTCATATTTATATGGCCTCAAAAGGAAAATAATAAGAGCTCACGCCAGGATTCCTCACTCCAGGATTCCAGTCTGTGTTGCAATTCTAGCATCAATAGTTAACTGCTTCACCTCAGGAAGTAGCCCAAACCAGTATTCTTAAACCAAATATATCAGAAAAGTTGTTTAAAATTAAGGCAAAGGAAGGAAAATAGATTCCCACTATGGCTGTGTTATTAAGTATACAGGTCTATCTGTTTTGAATCTGGGCCAAAGCTCTACCACCTGTTTCTTCTTGTCTGATGTGAACATGCTTGGATTCCACTCCTGCCTATACCCTTTGGCTGTGCTTGATTTTCTGGATGCAGTTCTTTCTCCCATCTACACAAATTAACCATGCTTCCATTTGTGTCCTTATCATGGCTGGACTTCTTATGTTGCCTCCCAGCTACCCTGAAATTCCCAATTGTGAGACAGGCCCTCTGGTCTGGACAGACACTCTGACCTCAAGTTTGCTCAGCAAGATCAGGCATCATCCTGTCCTTCTGTACAGTGATCCACAAAACCTGGCACTTACTTTTCAACTTGAACACTCCAAGGGCAGAAAATGTGTCTCTGTAATTCTCTTGGCATAGCACACATGCAGTTAAGTGCTTTTTGATTATGATAACTGAATGTGCTCAAAAGTTCTCATAATGGAAACAAATTAAGTCCCTTCACAATGAAATTTATGAAGGCCTAGCAGATTAATACTACCTCAGAGTGGTGGAAGAAAATGCCTTTTCACCACTAGTAGAAATGAATCACCCTCAACTAATAGGGCAATCTTTTTAAGAACAATGTAGAAGAGGAAAGAGGATGAGGGAGGATAAGCAGAGAAGACCCTGAATACCAAAAGCCACATAAAGACCTACAGAAAACAAACAAGACTCTTACTAACCCCATGGCCTTCAACATCCTTTATCTAGATTCACTTGTTAGTACAATTTCCTTGGAAAACTCAGGAGAAAACATGGCATTGGGTGAGTATTCTATGAACAGGACTGCAAATTGTTTTTGCAATAATTGCTTTTTTTTCAATTACTGAAAGTTGCTAGATTTACTCCTTAATACAATTTTTTCAAAGCCTAAATTATATACCGCTCAGAGTAAAAAGATCATTCTACATGTGTGATTTATTTTAGGTTACTGGGGATCTGACCATTTCTAACACAGGCCTATAAAGCAACTTCTGCATTGTTGGCTCTCAAATGTTTTGCAGCAATGATTGAAAGACACTAGATAGGAAGTTTGAAAATTAAAGTTCTCATTATACTGCTAATTAATTTATTATATGCAGGATTTTAGATTACCTGCATAACTACTAAATAATGTCTATCAAACCCTGGGGCTAATTATCTTTTTTCCTTCCCTGAATATGCATTACTGTTACCAACACTCAAAATTAGGGAAAACATTTGTTTCTGTAAACTGAGCATTGTATTAATAAGAGTTCTACAAGTGAAGGTATATAAGAGAAATCCAAGGAAACTCTAGAATGAAGTTATTAACATTGTAATAGATGTTAATCACCTTCTACTTTTCAAGGAGATTCAAAAGATCATTGATGAGCTTTCACCCCAAAGAGGGAGGTGGAGCAGCACCTGATTTTTGGGAGAGTTCAACTCTATGGAATTCCTATATTTCCCCCCATAAAAGCGATGCATAAAATGCATAAATGCAGTTTAATTTGTATGTCTCCATAAATCTTAGCCTATAAATAAGACTACAAATCAGAAAAAAAAGAATTCTTGCTTAGGCCATGTGTCCCAATCTTTATTTTGCAAAATATGAGATTCATGTTGTTGTTTAGTCGCTCAGTCATGTCCAGCTCTTTTTTGTGACCCCATGGACTATAGCCCACCAGGCTCCTATGTCCATGGGATTTCCCTTGTAAGAATACTGGAGTAGGTTACCACTTCCTTCTCCAGGGCATCTTCCTGACCCAGGGATCAAACCTGCGTCTCCTGCATTGGCAGGCAGATTCTTTACCGCTGAGCCACCAGGGAAAGGGCCAGGTAAATAGGCATGAATTCTACTCATAACATTTTAAAGATTTATGGTGCTAGAACACTATGATTTAATTTGATTGAGGTTAGTTTATATTTTTGTAGTTATTCTTCAGACCTTAAGAATGGGAAGATAGGCTGCTAAGAAGTTTAAGTTTGAGAAACAAGATTCTTTTGTTATGACAGCCTCCATTCAATTGATAAACCTAAATTCTCAGTGGTAGGCAACATTTTCTTGCCCTGTTGGAACTGGAAAGCCTTCTGAAGGAGATAATCGAGTTAACTATTGAGCAGGGGAAGAGAGACTGTCAAGGTTCCATAAGTTCAAAATCCATTCTTGTATCATTGTTATTAATATTTCTAGAAAATTCACTACCTGCTCTTTATTATTTTGATATATACTTTCACTTATATCATTTCATTTAACCCTTAAAATAGCTCTGTGACGTTGGTTCTTTTATTTGATTTACTTCACAGAAGAGGAACCTGAAGTTCATAGAGGTTAATTAACTTGCTGCAGGTCACATAGGTGATGGGTAGAAGAGGAAGACTTCAAACTTCAAACCTAGGACTCTCCAATTCTGAAACTCAATCTTACCAATATGTCAAAAACGACTAGGAAACAAATCAGTTGAACCTAGAAATATATCCAAATCAGAAGTTGTATTTGTTTCAGAGCCTTATTGTAAATACACCAGGGTTCTCAAGGTATTAGGAAAGTGTAATACAGAAAAGAACTGTGGGCTTTGGAGTCAAAGAGACCTGAGTTCATAATTCAGTGTTTAGAACAACTAGCTATGTGACTGAGGGCTAGTTATCTGACGTGGCCAAGACATATTTCCCTCATTATAAGTGAAGTAATAATGATACCTGCCTTGCCAGATCATTGAGAGAATTAAATGAGATAATATATGTAAAGTGCCTACCAGTTCCTGGCACCTAGTATACACCCAATAAGTAGTCTAAGTGGTATTGATTATTATTGTGTATGGAGCCATAGTGGCCTGCAAAGACCTTTCAAGTGGTGTCTGGGCTGGTTCAATATGCAGGTCACACAAAATTGTGGGTTTTAAAAGTGTCATTTTGACCGCTTTAAAAAGCAATAAAAACATTTTAAAATAAGGCCCAGTAAATAATAGCTCTTTACCCAAGCAACAGCACAATAACTTTTGTTAATGTGTGGTACTAAGAGTAGAAAAAGGAAAATAAATGGTGTCTTTTGCCTCCAAGTAGTCTCTGGCATAAAGTCTCAAAATGTTCGAAAGGGAGACACATATACCACATGAGCCAAAGGCACATCTTAACGTAAGGCATTTTTAAGGCTTGAAAAATCTCCGATAATCATCAAATGTAAAGCAAAAGGCCTTTCTCTTCTAAGATCATGTCAACCAGCCCCCTGCCTCCAGGCACATTTGCCTGAGAATCACGCTGAACAGATGGCCACTGATTCCCCAGCTTTCTTTAGTAATTTGTGCAAGTGTTTGGCAACCTCCTCTGTCAGGGAGTGCTTCCTCATTATATTGGACTCTAGAAGAGTTACTCCCCACCTTCCATAGATTATTTGATGCCACATTTATTTTTTAAAGACATTTTCTAAGAGAAGGTTATTAAGGTGTGTTTAATTAAAACTTCTACCTTTCACTGTCACAAAAACATATAACTCATGATTAATAGCTCAAAGAGACTTCTTCATGCTGAAAGCCTGTCCTTGCCAATTTTAAATCACACATAGTATCCTATTTTTATCTGTCTCTGTGTTAAAAGTCCAGAAATTCAATCAGTTTTTTTCATTGCCCCTCCAATAGATCTTCTCATAATCTCATGCATTGAGATGGAAAGAACAATGTTCCTAAACTCAGTTTAATAAACACCTTCAAGACATGTGCATTAAGAACCAATAATTAAATGCTGCCCCTGGTATAAAAAAATGGCACTATGGACACACCTCAGGGAGAAAGCATGGGCTCAAAAGATTTTTTATTTCTTTATTTTGCAGTAGCAGAGATGGATTTCAGTGGATCAGTAAGTGTTTTTCCCAAGGGAATATATCTGTAAGCTACATGTTTAAGATTTGGGAAGCAAGGCTAGAGGAAGCAAAGAGGGAAAAATGAATTGAATGGAACATGTCTCACTTCAGCACATAAATCTGCAATCTTCACTCTATATGAGTAACCTCCTTCTCCCATTACCTTGGCTTCTCATTGTGTCTTGGGATTCATCTCTACTCATTTAAAAAGCTTAAGTGTGGACATGCAAGAATATGGCTGATGGATGAATCTCACAAACACAATATTGAAAGAGTACAAACTATGATAAAATGAATGTATGATGTTAGAAGGCAAGATGGTGGTTAACCTTGAAGGGATAGTAACTAGAAGAAGGCATGAAGGGAGCTTCCAGGGTACTAGGGATATTCAGTTTCTTGATCTGTGCATTGACTACATGGGTGCATTCAATGTATGGAAAATCATTGGCCTGCACAGTTATAATAAGGGGGCTTTTCTATATTTATAATAAACTTTGATAAATATCATTTTCAAAAGGCAGATGTGAGGACTTTCCATATATATGATTTGCTCAAATCCCTCATCCCTTTCTGCATGGATGACACTAATGCTAACCAAGTGAATATCAGAGACACAGCCAGTGGCAATACATTTCTTACATGTTTTCTAAAGTGAAACAATGCCTTATGTGGCTCCTTTGTAATCATGGGTGATAATGTTCTGCTGCTCTCTTCATTTACCCATCCATCAAATACTTACTGAACACCTTTTATGTGCAAAACGCTGTGTAAAGCACTGGGGATACCAATGGTGACTGACTTAGATACAGTCTGATGGGAAACATTTAGTAAAGCATAAAATGATTAAACAAAATAAGTGCAGGTTGTGGTAAGTAAAATGCAGAAAATAAAACAGACTGTTAAGTGAGATAATAGGAGGGATGTTTTAGACAGGATAGTTAGGGAGGGCCTCCCTGAAGTGACAAGTCATCATTATCCATGAAGTTTAGGAGACTCATCATATACAAAGGCCCTGAGGAAGAAAAGCTTGAGAAATCAGAGTGGTGAGCCCTCCCTAAGCTGCTGCTAAACCTGCTGACACTGGGAAGAGGCAAGAGGTAGAAGCAAAGCACTTCCAGGAAAAACTCTCAAATCTGAAAGTGATATGCAGCCAAGTTTGAGGAGTTGTTGATTGACCTTCTTCTTCACCTCCTCAGTTAAATATTCATAATGAAAGATGCCTGAGGAGTACCAAGGAAAACTTTTTTAATCTTTTTAGAAAATCAGAGTTGCAACCTCACAATATTATACATCAAGACTAGACTCATGTGCCCTGGAATTCTCTTAACCAAGTCCTTATATATCACAACCCTTATCATCTATTCAAATCATAACTCCTAAGGCCAAACTTTTCTATAACCTTATTAGCCTATATTGCAAGTATTACTCCCACCTCACACTGTATTTCTCCATTCTCAACACAGACACACACACACACACACACACACACACACACGAGTATAAAAGGGCTGCAGTGTAGTTTGACGATGCTCTTTGAAGTCCTGGGCCTTAAATGGCAGCAACATCATATACACTTCTCTTGCAAGTATGGATGAACCTATGAGAAACAAAGCATCCAGTACAATTTATATATAGAAATATGTTTCCTACTATTTACACAGGTAGGAAAACCTCAGGCAAGGTAGATTGCATTCATGTTTCTTACCCATGTGTATACCAACTCTTCCACATGGTAAAGGCTTTTTATGTTGTTCATTCTAATTCAAAAAGTCATTTTGTAAGGATTGACTCCATGCAAAAACAAATACCCAAGAACATTTTTCCATTTGTTTTCCTACAAAGGTTTCCGAGCCCTCTGCCACACTCTGGGATGCCCAAGTCCAGCTAAACTAAACACGTCTCCCACTACAAGTCCTGGATGGAACAATCTGATCTCATTTGTAGGACAAAGTCCGGCTAGCTACCAGGGTCCCTCTTTCCTAGGCCAGAGGCTACAAGGGAGGAGAGTACACCTGGGAGTAAAGTAAAATATAGAGGAAAGTATACTTGACAAGTCTTGGGGTTCAGGCCCTACCTAGAACCTCTACTGAAGGGACTATATCTGAACCTGTGGGCTGCTACACCAATATAGCTGACTGGACCACTGATGAACGCCTAAAGCTAGAGAGAGAGACTTTTCCTGAGCTGGACCAAGCTAATCATAAGCCATCAGGAGGTTAAACTTAGACATGTGGATGAAAGGTCCAAGTTAGAGTCTGGACATCCAGAGTGACCAATGCTTCAGATGACTAAGAAGAGGAGGCCAATTAAGGGGAGTATAGGTATGAAGGGGGAAAGAGCAGATATTTAGTTAGAATCCAAGAAAAAGCAGCAGGCATAAGAACAACTATGCACTCACAGAGAGGTAGAAATAGACACCTAAGTTTCTGATAATAGTAGTCATGTCTTGCTGTTGCATTCTGTGAGCTATCTGTATGTTTTCTCAATAACCTCCCAATTTTACTATCTTAAGTGAATTTCCATTTTTTTGTAACCAAAAAGAACCTTGATTAGAGGAAAGGAGGATCCAGCCTTCTTAAGACTGTGCAACTCTCTCTCTACAGACAGAAGGGAAAAGAGAAAGGAGGAGAGAGGCATGGGAGAACAAGATGGGTGTAGGCGGAAGAAGATACTAAATATATTGCGAATGAAAGGAAGGGGTACTAACATAGTAAAATATAAGTAGTAAATGAAAAAGACCGCATTTGTGGTCAGAGGCATCTTTATGCAGATTTTCCTAACTCTTTTGAATTTACCTCTCATGATATCACTGCCTCCCCTCATTATATTACTTGGGAAGGTAACATAACACTGGGGAAAGGGTATGGGTGTGGTGTAAGCCAGCCAGTTTAGGGCTCAGAATCCAGATTCTTCTCTTCCTAGCTGTGCAACCTTAGATAAGTTTCTTTATCTCTACAAGCCAAATTTTCATTATTTGTAAAATAGGAATAATCGCTATCTCCAGGGTTGTTGTGAGAATTAAATTAGAGAATACCATACACATGGCAGGGTACCTGCCAGACAGGAGATGTTCAACAAATTAGTTTCCCTCCTGCCAGTGGGTGGATATGGAAGTAGGTATGGAATTCAGCTTTCAAAATACATGAAACTTCATCATATATCATACATTTACTTAGTCTTTTGTTAAAATGGTAAAGATGGACAGATTTGCAATTCTTCCTGATTCCAATTTGAATCAGTTCAGTTCAGTTGCTCAGTCATGTCCGACTCTTTGCGACCCCATGAATCGCAGCACACCAGGCCTCCCTGTCCATCACCAACTCCCGGGGTTCACTCATACTCACGTCCATCGAGTCGGTGATGCCATCCAGCCATCTCATACTCTGTCATCCCCTTCTCCTCCTGCCCTGAATCCCTCTCAGCATCAGAGTCTTTTCCAATGAGTCAACTCTTCGCATGAGGTCCAAAGTACTGGAGTTTCAACTTTAGCATCAGTCCTTCCAAAGAACACCCAGGACCAGTCTCCTTTAGAACGGACTGGTTGGATCTCCTTGCAGTCCAAGGGACTCTCAAGAGTCTTCTCCAACACCACAGTTCAAAAGAATCAATTCTTCAGCACTCAGCTTTCTTCACAGTCCAACTCTCACATCCATATGTGACCACTGGAAAAACCATAGCCTTGACTAGATGGACCTTTGTTGGCAGAGTAATGTCTCTGCTTTTGAATATGCTATCTAGGTTGGTCATAACTTTCCTTCCAAGGAGTAAGCATCTTTTAATTTCATTGCTGCAATCACCATCTGCAGTGATTTTGGAGCCCAGAAAAATAAAGTCAGCCACAGTTTCAACTGTTTCCCCATCTATTTCCCATGAAGTGATGGGACCAGATGCCATGATCTTCATTTTCTGAATGTTGAGCTTTAAGCCAACTTTTTCACTCTCCTCTTTCACTTTCATCAAGAGGCTTTTTAGTTCCTCTTCAGGTCTGTGGGGCCAATTTGTATAGTAGGACTATAATTCTTATGTGACTTAATATGACATCCCTAAATGGTCAACACTCCAATTTTAAAATGTAAATAAATATTCAAAAGTCAACGATCAATGCTTTTCAAAAAAATTTTATTGGGACTTCCCTAACAGTCCAGTGGTTAAGACTCTATGCTCCCAATACAGGGGGCCCAGGTTTGGTCCCTGGTCAAGAAACTAGATCTCATATGACACAACTAAGGGTCTGCATGCCGTAACTAGGGCCTGGTAGAACCAAATAAATAAAAATAAATATTAAAAGAATGTTACTATTGTTCCAGTGGATTTCAGTCTCATTCCTCAGAGCACGTAGGACTTCAGAGAGGTATGGGATGATGAGGAAGCCAGGCAGAAGACAGAGTAGATGAAAGACTACTCTAATCTGGGCAAGTGCATTTTCTTAATTATTTTAGATATTGGAGTTCCACATAGGATTTTAGTTAAAAAGATGGTTGCACTTCTTCAAGAAAAAAACCACTGTAAAACCCCACTCCTATACAACATGGCCTCTTTCCCCTGGCATGGACAGTCAAGCCTGGTCTGCAGTTCTACTTGAGTGTGACGTTTCCACATTTCTAGCCACCTCATTTGGCATAGCTAGAACCATAAGGCTTCAGGTCACTCTAACATGGGTCAGAAGTGCTATCTGAAAATCTAACCTATATTAAGTATACTGGTATAAGTGTATGGTGCCCAAACACAGTTATGAACAAACTTATATAAAGGAAATAGCAGTAGCAGTTTGGATTCTCCAGACCAATGGTATGCTAGAGCCCTTTGGAAATAATATGTAGGTCCCCGAACTGGCTCACCAAGGAAATATCTGTTAAGAATCAATAATACTTGACAGGGTCTACCAAAGGAGAAAAAAAATTAGATAAAAGAATATGAATACTGAAGATAGTTCAAGTATGAAGCATCATCCTAGGATACACACACATGCAAAAAATGTAGAAAATAATCATCTCAGAAATAGAGTCAAACAGGGTTTTTCGGGCAAGAGACGGTATCTCAGAGGGTCCTTCTGGAACTGAACAAACTGATTATTTTTCAAGTTTCCCAGAGTGTGTATGACTATTAATAATATGATTAGTTTCAGAGTCAGAGATAAATGGATTCCCAACAGAGCAAGAGTACGTATCTCCACTGTACACAGTATTCCAATAAATTTTTTTATTCAGTCTCAAACAGATTTTCTCTAATTTTATTTAAAGGAAAGGTTGTTATTTCTGAATGTATAATGATATCAGAGCATGAAAGATTTCCTGATATAGACTCAGCTGGGATTTTACTCTAATATTATTAACCTAAATGAAAACTTTCTTGAACAAAGCTGATCTTATTTCTATATTGTCAGGACTGACAACAGCTTATATATCTTCTGCCATGGAAACTAATGTTAGCTACTAGGTAAATGTAGTGCAACCATTTGTAACTTTCTTTAAAGTACCTATCACCAAAATACCTACATGCTAACACAGGCATATTAGAAATTTGAAATTCTGTCAAAGAGAAATTAACTATTCTCTACACAAAGCAAAGGGACGTAACATTGTGAAATAAGAATTCTTCTAATACTGTGATGATTAATTCCATGAAGAAAAAACCCAGAAACAAAGGCATAAATCTTCTTGGAAACGAGACTAAAATACCATTTACTTCTTCTCCCTTTACATTATCTAAAATATCATTTGCAGATTTGGGAAAAATAGTCAATCTAGAGGTTAATTTTCCTAGACCATGAAATTAAATACCTAGATGTCTCAAAAAAACATATGGATAAGTTATATATTTTTATTTTTCAGAGACCTTTAATTTTTTTTTAATTTATATTGAAGCACAGCTGATTAACAATGTTGTGTTAGTTCCTGGTGTCCAGCAAAGTGATTTTGTTATACATATATATGTATCTATTCTTTTTCAGATTCTTTTCACATTTAGGTTATTAGAAAATAATGAGTAGAGTTCCCCGTGCTATCCAGTAGGTCCTTTTTGGTTATCTATTTTATATATAGTAGCGTGTATATGTGGAGAAGGCAATGGCACCCCACTCCAGTACTCTTGCCTGGAGAATCCCAGGGATGGGGGAGCCTAGTAGGCTGCTGTCCATGGGGTCGCACAGAGTCGGACACGACTGAAGCGACTTAGCAGCAGCAGCAGCAGCAGCGTGTATATGTCAAGCCCCATCTCCAAATCTATCCCTCCTGGTAACCATAAGTTCGTCAGAGACATTTCTGATGCTTACTGACACCGAGTAATTCTGAGTCATAATGCAAATCCTTTCATTTAAAAGAGCAAGAAGTAACTAAATTTCTCAAAACAGAATGATTTTGAAATATTTTTGATCCCTATTGAAGTACAGAAAGGTATGATACTAAATCCAAATGTACATGATGTCTGAGGATCATTCTGATAACTTTTGGTCAAAGTCATTAGCATTGTTAATGATCCTGAATCATAAGTTAAGAAAGCTAACCTTCCAATAAACCTAAAGATGTAGCTCAATTTTTACATTTCCTCCTCTTATATTCAATACATTAATACTTGCTTTGATATGTAAAATGTAAACACTGAATAATACAGTTACATTCATAATCACACCTTACACCATAAAACTAAAATGAGAAAAAAAAATAGTCTGGAATAAATGTCACCTCTACCTCTGGTGTGAAGCTGGTTTTAGAAAAGGCAGAGGAACCCGAGATCAAATTGCCAACATCCGCTGGATCATCGAAAAAGCAAGAGAGTTCCAGAAAAACATCTATTTCTGCTTTATTGACTATGCCAAAGCCTTTGACTGTGTGGATCACAATAAACTGTGGAAAATTCTGGAAGACATGGGAATACCAGACCACCTGACCTGCCTCTTGAGAAACCTATATGCAGGTCAGGAAGCAACAATTAGAACTGGACATGGAACAACAGACTGGTTCCAAATAGGAAAAGGAGTACGTCAAGGCTGTATATTTTCACCCTGCTTATATAACTTCTATGCAGAGTACATCATGGGAAATGCTGAGTTGGAAGAAGCACAAGCTGGAATCAAGACTGCCGGGAGAAATATCAATAACCTCAGATATGCAGATGACACCACCCTTATGGCAGAAAGTGAAGAGGAACTACAAAGCCTCTTGATGAAAGTGAAAGTGGAGAGTGAAAAAGTTGGCTTAAAGCTCAACATTCAGAAAACGAAGATCATGGCATCCGGTCCCATCACTTCACGGGAAATAGATGGGGAAACAGTGGAAACAGTGTCAGACTTTATTTTTGGGGGCTCCAAAATCACTGCAGATGGTGATTGCAGCCATGAAATTAAAAGACACTTACTCCTTGGAAGGAAAGTTATGACCAACCTAGATAGCATATTCAAAAGCAGAGACATTACTTTGCCAACAAAGGTCCATCTATTCAAGGCTATGGTTTTTCCAGTGGTCAGGTATGGAAGAAAGCTGAGTGCTGAAGAATTGATTCTTTTGAACTGTGGTGTTGGAGAAGACTCTTGAGAGTCCTTTGGACTGCAAGGAGATCCAACCAGTCCATCCTAAAGGAGATCAGTCTTGGGTGTTCTTTGGAAGGAATGGTGCTAAAGGTGAAACTCCAGTACTTTGGCCACCTCATGTGAAGTGTTGACTCATTGGAAAAGACCCTGATGCTGGGAGGGATTGGGGGCAGGAGGAGAAGGGGACGACAGAGGATGAGATGGATGGATGGCATCACCGACTCTATGGACATGAGTTTGGGTAAACTCCGGGAGTTGGTGATGGACAGGGAGGCCTGGTGTGCTGTGATTAATGGGGTCGCAAAGCGTCAGACACGACTGAGTGACTGAACTGAAGTGAACTACCTCTAGTGTAGCCAAACTGGGCTTCTAATGTATATCACTTTCCAAAATAATCATGAAAATTTTGAAATCGAATCCTGTGCTGCCTATCCCACACATTCCACTTGCTAATCCACTGTGAAAGCTTAGGCATGCAGTCAAAAGGGAAAGAGGTTAAGGAGAGAATACCTAAGCTCTTCACATCATTTTTGTTCAGCAATAACTTGCCTCCCTTCTCTCTACCTCAACATCTTAATCATCTTTACTAAGTTAGGACTTTGACTAGAAGGATTCAGCCAAATTCCAAGAGGAGCAAAAATACCATTGAAGCACATGAGCACCCCATCTGAGAAGTAAAGGGATGAACAGCCATGAGGGCAAGAACTGTCTTATTCACAGGACCCATCATAGACCTGGTACATAATTTTTGTTGTTGTTGCTGCTCAGTTGTTAAGTCACGTCCAACTCTTTGCAACACCATGGACTGTAGCACACCAGGCTTCCTTGTCCTTCACTGTCTCCCAGAGTTTGCTCAGATTTATGTCCATTGAGTTGGTAATGGACCAACCATCTCATAATAGGCACTCACAAATATTTAAAGAATAAATGAGTGAAATGAAGACATGCCCAAGACTTTCTCCTTTCCCATTTTCCCCTATTAATTCAGTACCCATCTTCCACAGAAAATCTGGGCCTGACTTTTTCTTTGAGGCTACAAGCATTTCACTGTAGCCAGAACATGTGACTCCCCTATGGAGTTCATAATGATGGGACTGACTTATATTAAAGCATGGAGGATTCTGCCTTTCATTTACCAGACATCTATATGTTTTACATTAGTCCTCATTGTTTAAGTATGATGATTGAGACATCACTACAAATACTGAAAATCATTAAATCTGTAACAAGATTTTCTTAGAAACATTTAAAATAAATTCAAGTGATCTTCTAATTTTTTAAATTTACCCACAAATAAAATGCACCTGAAGATCACAACTTGGCCTTAAGCTCTACAAATGCTATAGATTTTTTTTTAGTTTGCAAAATTTGCAAAATGTAACCCTATATTTATTTAGCAAAGCTACATTATGTGCAACATTAATATTAATAAAACAAGCCATCTCATTTATCTTTATTAACAAGACTGTCACTTCATAAATTTTCAACTAACACTCAATGACTTTTTATATTTGAATGCAAAAAAGACAAATTAAAATTATTCATCCATTTCATTTCAACTGAGGGAAATCAAGCAGAAAACACTGAGAACAGATGCCCTCTCAGAGCTGAGGACTCAAGTTTAGTTTGATCAAAGTTGGGTTCACTGGCATAGGACAAAGTTAACTCTTTACAACGTGCTTTCTAACTTTCTCAATTATGGAAACTATGATAGCAATCCTAACTATAACACTATCCCTTTTCAAAGAGAACTTTTATACCTTTTAATATGCAGAAAAGATCAGCAAAATTCACAAGGCAACATCTGTGAATTTTATGTGAATACGAAGTCAACATGTCAACACAGAGAGGTATAAAGATCAATTCAAGAAGATATTTCTGATGCAGAACCAGCCAAAACTAGGGACTGGATAGAGGATGAGAGATAGAGTTGATAGTAAATAGAATGAAGGGTAGAGTTAATGGCAGGTTTTTCATATCGATAAGGAAAATTTATTCACATTTTAAGTCAATGCAGCATTTGCTGCTGCTGCTGCTGCTGCTAAGTCACTTCAGTCTTGTCCAAATCTGGGTGACCCCATAGACGGCAGCCCACCAGGCTCCCCTGTCCCTGAGATTCTCCGGGCAAGAACACTGGAGTGGGTTGCCACTTCCTTCTCTAAAGCATGAAAGTGAAAAGTGAAAAGTGAGGTCGCTCAGTCGTGTCGGACTCTTAGCGACCCCACGGACTGACTGCAGCCTACCAGGCTCCTCTGGCCATGGGATTTTCCAGGCAAGAGTACTGGAGTGGGGTGCCATCGCCTTCTCTGAATGCAGCATTTAGTGAGGTATAAAAAAGTTAGAGAGTTCATAATTAGCAAGCCAGACCCTCCTCATTCAATCTTTTCCTTTGCAGTTAAACATGGATTCATCCATTTTTTCAAGCTTTTCTTGTTTCAAATAGGCTGAAAAATATATAATATATACCACATATAATAAATATTAATATATTCATGCATGCTAAGTCATTTCAGTCATGTCCGACTCTTTGTAACCCTATGGACTGTAGTTCACCAGGCTCCTCTGTCCATGGGACTGTCCAGGCAAGAATACTGCAGTGGGTTGCCATGCCCTCCTCCAGGGGATCTTCTTGACTCAGGGATCAAACCCACGTCCCTTATGTCTGCTGCATTAGCAGGTGGGTTCCTTACCACTAGCACCACCTGGGAAGCCCATTAATATATATAACAATATGTATATAAATTTGTACATATATAAACACTATACACACACACATATACATACATACATATATACACACATACACACATATATACATACATACTGGAGAAGGGAATGGCAACCCACTCCAGTATTCTTGCCTGGAGAATTCCATGGACAGGGGAGCCTGGCAGGCTACAGTCCAATGAGTCACAAAGAGTTGGACATGACTGAGAGACTAACATGCACACACATGCATATACATACACACACGAGAGAGAAAGAACATTTCATTTCAGCTTCAGTTTTTCTGATTTTACTCCTTAAAAGTCCTTAAAAGATTTTGCAACTCTTCATGGGCACACACACTTCATGGGCATTTAAGGATTCTTTTCATGTTTTACTCAACATTACTTTTTAGTTATAAAAATTAGTTAAGCCATAATAGACTCTCTCTTTAAATCTGCAAGACTCTAACCTTATAATTAGGCTTTAAAATATACTTTTTCACTCCCACTAAATCTGCTTTTCAACCTCAATGAAACCTCCAATCACATCCTACTTGATCAGCCCCTTCTTGACTAGCCTGACATGCCTACCTGGCCCTCATCAGTAATCACAGGCCTAAAAGGCCTCCGACCTGTTACCACATTGGATCTGCCAATTCATAACCTTACAATCATCCCTTCTTTATATTTTTATTTAACTCTTCAAACTCACAGGCAGCTGAAAGCAAGAGAAAACCCACACATTCTTGCTAATTGGTTCTACTGTAGAGTTATAATTTTTTTTAACAACTCTTGGTCTTTAAAAATCAGTATACTAACGCATATATATGGAATTTAGAAAGATGGTAACAATAACCCTGTGTACGAGACAGCAAAAGAGACACTGATGTATAGAACAGTCTTATGGACTCTGTGGGAGAGGGAGAGGGTGGGAAGATTTGGGAGAATGGCATTGAAATATGTAAAATATCATGTATGAAACGAGTTGCCAGTCCAGGTTCGATGCACGATACTGGATGCTTGGGGCTGGTGCACTGGGACGACCCAGAGGGATGGAATGGGGAGGGAGGAGGGAGGAGGGTTCAGGATGGGGAACACATGTATACCTGTGGCAGATTCATTTTGATATTTGGCAAAACTAATACAATTATGTAAAGTTTAAAAATAAAATAAAATTAAAAAAAATACTAGACCCTAAAAAAATAAATAAATAAATAAAAATCTAACATTTATGCTTTTATTCAGCCCTACTTCACTCAGGCCAGCATACTCTCTTGGTCATGGGGGACTTTTCCTCTTATTCTTACAGAAATCAAGATCATCAGATCTGAACTCTCAACTTCCCTTACCTATATATCCTTCAAAAAGTATTCTCTCTTCTTACTCTCTTCTGCACCAGAGAAAGAAATGTCCTCCTAATTTTCTAAGAATCTTCCCTTATCTATGCTTTTAACTCTATCTCCCCTGTATGGTCTCTTCTGAAAATCTGCTCTATCAGTTTTATTTGCTCTCAAAGTTCTGGCTCTAACTCTGTATTTATGCATACATATATTTCTCTCTTGCTCATTCTCTTGATCTTCCTAGCAATCTGTTTCTCAGTCACTCTTAAGTCTCTCAATTTCTCTCTCAATCTTTCTTAATTTCTCTCTTCTCATTCCTTTTGTTTCTTCACATTCTCTTCTTTCAGTTACTCAGCAGCACTATATCCTAGTTTTCCTTTAGTCTGATCAGAACATCCATAGCCCAACTACATGGTCCCTTTATCTGCTTCCTTTCTTTACCAGCTTCTTAAAACCCATCTTTCCCCTGCATTATATCCTCTCCTCAATTCTATATGTTCTTGCTGAGCAATGTTGCTCAGGTCGTAGTTTAAACTATTCTATATATGCTGATGGCTGTCAGATCTATATCTCTTACTCTGAATTCTCTCTTGAACTCCAGTTTCATTGTTCTGAATGCCTAGTGTTCTACAGTAATCTCATAACAAACACATCCAACCTCACCTTTCCAAATCAAACCTGCTCCTCCTTGTCCTCCTCCTGTATTCCCCTAGGTCATAGCTGAAGTTTTTGGGTCATTCTTCTCTATTGTTCCTGATGCCCTATATATAATTAGTCACTAATTTCTGTCTATCATATTTACAAAATATTTGTTCCTTTCCATTTACACTGCCTGTGAATTTCATACACTCATTATCTCTCATCTGAATAACTGTAGGGAACTCTTAACTGAACTGTTTATATCCCATATCCTTTCCCTTTAATTCATCTTTAATATTACTACCAAAATTTTCTCTGCAAAATGGAAACCAGATTATGCCAGAATCCTTTAAAACACTTCCCATGACTATGCATACAGAATAAAGTCCAAATTCATTAACTGGCATTTAAGGTTCTATCTTTCTAGTATCATATCTTTTAAACTGTCCCAATGCAACTTATGCTCCAGCCACACTGGAGTATATGACACACAAGTTATACAAGTCATGTGCTTCCATGCAACAAAAGATAAGTTCCAATTCACCTCAAGTGCCATGGAATTGAGCATATTTAACATATTGCATTGTAAGCTGTATACAATTTTTTTCTAGCCCCATCTGGGACGAGGAGTTAACTGTGATCACTGAGGAAAGTAAATGGAAAAGAAAATAGGATCATTTTTCATTTCTAATGTAAGGATACACTGATCAAAGGGGGGAAAAAGTACCTTTCTTATGCGAGGCATTAAACTGGATGGAAGTCCACAATGAGGGAATATAAAACACAACCTAATCAGGACTTAGGGGCTTCGCTGGTGGCTCAGAGGTAAAGCCTCTGCCTGCAATGCAGGAGACCTGGGTTTGATCCCTGGGTCAGTAAGATCCCCTAGAGAAGGAAATGGCAAGCCACTCCAGTACTCTTCCCTGGAAAATTCCATGGGCTACAATCCATGGGGTCTCAAAGAGTCGAACACAACCGAGCAACTTCACTTTCAATCATGACTTACATCTTTTAGGTGTCTGAAGACCCACCTCCTCTAGGGTCCAACATTCTTATTTTCTAGCCTAATCAAACCACTATTTCAGCAATGAACACATGTTTGTACAATGTTTAATAAGGATCACCACTGCTAAACATTTCTATAAGAAATGGAAGAAAGGAAGAGAAGGAGAAAGATAAGGTAAAGTCCAAAATGGTGGTTAGCTGGAAAAGGGACTTTTCACATAGCATACATGCAGACTGTTTACATGAAGCCAGAATGAGTAATCTGAGTTACTGTTTGGTTTTCATTTGTATTTTCCCCTCTCAACTGTTCTCAATAGATCTACATGAGTTGTAAAAATTAGGATCTAGTCAAAACCCACAGAAGGAATATTGTAGCTGAAAAATACTAAAAAAAATAAACCTAGTAGTTTAAACTGTTCTGGCAAATTTTCTATATGACAGGTGAACTCTGCCAAGTCTACATTCCTTTCACCTGGTCTATGTTGTGAGACAGCTGGCCTGGGTTAGAGGGCACAGACTGGCAAGAAGACAGAGTGAAAATAAGTGGCTCATTTGGGGAATTCTAGCTTATTTGCTTCAAACTAACAAGTCATATACCATTAAACATACGTGTGGCTATTCTGCCACATCTCCTAGTGAATATTTAACCTAAAATAAAGTCATGATCTCACTTTGTCTGAAACTGTATCTATAGATAAAAATTAAATAAATTAAAAGTGAGCAACATATTAAAATTATGCCTTTTATTCATAAAATATGGGTAGACAAGTGGCACAAAGCATCACAACAGATTTGAACCAGACAAAATTTCTAGCAAAATTTGAGCACAGAGAAAACTTCCGTATGATGAAAGTCTAAGAAAAATTGCTTCAGTGAGATCGTGATTCAATGTTTGACATTCCCTATTGTTTTCTATTAAAAGGCTTTTAGCAGTTCTCAGCAGAAAGTTAAACCAGTTCATGAACCAATATTTATTACTTAAATGGCACGGTGAGGTTTATACAAAATCAAAGTTATCTTTAAATAGGAAATCTGTCTGTATAAAGTTCCTGCAAATGTGATGGGGAAAAAATCGAAATTCTAGTGGGCTGACTGGTCTTGAAAATGTATGTTGCATCTCAAGCTTATAGCAGCAGTTATGCTGAAAGGGTAAACGTAACAAATAAATCATCAGAACATGATATCTTAAAAAGCAATGCTGGCTAAAAATCTTTGGTAGAAAAGAAATCCCCCAAAATATTAAAAGAAAGTGTCTTTAATCTTTCCAGCAAACTTAAAAAGCAATGAAAGTATTTATCCAAAATAGTTTAGAATCACTGCTTTAAAAATAATGGCAAGTCAGCATAATACACTGATCAGAGACCAATGCAGAAAACGACACAGATGAACTGTTTGTGGTATATTATAGATTATTGCTTTGTAAGAGAAAATGCTTGAAAATGGGGTTTGGGTAAGGATATTATAAATTACTTGCATAATCATGTCACAGTCATAGAAAAGAGATGAAGCTATTTTTAACTCTTCAAATACAGGAAGCATACTGAAAGTCATGAGGGTGGTACAAACAAATAGTATAATGGGCATTAATTGATAATTGTGTATATGGTTTCTATTGAAAAGTAACTATCTTTTTAATGAAAGGCCAGGCCCAAGATATTCTAATTCAGGATGTATCAACCGGGGACAATTTTGTCCTCACCCCACCCCCACCCTGGGGACATCTGACAGTGTCTGGAGACATTTCTGATTGTCACAGTTGGTGGGGAATATGCTACTGGCATGTAGCAAGTAGAGATCAGGGATATTGCAAAACATCCTACAACCCTAACCTCCTCACAACAAACAATTGCCAACCCCAAATATCAATAGTACTTCTGTGGAGAAACCCTGGCTTTAGTGACCATATTGAGACTTCACAAAACTTACGTGCTGATTGGCTTCAATTGTGTCCAACTCTTTGTGACCCCATGGAGTGTAGCCCTCCAGGTTTTTCTGTCCGTGGGATTATCCAGGCTTGAGTGGATTGCCACGCCCTCCTCCAGGGGATCTTCCCAACCCAGGGATCGAACTCACATCTCTTAAGTCTCCTGCATTGGTAGACAGGTTCTTAACCACTAGCGCCACTTGGGAAGCCTTAGCTCACAAACCTTAGCTAACGTCAACTGAGATTTGTCTTCCAGAATATCATTTTTAAAAAAATTATTTATTTTTATTTGTATTTATTATTTTGGCCACACAACGCAGCATGTGGGACCTTCGTTCCCCAACCAGGGATTGAACCCATGCCTGCTGCATTAGAAGCACAGAGCCCTAACCACTGGACCACCAAACGGGTCCCAAGAATACCATCATGTATCTCAGGTCCAAGCACTGTACCAAACATAATAAAAAATATTTTTATCTAGGAGTTGACTTTACTTTCAATTTATCTGTTTGCCTAGAAAGCATTATAATAAAACTGCTCTGAGTATTCGTCTAGTAGGGCAGTATACTCCATAGAAGACAGTGAAGAGTTAGAAATAGTGTGAATGTCAGTGGGTTTAAGAAAATAAGAGATGACTTGATCAATTGAAGGGGACTGGAATATACCACCCCAAAATATACCTCTTTGGTATAAGAATTAGTCTAGGCTGATTATTTTTAAGAAACAGCAGATATAGACACTTCAGGCATGGGAAACAGAAACAAGCAAATGAGGCTACATCAAACTAAAAAGCTTTTGCACAGTAAAGGAAACTATTAACAGAACAACAAGGCAGCTGACTAAATGGGAGAGGATATTTGAAAGCAATACATCTGATAAGGGGGTGGTAGTGAAAATATACAAAGAACACATGCCAATGAACATCAGAAAAACAAACAACCCAATTAAAAAATGGGCAGAGGACCTGAATAGATATTTTTCCAAAGAAGACATACAGATGGCCAACAGGCACATGAAAAGATGCTCAATAGCACTCATCACCAGGGAAATGCAAATCAAAATCAAAATGAGATATCACCTCACACCTGTCATAATGGCTATCATCAAAAAGACAACAAATAACAAGTGCTGGGGAGGATATGGAGAAAAGAGAACACTTGCGCATTGTTAGTAGGATTGCAACTGGTGCAGCCACTATGGAAAACAATACGGAGTTTCCTCAAAAATGAAAAACAGAACACTTTTGGGTATTTCCCCTAAAAAAACAAAAACACCAATTTGAAAAGAAATATGTACCCCTATGTCCATTGGAGCATATTAGTGTGTGTTATATATCTGTGCACACACACAGAAATATTACTCAGCCATAAAAAAAAACTTGTGTGATAAAACCGATGGACCTACAGAGTATTGTGCTAAATGAAATAAGTCAAACAGAGAAAAACAAATAGTGTATGATTTCACTTACATGTGGAATCTAAAAAACAAAACAAAACAGACTCATAGAAAACAGGTAGTTGCCAGAGGGGAGGTGATAAGTGAAATAGGTAAGGGAAATTAAGAGGTACAAACTTTCAGATATAGATAAATAAGTCTTAAGGATGTGATGTCAGCACAGTGAATATAATCAATAATATTGTAATAATTTTTATGATAACAGATGGTAACTATTGTAATCATTCATGTATAAAACTATCAAATCACTATGTTGTACATCTGAAACTAAAATAATATTGTAAGACAATTATACTTTAATATAACTTTTTAGTAAATAATTAAATGAATGAAATAGCATATGAAGGGAAAGCTTTTGTAATAGATATTTATAAGTGAAATCTCCATTTGTAAGGATGTCTCCCTCTCTGTAGGTTTCCCTGGTGGCTCAGAAGTAAAAAAAAAAAAATCCACCTGCAATACTGGAGATGCAAGAGACTGAGGTTGGATCCTTCCCTGGGTGAGGATCCCCTGGAGGGCGGCATGCAACCCACTCTAGTATTCTTGCTTGGAGAATTCCATGGACAAAGGAGACTGGTGGGCTACAGTCCACAGGGTCACAAAGACATGACTGAAATGACTTAGCAGATTTGCACTCCCTCTTTGTATAAGTAGGAGAAAGATGACTCTAAATCTCCAGAAACTCTTTTCAATGGAGAAAGCAAGGACTTAAATCTGCATAACAACTTTACTCTTATTTATTGTGTTTTTCCTGATAACCTTGTATAACTGCCTCCCAACCAAATCTTCTTTTGTCTATTTAAGATGCTGCTGCTGCTGCTGCTATGTTGCTTCAGTCGTGTCCGACTCTGTGCAACCCCATAGACAGCAGCCCACCAGGCTTCACCATCCCTGGGATTCTCCAGGCAAGAATGGAGTGGGTTGCCATTTCCTTCTCCAATGCATGAAAGTGAAAAGTGAAAGTGAAGTCGCTCGGTAAGTGTCCGACTCTTCGTGACCCCATGGACTGAAGCCTACCAGACTCCTCCGTCCATGGGATTTGCCAGGCAAGAGTACTGGAGTGGGTTGCCATTGCCTTCTCTGGCTTGGGCCATATCAATGTTCTTCAGTTTTCCCGGGTATCTTACATGTGTACATAGGTATACATGGTATTACACTTCTGTTTGTTCTCCGGTAAGATCACAGCCAAGAACACAGAAAGGCAGAAGGAAAATTCTTTTTCCTCTCCACCCAATGCAGATATGGTTGAAGAGGAAACAAAAGTCACAAATATGGAATAGTATTTAATTGTAATTAAAGGAGAGGACATGAATTACCAAAAAATGACTATTTTTGTTCATTTGGTCAAAAACAACACATATACTTTGATTTTCTGTTCATGATATTCAAAGAAAGCTTTCCAGTATGACTTAGGAGCCATCATTCCATAAGAAAATTTCTAAGGAGAGAGCTACAGCCACATAGTTCTAGGGATACACAGAAGCAGATTTGCCTGACTAGTTTGTACAAACTATGATATTGTGAAGAAGAAAGCTTGTGAAGTCCAAGATTATTTGCCACCCAAAAATACCTTCCGGATTCAAGATGTGTTACATGATCAAGAGGCTGGTAGATGCTATTAAAGAGGACTATGACAAGGCTAAGCAGAATCCCAGGGATGGAGAAGCCTGGTGGGCTGCCGTCTATGGGGTCACACAGAGTCGGACACGACTGAAGCAACTTAGCAGCAGTAGCAGCAGCATGACAAGGCTAATCCAAAGTATACTCACTGGAAAAGTTGCTTCAGCAAAGAGAGAAAAGAGAAGGAAGAGAGAACCATTAAGGCAGTGATAATGCAAAAACTGGAGGTGTGTCTTAAAATCTCAAAGAAACAATTCCTTCCTGACCAGGTTGAATCTCAAGTGAAAAAGCAAATCACAGGGCTAGAGTCCCCTAACTGCTTTTTCCTCAGTAGAGGAAATGTCTTAGTAATTCAGTTACCACTTAAAGGAGAAAAGAATCTGTCAGGAGCCCTAGAAAAGCTTGAGGGAGACTTTTGTTTCCCCCAAGAAAGAACTAAATCAAGGAAATATGGTGCTTAAGGACCACCATGTGTTCTTTTTTAACACAGGAAAGGTAAAACAAGCTGAGTTCTCTGAGTTTCAACTGTTAGAATGCCCTTGGGGTATCTGACTGGGGGGACAGGGATTCTATTCAAACACAATTTCCGGAATCACTTACTGCATTAATTATAAGCCTTTCAACACTAGTTCAACCCTTTGGAGAAAAAAGTCTTTTCCTCTTTTAGATGTAAAGTGAATCTCCTGAGTAAAAAAAATAATAATAAAAAGCCTCACGTGAGGCTTAAATTCCTCAGGTGACTCTACTAAAACAGAAGCGAAAGGTATTTCTTTCTTTCCCCCCCCGTTTCTTGATGGGTAATTAGAGAAGGTTGGCTAATCAGCAAAAAAGAGGACGTTTTAATGCCAAGCATACTTGAATACAATAATCCCATCTAACATCCTGAAGCTTTCATTTTCACAAAACACTTCGGCACTGGAGTCCTCTTATACCAACTGTATCTACATAAAACTGGGATTTTCAGATTAAGCTATTCTTTGACCCTTAGTTTCTACCCTACTTTGCTACTGTGATTCTGCTAAAAGTCAAATTGGGTGTTAAATATAAGGCACAAATTCACAGACAGCAATTCAGCATGAAAGTGCTTTAAAAGGGAACACTTGGAAAGGATTTGAATGTAGTGCCTGAGCAGAGATGAATAATGCACACTCATGTCTTCCAGCAATGACACAGAAATCTTTTACACAAGACATCTGTCTCCACACTTAATAAATCGGTTGATTGTCATTTTCACTGCATGTAAGCTGTACTGACTATTGTTGAACAGTATTCTTCCATAAACTAAAGCTGCATTTTATTTATTTATTTAAATTTATTTATTTTAATTGGAGGCTAATTACTTTACAATATTGTATTGGTTTTGCCATACATCAACATGAATCCGCCACGGGTGTACACGTGTTCCCCATCCTGAACCCCCCTCCCAATTGCCTCCCCATACCATCCCTCTGGGTCATCCCAGTGCAGCAACCCAAAGCATCCTGTATCATGCATTGAACCTGGACTGGCGATTTGTTTCACATATGATATTATACATGTTTCAATGCCATTCTCCCAAATCATCCCACCCTCGCCCTCTCCCACAGAGTCCAAAAGACTGTTCTATACATCTGTGTCTCTTTTGCTGTGTCATATACACGGATATCGTTACCATCTTTCTAAATTCCATATATATGCATTCGTATAATGTATTGGTGTTTTTCTTTCTGGCTTACTTCACTCTGTATAATAGGCTCCAGTTTCATCCACCTCATTAGAACTGATTCACATGTATTCTTTTTAATGGCTGAGCAATACTCCATTGTGTATATGTACCACTGCTTTCTTATCCATTCATCTGCTGATGGACATCTAGGTTGCTTCCATGTCCTGGCTATTATAAACAGTGCTGCGATGAACACTGGGGTACACGTGTCTCTTTCAATTCTGGATTCCTCAGTGTGTATGCCCAGCAGTGGGATTGCTGGGTCATAAGGCAGTTCTATTTCCAGTTTTTTAAGGAGTCTCCACACTGTTCTCCATAGTGGCTGTACTAGTTTGCATTCCCACCAACACTGTAGGAGGGTTCCCTTTTCTCCACACCCTCTCCAGCATTTATTGCTTGTAGACTTTTGGATAGCAGCCATTCTGACTGGCATGAAATGGTACCTCATTGTGGTTTTGATTTGCATTTCTCTGATAATGAGTGATGTTGAGCATCTTTTCATGTGTTTGTTAGCCATCTGTATGTCTTCTTTGAAGAAATGTCTGTTTAGTTCTTTGGCCCATGTTTTGATTGGGTCATTTATTTTTCTGGAGTTGAGCTGCAGGAGTTGCTTGTATATTTTTCAGATTAATTCTGTCAGTTGCTTAATTTGCTATTATTTTCTCCCATTCTGAAGGCTGTCTTTTCACCTTGCTTATAGCTTCCTTTGTTGTGCAGAAGCTTTTAATTTTAATTAGGTCCCATTTGTTTATTTTTGCTTTTATTTCCAATATTCTGGGAGGTGGGTCATAGAGGGTCCTGCTTTAATTTATGTCGGAGAGTGTTTTGCCTATGTTCTCCTCTAGGAGTTCTATAGTTTCTGGTCTTACATTTAGATCTTTAATCCATTTTGACTTTATTTTTGTGTATGGTGTTAGAAAGTGTTCTAGTTTCCTTCTTTCGCAAGTGGTTGACCAGTTTTCCCAGCACCACTTGTTAAAGAGATTGTCTTTTCTCCATTGTGTATTCTAGCCTCCTTTGTCAAACATAAGCTGTCCATATGTGCGTGGATTTATCTCTGGGCTTTCTATTTTGTTCCATTGATCTATATTTCTGTCTTTGTGCCAGTACCATACTGTCTTGATGACTGTGGCTTTGCAGTAGAGCCTGAAGTCAGGCAGGTTGATTCCTCCAGTTCCATTCTTCTTTCTCAAGATTGCTTTGGCTATTAGAGGTTTTTTGTATTTCCATACAAATTGTGAAATTATTTGTTCTAGCTCTGTGAAAAATACCGTTGGTTAAAGCTGCATTTTAATCCTCATGTCATCTCCTTAAACAGTATGTTTAAGACACTGTGTGATAAAATATAACACCATTTTCAAAGAACAGCAGGATGTTTTTACTGCTTCACACATAACTCAAGTCAATTGCAAACATGGAATTAATAAAAAGAAAATACAATCAATTAGTTAAATGTTACCTGATTCACTACCCAACTAGATTTACTATAGGCCAAAGTAATTATCAAATCCCAGCTATGCCAGCATTTGGAGCCAATCTACACTGAAAAGAAAGGGCACTGGCATTACATTTCTTAAATTTACATATTTTAATTGGAGTCATAACCCTGGGATATGGGATAAGACTCCGAAGTCATCGAAGTTATGACAAAGAGTAAGAGATGGAAACTAGCTTGAAAATTTTCTGTTTGGAAAAGTTTCTGAGATGCAATTAAGAGTAACTAGATCTCAAAGTGGGGTCGCTGAGCGTCGGACACGACTGAGCGACTTCACTTTCACGTTTCACTTTCATGCATTGGAGAAGGAAATGGCAACCCACTCCAGTGTTCTTGCCTGGAGAATCCCAGGGACGGGGGAGCCTGGTGGGCTGCCGTCTATGGGGTTGCACAGAGTCAGACACGACTGAAGCGACTTAGCAGCAGTAGCAGCAGATCTCAAAGTAGGAAGTTACAGAAAGAGTATAAACCAAAGACATTACTGTGCTACCAGACTTGGAAACTAACTTGAAAATTCTACAGAAGTCTCTTGGTCTGTTTACTCAACCTATTTTCACCTTCCTCCTCTTTAATTATGAAAAGAAAAAGCACATCCACCTGAAGTAGTATTTGTTTCCATTTCTTAGGGGATTAAAGACCAGGAAGGAGATCACACAAAATGGAGAACATGGAAAATTAGTAAAACTATGTTGATTACCAACACCTTGAGATCAAAGCCTGTATATTTTTTGTTTTTCACACTTCTGCATTTTAGGCAAGACACAAACATAATCGACCATTAGTTAGCAAACCCTCTTAATGGGGGCTTTTCTGAGATTATATTTTTTTGTAACCATTTGCAGCTCTCTGATTGCTCTAAACATTTAGCAAATGTTCCTATTTGAATTGCCTAAAAAATTGAATCTAAATGTTCAGCTTTCTACTAAATCAACTGCTGATAACTTTGCATGAAACGAGTATTTATTATATCAGACACTGGCATAGTCTCACAAGGAAAAGGCATATAGTTAAATCCAGCAATTCTTAGCTTTGATTGTGCATGAGAATCATCTTGGGGACTTAAAAAAATACTGATGCCTGGGCCCCACTCCAGACCAATTAAATCAGAATTGGTGAGAGTGGAGATTGGGTGTCATTATTTTGTTGTTTTTTTTTTTTAAATTTCCCTAGCTGATCTTAACATGCAGGCAGAGTTGAGGTAGTCATACATGTAGGCATAGGCTGTTTGCCTTATATTAGAAGCTCTGGGAGAATGTTCTGCTTCCATTTAACTAGCTTGTTATAGCAATCACCCCAATATGCAATGCAGTTTGAAAACATAAATGTCAGCACCAGGTCACAATCCAAGTACTCAGCATATACTTCTGTATACATTAACTGACATCATGTTTTTGTTGCTATTATGGATTTTGGAGCACTTTACAGTTTACACATGTAATAAAAATTGATGATGATTGGTTTCTCTGGGAGTAATTTCCAAGAATGGCTGACCTCCCAACAAGTCTATTTGGTGTGAACAAACTAACATGTCGCAATTTCCAAATAACTTTGCATTATGGATTCAACACTGATAGCTGTGTTTGGAATGCATTTCTAAAGTGAAAAGAGTCCAAAACCAAGGTATAAAAATAAAATCATATGTTATTCAGAACTTAATTAGATTACAGTTCATAAAAGAAAACCTAGAAATGCCAAAATATCTTTCCTAGAATGCTTCACTAGAACATATATCCGGGTAATAATCTCACTAAATCAGGAGAAAAGGGTCATCATTTGAACAAATTCACTAGCTGATAAAAAGTAAAAGAGCAGAATACTTGATATGCTTCAGTATAAAACCCATCTTTTAAACTGAATATATATAGCATATATCCCACAAATAGGAAGAAACTGAACTTTCTGTGATATACATCCCTAAACCAAAAATAAAGATTTTGAATTTATGGAAGGGGAGAAATATTTTTTGGATGTGTTCTTACCTACATCCTGACATAGATAATATTTGTTTTTTAAAAATAACAGAAAATACCAAACTGAATCGATTATGGTCCTTCCCAGTTACAATGGTATCAAGGAGCATTTTGGAGTAGGGATGAAGGGTCATGAGTGTCTACATGATATCAACCAGAAAAATTTAGGACTATATCCAAGCATAGCCCTTTATGGCATTAATATCCATACTTCTCAAAGCAGTTTTTTTAGAAAGTTAGACTAACCAGCAGATTTCAACACTAGATGCACATTTTTATCACTCTTGGGAGCTCATAAAGTACCAATTTTGGGTTCCACTCCAAGAGATTCTGATTTAATAGGTTCCCAAGAGAGAGCAAGGGCCCATGTCGTATTAGTAAGCAAAATGTGATGCTCAGACTGGTGTCAAGGAACCACTGTATAATTATGAACATGAGTACTAATAGAGGTTAGTGTTTGAAATGACAGGACCAACTGGAGGGTATAGGTTTGAATGTAGTTCCTACAGTTAGAAAATGAGGACTAAATGACTTTTAAGTTCTCTTTCATGTATAAAATATCTAATATGATTATGACTCTAGGATTCTAGGATTCCTGAAAAATATCTGATATTATGTTAACAAAGAAGGAAGAGCAAATGGTTGTTGGATAGGCAAGTAGCAGTATCTAATCACAAATAAATGTGCTTATTTAAACAAGGAGGGTTCGAGTCAGCTCTAGAGATCCAAACTGTGTAGGAGAACAAAGGAAGAAATAGTTCATAAACACATGAAGAGGTGTGATTTTTGAGATCCAAAAAGGACACAACTAACCAGTAGGAAACCGAGTTCAGTCAAAAAAGAAATTGGGTACAATGACCCATAAATGATCAGGAAGGTATACAGGTATACATAAATCACCATGGGCATATAATTGCTAATCAAAGGGGGAAAAAAAGAAGCTAAGACTCTTTTGGTTTTAAGCTCCTTAACTTCTCATATTAGCCCCTTTGAAATTCTCGACCTGAATTTAGCTTTGGCTTATGGATTTGCCACACACCCATCTCCTAAATAAGTCTTCCTATGTGGATGATCATGTTTCTAAAAAGTTTTTTAATTTGCCATTCTTTACCAAACCCAACTCCAAGTCTTGGGATATATGGACCTGACAAGTATTGTGGTCTTCTAGGAACTGATGTTATAACATTAATCATCTCTTGTATTGTGCATACCATCTGTTGGGGGTAATTAACATATCAGCTCAAATGAATTTGAAGAGTTATATTATTCATGCCATTTTAATTTAAAATTGATTATTTATGGTCTTACATTTAGGTCTGTAATCCATTTTGACTTTATTGCTATAAATGTTGTAAGAAAAAGTTCTAATCACATTCTTCTACATATAGCCATTCAGTTTTATCAACACTACTTTTTGAAGGGATTGTCTTTTCCCATTGTATATTTTTGCTTCCTTTGTCATAGACTAGTTGACCATATGTGTGTGGGTTTATTTTTAGGCTCTCTATTCTGTTCCATTGACGTACGTGTCTGTTTTTGTGACAGAATCATGCTGTTTTGATTTCTATAGCTTTGTAATATAGTCTGAAGTCAGGGAGCGTGATACCTCTAGTTCTGTTCTTTTTTCTTAAGATTGCTTCAGCTATTTGGGATCTTTTGTGATTATGCATAAATTTTAGGATTATTTTTTCTGGTTCTGTGAAAAATGTCTTGGGTATTTCGATAGGGATTGCCTTGGATAATATGGACATTTTAACAATATAAATTCTTTCAATCCATGAGCATGGTATATCTTTCCATTTATTTTTATCATCTTCAATTTCCTTCATCAATGTCTTATAGTTTTCAGACTGTAGGTCTTTCACCTCCTTGGTTAAGTTTATCCCTAGGTATATTATGCTTTTGATGCAATTATATTGTTTTCTTCCTTTCACTTCCTAGTAGTTCATTATTATTACATAGAAAAACATGAAATTTTCCCATTTGTAACAACATAAATCGGAGAAGGTGATGGCACCCCACTCCAGTACTCTTGCCTGGAAAATCCCATGGACAGAGGAGCCTGGTAGGCTGCAGTCCATGGGGTCACAAAGAGTTGGACACGACTGAGCTACTTCCCTTTCACTTTTCACTTTCATGCATTGGAGAAGGAAATGGCAACTCACTCCAATGTTCTTGCCTGGAGAATCCCAGGGACAGGGGAGCCTGGTGGGCTGCCGTCTACGGGGTCACACAGATTCAGACATGACTGAAGTGACTTAGTAGCAGCAGCAGCAACAACATGAATGGGCCTAGAAGGCATTATGCTTAGTGAAGTAAGTCAGAGAAAAACAAATACTGTATGTTATCACTTATATGTGGAATCTAAAAAATAAAACAAATGAATGAATATAACAAAACAGAAGTAGACTCACAGATACAGAGAACAATCTAGTGGTTACCCATGGGGAGGGAGTGAAGAGAGAGGCAAGACTGGGGAAGGGGATTAAGAGGTACAAACTACTAGATAGAAAATAAATAAGATACAAAGATACAATGTATAAAACAGGCAATATAACCAACATTTTATAGTAACTTTAAATGGAACATAATCTACAAAAATACTGAATCACTATGTTATATACCTGAAACTAATATAACATTGTAAATCAACTGTACTTCAGTTTTAAAAAGAATGATTATGTTTGCTTATTATACTGAATCTTTCTTGAGTCAGTAATTGAGAAATTCTAAGAATTCAAAAAATGCATAGAATATAAAGTTAAAGGAGGACTAGAAAGTGACTACTTAAAGGGTATAGGATTTCCTTTAGGGGTGATAGAAATGTTCTATAGTTTATTGTGGTGTTGGTTGCACTACTCTGTGAACAGACCAAAACCCACTGAACTGTACATATTAAATGTGTGAATTTTATTTTGTTATATCTTAATAAAGGTGTTGAAAAAAAGCTCCATCCACAGCTGCATCCCCAGTCCCAGCTAAAGCTGCAAGACCAGACTCAGTCACAGAGTGTCACTCTAGATTAGTATATGTGGATTATGGTAATTCCACTCTCTTTGGTAAACAACTGGTTAAGGAAAACTCATGTGACCCAATCTTAGCCAATAGTATGTAAGGGAACGGTTTCTTGGTGGTAAAAGAAGAGAAAGATTTCTTAGCACTTAGAGACTTATAAGAATAAAGTAATTCTTTTTCTGCTGCTTTCTGCATTGTTCTGTGAGGATGTGATACCTGGAGCTATTGTAGCCATAGTGATAATATGCGGGACAAATTACACATTGTGGATGGAAGAACAGCAAAATAAGCTGTATTTATGCTACAGAGGTGGAAAACACTACCTTTGGAGTGCTTGTTATGTGAGATAATAAATCTCTTCATTGATAAAGCCACTCTGAGTTTTATTTTTTCAATTTGTAGTTAAGAACATACTAAATAATAAAATGTATTTACTTACATTCCATCTTATACCAAAAATGACTTGAGGTGGCTAAATAATTATTTAAAATTAAGAAAAACTCTTTATGAGGTCATATTACCAAGCCTATCAGTCCTCTCTGACAATGAACCTCTGCACCCCATTATCAAAGAGACAATTATTTAAATCATTAATAGACTTTAGAGAATGAACACATTCTTCTCTCTTCATTACTTTCCAGTGTTTAACATATCTTCTAGAAAGTTCTTCCTTGTATATAACCTGATGTGAAAAATCTTAACATGATATAGAAACATGCAAAACCACCAGTGGCACAAATTTTAGGCAGAATAAATGTTTAGAATTTGTAAGTTAACAAGTAGTTCTAATCATAATAAACAGATTAAGTAGATTTGATGCAGATACTTCAGTCTGGATGACAAACCAGTTAGATGAAAGGATGTCAGCAATGTTTTGTCTGAGAAATCATAACAAATATTTAATGAAATAATACTCTAAATCGTTTTCAGTTTCAGATAGAAAATTCTCCATTTCAAAATAGATTTTAAGGCAGTGTTTGTGCCTGTATATTTAGGTGAGGGAATTTCTAGAGTTTCTGCTAAGAGCATTTGCTAATATACATGAAGTCACTACTAATTAAAATTGCTTTGAAAAACAAAGAAACTGAGAGCATTTCACCACAGGCCCAGCACCAAATACTGGCACTGAAGAATAAAAATGTCAGCCCCTCCTTTTTCAAAAGATATGGGAGCATCTGTGGTGCAGGTGATGGAATTCCAGTTGAGCTATTTAAAATCCTAAAAGATGAAGCTGTGAAACTGCTGCACTCAATATGCCAGCAAATTTGGAAAACTCAGCAGTGGCCACAGAACTGGAAAAGGTCCGTTTTCATTCCAATCCCAAAGAAAGGCAATGCCAAAGAATGCTCAAACTACGGCACAATTGCATTCATCTCACATGCTAGTAAAGTAATGCTCAAAATTCTCCAAGCCAGGCTTCAGCAATACGTGAACTGTGAACTTCCAGATGTTCAAGCTGGTATTAGGAAAAGCAGAGGAACCAGAGATCAAATTGCCAACATCTGCTGGATCATGGAAAAAGCAAGAGAGTTCCAGAAAAACATCTATTTCGGCTTTATTGACTATGCCAAAGCCTTTGACTGTGTGGATCACAATAAACTGTGGAAAATTCTGGAAGACATGGGAATACCAGACCACCTGACCTGCCTCTTGAAAAACCTATATGCAGATAAGGAAGCAATAGTTAGAATTGGACATGGAACAAGAGACTGGTTCCAAATAGGAAAAGGAGTACGTCAAGGGTGTATATTGTCACCCTGCTTATTTAACTTTAATGCAGAGTACATCATGGGAAACGCTAGGCTGGAAGAAGCACAAGCTGAAATTAAGATTGCCAGGAAAATATCAATAACCTCAGATATGCAGATGACACCACCCTTATGGCAGAAAGAAGAGGAACTAAAAAGCCTCTTGCTGAAAGTGAAAGAAGAGAGTGAAAAAGTTGGCTTAAAGCTCAACATTCAGAAAACGAAGATCATGGCATCTGGTCCCATCACTTCATGGGAAATAGATGGGGAAACAGTGGAAACAGTGTCAGACTTTATTTGGGGGGGGGCTCCAAAATCACTGCAGATGGTGACTGCAGGCATGAAATTAAAAGACGCTTACTCCTTGGAAGAAAAGTTATGACCAACCTAGATAGCATATTCAAAAGCAGAGACATCACTTTGCCAACAAAGGTCCATCTAGTCAAGGCTTTGGTTTTTCCTGTGGTCATGTATGGATGTGAGAGTTGGACTGTGAAGAAAGCTGAGTGCTGAAGAATTGATTCTTTTGAACTGTGGTGTTGGAGAAGACTCTTGAGAGTCCCCTGGACTGCAAGGAGATCCAACCAGTTCATTCTAAAGGAGATCAGTCCTGGGTGTTCTTTGGAAGGACTGACGCTAAAGCTGAAACTCCAGTACTTTGGCCACCTCATGCGAAGACTTGACTCAATGGAAAAGACTCTGATGCTGGGAGGGATTGGGGGCAGGAGGAGAAGGGGATGACAGAGGATGAGATGGCTGGATGGCATCACCGACTCGATGTACATGAGTTTGGGTGAACTCCGGGAGTTGGTGATGGACAGGGAAGCCTGGTGTGCTCCAATTCATGGGGTCGCAAAGAGTCAGACACAACTGAGTGACTGAACTGAACTGTGGGCCCTTGCCAGCAGAAAAGCTTTTATCTGGTTGTCTTTGCCTCAGGCAATCAGCGTGTTATCGAGATTCTCAAGGGATTCTATTTCAATTCAGCTAACAATTGTTGAGTGCTTACTATGCACCTGGTGCTTTAAGACTCAGAGGAACTCAGACAAGTATTCAGTAAGGGAATGAATTCCTTGACTTCATCTCTGTTGCTCTCTGTTTTCGCTGTAAAAATTAGAATGGCTATTGATAGAATTTTACTATGCTATACTGGATTCATTAGGGATAAGCATATGAACTTGGGGATACACCTAATGAAGCATCTGTGCACTGTTAGAATTAAAATCCATAACCTTAAGGTAATTCTCATATTTCTTTTTACTTTATCACCATAGTTCCTATCACTGATGATATGTGTCCCAGCATATATTTCCTACTTTTACTTCGTCAATAACTCGTTGAAATCTGATATCTTTGTGAGTCACCATGTTGTACACCTGAAATGTATATAAATCATAAGTCAACTACACCTCATTAAAAATTATTTTTAAAAGTTGAAAAAAAAAAAAAAGAAATCTGATATCTGCTCTTTCTACTCCACTGAAATTGCTCCTTAAATAAAGGTCACCAAAGTGTCAAAGTGCCAAGTGCCTCTTTCAATCTTCAGTCTCTTCAACTTTTCTGCAACAGGTCACAGTGTTGACCACCCTCATACCTCTTGATTCCCTCTTTTCCCTTAGACTTCAAAATATTACATTATCATGGTTCTCATATTCTCTCTTTGACTGCCCCTTCACTAAGTTCTTGATTGGCTACTCTTCTTCCACCAGCATCTCAGGTCTCTTCCTCAGTACATTTTATATGCTGTGTTTTGTTTGCTCTTTATATTCTCTGCATGGGCAACTGTACCCATTGCTGCAGATTCAGTTGACACGCAAACTCTGAATATACTGGTGACTTACATGTCTACTACTCCAGCCCTTATGTCTTACCTAAATCCCAATCTCACAATCACAATAGTCAGTTAACTTTTACTACATTAAGCATCTCAAAGACACCATGTCTAGAACGTAACATTTTTCCCCATCACAAATCTACTCCACCTCCTAAATATGCAATTTATTTAATAGTACCCAAACTCCCATTTGCCAAAGGATGAAACTTTGGAGTCATTTTACCTTCCCTTTCAGTCTTAATGCTGCATCTTGCATGAGTTTTCAATGTCTTAAAATTCAGTTGTCATAATATCTCAACCATATACCCATCTCTTACTGTACCCATTGCCAATACTTTAATGCAGACAACCATTAACTCTTTCCTGGGCTGTGCTAATGACCTCTTAAATGGTATGCCTGCCTCTAGTCCCTAGAGGAAGCTGGAAATAAATTAGTAGTGGCAGTATGTGGTCAATAACTCCAACAGAGAAGTGGTTCTTTACTCAAAGCGACTCTCTTGCTTCATATTGCCCCATGTACCCTAGGGTATGTGCCATTAGCCAGTGACTAACCTTTACCATATGTTGTCACAATCAGAAAGCTTATTCGGCATTGACAATATCATCATAATAGCTACCTAGAAAGCATCAATAGCTAATTTTCAAGACAGACTGTTTTAACTATCCTATGTCTCAAGAACCCCATGAACAATATGAAAAGTCAAAATGATATGGAAGCAGAAGATAAGCCCCCACCTCCAGGTCGGTAGGTATCTAATATGCTACTGCGGAAGATTGGAGAAATAGCTCCAGAAAGAATGAAGAAGCCATGCCAAAGCGGAAACGATGTTCAGCTATGGATGTGTCTGGCAGTGAAAGTCAAGTCTGATGCTGTAAAGAACAATATTGCATAGGAACAATCTTGCATAGGAACCTGGAATGTTAGATCCATGAATCAAGGTAAATTGGACATGATCAAGCAGGAGATGGCAAGAGTGAACATCGATATTTTAGGAATCAGTGCACTAAAATGGACCGGAATGGGCAAATTTAATTCAAATGACCATTATTCCTACTACAGTGGGCAAGAATCCCTTAGAAGAAATACAGTAGCCATCATAGTCAACAAAAGAGTCCCAAATGCAGTACTTTGGGTGCAATCTCAAAAATGACAGAATGATCTCTGTTCATTTCCAAGGCAACCCATTCAACATCACCATAATCCAAGTCTATGCCCCAATCATTAATACTGAAGAAGTTGAAGTCAAACATTTCTATGAAGACCTACAAGACCTTCTAGAACTAATACCAAAAATACATGTCCTCTTCATTATAGGAGACTGGAATGCAAGAGTAGGAAGTCAAGAGATACACCTGGAGTAACAGACAAGTTTGGCCTTGGAGTACAAAATGAAGCAGGACAAAGGCTAACAGAGTTTTGCCAAGAGAACACTCTGGTCACAGCAAACACTCTCTTCCAACAACACAAGACTCTACACATGGACATCACCAGATGGTCAATACTGAAATCCAAGTGATTACATTCTTTGAAGCCAAAGATGGAGAAGCTCTATACAGTCAGCAAAAAAAGACCTGGAGCTGACTTTGGTTCAGATCATGACTTTCTTATTGCAAAATTCAGACTTAAATTGAAAAACGTAGGTAAAACCACTAGACCATTCAGGTATGACTTAAATCAAATCCCTTATGATTATACAGTGGAGGTGATGAATAGATTCAAGGGCTCAGATCTGGTAGACAGAGTTCCTAAAGAACTGTGAACAGAGGTTCATAACATTGTATGGGAGGCAGTGACCAAAACCATCCCAAAGAAAAAGAAATGCAAGAAGGCAAAATGGTTGTCTGAGGAGGCCTTACAAATAGCTGAGAAAAGAAGAGAAGTGAAAGACAAAGGAAAAAGGGAGAGATATACCCATCTGAATGCAGAGTTCCAAAGAATAGCAAGGAGAAGAAAGCCTTCCTAAGTGAACAATGCAAAGAAATAGACAAAAACAATAGAATAGGAAAGACTAGAGATGACTTCAAGAAAATTAGAGATACCAAGGGAACACTTCATGGAAAGATGAGTGTGATAAAGGACATAAATGGTAAGGACCTAACAGAAGCCAAAGAGATTAAGAAGAGGTGATAAAAAAATACACAGAAGAACTGTACTACAAGGTCTTAATGACCTGCATAACCACAATGATGTGATCACTCACCTAAAGCGAGACATTCTGGAATGTGAAGGCAAGTGGGCTTTAGAAAGCATTACTATGAACAAAGCTAGTGGATGTGATGGAATTCCAGCTGAGCTATTTCAAATCCTAAAAGATGATGGTGTAAAAGTGCTGCACTCAATATGTCAGCAAATTTGGAAAACTCAGCAATGGCCACAGGACTGGAAAAGGTCAGTTTTCATTCAAATCCCAAAGAAGGGCAATGCCAAAGAGCGTTCAAACTACTGCACAGTTGCACTTATTTCACATGCTAGCAAGGTAATGCTCAAAATTTTTCAAGCTAGGCTTCAACAGTACATGAACCAAAAACGTCCAGATGTACAAGCTGGATTTAGACAAGGCAGAGGAACCAGTGATCAAATTGTCAGTATCCACTGGATCACAGTAAAAGCAAGGGAATTCCAAAAAACATCTAATTCTGCTTCATTGACTATGCTAAAGCCTTTGACTGTGTGGATCACAACAAACTGTGGAAAATTCTTAAAGAGATGGAGTACCAGACCACCTTACCTGCTTCCTTCAAAACCAGTATGCAGGTCAAGGAGCAACAGTTAGAACCAGATATGAAACAATGAACTGGTTCAAAATAGGGAAAGGTGTACGTTAAGGCTGTATATTGTCACCCTGCTTATTTAACTTATATGCAGGGTACATTATGCAAAATGTCCAGCTGGATGAATCACAAGCTGGAATCAAGACTGCTGGGAGAAATATCAACAACGTCAGATATGCAGATGACACCAGTCTAATGGAAGAAAGCGAAGAGGAACTAAAGAGCCTTTTGAGGGTGAAAGACAAGAGTGAAAAAGCTGGCTTAAAACTCAACATTATAAAAACTAATATCATGGCATCTGATCTTATCACTTCCTGGGAAATAGAATTGGAAAAAGTGGAAGCAGTGACAGATTTTATTTTCTTGGGCTCCAGTATCACTGTGGATGGTGACTGCAGCCACAAAATTAAAAGACAGTTGCTCCTTGGAAGATAAGCTATGACAAACCTAGACAGCATATTAAAAAGCAGAGACATTACTTTACCGACAAAGGTCCATCTAGTCAAAGCTATTGTTTTTCCAGTAGTCACATACAGATGAGAGAGTCGGACCATACAGAAGGCTGAGCGCTGAAGAATTGATGCTTTTAAACTATGGTGCTGGAGAAGACTCTTGAGAGTCCCTTGGACTGCAAGGTGATCTAACCAGTCAATCCTAAAGGAAATCAGACCTGAATATTCATTGGAAAGACTGATACTGAAGCTGAAGTTCCAATACTTTGGCCACCTGATGCGAAGAGCTGACTCATTAGAAAAGACCCCGATGCTGGGAAAGATTGGGTGCAAGAGGAGAAGGGGGTGACAGACCATGAAATGGTTGAATGGCATCATCGACTCAAGGGATATGAGTTTGAGCAAACTCCGGGAGGTAGAGAAGGACAGGGAAGCCTAGCATGCTGCATAAGATTGCAAAGAATTGGAGACGAGTTAACAACTGAACAACAACAATTCTACATAGGTTGGCTATGAGAAGCAAAAATAAAGATGTCCCACGATATTATTAAGGATAGAGAAGTTGGTTGGTATTCCTTCAGGAAGAGTAGTTTGAAACATCATTCATATATGAGAAAATAAGTGCTTAAAAATATTCATGACCTCTGCTTAATGTTTAGCATGGCGGTAACTTTTGGAATATGGTTTTGACAAATGAACTACTTCTCTTCAGAAAAGACTATTTCCTAGCAATATCATATTCTTCAATATGGATTATTTTCAACATGATATATAAAATAAAGGATCTTTTAGTCACTTTTTATTCTCAACCAGTCTCCAGTCTATAAATTTTAATTATAAGTTATCAAATTCTAAAACACTGAAAATAATTTTAAAAGTATACTATATGGGTTTTTGTCATTTCTTTGCTCAAGGATTTATTTTGCTGTGGGTGATAACTTAAGTCTGTTTCCTAACACCTAGTAATTCTAACATATCTTAGTACTGCCTGCCAATCTCTTATGCAACTCTTAAAAGGCTGTATTGACACAACACTGAAACTTCTAGCTGAAAAGCCAAATGTTTAGGTTATCTACAAGCTGGGTTGCCTGTAAGCCATGAAACAACAAGCTTAAGTAATTTTTTTTTTTCTGAGTGTAATTAACACATAGTGCTTCTATAATAATGAGCCGATTTGGAGAGAAACAAGTGAATTCAATCAAACTGGTTATTTTCACAACAGTTCCAAGTCAGTTAATTTCAAAACAACTAGGTCTTTGATTTACTGCACTCATGTGTGTACACAAAACCTGAAATGGCCATTTATTTAAGTAATGTACAGACATAGCTCGGGGCTTCCCCGGTGGCTCAGTGGTAAAGAATCTGCCTGCAATTCAAAAGATGTGAGTTCAATCTCTGGGTTGGGAAGATCCCCTGGAGTAGGACATGGAAACACACTCCAATATTCTTGCCTGAAAAATCCCATGGACAAAGGAGCCTGGTGGGCTATAGTACTTGGGGTGCAAAGAGTCAGACACGAAGCAACTGAGTAGCACAGACATAGCTTACTGTGGTAACTTTTTAAACAATAAACCCCCATCCTCCCAAGGCACTTTCAATCCCTCCAATACTATCACTTATCATGCCACATACCTGCTTAAAATCCTCAAATAATTTTTTCTTGCCTAGAAAATAAAGTCTGAGCTTTTGATTATGTCATTCTGTCCAAATGGAATATTTTCACTCCTCATCTCTCCAGATGGTAGATTTTCCTCAAGTTCCAGGGTCTCAACTCCTCTACAAAAGCATCAGTAACTACTACAGTCTGCACTAAGTTTCTCTTCTCTTAATATGTATTGCACTTAAAACTTAAAGAACTTAAAGTTAACACTTGAAATGTCAAAATTATTGCTTTGTACCTGGCAGAGTACCTAGCACATAGTAGACACTCCATGGACATTTGTAAACTTGCCTCATCAACTTCTTCCAATGGAATAAAAATGCACCTAAGGTGTGATAACAACCTTCCAAATTATACTTCATTTAGTAAATAATAAGATAAAAGCTCTTTTCCTGTGTGCCTTTAATTCTCCACTGAATCAATGTTAATTTGTATAAGCATACCACAGTTGTAGGCAATGTTCTATCACTAAAGACATAACAGAGTGGGTCAACCTGCAATGGGCAATAAGTTTCTGGAGAGGGAGTTAGGGCTTACTTCCAATACCAACCACCTCCTCCATTCAACTTCTACCAAAGAAGTATTCAAGGCTGTGTTTATGCCTAGAAAACAAACTCGATTCAGTAGGACAAGGATTGCTAAAGCTGGCATAAAAAGCTGTCAGTGACACAAATGACACTGAGTGTCTGTCATTACAGATTAGTTTACAGTGAGAAAGTGATTCTCATTCACATTATCTGGACCATCAAAAGAAACCTTCTATGTTAATTTGCATAACCTCTAGTTAATGAAATTATACCAATTCTTAACACCATTATGAGGCTGGAAGAGACACAGGAGGAGAAGGCGGGAAAGAACAGGATGGAGAAGGATTGGTTTTGCATATTAAACAGAAATGTGGAGGAAGTTGGATTTCTGCCATATTCTCTGGCTCTATTAATAGCCAATACACCCATGGTTCAAAACAAAATCATTAGGCACTAACATGGAGAAATGTGCATGCAGATCTGAGACATTATTTTATTTATAAGACATATTCTCCATAGGAAGCCTAAATTTACTTTACTACGCTGCATGAAATAAAAAGTGGAAAAAGGAGAATTTAGATACCTGCATCATAAAGGCATCACAGTGACAGGTAATGTTCCTTGATGTGTTGAGACTCCCATGGATGCAGGTAGAGGGAAAAGAAGCAGGGATGTTTTTAATGACTGTTGGAAGACAAAGCCGAGCTACTTTTCTGTTCAACTTCTGAGAGACCAGTGGCACTAGGTCCACAATTCAAGAAGAGCATTATGCTAACTCCTTAACCTTGTCTCCACAGAGGACACAGGTAGTGAAAATTACATGAACTTTTCTGGGCAGAAAAAATTGTGTCTTCTCCTTGTTCTCCATATATTTTATCACTACTATAATTAACAAAGTAGTCACATTTTTAAGCCATTGTGGTTGGCCTGAGTTATATTCTGGGTACTTCAAGAGCCACAGTTCTTGCCATTAGAGAGAAAACAATTTTTAATAAAGAATGAATCAAATGACTTGGTGCTCATGACATCTGAGTTTTGCACATGTGACACATATTGACATAGAGCATGTTTTGAGCATGCATATGGATGCACAACAGCATTGCAAGCAGAACAAACCTGTATCTGTTTCTCATTCTGTACCCTACTTGTTAGGGAGTAGAATCTAGTAACAAAATATCTTACTTTTTAAAGAAAACATATTATTAGGAATTTTTGAGAAACTTGGCCTATTTCATTAATACTTGGTAACTTTAAAAAGTCATAAACACATCAGAAAATAACTCTGAAGTTCAAACGAAGCAACATTAAGGATGCCCATAAACACCATTTACAAATGTGTTACCATATAAATTGAAATAGTAACCCTAACCAAGTTACCAACATTTGCTATTATTATTAATAGCTATTCTATCCACTGTACTTCATTTTCTGTAGAGTATTTTTGCATACACTATCTTGATTTTTTATCACAGTAGCCTTGGGATATAAACTAGAAAACCAAGGCCTAGAGAGGTTATGTGTCTTATTCAATGACACACAGCTAGTTAGTAATAAAGTCAACAATTAAAATGAAAGGACCCAGATTACTAACCTTATACTTACAGTGCAAAAATGAAAGGCTTATTATGTTTACACTATCAAAATTAAATATTGATACTAGAAATATTTACATTTATTCTTATTAAAGAGATTTTTAGAGAAACAGAGTATCAAAAATGGTTGGATGTAAGGGTTGGTATAACTTTAATGTGTCTGTGAAATGAGATACAAATAATTGAAGACAGATAAAATTGTATATTAGGTGGTATCTAAATGACTGTGGAGTCATAAATTTCATTTCCCCATAATCAAATCCCCATAACTAGTTTGGTCTGTGGCTGTTAGCTTCAGCCAGATATGACACTGTTCCTTAATCTTTGAGTTTCACCTGCAGAAAACAAACACTGCAATAGAATCCTGACAGGGCCTCTGCAATTAACTTCCAAGATACCTATATGAAACAAGAGCCCATTCCTCTCAGGATTTAGTGCCCAACACACTCTCCCACTGACAAGATGCGGCAATTCTAGGTGACTAAGCAGTATCTCCAGTATACTATGTCGAGTCTGAATGCAGATAGTAAGGATACAAAATTCAAAACCGACTAAGCATTTGGTTTAAAGTAGCCTGAATAATATTTAGAACATAAAATCTGAGGCAAAATTGCATGAACTGCAAACATCCCAAAGTGGATTTGAAAAAGCAGACAGCTGCTGCTGCTGCTGCTGCTGCTAAGTCGCTTCAGTCGTGTCCGACTCTGTGTCCTGAAATTTATTATCATCACTGTCAATTGTGCAATAGCCTATACAAAATGATTTGGTGATTTCAGTCTCATTCCCAACGGGGCAGACAGTCACATCACTACAATCACTGTGAAAACGGCACGCTTGTTTATACTCTCAGTAGAAAGATCAAGAAACTTGTGGAGCATGGAGAATCTAATGGCAGGAAGTGGTCCCTCTAGGTGTGTCCGAGGGCACTTTTTAGGAACAATGACTTTTACTTTCATAAACTCTTGAATGTAAATATTTTGATTCCATTAAAAAAACCCCTCCAAACTCCTAGTTTCAGGGCTTGAAAATGAACAAGCCTTACCTGAATAACCTCAATAGTGAGATCTTCAAACCCTGGCCTTGATCATTGCAATTCCCCACCTTCCTCACAAGGTAAATAAAGAGGCCAGAATAAAGCAATCACAATTTTCTGGCTGGGGATATATTTGCAAATTGTTATATTCAGGCAAACGCACTGATGTTGCTTTGTTAATATGCCTGTGTGTCTCTGCGTGTCTGTATTGTGCCTCCACAGCAAGATAAAAAGAATTCATAACTACACTGATGGTGGTGTAGTCACTAAGTTGTGTCCAACTCTTTTATGACCCTGTGGACTGAAGCCTGCCAGGCTCCTCTGTCCATGGGATTTTCTAGGCAAGAATGCTGGAGTGGGTTGCCATTTCCTTTTCCAGGGAATCTTCCTGACCCAGGAATCAAACCCACGTCTCCTGCATTGCAGGAGAATTCTATACTACTGAGCCACTAGGGAAAGCCCATTCATGGCTATAAGTAAACATATTTCTATCATCTATTTACTCAATATCTCTTTTTCAGACAAATATACTTTAATAGGGTTCTAGAGTATTCTGGAATTGAGCATTGTTTGTCTTCAAGAGTAACCTAAGGCACTTGCCTTTCAGCATTTACTTCAGCCTCCAATCTTAACACCGGGCCTGGTATATGGTAGTTCAGTTCAGTCACTCAGTCGTGTCTGACTCTTTGCCAACACCACGGACCAGATTTCCCTGTCCATCACCAACTCCTGAAGCTTGCTCAAACTCATGTCCATTGAGTCGGTGATGCCATCCAACCATCTCATCCTCTGTCGTTCCCTTCTCCTCCTGCCTTTGATCTTTCCCAGCATCAGGGTCTTTTCCAGTGAGTCAGTTCTTTGCATCAGGTGCCCAAAGTATTGAAGTTTCAGCTTCAGCATCAGTCCTTCCAATGAATATTCAGGACTGATTTCCTTTAGGATTGACTGGTTGGATCTCCTTGCAGTCCACGGAACACTCAAGAGTCTTCTCCAACACTACAGTTCAAAAGCATCAATTCTTCGGAACTCAGCTTTCTTTATAGTCCAGCTCTCACATCATACACAACTACTGGAAAAACCATAGCTTTGACTAGATGGATCTTTGATGGCGAACTAATGTCTCTGCTTTTTAATATGCTGTCTAGGTTGGTCATAGCTTTTCTTCCAAGGACCAAGCGTCTTTATGGTAAGTATACAATAAACTTTTGCTACATAAATGAGCTATTCTCATGCAGGGTTTACCCAGTTTTTTTGTGTTCCCTCAGTTCCTATGCACACTTCATACTTAAATTTCTTGTCTGGATCAAGGTACATGTATTGTCTTTGCTTGTATTTGGTGCTTGCTGTACATGGCAAACATATCCTAGGATAACACCCAATAAGTCATGCTCTTATGTAATCCTCTCCCCTTGTTTGTGGACAGAATCTGTCGCTTGCTTCTAATCAACAGGATATGAAAAAGGCAAAGGGATTTTTCACGTATAATTAGGATCCCCCAAAGTGAAGAGGAACTAAAAAGCCTCTTGATGAAAGTGAAAGAGGAGAGTGAAAAAGTTGGCTTAAAGCTCAACATTCAAAAAAATGAAGATCATGGCATCTGGTCCCATCACTTCATCGGAAATAGATGGGGAAACAGTGGAAACAGTGTCAGACTTTATTTTTTTGGGCTCCAAAATCACTGCATATGTTGACTGCAGCCATGAAATTAAAAGACGCTTACTTCTTGGAAGGAAAGTTATGACCAACCTAGACAGCATATTGAAAAGCAGACATTACTTTGCCAACAAAGGCCCGTCTAGTCAAGGCTATGGTTTTTCCAGTGGTCATGTATGGATGTGACAGTTGGACTGTGAAGAAGGCTGAGTGCTGAAGAATTGATGCTTTTGAACTGTGGTATTGGAGAAGACTCTTGAGAGTCCCTTGGACTGCAAGGAGATCCAACCAGTCCATTCTGAAGGAGATCAACCCTGGGATTTCTTTGGAAGGAATGATGCTAAAGCTGAAACTCCAGTACTTTGGCCACCTCATGCGAAGAGTTGACTCATTGGAAAAGACTCTGATGCTGGGAGGGATTGGGGGCAGGAGGAGAAGGGGACGACAGAGGATGAGATGGCTGGATGGCATCACTGACTCGATGGACATGAGTCTGAGTGAACTCCGGGAGTTGGTGATGGACAGGGAGGCCTGGCGTGTTGCGATTCATGGGGTCGCAAAGAGTCGGACACAACTGAGCGACTGAACGGGACTGAACTGGAACATACAGGAGTGCTGGAGATGACAGATACAAATAGGTAAGCACAAGGCCCAGCCTCTAAACAGCAGCTACTGCTGTTGTCATTCTCATCTGTGTGCAAGGTTACAGGTTTCCTGAGTTTGGAGCTATCTGGCCAAAAATTAAAGAACAGATGAGTCTTTCAGGATGTCAGCCAATTTCCATTGGTTTTCTAACCTGGAATACATCTTGAGTATAGAGTTTCTCTTTTAGCAATCCAGGTGATTTTCTCTCTCCCTTGAAAACATTTTGGGGGTCCCCACCCATTATATAAATAATACATGCTTTTATTAAAATAATTGTAAGATAAAAAAAATTGAAGGAACACTGTGGTGGTCAAGTTCTTAAGAGTTGAGGGGTGTTAGAGAGGAAATGCGGAGAAGGCAATGGAACCCCACTCCAGTACTCTTGCCTGGAAAATCCATGGACAAAGGAGCCTGGTAGGTTGCAGACCATGGGGTCGCTAAGAGTCAGGCATGACTGAGTGACTTCACTTTCACTTTTCACCTTCATGCACTGGAGAAGGAAATGGCAACCCACTCCAGTGTTCTTGCCTGGAGAATCCCAGGGGTGGGGAAGTCTGGTGGGCTACCATCTATGGGATCGCACAGAGTCGGACACGACTGAAGTGACTTAGCAGCAAGAGATAGATTATCCTGGGTAGATCTAACGTGAACAGAAGAGCCCTTTAAAAGACTGTTAAGGCTGTCTCTGAAGTCAGAGGTTATAAGTAGCAGAGATTCTTCCTCTCTCTCTCTGGCTAGCTTTGAAGAACCAACCCACCATGAATTTTATAGCTGGGAAGAAATCTGACAACAATATAAGGAAGTTGGGAGTGGATTTTTCTCTCCAGTCTAGCCTCCAGATGAGAACAAGCCCAGTCAACACCCTGATTGCAGCCTTGTGAGACTCAAAGCAGAGAAATCATGGAAGTCATGCTTAGATGTCTGACTTACAGAAATTGTGAGCTAATAAACATGTCATTTTCAGCCACTCAGGTTGTGATCATTTGCTCGAGGGCCAAAGAAAACCAATACACTCTGTGTGTGTACAGATCATATTTCTCATCCTAGAGGCTAAGCACTTTGAGGGAAGAAAGCACACCTGCTTTCCCTCTGTCTCAGTGTCAAGGGCTCAGCTAAGTACACAACACAGGCATACTTGCAGGCTAGAATAAATTGTTTCTACTTGTGAACAGTAGGTATTATACTGTACTTCCTGCTGAAACTGCTTTCTACTGAGGAAGCAAAATGCAATATACTGACTTCTGTTTTGTCACATATTTTTCAGCAGAGTGGCAAAAATTAGACACACATGAGAAAGAGTGAGAGTTGTGTACCTACTTATCAATGCATGAAGCTGAAAAATGACCACATTCCTTTTAAAGATGGCAATAATGTAAGATGAAAAAAATAATTCAGAAATCCAATTACAATGAACTGACTAACAAACTGGCTATGGTGGCCACACATGGCTGGTATAAATCAGAATTATTTTCCTCTTTCTTAATTTGCTTCTCAGGCAGGCTACAGCTTTGCTTTTAAAGTAACGGAGGTATTTGTTTCCTATCTGACTCTCAGATAATTTTTAATAGATTTAGTTTTATCTTAAAGCTAAACAGCCCAAGCCTGTGCTAATTTCCTTACATAAAATACAGCTCTCTTAATAGCCAAGTTTCTAATCAAAACCTTAACACTCTCCTTGCCAATCAAAGATCAATTTCTTAAACTCAGCAACACATAGGAGAAGCCAAAGTACAGGTCTCAGAGGAAAGAACTCAAGGACCAGACAATCTTTCTAGTGTGGAAATATATTCTTTTCTGCTATGAATTTTTCAGAGTCAACTTTGACTCTTTGACAGAGTCCTTTCTTCATTCTGTCTTTTTCTTTTTTTGTTCTCACTCTCTTTCTCTTCAGCTAAAATATTGTTTATTCATTACTATAAAGGGAAACAGTAAGTGTGAAAGATAGTATGAAAAAATCAAATCCTTCATACAGTTTTTATTATAAAAATCTAGATATATATTCTCATTTCAGTTGCTAGAAATATCAGACTTCAAGTAGCTTAATATTATTGGACAAGATGAAAAAACATAAAGTGTTATCAGTGACTTCTTGTTAATGCTGAGGTAGCAGCTACCAGGGAATTCTAAAGTCTGTTATTTAATTTAAGCAAGGCCTTTATCCCCTTGTTAAAATGCAAACAGCACTGAGAGACCATCCCTTAGAGCCTTAAGTCACTTTAGGGTTCCAAATGACTAAGTTTATCAGCTTCTTTTCTGAAACTAGGCTTTATGATTTTCAGGGAGTAGACACAAAGGAAGAGGGTAAACTTAAATTCTCTGGTTGCCTGAGGGACTAGGAGACATCCACCACTGAGACTTGAAAAAATACACAAGAAAGTGAGATCCTCATTCAAAACTGGCAGAAGAATTTTCTTGTATTCAAGCCTGAATGTGATATAGTGTCAGCTGTCTGTGTGGTTGCCTACTGCTATGAGTTGTAAGATTTTAATTTCAGATGCAAACTTGGTGGTTTTCCATTTTAATTAGTCATGAAAATGAATTAAGACAGTCTCATCATTCCTAATAGACATGCAAGGAAAAAGGACAAAAATATTACTGCACTGAATATATAGACAGTTGAAGAAGTTGACTCTGAAAAATTCATAGCAGAAAGGAATATATTTCCACACCAAGTACTTCTTATGTACTATCTCCCCCATCGCATGGTCTTCATCACTTTTAGAAAATGCTCAATGATATATATCCTCTGGGGAATGAAATGTACTTGGAAGATCAGTGATAAACTAGGAAGCGGGCCTACTACTTCAGTCCATTCTTCTGAAACGTTTTCCCTAAACACCCTATAATTTAGTCATACCAGATGGTCGCTCAGACATACCATAGATTGCATGCCTTTATGCTTTTACTTATTATAATATATCCAACTTAGATTCACTTTCCTACCTTTTCTAACAGCCAAGTTCCTATTCATTTTCTAAACTCCAAATAAATGTCACTTTTCTATAGTATATTCCAGATATAAAACATGAGGTACTGTCAGAAGCTTCCTTCTCTGTGATTCCAAATCACTTCATATATACATCTATTACTGTTCATATTACATGATATTGTAGAAGGGGTTTGTTTGTTTGCTTGTTTTTATGTTGATTATAACCTCAACATCCAGACTAGGAACCCCGTGAGGGCAAAAAGGATCATCAGTCTTTACACACACCAAACACATCATACTCCAAACTCATCACAGAACATGATCGTAGTATGTGCTCAATTTATGTTGGCTGGACAGGATTAAAAAATTTATATTAGAGGTTCAGAGAAGAAAAATAACCAAAATAGCTCTGTCCTGCCAAATAAGGGTTTGTTTCTTATAAATGGAATCCCCCAGATCTAAAGAACCAGAAACACTCTTTTTGGTTGGAATTTGACTTCAATTTAAGGGCTCGAGAGTAATCGTTTCGGGGCTTTCCTGATAGCTCAGGTGGTAAAGAATACGCCTACGATGCAGGAGACACAGGAGATGGGGGTTAGATCCCTGGGTCAGGAAGATCCCCTGGAGAGGATATGGCAACCCACTCCAGTATTCATGCCTGGGAAATCCCATGGACAGAGGAGTCTGGCAGGCTACAGTCCATGGGGTTGCAAGGAGTCAGACACCATTGAACCTGCAAGCATGCATAGAGTAGTCATTTCAGAGGCAACCTCTATACTCTTTTTTAGCTACCAAAGAATCAACCACCCATGAAAAGAGGCTATCTTTGTTTACACTCTAAATTCTTTCAATACAGGTGATAAGTGATTCACATCTCATCCAAATCAATTAATAATTCTATGTCCTTCATAATGTAACAAATTTAATGAAGGAAACAGCAGAAAGATAAGACATATTCTTACATTAAACACTCTTGCACTGTAGTGGGGGAGAGCATTTTAATGCACAAAAGAGAATTAGATAAAATAGAGGACTAGGTGCACTGGGACGACCCAGAGGGATGGAATGGGGAGGGAGGAGGGAGGGGGGTTCGGGATGGGGAACACATGTATACCTGTGGCGGATTCATTTTGATATTTGGCAAAACTAATACAGTTATGTAAAGTTTAAAAAATAAATAAATAAAAATAAAAAATGATTAACATCAAAAGAAAAAAACATTCTATTAAAAAAAATCTGAGAAAAAAAATAAATAAAAATAAGATTGGTTAAAAAAAATAGAGGACTATATAAACATGTAAAATTCTGCATGTTGACTATATAAACATTGTAGGAATTCAAAAAATGGGAAAGTCAGGCTAGAGTCATGCACCTTAGAATATTTCATGGACCTGAAAGGATGGGAAGAATTCAATAATACAGAGAGAATTGAAATAAAGGCTGTCTAAGATGGAGATCCAACCAGTCCATTCTGAAGGAGATCAGCCCTAGGATTTCTTTGGAAGGAATGATGCTAAAGCTGAAACTCCAGTACTTTGGCCACCTCATGTGAAGAGTTGACTTGTTGGAAAAGACTCTGATGCTGGGAGGGATTGGGGGCAGGAGGAGAAGGGGACGACAGAGGATGAGATGGCTGGATGGCATCACTGACTCGATGGACTTGAGTCTGAGTGAACTCCGGGAGTTGGTGATGGACAGGGAGGCCTGGCGTGCTGCGATTCATGGGGTCGCAAAGAGTCGGACACGACTGAGCGACTGAACTGAACTGAACTGAAGATTTTAAAACATCTTAAAGAATTCTAGATCATTCAAGGAAACTAAAAGATGATTCAACCTAAACTCATTTTACATAAGAAATAAACCCAGATAGAGAAACTGACCTACCCAAGGTTCCACAGTGCATGCATGTATTCAGTGCTGGGAGAGAATTTTCATTGGGCCTATCACTTCAAGTTGTCTCCTACAGCCTCACTTAAATTATATAGAGACTACTAGGTTTCTATTCGGAGAAGGCAATGGCTCCCCACTCCAGTACTCTTGCTTGGAAAATCTCATGGACGGAGGAGCCTGGAAGGCTGCAGTCCATGGGGTAAGAGTCGGCACGACTGAGCAGCTTCACTTTCACTTTTCACTTTCATGCATTGGAGAAGGAAATGGCAACCCACTCCAGAGTTCTTGCCTGGAGAATCCCAGGGATGGGGGAGCCTGGTGGGCTGCCATCTATGGGGTCGCACAGAGTTAGACACAACTGAAGCGACAGCAGCAGCAGCAGCAGCAGGTTCTATTTGTATGGGGGAAGATGTACTCAGATGCATACATCTTTCCTAGGAAAGAACACCCTGTTAAAACACTGTCCAGACCAATTTCTAAAAGAAAACCTGGAAATGTTGACAATATAACCATAAAAAGTTGGGTAAATCTATTGCATTAGATGACAACAGAAAATGACTTCTGGGGAGGGAGAGGCATAAAACCAGAATACCATTTCTATTATAGACTTTGTGTTATAGAAATGAGTTACGTCATCCTATACCCAGGGAGCAAGATTTCCCCAGAAGTATAATTGAACTTGTTTTATAAGTGAATTATATTTTTTTCTTTTTTCAAAATTAGCCAATGGTTAACAAAAATGGCACTGCCCACCAGAGACTATACTGAGACTGGTCCTCTGAAAGATAGTTTCTTCTGTTTTTACATGCTAATCCCTGACACACAGAAACAATTTTAATTTATGTTCTGGCAGCATCTGAGCCACAAGAAACTGAGGCTACCGACATCTGGCTTGATAAACCACATAGCTGTAAGCAAGTTTATAAATTAAATTATTTAAGTATCCCCATTTAATTTCCAGCATCTCTAAGGACAGGATGACAGACTGAAATGTGTCAAACTCAAAGAAAGCAGCCTAAACTCATCTCAAACATGACACTTAAAGCAATTCAATACCATTCCACATTTCACAAACAGACATGAAAACACATTTCACTCCATCAATATAATTTGTAGTACCCAAGCAAAATCATGCCATGATATCCCATAAGAAGCATAATTTAGAATGGACATAAATTTTACTTAAAGATTCAATTATTACATTAAATATATGACTATGTGGAAAAATCTCAGTGTGTTTGGTACAATCTTCTAAGTCTAATATATTAGAATGAATGAGGCAAGACATCAGGAGATTTTTGTTCTCCCATTTGGGGACAGCATAGTTATCAGTATCATTGTCATTTATTGATTAAGTCATCCAAAATACATTTGTAAATACTTACTAGATGCTAGATGCTGGGGTCCAGCAGTGAATAAAGTTTATATGGTCTCCACCATCATGAAGATTATTATCTCACCATCACTAAATAAAATGTACTGATTGTCCTTCTAAAGCATTGGAACTCATTAATTCAGGATCAATTTAAATCCCTTTCCCCCTAGTAGCTCACAAAATATATATAATACTTGCTCTGATAAAATATATACACTTGGCTACAAAAGGAACAGTGCACACATGCAGGAAAAGAAGGACTCCAAAAAATCTGGTTCCAAAAGTGACTTGCTCACTGTCGCTAGAGGTAGGAGGGAACTCACACCTCAGTCAATCACAAAACCAAAATACACTGAGTTCCTGCTATGGACAGAGCTACATACTAAGCTGTAGTAGGGGACTAATAAGCAAGATGCTAAACTGTCTAAACTAGAGGTAAACCTCATGGCAGCGATACAAAAAAGAAAGGAGAGAAGTGAAAGACATTATGAAGCACCAATGGGACACACTGGTTGATTATATAGAGAGAGTAAAGTATCAATACAAGAAAGGGGCAAAGAAAACTTCAATATTTTAAGCCTGGGTAGCTGGAAGAATAAAGAAATTACTGACAGAAAGTGAGAAGGTGAATAGGGGATCCAACGTCAGAAAGATGATGACCTCACCATTAGAAACACAACGCATTTCTGATATCTGTAGACTACTCAAGTATACATGTATGGCAGGAAGTTGGAGATATGGGACCATAGTACAGGAAATAGATATTTAAAAATCATTTAGTTCAGGATGGGGAACACATGTATACCTGTGGCGGATTCATTTTGATATTTGGCAAAACTAATACAGTTATGTAAAGTTTAAAAATAAAATAAAATTAAAAAAAAAATAAATAAAAAAATAAAAATCATTTACATAAGAAATGGTAGTTAGATTCATAAAAGTAGACAAAATCTCCAAGGAAGAAAAGGCAGAGAGAAAAAAATAATAATGGATCTTGGGTATATCTACAGTTTGAGTATAAGAAACAGAAAATAATGCAGGAAGAAATATCCATTTTCTTTCTTTCTTTTTAGCCATGTCATGCAGCTTGTGGGATCTTAGTTCTCCAACCAGGCAGCAAATTCCCTTACCCCCTGCAGTGAAAGCATGGAGTCCCAACCACTGGGCCACTATGGAAGTACTAAAATCTCCATTTTCTTTACTCAAGGAAACTTCACAGGAAATGAACAATATTGACATCAGGCAAAGAGAAGACAAGTTCTAGAATGGTGAAACGAGTAGGCAAAGGATTCGAGGACACAAGAAAACCAAGTTATTCTGATTCATTTTTTTCTTTCTTTCTATTCAGGCTAATGAAAACATTTTAAAGACTTATTTCAGAATATACCTACTAGAATCATCCTTTAGAGGGGTAACATTGGGCTCCTTTAGTAGGTAGCACCAGTGGTAAAGAACCCACCTGCCAATGCAGGAGACTTAAGAGACATGGGTTTGATCCCTAGGTCGGGAAGGTCCCCTGGAGAAGGGCATGGCAACCCACTCCAGTATTCTTGCCTGGAGAATCCTATGGACAGAGGAACCTGGAGGGCTACAGACCATAGGTTTGCAAAGTCAGACACAACTAAAGAGACTTACCACACACACAATAAAAGCACTCTGTGCAGGTGTCTGAAATTCATTTCCCGTATGAAAAGGTCCAGTCCAAGATTCAGATGCCTTAACTCAGGAGTTCCAAAATGTGAGCACCCAAACAAGAAAAACAAGTCAGATTTTTTAAAACTTGATTTCTTTTCTTAGTTGATTTAGTAACAAATAGAGATATAAGTGGTGCTTCCCTGGTGATTAGAACAGTAAAGAATCTGCCTGCAATGTGAGAGACCCAGGTTTAATACCTGAGCCAGGAAGATCCCCTGGAGGAGGGCATGGCAACCCACTCCAGTATTCTTGCCTGGAGAATTCCATGGACAGAGGAGCCTGGAGGGCTACAGTCCATGGGGTCGCAAAGAGTCAGACACGACTGAGTGACTTTCACTTTTAGAGACAAAATAGTAGCTGAAACCATATTCGTATACTGGCCATACCACTTACTTAACAAAGTAAAAAACACAAACTTGAGAATGAGAAGACAAAATATAAAACGAAGAAAGTACATTCACCCTCTTTTACTAAATGCCAAGAATGAGAAAAAAAGTTTCTATGTGTTTTGGCAAACTGGAAATTTAAGATGGGAAATCACTATTTAAGGAATAGTCTACGTGCAGCCCCCTTTCCAATTCAAGTCTTATCCAAAAGTATTATTATTAAAGAAATGATCTTAAGACACTGGAAGTAACTATCAATGCTACGCGGATATCAAATTATTCTAGCACAATTTTATTTATCTCAATGATAAAATGAAAAGTCACAGAAGGCAAAATGATAAAATAATCTACATTTCTCCAAAGAAGACATACAGATGGCTAACAAACACATGAAAAGATGCTCAACATCACTCATTATCCGAGAAATGCAAATCAAAACCACTATGAGGTACCATTTCACACCAGTCAGAATGGCTGTGATCCAAAAGTCTACAAGTAATAAATGCTGGAGAGGGTGTGGAGAAAAGGGAACCCTCTTACACTGTTGGTGGGAATGCAAACTAGTACAGCCACTATGGAGAACAGTGTGGAGATTCCTTTAAAAACTGGAAATAGAACTGCCTTATGATCCAGCAATCCCACTGCTGGGCATACACACTGAGGAAACCAGAAGGGAAAGAGACACGTGTACCCCAATGTTCATCGCAGCACTGTTTATAATAGCCAGGACCTGGAAGCAACCTAGATGTCCATCAGCAGATGAATGGATAAGAAAGCAGTGGTACATATACACAATGGAGTATTACTCAGCCATTAAAAAGAATACATTTGAATCAGTTCTAATGAGGTGGATGAAACTGGAGCCTATTATACAGAGTGAAGTAAGCCAGAAAGAAAAACACCAATACAGTATACTAACGCATATATATGGAATTTAGAAAGATGGTAACAATAACCCTGTGTACGAGACAGCAAGAGACACTGATGTATAGAACAGTCTTATGGACTCTGTGGGAGAGGGAGAGGGTGGGAAGATTTGGGAGAATGGCATTGAAACATGTAAAATATCATATATGAAATGAGTTGCCAGTCCAGGTTCGATGCACGATACTGGATGCTTGGGGCTGGTGCACTGGGACGACCCAGAGGGATGGTATGGGGAGGGAGGAGGGAGGAGGGTTCAGGATGGGGAACACATGTATACCTGTGGCAGATTCATTTTGATATTTGGCAAAACTAATACAATTATGTAAAGTTTAAAAATAAAATAAAATTTAAAAAAAAAAGTAAACTAAAAAAAAAAGAATAAAAAAAAAAAGAAAAAAGAAATTTGACCTAAATTACATGGCATCCTTAAAATCAATGAGAAAAAAAAGAGGGTTGCACTAGTGTTCAGTAACTTCATTACCCTGGATGGCCCCAACAAACCTGGAAGAGTGCTAAGGAGGGCCTATGGTGAAACTAAGAAATGAGTAGTGGGAAAGGGAAACAGAAAAAGATGTATTGAGGAAAAAGAAAGAATAGAAGGAGGGGAAAGGAATGCCATGACAAAGGTACCCAATTAATATTTGTAAAGTGCTCAGAACAGTGCATGACCCACAAAAGCTATATATATATCAATCGATTCAGTCACTCAGTCGTGTCCGACTCTTTGCGACCCCATGGACTGCAGCAGGCCAGGCCACCCTGTCCGTCATCAACTCTCGGAGTTTACTCAAACACATGTCCTTTGAGTCGGTGATGCCATCCAACCATCTCATCCTCTGTTGTCCCCTTCTCCTCCTGCCTTCAATCTTTCCCAGCATCAGGGTCTTTTCCAATGAGTCAGTTCTTCACATCAGGTGGCCAAAATATTGGAGTTTCAGCTTCAACATCAGTCCTTCCAATGAATATTCAGGACTGATCTCCTTTAGGATGGACTGGTTGGATCTCCTTGCAGTTCAAGGGACTCGCAAGAGTCTTTTCCAATGCCACAGTTCAAAAGTATCAATTCCTCGGCACTCAGCTTTCTTTATAGTCCAACACTCACATCCATACATGACTACTGGAAAAACCATAGCCTTGACTAGACAGACCTTTGTTGGCAAAGTAATGTCTCTGCTTTTTAATATGCTGTCTAGGTCGGTCATAACTTTCCTTCCAAGGAGTAAGAGTCTTTTAATTTCATGGCTGTAATCACCATCTGCAGTGATTTTGGAGCCCAAAAAAATAAAGTCTGACACTATTTCCCCATCTAATTGCCATGAAGTGATGGGACCAGATGCCATGATCTTAGTTTTCTGAATGTTGAGCTTTAAGCCAACTTTTTAATTCTTCTCTTTCACTTTCATCAAGAGGCTCTTTAGTTCTTCTTTGCTTTCTGCCATAAGGGTGGTGTCATCTGCATATCTGAGGTTATTGATATTTATCCTGGAAATCTTGATAACAGCTTGTGCTTCATCCAGCCCAGTGTTTCTCATGATGTACTCTGCATATAAGTTAAATAAGCAGGGTGACAATATACAGACTTGATGTACTCCTTTTCCTATTTGGAACCAGTCTGTTGTTCCATGTCCAGTTCTAACTGTTGCTTCCTGACCTGCATATAGGTTTCTCAAGAGGCAGGTCAGGTGGTGTATATATTTTTGCTAAATAAAGAATTCTATACTCATAACACTGACAATAGGACTCCCTTACCCTTTGTACAGTCATTCACATGTTTGAAAGCAGAAGCCTAGAGCAAATGATTTTTCGAGATCTCCTGCAGCTCAATTATTTCACAGCTCTATGTTTCCCATAATTTTAAGAGGTTTCGCTAGAGAAATTAACTGAGGGTATTTGTTGATGCATCAGAATCCTATTTTCTATGTCATCAGTTTCCGTTTTACCTAAGGGTATGCTAGAACTATTTCTTTGTTTATAGACAGTACTCATTTGGTAGATTTCCTAGAATTTGTGGGCCTTAGGTACTTCATCTAATACTAAACACATTAACAACTAGTATTCTTTAAACAGCCCATTCATTTATAAGGTAGCTCTGTCAGTAAGTTCTACTGTAAATCATTGGGTACGCTGAACTCTGTGTTCCCATCAGTAATGAAGTAGGCATTTTTATTCAAATGTAGCAGGATGTTCAGCTCCCAGGATAATGATTAAGCGAAGATCTCCTTTTTTATTCTGCAGACAAAGCAGATACCGTACTTACAGTTTAGACTCTCAGGGACAAAAATCTTAATGGAGGCCAAGATTTCCTCAGACTTTATGGAAATAACTTTTGAAAAAGTTTGCATTCTGTAGTCCCTCTCTATGGCAATTCTGATTTCTTTTTCCTGGGGTCAGAATATTCTTGACAGGCCTCCCACTCCCTTGCTATTCTTTAATAGTACTGTCATTTCCTCACTTCTCCTTCTAATGAATATTTCATCTGTCTGAAGGAATAATCATTGTGTGTTTACCAAATGACAAAATGACTTACAAAAATGTGCTTAACTGAAAATCAGCCTTTCTTAGAATTACCAGTCTTCTTTCTGCTCCTTTCTCCGCCTCCTCAAACTACTGTCAACAATAAAATGAGTAGTAACTTCATGTGCTCTCTTGTGATTAAAGCTATAAGCTTTATGCAAATTAGTACTCTTAGGTGGTATTCACATCATACAGTATGTAGATGTGAACTTACACCAGGGCATGCAAGTAAATGCATCTTTTATTTTGTGTTCATACACAGTATACAAAAGAGTCGAACATCAATCAGAGTGCTTTTGAACAAAGCAGTGTATAAAAATAAATAAAATTAAGAAGGGCATTGAAAACTTGTATACTTTACATGAATTATCATTGAAGGTTTACATCATACACTGTGAATTATATCCATCCCATTTAACCAGGTGTGAATTTTGCGAACAGGAAGAGAACAAATAAGTCATCTATTACACACAGTGATAGCCATGTCACTGAAAGTGTATCTTTTAAAATTAAAGTTCACATGCAGTCATCATACAGATGAGTCTGGGAGAAAATAGGTGGCTGATGTATTCTCAGAAAACAGCCATTTAAAATCATATAAGTTGAATAGTTTCATCTGACATATGTCAGGCATCTAGCAAAAGTAGGGCAATACTTGAAGGTCACAAATTCAGTGTCTATCCTATAGAAAAGACCCTGACTACTTCAGATAGCGCACCACACAGCAAGGGATTACACGGTCCCTCTGTACTTATTTTAGAATTTTTGCCACTGATTTTTTTTTACCTTAAAAAATAATATACAGTGATTCTCCATATACTTTGGAACTATGTTAGGCTGAAGAAATAGTGATTTCAAATTTATTAAGGTGAGATGGAGTGCTGGACTTTGTCTCACCCAAAAGGTACTTTGTTGCATTCAGCTGTCAGGTTAACAATATTCTGGGACTGAAATAACACTCATAAAGAAGATCTGTTCAGAGAGATTTTCCAGAAACCCTAAGAGCAATTTTTATTAACTCTGATTCCATTTCCTAAACATCCAGTTTTGGCCTTTTTTTGGGAAATAATGGATGCATTTCAGATTATGGCTTATCTGTAAACACTTAGGGAAAACCCAAGGCTTTCTTATCAACTTTGTGATTGTGTGTGTGTGTGTATTTCCTGGAGTAGAGGAATAAGTACCAACCACGCAATGCTTCCATTTTCCTTAAAAGACTGGCACTAAATGCTGCAAGAAAATGAATTGAATCTACAAACCAAGTATTTCTGCCTCCATATTAAGGTGAGTCTACAGTTTCATGGAACTCTAAGCTAACAAGTGAATTGAGAATCTATACATCTATATATCTCTGTCTGTCTGTCTTTGTAAGGATATATTGTATGCCAGAAAAGATCAACTTGTACAACTGCCCCCTTGCAACAAAATCAAGTCAGTTTATTTCTTCTAGCTTAGTATCTGCTTCTCTAAGGTCTCATAGGCTCTATTTTATTCCTCATCTCACCATTGAATGTAGGTACTTCATTCTGTTGCAAGACCTTTTCTTTGCCTACTCTCAAACTTACAGAGATAGCTTGTAGCTTTGGTGAAAAATCTGACCATTACTGAAATAGGCCACACAAAAAAAAAGAAAAGAAGAAAAAAGAGCAACCTACATGATACTCTCTTACTCTCCCCTACTTAACAGCATGGACATTCTGCCATACTTTGATTTTTCTTTTTGGTGAAGCGGCAATTTACAGAAAGGTAGGTCATAGGAGTGCTCAAGGGGAATTTAAAAATGAACGTGCTTTGGATTCACTGATCTATACTATAAAAAGGATGATTGTCAGCTATGAGCAAATTTAAAACTAAGAAATCCTTATAGGATTGACTGCAAATATACAGGAAGTCACTAGATGAAAGTTCAATGTAACTACATCTGGACCTGTATCTTGACTATTTTGATTTTATACAAAGAAAGATGATGACCAAACTGATATAAGGAGATAGACTTATTTTAAATTAAAAAAAAAAACCACTAAAAAACCCTAAAGCTTTCCATTTTTTGAGATTCTCTCATTTGGATGTTCCATAGTCTTCAAAAACAAGTAGGTATAAAATGGAACTCAACCTCCCTCACCTAGACTCCTACTTTCCCTTCCATCACCAAGGCAAATAAATGGGATTAGGGTGGGTGGGGTATGGTTGGAAAAAAACAGTGCAAAAGTACAGGGTCAAGATATCTAAAAATGGGCCCAGGACCTGACTACAAATCCTACTTAAAGACCCTCCCTTGGGTCATGAAAAAAATTTTTCAACTCAGCCTAAACTTGATCTCAGTAACAGTGAATGGTATTACCTTCCATTTAGACTTCCAAGTCAGAAACCTTCCCCTTACTCCCCATATCTACTGAGTGATTCATGCCTATCAGTTCTACAAAGTTAGCACATCTCAAATCTCAAGAACCTCAAACTGTAGTCCCTGGACCCATGGCATCAGCATCCTCTGAGAACTTGCTAGAAATGCAAATTATTGGGCCCTACCTCATACTAACTGAAGCAGAAACTCAAGAGTAGGGTCTAGCAATTTGCAATTTACCAAGTCCTACAACACACCCTCAAGTTTGAGAACCACTGTTTTCAACCTATCCCTTTATCATTGTTCCCACTGGTAGTAGCCATCTGGCCCTTGTCATCTCTCATCTGACCTATTTTAACAGTTTCCTAAATGACTTCCTGGCCATCAGAAGTTCTTCCCCCTCCAATCCATTCTTCATACTATCACCTGGGTGAACCCTCTATATCACAAATATGGTTATTAAAGTCCTTCTCTCGTTCCTCTATGACTATAGAAGCAGCTTTTAAGCCATGTTCCTAGGTAAACTGGTTTTAAGGGTTGCCTATCAGACAAGATAAAAGCTCAGTGGGTAGTACAACAAACTTCAAAGTTCATAAGTAGAGTTAGAAAACCACTGGCTTCCTGGAAAAAGGAGATGTTCTTACGCCAGATAAGTCCCTCTTCATCTGTCCCTAGCCTACCTCTGCAGCCTCATGTTCTCTCATGTCTGCCTTCTACATCACCCTTTTGCTGAAGAGGATGATTGCTGTTCCTCTAAGAGACCAGGCTATTTCATGTTTTTGTGTCACTGCTTCTTTTGCATAGAACGTCTGCCCATCCCCACCATTTGTTCATCAGATGAAATCAAATTGCTAATCCCTACCCACCTTACCAGTGTATATTTACAGACTATCTCTAGTACTAGCATTCAGTTCAGTTCAGTTCAGTCACTCAGTCGTGTCCGACTCTTTGTGACCCCATGAATTGCAGCATGCCAGGCCTCCCTGTCCATCACCAACTCCCGGAGTTCACTCAGACTCACGTCCATCGAGTCAGTGATGCCATCCAGCCATCTCATCCTCTGTCGTCCCCTTCTCCTCCTGCCCCCAATCCCTCCCAGCATCAGAGTCTTTTCCAATGAGTCAACTCTTCGCATGAGGTGGCCAAAGTATTGGAGTTTCAGCTTTAGCATCATTCCTTCCAAAGAAATCCCAGGGCTGATCTCCTTCAGAATGGATTGGTTGGATCTCCTTGCAGTTCAAGGGACTCTCAAGAGTCTTCTCCAACACCACAGTTCAAAAGCATCAATTCTTTGGCGCTCAGCCTTCTTCACAGTCCAACTCTCACATCCATACATGACCACTGGAAAAACCATAGCCTTGACTAGACGGATCTTTGTTGACAAAGTAATGTCTCTGCTTTTCAACATGCTATCTAGGTTGGTCATAACTTTCCTTCCAAGGAGTAAGCGTCTTTTAATTTCATGGCTGCAGTCACCATCTGCAGTGATTTTGGAGCCCCCCAAAATAAAGTCTGACACTGTTTCCACTGTTTTCCCATCTATTTCCCATGAAGTGATGGGACCGGATGCCATAATCTTCGTTTTCTGAATGTTGAGCTTTAAGCCAACTTTTTCACTCTCCACTTTCACTTTCATCAAGAGGCTTTTGAGTTCCTCTTCACTTTCTGCCATAAGGGTGGTGTCATCTGCATATCTGAGGTTATTGATATTTCTCCCAGCAATCTTGATTCCAGCGTGTGTTTCTTCCAGTCCAGCATTTCTCATGATGTACTCTGCATATAATTTAAATAAGCAGGGAGACAATATACAGCCTTGATGTACTCCTTTTCCTATTTGGAACCTGTCTGTTGTTCCATGTCCAGTTCTAACTGTACAAAAAAGATCTTCACGACCCAGATAATCATGATGGTGTGATCACTCACCTAGAGCCAGACATCCTGGAATGTGAAGTCAAGTGGGCCTTAGAAAGCATCAGTACGAACAAAGCTAGTGGAGGTGATGGAATTCCAGTTGAGCTATTTCAAATCCTGAAAGATGATGCTGTGAAAGTGCTGCACTCAATATGGCAGCAAATTTGGAAAACTCAGCAGTGGCCACAGGACTGGAAAAGGTCCGTTTTCATTCCAATCCCAAAGAAAGGCAATGCCAAAGAATGCTCAAACTACTGCACAATTGTACTTATCTCACATGCTAGTAAAGTAATGCTCAAAATTCTCCAAGCCAGGCTTCATCAATATGTGAACCGTGAACTTTGGGTTAAGCTGGTTTTAGAAAAGGCAGAGGAACCAGAGATCAAATTGCCAACATCCGCTGGATCATGGGAAAAGCAAGAGAGTTCCAGAAAACCATCTACTTATGCTTTATTGACTATGAGAAAACCTTTGACTGAGTGGATCACAACAAACTGTGGAAAATTCTGAAAGAGATGGGAATACCAGACCATCTGACCTGCCTCTTGAGAAATCTGTACACAGGTCAGGAAGCAACAGTACTAGCATTACTTTCTTCATTAAAACTTTTCAGATGCCTGCTTCTTATCCTTGTGCTAGATGGACTTGATTAACCCTCCTGCTTTGTGCCCTAAGCGTGGTAGTTGGAGTGATAATATTTATAAAGGATGTACAATTTTGTATGCCAGCCACCATGTAGAGTTCTTTATGTGTCACATGCAGGCTATTTTAAACTTCACAAGTCTATGAGGTATTAAGTCTAATTATTATTTCATTTTAGAGGAGAGAAAACTGAAGTTAGAAAGATTATGCTTATTCTACTTACCCAAGGTGTACAGCCAATATATGGCAGAATTGGATCATCTCACCATTTAAACTCCAAAGTATTTGCTCTTAACTACTACAGCACAGGGACCAGGATCAGATCACACAAGTCAAGTAAGCAAGGAATAAGACAACAGTGGATGGCAGACACTATGGAATTGAATAGAGCACTCAAGCTATAAACATTTTGAAAAGGAAGGGGAGAGGAGAAGAGTCCCAAGTTGCAAACAAAATATGTCTGAGGACTGATTCTGAGCAGTAGGCCACTAGCTTTAGACTCCTATACTTTAGACTCCATACTACATTCAATTTCCAACTTTATGCTTGTCATAAAGCCCCTACTAGGGTAATTTATTACGACAGTAGTGCCTATATCTTTCTCACTGCTGTAGGTACCCCATGAAAGAAAGAATTTTCTAGTCATCACCTATCCACAAAGTCTTGCATCCTAGACTTCAAGGCAGGAGGATGACAGATAAGGGGATGGGAGGAAGAGGCATCAGTGTTCTATAGAAGGAGAGGGAAAGAGGGCTACATTCTCCCTGAGACTCATGGTGGGAGCAACAGAGAATTGTCAGGTGTCTCAGGGATCTCATAAGTGATTGTACTTCAACCAAAGAGGGGCCTGATATGGATATCTAGGAAAAATAATCACTAGACAAATATCTTTGTGTACCAAGATCAGCATGAACCATCCTTTTAGCCACAGCAATTGCTAACAACTAGAGAATTCTCCCCAAATTTTCTGTACTGGGAAAACCTCACGACACTAGTTTTCTATTGCCGTTGTAATAAACAACCACAGACTTCGTGGCATAAAACAACACAGGTTCATCTTACAGTTCTCTAAGTCAGAAGTCTGAAATGGGTCTTGATGGGCTAAAATCAAGGTGTAAGCACAACTACATTCCTTTCTAGAGTCTCTTGTAGATAACCCTTTTCCTTATCCTTTTCAGTTTCTAGAGGCTTCGCCCCATTCTTTGGCTCATGGCCACTGTCTTCTCATGCTGCCATTTCTCTGGTTCTCTCTCTTCTGCCTCCTCCCTGTTCCACTTTTAAGGATCCTTGCTATTACATTGAGTTTACCAGTTAACTAGGATATCTCCTGTACTATAAGCTCAGCTGAATAACAACCTTACCCAGCTGCAATCTTCATTCCCTTTGTCATGTGATACAACATATTCACAGGTTCCAGGGATTAGAACATGGACATCTTTGGGGGTATTCTGCCTATCAGGACCAGTGATTCTTACAGATTTTTTGAGTGGGGGCTATTTGAGATTATATATCTCATTGTCCTATTTGATTAGGTTTCTGATATGTGAAGCTCTTTAAATTTAGAAAAAGAATATGAATGCCATGAGCAAATAAATTCATATGCAATCCACATATACAATACTTGATTATTTTACCTCTTTCTATATAGGTCAGTCCTCACGTCTCTACCAATAGTTTGTGATTGGGGACCATCACAAACTCAAAAATCAATCCCTCATTGATTTTTGTTTCCCCAGCAACTAGCACCATGCCTGGCACATTGTAAAAATGTATAGCTTATCACAGTAATAAATAAATGAAAAATGCTTCCTCTGGGAAAGAAGTCATAGAGTTGCATTTGTTACATATTTTAGAGCTGTACATATCTCGAAAACGGAATCTAGTGCTAAAAAGGGAGAAGGAAGCTGAACATATACAATTTTTAAAAATCTATTTAAAATAGATATCAGAGGTATTTTAAAATTATTTCTAAAATGGATCATTCATCAGTGGAATAAGGAGCAAAAGAAAGGGAACTGTTCCCCTAAACTATATGAATTCTTACTTATATTTCATTTCAAATCAGTAAGAGGAAAGTCACTTCTAAAACACTGTGATTGATGAACTTCATCTTCCACTACTTATCTTGGTTTGATCAGAATAGACATCTTTATATAGTATTAGAATTGTTGACATTTTATTGCATTACCATATCTCATTATTATATATTAAATGCTATTATTTATGGCTACTGTTAATCTGATGTGAGACAGAAAAATTATCAAAGGATTGGCATCTCAGGAATAGGCATTTTATAGGGATGAAGTTTTCTTGCTTGGAGAATCCCAGGGACAGTGGAGCCTGGTGGGCTGCCGTCTATGGGGTTGTATACAGTCAGACACGACTGAAGCGACTTAGCAGCAGCAGCAGCAGGGATGAAGGACTGACTAGGAAGAGTCAATGGTCCTTCAGCTGCCCCTCAGATCATTAACTCCATGTGGTTCTTTACTCCCAGGCACTGTCCTGTGCCCAGGGTGTTACTGCTGTGATATGTAGATGATGGAGCATATATTTTAAGTGCTTTAATATGAACTCAATGCTCATGAAGGGTGCCAGATCAAAACACTGGAGTCTGAAGTCATCAGGTTATGCACTTGACTGGTTCCAAGTTTCAGAGAGATACTTAACTTTGAATGACCACCTTGCAAGAGGGAAAAAACATACAGTTCTGCTGAACTTCAAGAGATAGAGGAGAAGTACAACAACATCCCAAAGTTAAGCATTTTATCAAAAAGGAAAAAGAGACTACTAACTAACTGAACTTCTACTTGAATCAATTTAGTATAACACCAATACTGGTGTGCATGGTGGGGGGTAGGGGGAAGTGGCTAGTGCTGTTAGCATACACAATTGCTTTTAGATAAAAAGTAAATAAATGCCCTATTACCAATGCACTAAAGCACTTAAACAAGCAGCAATCTTTTTAACAACTGGTGTGTGTATTTCAAGTTAATGGCTAATCTTGACTCCATTTTGCATACTTGAGAAGAGCCCTTAATTTTATAGAAGTCATCGACCGCTTTAGCATGAAAAAGGTTTTGTTATAGATGTGATAAAACCAAGACTCAGAGCAGATAGGTGACCTAGGAGGACCATATCACTCTTGTAAGACTGGGAATAGATCCTATGTTTTCTGATTGACAAACAAGGGCTTTTCTACTATACCATGTTGTCTCTCTAAGGAAGGAAAAGCAGCTGCTCTCTGAACCTTTTAAATATTTAGTGTCAATTATTTTCATAAGTGTGCATTCTTTTGGCCTGCTAGGCATTTTTCCTCCATTTGGACCTATTCATTCACATTAGCTTTGCAAGACTATAATTGTTCACACATTTAAACCTTTTTAGTATGAAAAAAATACCTTTCAGTTAATATTACACAACTAGCAGACTCACAATTCCCAAATTAAGAAAATTATTTTCTGGATTGAATGACACATCTTCCTTCCCAGTAAGTTTCTCTTTTAATGTCATTTTATTTTCTGATCTTACTTTTTTTCCCATAGTGAAATGAGTTTTTTGGCAATGGTATTTCCTTAAAGACAGTACCTCTAGAACAATGGCAAAGAGAACTATATGCATAGTTAAAACTGACAAATCTATTTTAAATTCCCATAACAGACTAATTTCAATTAACTGAAACCCAATTAAAAAACTCTTAATGCACTTCTACTGTGTTTTTTGAAGGACAGTGCAAATTCCAAGATTTTAAAGATTTCATTTTTATGTAATTTCATTATTTAATGTTCTTTAAAGAAAGCATGAAGTGATTCCAAAAATATCACAAATACAGATCATTCTTTTGATTTTTTTATAAGTGGGCTGAGAATTAATATTTGAATCACGATGCATAGCACTGCCAGATACAGGTATTGAAGCAAAAAAGTCACTGCTTCCTATTTCGTACTTACTAAAAACTTAACATTGATTAATATTTTTAATAAGAATGAAGCTCATTCTTTTAATAAGAATTAAGAGGGAAATCTTTTAGGTAACCAAAGATTTTGATTAATCTGAAAATCTCTCTCATCTTGCCACATTTTCTCACATATTCCATCTAACACAGGACGGCATATAGAAGCAATCACTTTTTCTCAATATTCCAGGTGAATTCTATCTATGTTGGCATATTTACCAAATGAAAAGTCACAATGACTTCTAACCAGTATGGTTTCACAGATGGATAGATGAAAAGAAGGAAATATGGAAGAGTAAATAAATTAATGCAGTACTATGACAATACAGACATTTTACTTTGAACTTTCCTAAACAATTAAAACATTCATTTCAGGAGGCAACTATTTATTTTGTCATTAAAGCAGTATTATCTGTATGGAAATATTTTTGCCATTATTATGGAGAAAGGCCATGTTTATTTGCAGTCAGCAGTAACTACTAAATGGTTTAGTATACAGCCTCAATGGCCACTGTTATTCCCTTGTACTCTGCAGATGCCCCCATTAATTAAGGAGTCTCTTGGTTTTAGCAATGTGTGTGGAAAAGGTCACAGAATCATTCAAACACAGAGGGCAGCCTGTACATTTGGATTTGCAAAGACTCAAACAATTATGGAGTACAGACACAAGATTATCTATACAATAGCCAAATTTTAAGTTTAAAACAATGCATTTCGTTTACATAGTACTCAATAAACATAACATTATTAAGGTGGAACATTCTGTTCTTTTCACATCATATATGTGTGTGTTCAATTTCCAAAGTAAGTTTCAGTGTAGAATGTACATACCTTGATAGATCCAGAAGTTATGAGAATCGAAAAGGAGACAGCTGAATAAAGGTCACCCTTGTAATTCCTGTAAACAAATTAGGCCAAATTATCCTTCAAACATATGTACAAGCAGGTCCAAAGTAGTCCTTACATGAGGGAAAGGAGAGAGACGTGTAGGGTGGGGGTGGGAGTGGGCATGGGAGTTGTGAATAAAAGGCTTCATTTTCTAATTCACAAAGGATAAAGGGGTCGGTTTTTTAAGAGATCTGCTTGAAACACCAAACAATTATATTAACTATGCTGCTAATAATTTCTTAATTATGAATGAGTAGACATGAAGGGCTATGGAATTCTCACCCACAAAGACTCTCCCAAATTAATACTATTTAATTTTCACTCAATATACCACTCATTTGGAGATGAAATACCCACAATTTCAAGATCTTTTCACCAATGTAGACAATTTATAACAATCACAATTTCTTATATTAAGATAGTCCTTTACAATCTACATAAAACTTTCATATACACATTTCATTTAATTCTCAGAACAACCTTGTTATAAGATTAGGCAAGTGAGGCCCGGAGAGGTGAAATTGCCTGCGTAAAGTCACATAATGTGGTAGGTGGCAAAGCCAGCACTAGAACCCGTGTCCCCTCACTTTGGTTTCCCAAGTTCTACACAACTTTCTTTATTCAAGTTATAAGATAGAGTATATGTCTTCATGTGCACACTTGTGAGCATGTGTGCTGAGTCATGTCTAACTCTGCAACCCTATGGACTGTGTCACCTGCCAGACTCCTCTGTCCATGGGATTTCCCAGGCAAGAATACTGGAGTGGGTTGCCATTTCCTTCTTCAGGGGATCTTCCCCACCCAGGGACTGAACCTGCATCTCTTGCATCTCCTGCATTGCAGGCAGATTCTTTACGACTAGCACCATCTGGGAAGCCCACAAATGTGCACACTTGGTACTGGGGAATAGGGCAGGAAGTGTACCCTGTGATGAACCCCATTAATTTACTCCACTTGACAGACTTCTCCCTCTAATTGATATAGGGCCTTATATGAAGTCACATAGATGTTTAACATAAGAACTGTATCTTTTTTTCAGCGTTTTGTGTTGGGTTATAGCCAATTAACAATGTTGTGATAGTTTCAGGTGGACAGTGAAGGGACTCAGCCATACGTATACATGTATCCATTCTCCCCCAAACTCCCCTCCCATCCAGGCTGCCACATAACATTGAGCAGAGTTCCCTGTGTTATACAGTAGGTCCTTGTTGGTTATCCATTTTAAATATAGCACATGCCCATCTCAAACTCCTTAACTATCCAATCCTTAACTCCCCTCAGCAACCATAAGTTCATTCTCTAAGTCTGAGTTTCTTTCTGTTCTGTAAGTTCATTTGTATCATTTCTTTTTAAATTTCACATATAAGGATGTCATATGATACTTCTCCTTCAGTAGTAATGTAAACTGGTACAGTATTTTTGGAGGGCAACTTGGCAATAGGTACCAAAAGCCTAAAAAATATGCACTCCCTTCAATCCATTTATTCCATGTTTATATATTTATAAGGCAATTATCAGAGCTGTGTATACAAAGAAGTATATATAAGAATTTTTTCATGCTTTTTTAATATAAATATTGGAAATTACCTAATGCCCAATAATTGGAGTTTGGTGAAATATATCAAGGAACAACTATATGTTTAACTAAGAAGCCATTAAATATGATATGAGAACTGTTAGGATATTAATTATCATTCCATATCATCTCTACCTATGGCTTTAATTTGCTGCTTTTAAATCATACACTGGAAGAATTGAGGAAGAGGAGAATTACATTTTTTTTTACATTTTTGATTGCTTTTTCAGCTGTGTCTCTGACTCTCTCTGTATCTTCATCTCTGTGTGTATACATATATAATATACTTTACTGACATAGACATATATTAATAATATATTGATAAATGAAAAAACCATATTATTTCTAATATTTCTAAAATGAACTTATATCACCCATATAATAAAAAGCTATATGTTTTAAATCCTTCAAAAATCCATTTTAGAAAATGCATTGTGGTAAATTAAAGCAAAAGAAAAAGAAAAGGAAAATATTAACATTTTAGTACTTTATGATTGGCATTTCATTAACCTGATGGCCCCAATTTATCAATTAAGTAATTCCCAAACTCATCTTTTTTAATATTTGAGGCAAAAGTCTCAGTAATAAGGGCAAACAATTTAAATTTTCTACACAGTTAATCAAGACAGAAGACAATATCTAAAAGCAATTTTTAAAAAAAAATGTAGGTCAATAACATCATTGTCACCTTTGACAAAGATCACCAAGGTGACCTTGCAATGATAATAGAGTATAATATTATTAGTAATGATCTCCATATCTAATACACTATATATATAAATCATTTGTAATAGACTAGAGTGGTGCTCTTGATTGGCCGCAGTCTAATTGCCCAATGTGCATTTTTCATCACTGTTTATGTTGCTCAAAAAAGACATGCTTCTGCTCAAGTGTTCATGTAGTTCCACAATAGTGCAAAGTTAGAATCTTTTAAGGAAATACATTTCAGAAAGTACTTAGATCTAGACTACAAAAAGTATTTCTGGCTCTTCTGCCACATATACCAGAGCCAGTCTGTAGAAATTGGCTTCATACTCATCAAGCTGATTCTGCAAGGCAGCTAGCAAAATTGCTTTAAAAATCGGACTGTCCTATATGCAGCATTTCGCCTGGGTGAGATACACAGAGGACTGGGAAGCAAAAGAGCTTTAAAATCAGATAGCTCTTCTCTGCTCGCTTATTAATTGCCTTCTGACTGAGCCTTTACGAGCCTATCTTCCCCCTTATGATTAGCGAAGGCCAGTTCACACAATCTATGTAAGATACCCCGAGTCACTTGCCATCACTTACCAGTTCCCAACATGTACCACTTCCCTTACCTTTTACCTCTTTGTTCGACTCAATAATTCATTACCACAAAAAAAAAAACAAAAAACTGCTGACTATCTTAATACTGCATGAAGGCTAGCTACCCTTAGAGGAAAAAAAAAAAAAATGTTTGACAGGGCCATCATTGAACACAACCAGATGATGCATAACAGAGGCAAAAACAGCAGGAGCCACAAATGTTAGAAATGCGTCTTATAGAACTATTGGTTTTGGAGGTAGGCTAGAGCCTATAAGAAGAGTACTAAATCCAAATCTGAAAAGCTCATTAAGAGATCATCTAACCTAAGCTTTCATTAGTGCTACTGCCTCTTGTTTGGGCCCACCTAGAGAATAATATTCTACATCCTTCAGTTCTCAGCTTCTTAAAATGAAACTACCATCTGAGATTGACTAAGGATATAAAATGCATAAATTGGAGGTGAGCAGAAGAAAGGTCTAAAAATCTGGCTCAAAAAAAAGGACTTCCCTGGTGGCTCAGCTGGTAAAGAATCTGCCTGCAATGCGGGAGAAGACCTGGGTTCAATCCCTGGGTTGGGAAGATCCCTTGTACTCATATGTATTAATTTGAACATGCTTATATGTGTATATGGCTAGATCTCTTTCTCAGATGCATTTAAAAAGTATAACTCCTACTCATTTAGAAAATGGGGCTTTTTAAATTTGTTTTTCAATAATTACTCAATTACAAACTATAACTAAAACACCAAAACACCTATATTAACACTATACTTTCAAAGGACTTTGGGATGCATATAAGTCACACATTATTATACTGATGAGAATATCTTTTACAATTGCTACACATGCTTTGAAAATCCTAATGCTTTTTTTCTAATGGGACATTTACTCAAAGACCTTGTAGAAAATAACTGTGTTAATAACAGAGAGTTTCCCCATTACAATGATCAGTGTTCTCAGACAATTAATGCTGCAGCACTCTATTGTCACTTTCTTCCTCAGGGCCAGGATAACTTCTAGGTTTACATTATTGGCTTCAGCTTTTTTTTCTGGCAATATGGGAATCTCTAATGATGAGACCTGCCAAAACTTGTCAATGCTATTTTTCTTCTTTTCCATTAGAGGTGACTGTGGCTGAATAGCCAAGTAATCTATAGTCTAACTACACTTAATTGTTTTTACTACATGACATGAAGAAATATAGTGAGTAATCACTTCTGTTTTACATGAAGTGAATTGCTAGTGCTTTCCACAGCAATATGAAGAAGCCTTAACTTGCCTAATCTCCCTCGAACACCCTGTTTAAATCCTAACATGATAAACTCAACCCTCCTTGATTCTCCAGTGAATGAAGACTAGATTGGATCAGTGGATCTCAATTATTTTCCCTGGCTGTAGAACTCTTCAAAATAAAGCAGCCACACAAAAGTTGGCCCCAATTACAATTGGTGTATTCCTCAAGGACAATAGGTTTATTCTCGTTATTTATTACCTAAACTTCACTTCTAATGTGGAAACACAATTTATATTTGTGTTTTTGCTTCCTCTTTGTTTCATAAATGTATTTTTTTTCTGTAATGAAAATTATATAGACTTATTTTAGAAAATCTCAAAAATACAGAAAGGAAAAACATCACCTATTACCTACCTCCTCTAAACAGAGATAATTATTTGGGGTATTAATCTTTTTCCAGTCATTTTTTCTTTCTTACATATTGGGTATATATAACTGTGTATTCTGCTTCATTATTTGATAGTGTAACATTAAACGTTCTCCTTTTATCATAAAATATTACATTGTCTATACTTATCATAAATCACTTAGCAATTCCCTTGCTGAATATTTAAGTTTCTTCATTTTTTTCACTCTTACAAATAATGCTTGGTGAAAATCTTTGCCAAATAAAGCTTTTGCTGCTTTTTTGCACTATTTCTTTAGGACAAAATCCCCAGAGGTAGAATTACTGGGTCAACTGGTATGAGCATTTTTAAGGCTTTTGGCTGCAAGCTGCCAAATCCATACCAACTAACATTTCATCATGTCCTTATTATTCATTCATTTATTCAACCAATTCCTATTAAACATCTACTATGTACCAGGCTCTGTGCTAGGTGACATGAATGCAAAACAGATACGCAGTCCATGCCCTCAGGGATCTTATATATTAGTAGATTTGATAAATATAAATAAACATAGAGTGATACCAAATAGTGATGAGCAATATGAGGGAAAAACAGAAGCAGATAAAGGCATACAGAGGACTCATTACATAGGATGGCCATGGAATATCTCTATGATGAAGGAAAACTTGTTCAAAGTAAGAAAATTCATTTTGGGCAGAGGGAATAGCAAGTGCAAAGGCCCTGGGAGACAAAAGTGCATGGCATGTTTAAGGAACAGAATGGAAGGTAGGGTGGCTAGAATGTTATGAGCAAAATTTGGCGGGCAGAATAGAAGGATATGAAATCAGATATATAAGGATATATATATACTAAATATATATATATATACTAATATATATACTAGATATATACACACACACACACACACTAATCCTGCAGGACTGTGTAGGACATGGTAAAGATTTGTAAAATTTTATTTTATGTGTGATAACAAGCCAGCCATCAGAGGGTAGAGAGTGGGGAAATCACAAGATCTTATTTATTTTTTTAAAGGATCAACCTAGTTGCTGTGTGGAAAACTATGTAGGGTCAAAAATGTATATAAGGGCATAAATTAGAAGGCCATTTCAGTAGTGTAGGTGAGAGACAGTGGCTTAGACTAAAATGAGAGGAAAATGATTCAAAGGATATGGCTTGAAGGTATAGTAATGTCAGGTGTGAAAAAAGAAGAATCAAGAAAACTCTGAAGTTTGGGACTTGAGCAATTACACCAAGTGTCATCTTACAAAACAAAACTCTTTGTATTTATTTTTTCTAATCTGCATTTATTTTGATTATTGGAGATTGAGCTTTTTTCATGCTTACTAGCCATTTGAATTTCCTTTAATGAATTAGTTTCCCAAGTCTTTGCTCAGATGGCACTTATAAAACCCTTTCCTCCCTAAGCTTTTATTTCATTATTTCCTGGTTCGCCTTCTACCTCTCTGACTTTATTCTTTCTTGACTTGTTCTCTCTTGAACATTCCTCGTATTTCACCACCGTTTTAAGTTCAGTGTGTCTGGAGATTTCATCCTTACTTCTCTTCTTACTCTACATATACTCTCTAGGTGAACTCACCTTCCTATGATTTCAACTACTACATTGACTGATGACACACAAATCTTTTTCCAGACCTGATCTTCAGATCTGCAATTTCCATATGTGACAAATCATCTCTATCAGGAAGTCTAGATAGTGTCTCATATTAAGTAAATTCAAACATTAACCTGATTATCCCCATCAAAACTGGCTTTTTCTTCTATGTTCCCTGTATTGCTTAACAGCATTACACAATTTTCCAAGCCAAAAGCCTTAGTGTCATTTCTCCCTTTTCCTTAGCCTTTAAAGGTAATCGATTTCCATGTCCCAAATGCTGTTACCTTATGAGTAGCTTTCAAAATTTTCCCTCTCCTTTCCATCTTTGCTGTCCCTGCCATGGTTCACACCCTCATAATTGCAACACAGTCCCTTAATGTACTCTTCATGGACTTCAATCCATTCTTCATACTGGCTGCCATCTTTCTAAAACTCAAAGTTGGTGACCTGCCCCCCTCACTTTAAAGCCCCTCATCTAATTCAGTAGATTCTGCTACAGTGCAGTACACTGTGTGATTTTGGATAAAAATCATAAAAACCACAATTCTCCAGGATTTTCTTTCCATGCAGGAATATACTAACACACTCAGTCATTCAACAAATATGTACTAAGCCTCCTCTGTGTGTCAGGCACACAGAAGGAAATAAGACATTATCCCTGACCTCTGTTCCCCAAACCCAGACAGGAAATAAAACAATATTCTATTTTCCTGGGTTAATATTCCCCATTGCTAATTTAGACTTGTACCCTTTCACAATCCTTTAGCCATGTGGACTGCGGGTCTCTGTATTCTCTAAAAAAATTCTTCCCTATTATTTAAAAGTCAATTCAAATGTCTGTCTCCCCCATTATATGGTAAGTTTTTTTTTTTTTTTAAGATCTCTGTATTACTGGATAAACAGGCATTTACAAACTTTTGATGAATGAATGACTGACTGAACAGATGAAGTTTTTTCTTCATGAAGATGGTTTTATGACGTATAACCAAAACTGTGTAATACTGAAATCTCCAGTTAAAAGAAGCCAGTCCATGAGACTTGGAGAGTCTATGGAAAACACTTGAGATTTCAAGACCTATCATCCCAGAGCTCTGTGTAAACATTGATTCTTCTGCTTTCTTAACAACAAAGCAGTCCCAAGTATTTTGTTAAATGTCTAGGACGAGTGTTCCCTTCTTACTTAGTCTAGTACTATTTTATATTTTCTTAAACATGTTTTATTCCATGATTAACAGAAATATATTGTTAAATTTTTCTTTATTCTGTGTTAAATTACCCTTAAAATATTTCCCTTGCACTGAATTCTAATTGTTTATATTAAGATTACTTCACTTTCACAAGTTGTCCAATGTTTCATTAAGGCAATATCTCAAACAGAGGATAAGAACAAAACAAATGAAAAATGTAGCACTCTTGTGTTAACACTTTATTGAAACTAAAAAAATAAATATATGGTGTCACACCTAAAGGTTGACATTTTATTAGAATAAACAAGAAAAATCAATCACAAGTGCACTAACATATAGAAACATGCACAGAGTAAATCTGTAACAAAAGGTACCAACCCAGAATATTAGTGTGCTATTTTATTTTAGCTCCTAAGATAATTGAAAGAATGTATGAGCCAAAAACAATATACAAATATCACATTATATTTATAATTTTCTAGTATATACTTAAAGAATAGGTCAGATTTAGAAGTAGAATAAAACGATTAATCACTCCCAAAACTTCAGTGAATGTCCCAGAGTATCTTTTCTCATAAATCTGTACCTACGACCTCAACTCCTGGAAATAGCTGAAAGAAAGAAAGAAAAAGAAAGGAAGGAAAGGAGGGAGGAATAAATGAGAGTGATGTTATTGGTATTTAGAGGTACAAGAGTCTTCTCAAGTTAAAGTAATAGGTATCAACTGGCCAATCAACAGCACAACCTTCTCCCTTAGAAGTCACTAGATCTCATTAGTGAAATTAATAAAAGGAGTTTCTTACTTGACTTGCACAGCAATTCTGTCAATGCTTCCCTACATTCCTTAAAGCTCTAAAGATATGAGTTACAGTCACAAAAATATATGCATTTCAAGCATGCAGCAAGCAAATAGGTGATGTACTTATGTTTCTATAAATGATGCTTAAATCCACATCAAAATGTACACTTAATTTTTAATAAATATAACTTTAGAAAAAATTCCATCCACACACATAAATACAAATATATTTGGGGGCTAGTTAATAGAGCTGGAGAACACACATCAATATCACTCAAATGCTTGCAATTAAGCAGAGCAGCTTTAAAAAAAGAAAATCATTAATGCTAAAGGGGGGTAATGCACAGCGTATAAATTCAAAATGTTGATCAGAAACATTTTGTTGATAGCAATTGAGTTAGCTAGGAACATTTCAGGTTTAGAAAGCTTCCAGCCACTGTGTGGTTATAGTGTATTTATACAACTCTATATTTAAACACAGGTGGTAATTAGCAAGATTGAGACACCTTTAATAAGGCATCATCATAGGTGCAAAGGATGTGTAACATAAGATGAGTTCATTATCAATAACTTTCCTGAATTAATCATCTCTTAGGACATTTAATTTTAAATGTACCTGAAAAAAACCTGGATTATTGGGATAGGCCATCTGCGGTATCTTTTTTCTAATTTCTCTGAACAACTGAAGAATTTTCTTAAAATGTCTATCCACTGCTGGGACACAGGGATTCCAATATCTAATATACCAATTGTCCAGCTAATCTGGCACTTTCTCTTTGACAGGTGTCTCAACCAGATAGAGGCATTAGAATTAATATGGGGTGCCATTGCCTTCTCCAATATAAACACTTAGAATCCACCAATTATACAAGACCTTGAAATGGGGAAATTTTCTCCTTGACCTTAGCTTGTGATCAGATTTTCCCCAAAGTATGCAAACTGATAGCAATGTACTTTTTATTTTGGCTGCTTTAAAAACTCTAATTCACACATGCAGTTAAAAACACTAAGCTGTGATTCCAAATATTAAAATGAAACTGGATTTCCTTTGATAAAACCATATAGGGGTTCTACTCAAAGTCACACACATATACATGCACACACATATTAATACATATATTCAATCAGCATTCTGAATATTTACAGTATTTTTCATCTAAATAGGAAAACATTAATTTCTGGGCTTCCCAGGTGGCGCTAGTGGTAAATAACTCTCCGGCCAATGCAAGAGACTCAAGAGATACAGGTTCGAGCCCTAGGTCAGGAAGATTCCCCTGGAGAAGGAGATGGCAACCCACTCCAGTATTCTTGCCTGGAGAATTCCATGCACAGAGGAGCCCGCTGGACTATAGTCCATGGTGTTGCAAAGAGTCAGACATGATTGAAGCAACTTAGCATGCATGCATTAATTTCTAAAGGGAAACTGAGGTTGTTATCTTCATAACATCATTTAGATGAAGAGTTAAAATTAACTGATTATATATTTGGAACTATTCAGATGACTATTTTTTTTCACTATACATTCAGAAGTCAAGCATCTGCTGAAAAGTTAGAGGAAATCAACATGACAAAGATATGACACAGATAGATACTAGGATATCTACATGATCAATAATGATGATTGAAATTTTCATATTTTACTCAGATATTCTGGTAATTTTACTCAGACATGGCTCAAGTAACAAAAATAAACCAGTTATCAAAATATATGCAATTCAATACCCAACAACTGGATAATGATATCAAAAATACTCCTTAAAATGAAAATATTATTTTTCCTAAACTCTTAAATCACTACTTCATTCTACCTTTAATAATTCTATCTGAGACATTTGTATTTTGAAGCTCTAGTCACTTTGAAACAGAAAATTACCTGGTGACATATAAATATAGATATAGATTTATATCTCTTTTTTTCTCACCAAAATCCTTTTTGAGAATTACTCTTTCTTAGCCATAATATAGAAATTTGTGTACAGCTATAAATTCAGGGGGGAAAATTTTATTTTATCAGAACCCAGAGCTGATAATATTGCAAAAGGCTTAACATGGATTGCAATTCAACTCGTATAGAGTTTGTGATCCCCAAATTCAATTTTGTTAGTCATAATCAGCCACAAAAATGTTACAAAAGAATATGAGAAACATTAAAAGACAATTTCCTCATTGTTGACTACTTATCAACTGACAACCTAGTCAATTAAAGTTAAAACAATCAGTATGCTTTATGGTGATGGGTAAAATGAGTGTTTTACAGATTTCAAATAAATGTATTCAAATCCATTTGGTCTCTGTAATAAAAAAAAAGTGGGACATAGATATTTTAATAAAATTGTTTTTATACTTGAAAAGGGAAAATAACCAACCTTACCAGAAAATTCAAGCATCATTTATATTTAACTTTACTATGATCTCTAACTAGGCTTCTTAAAAGTCTACAAAATCATAATTTGACTGAACATATTTTTTCAATGCAATAGCTAATATAAAACAATTTTACAGCTGTGAAGTCCTCATAGAACAAAAAACTCTCTGTAGCATACACATAAATATCAATAGGAATGCACAAATCAAAGTTCTTTTTTTGTGACTAGTTTTAAAGAACTGCTTGATTAGGGACAAGTGGGGCTGCAGTAAGATCTTCAGAAAAATGACAGTGATGGCACTTATTTTTGTTCTGCTTAATTGTTTACTGCTCACAAATTCAATCCCCTAGCTTTTTCTAGTTACTCTCAGGGACCAACAGGCTGGCATGAAATTAAATTAACAAGCAGGTTCCCATCCTGAATTAGTGACTCCCAGCTGTCTGTCCCGTCTAGTTTCCATGGCAGTGGAAGAATCGGTGAAAAGTGAGGTGCAGGAAATCGTAAGAAGCCAACATATCAAACTCTTTAAGTTGATTTCTTTAAACTGATGAATCAGTACCGGGGGTGGAGGTGGGGGAGATAGAATTGAAGTTAAAGTGTTTTATTTCCTGGCTTTTTGAAAAGGCCAGTGTGTTTCTGTTTTTGTAACTGCTTTGTCACTGCATCTCCTTAAACATTTCATAGAAGGCTGTAGATTCAGGGTAGCATTTGGCTCATTATATGTGTTATAGTAACCCAAGAGTGTTTAAGGTACTCTATATGTATTTTAAAGGGTTTCACTTTATGTTTTTATTTTTTGACATAGGTATTAAGATTCATCAGCTTGTTAAATGACTCCAAAATATCCAGAGACCAAGTAAAAAATTCTCTCAACCAACCAGATGTTTGTCTGCATCACCTCAAACAGCTGGATGGTTGACGGAACTTTTCACTCACATATTTAGGTGTCACCTAGATACAGCCATAGAGACCTGTCATAAGTACCCAGGAAAAAAATATTAATCTTGGCACATATCTACCATAAACACAGATATGAAGGCTTTGAGTAAGAGCTCAGGGCGTGCGTGATTCACTGATATAAAAAGAGATGATTTAACACATTTTCCTGTGTCCATTTTCCAATTCCCTTCTCCACTCCATTTTAAGTAGGTGGGAAAGGAGAACCCAATATTTCAGAATCATTACATCACATTGAAAACATCATCCAAGAGATAGTGGTTAGTTGGCATATATGCATGTTTCACCATATGCTATTGTTTACCTAAAGTGGAGGCCTGGACAGGAAGTAAAAGTCAGAATTTTTTTTAAACTGTAAATTATCCAAGATTATACTTTCAGGTCTAGAAATGAGTCCCAAAGTTACATAAGAATTTAACAGGCTTTATTTATTAGACTCTAAATGATTATTTTTAAAGTATTAGTGATTCAACATCAACTGTAAAAATATTTACTATCTCCAATTAAAACTAGTTTGCTTTGATTATATATAGAAATGTTCACAGTACAATTCAGTACAAATATTGTTACAAAACAATTTTCAGTTTATGCCATCATACTCCAATTCACTCAGCCCTATTTTTCATGAGTTCCAAATGTAAGCAATTTCATTGGTCTTGTTAAATTGTACCACAGTACATCTAGCAAACTATAAAATCTCTATACATTATATAAATTGTCATTACAGGGTACCACATACGGTAGACACACATATGGTTGGACCATCAAGGTTGTTTGGAATAATTAAAAGCTGTGTGAAACCTTTTATAGCATTCACCTGCTCAAACTAAGCACAGTTCTAGCTGGTTCTATATGATATTTACTTTCCTCAGTTCTTAAAAAAAATCATTGGAAAACAGAAAGGAAAAGAAATTATATATTAAGCCAGGAATCAGAATGTTTCACCGTCTAGGGAAAGGAAATGGAGTAATTTCAATTCAAAACAGTAATTTAATCTAATACTCAGAATCTGCAGATGATTTAAAGCAGTTTTTGTACATGGAAACAGTTTTGAAAGCTGATTCCTTTTAATTTTTTATAATCAGCAGCTGTATTTCCAGTCATTGATATATTCTATTGATCACAATTGCTATTAATAAATACTATCCTTCACAATATTCTTTATCATTTAATCTGCCTGTAGTTGTGCTAGTAATCCAATTCAAACCATTCTTCCAAGTGGTAAACGAAGGGAAGCTTCTTATATATATATAAAAAAAAGCATGCATAGATTACTACTTTAAAGGGTAAATCTACATACAGGAGCTTAAAGAAACATATATAATATTAATAAAATTATCATACATGTTTCACATCTGATGCATGGCGTTCTCATGAGATTGTTTCTAAAAGTGCGTGTGCATGATGTGTGTGTGTGCGTGAGAATGCTAGAATATGTGAATATTATAAGAAAATTTGCTTTAATTAATTAATCTTTGCATCAAGTATTCAAAGTACTGCTCTTCTTTTGACCTCAGGTCAGTAAGTAAGTAAGCAAATAGATAAATAAATCACTTGTTTGGGAAGCCTTAGGAAATTTATTAACCATAATCTATACCAAGTACTTGACAACTATACTGAAAACTGTAACTGATGGACTTTCAGGAAAAGCAAGCTTCAAGTAAAAATTACATGGATTCTAATTGCTATTTCTAACATAAAATGGAAAAAAAACTTTATGTTAATACTGAACCTTCTAACCATTTCCAAGTTTTAAGACTGTCATGGAAAATAAGCTTTCTGTTTTCAGAGGCACCATATCAAAAGAATACTTTGCAGTTTGACAATTTAAAATCGTATTGTACAGAATAAACTTGAATGTTGGACTGTTCTGTTTCAGCAAGAATCTTAGTATTAAAGGCATCAGAAAGGTACAATGACTATAAGGGAAACTATGATCATGTCAGCATTATTTACACAGATGACAGTGAAGTGAAACACCAAGACCTTCAGAGTATTTAGATTTCAAATTAGGCCTTTGGATGAGATAGTAGTTAATATACAATCTGATTTTACTTTTTAACACAGCTATTTATTTCAATATTTGGAATCTCACTTAATCTTAGAGCACAATGACTCCACAAAGCATTCTTTCCTTCAGTTCCATTGTATATTTTGTCAAATGACATGACTATTCTTAATTCATAATGGGGACCTAGAACTAATGGTAAATACAAATTCATGGATTCAAAAAATACTCGGTTTGTACTATGTGTCTGGCATGGTTCTAGGGAATAGACTCTATTGGTTTTGTTATACAAATGTTAACCTTTGTTCCTTGAGCTGTTTTCCAGAAACACCTGTTTTTCAAAAACATTCTGGGGGACAATCTGAAAACTTTTAAATAACATTTAGAGCATGGATTCATCTTAGAAATTACCTGAATCCCTTTCCGAATGCATCTTGGGACTTTCTTTTATTATCATTAAAAGATTCCAACATTATTTTGACATACTTATACACTACCCTTAAAAAAAACTTTCCAACAGTAAATTATTTAACACATCACACACACATAAAACGTCTTATGAACTTGGACAAAAATGGCAATATTAAGATTCTGCTTTTCCAGTTATCTACTTAAAGGGTCATACTAATGCCTTATGAAAATTCATTTTCCCCCCACGTTGCAGGTATTAGGAGCAGGGGGGTGGTAATCAAGCAAGTAAATGCTGGGTAACCAGGGAGCAGAATGTAAGGCTGTTGATCTCCTTTTAATAATAAAGCCTTTCCTCCTTAGACTGTGCTCTTTCTTAGCAGTACAGGGGTGTCCTATGCTCCAAATCGGAAGTCTTTGGACTAAGAAGACAGACAAGGATATTTCAATCAAAAGATAAAGCAGACATTTGCAATGTTTTCCCCAAACAGGTTGAGAGTAGCGATTGATGCTCATAGTATAGTGTACCTGGTTTGTTAATTATGATCACAGAACAACAATCTAAAATTCAAAGAAGCTGTCTGTGACCCTTAGCACAAACGCAATCAATTAAGTGCTAATGTAACAGTACCTGATAGGATCCACTGGGGTGTTTCGTTTCTTTTTTGTTTCTAAAACCGAGTGGCTACTAATTTCCCTACTATGGCACTAGGAACTTCTTTTTGTATTTTTTCCGGCCACTTCAAATACTCCTCCGAATTAACATTCCAGGTAAATTAAAAAAAAAAAAAGAAAAGAAAAAGAAAGAAAGTTCAGGACATCTCCCGACCAATTGCTTCATTTTGGAGACCTACCCATATTATCATATAGCCAGCAGCAGTGATGCAGATCCGCTAAGCCCCAAAGCTGCCGACGGCTAGCACGAGCTGCAAACCAGCCCCAGCCCCCGCCCCCGCCCCTACTCTCCCGGTGGCGAAATACATGTCAAGACAACATCTACGAGTGGAGTGAGATCGTCCGTCTCCGCAACTGTAAACAACCGACCGCACTGGGTTTGCTGAAATGTTTAAATATACTCCTGACTGCAAACACATCCACTCACCAAGTCGCGCTGTCTCCCCTTCTCCACCTCCTAAAATTGAACGGGCAACGTGCCCGTTGTAGAGTAGAAAGTGAGGTTACATTTCCCCAGGTATGCCTAGAGGGTACCTGGCACTCCGCAAACGTGCTGGCCGCTGGTATATTGCCCGTACCACATCTCCGGATAAAATGTGAAAACACACAAACCCGCGCAGCTGAGCGCGTGGTGAAAGCCAACACCGACGGCTCCCAGAGCACCGACTGCTGCGTAAAGACTGTCTCTTGACCAAGATTGGAGTGTAGGAAGGACGCATTGGGTAGGGCCCCAGACGGTGTGGGTTAGAAGGAGGTCCTGGAGTTTCCCCCGGAACCTGGACTCCCCGAGTGTGGTTTCAAAGAGAAATTCGAAAGCAAACAGGTACTCAAGTGCGTTCTAGACCCTAGGCATCTTCTCTTCAGAGAGACAGGAGCGGGACCCGAGTGGCCGAGCCCCTGGCGGACGCTCCAGGTGGGAAAAATGCTGGAGGAGAGGCGCCCCCTTGTCTCTTCTCGGACCGAGCCCGCCCCCGTCCCCAACGTCCAGGTCCACTTGTTAGAGCGCCGGGGCTCTGCGCGCGAGCTGAGGCGAGCCCCACTCCGCACCCCCTTCCCCCCCGCCTTTCAGAACCGGAGGAGTTGGTTGGCAAAAGTGTCGCCTAAGAAGCCTAGTGAGCCCTCGAAGGGCAGCGCCCCCAGGGCCCGCTGAAAGCTTGAACTGCGGACAAGGCCGACCTCCCATATGCCCCGGGTGGTCCAGAGCCCCGAGCCGGGCGAAGACCTAGAGAAGAAGGAGCCGAGGTTCTGCCACCTCGAGCCGGGCTCTCTGAGCGGACGCTGCCCGCCACTCAGGGCCGGGAGCCGCCATCCGCCGCCTGCAGCCTCGGGGCGAAGTTAGCCGCGAGTCCTCGGGGTGGGAGGTGGGAGGGTAGGGGCCGCGAACCAAAGGGAAGGATGTGGGAGCCGGGAGCAACGCACCTACCTAGTCCAGGCGCAAGTTTCAGTGGCGTCCCCAGGTGCGGTCCCCCGCCCCCTCGCCAGGTGCTCAGCCCCGCAGGGCGCTGCCGGAGCCCGGGACCTCAGGCGTCTCAGCCGGTTCTTGCGGGAAACGACTGTAAATCCACATTACTGTTCGAGCTGCCGCTCGGGCCCCAGCATCGCTCTCCTCCGGTCCGTCGCGACGGTGCTCCAAGCCGGCAGCCGCCGGGGGCAGGTACCGAACCTGGCTACTACCGCGCCAGTGGACGATCGCTGCCCGGAGGGTGCTAGCGCCCGGGGTCGTATGTGGGTACGAGAGTGTGTATACCCGTGCGTGTCCGTGAAAGAGAGTGTGCGTGTATGTGCGAGCAGAAGGGATGAGCTCAGCCCCCGGGGCACTCGGAGGTGAACTCCGGGCTAAGCCGGAGCCCGCCGCGCTCCCAGGTGCGGGGCGTCTGCACGGCTGATGGCTGTGCTGATGTTGCTGTGGCCGCCGCCGCCGCGCTCTAAGGCTGGTCGCGGTGGTGCAAAAAATGTTTCTCCGCTACTCAAGACCAAAAAACCTGCCCTGTCTACTGAGCATGCCCGGTTTGACAGTTCCACAGCCAAGGTTTTTTTTTTTTTTTTTCCCCTCTCCCTTTTCCACCAAGACTCCAGGTTTTAGCCGCAGCTGAGATGGGGTGGGGAGGAAGGGGGAGCTCCGGAGGAGGAGCAGAAGAGGAGGGCTGAGGGAGCAGGTAGCGGGCAAAGGAAAGGGAAATCAAAATGAGAAAGATCACGGTGTTAGAGGGTGGAGGGAGGGAAGGAGAAAGCTGGGGGTGGGGGAGCAAAGGAAGGAAATATGGATCAACAAAATTTAGATTTCGTACCACGATGAGTTCCCGGCCAGAGTACTCTCATGACCAGCTTCTATTTTCTCCAGAGGGTTAGGTGGGGTGGGAGGTGGGGTTCGGAGAAGTGTTTGTCATCCCCAAATCAACCTGGGATAGTGTTTTATAGTCAAGACATACACAAACGCACGCACTGTTGCACACACCACACACACACCTATACAGAAGCGTGATCACGACCGCGATGTGTAAAGCCTGAGGACTGACTTAGAATGCAAAGTCTCTTGCCAGCATAACTTTAGCAAAAAAAAAAAAAGAAACAAAGAAAAAAGCGAGGTGGCAGAGAGAGAGAGAAATGTTTGGGTTCTTCCTTTCCCCCTCTACCCCGCCTTCTAGAAAAGCCCAGCCCGTGAGTGCGGTGCGAAAGAGACCCGCAAGCTTTCTTAGCGTCGGTCCATGTGAGAGAACCTCTGACTGCCTCCCGCTGCCAGCGTGACCTCAGTGAGCGAAGGCCGGCCACACGCAGCCTCCTGGCGGCGCGTCGGGTCAGCGCTGACACTCTTCCCCCCTCCCCCACCCCCGGAGCCGGGCCCTGCGCTCCAGCCGCTGCCCGGCCTGGTCGGCCAGCTCCCTGGGCTCCCCAACCGGCTCCGCCCCTCACCCAGGTTCGGTCTGTGCCCTAAGCCCTGGATCCCTCCTTTTCCACCCTCTTGAGCTTCCGCGAAAAAGCGGAAAAGCGGAATCTGCACGCTCAGAAACTCGCTTTGGGAGCCTAAGGAGTCCTACTGGGCATGCTCAGGACTTGGGGCGCCTCGCGTGGAGTAGCTCTCCAGCCGCCAATATCTTCACGGCTGGGCCAGATGTGAGTCTGAAATAGGAGACGTCGACCCCGGATCAGGGTTTGGCTCCGGTTCCGGGAAGGGCGGCGGCGACGCCCACAGTCGCCTCCTCCTTCCCGGCTTCCCGGCGAGAGCAAGACGGTGGGAGATACCAAGTGCCGAGCCAGGGGAGCGGCACCAACTGGAGAAACGAGTCTAGCGTACTCCCAGACCCCCTTCCCCCAGCGCCACCCCCGCCGTAGGCAGGTAGGGGGCGCGCAAAGCAGCGGAGAGAGCCCAGTGAGTGTTTGCCGGGACTGCTAGCCTCTAGGTAAAGAAAGAGAGCGCGAAGAGTTGAATTTTCTTTAGGAGACAGACGTTACCGATGGTTTTCTTGAGTGAAGAAAGAAGGGCGTGTGTGAAAATGTGTATGTGTGCACGCACGTTTGTAATTTTTCTCCGCAAGAGCAGGGACAGGAAAGCGAGAAACTATTGGCGAGTTGAGAGTCCGCTAGGGGTTGCAATAAGGCACATTTGGAGCCTTGGCTGGCGCTAATTAACAGGAAGAGTTGCTCGCGGCTCGTCGGGCGCCCACCAAAGCTTCCAGCTGTTCTTCTCCCTGGGTGGTGGCAGCTGCACGAGCATGGCTTCCGGGCTGGACGGTCCCTGCACTCCCGAGCAGGGAGACCGGATTCGGTTTCCTAAACAGAGATAGTACAGGATGATGCCAGTGGAGATCTCGGAACAGTGTGTTCCCATCTTCGCAGGTTTAGATACAAGTATTTGCAAAGAGGCAACATTGTAAGCCCAGCACACCAACGAGGGGAGGAACTACAGCGAGCTGAACACTCTCAGGGTAAGAATCAGAGAATCGAGAGAATGTTTATCCCCATCGTCCCTTTTTAAACAGTGCCTTCAGCTTCGGGCAGGAATCATTTGGATAACTGCCGCTCACCATCACCCCTCGCTCTGCCAACAAAGAAACAAAAGATGACAACCCGACTCTGTGGGGGGATAGCAACTGCTTCCAGAACCATCTCTCTGTTGGCAGTTGAAAATGCAATGGGGAAGGGGTGGCTATAAAACCTGTGTCTAGCCACCAATATGTAAACGAACATTCCTAAAACCCACTACCCTCCTCCAAAAACAAAACAAATACCTGTATAGGTGAAAACATATATATTTCGGAGATATATATATATCCTAAATAAAGAAAAGATTTCTCATTAAGAACTACCTGACCAATGAACTGTGGAGGGAAAAGACTTTCAGGATACCTCCTCAATTCCCATCTACGAGTTCTGGAAGGAGGAAATATAAACATCTGGTCAGTTACTTCTCCAGTGATTCAAATCACTCTCTGAGTCTAAGGAATTCTGTAAATAATGATAAAAGAGAGTTCCTCATTAATGAAAAGGGAATTTTGGCAGAATGAGACTTGCACAAATCATAACGGCCATGGAAATGAAATGTACGATTTAAAACCATGATCATCCCTACTCTCACACTTGCTATCTCTTTGTTAGTCATTTCGAAGACACAGGGAGGAAGGGACGGTTGATACCCAGGGATTTCATGAAAGGAAACTCAGCTTGTTTCTCTCCTGGCAATTTGGCAGTCTGTTTAATCATCTTTTTTTTTTTTTTTTTTTAAAGAAACTCTCCTCTATCGCCTCCTCCTTATGTTTTCTCTCACATTCTTCCCTCTCATTTTCCTTACCAGTCTTGCACAGCTCCCTTGAGGCCTTAATTCATTTGGTCTGCACCTGTCTCCCTTTAGTTCCTTCAAAAACACTGTTTCCCTTCCAAAGTACAGGGGGCTCTCACTTCTCTCCATTTCTGCAGAACTGATTTAGTGCTTCTGGAGGTCCATAGCCTGATACTGTAGGTGGATTTCATAAAGCATTTATTCAACTTCAGAGATTCCCAAGACACATTTAAGTAACAGGAAATTGAAGAATTTTTAAGTGTGTTGCTCACGGGACCAGGAATTTCTATTTTGAATGTGGATATCAGAAAGAAGCCACGCTAAATTGCCAGTTTTAGAATGGTCAATGTGAAGGAAAATATAACCAGTTGTAATGGAGCATACAATCTGTATAAGACAGTTACCCAGTTGCCTGGGTTATGTTATTAATATTCAAATAATTTGCTAGGAATTTTAAAAGAGATACCTTTTCGTTAACAAAGACCACACACATGCATGCATACATACATTTATACCCAAAACTAATGTAATCACATAAGTTCAATTCAGCTGTTGCATATGGCGCATCTACCTTGTTTCAGGAACTGTGCCAGCACTTAGAATAGTAAAGAAATTGCAGAGGCTAAAATATGTTCAAAGATGTGTGAACAACTTACTAATCAACAAGCATAAAATGAATGGCTGTTACCGTGTTCCTAGAACAATTCAGTCCTAAATAACAATAGTTAGATTTGATTTCTGTTAATTTGTTTAATCCATAGCTTGCATTCTTTGCAAAGAATGCATAATGGAAAATATCACTTATTTCAATCTTGTTTCTAATACCCTCATAAGTAAAAGTGTAAGTACAATAATATTAGAAGACTGAAGTCAATAACAATTACATAGAGAAAATCAACGTGAAGCATCTGAAATGAAGGTTTTTTGGGTGCTTGTCTAATGGTAAGATGATTTCAAAGGCACAGCTTCAGTACATACTGGTGTGGTGAACCATTATTTCCTATTGCAACTGATAACAATGCTGTCTGGAGATCAACTACCAGAGATTATGAATGGTGCCAGGACCGCAGCTTTTGGCTACTATGATTGGAAGCAGGGAAAGGTATAATGATTCTGTACCCAGTCAGTTTTCATAACTGCTATAAAATTGCAGTCACCAGTTTGCTGCTAGGGAGTGCCCATTTCCAGTTAGTCATGGGCCCCTCTGAGAAAAGCAGCCACATTAGAGGAAGTTCACTTGAGCTTGATGTGAACAGGTTGTGGCCATGATTCTGCATCCATATGTTCAGAACAGATAGCCAGACACATTTTTCACACACCCAAGTAAGGCTCGGGAGAACAACAGAAAAGTCAGTTAAAGTCTTCTCTCTATTCCTATCCCCAATTAAAGTCTTCTGTCTACCTAACCCCACCAGGTCTTCCCTGGTGGCTCAGTCAGTAGAGAGTCTGCCTGCAATGCGGGAGACCAGATTTGACTGGATTTGATCTTCCTTTGGTCAGGAAGATCCCCTGGAGAAGGGAATGGCAACCCATTCCAGTATTCTTGCCTGGAGATTTCCGTGCAGAGAGGAGCCTAGCGGGTTACAGTCCATGGGGTCACAAAGAGTCGGACACGACTGAGTGACTAACAATTTCACTACCTATACCTATTTAGTATCCAGATGGATCCTGTGGATCCACTTCTCTGGCTAGAGTTCCAAGGAGAAGAAAAATACTTTTTTTTTTTTTTTTTTAACTTTGGGCTTTAGCAAGTCACTTTGCATTCCATATAGCAAGCCCTGATCATGGAAGTGTACATTTATAGAGAATATCCCTCACTGGAAGGGTTCCATCAATGTTGCTGCACCTTACTCTCAAAATAAAATGTATCCCTATTACAGATTAACCATAACCTTCAGAAACCAAGACTTCTCAATAGGGTGTAGTGACAATTCATTTGTATTATTGCTATAATGAATTCAAATATTTGCTTAAATTTAAAATTATAGACCATTTAAAGAATGACACCTTGGGCTTTAATTTATATGAAATTCACTTATGTTTGATATGCATACACATAAAAATATGGCAATAACAATAATTTGTTCCCTCATAAAGATGACATAGTGCCTTCCCTTGCAGATCTGAAAGCTGACTTTATGCTAGTGTTTGTCTTTTTATTGGAAATACTTTTAAGAATATTACTTTCTGGCACTTTTTAACTATCACAGTTGTTGAAAAGGGGAGATACTGATTTCAAAATGTACCATGATTTCTGTTTGAGAGATGAAATTACACTCCTGAAAAATAATTTGAAAAGAGTATAGAACAATTAGGATTGGCCTGTTGGCATTTAAGTGCATTTGAACTTCTAACTTTTGACCTTGTTGTCATAACCCTTTAAGTGAATTATCATGATTGACTTACAGTTAACTATTAATTTGTATTGAAATAACTACAGCATTTTGTGCTTCAAAAACGCACACTTAATAATGGCCATAAGAAGATTTTTATAGCTACATACATTAACAATTGCTACTAGATGCTAACAATTATTAGAATAGTCTATCATAAACAGAATTTAAATGCATTTTGTATGAAAATCAGGAACTAAGATGCTATCATTTTCCATGCTACACAATGAGCACGAAAATTTCATCTCAGATTAAGGATCAGGCTCCCAATACATATTTTCATTCTCTTATTCATGCTTTCATTAGGCAAAGATTTATAGAATACCCACTATGTGCCTATTCAGTGCTAAGTACTGGAAAGAGAATGGTAAAGAAAACATATCTGTTCCAGCCTTTGTGTAAATTAGAGTCCACTGGCAAGAGATGGATATAACCAATCCCATGAGGAGCACTCTGAAAGGACAGAACACAGTATTGGCAAGAGAACAGAGGAGACTCAATTTAGATTGAGGTTGAAGCAGTGAGGTAGGCGTCCCTGAGACAGCAGCTACTAATCTGAGGCATGAATGAGTAGTAGTTAGCATTCCAGGCACAAAGTAAAGAATGTATGGTATTTGACATGAGAAATGTGCAATGTCAAGGTGCAGAAAGACAGCCTGTGCATCTGGAGTGTGGTGAACATGAGTAGTGTATTGGGGTGGGGGTGGCAGAGAGTGACATATATGAGGAAGGAGAGGCAGGAAGGAGTCAAATCATACAAGGGTTTAGGGGCCTTGATAAGGATTTTAGATTTTGTGCTCAGGACAATGAGAGGATGTGCTATGATCTGATTTACAGTTCAATGGCTCTTTACCTGCGTCAGTCAAATTCTGATACTTGCCAACTCTCAAATAACAACACTTTTTCTATCCTTATTCTTCCTGACCTATCTGGTCCAGAGACTCCTGGGAGCTACTTAAAGACTTGTAGGGTGTCTGTGTAGTCCAGATTATTTTCACAATAATATCAAGATAATATTTGCCTTTCACTCACATTCTCTTACAAATGTACAACAATTAATTGAAGGCAAAAGCAACTATGAGAATTTAGCTGTGTTCTATTAGTGCTAGTCGCTTAGTCGTGTCCCCCTCTTTGCGACCCCATGGACTATAGCCTGCCAGGTTCCTCTGTCCATGGGATTCTCCAAGCAAGAATACTGGAGTGGGTTGCTATTTCCTTCTCCAGGGGATATTCCCGACCCCTGTACTGCAGGCAGATTCTTTATCATCTGAGCCACCAAGGATTAAGCTAGGTGTTAAAAGATAAGAATACCACTCTCCTCAATAATTGTTTGGGAAAAGATGGTACTTTTTCATGAAACTCTTATTTATATTAATATATATTAAGTTTATTACTGTTATTTTAAGTGTATCAGTACATAAATAGTTGATTTCTGCCTGCTTCAACTTCTGATACATAAATATCAATAGAGATAACTGACAAAGATAACAGCAATTTGGGGTTCTTGAAAAAATTTTTAAGAGCATAAAGAGGTTCAGAAACCAATGCCAACCACCAATCTTCTTTTCTTAAAACTGGTTGTGGTTTCCCTCCTATCAGAGTCTTTTTCTGTTCCTAAAAGCTCAGTCCTCAGATTCACAATAAGAAATTGATTTTTACATTGCAATCCAGAATGATTACTTACAACTACTATATGATGCATTTTGAAATTATCTATTCCATTCCAACCAAATCAATTGCTTTCTTAACCCAGTAACCCACACTTAGAAAAAGCATGAATGATCTCACTCCATTTCTAGGTTTCAATAATTACTTCTAGTTTGATACCTTTGAGACCATATTCCCTGTCTCAGCATTCCTCTCAGGTGCCACCTCTAACAGCTGGCTGAACATTTCTTACTTAATATTTCACAGTTACCTCAAACTTAACTTGTTTAAAATTGAACTCATCCCTCAAATATTCTTAAATAAAAAATACAGGAGATTATAAAAGCATGTAATCTGAGATTTATATGAACTGACTAAAACTAAAATATATGCATGGAGAGAGGACTAGGAAAAAGAAATCACAATAGTATAGTGATTAATGGGATTGTTAATTTTAATTGTTGTCATTTTCTTATGTTTTTCTGATATTTACTCTTCTATAATAAGTACATACTAATTCATAATCAGAAAGCTACTATTAAAAACAGCACTAGTCTTCCTTATATGTCCTACATGTCTTCATGTCTTTCATTTTAAAGGTATGATTCTATTTATCTCAAGATTTGCTTTAAACACATTTTTCAGTAATAAACATGTTAATAATGCAAATTTCTCCAGGACCACTTTATTTTATCACGAAAGGAATTCTAACTGCAGGATGGGTATAGGCAGGAGTCAACACCACCACAAAGACGGTTCATCAGTTTTCTAGGATACCCAATACATTGGTTGAAGTTCTAGATGCTACATGTTTCTGCAGCTCTCTCTGTCTTGAAATTGTATGAAGTATAGTTTATCCCACAGACCATCAAATGGACCCTTGGTTACAGTGGGGCAGTCTATCCTTCTGTTCAAATACAGTTATGAATAAAATCTAAAAATTCTATATTTTAGAACGCTCCTGCATCTGTCCAGGATGCCCACTCCTTCTCTACCTTTAGTTGTCTATTCATATTTATCAGACTTATATCCATTACTCCCTCTTCCAAGAAGCCTTCCCTGGACTTCCATCCTGAAATGCTTTCTCTCCTCTGAATTGCTCAACTGCTTTTCCTTTCTTGGCCCTTATTCCATTCTCCTTTGTATTAGAAGTAGTTATTTAGATGCTTGTTTCTCCCATTGTACTTTTATTTCTTTGAGGGCATGGAAATGTCCTTCTTATATCTAAGTTATACATAGTAGGTCCTTGAGAAATAACTGGGGATAAATTTTTAATTTAGCAATTTTATTTCTAAAGCAAAGGATAAAAATAATGAGAATTGAGAAACTTCTAATATGTTCTGTTTGATCAAATTTAATTGCAATTTAAATTAAATTGTAAATTGTAATTGTAAATCAAATTTCCTACCTCATGCAAGTAATTTTCTTTAAAATCTGGTGCCTTGGTTTAACACAATCCTTAGTCCATGCCATGGGAATGTCTAAGAGGTAAAATTGTGTTTGAAAGAGATTCTTTCTATGTATCTAATGAATTAAGCTTTTTGGATAAGGTATCAATTATCTTTTACTGCATAACAAATTACCTCAAAACTTCTTAGCTTAAAACAACATTTTACCATTTCTCACAATTTTGTGAACTAGAGGGGAATTTTTTCTCCTGGTCTTGCCTGGTCTCATGAAATAGCTGTACTCAGTTGGCAGGTCACATGGGACTGTCTTCATCCCACATGGCCTCACCCATCTGGTGACTCAGCTGGGCCAGTGGGAACAACTGAGGTGCCTTAATCTCTCAGTAGGCTTCCCTGGTGGCTCAGACGGTAAGGCATCTGCCCGCAATGCGGGAGACCCGGGTTCGATTCCTGGGTTGGGAAGATCCCCTGGAGAATCTCTCTCTGTGCAGTCTGGCCATGAGATGCCATATCCTCTGTATCAGTTAACTATTGTTGCATAACAAGTGACCCTGAAACTTAGTGGCTTAAAATGACAGCAATTTATATTTCTCATGGTTCTGTAGGTTAGCCACACATTTGCTCTGCTGATTTTTCCTTGACACATTCACGTGGCTACATTCAGCTGAAGAAGGTTGGCTGGGCTCAAAGGTACAAGGTGGCCTCACACGTCTGGCAATAGGAACCAGGTCCTGTCTGTATGCCTTAGTTGTCAGTTCTTCTCCACATGGTCTCTTTTTCTAGAGTTGGCTACACCAGCTGCCTCAGATGCTGGTATCAGGACAAGCACCCCACGATGGCACATATAGAAGCTACAAGGCCTGGAAAGGCTAGGCTCTAGAACACACACAATGTTACTTCTGCTGGGTTCTGTTATTCAAAAGAGATCACAGGATGGGAGAAACAGACTGTTCATCTCTTGATATGAGGAGCTGTAAATACTGTGGCCATGTTTTTCTTTGTATCATAGGCACAATTTCAGATATGAATTATTATAAATTCAGTGTTCTACTGGATTGTGGTATAGTTAAAATTCCAGTGCAGGTGATGTCATTTTGTTCCTTTTTTATTAAAAGCATTTCTGTCCCATTCTCTTTTTGTTTTTTTCTTTTTTGTTACATAGGAAATCCATGAATGCATTCTTGTTGCAAAATATTCAAGGGATAAATAATAGTGAACTCCTACACAGTAAGCTTATACAATGACCAGGCTTCATTTTAAGTGCTTTATCGAACAGCACCTCAGTTAATCCTTGCAAGTCTTTGAGGTAAGCAATATTATCACCACCATTTTTCCTTGTGGCTCAGAGGTTAAAGTGTCTGCCTGCAATGCAGGAGACCTGGGTTTGATCCCTAGGTCGGGAAGATCCCCTGGAGAAGGAAATGGCAACTCACTCCAGTATTCTTGCCTGGAGAATCCCATGGACGGAGGAGCCTGGTGGGCTACAGTCCACAGGGTCACAAAGAGTCGGACAGGATTGAGCGACTTCACTTTCACTTTCATTTTGTAGATAAAGAAACTGAGGCACAGAGAGCTTAACTTACAGGTCTAACTTGCCAAGATCACATAGCTTGTTAAGTAGCAGGCTGCTGAATTCTGTGATCCCAGAGTCTATGCACTGAACTCGGCTATAACTCACCTTAGTCTTGCCCCTAGTTTCACCCTGTCAACAATTTGATATGCATTTCTTTAGTCCTGGTTCTAGACATTTATGTATATAAGTATATTTAAATGCATTTTCCTTACCTACACTGGATCACATTATATTCTTGTTTATTTTTGGTATACCTGGTAGTAGTATATACCATTAATAAACTATTGGTTAGTAGCATATTCAACTCATACTTTTAAAATGTAGACGTGCCTTAAAGTCAGGAGTAGCCTATTTATGTATAGTCTCCAAAATTGTCCCAGAAGCAAAAACAAAGTGATCTATCAAGTGTTAGTTTACAATATGCTAATTTATAAGTAATGTAAAGATGTTACACATTGTTCCTTCACAGGAAGACTGCCAAAATTATGAATAAAATTTCTTTGGAGGAAAGGAGGAGAAATTGTTTCCCTGATGTCTGCGTAAAATTTAAATGAAAATGAATGTGATTTGAGTGTTAGTATTCATGACTGCTAGTTCTTCTCTGTTAATTTACATTTATATTCTTAATGTCTAGGTTGAGCCTAGGGAAATTTAAAACTCAATTTCATTAATGCTATAACTTCCATAGGAATCTCAATATGCACAAAAGTTCCTAGATTGTGGAGTTATTTGGATGAGAATATAGCAGCTAAGCATAATTGCTGAGTGGTTATGATAGTTAAATATGTACTGTCAATTTTGATTTTTGAAATTCCTCTGGGCCTAAACCCAGTGTCCAAAAAGTTTAAAAAACATGAAGCTAATATAGTAATGAATTTTAACATCTTTTAAATGGAAACATTACATTTCTGAACCACTGCCCATCTGTGATTAATTATGATTTAAACTAGATCATGTTTCACATTTGCAACTCTTACATTGACATACATGATGTTTGCGATTATTGCCTAACTTGAGGTTTGTAAGTTCAGCTAACTAGAGTTAGGGGTATTTTTTCATTTAGTTGCTTTTATTGCAAATATGATCACTACTCCCAGTTGGCAAAGGTACTATGAATAGGAATACTGGGTCCAAACAATAATGGTTTCCTCAAGTCTCAAATAGATTTATCTTTATTTTTCTTCTTTATAAGCTATGTATAGATACACTTTAAAAATTTAAAATATTTACAGATCATGCTTATAGAGTAAGCTTTTGGGGAAAAATTTCCCTGAATATTCCAGAAATTCTCAACAGAAGCAACACTTTAATCCTCTTCTTAATCCTCACTTTGATTGTTTTGATGATACTACTCACTGCTGCTGCTGCTGCTAAGTCGCTTCAGTCGTGTCTGACTCTGTGCGACCCCATAGACAGCAGCCCACCAGGCTCCCCCGTCCCTGGGATTCTCCAAGCAAGAATACTGGAGTGGGTTGCCATTTCCTTCTCCAATGCATGAAAGTGAAACGTGAAAGTGAAGTCGCTCAGTCGTGTCCGACTCTTAGCGACCCCATGGACTGCAGCCTACCAGGCTCCTCCGTCCATGTGATTTTCCAAGCAAGAGTACTGGAGTGGGGTGCCATTGCCTTCTATGTACTACTCACTAGATCACCCTGAATTATGTTTTAGAATTATATCCACCCCAGAGAGGTTGTACAGCTCTAAGACTTCAGACTTTTAAGCCTCTTGCAACTATAGGCCATGAGAACTTTGGTTTCAAAACTCATTTATGTTATTGCCTTCTTTCATAACATGCAGCTGAAGTCCTTTTTTAAAGTTTCAATTAACTTGCAACAGCAGTAAGGCAAAAAGAGGGGAGAGAAAAAGGAGAAGGAAAGGGGAAGAGAAGGAAGTGAAAAGGGGGGCGGAACTGCTGTACTATTGCACAGTGTTTATCAACTGCTCTGCTTCTAATCACACTCATGGTGATCCTGAGGCTACAGCATTGATTCTGTACCAATGAAACATCCTCCCTTAGCAGATAATATCATACGGTGGAACAGAAAGGGAGGAAAAGAAGAAGGCCTATGTGTCCAGGTTTGAAAAGTTTTCTAGGTTCAGTTCAGTTTTTTTCAGTTCAGTTCAGTTCAGTTTTCAATTCAGCTCAGTCACTCAGTCGTATCCAACTCTTTGCAACCCCATGAACCGCAGCATGACAGGCCTCCCTGTCCATCACCAACTCCCAGAGTCCACCCAAACCAATGTCCATTGAGTCAGTGATGCCATCCAACCATCTCATCCTCTGTCGTCCCCTTCTCCTCCTGCCCCCAATCTTTCCCAGCATCAGGGTCTTTTCCAATGAGTCAGCTCTTTGCATCAGGGGGCCAAAGTATTGGAGTTTCAGCTTCAACATCAGTCCTTCCAATGAACACCCAGGACTGATCTCCTTTAGGATGGACTGGTTGGATCTCCTTGCAGTCCAAGGGACTCTCAAGAGTCTTCTCCAACACCACAGTTCAAAAGCACCAATTCTTCGGTGCTCAGCTTTCTTTATAGTCCAACTCTCACATCCATACATGACTACTGGAAAAACCATAGTGCCAGGAGCCGGTGAGGCATTCCACTCGTGACAAAGGTCATGAGGAAGGAGGCTCGGCATACACAAAGGCGGGATCGAGCCTCAGGAGTCCCCCTGGATATGCTCGAGCATCTACCCCCCAAAAACCAGAGTCTGCCTACTTTATTGCTTTGTGCTCTCACCCCTGACTTTACTGGGGGCTGTCCCCCACCACCATCTCGCTCTCTCTGTCAAAGAGTTAACTTACAGCTCCAATTAATAAAGTTCCTGGGCAATTAGGAGTGTTTAAATCCAAACCCCTCAGATAGCTCTCTAACTCACCTGACAAGTTTACCCGGACTCCTACAGCTATGCATACGATTGTTTAGTCTCCCAGCCTCGAGAGGCACGGGAAGCTTAAGATATTCAAATAGCTTAGAGCCTCTCAGAGAGTTAGAAACTGTCAGAATAAAAACTAGTAAAAGATTTCATTGATGAGCCAATGCTTGCTGCCAAGTTTTCACATCCCCTGTATTGTATCCTTGAATGTGTATTAATTAATATAGTTGGTATGTAGAAAAAATAAGTAGTGGCCTTAGTGTTAGCAACTTTAGACCCTTAGGGTAATAAATTCTTTCCTTTGTTGTAAACCCATTACACATCCACCCTATAGGAATGCAATTTTATCTAACACCTTCGGAAAATGGCGCCAAACCTTAAAATAATTACTCTTAGAGAAAATAAGTCTTTGTCAAGAGTCATAAAATGTTAATAGGCCTTCTGGCCAGAAGATGATGTAAATCACCTAAACCATTTGTATATAATAAATTTGCAGGAAAGAAACCCTGGTTTTTGATAAGGATCAAAGACTGCTGACTTTGCATCCCCTATTATCCTCTATGTGTAACTTAGGGTATAAAAACCCCTGTTGAAAATAAAGCTACGGGCCTTGCTCACCAAAGCTTGGTCTCCCCATGTCATTTTTCTCCTCAATTTCCAGCTGAGTCTCCATCTGGAGTGCGGAAATCCTCTGCGACCATTTATTTGCCTGGGCTTCTAAGACCCACTCGAGAAGGTGTCTAAGGTGGGGCACCTTCCACTATTCGAGAGGGTGCCTGCGGCCTCCGTGGTCAGAGCTAACGTGGTGTCACAGGTTATATTGATTTTCTGCCTAAACCAAGCTACTCAGCCTCTTTTCTCCACTGAATTTTCCTACTGAGCTATCCTCATTCTATTACTCTTTATATCTTTGATAAATAAATAAATAAATAGGTCGCCGAAGCCATCTCTCCTTCGAATACTCTGGATCAGCCGGGGCTGGACCCCGGCACCATAGCCTTGACTAGACAGACCTTTGTTGGCAAAGTAATGTCTCTGCTTTTAAAGTGAAAAAACAAAAAAAAAGTTCTACGGCTGAATTTTTTTTCATATAGAAGAATTGTCTGAAAGTGAAGTGAAAGTGTTGCTCAGTTGTGTCTGACTCTTTGCGACCCAGTGGACTGTAGCCCACCAGGCTCCTCTTTCCATTGGATTCCCCAGGCAAGAACACTGGAGAAGGTTGCCATTTCTTTCTTAAAGGATCTTCCTACCCCAAGGATTGAACCCAGGTCTTCCGCACCACAGGCAGATTCTTTACCGTCTGAGCCACACAGGGAAGAATTGTCTAGTTTCCCCTTATTAGAAAAATGAAATAGCAGCCCTAATGACTTTCTGCTCTTTGTTTCTGAACTTGGAGCCAGTGGTAAATATATTTAGACCAATATGTCCTTTGAACAACTTCCTAGAACTAAGAAGGACACACATTTATTTGATTTAATGCACTATGATCTTCTCAGTGTTTCTATTCTGTGAGATGTTTTAAGTACATTTGAAATGAATTATTTTTAAATAGGACTTTAACTTCATGGTACCGATTCAATGGACATGAGCTTGAGTAAACTCCAGGAATTGGTGAAGGACGGGGAGGCCTGGTGTGCTGCAGTCCATGGGGTTGCAAAGAGTTGGACACTACTGAGCAACTGAACTGAACTGAACATAGTTTAATGTCTTTCTTCCATTAATAATTTTTAAAATTTGTTATTTTAACTGGAAATAAATCCATGACATGCACTCAGCTAGAAATCCAAGAACCTAATTTTTTTATTGCTATAAGTATTATAAACAAAAAATGGTTACAAGTAAATATACATTAACGATTTGCTCATCCAGCATGGTTAAGTAGGGCATAAGCCCTTCCAGGTACACATATTAAGGATATACTGAGGGCCTTGCCTGCCTCTGTTCATTCGAGATTGTGTGTGTAAGGCCTAAAATTAAGGCCCCCCAAATTATGTGATTCTTTGGCATTCAGTGAAACCAGGAGAGCCTCAAATAGCCTAGCCATAAGTTTTCCTCATCACTCTGGCCCCGTGGATAATGTCCCCTTGTCTAACAACCATCCTCATCCAGGAGACTAGACACAGTTCCTGCTTATCCCTGACTAACAAGTTTCAGTTCTTTGTCCATCTGTGGAATTATTAAAACAAACCAATTACATCCTCCAAGAGTACCATGGGTCACCCCTCCCTTCTGACAATAAAAAGCCTGCTTCCTGCAGACCCTGGTTCTTCACTTGGTTCCTGAATACAACCCCACCCCCTACTCTGTATGATATTGCGTGGCATGTGGTGTCTTCTGCCCCAGACTGAGTATATGTAGTTAACAAACTGCTTTTAATCTCATCTTTCCTGTGCTGGGTGAAGAGGGTGAAATCCAAACACAGTGAGGCCCTGGAGCATACGTTTTATTACCAGAATAAATAATGATAAAATCTCCAGTAATTTTTCAGTTTGGGGTAGGAAATGGAGTGTGTTGGGACACTGTGGAGTTTTCTTTTTTTTTTTCAGTTGAATATCATGATTTTGGAAGCATTAAGGAATACAGTGATTTATCAGGCGGTTCCATAAATAATGTCAAATAAGATAAGCTGGTTTTCTGAACCATGGCATAAACCAGCATTTCCCCAATTTTTGGGATAAGATTCACCAGAAGCAATTATTGACAAAGCAGATAACCAAGCCCCTCCTCCTGAAGACCCTTATCACTGGGTGTGGAATCAAGCACCCAGGTGATTCTTCAAGCTGCCCATTTTCCTTGTCATGTGATCTATTGCTAATGGCAGTTCACAACATGAATTCTTATCATTAGGGAAATTTGGGAAACATGGTTAAACTGTAGTAGTGATAGGTTCAGATAAGTGGAGAGAGTGAATTTTCTGGACCAGCAGAAGTGTCTCCCTGATGACCTTCTTTTAAAGAAGGTGATTGGCTTCTTTCTTGGCTCACCTGATTATGCCAAGCCCATTTGCTTTTGATCACCTCAGAGTCAACTGATTAGTAACTTAACTGGAGTAGTATATCTCATGATATTCATAGATTTGATCATATTTAAGAGGAGGAGATTATGTAAGGCCTGTACACCAGAGCAGGGCGGGGGGGAATCTTTGTGGCCATCTTAGAATGCTGCCTACTACAAATGTGATTCAAAATTAGGAGGCAATGATGGAAATAAAAAATAAGAATTGTGTTATGACACAATTTATTGAAATGGGTACCCTTATGAAAAATCCAAGAATCTTAGTGTAGAAAGGTAGTGCATATATTTTATTAGGTTAAAGGAGAAAGAGGGACAAATTATATGAATTTTTAAAGCATATATGCACTACCCAAATAGATAGCGACTGTGGTAGATATCTGTTTTAAAATGCCCCAATTCTTACATAGGCAAGACATCATAGGGATAAGAGCTTCACCTATATACATATTAGAGTTATTTATGCTAAAATTAGAAACACTTATATATTCCTGTCTTAATGTTGCTGACAATTTAATTCCTCAGAAGGAAAGGAGGAGAAAGCAACAATGGGAAACACTAGAAGCATTCAAAGAGAATGACCTCTTTTAAACTGTAATAAACAAGAAAAAAAACCTGTAGACCATTAAATACCATAGGCCTTAAAGAAAGTAACATTCAAAAAGTTAAGACAAAATAAAGGTAAGATCTAATGAATATATATATTCTAAAAGCAAAGAAATGTAGGAGGCTGTAAGAGGTAGGAAGGAAAATGAGTCAAGAAAGAGGCTTTAGAGGAACGAATTCCTGAGCTGAATCTCGAAGGATCAGATAGAATTAGACAGGTCCAGAGTCAGGGTCCATAGCGTCATAAAGATTTGGACATGACTGAGCGACTGAGCATATCTGGCTTCCTAACATCTGTGCTTTGCTGCTGTGCTCACTGCTCAGAGTCAGGGTAATAGTGGTGAATGGAGTGAGATAAGAAGCAAGGGATTCTGTTTCTACAGGAGAGAGTATAAAGTAAAAACAGAAGAGATCCTAGGATAGAGTGGGAGGGAAATCAACATGTAAGGGATGGTCAGAGATAAAAGAGATAAGAGGAGAACTTAGAGAAAAATACTGTGTAGTGTCATAAGAGCCAAAGTAAGAGACCAATTAAGAGTGGCCTATAGCTTTTAACTGGTATGTCAAAAAACTGTATCAACTAGATTTATCAACAAGGAGACATTGAAGACCTTGGCAAGAACACTTTATTTGCAGTGGTAGAGCAAACCCTTATTGTTGTCTAGGGTAATTTAGCAAAAGGAGGCAGGAAGCATAAATGAAGATAATGGGTGAATATGCTCTAGATATCAGGAGAGGCAGTAGCATGTGGCAACAGACTCCAGACTCAGTCCTACAAATTTTTGTTTGTTTTATCCTAATTTCCAGATATATGTGCTAAGTCACTTCAGTCGTGCCGGACTCTTTGCATCCCTATAGACTGTAGCCCACCAGGCTCCCCTGTCCATGGGATTCTCCAGGCAAGAATACTGGAGTGGGTTGCCATTTCCTCCTCCAAGGGATCTTCCCCACCCAGGGATCGAACCTGCGTCTCTTATGTCTCCTGCATTGGCAGGCATGTTCTTTACCACTAGCACCATCTGGGAAACCCTATAACTGTCTTCTGTCCCAGAAAAGACATCTGTAAGCTGATGGAAGCTGAGACTCTGATACTTTGGCTACCTGACGTGAAGAACTGACTCATTGGAAAAGACCCTGGTGCTGGGAAAGATTGAAGGCAGGAGGAGAAGTGATTGACAGAGGATGAGATGGTTGGATGGCATCACCGACTCAATGGACATGAGTTTGAGCAAGCTCCAGGAGTTGGTGATGGACAGGGAAGCCTGGTGTGCTACAGTCCATGAGGTCACAAAGAGTCGGACACTACTGAGCAACTGAACTGAACTAACTGAAGCTGATTGAGCTTCTAAAAACTAAACAGTGGAAAACTGACCAGGAAATCTGTAAATTATAGTAATGGAGTAAGTTAGACAATGGTAAAGTCATCTCAAAAACAAGATATTTTAGCGGGAAGGTGAGATAAAGTTTTAAAAGCAGTAAAGGAGAGCTCTCTCTAGTGTTAGTTGCTCAGTCACGCTGTTGTGACCCCATGGCCTATAGCCTATTAGGCTCCTCTGTCCATGGATTCTCCAGGCAACACTACTGGAGTGGGTTGCCATTACCTTCTCCAGGGGATCTTCCTAACCCAGGGATTGAATCAGGTCTCCTGCATTGCAGGCAGATTCTTTACCATCTGAGTCACTAGGGAAGCCCAAAGGAGAGCTAGCTAATACTTATTTCCAGGAATATCCCCTCCTCTCCCCTTATTCAAAGCATGAGGATGAGTAGCTTTTCCTCCAGAGGACATTTTAGAGGAAGCTTCCTTGTCTTGGGGAGAGAACAGAGGACAAGAACAAAGAAGAGGTATGTTGTTTATCATGAAAAAGAGTGGCATAGTGGAAAGCATTATAAAGGAGGAAGATGTTGGAAGGGTAGAGAGGGGAATTGTATTCCCATTGGAAGAATGGGAGAAAGACATTCAAGGCAATAGAGGCTTGAGAGTTTGGGAAAGCATGTGTGAGGAAATGATTAGAGACAAGTAAGGTTAAATGGCCTCAAGTTTCTGAATAGAATGTCTTAGGGCATAAAATATAAACTATCCTTCATTTTAGAAGGCTTGAAAGTCAAGCCTTCTTCTCACCTCATCTTGACTCAGATCCACACAATGAAATCACAAATTCATGTTTATGGCATCCTAAGGACTGTAACTGATGCCCACATGAGGATAAAACTGTAAAGCAGGCACAAAGCCAATATAATCAACAGTCAAAATAAAGAGTGCTGGGCTGATCCATGATGTGAAAAACCTTTTAACTGCATGGATGCATGATCTGATACAACAAATTCAAATGCCTCTGAATCAAGAAACCATTTTGACAAAGACGTTCTCTTTTCTGATTGCTTAAGAATATACATACTGAAATATCAGAGGAATATGTTTTTCTCAGGAGATTTGCTTCAGGAGAAAAAAAAAAAAAAAAAACAGCTTCAGAATTGAGGAAAAGCTTCAGATACACAGTAGGTTACTGTTTCTTACTTGAAACTTACAAGATTCATCTTGTGATCTTTGGCCCAAAATACACAAGGTAGGAAATGAAGAGTTGCATGTTCCTTCCATGAAAACATTCCATATGAAGAGTGGTTACCATAATCTTCAGTGATTAGCCAAAGGAAAAGGAAAAAAACCACAATTTTTTGTTTTTATAATACCTTAAAGTACTGTCATATGGAGAACAGATTAAGTCTAATCTTGCCCTTTACAAAAAGCAACCAGGCCTAATAAATGGAAGTACATACAGTCTGCTGAAACAACAAAATCTAAAATTTATCACTGTACAGTGATGGAATGGACTACTTTTCATGCTGCTCATCACTGACAGTGTTATGCTGAGACTGGTTATCTATCTACTAGGCATAGTGTAGAGGGAAACCCTGCACAGCTCCTAAGCTGTTCTCAGGAACTCTTACAATCTCTTCCAGCTCTTAGATTCTGTGGCATCAAAATGATTTGTGGATTTGAGGAGCATAACGGGGTGAGTCAAAGAGTGCTCTAGTATTCTTCAAACATTCATACATGTACTATTATTATTTTACTTCTTTTGATATCATGCTGTAATAGAGATACCCCCATTTTTAAAACAGCAATGGATAGCACACAATGCTTTAAATTAAAGCCTTTGGCTCCTTTATATTTTAATGTTGTCCTCTGATTGTAATGTGGCACTACTGTTACCTCCTCAGTGAGGCTCATCTTTAATTTTCTTTTTAGTCAAAACAACGTATTTCTTATGAGTTATTAATCTTCTTATTTTCTTGGGCTCCAAAACCACTGTGGATGGTGACTGCAGCCATGAAATTAAAAAATGCTTGCTCCTTGGAAGAAAAGCTATGACAAACCTAGACAGTGTATTAAAGAGCTAAGACATTACTTTGCTGACCAAGGTCCCTATAGTCAAAGCTATGGTTTTTTCAGTAGTCATGTATGGATGTGAGAGTTGGACCATACAGAAGGCTGAGTGCCAAAGAACTGATGCTTTCAAACTGTGGTGTTGAAGAAGACTCTTTTTGGACTGCAAGATCAAACCAATCAATCCTAAAGGAAAAAAACCCTGAATATTCATTGGAAGGACTGATGCTGAAGCTGAAGCTCCAGTACTTTGGCCACCTGATGTGAAGAGCTGACTCATTGGAAAAGACCCTGATGCTGGGAAAGATAGAAGGCAGGAGGAGAAGGGGATGACAGAGGATGAGATGGTTGGATGGCATCACTGACTCAGTGGACATGAATTTGAGCAAACTCTGGGAGATGGTGAAGGACAGGGAAGCCTGGAGTGCTGCAGTCCATGGTGTTGCAAGGATTCAGACATGACTGAACTACTAAACATCAACAACAACAATGGTCATAGACCAACAACAACAATTCATCTTCTCTGCCCAAATCTTCTTTGTGTTTTCCATATATTTATAAAACTGACTGTGGTTACCAGTCTGGTCTGTTACTTTGTTAAAAAGTAAAACAAACAGCTTTATCTATAAGGCTATCAAAATATTGATTTTTAATCCCATTGTTCAGTCCACTAAACTGTACACACACTATCCAGTGCAAACTCTAGTGTTGACTTTCTGAGTATATTCTGCATTTGATTCATGGGTCTTACTAGTTAAATTTGGCTATTACTTTGCAGTCATCAAAAACTTTGTATGATCATTGGCATTTTCAACAAAGAGTACTAAAATATTATAATAACTTGGGAAGATAGTCTATGTAGAAACAGTATAATATGGTGATTAAATGTATAGGCTCTGTAGGCAGACAGATCTAGCTTAGGGCTGACTTTGTGATCTTTATAACTTATTTAGTTTCTCTGTGCCTCAGTATCCTCACCAATAAAATGGAATAATAAAAGAAACTGTTTCCAATTTTGTAATGAGCAATGAATGAAACAATATATGTGAAGCCAAAGGTTTAACTATTGTTATTATTACTGCAATTTCATAACTGTGTAAGACTTAGAATGTTGTAAACTATACAATAGCATAAAAATTAATTCAATTTGAAAATAAACATAGGAATAATCTTTTAAAGTATGTATGATACATTCATCTATCCTTTTCACATAGAACTCATTCTGTTCTCCCAAAGAAAGCAATGAATAAATATAAAATGTGCTATAGCACATTTTAGTGTAGGTGTACCTAAAACTGTCCTGGAGGTAATAAGATATAATTTAAAATATCATCTGTTGCATTATGTAAATCAGAAGAGTTTATTAAAGTCAAATGAAGTTTACATGTTAAAAAATGTATGATTTTTGAATTCCTATTTGAAAAGCTGTATACAATAATAATAGCATTTTCCTACTAAAGGAGAAAAAACAAACTTTGATTTGCTGTTAGATACCCAAGCTGTGATTTCTTTGATTAACATAATCTTTCATAACACAGTGAAAATAAAAATTTGTATGATTTCTCACTCTCCTGTATTGCCAAAGGAAATGTAGTTCTGCACCACAAATGAAATGTGTTAACAATTATGAACTGTTTGATAGTTGAACAACATTACTGTTGAGAAGCCTAATTTGGACAAGGTGTAAATGGGGTGACATCCAAACAGGCCACATTGAAGCTGTGTGATTTAGTTCAATGTTATTAGTGCTACTTCTCTCTTATAGTCAATCTTTAAAATGTAAAAAGGAAATGTACACAATGGGCTCTGTATTGTTACATGCAGAATCTGCAGTGAGGTGATATAGAATGAAACCATTTTATCACATTAAAAAATCATACACATTGTTTTTCTATTAATTTTTATATCAATGAGATATAGAAGAAATTGACATTATTTTGTCTTTTCCTTTTAATGATTGTATGATTAAAAAATGATCGAATTTTGAAAATGGAACACATCTAAACTGGAGCAGAAATCACGTGAATTTTGAAAACTCAAGTGCAGTTAAGGAACCCGTGTACATATTAGAATTCTTTCCTGAGCTTGTGTACTTTTAAAGTATTATCAGCTGCAGAGATCCAGAAAACTTTTATGCTTTCTATATGCAGGGATGACTTTTCCATTAGGCAGAGTGCCTAGAGCCCACATAACACTTTTTAGGGATCCACAAAAATGTTTTCATTTTCATTTTTTTTAACATCAGAGGGAAAAAAATGAACATAATAATAATGGAAATATATTAATGATAACAATGAATATATGAATATTTATCTTTATGTCATTGCAGTCAAAATATAATTTTAAATTTACTTTTGAAGGAAAGGCCCACAAAAACAAAAGTGTCTATAGCCCACAGAAGGCATGTATTTCAGGAAGGAGTGGTAGATTGAGTAATGGCCCCAAGAAAGATATCAATGTCTTAATCCCTGGAAACTGTGAATGTTGCCTTATATGGGAAAAAAAGACTTAGCACGTGTGCTTGGATTAAGAATCTTGAGATGAGAAGACTATCTGGGTTGTCTGGGTAGACCTTAAATGTAATCACATGTATCCTCATAAGAGGGAGGCAGAAGAAAATGTGACACACAGAAGAGGAGAAGGCAAAATGACCATGAGAGAGACTGCAGTAATGGGGTCAAAGCCAAGGGATGTGGACAGCTACCAGAAGCTGGAAGAAGCAAGGAATGGATTCTCCCCTAGAGCCTCTGGAGAGAGCTTGGAGGGACCTGCCAATACCTTCATTTAGGCCCAGCAAAACTGTCTTCGCAAGTCTAACCTCCCAAACTGAAACAGAATAAATGTCTGTTATTTATTCTAACAAATGACTATGAACTGATCATTTGTTGTAGCAGCCATAGGAAACTAATACAGAGGATACTCAACTTTAAGTTGAATTTGTTTCTTCCTTAAATATATTCTTCCATTTATACTGAAAAATACATGGTATGAAAAATAACGAACATTGATGAAAGAATGATCCATTCAGAATATTTAAATAAAGCAAAAAATGTCAATATGTTTGAAAATCAATTATGGTTAAGTGAGTTAGTAGCACTTGTATTTTGTTAATGCTAATTAACCAATGATAAGATTTTATCTAAAATGAACAGAAACTAAAAACTAAAAAAAATATGTTTTATATCAACGTGAGTTATACTTACAACACAGCCAAAAACACTTTTTAAAAAGACAAGTTGATTAACCACAGAAACCATTCATAATCATGAACACTAAATCTTTACCTCATTACCCCTTTCCCTGCTGGAAAAAAAAAAAAAAGTATCTTCTCAACACAAGAGGAATGGTAGGGTATGAATTTTCTGAGCTGCTGAACCTTGTGATTGAAATTAAGCTTTATGACACTGCTTACAGAAATAAGAAGGGCAAATGTCAATGCACTTTCAAAAGCAAAAGGCAAGGAATGGATTGTTAAATGGGCAGTTAAGTGGGCTCCTGAAAAGGGCATCTACTAAATGTGATATGTCAAAGAAGTAGTCTTAATGTGTTGCTACAGATCTGTTACTGTAAGCTTTGTATTCAACAATATCCTTGCTTTAACATTTAATACCTTCGAATCTCAAAGGTATTCAGTGAGACTGATCCATTTAAACGCTGAATGACTTGGAAAACACCTGTCTCTTTGCTCATCTTTAAATAAAGAGGTGTGTATTCCAGAGTTTATCAAGAAGTGGGGAGCTAGTGCTCTTATTTTTCTAACAAAATGTAGTCAATTTCCTTTCTAATTTCACAGAATCCAATAAGCCATATTGATTTGCAAGCTCTCCTAAGTTCCTTATTCAAAAAGTAATTCATCCAGAAGAATGCTTTCTAATTCACAATGCTTTCTTGTAGATTTAAAAAATTAATTTCTTCTTCTTCATATGAAAACTAAGCATCTCTCCAGAGTGATTTAAATTATTTTATAACTAGCATATAAGAATATCTTTGGTATAATACATATGTGGACAGAAATAGCCATTGTTATATGTTCTATACTTAGAAACTCATCATGTATAATTATTCTATAACCCTGAGGGCAAAGGTAATAATATCCATCTCATTCACCATTGGATTTCCAGTGCCTTGCAGAGTATATGACTCTTAATATTTCTTAAATGGATGACTAAGTGAATGAATGAATGAAATAACAACCACCAAAAACTATGCATGTTAAAAGATGTGACAGGTCAAAGAACTGGATGTTAGCCTCTGTAGAAGTAGAGAAAGTGCCTACCTACCCCACATTAGAGAAGTACAGGAAAAAGTCTCATGTGTGCCTACTTGTTCTTTCTTAGTGCTTACCATCCCAAGTTCCAAAGAACAGCAAGGAGAGATAAGAAAGCCTTCTTCAGTGATCAGTGCAAAGAAATAGAGGAAAACAATAGAATTGGAAAGACTAGATATCTCTTCAAGAAAATCAGAGATACCAAGAGAACATTTCATGAAAAGATGGGCTCAATAAGGGAAAGAAACAGTATGGACCTAACACAAGCAGGTGATATTAAGAAGAGGTGACAAAAATATACAGGAGAACTATACAAAAAAGATCTTCATGACCCAGATAATCACAATCGTGTGATCATTCACCTGGAGCCAGACATCCTGGAATGTGAAGTCAAGTGGGCCTTAGGAAACATCACTATGAACAAAGCTAGTGGAGGTGATGGAATTCCAGTTGAGCTATTTCAAATCCTGAAAGATGATGCTGTGCAAGTGCTACACTCAATATGCCAGCAAATTTGGAAAACCCAGCAGTGGCCACAGGACTGGAAACGGTCAGTTTCCATTCCAATCCCAAAGAAAGGCAATGCCAAAGAATGTTCAAACTGCCACACAATTGCACTCATCTCACATGCTAGTAAAGTAATGCTCAAAATCCTCCAAGCCAGGTTTCAACAATACGTGAACCGTGAACTTCCTGATGTTCAAGCTGGTTTTAGAAAAGGCAGAGGATCCAAAGATCAATTGCCAACATCCACTGGATCATGCAAAAGCAAGTGAGTTCCAGAAAAACATCTATTTCTGCTTTATTGACTATGCCAAAGCCTTTGACTGTGTGGATCACCAAAAACTGTGGAAAATTCTGAAAGATATGAGAATACCAGACCACCTGACCTGCCTCTTGAGAAATCTGTATGCAGGTCAGGAAGCAACAGTTAGAACTGGACATGGAATAACAGACTGGTTCCAAAAAGGGAAAGAAGTACGTCAGGGCTATGTATTGTCACCCTGCTTATTTAACTTAAATGCAGAGTACATCATGAGAAACGCTGGGCTGGATGAAGCACAAGCTGGAATCAAGATTTCTGGGAAAAATGTCAATAACCTCAGATATGCAGATGACACCATCCTTATGGAAAAAGCGAAGAAGAACTAAAGAGCCTCTTGATGAAAGTGAAAGAGGAGAGTGAAAAAGCTGGCTTAAAACTCAACATTCAGAAAACTAAGATCATGGCTTCTGGTCCCATCACTTCATGGCAAATAGATGGGGAAACAGCGGCAGACTTTATTTTTGGGGGGGCTCCAAAATCACTGCAGATGGTGATTGCAGCCATGAAATTAAAAGACTCTTACTCCTTGGGAGGAAAGTTATGCCAACCTAGACAGCATATTAAAAAGCAGAGACATTACTTTGCCAACAAAGGTCCGTCTAGTCAAGGCTATGGGTTTTCCAGTAGTCATGTATAGATGTGAGAGTTGGACCATAAAGAAAGCTGAGCACAGAAGAATTGATGCTTTTGAACTGTGGTATTGGAGAAAACTCTTGAGAGTCACTTGAACTGCCAGGAGATCCAACAAGTCCATCCTAAAGGAAATCAGTCCTGAATATTCACTGGAAGGACTGATGCTAAAGCTGAAACTCCAATACTTTGGCCACCTGATGCGAAGAACTGATTCATTTGAAAAGACCCTGATGCTGTGAAAGATTGAAGGTGGGAGGAGAAGGGGACAACAGAGGATGAGATGGTTGGATGGTATCACGACTCAATGGACATGAGTTTGAGTAAACTCCGGGAGCTGTTGATGGACAGGGAAGCTTGTCGTGCTGCAGTCCATGGGGTCACACAGAGTTGGACATGACTGAGCGACTGAACTGAACTGATCCCAACATTATTCAATCATTCCTTTGGTATGAATGGTTTGCATTCTTCAGTGCTGTCTTTTGAAATACAGACATCTTGGGAAGAAAATAATTTCCTTTCCTCTTAATTATTAACACAGTGACAAGAATTTGTTTATAGATTTAGCGTTAATTAGGTTTAAGGACAGGACTTAGTTACATAGATCTGGGCTGAAACCCTGTTCTTCCACTTGCAAGCTATGGAATAGCAGCTGAATTAACTTCACTGAACCTGTTTCCTTAACCATAAAATGAATTAAATATTTTCTCAGGATTGTGAAAATTAAATGAGATATCATACGGAAATGCTAAGCATGGGGTTTGACAGTTACTAAATGCTCAATAAACCATAGCCCTAATTGTTACTTTAATGATCTCCAATAATTTTCTGTTTTGAAAAGGAATTAAAGGCTGCCTTTAGGGTCTCTGAGCCACAGGCTGGTTTTGAGAATGCAGAACGGTGAATTCTGGAAAAAGAAAAAAAGGAAGTGGGGAGAAGGAGCCTAAGAAAACATCTCTAGCTTCACAATGTTCCTTAAAGGCAATCTTGTCCACTGATGGCTATTAACTAGGGGCCATAGGATTGCTTTAGTTTCCCCATCCAAGCCACCCGGTTGTTTTGGAGGGGTTTGTTTTGTTTACATCCTGTCCGCATAGGCAGTATCTTTACCTAGTAAAGATGATATTAGGGGGGAAAAAGGAGTTTTTGGTCAAAGAGGCCGAAAGGGTCATAAACTGCTAACAGTATGAGCTTCCCTCTGACAACTTAGTTGATAAAAAGGTTCATATTTCTGTCACTGTATTATACCTCTATGTTTTCCATATGTACTATGTATTTTTTTAATAATTGAAATTTATTTTTAGTGAAAAATAAATGCAAATCACATTTTGATGTAATATTTCACTCATCGTATTGATATATAAAAGGCTTGAAAACTGTTATATGAGTTTGAGGAAGTATGTACTATTTCTATGCCTATGTGTTGTCAAGCCCGTTGAGAGACAATTTTGAAACATTTAAAAAGTATAGAGGCTTTGATGAATCAATTTATGCATGATAATTTCTCCTAAACATGCATTCAGACATATATGCAAAATATAAAGTGTTCAGTTGTGTTTCATGCATTATTGCTTATACTTGCTAAAAGTCAGGGGAAAGCCTAAATATCTCATAATAGGAGGATGATTATTAGTCCAATCTGGCAAAAATATATAGTAGAATATTCAGTCAGTTCAGTTCAGTCGCTCAGTCGTGTCTGACTCTTTGCAATCCCATGAATCGCAGCACGCCAGGCCTCCCTATCCATCACCAACTCCCGGAGTTTACCCAAACTCATGTCCATCGAGTCAGTGACGCCATCCAACCATCTCATCCTGTCATCTCCTTCTCCTCCTGCCCCCAATCCCTCCCAGCATCAGGGTCTTTCGAATGAGTCAACTCTTCGCATGAGATGGCCAAAGTATTGGAGTTTCAGCTTTAGCATCAGTCCTTCCAAAGAACGCCCAGGACTGATCTCCTTTAGAATGCACTGGTTGGATCTCCTTGCAGTCCAAAGGACTCTCAAGAGTCTTCTCCAACACCACAGTTCAAAAGCGCTCAGCTTTCTTTAAGGTCCAACTCTCACATCCATACATAACCACTGCAAAAACCGTAGCCTTGACTAGATGGCCTAGTGCAGGGCCTGGCAGATACTAAGTGCTCAATAAATATTTGATAAATTAAAGCAAACATAAAAAGTGATGATGGTCAAGAAAACTTAAAAACTATACAAAACAGCTTAAGTTAGCTCTACCTTGATGTCTTTTGATTTCAGGGTATGGGGAGTGGATATCATCTCTCAGAGCCTGAAAAGAATCCTTGTCCTCATCAACATTGGCTGCTATAATAAATACCACAGACTGTCTGGGTTAAACCACAAACATTTATTTCTCATAGTTCTGGAGGTCAGGAAATCTACCTTCAAGGTACTGGTGGTAATGGGTGACTGACGAGAGCCCTCTTCCAGCTTGCTGTGTCCTCACAAGGCAGAGACAGAAAGAGGTCTGGTCTTATGATCATATCATGGGGGCTCCACTCTCATGATCTCCTCTAAACCTAATTACCTCCAAAAGCCTGACCTCCAGACACTAGCATATTGGGGATTAGGGCTTTAAGATATGAACTGGGAGATGGGGGGACACAAACACTCAGTTCATAGCAACCCAGCAAGACACCATTTCATAAACACTGTGGTTCTATGCCAAGAACCCTGAACAAGAAATCATCGTAAGGTGTTGGTCTCTGCATGGCCTGTGTGCCTGTTTGCACTCATTGCCTGCATTTTCAAGCAGAACACAATACTCCTTAGAGAGCTTCCTTACTGTGCTTGTTTATGAATCGAGCACTTTGTTCACTTAGTAGAATTTAATATTCTTAATGTGCACTTTGATTCTTTATGCCTTTATCTTTGTTCTGAATTTCTGGGGAGTTTCCTTCTTCAGGGAACATTAGCTTTCCAGTGGATACCATTTCTGTTCTGCCTGGGGTATTCTGTTTCATCTTTTCAAGTGCTGCTTTTGTTCAAATAGTCTTTTCGACTTGGAGATTTTTTTTTTAATCAAGCTTTCTGCCCATTTTTTTTTATCCCTTGCAGGGAGTATGGATTAATTTATTTTTTTCCTGTCTCCCTTCTAGTAATTTTGAGTTAATCTTGGTCACACATGCTAAGCTTGTATCTCACTGGTGCTTTGCCAAATTCTCTTTTTGAGAGAAGAGAGTGTAGTGTAGTCTGTGTAGTGAAGGTCTTTAATAACAATCAGGAAGATAAACATTCATGTAGCCTTGTATTTTTGAAACAGTCACTGTTTTAGACTATAGCAAACTGAATATAATGGAAACAAAGCTACTGGTATGACTAAATATTTTAAATAATTGAGATAAATCCAAATAATGCATGCATATTAGCACCAGATTTTGGTGTTTATCTCCACTGTTTTTCCATGTAAATCTGTACCCTTCTCCCAGTGGAGTGCTGTGACCTGCAACTATTTGCATGGCTACTCCCAATAAGCCTTATTATCTGAAAATATGAATTGTTTGCATTCAGATATTGGAATGGAGAAGGAAATGGCAACCCACTCCAGTGTTCTTGCCTGGAGAATCCCAGGGACGGGGGAATCTGGTGGGCTTCTGTCTTTGGGGTCGCACAGAGTTGGACACGACTGAAGCGACTTAGCAGCAGCAGCAGATATTTGAAAAATACTTTTTATTAATTATATTAGCCCTTATATTACTCTGCTTCATGGTGAGTAGCACACATTAAACAAAAGATAGGTCAGAGAGGGAAACAAAAATCCAAATTAATTTGTTTCATGAGCCCAATGTCATTTAAAAATTTATTCAATGGAGTGAAAAATTAAGCAATGTATTTTCTAGGAAACTCCAATGTGTGCCATAGAGTCATGAATATCAGAGCTGCTCTTACAGGTGTGGTAATTAAGGCCCAGAGAAACAAAGTGAAGGGATTCAAATCAACTGCCCAAAATAATTGCCTAGCTAGTGTATTTTCCAGGCCTCCAGAATTCCTTTAGTCTTGTCCAGGGTTCATTTAGTCTTGTAGGGCCTGTGACCTGTGCATTTTCTAAGACCCAATGTGCAGAAGGTACCTACATTTGGTTTTAATGCTCTGCTGTCACTGCCTTGAAATTCTTAACACTCTAAAAAACTGTTATTGGAGTATAGTTTATTTACAATGTTGTGTTAGTTTCAAGTGCACAGAGAAGGGAATCAGTTTTATATATATATATATATATATATACACACACACACACACATACGTCCACTCTTTTTTAGATTCTTTTCACATATAGTACATTACAGGGTACCGAGTAGAGTTCCTTGTGCTATACAATAGGTCTTTATTAGTTATCTATTTTATATATTAGTGCATGCATGTGTGCTTAGTCATGTCCAACTCTTTTGCAACCCTATGGACTATAGCTGGCCAGGATCCCCTGTCCATGGGATTCTCCAGGCAAGAATACTGGAATGGGTTGCCATTTCCTACTCCAGGGGATCTTCCCAACCCAGGGATCGAACCTGCATCTCCTTTGTCTCCTGCATCAGTAGGTGGATTCTTTACCACTAGCACCACCTGAGAAGCCCTCTTGCACAGGAGCACTTGTTAATGTCTATTGCATGATGCATGCTGGCTTCCAGGTTCCTACCCTTGGCTCTTTTCTGAGGTTATCTTACAGGTGTCCACTCTCCAGTTTATTACTCCTCCCACCTCTGGAGATTGCCATTAAAAGGCAGCTTTCTCCAGATTTAATGAATTAGAATCTTCATGTATTGTAGGCTAGTCAGATATTTTGTAGTAACTCCCTCTATTAATTCTGACGTACCTTCCGGATTAAGAACTGTAGGTAGAGTTTAAGTCTTTTGTTTCATAAATGAGGGAAAGGGCTGAAATAAATTATTTGTATATGGTCAATCAGCTTGTCAGTGGAAGAGTTCAAATTTAAATGTTGATGTTCTGACTCCCAATCCAATGCCCTTTCCAAAACACTGTGTTACCTTCTTGGACATCCTATCTGTCACCACTATGATAATATATACACTGCATGAAAACACTCAACCATCCCATATAGTAGAGTGAAAGTGTGAAAGTGATAGGTGCTCAGTCGTGTCTGACTCTTTGTGACCCTATGGATTGTAGCCTGCCAGGCTCCTCCGTCCATAGAATTCTCCAGGCAAGAATACTGGAGTGGGTTGTAATTTCCCTAATATAGTAGGGTAGTGCTTCTCAAACTTCAGAGTGTATAAGAATCACCTGAGAATCTCTTTAAACTATATTCTGATTCTGTAAGTTCAGGGAAATTTCTGAAAAACTTCATTTCTAAAAAAACTCCTAAAATATGCCAATTCTCTTGGTCCATGGATTATATTTTGATAACTAGCTATTAATGCATTATCCAAAGCTTGACTTAAGCAGGCCAAATTTCTGACATGAATCTGCAAACACGCTGCAGTGTTAATAATAATGATGATGATGATGATAATTACCAACATTTATTGAGAAATTTGTTAAATATTCTATAGATATTATATAATTGAATCCTAAAAACCCTATGAGGTAGGTACTATATTGACCCTTATTTTATAGGTAAGAATGTTGAAATTCAGGAGATTTAAGTAATTTTCCTAAGATTAGGCACTGGTGAGTGACAGCTAAGATGCAAGCTTTGTTTTTTCAGAGTTCAATCTTGTAGCCACAAAGTGTGTGGCAGAGACAGTGCTAGTTAATTTTTCATAATATCTCATTTACTCTCCAAAAGTAATAATACCATGGAAGTTTGGCATTATTATCTTCCTGCTTAGGATGAGAAAATCAAGAATAAGAGATACTAAGTCATTTGTCCAAGAACACACACTCACAGAGTTGGTAAATGGTAACCTTGAGAACTGAATGTAAAATGCATGTTAAATTCACTAAATGATTCTGATTATTATTGGAACCAGTTGAGTGAAAGTTGGATTTATAACTTTTAGAAAATAAATCAAGAGTCCTTAACTAAGATACCAAAGATCACTACAGTGTCTTTGATTTCCTTCTCACTTCTTTGAAAAATATTTCCCCTCATACTAAAGGAATCTAGAATGTCTTAGTAGATATTATTACTACTCACCAATATCCAGTTCTGTACTCCTCTGAGTAATTATAAAACTATTTCCCAGATCTCTCACATGTAGGTGGGATCATGTTTGTATTTCTGTTCAAAGGGCTGTGCAGACATAATATGTGTCACTTCTGGGCTGAAAAACTTATGACATACTGCACAATTCCTCAGCTCCTACTTCTCTTCTTTGACAATCATGGAAACTTCTGTTTAAATGGTTGAGTCAAATTATTGCAGGAGTCTAGTCTACTTATTGTAGGAATCACCACCACATGGAGGGAAACTGCCAAGAGCGATGTCTCAACCCACACTGGATTTTGTGGGTTGTTGACTTAGTCACTAAGTCACTAAGCCATGTCCAATTCTTTGTGACCCCACAGATTGTAGCACACTATGCTCCTCTGTCCCTCACTATCTCCCAGTTTGCTCAAATTTGTGTCCATTGAGTCAGTGATGCTATCTAACCATCTCATCCTCTGCCCTCTCCTTCTCCTTTTACTTTCAATTTTTCCCAGGGTAGGGAGAGAGCAAATTAGCCAAGATGGCATCTTCAGGCTCTTTAAATTCATCTTCACTTTCTGCCATTAGAATGGTATTATTTGCATATCTGAGGTTGTTGATACTTCTCCCATCAATCTTGATTCCAGCTTGTGATTCATCCAGCTGGGCATTTCACATGATGTACTCTGCATAGAAGTTGAGTGACAATATACAGCCTTGTCATACTCCTTTCCCAATTTTGAATCAGTCATTTGTTCCATGTCCATTTCTAATGATTGTTTCTTAACCTACATACAGGTTTCTCAGGAGACAGGTAAGGTGGTCAGGTACTCCCAATCTCTTTAAGAATTTTCCACAGTTTGTTATGATCCACACAGTCAAAGACATTAGCATAGTCAATGAAGAAGTAGATGTTTATCTGGAATTCCCTTGCTTTCTCCATTTTGATTTCTAGTTCCTCTGCCTTTTCTAAACCTAGCTTGTACATCTGAAAGTTCTTAGTTCAAGTACTGTTGAAGCCGGCTTGAAGGATTTTAAGCATAAGCTTACTAGCATGTGGAATGAGTGCAATTGTCTAGTAGTTTGAACATTCTTTGGTATTGCCCTTCTTTGGGATCTGAATGAAAACTGACCTTTTCCAGTCCTGTGGCCACTGCTGAATTTTCCAAATTTGCTGGCAAATGAGTGCAGAACTTTATCAGCATCATCTTTGGGGATTTTGTGGGAATGAGAACTAAGTATTTTCTGTGTTAGGCCATTAAGATATGTGCTTGGTTGCTCAGTCATGTCCAGCTCTGTGACCCCATGGACTGCAGCCCACCAGGCTCCTCTGTCCATGGGGATTCTCCAGGCAAGAATACTAGAGTGGGTTGCCATGCCCTCCTCCAGTTAAGTTAAGGTTGACTGTTAATGCTTCATCAACCTAGCCTATTCTGATTAATATAGGTGGCATGGTATGCTAAATGAGCACCATCAGTATGTGATCCTTACTATCTCCACATTATGACATCTAGAATTATTTCTCTTGTTAGGAATGAAAGAAAATGTATCCAGCTATTATAATCATGGATAATTGCTTTTGTTTACAATGAACCTAGCTTAAGTTAGAAAACTTCCAAAGTAAGAAAGCACAACAATGTCCAAGCATACATTGATTTCCTTTCATTGCTGTACATGATAGAATATAAAGACTGTGACCCTTCTAATGTGACACAATTCTAGCCAATGGAAACTAAAAGAAGACATCTGCACATTTTGAAAATTCCCTTATTTTTGATGAAAGTGTTTACAGAAAGGATTACTCAGCCTTTGAATTTATAGTCTATGAATATAATTCCAATTGAGATAATGTGATTATAAATATAATTTTAGTGTTTTTCCCATCACTTTAGAAATTGTATGAAAAAATGTGTTCAAATAATGTTACTAAGTGTGCTGAGGTATGCAATATATATGCACATCTACAGATGTGTCTATAGATGTTTGTGAATTTATTTTCCCCTTCATTTTGAAAATTGTGTTGAAATATTTTATCCTAACTCTGTTATTGACCATGGGGTAGAATGAAAGCTCACATCAGGTAATATCACAATGCTCTGACTTTTCATATAATTTATGTAATTATTTAATTACATAAATAATTTAAATTAAAGTAAACATATTTCACAATAAAGGATGTACTGTTGCTGTTCATATCTGTCCAAATCTAAGCTGGAAAACACAAAAATTAAAATCATGTATTAAAATACTTAAGGTATACTTTGGTTTCACTTTCATTACTAAATATGTGATACAAAACCTTAATATTTCCTATGTGTCAAAGATTTTGTCAATGAAAACATGAAACAAACAGTGTGGATTTTTTAAAAGATAGCTCAGTTTGAAAAGACAAGGAAATAACCAGTTCTTAAATTTGCCTCAGCACAAAAACCTTTCTAGTATTTTTGTAAGATTGCTTGTCACATTGCCAGTCAAAAGAAGCCACATATACTTTGAAGGATTTGGTGAAGCCATGTATTCTGGAAAAGGCTAAACTGGATTGTGACTTAGAGAAACCAAAGAAAATATGGGCAGTGTTTCTGTCAAACCCATCAACTTCATAACTGATGATTTTTCTTCAAATATTTTGAAATGAGACACGAAGAAATAGGCAGCTAAAACATTTGCCTCCAGCAAGAACTGGAACTGTATAGCATCACTCACTCCTCTCAGTGCAGACTGCATTTGGTATTTCTATGTTATATGCATGCTAATATCATAACAGAATTCCTGTTTTTGTGAGCCCCTTTTAGTAACTCAAATGTTGATGTCTTTAAAATGGAAGGTTTCTGCCAAGCAAAACTTCAGTAGGGACAAGAATCTTGGTAGTCTTTTATACAATATCTGCAATGCTTGATCATACATCTGGTTTTCCAAAATACCATAGAATGGGTGGCTTACAAATAACAAATTTATTTCTCATAATTCTAGAGGCTGGAAGTCCAAGATCAAGTCACCAGCAGACTCTGTCTGATGAGGTTTGGTGTCTGGTGAGAGCCTGTCTCCTGTTTCGTAGATTAACTTCTTGTTGTATCCTCCCATGGCAGAAATGGCAAAGAAGTTTTCTAGGCTCTATAGGGGCAAGAATCCCATTCATGAGGGCTCTGTTCTCTGACCTAATCACCCACTAAAGGCTTCACCTCCTAATACCATTCACTTTAGAGATTAGATTTTAATTTACAAATTTAGAGGGCTACATTCACTCTATAGCAAGCTCAGTCTCTATACTGTAGTCCCCCCTAATTTGCAGTTTCTATTACCTGAAGTTAACAGAGATCTGAAAACATTAAGTGGAAAAATCCAGAAATAAACAATTCATAAGTTTTAAATTTCTAGAAGGAAATGGCAACCCACTCCAGTGTTCTTGCCTTGAGAATCGCAGGGATGGGGGAGCCGAGTGGGCTGCCATCTATGGGGTCGCACAGAGTCAGACACAACTGAAGTGACTTACAGTTATGGTAAGAACAAATATTCTCTCCATGAAATTGTGAAGAATAAAAAAGAAATTAATGCTAGTTTTGCTGTCACATCTCAAACTGCAAAAGTTGCAGCCACAGTATGTGATAAGTGCTTAGTTAAGATGGAAAAGGCATTCATTTGTAAAGACGTTTTGAGATAGAGAGGCCACATTCACATAACTTTTATTACAGTATATTCTTATAATTGTTCTATTTTATTAATAGTTGCCTAATTATAGATTAAGCTTCATCATATGTATGTGAAAGTGAAGTTACTCAGTCTTTTCTGACTCGTTGTGACCCATGGATTGTAGTTGGCCAGGCTCCTTCGTCCATGGGATTTTCCAGGCAAGAATACTGGAGTGGGGTCCCATTTCCTTCTCCATCATATGTATGTATGTACATGAAAAAGCAAAGTATATATGCTGCTGCTAAGTCGCTTCAGTCGTGTCTGACTCTGTGTGACCCCATAGACAGCACCCCACCAGGCTCCCCCGTCCCTGGGATCCTCCAGGCAAGAACACTGGAGTGGGTTGCCATTTCCTTCTCCAATGCAGGAAAGTGAAAAGTCAAAGTGAAGTCATGTCCGACTCTTAGTGACCCCATAGACTGCAGCCGACCAGGCTCCTCCATCCATGGGATTTTCCAGGCAAGTACTGGAGTGGGTTGCCATTGCCTTCTCCAGAAGTATATATATATATATATTCATATATATATCTCTGTGTGTGTGTGTGTGTGTATATATATATATATATATATATATATATATATATATATATACATGCAGCCATGAAATTAAAAGATGCTTACTTCTTGGAAGGAAAGTTATGACCAACCTAGATAGCATATTCAAAAGCAGAGACATTACTTTGCCAACAAAGGTCCATCTAGTCAAGGCTATGGTTTTTCCAGTGGTCCTGTATGGATGTGAGAGTTGGACTGTGAAGAAAGCTGAGTGCCAAAGAATTGATGCTTTTGAACTGTGGTATTGGAGAAGACTCTTGAGAGTCCCTTGGACTGCAAGGAGATCCAACCAGTCCATTCTGAAGGAGATCAGCCCTGGGATTTCTTTGGAAGGAATGATGCTAAAGCTGAAATTCCAATACTTTGGCCACCTCATGCAAAGAGTTGACTCATTGGAAAAGACTCTGATGCTGGCAGGGATTGGGGGCAGGAGGAGAAGGGGATGACAGAGGATGAGATGGCTGGATGGCATCACCAACTCGATGGATGTGAGTCTGAGTGAACTCTGAGTGTTGGTGATGGACAGGGAGGCCTGGCGTGCTGCGATTCATGGGGTAGCAAAGAGTCCGACATGACTGAGCGACTGAACTGAACTGAACTGAACTGATATAGGGCTTCCCTGGTGGCTCAGAGGTTAAAGCGTCTGCCTGGAATGTGAGAGACCCAGGTTCGATCCCTGGGTCAGGAAGATCCCCTGCAGACGGAAATGGCAACCCACTCCAGTACTCTTGCCTGGAGAATCCCATGGAGGAAGGAGACTGGTAGGCTACAGTCCATGGGGTCGCAAAGAGTCGGACACGACTGAGCGACTTCACTCACTCATTCATATATATATATATATATATATATATATATATATATATATATATAATCATACTATCTTTAATTTCAAGCATCCACTGGGGTTCTTGGAACATATACCCTGCAGATAAGGGGAGACTACTGCACATGCTGTCACACCCAAGACTAAATTGCCCATCTTAGTGGTGCACCTGTAGATTGGCACCAGGAGACTTATGCCTGCTGTCATTTTTTGCTAGATCTATGATATTGTAAAATTTGCCAACTTTCTGAAAGCCTGAATCTGGAATAACCGTTTTTTCAAGAGGCTTTATAAAGAAAAGTGGACAGAATTTGAAAATTTTAACCACATAGGCTTTCCAAAAAAGCTTTCTAACGTGTTTGATTGATTAACGTATAGCTTACTTACCAGATGGTGGTTTGGTTTATTTGAAGAGTTTTGGCTATAGGGTTAAGAAAAATCTTTTCACTCAAAGTCCTGCAATCACAACTATAGTTGCCCTGGAAAAAACATAAAAATTTTGTTGTTTTTGTTTTGACAAGCTTGCTATTGGGGGATTGGAAGCAGGTAACTCTACAAACTTTGCAAACTTGGACAAACTTCCTCTGCTGGGTGGAGCCAGACTGCCAAAACTGGGTCAATTTTTCTACAGGAAGAAACTTGCTCATACTTAAAAACATTATGTAATTCTTTCAAAGTTCCTGCTCAGATGATGTTGAAACTGAAGTATTGATTTCTAAACTCTCCCTTAGTACAATGGACAGCATCAGAAAAGCGAAATCTGACAGAAGATAGCTTTATTCATTTGTGAACTAATGACATGTTGGGACATGATTTCAATTGGAAGAATTTTGGAGCATCCTGATGCTCATTGACACAATTTACTCATCTGGTAAAGCTCTGTGATTCAATTTGTGATTCTACAAAGTTTTGTGAGTCTGAGTTTTCAGCACTTGCGGCCATCAAAAGTCACCTAGTGACTCAAATTGCATGTGCTGTCATCCAAAATTTAAGCTCATTTGAAACAAAGACATCTGGTTGAAATTTACTTTTGAGTAAAACTGAAATTTGCTTTTTGTTATTTTCAGAATTTCAAAGTGTTTTGAGTAAGGGAGACATACTTAAAAATATTTTATATTATCTTTATGTGAAGGAAACTAATTGTTGGCATTTTCTGGAAGTAGGGAAAAACTTATATCAGAGTCTTAGAGGTATCTGCACACTCAAAGAGATTAGAAACCCCAGCATTAAGTTTTCTCATTTTCACAAATATTTTTTTATTCATCCAGTAGTTCCTCATCTAGGAATTTACCCTGAAAAAATAATGAAGAAATTGCACACAAGATTTATACAGTGTTAGTTATAATAATGAAAAATTAAAAACAAACTAAATTCTCACATTAAAAGAATGTTTAAAAATCTATGGAATGTTCATATGAAAGAATATTACATAGATATTTAGTATAATATTTAGAAAAACCTCTTAGTAATATAAGAAGATACTTATGGCAAAATGTTGTAAAAGTTATATATTTCAACTCTATAAAATGTATAGAAATATTTGGAAAGATGTTTGCTGAAATGTTAGTAGATCATTTCAAGTTGGTAAGTTAATGAAAAGGTAATTTATTTTTCTTGATACATTTTTACAAAATTTACAGAATGACTATATATTATTTTTATAATCAATGTGGAAACATTAAAAAGAAAAAATCCATTAAAAAAGGGTTTGGCACAGCAATCTTCTTGCAACATCTACGTTATTTTTAAAATCTTTTCAATTAAAGAAATAATATGCTCTAAAGGAACAATAATTCTGAAGATAAATTTTATTCATCCTTCAGCATTAGGGAGTCCTTTAGACACAGATGCATCAGGTACTAACTTTTTTCTGGATTTTTGTGACAGACACATATGAAATTCTAGTTTTCACAAGCTGTACATTAATACTGAATGCACAGAATTCATAGATTTTTGTTTGTTTTCAAAGCAGGTTTAGGATATTTTGGAATTTGAACTCCTCAAATAATCTGCAGTCAGATGCCACTGAAATACGAAAAGTGTGGCAAGTATCTATTTTTAAATCACTGCAATCCTTCCTGGAGCATTTCCACTGAAAGCACAAAGGATATAGGAGTCTAAGCACATTTGGGAAAACAGAAGAATCTCAAGCAACATAGTTTCTCATCAGTTAGATGTGTTCAGATAGGTTGGTAGAATTTTGCCTACGGCTATATGAGCTGTTTTGCCCCAGAGACATCAATTTCAATTCTCTCTTTGGGCTTCACTGGTGTACAAAGTTCTTCAGAGGATTCTTTTTCTCACTAGAAATACAGTCTCTCCTTTACCCATGCCACCTTCTTGTCCCTCAAAAATCTAAGCCATTTACCTGGAATTTTCATAAAACTTGATAGTGAAAAGAGTCCAAAAACTGTTATGGAAGAAACTATATCACAAAACCATGGAAACACTTATTCTGTTATATTAGAGTTTAGAGTGTAGAGATGTATTGTTAAATATATATGGCTCAATTTAGAAAAAATATAATTAATGAGGGGTGGGAACAATGACATTAAAATTTAATAAAAGGCATGAAAAACTTAATTACTTTAAACAAATCTCATGATAGCATTGTCAGTAAGTGACTTCAGCTCTTCAGGTTCAGGTTCAATGTTAAAAATAACTTATCTTTCAAAAATCTGAGCTATCATGGGTCACCACTGAATGGCAGTGCTACTTTGTTCTTATTAAAAGCAAACAAATGAACAAAACTATAGGGCATGTGGTTTGTTTCATGTTTACATGGAATTCAAAGAAGTCAGGCAGGACAGGGCAGAGCTTCCTGACTAGGGTTTAGTGTTACAGTAACTGACAGACTGACAGTGGAGACAGTGGAGCAGACTGGCAGGGAGCAGCCAGCCATATGCTTGTGTGGGAGTAGGTAGGTGTGTAGGAGGTAGGTAATGGGTAAGGTTCACCGATCTTTAAGGGAATTCAACTAAAATGTTACTATCGTGGCAGATGCATGTTGATGTGTGGCAAAACCAATACAACATTGTAAAGTAAAAAAAAAAATTTTTTTAAATAAATAAAAAGAGAACACACACACACACACAAAAGAAAATCATTCTATCATTTCTTAGAAAAATTTGTCTCCTGAGGAGAGAGCTGAGGAGACCATCCACTGAATAGTCTAAATACATAGATCTACAGAAGTGGTACCTGAAACATCGAGGCAAAGGAACCAAGAACCAGGAATAGAGAGACACTAGAGTGAAAAATGGGCTTCCCTGGTGGTTCAGTCGATAAAGAATCTGCCTGCAATGCATGAGAGGCGGGTTTGATTCCTGGGTCAGAAAGATCCCCTGGAGAAGGAAATGGCAACCCACTCCAGCATTCTTGACTGGAGAATCTCATGGACAGAGGAGCCTGGTGGGTTACAGTCTATGGAGTCACAAAGAATCAGACATGACTGAGTGACTAATGCTTCCAGTTTTCAGAGGGAAAAGTTAGACACAATTAAGGTCACCCAAGAGACATGCCAAGGTACGTTGTACTGTGGCAGCAGGGAAGGTGAAAACTGAATCCTCAGAATAGAGATTCAAGGATGTAGAAGAATAGTACTATTATGGACTGAATAGTGTCTCCCCGCAAGTTGTACGTTGAAGCTCTGCCTACCATTGTGACTACATTTGGAGATAGGCCTTAAGGTGGTAATTGAAGTAAAATGAGATCATAAGGGTAGGACCATAATCTGATGGGACTGGTGGCCTTTCAAGAAGAGGAAAAGAGGGTTTCCCTGGCAGTTTAGTGGTTAAGACTTCACCTTTCAATTCAGGGGATGTGGGTTTAAACCCTGGTTGTGGAACTAAGATCCCACATGCCTTGTGGCAAAAAAAAAAATAATAATAAACAAACAAACAAAAATATGATACAGAAGCAATATTCTAAAAAATTCATTAAGGACTTTAAAAATGGAAAAAAAAAAATGAGGGTTTCCCTGGTGGCTCAGTAGTAAAGAATCTGCCTGCCAGTGCAGGAGACATGGGTTTCTTGTCCAGTTAGGGAGGATTCCACATGATGTGGAACAACTAAGCCTGTGCACCACAGCTATTGAGCCTGTGCTCCAGAGCCTGGAAACCTCAACTACTGAACCCACGTTGCACAACTACTGAAGCACTCATGCCCTGGAGCCTGTGCTCAGTAACAAGAGACCCCCTGCAATGAGAAGCCTGTGCACCGCAACAAAGAGTATCCCCTGCTCGCTGCAACTAGAGAATAGCCCACACAGCAGCAGAGACCCAGTGCTGCCCAAAATAAATTAATACATAAAATTAAAAAGGGGAAAAAACACTAAAGATCTTTCTTCATGCAGAGCAAAGGCCATGTGAGGACATAGCAAGAAGACGGCCATCTACAAGTCAGGAGAAGAGCTCTCAGCAGCAATCAACCTTGCTAGCACCTTGATCTTGGACTTTTAGCCTCCAGACTGTGAGACAATAAATTTCTTTTGTTTAAGCCACCTCAGTAGATGGTATTTGGTTGTGGCAGCCCAAGCAGACTTTTCCATGAACCTGAGCAGCTGGAGAAGAGCCAAAGAGCTAATTGATTCTGCTGGTAAGCTCATCTGAAACACTGAGCTGGGGGCTCTCACTACTGGCTCTTCTGGTTTTTTTCAGGGCTGGGAAGTGCCTGCAAGGCATGTTAGGTGAGTTCTGATAGCCACTTTCTCAGTAATAGCATCTTCCAATTCTGAAAACTGACCACTTTAAAAATAAGATTTTATTTATTGGATTTAAAGTGATTCCATGATAGACCTAAAGGTAATGACAGATAAAGAAATGAGGATTAAAGCAAAAGTAGACATGTTTTCATAGTAGAGAGTATAGATGTATTAAGGATATAAAAATGGAGAAGAGAAAATATTGTTTGTACCTCACACAGATAGAAAGCGGCATTGGAGAACCTGCATAATGAGTCCCACAAGAATTAGACATTATAAAGAATGACAGAAATCATCTTCTAAAGAATAGTTTTAAAATAGTCCTACTAAATGAAATTGGCACTCTAAGGAGAAGGAAAAATAATTAGTAAAGAGAAAAATTTCCCCTCCTTCCACAGACACAAAGGCACAAAGAACTCTGTTAGAATAGCAATTACAGCAATTCTTCCCAGAACATCAGTTTTATGATTTACCAGAACCCATTCTGACCCTTAGAGAAAAGATTAACACCTTCTGTGATATTAGGAATCGAGAATTCAGGCTAAATGAATACACTATGTAGAAGGGAGTGGGAGGGGGAAATAATAAAAATGATAAGAGTTCTGGTAATCTTGGAGTCACGATCAAGATGTAAAAACAACACATACTGTCTTTTGTACATTAAGGTGACATCTGTGGTTCATTTAGAAGGAGACGTGTTGTTTCTCTCCTAGACAAGGGGATACTCTGTTCTGAGCCCTCTGCATTCCCTTGTGTGTGTGTTAGTCACTCAGTCATGTCCCACTCTCTGTGACCCCATGGAGTGCAGCCCGCCAGGCTCCTCTGTCCAGGAAATTCTCCAGGCAAGAATACTGGAGTGGCTTGCCATTTCCTTCTCCAATGTGAATTTTAGTAGTAGTTTAGTCGCTAAGTTGTGTCTGACTCTTGTGACCCCACAGACTGTAGCCTGCCATGCTCCTCTGTCCATGGGATTCTCCAGGCAAGAATACTGGCGTGGGTTGCTATTTCCTTCTTCATGCATTCCCCTAAGTACATGCATTTGCACAGTGACTGATGGGTGGGGGAGGGGGGGGTGGGGGCGGGGGGGGGTGGGCGGTAACCGTGACAAGGGAAAAGAAATTTTCTCTGTTATTACCAAACAGCCTCTAAAAGGAACAAACTGACAATTCTGTATTCTAGCTTACATTAGGCAGACTGACTAGTCCAAACCAAGAGATAGGAAGTCTGCTTGTCAGAATATTTAGTAATATAATATTTATAATTGAACATTACAATATTTTACCATATCAGCTTTTCCTTCTCAGTCATGAGTTTCTTTTAAGAACACAGAAACTACATATTGAATAATTAATATGTTTGACTAAAATTTCTTTCATTTGTATGGTTTAGTATACATCACCATCCAAATTTCTTAGGCTTTGTCAGCAAATGCTTTTTTCTTGGTGTTCTTCACAACTGAAATAAATGCATATATTCTATTTTCCATGCTCCTATGAATAAATTGCTACCTTCTCATTACTTGGAAAGAAAAAAACATATTGCTTTGTTTACCACTTGTACCAGCCACAGTACCAGCAAGGCATAAAACCCAAACAGAAAGAGATACTTTGTAATATACATGGTCTAAGTTTGTACCACTATGAAATAATGCATTATTCTAGTAAAGAGACAAAAATAATCATTGTCACTTTAGCCTCTAGGCTTTTGTGTTGAAATAGACCAGCTGTTTCTACAATTAGCCTAAATAAAATATATTGAGGCTTATTAAGGCCAGTCTGGGTTCCCTGGTGGCTCAGACCATAAATAAAGAACCTGCCTGAAATGCAGAAGACCTGGGTTCGATCCCTGGGTCAGGAACATCCCCTGGAGAAAGGAATGGCTACCCACTTCAGTATTGTTGCCTGGAGAATCCCATGGACAGAGGAGCCTGGTGGGCTACAAGTGTCCTTGGGGTCGCAGAGTTGGTCACAACTAAGTGACTAACACACACACACACACACCTACCCCCCCACAAACACACACACACACCCACCCCCCCACAAACACACACACACACAAGGCTAGTCTAGGGCCAGGCAAGTTTCAGACTTCACTCCTTAACATTATTTGAAAATAGGAAGCAGTGTGAAAGGCAAGGTATTTCTGATATATGATAGTGCTCTTTTTTTTTAATTTTATTTTTTAACTTTACAATATTGTATTGGTTTTGCCATATATCAACATGAATCCGCCACAGGTATACACGTGTTCCCCATCCTGAACCATCCTCCCTCCTCCCTCCCCGTACCATCCCTCTGGGTCGTCCCTGTGCACCAGCCCCAAGCATCCAGTATCATGCATCGAATCTGGACTGGCGACTTGTTTCATATATGATATTATACATGTTTCAATACCATTCTCCTGAATCATCCCACCCTCTCCCTCTCTCACAGAGTCCAAAAGACTGTTCTATACATCAGTGTCTCTTTTGCTGTCTTGTATACAGGGTTATCTTTTTAAAGAGTAGACCTTAAATGTAAATTCTTTACTCTGCAGCCTATAATCATTTTGCTCTTCACTTTGTCTTAGAGTATATACTGCTTTCAAGCTCTTCTCATGTTTTGTTTGTTAAATGCAGAATGTAAGATGATCTTCTAGGTCAGAGATATTTATTTTATAGATGAGTGTTTCTTGAGTGCTTAGAACACAGCCTGACACTTAGTAGAAAATTAAATATTTATTCAAAAAATTGAAATGTATGGTTTTTGTCCTAGCTGAGATATAAGCTCTTCATCGACAGATGTGTGCAAGTAGTTTGTAAGATATGTGATGTGTAAGGCATTGTAAGTACTATGATCATCATAATTCTATGCCCTTGTATCTTTAAAGTCAAGTGTGAGTCACTGGACATATATGGACACTCAAACAATGATGCTTAAAGTTTGGGGGTAACATATTCCTTCAGGAATCTGATAAGAGCTATATACCATTTTCCCAGAGCAATGTACATTCTTATACATTTGTAGACAGGTTCAGGGAGTATAAGAATTACACCTCTGAAGCCATCTATATACCTCTATAGGATCCACAAATTCCATTCACAGTTCCTTAATGAACCAAGAAAACAAAAAGGAGGTGGGTCCTCCAGCTCAGGACTGAGGACTATTGGCAAAAAAACCAAAAAACAATAGAAGAGCACGTTAGTTGTCTGATAGAAAACAAGGTAGGATATCCCCAGAAAGTTAACTGTTTTTGTTGGCTAGGTGTCTAGAGTCCACATGTTTTTTCCCCTATTCTGAAAAATGCACTGTAAGCTTTTCCAAGTGTCCCTGGGGTACCTGTAAGCTTTTCCAAGTGTCCCACCATTCCAAGGACTTATTTAACCTGTTTTGTAGCAATCACTTCACCATAAATATGACTCTAGTTTTTATGTTCTTTGATTAGAAATATATATAACATGTTAAAGTCTATACATAAAAATATGATTGAAAAAACTATTGAAAAGCAATATTGTCTTACTGCTATTACTCAGTTTTATTCTTAGAACTCTGTCAATTCTAAAGTGGCATATTCTGCCTGTTCTGTGTGCGTTCATCCCCATGGCTTTTTGGTAACTACTGTTTCTTTGAAAATTTCATTGTAAAGTCTAGTGATTTCTCCATCTGCACGGCTGATGCAGTATTTCTGATTCTGTAATGTTAAACAATGGAACATATTGTTTTACTCAGAAAGAATAGAAACCCCCTAAGTATGAAAATGCTGCTCCATATTTTAAAATCTAATAACATTCCTAACTTTCATTTATCAATTTCCAGCATTTAACTATCTTAATGATTTGCCGTATTGAAATAGGTGCAGTACAAGTATATAAATATTCAATAAAAAACAATGAATTTTCATTCATTAAATACCACAATCAAAATAAAGACATGAAATCCACTATACAAATTAATAACAACACTTTAAATTTTTTTGTTGCTCTGTCTTTCATTTCTCTCTACTGTGTATTAAGCTCTTGCTGTTCTAAAAAAGAGGTATGTCTTCATAAAGAACAGACTTGTGGTTGCCAAGGAGGAGAGGGTTGGGGGAGTGTTGGAGTGGGAGGTTGAAGTTAGTAGATGTAAGCTATTATAAATGCAATGGCTAAAAAACAAGGTACTACTGTATAACACAGAGAACTCTGTTCAGTATCCTATGATAAACCATAATGGAAAAGAACATTGAAAAAAGAATGTATATATATAGATAGATATATATATGTATAATTGAATCACTTTGCTATACAGCACAAATTAACACAACATTATAAATCAACTACACTTCAATTAAAAAAATGGATCCTTGTCCTCAGATGGGATATAATGCATGATATAAGATCATAAGATCTTTCTGAATTCTGGTTGAAGCCAATCTGTTATTATCACTATTTTACCAGGAAGATTTAAGAGAGTTGTGTGACTAAATGAAGTCACATTGTGATTCTTCTGACTTAAAAGGCATTTTCTCAATGAATTATAAGTAGCTAATGTTTCTTTAGTGTTGATTCATCTTTCTTTTCCCTCTACTAAGAATCTCTTATACCCGTACTACACTGAATTTTCTACTTGCAAAAGTATACAGGGAGAAAGAAATTCTATTCCTTGGAGAAATGAATCTAGTTATGGAAAGAAACTAGGTCTACTAAAATGGAAGAATGTATTCCCCAGCTAGCTCTGCCAGTTTTGTAAGAGCCAAAGGTAATATTTGTGAGTTGCCTTGCTGTTGTTGTTTAGTTGCTAAGTTGTGTTGACCTCTTTGAGACCCCATGGACTGTAGCCTGCCAGGCTCCTTTGTCCATGAAATTCTCCAGGCAAGAATACTGGAGTGGATAGTCATTCCCTTTTCCAGAGAATCTTCCTGACCCAGGGATCAAACCCAGGTCTCCTGCATTGCAGGCAGCTCCTTTACCTACTGAGCCACCTGGGAAGCCCATTGCCATTGTTATTGTCCCCAGTTAAGAGTGCAAGGATTGTACAAGCTTTATTAGTATAAACATAAAAACTAGATCCTAGTTCTGAATATGATACTAACTTTCTATGTGATCTTGGACAATGCCAGTTAATATCGTTGGGCCTATTTACTAATTTGTCATCTGAGGGATTTGGATTAGATAGTCTCTGAGTACCCTCAACTCTAAACTATGATGTACAAGATGTATTCAATAACACAGACATATCATCAACAGGGTACTGCTAAATACAAGCTCTCTAAAATAGGTTAGAATGACTTATAGCAATTTATACATGTGCATAATAGCATTATCAAGGGGAGAATAGGCAGAAATACTTGGAGACATCTAAAAAACAAACCATTGAATGTAAAACACAAGGTAAATAATTATTTTCTGTAAACTTATACAAATTGATGGTTTATGAAGACCTACAAGACCTACTAGAACTAACACCAAAAAAAAAAAAGATGTCCCTTTCATCATAGGGGATTGCAATGCAAAAGTAGGAAGTCAAGAGATACCTGGAGTAACAGGCAAGTTTGGCCTTGGAGTACAAAATGAAGCAGGGCAAAGGCTAACAGAGTTTTGTCAAGAGGGCACACAGGTCATAGCAAACACCCTCTTTCAACAATACAAGAGACAGATGGCCAATACCAAAATCAGATTGATTATGTACTTTGCAGCCTAAGATGGAGAAGCTCTACACAGTCAGAAAAGACAAGACCAGGAGTTGACCGTGGCTCAGATCATGAACTTGAACTCCTTATTGCCAAATTCAGACCTAAATTGAAGAAAGTAGGGAAAACCACTAGGCAATTCAGGTATGACCTAAATAAAATCCCTTACAATTATACAGTTCAGTTCAGTTCAGTCGCTAGTTGTGTCTAACTCTTTGCGACCCCATGGACTGCAGGACGCCAGGCCTCCCTGTCCATCACCAACTGCCGAGGCTTGCTCAAACTTATGTCCATTGAGTCGGTGATGCCATCCAACCATCTCATCCTCTGTTGTCCCCTTTTCCTCCTGGCTTCAATCTTTCCCAGCATCAGGGTCTTTTCCAATGAGTCAGTTCTTCACATCAGGTGGCCAAAGTATTGGAATTTCAGCTTCAGCATCAGTCCTTCCAATGAATATTCAGGACTTATTTCTTTTAGGATTGACTGGTTGGATCTCCTTGCTGTCCAAGGGACTCTCAAGAGTCTTCTCCAGCACCACAGTTCAAAAGCATCAATTCCTTGGCACTCAGCTTTCTTTATAGTTCAACTCTCACACCCATACATGACTACCAGAAAAACCATAGCTTTGACTACACGGACCTTTGCTGGCAAAGTAAAATCTCTACTTTTTAATATGCTGTCTAGTTTGGTCATAGCTTTTATTCCAAGGAGTAAGCATCTTTCAATTTCATTCCAGTTGAGCTCTTTCAAATCCTAAAAGATGATGCTGTGAAAGTGCTGCACTCAATATGCCAGCAAATTTGGAAAACTCAGCAATGGCCACAGGACTGGAAAGGTCAGTTTTCATTCTAATCCCAAAGAAAGGCAGTGCCAAAGAATGTTCAGAGTACCACACAATTGCACTCATCTCACATGCTAGCAAAGTAATGCTCAAAGTTCTCCAAGCCAGGCTTCAAAATTACATGAACCATGAACTTCCAGATGTTCAAGCTGGATTTAGAAAAGGCAGAGGAACCAGAGATCAATTTGCCAACATATTATGGATCATCAAAAAAGCAAGAGAGTTCCAGAAAAACAATTACTTTGGCTTTATTGATTACACCAAAGTCTTTGTGTTGATCACAACAAACCGTGGAGAATTCTTTAAGAGATGAGAATACCAGACCACCTGACCTGCCGCCTGATAAACCTGTGTGCAGGTCAAGAAGCAGCAGTTAGAACCAGACATGGAACAATGGTCTGGTTCAAAATTGGGAAAGGAATACGTCAAGGTTGTATATTGTCACCCTACTTATTTAACTTCTAAGCAGAGAACATCATGTGAAATGCCAGGCTGGATGAAGCACAATTGGAATCAAGATTGTCAGGAGAAATATCAATAACCTCAGATATGCAGATCACACTACCCTTATGGCAAAAAGCAAAGAGGAACTAAAGAGCCTCTTGATGAAAGTGAAAGAGGAGAGTGAAACAGCTGGCTTAAAATTCAACATTCAAAAAACAAAGATCATGGCAGCCGGTTCCATCACTTTATGGCAAATAGTTGGGGAAACAAAAGAAACAGTGACAGACTTTATTTTCTTGGGCTCAAAAATCACTGCAGATGGTGACTGCAATCATGAAATTAAAAGACGCTTGCTCCTTGGAAGAAAGAAAGCTATGCCAAATGTAGACAGCATATTAAAAAGCAGAGATGTTGCTTTGCTGACAAAAGTCCATCTTGTCAATGCTATGGTTTATCCAGTAGTCGTGTATGGATGTGAGATTTGGACCATAAAGAAGGCTGACCAGTGAAGAATTGATGCTTTTGAACTGTGGTGTTGGAGAAGACTCTTGAGAGTCCCTTGGACTGCAAGGAGATCCAACCAGTTAATCCTGAAGGAAATCAGTCCTGAATATTCAGTGGAAGGACTGATTTTGAAGCTGAAACTCCAACACTTTGGCCACCGGATGGGAGGAGCTGACTTGTTAGAAAAGACTCTGGTGCTGGCAAAGATTGAAGGCAGGAGGAGAAGGGGATGACAGAGGATGAGATGGTTGGATGGCATCACCAACTCAGTTTGAACATGCTCTGGAAAATGGTGAAGAATAGGGAAGCTTGGGGTACTGCAGTCTATGGGATCGCAAAGATTCAGACATGAGTAGGTGACTAAACAATGTAAATTTAAAAATCACACCAAAAAATATCATTATGGGTACATATTGAAATAGTAAAAGTCTAAAAATTTTGTGCAGGAATAATATATACATAAGTTTAGGAAAATGAAATCTCTTGTAGTTGGTTCCTGGGAAGGGGTGTGAGACAAGGGACATCTGTAATATGGAGTTCTTTTAGAAGGAAGAGTTAAAATTCAGCAAAATTTAATACTGAAAGTTGGTAATGTAAACTACTAATATTTTAAATATTGTTTTTGACTGTTTAAGATATTTTACATTGAAGACAATAATCCTTAAAAGAAAAATGACTGTTAGGGATACATACAAAAGAAGGGCTGGCAAAGTGCAGCACGTGGGGCCACGTCCAGCTCAAAATCTGTTTTTGTGTGATTTTAGAGCTCAGAATGCTTTTTACATTTTGAAGGGCTTGCTACAAATAAAACAAAACATCTCACAAAGACTATAATACTTATTGTCTGGCTCTTCACAGAAAGATTTTCACCCCTTGCTGCCTAAAATATTAATTGTGGGTATCTCTAAGTTATTGCGTTATTGGAACTTTTGTTTTTGATTTTTCTCTTTCTGCTTTTATATTTTCCCCAAGCATTCCATAGTGATTTTATGATCAGGGAAATAAAAACCATCAAAGTTATTTTTAAGGAGGGCTTAAAAGGTGTAATTTACTATCAAATGGAATATTTCCTCCAGTTATCTGTGTCAAACCCTTAATTACATGGAAAATCTGTCTTTCACAGTTATTACAAAGGCAAGCTTCAAACCCAAATCCATTTTTATCATCAGAAATTTTGATTTGGAATTTCAAGATAAATAAGGTTTTCATGCTTCTGATGATGATGGTGCAAAAGTTCTATCCCAGATCAGTACAGTTTCTTTAAGGACCCTGAGACTAGGCTCCCTAACCTCTTCAGGTCTCTTCCCACTCCCTGATTAGTTGTTGCTGATTTTTATCTCCATCAGGAATTTCTAAGTATCCCATTTTGTGCGACTGACACTCAGTGAAAAGTGTTAGAAGTTTTGATCATTGATATATCTATGTTATCGAAATGTTTCCATTTGCTCTGCTTTGCAAAGGATCTAGAATAGAACCCCTGAGAGTTCACCTGACATTTTAAATTTTATAAATGTTTTATTAGCTGCATTCCCATACCCCTGAAACACCTTGTGACTTGTAGCAGGGTTTTGTATGCAATAAGATTGACTTCCTCTATATCATGCACACATTTTAAAAAAAGAAAAAGGTTTGAACAAATGTGTACTACCCTTTCCCAGAACTTTCCAAGGGTGTATGCATTTCCTGTAAACCAATATCTGAAATATGAAAGCAGTGAGAAATTCTTTGCCAGTAAAAGCCCTGCAAAATACTTTGGGGAAGAGTGTGGCCTATAACTGAAGAAAGTAGAGTGCAGTGTAAGTATTGTTTTAAAAAATGATTTCAATGTGGGTATCTCAAAAGGGATACTTATAAGCATAATGCATTTTAAATATTCCAAAACATTAAAGATAAACATATCTAGATACACAAAGTGCTAGCACATAGCACCTTCCTGGAAAGTGTATGTTACTGTAGGTTATAATTATATAGATTCTGGTTCTGAGGTTTGGGGCATATTCCTCTGGGAAATGGAATGAATGAAAAAAGAATTGTAAATGCTAAATAGATTACTCTTTCATTGATTCATTTGAGAATTACTTTCCTATATAATTTCTTCATGCCTCAGTAGAAGAATTTGTTCCATAGTGTTTAATTTCTTACCTAGTAAATAAAAAATATTAATGTATGTATTTTGGTGCATACTCAAAATTCACTTTATAGAACACAAAGTTTTAAGTGTATTTTTTCCATTGAGCACCAATGCCTTAGTTATTTTTCTACTTTTAATTAAAAATATTCAGTTATTTCCACCCAAGTGTATCTTTTTCAAATTTTGGTCAAATGCCCCACTGCTTTGACATGTCATGCCTAGTTCTTACAATCTTTTTAAATAGTAAATCAGTCATGTTATATTTTGCCAAAGTTATAGTGTTATAAATTCTAAAGAATAAGGATTTCCTCATGTTAGAGGTAAAAATACTGATCCTTCTTTAATCAAAAGACTCAATTCTTTAAACATCCATGATACACTTCTAATTCAAAGGTTAATCCAGGATGAACACTAAATTATGGCTTTTCTGAAAGAAACTATTATAATCATTATTATACTTCTTAAGATGGATTTGTCTTAAAAATCACCCACCTATTAACTGATAGAATTTTAAAAGTCTTTGAATACAAGATTCAATACATATTCCAGGTTTAAAATAACAGGATGATAAATGTACTTTAATATCCACTTAAACATTTATATGAACAAGTCTCCATATATGTCAAAGAAGAATATGATTTTTGTCTGTAAGTGAGGGATAACATGTAAAGCCATTTGATTTACCAAGGTAGAAGGAAGTGATTCAATCAATAAAACTTCCATCTTTAGCATGAAATATTTTTATACTGATGAGTGAATGTTAAGAACACTAAATGTTAATAGTAGTTGCTTCTAGGTGGCAGGATTTGAAGAGTTATTATTTTTCTTTTTCCTTGCCTAGTTTTCTAAAGAGGAGAAATGTTGCTATTTCAATAAGAAAATTAAAAAGCCAAGAGAACAACAAAATTCACTTAAAAACATACTTCTATCTTAAAACAATTAGACGACAATGCTATAAATACTAAAAATTTAAGAAAAAAAGAAATATAACAAAACTATCAAATACTGGTCTGGGAAGATATATATATATATCTCTCCCTGCTAAAGTGGCTCTCCCTCAGTCATAATCACATATATATCCATCTTCTTCCCAGATCAGCATTTAGTATCCTTGTAATAATTGATTTTTCTTCATATGATCATATGATGGAGCAATGGAGAACCACCCCCTTGCTGGGCTATTAAATAATTGTCCATGTAAGAGAAAATTCCAGGTAGATTAGCTCCTGTTTCTTCCTTTGGGAAACATCAGTTCAGTTCAGTCACTCAATCATATCCAACTCTTCGCGACCCTATGGACTGCAGCACTTCAGGCTTCCCTGTCCATCACCAAGTCCTAGAGCTTGCTCAAACTCATGTCCAATGAGTCAGTGATGCCATCCAACCATCTCATCTTCTGTCGTGCCCTTTTCTTCCTGCCTTCAATCTTTCCCAGCATCAGGGTCTTTTCCAGTGAGTCAGTTCTTTGCATTAGGTGGGCAAAGTATTGGAGCTTCAGCTTTAGCATCAGTCCTTCCAATGAATATTCAGGACTGATTTCCTTTAGGATTGATTGGTTTGATCTCTTTGCAGTCCAAGGGACCCTCACAAGTATTCTCCAACATCACAGTTCAAAAACATCAATTCTTTGGCACTCAGCTTTCTTCACGGTCCAACTCTCACATCCATGCATTACTACTGGAGAAACCATAGCTTTGACTAGATGGACCTTTGTTAGCAAAGTAATGTCTCTGCTTTTTAAGATTCTGTCTGGGTTGACCATCCTGGCTTTTCTTTCAAGGAGCAAGCGTCTTTTAATGTCATGGCTGCAGTCACCACCTGCAGTGATTTTGGAGCCCAAGAAGATAAAAAGTCTTTCACCGTTTCCATTGTTTACCCATCTATTTGCCATGAAATGACGGGACCAGATGCATGATCTTAGTTTTTTGAATGCTGAATTTTAAGCCAGCTGTTTCACTCTCCTCTTTCACTTTCATCAAGAGGCTCTTTTGTTCCTCTTCACTTTCTGCCATAAGGGTGCATATCTGAGGTTATTGATATTTCTCTTGGCAATCTTGATTCCCACTTGTGCTTCATCCAGCCCAGCATTTCACATGATGTATTCTGCATATAAATTAAATAAGCAGGGTGACAATATACAGCCTTGATGTACTCCTTTCCCAATTTGGAACCATGGCCCACTATAGTTTCTGGAACATTTTTTCAGCTAGGCCAAAAGTTATGTCATGCTGACTCTCCCTTGCATATCTAGAATACAGTTATTCCTTAATATCCAAATGCTAAAGACTGGTTCCAGAACCCTTAGGTATTTGCAGCATTCCTTATATAAAATGGCATAGTAATTGCATATAGCCTATGCACATCCTCCCCTATACATTAAAGCATTTCTAGATTACTTATAATAACTAAATATAATATAAATGCTATCTAAGTAGGTATAAATACAATGTAAAGGTGATGTAAATAGTTGCCAGAAGCATAACAAATTTAAGTTTTGCTTTTGGGAAGTTTCTAGAATTTTTTTTTAATTTTATTTTATTTTTAAACTTTACAATATTGTATTAGTTTTGCCAAATATCGAAATGAATCCGCCACAGGTATACCTGTGTTTCCCATCCTGAACCCTCCTCCCTCCTCCCTCCCCATACCATCCCTCTGGGTCGTCCCAGTGCACCAGCCCCAAGCATCCAGTATCCTGCATCGAACCTGGACTGGCAACTCGTTTCATACATGATATTATACATGTTTCAATGCCATTTTCCCAAATCTCTCCACCCTCTCCCTCCCCCACAGAGTCCATAAGACTGATCTATACATCAGTGTCTCTTTTGCTGTCTCGTACACAGGGTTATTGTTACCGTCTTTCTAAATTCCATATATATGTGTTAGTATACTGTATTGGCGTTTTTCTTTCTGGCTTACTTCACTCTGTATAATAGGTTCCAGTTTCATCTACCTCATTAGAACTGATTCAAATGTATTCTTTTTAATGGCTGAGTAATACTCCATTGTGTATATGTACCACAGCTTTCTTACCATTTGTCTGCTGATGGGCATCTAGGTTGCTTCCATGTCCTGGCTCTTATAAACAGTGCTGCGATGAACATTGGGGTACACGTGTCTCTTTCCCTTCTGGTTTCCTCAGTGTGTATGCCCAGCAGTGGGATTGCTGGATCATAAGGCAGTTCTATTTCCAGTTTTTTAAGGAATCTCCACACTGTTCTCCATAGTGGCTGTACTAGTTTGCATTCCCACCAACAGTGTAAGAGGGTTCCCTTTTCTCCACACCCTCTACAGCATTTATTGCTTGTAGACTTTTGGATCGCAGCCATTCTGACTGGTGTGAGATGGTACCTCATAGTGGTTTTGATTTGCATTTCTCTGATAATGAGTGATGTTGAGCATCTTTTCATGTGTTTGTTAGCCATCTGTATGTCTTCTTTGGAGAAATGTCTATTTAGTTCTTTGGCCCATTTTTTGATTGGTTCATTTATTTTTCTGGAGTTGAGCTGTAGGAGTTGCTTGTATATTTTTGAGATTAGTTGTTTCTTTTAATATTTCTCATCTGTGGTTGGTTGAATCTGAGGATGCAGAACCTGCAGATATGGAAGGCTGACTGCACTGTAATAATACTTCCCTTGTAGTTTTAACACTTGATCAAGCTTTTTATGTAATTTGGAGGTTAATATTCCCAGTAAGTCTCTCCTCAGGAGTAAGTTAGAGGCTTAGGGAGCCCACTAAGGTACTAACCCCTTCTAGCTGTTATGGAGTAAGTAGCCTAAAAATATTAATGCACCTCCTTAACCACCTCACTCACTTCCCAGAGAGAGAGACTTTGGCACAGGAGAGAAAATGGCCAAATCTATTTATTTTATTCATTGGGTTTATTGTGCTTATCACCCTCTAGGCACCCATAAACACTATACAAAAATCTGGTTTGGATAAAGTCAGCTTTGATCAAGAAAAGTTTTGCTGATAAGGTTTAAAAAGCCGCTTATACTTTTTTGTTCAATCTGGCTTCTCTATTTTGAAACCTCTGCCACACAATCGTCAGCTGAGATGACAGTTACAGAATGAGATAAAAGGCTTATTCTTCAGCAACAGAAATGCTTTTTTAAGGTTCAGTATAAATCCTTGATTTGAATTGAAGAAAATTCTCTAGTTTCTACCAATGTGCTTCACATGATATCAGTAAATTTCCTGTTGGGCTGGAAAGGTTGGTCTGTGGTTGGTCTGTATTTGAGCATTCCATGTCACTGAAAACAAGATAGGCAGCATCTAAAGGGTTATCCTCTAAAGTATAAATAATTGCCTTCATTCTGCATCACTGTTCTGACATAGGTTGTTCAGTTCAGTTCAGTTGCTCAGCCGTGTCTGACTCTTTCAGACCCCATGGACCTCAGCACGCCAGGCTTCCCTGTCTGCCCCCATTTTGTCTTGTTTTATTTTGTTTTTTGTTTCTGTCAGTAACCTAGTATACCTTGATGAAGCCAGTTATGACCTAACTTTTCAATTCCTTATTTAATAACATCTCCTAGAAGCTTCTTTTATCCTTAAAGTTTCCATCTTGCTGCTGATATTTTTTTCTTCTTATTTTCATGTGCTTAATACAGTCATGACAGTTTGATTTCATTAGCTACCCATTAATAAAAATATCTGGAGCAGTTTCGAACAGTGTTCTTTATTTTCATGATTTTATTAAGTAATACATTAATGGTCTGAAACTCTGTTTATCAATAAAGATTATGGCCTTTTTTTTATACAATGAACCCACCAGTGTGGATCTATTGTGTACTTGGATTTGTAGCTTAGGTGACTGACTTATCTGTAAGAAGGTTGAACTAAACAAACTCTTCTGAAAATGAGATTTTAATAAGGCAGCATTCAGTGAGGGTAGAATTCAGAAAAAAACTCCAATTAAAGATGTTTTCTTCCCCTTTTCTTTTCTCTAAAGAAGAAAGAAAATCAGTTTGTCTAGTGTTTGTCACCTTGAGTGGGTTTCGGTGAAAGAGGTGGCACAATGCAGTTGGGCGGGGTTGGGGGACACTAGGACTTAAAAGGGTTGGTTTCTGGTCTAAGTTCTATAATTGTATCAGCTCTAGACAAACTTACACACAAGTTACTCAATATCTAGACCTTAACTTGAACATCTATAAAATGGAAAAATTTATATTAGACATTCCTATCTCACACATTTTTCCGAGGGACAAATAAAATAAGAAAATTTATGTGAAAGACTTCACCTGCAATGCAGGATATCTGGGTTCAATCCTTGGGTTGGGAAGATCCCCTGGAGGAAGGCATGGCAACCCACTCCAGTATTCTTGCGTGGAGAATCCCCATGGACAGAGGAGCTTGGCGGGCTACAGTCCATGGAGTTGCAAAGAGTCAACTGAATGACAAAGTACACACAAAGCACCAGAACAAGGTTAGGTATATTTATTTAAAAAGTTTCTTGTGTAATTATTTTTGTTTTCCCTAATTTGAGGGAACTGCCAGTTTCCACATAATTGCATTTACCAATAAAAGAATCATAGAACATTTTATTATAATCAAGGTTCATGAGCCTCAATTCCACCTCTCAATGGAGTGTTAAATAAATTTAGTCAAATCAGTCTTAAAATTTCAACCTTTTGGTTTTATACACGTACAGTCTACTTACAGTAGATAACTCATATTTGCTGTTAGTGTTCAGACAAACCAATCTGCCACAGTTTATTTGCACAATGCAGTTAACAGAAATCAATGTTAGTGGTGCTAATGATGCATTGTTGCACCCATGAGCAAGTTTCTATAAGATGTCATAGCAACCAGCATTTTGATCAATTTCCTAAAACATGAAACAAAACAAAAAACATCCAGTTCATTCTATAGCAGACTCAGGGGGCTAGAAAAATGAACTTCTAGGCAGAAAGGAAAACTAGTTCAGGGTGAAACCCTTGGTCTACTGTGTTGTCTAGACCAGAGGCCTCCAAGCATAACTGGCAAATAGTAAAATAACCCCAAAACGGTTAAAAAATCAGACAAACTTCCACATCCTGATTCAGTAGGTATGGTGTGGAGTCTGAGACTTTGTGCTTTAAAAATCTTCCCAGGAAGTTCTGAGACTCAACCAGATTTGAGATGCACAATGGCACCCCACTCCAGTACTCTTGCCTGGAAAATCCCATGGATGGAGGAGCCTGGTGGGCTGCAGTCCATGGGGTCGCTAAGAGTCGGAAACGACTGAGCGACTTCACTTTCACTTTTCACTTTCATGCATTGGAGAAGGAAATGGCAACCCACTCCAGTTTTCTTGCCTGGAGAATCCCAGGGACGGCGGAGCCTGGTGGGTTGCCGTCTATGGGGTTGTACAGAGTCAGACACGACTGAAGTGACTTAGCAACAGCAGCAGCAGCAGTCTAAATTACCACAAGAGGCATACTGGGAGGGGTTTGTCCTTAACACTGTGTTAAAGACAGTGACAACTGAGAGACACAATTGAGTCCTTAATTTTAGTTTTCTAGTCCAACTGAATCCTCCTTTATAGATCTATATTAACCATATCTCATGGTCAGAGACTTAAAGCTTACCTCTTAAGACAGCAATCATCGCACTTTACTGCATTTAACATCATATAGGGAGCTTGTTAAAAATTCATATAACATGGTCCCCACTGCCAGATATTTTGATTCAGTTAGTTTGGGAGTTTGGGAGGGGACCCAGGATTCTGTAACAGTTGTTTCCGATACACGAGATCTAGAGAATCACACTTTGAGAAACAAAGTTTAGATCGCTTTCTATATCAACTTAAATATGTTGTCTTTACTGGAGTAGAAGACCTTATTCTGAAACTAATATTTTTAGTGAATGTACACATTCTCAACAAACAACCTCTTTCAAATTCATCACAGTTTATTCAAATCCCTCCTGTTAAATATGGATCAAAATTAAATGGGCCTCTTTGAATTTACATACTACAAATTTGAAAAGTGCCGTTGAATCCTATTTTTGTATCCTTAGCATTGGCTACTTCAATCTAATTTTAGGAAAGTGGTAATGGGTCAGTAAGGATTACATATATGACTAAAGGAAAATGCTTTAATTGCTTCCTACACGTATCATTATGAATTAAATACAGCTCCTAGATCATCAGTTGAAACTGGATCAACAATTTTTATAGTTTAGTCCTTCTATTTTGGAGTAGTAATAACTAACACACAACAATTTTTCTGTCAATCCAGTGCACATTCTTCATGTGATTTTTGTTAATAGTCTCTTGTCATGCTAAGTTTGTGGATGATGCTTGGGTTCAAAACATAGAGTGTGTAAAAAGAAAATCACCTAAAATTCCATTATCTGGAGAGAACACTATGAATATTGGGTTAACTTCCTCTTTCTATATATATGTATGAATATGCACATGTATAAAATAGAGCTAATATAACACTGTATATAGAGTTTAAGCATGAAATCATATGCACTTTTTCATGTCATTCAATATATATTTTAAACATCATTTTCAGAGTTTCAACTTAATGTTAATATAGAACCATGGAATCAATAAAATATTACACTTAAAAGTAGGTTAGGCATGTTTATTTATGCTCATTTTTCAATTGTTTCTGCCTCATAACGGTGTTTTGAATATTAAATGTATTAATGCTTATTAAGCACTTAGCATATAGCAAGTGCCCCTGGTGGCTCAGAAGGTAAAGCGTCTGCCTACAATGCAGGAGACCCAGGTTTGATTCCTGGGTCAGGAAGATCCCCTGGAGAAGGAAATGGCAACCTACTCCAGTACTCTTGCCTGGAAAATCCCTTGGACGGAGGATCCTGGTAGACTACAGTTCATGGGGTCGCAAAGAGTTGGACACGACTGAGAGACTTCACTTTCACTTTCATTATTATTCAAAAGCATTTTTTTGGTCTCTTTTCCCAGGTGGCTCAGTGGTAAAGAATCTTCCTGCCAATTTATGAGACATAGGAGATGTGGGTTTGATCCCTGGGTCAGGAAGATCCCTAGGAGAAGGAAATGGCAGCCCACTTCAGTATTCTTTCCTGGAGAATCTCATGGACAGAGCCTGGCAGGCTACAGTCAGTCCATAGGGTCACAAAGAATCTGACATGACTGAGCAACTTAACACACACATATTAGCAAAAGATACTAAGGCCTTAGATAAGCAGATGACATTACATTTCTCCTGGTTTCTCTCATTAAAGCAGTAAAGTTGAATATTAATAAGTCTAGAGAATTATGTTGTCATGCATGTTAGTCTGGGAAATATAAATTCATCTCATAAGAAGTCAAAGGATCAAAGAAGGTTTTTACTGTTAATTGGAAACAAAGTGTCATTGGTATCCTGATTTAAAGGGCACTCAATTATGATTAGCTAATAATAAAAGAAAAGATAAATAAAAATAATTAAGGTTAAATTTAAGTTATTATTAGCCTCTATTTCTCTAAAATCTTTTACTCATGGCCCATGGCACTAAATAAAATTAAATATAGAAAAGTTTCATAATTCACAATGACATTCTCAATGTTAAGACATTTTTAAATAAAAATGCATTACTGAAAGCATACTTCAAAATTATTAGATGTAATATTTTTATAGCCAAAAGCACTTAAATTTTAAGAATTTAACAACTGGAGGACTGTAATACTATTTATAGATTTAGAAAGATTTAGTCACTTTCAAAAGTTAAAATTCTTTCTCTCTTTAAGTCATCTGTTCTCTCTCTCTTTAGGAATGGTTTTGTTAAATATAATCTCAAGATTCTGATTATTCTCTATTGTAAGGAAACCACATCAAGAGCAAAGTAAGATATTCTTCTTAATTGTTAGTAAGGCTTTGGAAGGTTCATGGACAGACAGTTCACTAATTTGTTACGGTCCTTGCCATAACATTTGAAAGAATGGTCTGGAAAATCTCAGAATAGACACTGCCTAAAATAAAACCTAGGAAGTGACCTAAGTTCAGTGAAGTACTGAGAATATGTTACCTGAAACTTTAGCTTAATGAGTTCCTTAATTAGGGAAGGCATAATTTAAGTGCTAAAAAGTCATGTGGCTGAATATTTGAGTTATTGTATGTTTACATCAATTTAACTATAAGCTATAATTATCAGTTATAAGAAGTCTGAATTAAAAGTCTACTCCCACTTCCACCACAGCTAAAAAATTTCTGAAGAAGTATTACTGACATGCTTCTGTTTATATGCTTTAGACACATTTATTCACAGATATGTTATTCATTTCCATAAATGAAAATTCAATTAAATGAACAACAATAGAAAGTATAAGTGTTTTAAAATGTATTATTGTCCAACAAACAACAAATAATAGTCTCTGGTTACATATATTTTTTTCTCAAAATAGTAGCATAATTTTATATATGTCTAATATACTTTGAAGTGTAACCTTTTATTTAGCCCATTATTTAAGTTACTATTAAAAAGGAACTCTGAAAATGATGTTTACAAAGAATTATAAAGTACTTGGAAAAATGCATAAGACATGCAATGTATGAGAAAAAAAAGAAAGTGGGATACAATTGTATATAGGGTATTAGCTTGAAACTTTCTTGTTTTCCCAATTTTCTATGATAAGCATATATTATTTTAACAGCCAGGAAACACGTTTGTTTAATGGGTGCCTGTGTGTGTGTGCTCAGTCTCTCAGTCATGTCCAACTCTTTGTGACCCCGTAGACTGTAGCCTGCCAGACTTCTCTGTGCATGGAATTTTCCAGTCAAGAATACTAGCATGGGTTGTCATTTCCTACTCCACGTGATCTTCCTGATAACAGGGATTGAACCCTTGTCTCTTGCGTATCCTGCATTGGCAGGTGGAGTCTTTATCACTGTGCCACCTGGGAAGCCCAAACAGGACCCTAGTCAATAACCACAATTAGAAGAGAACAGTGACAACACCTATTTTTTTTTCATGATTCTATGAAAGTATAATGTATTATTTCAGCACTTCACATCATGGAACCCGAATTAGAAAAAAACATTTGTTATCTACCCTTTTATATATTGATGATGATAATCAAAGCAAGGCAGAACACCATGGAAGTCCCTGGTTTGGTCACTTCTGAGGCCTCTCTCCTTGGCTTGTATATGGCCACCTTCTCCCTGTGTCTTCATATAGTCTGTATCTGTGTCCTAATATACTCTTTTAATAAGTATATCAATCATATTGGATTAGGGTCCACCTATATAACCTCATTTTTACTTAATTACTTCTTTAAAAGCCTTATATTCAAATACAGTCACATTCTCAGTTACTGGAGGTTAGGAATTCAACATATTGATTTGCAGGGGAGAAAATACAGCCCATAATACTCTACGCCCTGGACCCCTCAAATTCATGTCTTTGCCACATATATGTTACATTCATTCCATCTCAACAACCACAAAAGTCTTAACTCATTCCAGCATGAACTCTAAGTTCAAAGTCTCATCTAAATCAGATATGGATAAGATTCCAGGTTTAATTCATCCTGAGGCAAAGTTTCTCTCCAGCTGTGAACCTATGAAAACAGCAAGTTGACTGCTTCCAAAATACAATAGTTGTGTAGGCATAGGATAGAATTTTCCAAATCTTTAAGTTCAGGTTCCCTTTGCTTAACAATTGCTTCTTCAATTTTCCTCTCTCTTCTTGCATTTTACTGTAAGCAGCAAGGAGAAACTAAGCTGTGCTTTCAACACTTTACCAATCACCCCAGCTAAATATCCAAATTGATCACTTGCAACCTCTACTTTCAACAAAACACTAGAACACAGTTTGGCCAAATTTTTGCCAATATAACATAGATTGTATTTCCTCCAGTTTCCATTAATATGTTTCTCATATCTAACACCTCAACAGAAGTACCTTTAACATTCATATTTCTACCAACATTTTGTTCATGATGAGATATGTGTTCTCAGATGATATATATGTTCTCAGATTATAGAAGCTTTATTCACAGCTCTCCTCGTTTCTTCCTAAGTCATCATCAGAGTTGTCTTTAATGTCCATGTTTCTATCAACACTCTGTTCAAAGCAATTGAGGCTTTTTCTAATATGCAACTCAAACTCTTCCAGTCTCTATCCACTACCGGTTCCATTTCTACATTTCACTTTTTTCTTCCCACCCCTTTGCCTTGTACAGATTGGGATTGATATAGCCATAGGTACATTAGAGATCTGGCTAAGGGGAAAATCATATAGTTTGGCATTAGTAGGATTTATCTGTGTGGTTCATAGTCACTTTTCTGTATAGTTATTACTAGCTGCCCCAGGGTAGGAGTGGCTTCCAGGAATACTCCTGTTACCTCTGTGCCTACAACATGAATATGCAAAGTTAAAGCTGTGTAGTGATACAAATATGATCTATAGCTGCTGGCACCTGAAATATGAAGGCAATGAAAGATAAGCAAGATTTGAAATATATAAAGTCAGAGGCCTGTCTATGCAAAAGTCTTCCAAATATTAAATGTATAAAGTTATAGGCAAAGATTGGTTCTCACCAGAGCCTAGTCAAATATTGTCTCCTATCAACAATATTCTTGATAATGTGACTATAAAAGGACCATATGGCTCTTTTCACTTTTCATGGAAATTATATGAAATATAATTTGTTAAAATTTCTGTTTGTAGGTCACTTATCTATAGCAGTATTATAAAAAATGAATAGGTCTATATGAAGTTACATGCATATTTATTAGCAATAGTAGAAAAGGCACTAATTTTGATCTTGTGAAAGACTAAGTTATCTTTCTATTCTCTCTTTAGACAATAAAATTTACAAAATAATGGTCATATTAAAAGGTGATCGAGAGTATGCATTCAAGGAAGTCAACGAGTGTCAGGCAGGTTATATTTTATTGATTTTTGTGTTGTTTGTGGTATCTGTCAGCATTGCAATGTGTAATTTGTTTTCATTTATTTCCTAATTTTAAACAAATTTTCATTTTTGAACCTAATTGTACATTATTTTACTTAAAGAGTGTTCCCAAATTGTATATAATTTCAGTCTCTGCAAATTTTGGATCTGTCCCCAGATACAGGCTTCCCAGATGGTGCTAGTGGTAAAGAACCTGCCTGCCAATGCAGGAGATGTAAGAACCTCAGGTTCGATCCCTGGGTTGGGAAGATCTCCTGGGGGAGGGCATCGCAACCCATTCCAGCATTCTTCCCTGGAGAATCCCATGGACAGAGGAGCCTGGTGGGCTACAGTCTATAGGGTCAAAAAGGGTCGGACACAACTGAAGCGACTTAGCACACATGCATGCATGTTAAAATATATCATAGGAGAGACCAATAAAAATTGGAATAATCAGGGAAAATTACCAGTCATTTTAATGGAATGAAATCAGTTTTATTTTTCAAATATTTGGGTCCTCTATGTAGAGAAATTTTGTTTCCTCAAACAACATGGAGTTTCTTATAACAGGGCAGGAAGTCAGTACTATATTCAGAGTTGTTAAGAACTATTAAGTCTTTCTGGGACCAGTCACATTGTGGCTAATCATTTTGGCTGCCTTGTGGCAGGCATTTTCCAATTAACTGACAGCACAGACCTCCTAATTTCATTCTCAGCTCCAGCGAATGAATCATGATTGTACTGTTATCCTTTGCTTTGTTAGTAAATGGTCTATGTCGAGGCATGTTACCTAATTCTTGCAAATAAAAGTCTGATGGGGCTTTCTGGGGAATATTTTTCTCTGTAATAAAAATGGCACGAGCTGAGTAAGAAGAAATTTCTTTTTGCCTCCCACTTTTTCAGATATTGGTGTAAGGGTGTAATATTTGGAGCTGTAGCAACGATCTTTTTGATCACAAGAGAATCAAGGGAATTAAAGTGATACCAACTCAAGAGTAGTACTGTGATATCATGTGTGCATGTTCAGTCACTCAGTCATGTCTGATTCTTTGCAACCTCATGAATTATAGCCTGTCAGTCTCCTCTGTCCATGGGATTTCCCAGGCAAGAATACTGGAATGGGCTGCCATTTCCTCCTCCAGGGCATCTTCCCAACCCAGAGATCGAACCCACGTCTCCTTAATCTGCTGTCATTGAAATCCAAAAGCAACTCTAAGACAGCCTGGTTCCAGACATCTAGTTATGAAATATAATTAAATACTATCTAAAACACTGTTGCCTGAGGTTTTTTTTTTGTTTGTTTGTTAGGTAGAGCTGAAAACATTTCCAGTTAAATGATGATGGGTAAAATATGGGATGAAGAAGGGAAAAGTTTCGAATTAGTTCTCATATTAACAAATGCTTTCCTTCAAAACGTAATTATGAAGATGTGCCTTATAAGTATGAAATACTTACTTTCCTATTTGAAATGTTTTATTAATTTTCATGTAGCATGCCAAACTAAGATGGAAACTTGTTAAATGAAAAAAATTAAATAATAGCTTTATTGCAATATAGTTGGCTGGCACACTAAGCGCAGGTGGCTGACACCGCCGCACTAAGCCTGGCCGAGAGGAGATACACCACGTCCGAGGTCAGGGGCAGAAGCCGGGAGGACCCCATGCCCGAAGGGCAGCGGCCAAGAAGAGTTACCCCACGTCCGAAGTCAGGGGCAGTGGTCGAAAGTGCCAGACTGCGACGGCACAGGAACGGCTGAGAGGAGCTACCCCTCGTCCAAGGTCAGGGGTGGTGATGAGAGGAGTTACCCCACGTCTGAGGTCAGGGGTGGCGGCCGGGAGGACCAACCCCCCGTCCAAGGAGCTGTGGCTGCGCGGGTGCAGGAGGGGCTAGAGGAGCTATCCCACGCTGAAGGTCAGGAAGGGCAGCAGTGAGGAGATACCCTTCGTCCAAGGTAAGGAGCAGCAGCTGCGCTTTGCTGGAGCAGTCGTGAAGAGATACCCCACACCCAAGGTAAGAGAAACCCAAGTAACATGGTAGGTGTTGCAAGAGGGCATCAGAGGGCAGACACACTGAAATCATACTCACAGAAAACTAGTCAATCTAATCACACTAGGACCACAGCCTTGTCTAACTTAATGAAACTAAGCCATGCCCGTGGGCAAACCAATATGGGTGGGTCATGGTGGAGAGATCTGACAGAATGTGGTCCTCTGGAGAAGGGAATGGCAAATCACATCAGTATTCTTGCCTTTAGAACCCCATGAACAGTATGAAAAGGCAAAATGATAGGATACTGAAAGAGGAACTCCCCAGGTCAGTAGGTGCCCAATATGCTACTGGAGATCAGTGGAGAAATAACTCCAGAAAGAATGAAGGGATGGAGCCAAAGCAAAAACAATACCCAGCTGTGGATGTGACTGGTGATAGAATCAAGGTCTGATGCTGTAAAGAGCAATATTGCATAGGAACCTGGAATGTTAGGTCCATGAATCAAGGCAAATTAGAAGTGGTCAAACAAGAGATGGCAAGAGTGAATGTCGACATTCTAGGAATCAGCGAACTGAAGTGGACTGGAATGGGTGAATTTAACTCAGATGACCATTATATCTACTACTGCGGGCAGGAATCCCTCAGAAGAAATGGAGTAGCCATCATGGTCAACGAAAGAGTCCGAAATGCAGTACTTGGATGCAATCTCAAAAACGACAGAATGATCTCTGTTCGTTTCCAAGGCAAACCATTCAATATCACAGTAATCCAAGTCTATGCCCCAACCAGTAACGCTGAAGAAGCTGAGTTGAACGGTTCTATGACGACCTACAAGACCTTTTAGAACTAACACCCAAAAAAGATGTCCTTTTCATTATAGGGGACTGGAATGCAAAAGTATGAAGTCAAGAAACACCTGGAGTAACAGGCAAATTTGGCCTTGGAATACGGAATGAAGCAGGACAGAGACTAATTGAGTTTTGCCAAGAAAATGCACTGGTCATAGCAAACACCCTCTTCCAACAACACAAGAGAAGACCATCTGGACATCACCAGATGGTCAACACTGAAACCAGATTGATTATATTCTTTGCAGCCAAAGATGGAGAAGCTCTATACAGTCAGCAAAAACAAGACCAGGAACTGACTGTGGCTCAGATCATGAACTCCTTATTGCCAAATTCAGACTTTAATTGAAGAAAGTAGGGAAAACCACTAGGCCATTCAGGTATGTCCTAAATCAAATCCCTTATGATTATACAGTGGAAGTGAGAAATAGATTTAAGGGCCTAGATCTGATAGACAGAGTGCCTGATGAACTATGGAATGAGGTTCGTGACATTGTACAGGAGACAGGGATCAAGGCCATCCCCATGGAAAAGAAAAGCAAAAAAGCAAAATGACTGTCTGGGGAGGCCTTACAAATAGCTGTGAAAAGAAGAGAAGCCAAAAGCAAAGGAGAAAAGGAAAGATACAAGCATCTGAATACAGAGTTCCAAAGAACAGCAAGTAGAGATAAGAAAGCCTTCTTCAGCAATCAATGCAAAGAAATAGAGGAAAACAACAGAATGAGAAAGACATGAGATCTCTTCAAGAAAATTAGCGATACCAAGGGAACATTTCATGCAAAGATGTGCTCGATAAAGGACAGAAATAGTATGGACCTAACAGAAGCAGATGATATCAAGAAGAGGTGGCAAGAATACACAGAAGAACTGTACAAAAAAGATCTTCACAACCCAGATAATCAGGATGGTGTGATCACTGACCTAGAGCCAGACATCCTGGAATGTGAAGTCAAGTGGGCCTTAGAAAGCATCACTATGAACAAAGCTAGTGGAGGTGATGGAATTCTAGTTGAGCTATTTCAAATCCTGAAAGATGATGCTGTGAAAGTGCTGCACTCAATATGCCAGCAAATTTGGAAAACTCAGCAGTGGCCACAGGACTGGAAAAGGTCAGTTTTCATTCCAATCCCAAAGAAAGGCAATGCCAAAGAATGCTCAAACTACCGCACAATTGCACTCATCTCACATGCTAGTAAAGTAATGCTCAAAATTCTGCAAGCCAGGCTTCAGCAATATGTGAACCGTGAACTTCCTGATGTTCAAGCTGGTTTTAGAAAAGGCAGAGGAACCAGAGATCAAATTGCCAACATCCGCTGGATCATGGAAAAAGCAAGAGAGTTCCAGAAAAACATCTATTTCTGCTTTATTGACTATGCCAAAGCCTTTGACTGTGTGGATCACAATCAACTGTGGAAAATTCTGAAAGAGATGGGAATGCCAGACCACCTGACCTGCCTCTTGAGAAATTTGTATGCAGGTCAGGAAGCAGTAGTTAGAACTGGACATGGAATAACAGACTGGTTCCAAATAGGAAAAGGAGTACGTCAAGGCTGTATATTGTCACCCTGTTTATTTAGCTTATATGCAGAGTACATCATGAGAAACGCTGAACTGGAAGAAACACAAGCTGGAATCAAGATTGCCGGGAGAAATATCAATAACCTCAGATATGCAGATGACACCACCCTTATGGCAGAAAGTGAAGAGGAACTAAAAAGCCTCTTGATGAAAGTGAAAGGGGAGAGTGAAAATGTTGGCTTAAAGCTCAACATTCAGAAAATGAAGGTCATGGCATCCGGTCCCATCACTTCATGGGAAATAGATGGGGCAACAGTGGAAACAGTGTCAGACTTTATTTTTCTGGGCTCCATAATCACTGCAGATGGTGACTGCGGCCATGAAATTAAAAGACGCTTACTCCTTGGAAGGAAAGTTATGACCAACCTGGATAGCATATTGAAAAGCAGAGACATTACTTTGCCAACAAAGGTCCGTCTAGTCAAGGCTATGGTTTTTCCAGTGGTCATGTATGGATGTGAGAGTTGGACTGTGAAGAAGGCTGAGCGCCAAAGAATTGCTGCTTTTGAACTGTGGTGTTGGAGAAGACTCTTGAGAGTCCCTTGGACTGCAAGGAGATCCAACCAGTCCATTCTGAAGGACATCAGCCCTGGGATTTCTTTGGAAGGAATGATGCTAAAGCTGAAGCTCCAGTACTTTGGCCACCTCATTTGAAGAGTTGACTCATTGGAAAAGACTCTGATGCTGGGAGGGATTGAGGGCAGGAGGACAAGGGGACGACGGAGGATGAGATGGCTGGATGGCATCACGGACTCGATGGACGTGAGTCTGGGTGAACTCTGGGAGTTGGTGATGGACAGGGAGGCCTGGTGTGCTGCAGTTCATGGGGTCGCAAAGAGTCGGACATGACTGAGTGAACTGAACCACAAAAAATACCATTTTAAAGTGTATGATTTAGTGGTTTTTAGTGTATTCATAGGGTTCAATCCCTGGGTTGGGAAGATCCCCTGGAGAGGGGAAAGGCTACCCACTCTAGTATTCTGGCCTGGAAAATTCCATCGACTGTATAGTATATTCATAAATTTAGGCATTGATCATCAATATCTAATTCTAGAACGTTTTCATCATTCCTAAGAGGAACTCAATATCTATTAGTAGTCACTCCCCATTCCCCCATCTGTCAGCCCCTGGCAGCCACTTATCTATCTTCTGCCACTATGGATTGGTCCACTCTGGACATTTCATATAGATGGAATCACACTGTATGTGGCCTTCTTTGTCTGGCTTTCTTCACTTAGTATAATTTTCTCAAGGTTCATCCATGTTGTATCATTAATTAGTACTTCATTTCTTGTCATGGCTGAATAATATTCCATTGTATAGATGTAACATATTGTGTTTATCCATTCATCTCTTGATGGACATTTGGGTTGTTTCAATCTTTTGGCTATTGTGAGTGCTGCTGTGAACACTGGTTTACAAGCTTTTTTTTGAACATCTGTTTTCAATTATTTTAGGTGTGCCACTAGGAGTGGAATTTCTGAGTCATATAGTAATTCTGTGTTTAATATATTGGGGAACTGCAAGACTTTTCCAAAGTGGGTGCACATTTTACAGTACTACTAGGAGTATATGGGGATTTCAATTTCTCCACATCCTCATCAACACTTGTTTTTGTGTGTCTTTTTTGTTACAACCACCCTAGTGAATGTGAAGTAGTAGTTCTTCGTGGGTTTGACTTGCATTTCCCCCATTATTTCATGTACTTATTAGTCATTTACATATCTTATTTGCAGAAATGTGTTGTGATCGTCTGCCCATTTTTAATTGAGATAATTGTCTTCCTTTTCTTGAATTGTTAGAATTTTTATATATTCTGGATTCTAGACCCTTATCAAGTATATGATTTGCAAATATTTTGTCCCATTCTGTGGATTATCTTTTCAATTTTTGATGGTGTTCTTGGAAGCACAAACAGTTTAATATCTGGTGAAGTTAAATTTAGCTAGTTTTTCTTTGGTTGTTTGTGCTTTTGGTATCACATTTAAGGAACTATTGGAAATACTGCAGGCTGAGATATGGTGACAAATTTTCATAGTAGAGAAGATAGGAGCTTGAAGCATTTTATTTAGATATTAAAAGGGACCTGGTAACATCTAAGCTATATTTCAGTACATGTCCAGAGTACAATATTAAATACTGACTACCTATTTCAGAATAACCTAAAAATGCTTAATAAAAATAGAGATCACATGGCTCCTTCTGACATATCAAAACAAATCCCTGGGTTTAGGGACCAGGAATATGAATTTTAAACAAGTTCTTAAACAGATTTTGCTGTGTATGGAAGTTTGAGAACCGCTGAACTATGACATATGTCCTCCAGTAAGCATTAAATGCAAATTTCTTTATTTCTGATAACTGTCAGCATCACTGTCAACTTCTAGCAGACTTAATGCAACAGTATAAAATGTGCTCTTACTTTGTGCCAGGCACTGTGCTAGGCACTAAAGATATCCTACAAAGCAAATTTTCTAAGAATATTTAAATGTGATAATTATTGTGGTACATACAAGTATTCATAAATACCTGACACAGGCAGATACATTATGTGCAAAATTGTCATTTCAAAGCAAACTGTGTTGATTTATTTATGATTCCACAGAATCTAATTATGGGAGGCTAGGTATCAGTTTCCATTTAATCAGAATAACATTTGAAATTTTTACATAATTTTTGGTCAATACAAGAATAGGAGCACTACAATAAGCTGTGAGCTCTCCATGAGGAGTTTATGTCTTCAGTTCAGTTCAGTCGCTCAGTCATGTCTGACTCTTTGCGACCCCATGAACCGCAGCATGCCAGGCCTCCTATCCATCACCAACTGCTGGAGTTCACCCAGACCCATGTCCATTGACTCGGTGTTGCCTTTCAACCATCTCATCCTCTGTCGTCCCCTTCTCCTCCTGCCCTCAATCTTTCCCAGCATCAGGATCTTTTCAAATGAGTTAGCTCTTCGCATGAGGTGGCCAAAGTATTGGAGTTTCAGCTTCAGCATCAGTCCTTCCAATGAACACTCAAGACTGATCTCCTTTAGGATGGACTGGTTGGATCTCCTTGCAGTCCAAGGGACTCTCAGGAGTCTTCTCCAACACCACAGTTCAAAAGCATCAATTCTTTGACGCTCAGCTTTCTTTATAGTCCAACTCTCACATCCATACATGACCACTGGAAAAACCATAATCTTGACTAGATGAACCTTTGCTGACAAAGTGATGTCTCTGCTTTTTATTATGCTGTCTAGGTTGGTCATAACTTTCCTTCCAAGGAGTAAGCGTCTTTTAATTTCATGGCTGCAGTCACAATTTATCATATTTGAGAAAGAAATTTACATACACTTGTACATATTTTCAACCTCTGAGCATGCTGTGGTTTGCAATATAATTAAGATCTTACAGAAACGAAAATGCAGATACATGAGATACATATTAATCTAGACACTATTGTAATGTGAATAAAGTATTAGGAGAAAATGACAATAAATGATGGAAGACTCTATGGGCAGTTGCATCTAAATCCCACAGTCACTGACTGTGGTGACCAGTCTCCAATATGACCCCCAGTGATACCCATCACCTGGTATTCTCATACTGTGTAGTTTCCTATCACATGATACCTGAATTGGCCTGTGTGACCCATAGACTAGGGCAAAAGCAATGTAAATGGTGGTGGCTTCTTTCTTGGATATGCTCACTCTCACTTGCTCTCTTTCTCTTTTTCTTGGATCACTTCCTCTTGAGAAAGCCATGTGAGAGAAGGCAAAGGAGGGGTCCATGTGCTGATGAACTGAAATCTCTTGCTAAAAGCTACAGGTTTGAGCTTGGAAGTTGATCTTTCAGCCTTCTGTTAAGATAGTATTCAAATACTACAGCCCTAGCTGACAGCTTGACTATGATCTTATGAGAGAACTGAGTCAAGACCACCTAACTAACCTGCTCTTGGATCCCTGATGAACAGAAATCATGAGATAATAAATATTTGTTGTTTTAAAACTGTTAGGTTTCATAGTAATCTGTTAGGCAATGGTAGATAACTAGCATGCATATCAAAGAAATATTATTTGATGTGAATAAACAGATTTCTATAAAGTAATACTTTCTGGAAAAATGTAACCTTAAAATTCTTACAGTTATCCCAGTACTAAAAAGGTTAAAAATTTCCCTAGCAATGTTGTCAAAACCTTTGTAACATAAAATTCCATTTTAATCAATATTTCTTAAAGAGTGTATTACAATTCTAGTCATAAGGAAACATTATGAATTGCTCAATAGTATCATATGGATTTTATGTGGAGTAAATTCTTCCTTGGTCATACAGTGTCTTCAGTCTTAAATTACAATTATTACTTTATTTTTAACACCAGTTAACATTCAGATGCTTACTATGTGGTAGACATTGCATTTCATTGTTTCATTCCCTATTACTTACTGCCTATAATATATTCCCACTTAATTCTCATAATGACCCCACAAGAGAAGCACTATTTATTATCCCTTTTTAAGTTCTCAAAGCTAACAAGTGTCAGAACATAGATGTGAATCTAAGTCCTTTTCCAGAGCCCAGGTTAATGAAAGAGTATACTGAAATATTCTTATATGAAATAATCCTTGACAAAGACTCATTAACAGAACTTCAGTCAGGCTTCTCTAAACCCTTTATCATTATGTTATGTACCTATTTCTCTCTGATAACTTCCCTTGATCTTAAGTCCTCTCTTTCTGAAATTAATGTAGCTACTTATGCTTTCTTTTCATCAGTGTTAGCATGGTCTATCTTTCTCTCTCCATTTACTTTTAATCTATGTGTGTCTTTACATTTAATGTTGGTTTCTTATAGACAACATATAGTTTGGCCTTTGTTTTTAATCTTATATAGAACTTGTGTTCATTTATTTATTTATTGCATGTGAGATCTTAGTTCTCTGACCAAGGATCAAACCTGAGCCTCCTGCAGGGGAAGCATGAAATCTTAACCACTGTACTGCCAGGAACTCCCAGTTGGGTTTTGTTTTTGATTCAATATGACCGTCTGTCTTTTCATTGGTGTATTTAGACAATTGACATTGAAAGTGATTATTCATATAGTTGGACTAATATCTACCATATTTGTTACTGTTTTCTATTTACTGCCTTTGTTTTTTGTTCCTATTTTTTGTTTCACACTTTTTTTCTGCCTTTTCTGATTTTAATTGAACACTGTATATGACTTTATTTTCTCTCTTTCTTAGACTATCAATTATACCTCTTTTACTTCTTTTTTTAGTTCTTGCCCTACAGTTTGCAATATATATTTACAGTTAATTTAAGACGAGTTTCGAATGACACTATACTACTTCATGGGTAGTGTGTTTGCATGCTCAGTCACTCGGTTGTGTCCAACTGTTTGCAACCCCATGGACCATAGCCTGCCAGTCTCCTCTGTCCATGGGATTCTCCAGGAAAGAATACTGGAGTGGGTTGCCATTTCCTTCTCCAGGGAATCTTCCTGACCCAGGGATCGAACTTACATCTCCTGCATTGGCAGGCGGGTTCTTTACCACTGAGCCACCTGGAAGCCCCATGAGTAGTGTTAAGTACCTTATAATAAAATATTCCTAATTCTTGCCTTCCATCCTTTGCTGTCATTTATTTCACTCATACATAAACATACATAAGCATATATACATATATGTATATACACACATAAAATTAAATATGTTGTTTCTTTTATTATTTTGAACAAACTTATCTGTTGGTTCGATTCAGGATTTTAAAAATGAATGTTTTTATTTTACTTCCTGTTTCCATTTTTTGATGTTCTTCCTTTCTTTATGTCAATCTAAGTTTCTGACCCAAATCATTTTTCTTCTCTCCAAAGAACTTCTTTTAACATTTTTTTTCAAGGTTGGCTTTACTGGCAATAAATTCCCTCAAATTTTATGTGCCCAAGACTGTTTTTATTTCTCCTTTAATTTTGAAGGATAATTTCATAGGGACAGGATAGTAGATTGGTGATTATTTCTCTCAGTACTTTAAATATTTCATTCCATTTTCTACTGCTTTCATGTCTGGATGTAATTCTTTTTTAAAATTAGTTAATTAATATTTTGGCCATGTTGGTCATTAGTTCCCAGACCCAGGATCAAACCCCCGCCCCTGGCAGTGAAGTGTGGAGTCCTGACCACTGGACTGCAAGGAAAGTCCTGGATGTAATTCTTATATTTGCACCACTATAGGTAAGATTTTATTTTTCCCTTTAGCTTCTCTCAAGATTTTTGTTTTAATGTTTATTTTCTGAAGTATCAGTATGATATATATTTGTTGTCATTCACCCTGCTTAGTATTCTCTGAATTTCCTGGGTCTGTGTTTCTCTGACATTACTTTAGGGAAATTCTCATTCATAATTGCTTCAATTATTGCTTCTGTTCCTCTTCCTTTCTTCTACTCCTGGTATTCCGTTTACACATATGTTACATCTCTTGTAGTTGTCCTCCAGTTCTTAGATTTCCTTTCCTCTATTTTTTCCAGTCTTTTTTCTGTTTGCTTTTCAGTTTTAGAAGTTTATATTCTCATATTCTTAAAGTCAAATTCTTTCCTGAGCTGTGCCTAGTTGACTAACAAGCCAATCAAAGGCATTCTTTATTTCTATTATGTGTTCTTGGTGTCTAGCATTTATCTCTAATTCTTTCTTAGAATTTCCACCTCTCCGCTTACATTATGCATCTGTTGTTTCATGTTGTCTACTTTTTGCATTTAAAGTCCTTAGCATAATAATCTTAATCCCTTTAAAATTCCTGGTCTGGTAATTCCAACACTCCTGCCATATCTGACTCTGGTTCTGATGCTTGTTTAGTCTCTTCAAATTGTGCTTTTGGCCTTTTAGTAGGACTTGTAACTTTTTTGCTAAAATGTAGACATGATATACAGGATAAAAGGAATTGCTGTAAATAGGCCTTTAGTGGGGGAGGTGAAGCATTCCATAGTCTTGCGATTATGTCTCAGTCTTTTGGTGAGCCTGTGTCGCTGGACTGTGAACCTCAGCAGTGCTTCTCTGTGGCCCTCTCCCCAGTGCCTTATCCCTGCCGCCTGCTTAGGTGGGACAGGATGGGTAGAAAGGGCTTATGTATTTCCTTCTCCCACGCAAACGGTTAGAAGGGCCTGGTGTTGTATATCCGCACCCCGCCCCCCCGCCCCCGCGGGTAGGTTAAGCTCTGATGTAACTTCAGCATTAGGCTCCAGTAAAATTGTTTTTCTTACAGCAGGCCTTGTTAAGAGAAATAGAATTCCTTTGGGACTTCCCTGGTGGTCCAGTGGTTAAGATTCCATGTTTTCATTGCAGTAGGCACAGGTTAGATCCCTGCTCAGGAATTATTATTAAGATCTCACATGCTGCAGTGTGGCCCCCTCCCCCCCCAAAAAAAGAATTTTCTGTCATATTTAAAAATGTTTCCTTTTCCATTCCTCCTGCTCAAAGCATGAGAAGAGTTTTCGCTGATATTCACTCTGAGGACTTGGTAGGGGCTCCTGGAGGTAAAACCCACAGAAGTGTGAGAACATCCCCAAGAGGAGGTCCTTGTGGATTTGTTAGGCTTGTCTGAGCCTCTAGCAATTCATCAATTACAGCTTAGGTTTTCCTACCCCAGCACTGATTCACATTGAGGTTTTTGCTTATGGATTTCTGCCCCTGTAAACTGTGCTTCTCTGTATCCACCTGTCTGTCTCTCTAATTCTAGGGACATTGGTTCACCCTGTGGCTTTCCTTCTCTGATGGATCTGAAAAGTGTTGGCAATTTTCCTTTTGATCAGCTTTTTATTTGTTGTTATAATGGAGTGAAGATTTCTAAGCTCTTTACATGCAGGACTGGAAATCAGAAGTCCTTGAGACATAATTTTCGTGTCTATCTGGCATTTGCTTTTTAGAGACAAGGTGTATATCTTCAGCAAGATTGCCTAAAACACAAAGGGCGCTTCTTCTTGCAAATTCTACTCTAATAGTTTACTGCCATTCCAGATAAAATTTATTTCAAGTGTTTTTTTTTATTTTACCAGCTTTATTGAGATATAACTCAGATATCATACAATTCACTGGTTTAAAGTACAGAATTCAATGTTTTAATTCAAAGAGCATCTGATAAAGAGAACTTTAAAGAAGTTATCCTTCTTATCCTCTTGGCTGTCCTGGAATGGCTAAAGAGGGGGAAGGACTATATTTGTGAGACTCCGAGAGATGGACACAAATGTTGCAGCAGGAACTTGAGATTCCCCAGTGGAATTTAAATTCTATTTCTTTTCTAGCAATAATGTCTTTATGGGAACATAACTTTCCATCATGAACTTGCATTATATTTTTGAGTCTGTACAAGAAATGGCCACATGGAAAGTATTTCTGTTCCTTCTGTCAAATCAAAATAGAGGTCAATGCCTGCCATGTTCTCCATATCCGTGTCATGTTCCTTAAACATTCATGTAATAATTTAATGCCAGTAATGTTTATCTCTGCAAAAAAATACGTTTGTCTCCTTTTACAGAAAATAAGAACTATATAACCTCATAATGTTTCCTATCTTATTTTTGAGTCCAGGAAGATTAACACTAGATTTAAGGCTCAACTACAGCTAGATCAAGCCTAAACTCCCAGCAAAATTCATTTTTTACTAACAAATGGCATTTTATTGTCACATATATTTTTTCTTTTTTACTTTTTCTTGTTGCTGCACTGCATTGCTTGTGGGATCTTAATTCCCCGAGTAGGAATTGTACCTATGCTCCCTGCTGTGGAAGGGTGCAGTCCAAACCACTGGACTACCAGGGAATTCCCTATACATTAATATTTAAGTCAATTCAGTAATTTTAATGCATGATAGCACTGATTAACATTACAAATCAATTTAAAATAAGATAAAATGTATTATACCCATTGGAATAATTTTCAGATTTTGAGCAAAACAATATGAAGATAAGAATGAAGAGAAAATGATTTGAATTTGGAAGAACTAGAAACATAAATGTTTCTTTTCAAATGCTTTTTATTTTAAAAATTTCAAAACTAGGAATTTAAAAGTTTCTGCTTATTTTAGAGTTATGCCAGAACAATTGGGAATGTTGTGACTAGTAAATTTATATTTTAACTAACTTATAGTACTTGGCTTCCCTGGTAGCTCAGACGGTAAGGCATCTGCCTGCAATGCAGGAGACCTGGGTTCCATCCCTTGATCAGGAAGATCTTCCTGGAGAAGGAAATGGCAACCCACTCCAGTACTCTTGCCTGGAAAATTCCATGGACGGAGGAACCTGGTAAGCTACACTCCATGGGGTTGCAAAGAGTTGGACACGACTGAGCAACTTCACTGGTTCACTGGTGGTAGGACAGATGTTTCTAAAGAAGGGTTAAGCTTGTTTACTGGTGTGGAATTGTAACAAGTTTATGGTGGAAAACAACGATTTCAACTCTTTGGCACCCTTCCTTCAAAGCTATAGTCCCCACTGGTTTTCTCCTTAAGGTTCATGTCATGTACTGGTTTATATAGAAAAATTGTTTAGAACCATTTCTTTCTGGTACTTACAGAACTAGTACCCTTGTATTAGTATCTTTGTATGAGTTTTAATTTTCCATTTCACAGCAACCAGTTTTATGTCATGTGGGGTCATTCTTTTTAGATGTGAGACAATTATCTGAACTATTTAAGTAAAAAGTAAAGTGTGTAGGTGCTCCAGAGTGGATGTCAATATTGACTAAATTGACAGGACAATTACTCAACTTTCTATTTCATTTGCCTTTGTACACATAGCCACAAATCAACTGGCTCTGTTAACTTACTCTGAGGAATTCATTTCCTATGAAAAGCTAAATTTTAACTTGATACAGTTTAATAATAGACTAGAAATCTTCAGAGTGGGCAAACTTTGAAAGTAAGGGTAACATTAAATTTGGTACTCAGATTTTTGAAGGCAATTATATTAGGTTCATTTTAACAATTTCAATGACTTGGGCAGATTTAGTCATTCAACAAATGTTCACTGAGGCTTCCTGTGTGCTTTTCACAGTGTTAGATCTGGGGATACAATTTAAAATGTCAAGTCTCAGCCTTCAACAAATTCACAATCCAGTGGGGAAATCAGATGAGTAAAGAGATAATTATGCAACAATATAAGTATAGTCAGTGGCAGGGTTGTATAAAACACTGTTTCAAGAAAATTAATGTGGTAGCACTATGTAAAGTGCACTTGAGCTAAGGATATCAAATTAGCAGTATAAAGTAGGTCCTATTACTATTCTTATTCTGACATAAGGAAATTTCAGAGGGTTAGAGAGATTCAGTAATAGCCTGATATCACTCAGTTTATTCATTAATGTGTTCATTCATTGACACATTTATTCATTAGAAACCATTCTGGGAGCTATGAATAGAGCAGTGATCAAGACAGACTGGACCCTGCCTTAAGGATTTTATAAGAGATTCAGAAGTGCTGTGATAATTCAGAGAAAGAGATAATAATAGTGTATTTGAAATTCTAGGAGGGTCAATGGACATAAATACTCAATTATATATTAAAGGGCAAAGCTGAGAGTCAAGCTGGGTTCATCCCAGTTGTCTGTGAATGGTAGCTCACCCACATCCTGGCAGCCAGGTTTTAGAGAGTGGGGAGGGCTTTACTGATATTAACACATATGTGGGCCTGCAGGAGTTACTGAGTTACATTGTTTGGGTGGGAATTTACTTTAAAATACTTCAGGAGTGTATTAGTAGTGCGATGAGTAAAGAAGTTAATTCTAATTAAAATCCTAGGGCTGATTAATTACCAAATAAAGTATCTTTATATGTAGCAACATTTGGGGGCTAGCTAATTAGCTGATGAACCATCTTAAATAAATAGCAGTGTTAAGACATGTGATTGGTTAGGAACAGTGCAAGAGGACCAAACTCCTTCATATGAAATGTTGTGGAATCTGGAGTTGCAAAACACACCTTGGAGGATACTCAAGACAGTGGAGTATAGTTTATTACACCAATGGGTCCAAGGGGAATCAGTTCCCAACAAGGACCCTGATGTTTCTGAGAGGCCCAGTTTTATACCCCCAACTACATGATTGGTTACATGGTAGCAACCTCTTTGTTGTATATGATTGAGTTTTACAACAAGTAGGTGCTAGGAGAATAAACAATTAAGGTTAAAGGTGGGGGGAACAATGATTATACATCAAGGGGGATGTCTTCATGGTTAATCTAACAGGGCCTGACCTCAACTACAGTCTCCATTTGCCATCTGTAGGGAAGGAAGTCTCCAGGAGACCTGGTTTTTACTAGCAACAGTTTCCTCACTCTTGGGCAGGGTTCAGGTCCTGTTCACATCCTGTCTTTAAGATGGATGACAGGCTTCAAGATGGAGTCTCTCGTGCTTTCCTCACACTGACCCCAACAACATGAGATGTTGGAAAAAAAAAAAAAGCCCAGAAGTCTATGTCCTAGGCACAATGCCTTATGTCCGAAGCTTATTAACCCTGCACCTCCTATTATTGAAAATATTACCAGTTGGTATGGCTACAAGGCTTCCACATTCTGCCATTTAGGGTGGAAGAATATAATTATATTTGTTTTAGTGTGAACCTTTCATGCAAGGTGGACTTGACAGCAGAGAAAAAGACCTCTTTTACTTATAAATGAGTTGCCAGGAAATGATAGTACCTTTGGTGGAATTTAGTTTGAGAATTTATTTCTCCTGGTAGTAAACTTCAGGGTTAAAGATAGATAGCCTCCATTTATTTTCTCATCAGTGGAGGCTGCTGATATTTACCAAAAGAACCTCACATTCACAGAATTGCTAAAATAGCTTAGGTCCATTTGCCACAGTGGGGAATTGATTGCCAGAGGGGAACCAGAATCAACATTTCCCCAAACATCAAGTTATCCATGACCAGAATGTTGGGAGTCAATGAAAGGAAGGAATTGCTTTGTCGAGGGAAGCTTAGTTGGCTTGCTGATTTCTGTATGTTCCATCCCCTGGGGTAGGTTAGAACAGACCAACAATACATTGGCATTACTCCTGACTGCTTTCCAAAGGTAGTGAGGGTTCATCGTTTCCATTCAATTAATGCTTGTGCTTTTTTTCCCGATTAGGGTATCTGGTCACTAAGGTAAATGTTATTTCAACCCTGACTGCATACTGATAATGAATTCTTATGGACCCCTAACTTCTAAATGGTTGTAGACGTGAATTAAGACATTTTATAGCATTATAAATTTTATTTTTACCAATAGTATCTTAATCTCTCTCTGCCATCATTTGTCTTGCAATTTAACTTTTTCTTTCCACATTGCCATTCTGGAAGCTGTATAATCTTAAACCTCAAACTAATGATTAACTATTAACATTGTTTAACCTACAGATCTATTCAGTCATCTAGGAACTACCTGGATTACAGTATAGATCTGTAGGGTCAAAGCAACTAACAAATGTCTCTTTACTGCTAGGCTTATAAACAACAAATTGGAGATGAATTAGTGTTTTTTGTTCCTCTCACTCTCATTGTCCAGAGACATTTTGTTATAAAGTTTCAGTTTACCTCCAGCCATAGGTATTCCTTAGTCTATGGGAGAAATAGCCCTTACAGAGAGGGCTTTAGCACTCTTCTTTTAATTCCTATTATCCTAACCTCACACATGACAATTATGATCACTCCATTCACAAATATGTATCTATTTGAATGCACAGTTCCAAAGAATAGCAAGGAGAGATAAGAAAGCCTTCCTCAGTGATCAGTGCAAAGAAATAGAGGAAAACAATAGAATGGGAAAGATTAGAAATCTCCTCAAGAAAATTAGAGATACCAAGGGGACATTTCATGCAAAGATGGGCACAATAAAGGACAGAAATGGTATGCACCTAACAGAAGCAGAAGATATTAAGAAGAGGTGGCAGGAATACACAGAAGAACTGTACAAAAAAGATCTTCATGACCCAGATAATCACGATGGTATGATTGCTCAACTAGAGCCAGACATTCTGGACTGCAAAGTCAAGTGGGCCTTAGCATCACTACAAAACAAAGCTAGTGGAGGTGATGGAATTCAAGTTAAGCTATTTCAAATCCTAAAAGATGATGCTGTGAAAGTGCTGCACTCAATATGCCAGCAAATTTGGAAAACTCAGCAGTGGCCACAGGACTGGAAAAGGTCAGTTTTCATTCCAATCCCAAAGAAAGGCAATGCCAAAGAACGCACCAACTACCACACAATTGCACTCATCTCACAAGCTAGTAAAGTAATGCTCAAAAATCTCCAAGCCAGGATTCAACAGTATGTGAACTGTGAAATTCCAGATGTTCAAGCTGGATTTAGAAAAGGCAGAGGAACCAGAGATCAAATTGCCAACATCTGTTGGATTATCAAAAAAGCAAGAGAGTTCCAGAAAAACTTCTAGTTCTGGTTTATTGACTATGCCAAAGCCTTTGACTGTATGGATCACCACAAACTGTGGAAAATTCTGAAAGAAATGGGAATACCAGACCACCTGACCTGCCTCTTGAGAAATCTGTATGCAGGTCCGGAAGCAACAGTTAGAACTGGGCATGGAACAACAGACTGTTTCCAAATTGGGAAAGGAGTATGTCAAGGCTGTATATTGCCACCCTGCTTATTTAACTTATATGCAGAGTACATCATGTGAAATGCCAGGACAGATGAAGCACAAGCTGGAATCAAGATTGGCAGGAGAAATATCAATAACCCTAGATTTGCAGATGAAATCACCCTTATGGAAGAAAGTGAAAAAGAACTAAAGAGCTTCTTGATAAAAGTGAAAGAGGAGAGTGAAAAAGTTGGCTTACAGCTCAACATTCAAAAAACTAAGATCATGCCACCTGGTCCCATCACTTCATGGCAAATAGATGGGGAAACAATGGAAACAGTGACACACTTTGTTTTTGGGGGCTCCAAAATCACAGCAGATGGTGACTGCAGCCATGAAATTAAAAGAGGCTTACTCCTTGGAAGGAAAGTTATGACCAACCTAGACAGCATATTACAAAGCAGATACATTGCTCTGCCAACAAAGGTCCATCTAGTCAAGGCTATGGTTTTTCCAGTAGTCATGTATGGTTGTGAAAGTTGGACTATAAAGAAAACTGAGCACAGAAGAATTGATGCTTTTGAACTGTGGTGTTGGAGAAGAGTCTTGAGAGTCCCTTGGACTGCAAGGAGATCCAACCAGTCCATCCTAAAGGAGATCAGTCCTGAGTGTTCATTGGAAGGACTGATGCTGAAGCTGAAACTCCAATACTGTGGCCACCTGATGTTAAGAACATCACAGGGTCATCACAGAACAAAAGACCCTGATGCTGTGAAAGATTGAAGGAGGGAGAAGGGGATGACAGAGCATGAGATGGTTGGATGACATCAGTGACTCAATGGACATTAAGTTTGAGTAAACTCTGGGATTTGGTGACGGACTGGGAGACCTGATGTGCTGCGGTCCATGTGGTCGCAAAGAGTCAGACACGACTGAGTGACTGAACTGAACTGATTCAAAAAGAAGTCCCCTCTCATTTGTTGGCTCTGAGACACAGTAATATTTCTCCCATTTTTCTTCTTACTCTCTGTGAGTGTTCTCCTTGGCCATCTTCTAGTCTCATGCCATGTGACTGTTCAACTACTGCCTCATTAGGCCAGTCTCATCAATTTTTGAAGATTTTGTCAAAGAAATTCATAAAGTAAACAGGTAGCACATGGTGACTAGGTGAATACTGGGAGCTATAGGGGAGGAAAATTTCCTTCTACACTTCTAGGTTTTTGGCTGAGACACTCCTTCCCCACCACCCATAATAAAAGATAGATTAACAGGGGGAGAAAATCAAACCAATGTTTCAGTTCAGTTCAGTCACTCAGTCATGTCCAACTCTTTGCGACCCCATGGACTGCAGCATGCCAGGCCACCCTGTCCATCACCAAAACCAAAGTTTAATAGCATGCATTCCTTCTGAATACATAGGAGATGCCCAGGAAACTCCTGGAAATGGCCTAACTCATCATTCTTAATACAATCTCTAGCTATAGACAGAAGAAGATGTTGGGTGTGGGGAGTCAGTTATGGGAGTTCAGTTCAGTTCAGTTCAGTTGCTCTGTCCTGTTTGACTCTTTGCAACCCCATGGGTTGCAGCATGCCAGGCTTCCCGATTCATCACCAACCCCCAGAGCTTACTCAAACTCGTGTCCATTGAGTCGGTGATGCATCCAATCATCTCATCCTCTGTCATCCCCTTCTCCTCCCTCCTTCAGTCTTTCCCAGCATCAGGGTCTTTTCAAATGAGTTGGTTCTTCACATCAGGTGGCCACAGTATTGGAGTTTCAGCTGCAGCATCAGTCCTTCCAATGAATATTCAGGAATGATTTCCTTTAGGATGGATTGATCTCCTTGCAGTCCAAGGGACTCTCAAGAGTCTTCTCCAACTCCACGGTTCAAAAGCATCAATTCTTTGGCACTCAGCTTTCTTCACAGTCCAACTCTCACATACATCCATGACTACTGGAAAAACAATAGCTTTGACTAGACGGACCCTTGTTGGCAGAGCAATGTCTCTGCTTTGTAATATGCTGTCTAGGTTGGTCAAAACTTTTCTTCCAAGGAGTAAGCATCTTTTAATTTCATGGCTGCAGTCACCATCTGCCGTGATTTTGGAGCCCCCAGAAATAAAGTGTGTTGCTGTTTCCTTTGTTTCCCCATCTATTTGCCATGAAGTGATGGGACCAGAGGCCAAGATTTTAGTTTTCTGAATGTTGACCTGTAAGCCAACTTTTTCACTCTCCTCTTTCACTTTTATCAAGAGGCTCCTTAGTTCTTCTTCGCTTTCTTCCGTAACGGTGGTGTCATCTGCATATCTGAGGTTATTGATATTTCTCCTGCCGTTCTTGATTCCAGCCTGTGCTTCATCCAGCCCAGCATTTCTCATGATGTACTCTGCATATAAGTTAAATAAGCAGGGTGGCAATATACAGCCTTGACATACTCCTTTCCCGATTTGGAACCAGTGTGTTTTTCCATGTCCAGTTCTAACTGTTGCTTCTTGACTTGCATACAGATTTGTCAGGAGGCAGGTCAGGTGGTCTGGTATTCCCAGATTTTTAAGTATTTTCCACAGCTTGTTGTGATCCACACAGTCAAAGGCTTGTATGTTAGTCGCTTAATCATGTCTGACTCTCTGCAACCCCATGGTCTATAGCCTGCCAGGCTCCTCTGTCCATGAAATTCTCCAGGCAAGAATACTGGAGTGGGTTGCCATTTCCTTCTCCAGGGGATCTTCCTGATCCAGGAATTGACCCAGGTCTCCTACATTGCAGGCAGATGCTTTACCATCTGAGCTAGTAAGGAAACCCTCAAAGGATTTGGTGTAGTCAGTAAAGCAGAAGTAGATGTTTTTCTGGAACTCTCTTGCTTTTTCAATGATCCAATGGATGTTGGCAATTTGATCTCTCATTCCTCTGCCTTTTCTAAATCCAGCTTGAACATCTTGAAGCTCATGGTTCACGTATTGTTGAAGCCTGGCTTGGAAAATTTTGAGCATTAGTTTGCTAGTGTATGAGATGAGTGCAATTGTGTGGTAATTGGTGCATTCTTTGGCATTGCCTTTCTTTGGGATTGGAATGAAAACTGACCTTTTCCAGTCCTGTGACCACTACTGCATTTTCCAAATTTGATGGCATATTGAGTGCAGCACTTTCACAGCATCATCTTTCAGGATTTGAAATAGCTCAACTGGAATTCCATCATCTCCACTAGCTTTGTTTTGTAGTGATGCTTCCTAAGGCCCACTTGACTTTGCAGTCTAGAATGTCTGGCTCTAATTGAGCGATCATACCATCGTGATTATCTGGGTCATGAAGATCTTTTTTGTAAAGTTCTTCTGTGTATTCCTGCCACCTCTTCTTAATGTCTTCTGCTTCTGTTAGGTGCATACCATTTCTGTCCTTTATTGTGCCCATCTTTGCATGAAATGTTCCCTTGGTATCTCTAATTTTCTTGAAGAGATTTCTAGTCTTTCCCATTCTATTGTTTTCCTCTATTTCTTTGCACTGATCACTGAGGAAGGCTTTCTTATCTCTCCTTGATATTCTTTGGAACTCTGCATTCAAATGGGTATATCTTTCCTTTTCTCCTTTGCATTTCGCTTCCCTTCTTTTCACAGCTATTTGTAAAGTCTCCTCAGGCAACCATTTTGCCTTTTTGCAGTTCTTTTTCTCTGGGATGGTCTTGATCACTGCCTCCTGTACAATTTCACAAACCTTTGTCCCTGGTTCTTCAGGCACTCTGTCTATCATATGTAATCCCTTGAATCTATTTGTCACTTCCACTATGTAATTGTAAGTGATGTGATTTAGGTCATACCTGAATGATCTAGTGGTTTCCCCTACTTTCTTCAATTTAAGTCTAAATTTTGCAATAAGGTGCTCATGATCTGAGCCACAGTCAGCTCCTGGTCTTGGTTTTGCTAAATCTATAAGGTTTCTTCATCTTTGGCTACAAAAAATATAATCAATCTGATTTTAGTATTGACCATCTGGTGATGTCCATGTGTAGAGTCTTCTCTTCTGTTGTTGGAAGAGGGTGTTTGCTATGACTAGTGTGTTCTCTTGACCAAACTCTATTAGTCTTTGCCCTGCTTCATTCTGTACTCCAAGGCCAAATTTGCCTGTTACTCAAGATTTCTTGACTTACTACTTTTGCATTCCAGTCACCTATAACGAAAAAGGCATCTTTTTGGAGTGTTAGTTCTAGAAGGTCTTGTAGGTTTTCATAGAACTGTTCAACCTGGGCTTCTTCAGCATTACTGGTTGTGGCCTAGACTTGGATTATTGTGATAGTGAATGGTTTGCCTTGGAAATGAACAGAGATCATTTTGTTGTTTTTGAGATTGCATCCAAGTACTGCATTTCGGACTCTTTTGTTGACCATGATGGCTAATCCATTTCTTCTATGGGATTCTTGCCCACAGTAGTAGGTATAATGGTTTTCTGAGTTAAATTCACCCATTCCAGTCCATTTTAGTTTGCAGTTATGGGAGGTGACCAGGAAAAGCACAATAAAGGAGGATATGGTAGTTATGAAAATTTAGGTCATTCCCTTCTCCAGGAGTTTCTAAAGATTTAGTCATGTTCCTCTTCCTATTGCAGAGAGGGAGATTTCCTTTATAAATATAAATGTTCCTTACAAAAGGGTTGTTGTGGAGAAAAATGGGAGGCAGGGATAGTTAGGGAGTTTGGAATAGATATGTACATACTGCTGTTTAAAGTAGATAACTATAAGGACTTACTGTATAGCACATGGAACTCTGCTCAATGTTATGTGGCAGCCTAGATGGGAGGGGAGTTTGGGGAAGAATGGATACATGTGTATGTGTGACTGAGTCCTTTCACTGTTTACCTGAAACTATCACAACATTGTTAATCAGCTGTACCCCAATACAAAACAAAAAGTTTAAAATAAAATAAAAGACAGAGAATATCAGGAGATATATGAAAACTGTGAAGTGAAGTCATTCAATCATATGCAACTCTCTGCAACCCCATGGACTGTAGCCCACCAGGCTCCTCTGTCCATGGAATTTTCCAGGCAGAAATACTGGAGTGGGTTGCCATTTCCTTCTCCAGGGGATCATGAAAACTGTAGAACTGTAAAAAAAACTCATGTGGAAATCTTAAAACAGTATCTGAAGTCATCTAATAAAGTCCTAGATATTTCATTTAAAAATATATAAATAACTTTTATAAATAAATTAAAAAAAGAAGTGAGAACAAACTTCCTGTAAGCATACTGCTTAATAGGAACAAGAACTAAAGTTGTCAATATTAACATTACTATTCCAGCAAATTTTTGCCTAGGAAAATAAAGTTGTAAGTAACTTTATTGTTTGTTTCAGGAATTTTCTGAAAAGTTATTTATTAGAATAATAAGCTGGTTTAATTAGCTGCCCTTCTCAAAGCAAGTGGTTATGAGTCAGGAAAATATCACCATTCTCATATGGACAAATTGCTCACTCATAAAATGATTACTCAACAAGACCTACTTCAAAACTCTTGCCTTGCTATATTCCCCAATCTAAGAATTTATATCAGAAATGTTGTCCCATTCCAATCAGACCCCTGCATTGAAAGAGGTTCCTTAAACCAAACACCTAAACTTTATAAATATATGCCTTTGACTTTCCCTTTCTAATACACTATTAAGTTGATATCTTTCCTAACCAAAACAAGTAATACATTAAGCCTTGTTTGTGAAACCAAGCAGGACCCTATGGGGCCCTCCTGGGCACAAAAGCCTTTCTGTGTCCTCCATTTCTTATTTGCAGGAAAAAGGCTTCAGCCTCCAAGAGCTTCCTGAATACCAAAGTGCAGATTCAAACTGGGAACCTAGGGAATGCAGAAAACAAAGTAGGAGCAATCAAAAAACAATAGTGCAGCAAGGGGCAGGATCCTGGTTCTTCTGGAAGGGATATCAGTTCAGTACAGTTCAGTCCAGTCACTCAGTCTTATCTGACTTTTTGTGATCCCATGGACTGCTGCACACCAGGCTTCTATGTCCATTACCAACTCCTGAAGCTTGCTCAAATTCATGTGGTTGGTTGATGATGCCATCCAACCATATCATCCTCTGTTGTCCCCTTCTCCTCCTACCTTCAATCTTTCCCAGCATCAGGATCTTTTCCAGTGAATCATTTCTTTGCATCAGATGGCCAAAGTACTGGAGCTTCAGCTTCAGCATCAGTCCTTCCAATGAACATTCAGGACTGATTTCCTTTAGGATGGACTGGTTGGATCTCCTTGAAGTCCAAGGGACTCTCAAGATTCTTCACCAACACCACAGTTCAAAAGCATCAATTCTTTGGCACTCAGCCTTTTCTTAATGGTTCAACTCTCACATCCATACATGACTGCTGGAAAGACCATAGCTATGACTGGACGGACCTTTGTTGGCAAAGTAATGTCTCTGCTTTTTAATATGCTTTCTAGGTTGGTTATAGCTTTTCTTCCAAGGAGCAAACATCTTTTAATTTCATGGCTGCAGTCACCATCTGCAGTGATTTTGGAGCCCAACAAAATAAAGTGTGTCACTGTTTCCATTGTTTCCCCATCTATTTGCCTTGAAGTGATGGTATAGGATGCCATGACCCTGCCCCTTGCTGCGCTATTGTTTCTTGACTACTCCTCCTTTGTTTTCTGCATTCCCTAGCTTCCCTGATTAGCAACTGTTTGAATCTTCACTTTGGTATTCATGAAGGTCTTGGTGGCTGAAGCATCTTTCCTGCAAATAAGAAATGGAAGAGATATACATAACCATATTTTTGAGTTCTTCTGCAGGAACTAAGACCCCCCCACCCAGGTAGAGGATGGTAACTTCAGGCTGAGTAAGAGATTCCTGGAGCACAGCCCTGTTACCTTACTACCAACCATTCAGAAGAAAAATCACACACCCTGTAGCCTTTACTCCATGAAAATCATTGGAGTGTTTTGAGTTTTTGAGTGTAAGCCATCTGTTCTCCTTGCTTGGCTCTGCAGTACACCTTTCTCTGCTCCAAACTCTGAGATTTCAGTTTGTTTGGCCTCAATCTGCATTAGGCACACAAACTTCTATTTAGTAACATTTGATCAACAAATTTTTGTTGGTGGTCTTTTTTGAAGTCGGCAGTCATAGATGTGAGAGTTAAAGTAATGAGAATAAATCAGTTTTTAATAAATATACAGAGCATGAAACTAGAATATGTCCAAGGACAACATTCACAGACAGCATAAGAAGAAGATGAACTAGAGACAACTACAGAAAAGTTAGGAGAAATGGATTTTATCATATATCAGAGCCAAGAAATGAGAGAGGGCTTCTTTCCTGGTGGGGGGAGTCATAAGTGTCATGTATCAAAAATTTAGAATAATAAGGATTAAAAGGAAACTGCTAAAATTGTTTATAGGAAGTTTAAGAACACTCAGCAGTTAGGCACAGAGTGGATATATGATTATTAGATGTGACCAACAGATCTACTCAAACTCTGAAGAAATTTGAGAAAAAATGAAAATATATTATCACCGTTCACAAATTTGACTTGGTGAAGTTTATGGTGAATTGGGACAGATTCAAGATAATAGAGAAAGACATAAAGGTTTGAATAATTTAGAATTGCTTGCTTAGTCCCTCAGCCATGTTGAACTCTTTGCTACCCCATGGACTCTAGCCTGTCAGGCTCCTCTGTCCATGGAATTCTCCAGGCAAGAATACTGGAATGGGTTGCCATTTCCTTCTCCAGGAGCTTTCCCTGATCCAGGGATCAAACCTGTGTCTCCTGTGTCTCCTGCATTGCAGGCACATCCTTTACCCACTGAGCCATCAGAGAAGCCATAATTTAGATGAGAGGGTGGCAAAACTTTTCTGCAAACGACCCTCTTGTCTCTTTGACAGCTCTGTTATGGTAAAGCCAGGGAAGCAGCCAAGACATAAGCAATTGGGCCTGGGTGGATGTGTTCCAAAAACTTTTATTTACAAAACTGGATTGCAGGCTGCATTTGGCCCATCTCTACAGTTTGTAGACCCCTGATTTATACTAAGGAAATGTTATAGAACAAAAGAAATTGTTAGCAAGCTAAAGTACACATAGAAGTTGTTGACATTAAATAGATTCACTAGAATGGAGCAACTATTCAAAGTGTTTTTTAAGAGAGCCTAAAATAGCAGCATCTGAAGGCAGCTCTTTATTTCTCCCCAAAGAAAACTATTATATGGATGATGCTGGTATCTGATCTGCATGTGTCTTGATAGCCATACTGGGTCATCCTACACTGAAATAAATCTTTGTGTGATACCATATTTTGCATAAAATTCATGCTTCCCAAATTAATAGCCTTTGTCAATTTAGAATTTTAATCAGTGCATGCTACTTTGCTTTTTAAATCTCTTGAAAATTAGACTAGAAAAAAGGTAAGATAATTAATACAAATTAACAAGATAGTCAAATTAATCTCTTGAATACATATCAATTCACATTCAGACTTAATATTAGTACCCAAAAGAAGTTTGGATAGTACTCTCCTCAAAAGGGAAGTAAATGAGGGAAAAAGGAGATTGCAATGGGTGTGTCTTGTCAAGCTTAACTATACAACTAACAACTTACTTTGTAATGCATTTTAACTTTGATAATCTATGAACCATGCAAGTTTCATAAACTAGTTGCTTGCAGATAATGTGGTTGTGGTATCAAAAGCAATGTCAAAGTAAATGTAGAGATATTTAGTAGTAAATTCATAGAAAGTGTTATAGGCCTTTCTTATTTAATCATGAAATTATACCATCATAATACCATTATAGCATTGCACATGCATTTTATTTACTATTGATCATGCTGTTCTAATTATTTAATCACCTGCCAGTACTTCTTACACTTTATTTTAACTGAGAATTAGGAAAGACAGCTACAGTTAAAACATATTACATTGCAAAATATAGGTCAAGTGCTTTATATTGCAGTAGTACATTTAGTCCTCACACCAAATCCAGTGAGATAAGTACTGTTTTTATCCCCATACTCCAGATAAGGAAAGTAAAGCACAAAAAGATGATGATGCTTTCTAGTAACAGAAGACCTCATAAGTGACAGAACTGAGACTCGACCAAGTTCTTTTTATGCCAAGATCCCAATTTCTTAACTACCTTAAAATACCAGTTCTGAGTAAGATTATTGGGGATGAGGGTGAGGAGTGCAACAGTACAGTTGGCTAATTAAGTGTCCACTATCTTCCAGGTTTTAGTGCTACATTGGATATGTCAGATGTCCCATGAAGGGGGGAGGGTTATCCAGGAAATTATTTTATCATTTGATAAAAAATTAAAATATGATGAAATATATTAAAAATGTGCACTTTGAGACCCTTATATAAGGATAGTTAATAAAAACCTACCACCAGACCAGTCATTTCAACAGGATGGAATGGGATATATCAGAATACAGGAGTGTATCTTTGTGAACCATTGCACTAGACTCTGAATTCTTTGAGAGCATCTTAGTTACTTTTGTATCTCCAATGCCAAACACAAGGCCTATCATAAAATACAAAATATAGAATATAAAGGGGAACCAGTTTCTGATGAGACACTTATATTCGTCAGTGGGTCAGTCATATCTCCTGAATCTCAGTTTATTATTTCTGAAATATAGTTGGTTGCTAGCTAATTACAAAAGTTTAAAAAGATATAGATCAGATTTTTCACTTATGAAACTTGCCATCTAATGCATAGAAGACAAACCATAATAATACTTATCCTACCTTGTTCAGGCTTTCCTGGTGGCTTAGATGGTAAAGAATCTGCCTGCAATGCAAGAGACTTGAATTAGATCCTTGGGTCAGGAAGATCCCCTGGAGAAGGAAATGGCAACACACTCCAGTATTATTGTCTGGAGAATTCTATGGACAAAGGAGCCTGGCAGGCTATAGGCCATGGAGTTACAAAGAGTTGGACACAACTGAGCAGCTACCACTCATACTCATACCTTGTTCACAGAATTGATGTGAAGGTCAAATGAGATACTGTATATATTTTACACATTATAAAATACAGTTGACCCTTGAACAATGTCAAGTTTAGGGGCACTGATCCTTCAGGAAGTAAAAAATCTGTGTATAATTTATAGTTGATCATATATATATATATATATATATCTCCCTAGATTCAACTAAACCTCTGATTGTATAGTACTGTAGGAGTTGCTATTGAAAAAAATTCATGTATAAGTGTATCTGTGCAATTCCAACTAGCATTGTTCAAGGGTCAACTATACAAAAGTTAGCATTAGAATTTGATCATATAAAGTTGCTGTCATCTATCTAATAGTCTGATTTATTTTGGTTGCGAGAGATAGAAATTCAACTCCAACTAACCTAAGGGGGAAAAACGAATGTATTGAAAGTGCATAGGGTAGCATAGCACTCTGAATCAAGAAAGAAGAAAGAAAAAATAAGCTGCAAGGGCAGGGTAACTCCAGGAATCTCAGGTATGTCAAGTAAGGTCTCCGTGCCATGAATTTCTTTTCCTATCAGTTTTTCTTTTTCTCCTGCTTCTTTCTCCAACTGGAACTGGAGAGTAGAGTAGTCTCCCTTTATCCATGAGGGTTCTAAGACTCCCCAGTGGATGCCTCCACCACAAAGAGTACCAAACCCTACATACACTGTTTTTTTTTTTCCTATACGTGCATATCTGATAAAGTTTAATTTATAAACTAAGCACAGAGAATGTCCCAAATGCCCGCATCACTACTCTTATATATTGGGGCCACTGTTAAGTAAAATAAGGATCACTTGAACATAAGCACTGAGATACCTGGACAGTTGATCTGATAACCAAGACAGCTACTGAGTGTAGCTGGGCATGATATGGGCATGATGTGCTGGACAAGGGGATGATTCATGTCCCAAGTGGAATGGAACAGGATAGTCTGAGACTTCAACATGCTAATCAGAATTGTGCACAATTTAAAACTTATGAATGGTTTATTTCTGAAATTTTCTATTTAATATTTTTGGACCATGCTTGACCTTGGGTAACTGAAACTGCAGAAGGCATAACCACAGATAAGGGAGGGGGGACCATTGTATTAGCTTCTTCTTCTCAGGCTTCTCCACTTGGTGGAAAAAATAGCCTATGTTACCCCTAGAGTCATATCCTTATAGTTGTATCCTAGAATCATACCTTTATAGTTCTTTGATATCCTTACTAGAGTTAGGATACACACATCTGAAAAATCCTGAAGAAGGACTCTGATTGCATGCAAGGATGGCATACTCTTCCCATTGCTCATCACCAAGGTCATACAACTGGGTTTCTATGATGGTCTCAGCCTGGGTCACTTGTTCACTCATTTTCATTAAAAAAAAAAATGGAGCTAGGAAAAATATCCTGAGCAAAGATAATAATTACTACAATATCATAGTTTTATTTGCTTAATGCCTTATCTACTAAAAATACAAGGGAGTTCCCTTGTGATCTAGTGGTTAGAATTCAGGCTTTCACTGCCATGACTCAGGTTTGACCCCTGGTTGGAGAACTGAGATTCAAAAAAAAAAAAAAAAAAAAAACCAACAACAACAACCCAGTAGAATGTCTTCAGTTCAATTCAGTCGCTTAGTCGTGTCCAACTCTTTGCAACCCCATGAATCGCAGCACGCCAGGCCTCCCTGTCCATCACCAACTCCCAGAGTTCACTCAAACTCACATCCATCAAGTTGGTGATGCCATCCAGCCATCTCATCCTCTGTTGCCCCCTTCTCTTCCTGCCCCTAACCCCTCCCAGCATCAGTCTTTTCCAATGAGTCAACTCTTCACATGAGGTGGCCAAAGTACTGGAGTTTCAGCTTTAGCATCAGTCCTTCCAAAGAACACCCAGGACTGATCTCCTTTAGAATGGACTGGTTGGATCTCCTTGCAGTCCAAGGGACTCTCAAGAGTTCTCCAACACCACAGTTCAAAAGCGTCAGTTCTTCAGTGCTCAGCTTTCTTCACAGTCCAACTCTCACATCCATACAGGACCACTGGAAAAACCATAGCCTTGACTAGACGGACCTTTGTTGGCAAAGTAATGTCTCTGCTTTTCAATATGCTATCTAGGTTGGACATAACTTTCCTTCCAAGGAGTAAGCGTCTTTTAATTTCATGGCTGCAATCGCCATCTGCAGTGATTTTGGAGCCCCCAAAAATAAAGTCTGACACCGTTTCCACTGTTTCCCCATATATTTCCCGTGAAGTGATAGGACCAGATGCCATGATCTTCATTTTCTGAATGCCCAACCTTTTCACTCTCCTCTTTCACTTTCATCAAGAGGCTCTTTAGTCCTCTTCACTTTCTGCCACAAGGGTGAAGAATGTCTTAGATTCTCTCTCTTTCTCTTGTTGTTGTTGTTCAGTTGCTCAGTCTTGTCTGACTTTTTGCAACCCATGGACAACAGCATGACAGGCTCCTCTGACCTTCGCTATCTCCTACAGTTTGCTCAAACTCATGTCCATTGACTTAGTGATGCCATCCAACCATCTCATCCTCTGTCACCCCTTTCTCCTCCTGCCCTCAATCTTTCCCAGCATCAGGGGCTTTTCCAGTAAGTCAGCTTTTCACATCAGGTGGTCAAAGTATTGGAGCATTAGCTTCGGCATCAGTCCTTCCAATGACTATTCAGGATTGACTTCCTTTAGGATTAACTGATTTGATCTCCTTGCAGTCCAAGGGACTTTCAAGAGTCTTCTCCAGCATCATAATTTGATAGCATCAATTTGTCTGCACCCAGCCTTCTTTATGGTCCAACTGTCACATCCATATATGACTACTGGAAAAACCATAACTTTGACTATACAGACCTTTGTCGGCAAAATTATGTTTTTGCTCTTTAATACACTGTCTAGGTTTGTCATAACTTTCCTTCCAAGGAGTAAGCGTCTTTTAATTTCATGGCTGTAGTCACCATCCATAGTGACTTTGGAGCCCAAGAAAATAAAATCTGCCACCACTTACACTTTTTCCTCTTCTATTTTCCATGAAGTGATGGGCCCAGATAACACGATCTTAGCTTTTTGAATGTTGAGTTTCAAGACAGCTTTGTCACTCTCTTCTTTTACCCTCATCAAGAGGCTTTTTAGTTCCTCTTCACTTTCTGCCATTAGAGTGGTATCATCTACATATCTGAGGTTGTTGATATTTCTCCCAGCAACCTTGATCCCAGCTTGTAGTTCATCCAGTTTGGCATTTCACATGATATACTCTGCATAGAAGTTAAATAAGCAGAGTGACAATATACAACCTTGTCATACTCCTTGCCCAATTTTGAACCAGTCAGTTGTTCCACACAGTGTTCTAACTGTTGCTTCCTGACCTGCATACAGGTTTCTCAGGAGGCAGGTAAGATGGTCTGATATTCCCATCTCTTTAAGAATTTTCCAGTTTGTTGTGATCCACACAGTCGAAGGCTAGTCAATGAAGCAATTAGCATAGTCAATGAAGCAGAAGTAGATATTTTTCTGAAATTCCCTTGCTTTCTCCATTATCCAAAAAATTTTGGCAATTCAATCTCTGGTTCCTCTGCCCTTTCTAAACCCAGCTTGTACATCTGAAAGTTCTCAGTTCATGTCCTGCTGAAACCAGGTTTGAAGGATTTTGAGTATAACCTTGCTAACATGTGAAATGAATGCAATTGTATGGTAGTTTGAATATTCTTCAGCATCACCTTTCATTGGGATTGGAATGAAAACTGACCTTGTCCAGTCCTGTGGCTACTGCTGAGTTTTCCAAATGTGCTGGCATATTGAGTGCAGCTCTTTAATAGCATTAGCTTTAAGGATTTGAAATAGCTCAACTGGAATTCCATCACCTCCACTAGCTTTGTTCATAGTGATGGTTCCTAAGGCCCAATTGACTTTGCAGTCCCGGATGTTCAGCTGTAGGTGCATGATCACACCATCGTGATCATGAAGATCTTTTTTGTATAGTTCTTCTGTGTATTCTTGCCACCTCTTCTTAATATCTTCTGCTTCTGTTAGGTCCCTACCATTTCTGTCCTTTATTGAGCCCATCTTTGCATGAAATGTTCCCTTGGTAGCTCTAATTTTCTTGAAGAGATCTCTAGTCTTTCCCATTCTATTGTTTTCCTCTATTTCTTTGCATTGATCGCTGAGGAAGTCTTTTCAAAATAAATGATAGGAGGAGGAGCCAAGATGGCGGAGGAGTAGGACGGGGAGAACACTTTCTCCCCCACAAATTCATCAAAAGAGCATTTAAACGTCGAGTAAATTCCACAAAACAACTTCTGAATGCCGGCAGAGGACATCAGGCACCCAGAAAAGCAGCCCAACTCTTCGAAAGGAGGTAGGAAAAAATATAAAAGACAAAAAAAGAGACAAAAGAGGGAGGGACGGAGTTCCGTCCCGGGAAGGGAGTCTTAAAAAGAGAGAAGTTTCCAAACACCAGGAAACCCTCTCACTGCCGAATCTGTGCCGAGCTTTGGAAGCACAGAGGGCAACATAAAAGGGAGGGGAAAAAAAAAAAAAAAAACAATTAAAAATCGCGGATTGTGAGCCCTACGGGAACTCCCCCAGCGGAGAAGCAGCGCAGACGCCTGCACACAGCATTAGCAAGCGGGGGCTGGGCAGGGAAGTGCGGCACGGGCTGTGTCCCTTAGAGTAAGAATCGGGCCGAATGTCCTGAGCGCTATCTGAGCGAAATAATTTGGGCTAGCAAACCAGACTGTGGGATATCTACCACGCGAAAAGCCAGCCCTAACCTAAGACACCGCCAGGCCCGCGCACAGAACAAAGGACTGAACAGAGATAGCCGGCTGCAGACCTTCCCCCTCCGGTGACAGGCAGCCAGAGCCGGAAGGGGGCAATCGCAGCCCCAGAGAGACACTATCTATAAAACTGTAAGCAGGCTTCTTTGCTAACTAAAACTTCTTGGGGGTCTGGACGGTCAATATCTGCCTGAGAAGGTGCGCCGGTTTTACACCCAGATAACCGAGTGGCGGGGAGGCGATAAGTCGCAGCATTGGCGCCCGCCAAACACCTCATCACCTGAGCTGCTCGACCTGGGAAGAACACAAAACGCAGGCCCAACCGAGTCTGCGCCTCTGAGGACTACCCGAGTGCCTGAACCTGAGCGGCTTGGACCTGGGAGCTCAGTCCAGGGCCGGCCTCTGATTGTTCCCGGCGGAACAACCTAGAGCCCAAGCAGTGTGGGCAGGGAGGTTACACGCGCCGTGAGCGGGGGCAGACCCAGTGTGGCCGAGGCACTTCGAGCGCACGCCAGTGTTATCTGTTTGCAGCATCCCTCCCTCCCTCCCCACAGCGCGGCTGAACAAATGAGCCTAAATTAAAAAAAAAAAAAAAAAAAAAAAAATAGGGTCCTCCACCGTCCCCTTTGTGTCAGGGCGGGAACCAGACACTGAAGAGACCAGCAAACAGAAGAAGCTATAACAGAGGGAAACGCCTTGGAAGCTACAGGCCATAGATTAAAACCCTGTGGTTACTACGGATTACATAGGAAGGGGCCTATAGATCTTGAGAAATATAAGTCGGACTAAGGAACTGCCAAAAATGAACTGAACCCACAATACTCACAACAAAACCAGAGAAAGACCTAGATATATTTTTACTATTTTTACGATCAATCTTTCTTTCTTTTTTTTTTTAATTAAAAAAAAAATTTTTTTTAAGTCCTCTATTGTCCTTTAATTTTCACTTTTATAACTATTACTTTGCAAAAAAAAAAAAAAAAAAAAAGACCCTATTTTTTTTTTCTTCTTCTTCTTCAACAAACTTCATATATATATTTTATAATTTTTTGACCGTGGTTTTTTTTTTTTTTCTTCTTTTTCTTCTTTTCTTTAACATTGCATTTTTGAAATTCCAAACTCTACTCTAGATTTTTAATTTTAGCCTTTTGATATATGTTATCAATTTTGTACCTATAGTTTTTTTCATAATTGCTGTGACTTTTTTTTTTCCTCTGTTTCTTTCTCTTCTTCTTTTATATAACATCGTATATCTGCAATTCCAAACTCTACTCAAGATTTTTAATTTATGCTTTTTGGTATTTGATATCAATTTTGTACCTGTATTTTCTTTATAATTTTTGCGACATTGTTTTTGTTGGTTTGTTTGTTTTCTCTCTTTATTTTTCTTCTTCTTCTTCTTCTTTTTTTTTTTTTTTTTTTAACGTTGTATTTTTGAAATTCCAAACTCTACTCTAGATTTTTAATTTTTGCTGTTTGGTATTAGTTATCAATTTTGTACCTGTAGTTTCTTTATTACTTTCACGACCTTGTTTGTTTTTCTTTGTTCATTTTTTCTCTCTTTCTTTTCCTTCTCCTTTTCATTAACATCGCATTTTTGAAATTCCAAACTCTACTCTAGATTTCTAATTTTTGTTTTTATGTATTTGTTACCAATTTTGTACCTTTAAGAACCCAATCTTCAGGACCCATTTTTCACTAGTGTACGAGATTACTGGCTTGACTGCTCTCTCTCCCTTTGGACTCTCCATTTTCTCCACCAGGTCACCTGTATCTCCTCCCTAACCCCTCTCTACTCTACCCAACTCTGTGAATTTCTGTGTGTTCCAGACGGTGGAGAACACTTAAGGAACTGATTACTGGCTGGATCTGTCTCCCGCCTTTTCATTTCCCCCTTTTATCCTTCTGGCCACCTCTGTCTCCTGCCTCCTTCTTCTCTTCCCTGTATAACTCCGTGAACATCTCTGAGTGGTCCAGTTGTGGAGTGCACATAAGGAAGTGACTACTGGCTAGCCCACTCTCTCCACTATTGATTCCACCTCATCTCATTTGGGTCACCTCTAACTCCCTCCTCCCTCTTCTCTTCTCCATGTAACGCTGTGAACCTCTCTGAGTGACCCTCACAGTAGAGAAACTTTTCATCTTTAACGTAGATGTTTTATCAGTGGTGCTGTATAGAAGGAGAAGTTTTGAAACTACTGTAAAATTAAGACCGATAACTGGAAGTAGGAGGCTTAAGTCCAATCCCTGACTCCAGGGAACTCCTGACTCCAAGGAACATTAATTGACAGGAGCTCACCAAACGCCTCCATACCGACACTGAAACCAAGCACCACACAAGGGCCAACAAGTTCCAGGGAAAGACATAACAAGCAAATTCTCCAGCAACAAAGGAACACAGCCCTGAGCTTCAAGATACAGGCTGCCCAAAGTCACCCCAAAACCATAGACATCTCATAACTCATTACTGGACATTTCATTACACTCCAGAGAGAAGAAATACAGCTCCATCAACCAGAACATCAACACAAGCTTCCCTAACCAGGAAACCTTGACAAGCCACCTGTACAAACCCACACACAGCGAGGAAATGCCACAATAAAGAGAACTCCACAAACTGCCAGAATACAGAAAGGACACCCCAAACTCAGCAATTTAAACAAGATGAAGAGACAGAGGAATAGCCAGCAGATAAAGGAACAGGATAAATGCCCACCAAACCAAACAAAAGAGGAAGAGATAGGGAATCTACCTGATAAAGAATTCCGAATAATGATAGTGAAATTGATCCAAAATCTTGAAATTAAAATGGAATCACAGATAAATAGCCTGGAGGCAAGGATTGAGAAGATGCAAGAAAGGTTTAACAAGGACTTAGAAGAAATAAAAAAGAGTCAATATATAATGAATAATGCAATAAGTGAAATTAAAAACACTCTGGAGGCAACAAATAGTAGAATAACAGAGGCAGAAGATAGGATTAGTGAATTAGAAGATAGAATGGTAGAAATAAATGAATCAGAGAGGATAAAAGAAAAACGAATTAAAAGAAATGAGGACAATCTCAGAGACCTCCAGGACAATATTAAACGCTACAACATTCGAATCATAGGGGTCCCAGAAGAAGAAGACAAAAAGAAAGACCATGAGAAAATACTTGAGGAGATAATAGTTGAAAACTTCCCTAAAATGGGGAAGGAAATAATCACCCAAGTCCAAGAAACCCAGAGAGTCCCAAACAGGATAAACCCAAGGCGAAACACCCCAAGACACATAGTAATCAAATTAACAAAGATCAAACACAAAGAACAAATATTAAAAGCAGCAAGGGAAAAACAACAAATAACACACAAGGGAATTCCCATAAGGATAACAGCTGATCTTTCAATAGAAACTCTTCAAGCCAGGAGGGAATGGCAAGACATACTTAAAATGATGAAAGAAAATAACCTACAGCCCAGATTATTGTACCCAGCAAGGATCTCATTCAAGTATGAAGGAGAAATCAAAAGCTTTTCAGACAAGCAAAAGCTGAGAGAATTCTGCACCACCAAACCAGCTCTCCAACAAATACTAAAGGACATTCTCTAGACAGGAAACACAAAAATGGTGTATAAATTCGAACCCAAAACAATAAAGTAAATGGCAACGGGGTCATACTTATCAGTAATTACCTTAAACGTAAATGGGTTGAATGCCCCAACCAAAAGACAAAGACTGGCTGAATGGATACAAAAACAAGACCCCTGCATATGTTGTCTACAAGAGACCCACCTCAAAACAGGGGACACATACAGACTGAAAGTGAAGGGCTGGAAAAAGATTTTCCATGCGAATAGGGACCAAAAGAAAGCAGGAGTAGCAATACTCATATCAGATAAAATAGACTTTAAAACAAAGACTGTGAAAAGAGACAAAGATGGTCACTACATAATGATCAAAGGATCAATCCAAGAAGAAGATATAACAATTATAAATATATATGCACCCAACACGGGAGCACCGCAGTATGTAAGACAAATGCTAACAAGTATGAAAGGAGAAATTAACAATAACACAATAATAGTGGGAGACTTCAATACCCCACTCACACCTATGGATAGATCAACTAAACAGAAAATTAACAAGGAAACACAAACTTTAAACGATACAATAGACCAGTTAGACCTAATTGATATCTATAGGACATTTCATCCCAAAACAATGAATTTCACCTTCTTCTCAAGCGCACATGGAACCTTCTCCAGGATAGATCACATCCTGGGCCATAAAGCTAGCCTTGGTAAATTCAAAAAAATAGAAATCATTCCAAGCATCTTTTCTGACCACAATGCAGTAAGATTAGATCTCAATTACAGGAGAAAAACTATTAAAAAATCCAACATATGGAGGCTGAACAACACGCTGCTGAATAACCAACAAATCACAGAAGAAATCAAAAAAGAAATCAAAATTTGCATAGAAACGAATGAAAATGAAAACACAACAACCCAAAACCTGTGGGACACGGTAAAAGCAGTCCTAAGGGGAAAGTTCATAGCAATACAGGCACACCTCAAGAAACAAGAAAAAAGTCAAATAAATAACCTAACTCTACACCTAAAGCAACTAGAAAAGGAAGAAATGAAGAACCCCAGGGTTAGTAGAAGGAAAGAAATCTTAAAAATTAGAGCAGAAATAAATGCAAAAGAAACAAAAGAGACCATAGCAAAAATCAACAAAGCCAAAAGCTGGTTCTTTGAAAGGATAAATAAAATTGACAAACCATTAGCCAGACTCATCAAGAAACAAAGGGAGAAAAATCAAATCAATAAAATTAGAAATGAAAATGGAGAGATCACAACAGACAACACAGAAATACAAAGGATCATAAGAGACTACTATCAACAATTATATGCCAATAAAATGGACAACGAGGAAGAAATGGACAAATTCTTAGAAAAGTACAACTTTCCAAAACTCGATCAGGAAGAAATAGAAAATCTTAACAGACCCATCACAAGCACGGAAATTGAAACTGTAATCAAAAATCTTCCAGCAAACAAAAGCCCAGGTCCAGACGGCTTCACAGCTGAATTCTACCAAAAATTTAGAGAAGAGCTAACACCTATCCTGCTCAAACTCTTCCAGAAAATTGCAGAGGATGGTAAACTTCCAAACTCATTCTATGAGGCCACCATCACCCTAATACCAAAACCTGACAAAGATCCCACAAAAAAAGAAAACTACAGGCCAATATCACTGATGAACATAGATGCAAAAATCCTTAACAAAATTCTAGCAAACAGAATCCAACAACACATTAAAAAGATCATACACCATGACCAAGTGGGCTTTATCCCAGGGATGCAAGGATTCTTCAATATCCGCAAATCAATCAATGTAATACACCACATTAACAAATTGAAAAATAAAAACCATATGATTATCTCAATAGATGCAGAGAAAGCCTTTGACAAAATTCAACATCCATTTATGATCAAAACTCTCCAGAAAGCAGGAATAGAAGGAACATACCTCAACATAATAAAAGCTATATATGACAAACCCACAGCAAACATTATCCTCAATGGTGAAAAATTGAAAGCATTTCCTCTAAAGTCAGGAACAAGACAAGGGTGCCCACTTTCACCATTACTATTCAACATAGTTTTGGAAGTTTTGGCCACAGCAATCAGAGCAGAAAAAGAAATAAAAGGAATCCAAATTGGAAAAGAAGAAGTAAAGCTCTCACTGTTTGCAGATGACATGATCCTCTACATAGAAAACCCTAAAGACTCCACCAGAAAATTACTAGATCTAATCAATGACTATAGTAAAGTTGCAGGATATAAAATCAACACACAGAAATCCCTTGCATTCCTATACACTAATAATGAGAAAACAGAAAGAGAAATTAAGGAAACAACTCCATTCACCATTGCAACGGAAAGAATAAAATACTTAGGAATATATCTACCTAAAGAAACTAAAGACCTATATATAGAAAACTATAAAACACTGGTGAAAGAAATCAAAGAGGACACTAACAGATGGAGAAATATACCATGTTCATGGATTGGAAGAATCAATATAGTGAAAATGAGTATACTTCCCAAAGCAATCTATAGATTCAATGCAATCCCTATCAAGCTACCAACAGCATTCTTCACAGAGCTAGAACAAATAATTTCACAATTTGTATGGAAAAACAAAAAACCTCGAATAGCCAAAGCGATCTTGAGAAAGAAGAATGGAACTGGAGGAATCAACCTACCTAACTTCAGGCTCTACTACAAAGCCACAGTTATCAAGACAGTATGGTACTGGCACAAAGACAGAAATATAGATCAATGGAACAAAATAGAAAGCCCAGAGATAAATCCACGCACATATGGACACCTTATCTTCGACAAAGGAGGCAAAAATATAAAATGGATTAAAGACAATCTCTTTAACAAGTGGTGCTGGGAACTCTGGTCAACCACTTGTAAAAGAATGAAACTAGAACACTTTCTAACACCATACACAAAAATAAACTCAAAATGGATTAAAGATCTAAACGTAAGACCAGAAACTATAAAACTCCTAGAGGAGAACATAGGCAAAACACTCTCTGACATACATCACAGCAGGATCCTCTATGACCCACCTCCCAGAATATTGGAAATAAAAGCAAAAATAAACAAATGGGACCTAATTAACCTTAAAAGCTTCTGCACATCAAAGGAAACTATTAGCAAGGTGAAAAGACAGCCTTCAGAATGGGAGAAGATAATAGCAAATGAAGCAACTGACAAACAACTAATCTCCAGAATATACAAGCAACTCCTACAGCTCAACTCCAGAAAAATAAATGACCCAATCAAAAAATGGGCCAAAGAACTAAATAGACATTTCTCCAAAGAAGACATACAGATGGCTAACAAACACATGAAAAGATGCTCAGCATCACTCATTATCAGAGAAATGCAAATCAAAACCACTATGAGGTACCATTTCACGCCAGTCAGAATGGCTGCAATCCAAAAGTCTACAAGTAATAAATGCTGGAGAGGGTGTGGAGAAAAGGGAACCCTCTTACACTGTTGGTGGGAATGCAAACTAGTACAGCCACTATGGAGAACAGTGTGGAGATTCCTTAAAAAACTGGAAATAGACATGCCTTATGATCCAGCAATCCCACTGCTGGGCATACACACTGAGAAAACCAGAAGGGAAAGAGACACGAGTACCCCAATGTTCATCGCAGCACTGTTTATAATAGCCAGGACATGGAAGCAACCTAGATGTCCATCAGCAGACGAATGGATAAGAAAGCTGTGGTACATATACACAATGGAGTATTACTCAGCCATTAAAAAGAATACATTTGAATCAGTTCTAATGAGGTGGATGAAACTGGAGCCTATTATACAGAGTGAAGTAAGCCAGAAAGAAAAACACCAATACAGTATACTAACGCATATATATGGAATTTAGAAAAATGGTAACAATAACCCTGTGTACGAGACAGCAAAAGAGACACTGATGTATAGAACAGTCTTATGGACTCTGTGGGAGAGGGAGAGGGTGGGAAGATTTGGGAGAATGGCATTGAAACATGTAAAATATCATGTATGAAATGAGTTGCCAGTCCAGGTTCGATGCACGATACTGGATGCTTGGGGCTGGTGCACTGGGACGACCCAGAGGGATGGAATGGGGAGGGAGGAGGGAGGAGGGTTCAGGATGGGGAACATATGTAAACCTGTGGCGGATTCATTTTGATATTTGGCAAATCTAATACAGTTATGTAAAGTTTAAAAATAAAATAAAATTAAAAAAAAAAAAAAATAAAATAAATGATAATACTTTAATAATGTGATATCATGATCCATCAAAGGCTTTTTCTGGCTCAATGGTCTGTAAATTCATTTATTAGGCCATAAAAATGTGTACTTTTTACATATGGTAATGTATATGTTTCAATGCTAGTCTCTCAAATCATCCTACCCTATCCTTCCCCCACTGTGTCCAAATGTCTGTTCTCTATGTCTGCATCGCCTTTGCTTCCCTGCGAGTAAGATCATTAGTACTATCTGTGGGAGTTTGCTGTATAATACAAGGAACATAAACCCGGTGCTCTGTGACAACCTAAAAGGGTGGGATGGGGAGGGAGGTGGGAGTGGGGTTCAAGAGGGTGGGGACATATGTATACCTATGGTCGATTCATGCTGTGTATGGCAGAAACCATTACAATATTGTAAAGTAACTATCCTCTAATTAAAGATAAAATTTAAAAAGTGTGTACTTTTAGCCACTTTATTTTCTTTTCCTTTTTTTAAAAATTGAGGTTCAATGAACTTATTAGTTTCAGGTGATAACATAGTAATTTGCTATTTTTATATAATATGCCTCATACCTTTGTTATTATAAAATACTAACTGTGTTCCCTGCATTGTACATTACCAGTTTGTAACGTATTTATTTTATACCTAGTACAAATCCCTTTCACATATTTTTCCCTTTCTCCCACTCCTCTCCCCTATGGTGAGTAGTAATTTGTTCTCTGTTTCTTAGCCATTTCATTTTCAATTGCTTGAACTGAAAGTAACGTCAGTTGCTCTTGGTAAATGCAAGATTGCAAATAATTATTGATAATTTTTGTTTGATAAAGATCTTTCTGGTGATGCAACTGTTAAGAGTATTTTAGAGGCCATGACAACATTGAGACTATTTCTGAGAAATTAGTGGTGGATTCATGTTCATGTACGGCAAAACCAATACAATATTGTAAAGTAATTAACCTCCAATTAAAATACATAAATTAAAAAAAAATTGAGTACATCTAAAGCTGATGTTTTTTCAGAACACTGTTTCTAAAAAGACTTAACTCTTCATACAAATCAGTTTCATGTAGGTCTGAATTTAATTTTAAATGTGAATTCATATAATGGCATTTTAATATGTCCTCAGACATCTTCTGTAACTTGTTAAGGTTGTAGTGGTGATGGTTTAGTTACTAAGTTTTGTCCAACTCTTTCAACTCCATGGACAGTAGCCAGCCAGGCTCCTCTGTCCATAGGATTTTCCAGGCAAGTTAAAGTTGTAGAAGAAACTGAAAGTATGTTCATAACTCAAAATACCTGCTTATACATTCTAGTACTTTATCTTCAATTATAAGGAAAATTAATTAAAAATTTTTATTCTCTAGTAACTGATTCATGTGAAACTCTAATAAAAATGAAATGAATGTTCTTAAGGTGGCTCAATGGTAAAGAATTCACCTGCCAATGCAGGAGACATGGGTTCCATCCCTGATCCAGGAAGGTCTCACATACCTCAGAGCAACTAAGCCCGTGTCCCACAACTGCTGACTCTGTGCTCTAGAGCCCAGGAGCCACAACTACTGAAGCCTGTGTACCCTAGAGCCCGTGTTCCACAACAAGAAAAGACACTGCAATAAGAAGTCCACACACCACGACTAGAGAGTAGCTCCTATTCGTCAGGACCAGAGAAAGCTCGCACAGCAACAAAGACCCAGCACAGTCAAAATTAAATAAATTAAGTTTAAAAAAAAAAAGGAAAATAGTGGTCTTTAAATTTAATTTCTATGCCCATAGATATTTGCTTTATAATGTTGCAGCAATTTTCAAATCCAGAAATTCTAAATTCTTAAAAGAATTCTAAAAATTCTTTGATCTGTTTTATCGCAATGTCCATGTATATGCTTTTACTTTGTAAAAATTATTGGAAAACATTTACTGCCTGTTCCTGAGATGTGGAAGCTTCTGCCCAGAGAGTTAATACTTGTGCAGATGCTGGGGTGGGAAGGCAGGATGGGCAGGCAAGCTGACCCTCCACTGCGGTTCTCAACGTTGCCCACATGAGGAATGCCTCCTTTACCCCGGGCCACAGCCACTGCTGCCACAGCAGCTAATTCTACTGCTGCTGCCATCACTGTAGTTGCCCATATGGGTCTGAATCTTGGCCCCAATCATTCCTTAGGGTTCGCAGAGCCCCATACTGCCCTAAGGTAGCAAATAGGTTTCAGACAACCAAGTACAGTGCTCATTGTTCTCCTGAGCCTTAGCTTTTGGTATGTACACTGGTGCCATGCATATTTCCTCTGTACATGCCCATACACCATTGCACCTTTGGATGTGATTTACAAAACACAAGTTCAAAGGCAAAACTATTAAGGATTTCATGATGGTGATAGCAGAACATTAAATCAAGTGTGGGACTCATTATGAAATCAGGGCTAGTCTTCCACGTAAAGCCTGTCTTACAAGATGTGCTCACTTGGGAAAACAAGGGCCCTGTTTATTCTCTGAATAGGTGCGCAAAAGTACTTAAGAAGTGTTGAAAAAAAGACATGAAAAAAGTTGTCTCCTAGGATTTTACTTATACACATGCACATCCACCCACTCACACCTCATTTCTGAAACAAAAATGTTATAAAAATATAATGAATCTTACTATGTGAGATGCATTCATTTTAAAAATGCTGGTCCTGACTCACTAAACGCATACAATTTCCTTGAAATTTGACAAAATTATCCTGGTTTGCCTGGGACTTTCCTTCTAGCATTATAAGTCCTATGTCTTAGGAAACTCCTCAGTTCTGAGAAAAACAGGATGAGTGGTCATTCTGTCTCCATGTCTTTATTCTACACCGACAACTGCCTGTCTTTGCCTTGACTTGTTTTCAAACAACAGCTTGAAGACTTGACCTAAGGAGTCCATCTCCTCCATGAAATTTTCTGATACTTCGTGGTTGAGGTAAGTGCTCCTTTGTCTCTTCTCCCACAGAACACTGGATATCACTTTTATAGAATTTATCACATTGTTTCCTTGGTTGTTTCTCCCATTAGACAAGAGTTCCTTAGGACAGGAAGTGAGTTTTTCTCATCTCTGTTTTGTTTTGTTTTGTTTTGGTGCCTAACATAGTGGTGTCTAACATAACAAGTAGTCAATACAGGTTTCACCCTCTATCCAAAAGTTGCTGTTGTTGTTCAGTCACTAAATTGTGTCTGACTCTTTGCGATCCCATGGACTGCAGCATGCCAAACTTCCCTGTACTTCACTATCTCCTGGAGTCAACTCATTCCCATTCAGTTGGTGATACCATCCAACTATCTCATCCTCTGTTGCCCCCTTCTCTTCCTGCCCTCAGTCTTTCCCAGTATCAGAATCTTTTCCAATGAGTTGGCTATTCATATCAAGTGGCCAAAGTATTGGAGTTTAGCTTCTTCCAGTGAATACTCAGGGTTGATTTCCTTTAGGATTGCCTGGTTTGATCTCCCTGCTATGCAAGGGATTCTTTTTTTTTTTTAATTTTATTTTATTTTTAAACTTTACATAATTGTATTAGTTTTGCCAAATATCAAAATATGCAAGGGATTCTTAAGAGTCTTCTCCAGCATCTCAATTCAAAAACATCAATTCTTCAGTGCTTAACCTTCTTTATTCTCCAACTCTCATAACCATACATGACTATTAGAAAAACCATAGCTTTGACTATACAGATCTTTGTCAGCAAAGTGATGTCTAGAGCATTCCTATGAAATCTTTCATAAGTTAAATGGCAAAAAGTTAAGAAGGAATTACCTTAAGACACATCTTGCTAACAGATGCACAAAATAAATTGAGATCAAGCACAGATACTCACAGACCCATTTCAAAGCTATGGTGGCTTGATGCTGAGATGCTGAGTGTAGTTCATGGGAAAAGAGCTTCTATTCTCACTGTTTGGGGTGGTCACTGCTTCTGTAAGGACTCACTGCAAAACAAACACCAACATCCTATTTTTGCTTTTTTCCCCCCATAAAAGTAAAAATCCTATAAGAATTTCTTTCTGTTAGTGAAAACAAATGTTAATGAAAAGAGAAGTGGCATGAAATGAACTTTTGAAAAGTGGGGGATAACTGTAACAATTTATTGAAAAGATGAATGAAGCACTGGATATAAAACTGCTCTTTATCATAAGCACTAATGGTCAATAGTCCTTTACTTTGTTAAAAAATCATATTGGATAGTCTTAGCTTCCTTCAGAAACATTAAACAAATCGACCCACCCTCTAAATGTTGGGGGTGAGTTCAATTAATTCCTTATTTACTAGGTTCCTTATTTAACCCTAGCCTTCCTCCACTTAATGGCATGTGCTTTCTTTAAACTTGATATAGGAAATCTAATATAGTTGGCAAAGAAAATGGCTTTCTTTTGTTCTGAAAGCAAGTTTTCAGTCTCACTGGACATAGTTGTAGAACTGTAGTATTACTGAAAACTCAACACTATTATCTGCATATTACATATTAAGCTTTTCCCAACCATGTTGATGTCACTGTAAGCTCAGTTTGAAGAATACAGATATAAGATTAAAGTTTGGACTCAGTGAGGAAAAAAGTTTTGTTTGAAAATTACCTTTCTAGTGCTGACATAAAACTAATGAATATAATCAATCTATTTAGTGTGATGTAGAATATCTTGGTAAAAAAGCTTTAATTTTAGTGGAAAGAAAAAGAAACTGAATGTTTTGTTTTACACCAGGAAATTCAGTTTTGTACATTGAAATATATGATTCCATACATGATTAGTTTGGTTTAATGACTGACTAGAAAAGTAATTTTGGCAACGCTATTATGATTTATGATGTTGAAAAAATTTATAAAAATGTATTTGAAGAGTTGCTTGTATAAGCCTGATATATTATGGAAATCTGCCATGGTCAATTCTATCAAATATTTCTGTTATTATACTTGAAGCCAGTTCTTGACACTGTCTATCTCAGATTGGGACTTGAACTCACAGTCTTTTAACTGAGATCACATCTGATTTGAGGACTTAATGAAGCTCAGGTTCTTGATATCTCATTGCAGAAAGAATTCAGTGATGGACAAAGTGATAGGTAAGAAGTGGATTTATTTAGAGAGAAACATACTCCACAGAATGTGGGCCATCTCAAAAAGCAAGAGAACACCAGGGTATGGGGTTGTCAGTTTCTATAGGGGTGGGTAATTTCATAGGCTAATGAGTGGGAGGAGTATTATAACTATTTTGGGGAAGGGGTGGGCATTTCCAGGAATTGGGCCACTACCCACTTTGACCTTTATGGTAGGCTTTGGAACTGTCATGGCACCTGTGGATGTGTCATTTAGCTTGCTGATGTGTTACAATGAGCTCAAGTTCTAGAGGAAGTCAACTTATCTGCCATCCTGGACTTACTTGGTTCTTATCAGTTTATGACATGTTCTATGGCTATGTCATTCTTTTAAAGATTTTGCCCTGCTCCCTTCCTTTCTGTTTCATTCTTACTGGATTACTGGAAAGCCATGTGGATCTAGACCAAACACAGGTTAAAGGCACAATCCTCCCTAGACTGTCTTTACCTCAGACATCAGCCACCAGCCTGGATGAAGAGTGGTCTCAAACCATGCACATTTCTGATCTACTGGCTATAAAATCAAGATTTCCCGCTACCCCATTAGGTTCAATAATTCACTAGAATGACTCATAAAACTCAGGAAAGTGCTATTCTTAGGATTACAGTTTTATAATAGTAAAAAGAATAGAAATCAATATCAATCAGGGGACTTCCCTTGCAGTCCAGTGGTTAAGACTTTGCCTTCCAATGCAGGGGATGCGGGTTCAATCCCTGGTCACAGAGCTGTAATCCCATGTGCTTCATGGCCAAAAAAGCCAGAACATGGACAACAGAAGCAATATTTGTTAACAAATTCGATAAAGACTTTAAAAATGGTCCACACCAAAAAACAAAACAAACAAACAAAAAAATCTTTAAAAAATCAGTCAAAGGAAGAGATGTATGTGGCAATATCCAGGAGGGTATCAAGTGGAGACTTCCAGTGACTTTTCCCATTGAGTCAGGTTGTGTCATCTTCCTGGCACATCAATGTGTAGCAATATGCACAAAGCATTGTTAACCCAGGAAATTCACGTGAGCCTCAGTGTCTAGATATTTTAAAGGAGTTTCATTAAATAGATGTGATTGATTGACTCTCTAGCCATGTGATGGAACTTAATCTTTAGCTCCTCTCTCCTCCTTGAAGGTCACATGGCTTAAAGCCTTAAATATCTAATCATATAAGTTGGTCTTTCTGGCATGGCCAGCTCTCCTACCCTAAGTCATTTTAGCTAGCTTATATAGAAACCCAAGTATGTCCTCATTAGCATAAACAATCAGCACCTACCATGAATAACAAAGACACTTTTATCACTCAGGAAATTCCAAGAATTTAGAAGTTATTTCCTAGGAACTGAGGACAAAGGCCAACTAAATTCTTTGTTAATACAACTGTTCATTGATAAATTGGAAACTATTAAGATTTCTTATGTACATACAGGCTGGCATTCTTTATCTATGGAGAACACACACTTTATATGTTCCAAACATAATACATAAAAAGGAAAACATTTTATCCATAAGCTGTTGTAACAACACATTGATCTATTTTCTTAAGTGCAGGCCAGGGAATAAGGATTTAAGGCCACTGAAGCTTTATTCTTTACTAGTGTCTTTCTTTTACTGGATAGCTTTCAAACAGCAAAACAGCTTCCTAAGTGCTTCACATTGTTCTATCTGTGTAATACCACTCAAGTTCTTGACATACATATGAAATATGCAACTACTGAAATTGATCTGTTAGAGTGTTCTGTTTTCTTTCTTTCTTTCTTTCTTTTTTTGGTTTCCATATTCTCTCTTTGCAGGAGTATTTATTTCTTCAGTTTCTTTTATACTGTAGGAGAGAAAAAAATTTTTTTTCTTCTACCCTTCTATGTTCTTGGTTCATACCCCAACCCCTACCTCTGTAAAAACAGATTAACAGGAGAAAAATAAACTTAAGTTTATTAGCATGTAAACTTCCTGTTCACATGGGAAATACCAATGACCCAAGTCACTTAAATATCAATTCCAGCTAAAGACAAAAGAAGTTGTTGAGTGTAGGGGAACCAGTTATGGGAGGCTATCAGGAAAAGCACACTAACAAGAGTATCATTGTTATGTAGATTTAGGTCTTTGTCTTCTCCATTGACAAGAGTTTCTAGAGATTTAGTCATCCCTCTCATCCTGTTACAGAGAGGGAGATACACTTACAAATGGAGATTTCCCTTTGTGTCAAATACCCCTTATACCAAAGAGGTATTTTTGAGGGTGGCAAATTCTGCCCCACTTCAACACCTCGGTTAATCTCAGAGTTTCTGAGGTCAGACTACCTAGGTTCAAATCCCTGCTTTTCCATTCATTAGCTGTATAACTGGGCAAGTTACTTGGCCTCTCTGTGCCTCAGTTTTTTTCATCCATAAAACATGGATAATAGTAATAGTTACCCTTAGGGTTTTAGTAAAGATCCAAATAAATAACATAAGTAAAACACACAAAAAAGTTATTAAATGCTAGCAGTTATACTTTCAATTTGAGCAGCTCAAGGATAACAATTCCTTTAGTTATACAATTCTGTATAACTAAGATTCCTTTGTGAGTATGGTTTCAGTGTGTCTGCCCTCTGATGTCCTCTTGCAACACCTACTGTCTTACTTGGGTTTCTCTTCCCTTGGGCGTGGGGTATCTCTTCACGGCTGCTCCAGCAAAGTGCAGCTGCTGCTCCTTACCTTGGACGAGGGGTATCTCCTCACCGCCGCCCTTCCTGACCTTCAATGTGGGATAGCTCCTCTAGGCCCTCCTGCGCCCTCAGAGCCACCACTCCTTGGATGTAACAGAAGCAGAAGATATTAAGAAGAGGTGGCAAGAATACACAGAAGAACTGTACAAAAAAGATTTTTACGACCCAGATAATCACGATGGTATGATCACTGACCTAGAGCCAGACATCTTGGAATGTGAAGTCAAGTGGGGCCTTAGAAAGCATCACGATGAACAAAGCTAGTGGAGGTGATGGAATTCCAGTTGAGCTATTCCAAATCCTGAAAGATGATGCTGTGAAAGTGCTGCACTCAATATGCCAGCAAATTTGGAAAACTCAGCAGTGGCCACAGGACTGGAAAAGGTCAGTTTTCATTCCAATCCCAAAGGAAGGCAATGCCAAAGAACGCTCAAACTACCGCACAATTGCACTCATCTCACATGCTAGTAAAGTAATGCTCAAAATTCTCCAAGCCAGGCTTCAGCAACACGTGAACTGTGAACTTCCAGATGTTCAAGCTGGATTTAGAAAAGGCAGAGGAACCAGAGACAAATTGCCAACAATCCGCTGGATCATGGAAAAAGCAAGAGAGTTCCAGAAAAGCATCTATTTCTGCTTTATTGACTATGCCAAAGCCTTTGACTGTGTGGATCACAATCAACTGTGGAAAATTCTGAAAGAGATGGGAATGCCAGACCACCTGACCTGCCTCTTGAGAAATCTGTATGCAGGTCAGGAAGCAACAGTTAGAACTGGACATGGAACAACAGACTGGTTCCAAATAGGAAAAGGAGTACATCAAGGCTGTATATTGTCATCCTGCTTATTTAACTTCTATGCAGAGTACATCATGAGAAACGCTGGACTGGAAGAAACGCAAGCTGGAATCAAGATTGCTGGGAGAAATATCAATAACCTCAGATATGCAGATGACCCCACCCTTATGGCAGAAAGTGAAGAGGAACTAAAAAGCCTCTTGATGAAAGTGAAAGAGGAGAGTGAAAAAGTTGGCTTAAAGCTCAACATTCAGAAAACGAAGATCATGGCATCCGGTCCCATCACTTCATGGGAAATAGATGGGGCAACAGTGGAAACAGTGTCAGACTTTATTTTTCTGGGCTCCAAAATCACTGCAGATGGTGACTGCAGCCATGAAATTAAAGACGCTTACTCCTTGGAAGGAAAGTTATGAGCAACCTAGATAGCATATTCAAAAGTAGAGACATTACTTTGCCAACGAAGGTCCGTCTAGTCAAGGCTATGGTTTTTCCTGTGGTCATGTATGGATGTGCAAGTTGGACTGTGAAGAAGGCTGAGCGCCAAAGAATTGATGCTTTTGAACTGTGGTGTTGGAGAAGACTCTTGAGAGTCCCTTGGACTGCAAGGACATCCAACCAGTCCATTCTGAAGGAGATCAGCCCTGGGATTTCTTTGGAAGGAATGATGCTAAAGCTGAAACTCCAGTACTTTGGCCACCTCATGCGAAGAATTGACTCATTAGGAAAGACTCTGATGCTGGGAGGGATTGGGGGCAGGAGGAGAAGGGGACGACAGAGGATGAGATGGCTGGATGGCATCACTGACTCGATGGACGTGAGTCTGAGTGAACTCCGGGTGTTGGTGATGGACAGGGAGGCCTGGCATGCTGCGATTCATGGGGTCGCAAAGAGTCGGACATGACTGAGTGACTGAACTGAACTGAAGATTCCTTGGAGAGCAGTTGGCTTAAACTTTACTCTCTTTCAGTATAAATATAGGCAGCAAACCACATATAAAAGTCCAAGGGAGGTAAAATGACTTGTTTACGGTCACATAATGAGTAGCATAGTTGTGATTGGAATCCCCCTTACATGTTTCCAAGCTCTTTTCACCACATTGTAGTACAGTAAGTTGAATGCAACTTACAATCAGTAGTATTGCCTCAGAAATCTTGAAAATGAAAGATTCAAAAGGGGTGATATGCTGAACAAAACTCAACCTAGAAGTTCCTTCTCTAAGAATATTACAAAGAGCAAGTAAACGCCTAAATTTCTTTAAACGTGAGTTTATGTGCATAAATTTGTGAAGAGTTTTCTGTACATATCTCATGGTGACCTTTGTGAGTGTATATATCCCTACATATATAAATATAAATATATATATATGGCGCTATGTTCCCTTAAATTGATTCTTCTTTTCCTCAGAACATTTTTATTTTTTCTTTTCTTTGGTTGTTGACAGATTTATTTTCAATTCAGAACAGCTCACTGAATTGCAAAGGAAAATAATGAGTGTGAAAGTATTACAGTACACCCACATAGCCCTTCCACCTGGTTGCCTTATCATTCTAATCAGACACCACCCCAAAGCAAACCGTGTTGCTCAAAAACAATGATGAAAGGAAAGTGGTAACAGTCTGATGCAATGTCCTTATTCAAATGCTTGCTTGAATGCTTTTCTTGGGCTCTTGAGATAAGAGCTGACATGATCCTGTGATGAACAAGGCAGCACTTTCAAAGTGGAGTCCGGAATGCAAGTCTGTTTGAGACACTAGTAAGTAGTCCACAAAAATAAGGCTTTGGGGGCGGGGGGCAAGTAGTCTTGGACAAGTCTGAGTTAGAGCTTTTTTAAAAAATATTTCTGACTTCTCAGTACCTTTCAAATGCCTTAGAACACATCTTCAAGAACACTTTGGAAAAAACTACATCAAGATTTTGATATTAGGAGTGTTTTTTGGGGAGGAAGAAATTTTCCTTTACTCTTCTAGGTTCTTATGACTGGTCTAAGAATTAAATTGACATGAGACAGATTAACAGGAGAAAATCAAACAAAAATTTAATAACATGTATACATGAGAGAGACCCAGGAAAACTGAGTACAAAATGACTTAAGCCCTCACTTAAATACCATACTTAGTTAAAGAAAAAGAGGATATTGAGGATGGTAAGAGTCGATTATGAGAGGTTACTAGGAACATCACAGAAAATAAGGGTAAAGTTGTTAACAGATCTAAGTCATTGCCTTCACTTCATTGATTAGTTTCTAGAGGTTTATTTATCCTCCTCTTCCTGGTACAGGGAGGGAGACACTCTTACAAATGGAGGTTTCCCTTATAAATGTAAATATTTCTTACAAAGAGGTAACTCCTACTTGGTTTTCAGAGTTTTCCTTTGTCTGCTGTTTCATAGAAAATAACCAGCTTAAAATAATTAATATGCCAAATATTGTGGGGTAGCAAATTTTGCTCCCTCATAGATTCTTAACCTGGAGTATGGATTTTTTAACTGGAATTTTTATTAAGGTATAGATTCACATGCAATTTTAAGATACAGAGAGGGCCTGTGTACCCTTTATCCAATTTCTCCCAATGATAATATCTTACAAAGCTATAGGACAATATCATAGCCAGGATATTAACATTTATACAATCTACTTACCTTATTCAGATTTCCTCAGTCTTATAGTCGTGTGCATGTGCATGCATGTGTGTGTGTATGTGTCTACTTTTATACAATTTTATTACCTGTGTAGGTTAAAGTATCTGGTGAATTTTTATGGGGAAATTATTATTTCTTTATTTCCACTACCGTGCTACTTCAATTTAAAATTTTCTTCAATTATCAATGTAGGTTAAAAAAAAACAATCATATTAGCTGTGCATGTGACTTTTTCATCAATGGAAATCACATACGGTTTTTGTAGATATATCAAAATATCACTCATGTTCATCATGACTTCACAGTTAGGAAAGCTATTAAACCTGCCAATAGGTCTTGTTACTTACAATGCTTTAATGAACATTTATTTTACTATATTGAAATTTTTAAGTAGTTTGATAGTTTTATTTCAGTATATTTAGTTTCTTTGTGATCCTATGCATTTCATTTATTTAAAAGTATTATTTTGAAAGGAGACTAATAAACTTCACCAGAGTGTCAAAGAGGACTATGGCACCAAAAGGGTTAAGAACTTCTCTTGTTGGGAGAAAAAACACATTGAAAAGAGAGACAGAAGAGGTTGTTTTCATTTCCAGCTCTGCTGCCTATTACCTACATACCTTAGACAAGTATGTAAATATAGAGCCTTAGTATCCTGAACCAGTAAAATTAAAGTGAGTCTAATAGATTGCTTTTGTTTCCTTATAGCTCTAAATCTCACAGAATCTATTTACACAAAAGGAAGTAAATAATCTTTCCATCATTTTTCTGAACTAGTTCAGATCTTATAAACTTTTTCCTTTGAATGTCTAATGATACATGGATAACTTGGAGATTTTTCAGAAAATAGCTTGAGACCATTCATTCATTCAAAAATATCACTTCATGGCAAATAGGTGGGGAGAAAGTAGAAATAGTGACAGATTTTATTTTCTTGGACTCCAAAATCACTGTGGACAGTGACTGCAGCCATGAAATTAAAAGACACTTGTTCTTTGGAAGGAAGGCTATGACAAACCTAGATAGTGGGTTAAAAAGTGGAGACATTACTTTGCTGACAAAGGTCCTAGTCAAAGCCATGGTTTTTCCAGTAGTCATGTATGGATATGAGAGTTGGTCCATAAAGAAGGATGAGCACCAAACAACTGATGCTTTTCAACTGGAGTGATGCTGGAGAAGACTCTAGAGAGTCCCTTGGACTGCAAGGAGATCAAACCAGTCAATCCTAAAGGAAATCAACCCTGAATATTCATTGGAAAGAGTGATGCTAAAGCTGATGCTCCAATATTTTGGCCACCTGATGCAAAGAGCTGACTCATTGGAAAAGAACCTAATGCTGGGAGAGATTGAATGCAGGAGGAGAAGGGGATGACAGAGGATGAAATGGTTGGATGGCATTACCCACATAATGGACATGAGTTTGAGCAAACTTCAGAAGATAGTGAAGGACAGGGAAGCATGGCACGATACAGTCCATGGAGTCACAAAGAGTCAGAGACACCTTAGTGACTGAACAACAAAAACTCACACTCTACACACAATAATACTGTGCATTTGGAGTTTGGAAGCACCTAAGAAGATCAGCAAGATTAACAAGAAAGTGAAAGTCTTAATTGTTCACTTGTGTCCGACTCTTTGCAACCCCATGGATTGTAGCCTGACAAATTCCTCTGTCCATGGGATTCTCCAGGCAAGAATACTGGAGTGGGTTGCCATTTCCTCCTCCAGGGGATCTTCCCAACCCAGGGATCGAACCAGAGTCTCCCACATTACAGGCAGATTATTTACTCTTTGAGATCAACAAGATTAACCATTAATTAACGATTAAATAGCTATTTTTTTGTGAACAACAGATGGACATAATCAATCTTGGAACAAATTGTTATCAGCGAAGGATGCCTAGAGGAGGAATTTGGATTTGAATTGAATTGACCATTTGAATTGAGTCTTGCCAGAGCACTGAGCAATAAGAGCATGGTGCACTTGGAAAACAGCAAGTCACTGTCTGTGTTTTGTGGGAGGCTCAGGAAATGACTCTGGACAACATTAAGGCCCTTCTGTGTCTACCAGGCTATGGTAAGAGATCATGCATTATATCCTGACATTGGTGGTGACTGACAAAGTTTTAAAAAGGAAAGTGACATAATATCTTTCTTTTTTTTTTTTTTTTTTACCATCCACATACCATGTGGGATCCTACTTCCGTGATCAGGGAGGGCACCCATACCCCCTGCAGTGGAAGCGTGGAATCTTAACCACCAGACCACCTGGGAAGCCCAGAAAAGTGACATAGTCTCATTTGCAATTTATATGAATCCTTTGACAGATAGTAGACTGAAGAAAGAATTGAAGGGACATGAAACAGGAGGTAGGGAAACTATTATTAGGAGATTTGCAACATTTCAGTTGTAATCATCTGAGGGCATCAAATAAAGACATGGCTATAGGCATATAGAATAAGAAATGTATTTGAAAGAAATAAAGCGTGAAAAAGGCTTCTGGGAAATAGACGGCATTCTATTTTAGAAAACTGTATTTAACAAAAGTAGGAAACCTATGTGGAAAAACAGTTTGAGGAAATTGCTATTCAGTCACTCAGTCGTGTCTGACTGTGACCCCATGGACTGCAGCATGCCAGGCTTCCCTGTCCTTCACTTATCCCCTGGAGTTTGCTCAAACTCATATCCATTGAGTCGGTGATGCCATCCAACCATTTCATCCCGTTGCCCCCTTCTCCTCCTCCTGCCCTCAATCTTTCCCAGCATCAGGGTCTTTTCCAATGAGTTGGTTCTTCAAATTAGGTGGCCAAAATACTGGAGCTTCAGCTTCAGCATCAGAAATAAAGAGGAACAAATAATTGGTTCAAACTTAGATAGACTTTGAGATAACTCCAGAACAAACTGGTTGGAACTTTAAATGTGAAGTTCAGGAGGGTAGTTTGGGCTCGAAATTTAGAGTCATCTGTATTTATATGTTAACTGATGCTACAGAAGTGAATATTGTCATTTAGAGAAATCACGAAAAGTGAAAAGAGAAAAACAATACATTCCAAATTTTATTGGCAATGTATTTCATCAATAAAAGTTTGGCTTCTGTGCATGTGTATCATGGAATATATGGGTATATCAGTTTAGTTGAATATGTGTATATTTTATAAATACATTTATTACAGATCCCACCAAAATGTCAATATTAGAAAGATGAGGTAAGAATATATATGTGTATCCTAATATTAAGCATTCTAATATTTTCCATACTCCAAAGCATCATCTTTTGTACTCTCTCAAGTATGCACACCTCACTGTGGAAATCAACGGAGAATGAGAGTAACAGTGGAAACCTGGAACCTTAAAGGATGAATAAGAAAGTGGTGGAAACAGCTTGGGAGGATATCATATGTAGGGAGGACATCTTGAAGAGTGGGAAAACACAAGAATAGAGTTGCTGGAGAATAGAACGTAAAAAAAGGAAGTAGCTAGAGTTTATGTGAAAGATTTTGATAGAAGTTGGATTCTCAGTGTCAATGGGGAGCTGGGCAAGGGTTTAAGGTAGGGAATTAACATGATTCTGTTTACATTTAGTTCAAATCATTGGCGGTGGTAGGGATTAAAAAGGACAAGATTAGAGGCAGGGAGATAGAATGAAAGATACAGAAAATAGATTTATGGAGATTAGTGAAGTGAATTAGGCATACTTCTGGAGAATGGATGGCTAAGGGATGACTTGGTCACCAGTCTTCCCATATAAGATTTACAATGTGAAAGATTTTTGTCTAGTGTCTGATTGCTATGAAGTGGAAAAAGAAAAAAAAAAAAAAATGATAAGAGTGGGGAAGTTTCAGTTGGTTACCAAGCAAACTTTCTTGATCATCTGGCTGATGATTTATATATTTAAATTCTTTATCTCTAGAAATTTTCATGAAGAGGATGGCATTAGTGACTGACATGACAGGCAGATAGCAAATGTCAGAAAGGTGTGGATGTGAGACTATTGAAGTTGCTTCTTTAAAAAATTTAGTGACAATTATTAGATGCAGATTAGACTCAACTTGAGGGCTGCCAGTTTGCGTGAATTATGGTTTAGTCACTCACCCAGTTTTAGGAATGGGTTTAGACCAGTTAGAGTCTCACAGCATGTCCATTTGTGCCTTATAATATTCTGAGAAGGTGATCAATGAAATAGCATGCACTTAATGACAATTTACTAGGTTCTGGATTAAAAACAAACATTTACCATGCAATTTCTGCTCTTAAGGAGCTGGTCATCTAGTTTGAGAAAATAGGACATATGTGTGGGAAAGTAATGATATGCAGGAAGTACAAAGATAACTTACAAATAGCCCATAAATTTGGTGATGTACCATATATAAAAATCTATGTGTTACTGCAAGTTTCCCTAATTACATTGTTCCTGAGAAACTCAGGTCAACAGAAATGAATGCATTTGAGAATGTTTTTCCCTCTCACAGGTAAACCTGACATATCTAGTTCTGCTATGTAAAAGGGTAAAAAGTTTAGAAATGAATAACAACATTGCTAATTCTATTTGATAATTTAAGAATTAAATTAACTTTTACTCTAAATATTATTCAGTTTGAGTACAAATGGTTTATAGATTCAGCACAATAAAGATGTGAGAAGGCAATGGCACCCCACTCCAGTACTCTTGTCGGGAAAATCCCATGGATGGAGGGGCCTGGTGGGCTGCAGTCCATGGGGTCACTAGGAGTCGGACACGACTGAGTGACTTCACTTTCACTTTTCACTTTCCTGCATTGGAGAAGGAAATGGCAACCCACTCCAGTGTTCTTGCCTGGAGAATCCCAGGGATGGGGGATCCTGGTGGGCTGCCGTCTCTGGGGTCGCACAGAGTCAGACATGACTGAAGCGACTTAGCAGCAGCAGCAGAATAAATAATGGCTAGCAATTTATTTATTGTTCTGAAACAAGCATTTATAGTTGTTTACATTAATGTATGCTGAGAGATAGTGTAGTGTGGTGGAAAGAGTATTGGACTGATAATTAACACATTTTATTCCAGCTTTACTTCTGCCCCTAATTAGTTCTATGATTGTTTTGATTAAAATATTGTTATAGTAATACCAAGCTATTCTTTCAAAGGGATAACAAATTGGCTAAAATTATCATTACTCTAAGAAAAATATTGAGACTTGAAGGCCACTTAAATGGAAAACATAATAAATATAAAATAACACTGTTGAATGGCCTAAACAAAACACTTAAATAGAATTCAGCTAACAGGAATGTTTGTCATGATAGGTAATATGGCACTTAGGTGAGTAAAGTATTAAGATGATATGGCAAAATTCTGGGAGAAGACCACAATAATATGCAAGAACTTGATTCTCTTTCACATCAGAAGCAGAGCTCCAGAAATGAGATATACAAACATTCTTGAATATCACAATTTTGTAAAGGGGCCATAAAAATAGGAAGAAAGGGAAAGGGATAAAAACATTTATCAAGTACTTACATTTGTGAAAACTTTTTCTGTTTTCATGCAATCTTTATCCTATGAAGAAAGTAATATAGATCAGTGTTTCCCAGTCCTGTCAGATCATTATATTTATCTGGTACAATTGTTAAAAATACAGATTCCTTGCCCTCAACTTACCTCCTGAATGATAATCAGGAGGAGGGGCCTAATATAATGCAACCCAGGTGATTTTGCTGCTGCTGCTGCTAAGTCCCTTCAGTCTTGTCTGACTCTGTGCGACCCCATAGACAGCAGCCCACCAGGCTCTGCTGTCCCTGGGATTCTCCAGGAAAGAGCGCTGGAGTGGGTTTTCATTTCCTTCTCCAATGCATGAAAGTGAAAAGTGAAAGTGAAGTCGCTCAGTCACGTCCGACTCCTAGCGACCCCATGGACTGCAGCCCACCAGGCTCCTCCGTCCATGGGATTTTCCAGGTGATTCTTATGATAAGGCAATTTTAGAAAATACTTCTGCAGACTCAGTGTTAACAAAGGACATATCAAGAGACTTTTGGAAATTCTCAATATTGCAAATACCACTATAATCATTGTAATTTCCCACATAAAAGTTCTACTTTGCTGGCTCGGATCCATCAGTCTTTTAGAGCTTCTCATTTTCTCTTTTTCTTCATTTCCATCACCAACACCGGCCATTGGATATTTGGGGGTATTTTTCACAAAGAAACAAAAGTTTTATCACTTCAAAGGGAGTTACAGACAACATGAACAGAAGAGAGCTACAAAGTCACACTGATGCTAGGCGTGTACTTCTTTAGATAGACAAGTGGAAACTGGGATGTCTCACAGGTATACATGCTATGATTCAATCTTATTTTTCGTGAATTTATAATATGCTGTTTCCAAATGTGTGTTAAATAAAACTCTGTGGAAGAGTGAGTCCATAGTACATCTGTCAAGTTGTCAGTTAACATCATAATCTTTTAGGTTAGTGAAATGCTAAGTTGGAGGTTGTAAAACAAGGAAAAGGCATTCTCTGTGAGATCATGCTAACTTTCTGTAATGTGAAAATTACAGAATTCAACCAGGGACTCTGAAAGACCACTTTTTAACATTTCTCTGACTGAAATGAATTGGATGTGTCATTCATGACTTTTAAAAGAGAGTGGGCAGGAAAGTGGTGTGTGAAAGTTCAGATGGTACACAGCACGAGGGTAATAATCCAAATTATGTGCAGTGCTGTGCTGTCATTTCAGACGTGTCTGACTCTTTGCAACCCTATAGGCTGTAGCCCACCAGGCTCCTCTGTCCATGGGATTCTCCAGGCATGAATACTTGAATGGATTGGCATGCCCTCCTCTAGGAGATCTTTTCCGACCCAGGGATCAAACCCGAGTCTCCTGTAGCTCCTGCATTGCAGGCAGACTACCATCTGAGCCATCAAGGAAGCCCAATCCAAATTATACTCATAGCTAATGGATTCCCAGTTTATCAGTTACTTCTATAGAATGGAGCTGAGAATCTGTCTAATGTAGCCACCCACGCATCCAAGGACACTTTGTCACATTCACCTGTTTTATTTTCTTTATAGCACTTGCCATTCATATTTCATTTATTGCTTCTTTGTTTGTTGTCTATGTCGACTTCTCCCAACCCCAAAACAAGATGCAAGTTCCATGAGAGTACAGACTTTGGTTTTAGTTATTATTGTCTGTTGTGCTGAATCATCAGCTCCTAGCCAAAAAAAAAAAAAAAAAAAAAAAAGACACATTAACTATTTGCTGAATGCATGAATGTCCTGAAGACACCAATTTAGCATGCTACTGTAGCCAAAAGGTCAAGAATATAAAAAGGATAACCGTGGTGCAAATCAAACATAAAAAATACAACACTTTGTTTAAAAAATTAAAAATTTATCCCCATATCTAGAAGATGTGCTTAAACTGGGGAAATTCTAAATATAATTAATTGGGATGATTGAGGAACAAAGCTTCAAGAGTCGACTATGAGTATTAAATAATGTTGAAAAGTAGCTGCTTTAGTCTGATAAGACAGAAGCCGAAGGTTAGACACTGTAAGGGAAAAGATGAGTTTAGAACTGTTCATTGTATCTCCATATTTAACAACTAGGGCTTGCCCTTTGGAATTCCTTCATTCTATAGTTATGCATTGTGTAACAAGTCATGTACTAGGTGCTGGAGACATGAAAATGAATAAAATAGAATAATTCATAGGATTGGAGAAGGCAACGGCACCCCACTCCAGTATTCTTGCCTGGAAAATCCCATGGACGGAGGAGCCTGGTAGGCTGCAGTCCATGGGGTCGCTAAGAGTCGGACATGACTGAGTGACTTCACTTTGACTTCTCACTTTCATGCATTGGAGGAGGAAATGGCAACACACTCCAGTGTTCTTGCCTGGAGAATCCCATGGACAGAGGAGCCTGGCTGGCTGCCGTCTATGGGGTTGCACAGAGTCGGACACGACTGAAGCAACTTAGCAGCAGCAGCAGCAGTCCATAAAAGTCTGATGTGGGGATTTTAGGAAATGCTTTCTGGACAAGGTGATACTTATTTTGAGTATTAAAATATGATTAGAAGTTAGCCAGGTGAAGAGTATTTGGAACTAGGCAGAGAAGACAGCAGAAACAAGGGAAATATAAGAGAAAGAGCCAGGGGGAATTCCCAGTGGTCCAGTGGTTAGGACTCTGCACTTTCACTGCAGGGGGCACGAGTTTGATCCCTGGTCAGAAACCAGGTTCGCAAATGCCTTTCGGACTTGGCCCCCCCAAAAAAAAGGAAAAAGAGAAAGAAAGAGAGAGAAAAACAGGAAGGCCTGTGTAAGAGACTATAAGCAGTTCAACATTGCTTGAATGAAGCATTTGGTAGGGGAATGGATGAAAAATGAGACTGGCAAGGCCAATAGGGATAATCATGAAGAGCTTAAACAACATATAAGGAATTTGGGCATTATTGTATAGGAAATATGAACATTTAATTATTTTTAAACATGGTGTATATATGTATGTTACTCGCTCAGTCGTGTCCGACTCTTTGTAGCCCACCAGTCTCCTCTGTCCATGGAATTCTCCAGGCAAGAATACTGAAGTGAGTTGCCATTCCTTTCTCCAGGGGATCTTCCTGACCCAGAGATCAAACCCAGGTCTCCCACATTGCACGCAGATTCTTTACCTTCTGAGCCACAGGAAAGCCCCTTTTAAACATAGTTCAGTTCAGTTCAGTCACTCAGTCGTGTCTGACTCTTTGCGACCCCATGAACTGCAGCATGCCAGGCCTCCCTGTCCATCACCAACTCTGGAGTTTACCCAAACTCATGTCCATTGAGTCGGTGATGCCATCCAACCATCTCATCCTCATTGGCCTGGAAGATTTTTAGAAGATAAATTTAAAGGGGAATGTGTAACAGGTTGGGAGAATGTTGTACTAGTCTAGGCAAATGATGACAGTTGCTTTGGGTAATGTCTTAATGGTAAAGAATCTGCCTGCCAAGCAAGAGAGGCAAGTTCGATCCCTTGGTCAGGAAGATGCCCTGGAGAAGGAAATGGCAACCCACTCCAGTATTCTTGTCTGGGAAATCTCATGGACAGAGAAGCCTGGTGGGCTATACTCCATGGGGTTGCAAAAGAGTCAGACATGACTTAGTGACTAAACAACAAAAACAAATGGTAGTATGGATATTAAGGTGATGACAAACTCAAGGAATATTAAGGAGGATATAACCACCAATTGGATAAAGGAGGAAGGAAGGAGAGGGGGGAGTATAGATGGCTTTAAAATGTCTAGTTTTGGTGACTGAGTAGATAATGATAATACATACCAAATAAACACAGAGGGAGGAGAGGATGTGAAATGGGATTTAGAGATGATTTCAGTTGTGGTATTACAGTTTCTATAAAACATTTAGCATACAATTTAGTACAAGTCTTAAGCCTGAATGAATGGTATAGGCTAGAAATATAGATGTAGGAGTTCTGTGTATGTAGGTAATATTTAAGAACTTGTGTTGAATTTGATCATCTGAAGAAAGGTATAAAGTGAGAAGATGAGAAGAATTATAGGGACTCTGGGAAACATCAGTATTTACTGAGAAAATGCAAGAATAGGAAGCCACAAAAGAAAAAGAATGGTTAAAGATATACTAAATTAACTGAAGGCATTTGGGGTCCTGGGGATCAAGAGTGAAGGATTTCAGGAAATAGAGAATGATTATTGTTACCAAAATATGGTAGAGAGGCCCAGAAAAGTAAGGGTTAAAAAGTCTCCTGTGGAGCTTACAATTAAGAAGTTTTGCAACATCAGCTATGATAGTGAGTATAGAATCCAGAGCACAGGAAATCGAGGATTGAGTAGAAAACTTAGAGGGTAATACTTAGAGTTAATAGAAGGATGTTACCTTCATTTCTTTTACATAGACCAGGTAGAAGAACACTGGAGTTTCTCTAACTTCCAAGGTATGATACAGATTGAAAAAAAACTCTTAATTTTTTCTAGATAATTTCGTGATTTGAAGATCCATGGTATTTATTAATAAAAGAAAGGTTGCTTGCAGTAGCATCGTTAAACTGTGACATGCATAAACATAAGTCATTTCTTATGTTTTTATCATAACACTTACCCAAAGGACCATTTGTAGTGTTGTCTGAATTGATACCAAATGGGTGATAACTCATGGGTTTATTTAGTCTATTGACACACTATAAGAGCAGGGATAGGAACACATGACTGCATCCTAATTTTCCTGCCAACTTAGAATGCAGTCTCAGAAGGGTAATGTAATATTTTTAGCTCTCTGACAAAGACTATTGAGAGGAAAACAACAGAAGCAAGACCACAGGGGTAGAGTAGGAAATAACTCACCTGGAAAGTAAAACAAACTAAGCTTGCCACTAGAAATATTAACATTGATATCCTAAATTGTTGGATCAAAAGCAATAGTATTCTATTACAGCCATTTAAAGTTAATTGCTAATTCTTATTAGTTATAGAGGGTCAGTACTCAAAGTAGAACATCAGAAAGGAGTATTGCTTTTGTGGAATACTGGTAGTTATTCTAGCATATAACCAAAGTTTTTTTTTAAACAAATGCTATGATTTGTAATTTTAAATATTTGTAGGCCTATCAGACAATGAAACATTATAAATGGCACTATATATCTGATTCTCTCTAAAATTATAATGATTATCTTGATTAGTCTAAGTCAAGTAGGTGAACCTGTGGCTGCATGAATCATGACATAAAGTTGTTACCTGGGATGGATATATCTTTGTGCGGATACCGTATCCAGGATATGCTTCTCACCTCTGTAGATCAGATGCTCAATTTGATCAGGTGCCCAAACATTTCCAGTTTATCACAGACTAGCTTATATTAGCTTAATTCAAAAGGGATCAATGTTTAAAATTGAGTGCTGATTTATTTGTTTACAACTATAAGCATAACTCTCAAGCAGACTGCAACACTTAAGTTGATGATGAGAGTGTTCCCTCCATATCTTTAAGTTAAACTGAAGTCCAAATATTATCAGGAAACAATAGATGAACCTGTACTGAGAACAACTGGAATAGGTCGGAAGATTTTCATAGAATTTTGTCATGGAATTCTATAGCCTGATGCCTCTGTCTCCAGTATAGAGACAGATCTGAGCAGAGGACCAGAATGTTACCATCCATTGGTTAGAACACCCTCTACATTGTATGGGTTTTAGTGTCAATTTCAATTTGCACCCTCTGACTCCTGCCTTCCTATGTTTCAAATTGTCATTCCTCTTCATTTGATTCATTTTTAAAATGTGTTTAGGCTACCTAATAGGTTATAGGCAAGATTTGTTTTTGCTTTTGGATTGAAAGATTTTCTTTTAGTATGACTTTTGCACATGTATTATCACATCTATCATGTATTGACTTTATTAGTTTGGGTCTCAGCATTCTGGGGAAATGTGTCCTGGCAGGCAGTAAAGTGTAATTTTAGGAACATGGGTTTTGTACTCAGACCAATCACCATATTAGTTCTAGCTTTACCATACACTAGCTATGGGTCCTTGTAAAAATTATTTAGCTTTCTTAAGCCCCAATTTCCTTATTTAAAAAATGAAGGTAATACTGTTACTTGACACACATAGTTGTGATGATTTCATAAAATAAAGCTTACAAACTATGCACAGCACCTAGCACATGGTAAGTACTAAAAAGCTAACTATTATTTATTACTATATAAAAAGCCCAGCAGAGAAACTTTTTATTAGCATCATCATTATTGTTTATAATATAATATGCAAAATACTATTGAAAAGATTATCAGTGAACAACTTTAATTTTAGTTTAAATGGAATCATTTCTATCTTCACATAATAGCAACAATGATTAGTGCCAATTTGGAAATTAGATCTGGTAATATTGATAATTGCTCATTATGCCTGAATGCTTTTTTATATAGCTAGCAAAACAATGCTCTTACTTATAATATCTATTCAATACTTGGCAATTTGAACAGGTCCAAGCATGATAATGTTTTCATTTTCAGGGAAAACTGTTATCTGGTTATCTACATAGAAAAGTAGATACACACACTGAATGTAGCTTCTTAATATTTCAGGGTCATACCTGAGTTTTTCATTTTATTTTCATTTGTCTATTACTGACCTGAAAAGATATGATTATTATTGTATATAAAATCATTTACCCTCATAATTATATCCTCTTACTATGTGTTTTCACTTTTTCTTTATATTCCAATTTTCTTATTTCTACCCTCCAACCACTTTATCTTTCTACTTTCATATACAGAATATGTCTTGTTTCTGATCAGAGGCAGATGATGCCTCAGCACCCAGAAGGCTACATAGATCCTGGAAATACCACAAATGCCATTACACACATGGTACCTCCTTGGTGGTGTCAGATGTGTAGCTATAGCAAAGAGCATCCATGTAAATAGCTGAAATGTTGAAGGCAGGTAGGTGGGAGACCAGATGTCAGCTTCTAAAAACATAGCGGAACAAAAATACAAGAGGCAGTTGTTGTATGAATTGAGCAAAGTAGTTCAACTGATTATGCGAGAACATGATGACCCAGTGCAAATCTTGGCCAAGCAGCTGATTGGTAAATAACAAACAGACATGTTTTGTCAATTTCAGTTTCATTTTCTCCCTCGCTATTCTCATTTAAAGTCTACCCATTTTTCAAATTCCAGATAAAGTCCTACCTTCTGCATGAAGACTTATTTAATAAGGATATGATGAAAGTGAAAATTAGCTTATATATGTGTGTGTTCTTATTGCATCTTTGCAACAACTCTTTGAGGAAGTGGATCCTCAAAAATGGTAAGAAATTTGGCAAGCCATTTGCCCAACATAGTGTTGATGAATTGAGAACTTGTAGAAAATAAGGTGCCCATCGAGGATCTAAGAAAAGGTTTCTAGTTAGTTGATTAGTTAAATCTCAAGTTTGGGAAACAGAGCAGAACTGGATATAAAGTTTTGGAGCCTTTAGCAATTAATGATGGCAGTTAAGAACAAGAGAATAGATATGATGACACAGAAAGACTGTTTAGAAGAAGGGTGCCTAAAATAAATAAGGGGTCTAAGAACAAAACTTGGAGAGACATCAGTATTTAAGGGCTGAATGGAAGCATAGCAGACAGCAAAAGGAAACTAAGAAGGAGTAGCCAGAAAAACAGGAGAAAAATCAGTAGAGTTTGATGTCACCAAAAAAAAGGGAAGATTGAATATCAAAAGGAAGTAGTCAATAGACTTAAAGGCTACAGAAAAGTTATAAGCAACTTGATTAACAGAGGGGAGAGGGCCACATGTGTTCCCCTTAGAATATTTTCTGTAGTTTTATGGGTATAAATTAAAGTACAGGAAATGTATATAAGAACATTTTACAGGATAGAAGAAGCTTGGACACGCTCATACCATGATGGGGAAGAGCTAATACAGAAGAAGAGGCTGAAATATAGAAGAGAGTGGAGAGATTATGAGTGGATTTAGCTTCCTGAGGAGATGGAAGAGGCCAAGATCCAAATCACAGGGGAAGGATGTAGGTATAAAACTGAGGACAGAGGCTTTCTTGATGGTCCAGTGGTTGAGAATCCACCTTGTAATGCAAGGGACATGGGTTCAATTCTTGATTCAGAAAGATCCCACCTGCTGCGGAGCCACTAAGCCTGTGTGCCATAACTACTGTTCCTGTGCTCTAGAGGCCAGGAGCCACAACTACCAAGCGCACATGCCCACTGAGTCTGTGCTCGGCAAGGAGAGAAGCCGCTGCAATGAGAAGCTCGTATACTGCAGTGAAATGTAGGCCTCACTCGCTACAGTTAGAGAAAAAAGCCACACAGCAATGAAGACCCAGCACAGCCATAAATAAATAAATAAATCTTTTAAAAAATAAGATTGAGGAGAGAAAATTCTTCTGTGAGAACAAGTAAGGTGGGAAATAATGCAGGAGACTTGAGGAGAGGATGGCAACTAAGAAGTATAAGAGAAGGAGCTAAGCAAAGATAACTCCCTTCCACACAATCCAGAATTGAAAACCCGTCTACATAGCTTGTGGTGCCTCCAGAAGCCCTTAGAAATATTTTAGAGGCAACATATTCACTGCTGCTGCTAAGTCGCTTCAGTCGTGTCCGACTCTGTGCGACCCCATAGACGGCAGTCCACCAGGCTTCCCCGTCCCTGGGATTCTCCAGGTAAGAACACTGGAGTGGGTTGCCATTTCCGTCTCCAATACATGAAAGTGAAGTCACTCAGTTGTGTCTGACTCTTAGCGACCCCATGGACTGCAGCGCACCAGGCTCCTCCATCCATGGGATTTTCCAGGCAAGAGTACTGGAGTGGGGTGCCATTGCCTTCTCCACATATTCACTATGATTCACTTTTACCATACTTGCTCACAAACACTGTCTGATCATTCATTAGAGTGCTTAATGCTAAAATTTGAAATGTTCTTCCCTCTTCTTCATTGAATCAGGTTACTTATCTCAGTGTGGCTTCCTATTTCTTTTTTTTTAAAAATTAATTTATTTCTCAGTTCAGTTCAGTCGCTCAGTCGTGTCTGACTCTTTGTAACCCCATGAATCACAGCACGCCAGGCCTCCTTGTCCATCACCAACTCCCGGAGTTCACTCAGACTCACGTCCATCGAGTCAGTGATGCCATCCAGCCATCTCATCCTCTGTCGTCCCCTTCTCCTCCTGCCCCCAATCCCTCCCAGCATCAGAGTCTTTTCTAATGAGTCAATTCTTCGCATGAGGTGGCCAAAGTACTGGAGTTTCAGCTTCAGCACATTCCCTCCAAAGAAATCCCAGGGCTGATCTCCTTCAGAATGGACTGGTTGGATGTCCTTGCAGTCCAAGGGACTCTCAAGAGTCTTCTCCAACACCACAGTTCAAAAGCATCAATTCTCTGGTGCTCAGCCTTCTTCACAGTCCAATTTTCACATCCATAAATGACCACAGGAAAAACCATAGCCTTGACTAGACAAACCTTTGTTGGCAAAGTAATGTCTCTGCTTTTGAATATGCTATCTAGATTGGACATAACTTTCCTTCCAAGGAGTAAACGTTTTTTATTTCATGGCTGCAGTCACCATCTGCAGTGATTTTGGAGCCCAAAAAAATAAAGTCTGACACTGTTTCCACTGTTTCCCCATCTATTTTCCATGAAGTGATGGGACCGGATGCCATGATCTTCATTTTCTGAATGTTGAGCTTTAAGCCAACTTTTTCACTCTCTACATTCACTTTCATCAAGAGGCTTTTGAGTTCCTCTTCACATTCTGCCATAAGGGTGGTGTCAGCTGCATATCTGAGGTTATTGATATTTCTCCCAGAAATCTTATTTATTTCTAATTGGAGGATAATTGCTTTACAATTTTGTGTTGGTTTCTGCTATACATCAACATGAATCAGCCACAGGCATACATATGTCCCTGCCCTCTTGAAACTTCCTCCCACCTCCATCCTATCCCTCCAGGTTGTCATAGAGGACTGGGCTGAGCTCCCTGCATCATACAGCAAATTCCCACTGGCTATCTATTTTACATATGTTAATGTATACATTTCACTGCTACTCTCTCTATTCATCCCACGCTCTCTGTCCCCCACTCTGTCCACAAGTCTGTTCTCTATGTCTGGGTCTATTTTCCCAGAGCATCTTGGTCTGGCTTCCCATTACTCTTTAATAATTCCAGTGCCCCTCATGATACTTTTGAACTGTGGTGTTAAAGGAGACTCTTGAGAGTCCTTTGGACTGTAAGGAGATCCAATCAGTCCATCCTAAAGGAAATCAGTCCTGAATATTCATTGGAAGGATTGATGCTGAAGCTGCAACTCCAATACTTTGGCCACCTGATGTAAAGAACTGACTAATTGGAAAAGACCCTGATGTTGGGAAAGATCGAAGGCAGGAGGAGAAGGGAACGACAGAGGATGAGACTGTTAGATGGCACCACAGACTTGGTGGACATGAGTTTGAGCAAGCTGTGGGAGTTGGTGATGAAGAGGGAAGCCTGACGTGCTGCAGTTCATGGTTTGCCATAGCTTGCATGTCCTGAATTACAATTCTGTTGCCACTCTTAAATAAACTTGATTTCACCAAACCACTTAACTTTTTGTTTTAAAGGTTAGTATTACTTGGTGTCAGAAAAATAGAAGGTGATGATCCCTTGAGGAACTGGAACAGTATGCAGTACACCTGGAAAACTATGCTGAACCCACTTGAGCCCCTTGTGCTCTTAACTTCTATGAGTTGTCTTCTTCTTTCTGGTCTGGCAAGTCTCTTAGATTTGATCTCTTTCCTTTTGACTGAACTCTGTAACTTTTGTTGAGATCTGCGTGTGTGTGTATGTGTGTGTGTGGTGCCATTGCCCTTTTGGTGGGTACTGACTTGTTTTCTTAATCTCTGATTTTAAAGTATGTGATCCTAAGCCTATAAAAAATCTCTCAGGAAGGTCCTCCTTCTGGGAGTCTGTCTGGTTTTACATTAAAAACTGTGGTCCTTCCTCATGCACATTTTAAACTAAATGGATCAACTTAAGCAAAAATAATTTAAAACTCCAATGGCCATTATGGGGAATTTTAGACCTCCCCAAACTTGTTTTTCTCAGAACTGTTAGAAGACTATGACTCTAAAATTAAACAGACTGAATGCAATGTTATTTTAATAGGTACCTGGAAGCTTTCAAACACATTCAAGACTCTAAAATTGCCTCTTTATAAAATACCATTTCTAAATAAACTGAGGAGAACAAACAATTGGAAGAAATCAATTAAATTTGCCCATTCCCATCCATTTTAGTTCACTGATTCCTAAAATGTCAGTGTTCACTCTTGCCCTTCCTTTTCCTCTTTGTCTCTGTTGTCATCTTCCTCTTACCTTTCTGTATCATTCTGCCACCTCTATACTCTCTGTTTCCTCATTACAATCCTCCCATTGAACTCCTTTTTTTCTCCCAACCTCTCCCTGATTCCTCTTCCCCTGAACCTCTTAACATCACTCCCTCTGGGGATCTAAATTCTAAACCCCTACTTTCTTATGTCCTCTGGATTAAAGCTGAACTATAAGCCATAGTCAAAGATTTCCCCCAAATAACAGAATCCTCACAGATTTGCTGAGGAATTTAATATAGCCATTCAAACTTTTCATCCTAGTTTCTTAGACTTATATCAGCTAGTTCATATGCTTGCTGATGAAGTTCACACCCAACACTGGATAAAAACTAATCGGGATAACCCTTGGAAGTCTTTAGAGTTACACCCTGGGGACAAAGTAATCCCTGCTGTTTTGCTATACCATGAGGATTGGGGAATCACCAGCAACTACAGTTGGCAATTTCTAGGGTTTTTCCAAAACCAGTTGATGGGAATAAAATTCAAGCTTGTACCTAGAAGTCCAAAGAACCCATGTATGATTGCTGTAGATGATTCCAAATTGTCTTTAAAGAAAACTCTTCTTTTGAACGTTGAATACACTTGGGTAGGCATTATGAGACTGATGTGCTGCCTACTGTGCTAAGGAGGCAACAGCACTTGGGTAGCCTTTAACTTTGTGTTCATTAATCAACTGAACTAGAATCTTTCTCTTCTGGTTAAAAAGACTAGAATGGAATGGGAAACTATGTCCACCTCAGATTTAGTTAATTTAGCGAACTAGCTGACCTGCATCCTAGATGATCCAATGAAGAAGAAGACTACAAAAGTCTTCAATTTTCAACTCCAAGAAGTGGAAGCTCTTAAGCAAAATAAAAATCCTCCTTATCTCTGCTGTTATTACAAAAATCCAGGAAATTGGAATAAAGACTTACGAGCTTGAGCACTCCAGCTGCCTTTAGCCCTCTAACCAGCCTTTCCAATGCCCTTCTAACCTCTAATGATGGGACTCTGAAGAATTACAGGGTTTTCCCCCAGTCCTTCCCCTTAGCCAACTTTGCAAAACCACTCTCCAGATTGGGAATAAATGTCTCTTTGTTCTTATTGACACTGGAGGTACACTCTTGGTATTCAACCTCACTGTTATTAAATGGTCCTTGCCTTGGAATACTTGGATAAAATAATTCTGGCTACAAATTAAACTCAACAGATCTCTATTTCTAAACCTATCTCCTTTTGTTTAAGACCTCTAAAAGATACCTGTCCTTTCCTCCTTAGTTCCTCCACCCCATTCATTTATTGGGCTGAGATTTCTTCACAAAATAACATGCTGGAATTTCTCTCTCCCAAAAGGGGGAAATAGTTCTAGAATTTGATAACAGCAACCAAAATAGCCAACTAAATAAATCAAATGACCCTTCAATGTATTTTATTTGTTCTGTCTCTGACAGCATTAGAGCTAATCATAAGGATACTAATCATTTGTTCCTATTGGATCAACTATCACTCTCCTTATGGATGAAATCTTCAACAGATATCACCAGAATCCATGGTACACCTCCTATCAAGATTGAAGTAGATCCCTTAAAGCCTCTCCAAGAATTGATCAATACCCTATAAGTAAAGAGGACCTCCAGGGCATTAAGCTGATAATAGAAAACTGTTTGGCCCAGGGCCTCCTTATCTCCTGCACTAGTCCCTATAACACCCCTATTTTACCTGTAAAGAAACTCAGTGGCTGAGGATGGCGATTTGACCAAGACCTCTGAGCCACAAATAATATTTTATCCCTCATTACTCTATTGTTCCCAATCCCCATATTTTATTAGCCTCCATCCCCACTTAATGCAAAATTTTTGTTGCAATTGACTTATGTAGTGCTTTCTTTAGCATCCCAGTAGATAAAGCTAGTCAATTTCTCTTTGCCTTTATTTAGGAAGTACAACAATATACCTGGACAGTAAAACCCCATGGTTTTACCAAAAGTTCTTCCTATTTCTTACAAAAATTAAAAGCTGATTTAGATGATATAAAATTTCCTGGAGGCTCTACTTTATTACAATATATGGATGACTTGCTTCTCTGTTTCACTTCCCAGGTCTCCTCACGGGAAGATATTTAAGAGCATCCACCTGTTAAAGCTTTTATACTCAAAGGGATAAAGTTTCTATGGAGAAACTGCAGCTTATTCAAACCAAAGTTTACTATTTGGGGCATCTGATCTCAGAACAAAGGGTGTACCTAGATCCAGATGGTTTTCATGGCATTCTGAATTTCCTCCAACCCAAAATCAAACACCAGCTACAAGGTTTTCCTGGGTTGGCTGGCAATAGTCAGAACTTGATTCCAAACTTTTATCTCATGGCCCAAGCTCTATATGCCTTACTGAGGAACATGAAACCTGATCTTGTTACTTGTGAAGATCAGAGTGACCTAGCTTTTAAAATGTTAAAGGAAAAACTGATAAATCCCCCTACTCTTGGATACATGATTATCATTTTTCCTTGTTCTTCTTCATATATGAGGAGGGAAACACTCTTGGAAATGGGGATCATCCTTGTCTTGCTGGGTACTAAAGTCAGCAGCTAGACCCTATGGCATAAGAATACCTTCCTTGCCTCAGAGCCATTCCTGTTCCTGTCTTTTTAGTTAAGGCCACCGAAGAAATAATCATCAAATCTTTTCAAACTATCTTTGTAGTCCATGCAGAAGTATTCCTAAATTCTTATCACACTCAACACCTTTAGGCCAATTGTCTCACTTCCTAGAAAATCCTCTTGCTAACTGCTCCTTATGTAAGTCTTTTTCATCTAATAACTTTAACTGTATTACCCTTCTTCCCTCATCTGTGGATGATACTCCTCATGATTGTTCAACTCTAACAGATCATCTTTTGACCCTTTGCAAAGATTTATAGAAAAATCCCCTAACCAATGCTGAATTTTCATAGTTTACTGATGGTTCTTATTTAAAGGCTGAAAAATGTAAATACTGTGCTAGGTATACAACTGCAACTCCTTTTGAAGTCATTGAGACAGCATCTTTGCCTTTGGTTACCTCAGTCCACCAGGCTGAATTATATGTTCTTACTCAGGTTGTACTCTAGCCAAGGGTAAATTTGCAGACTTTATACTGATAGTTGGCATGCACTTTAACTTGCCCAATGGACTATTCAAGGTTTGGCAAATGGATTATATTCAGCTTTCTCCATCTCATGGATATAAATATGTTTTGGTCATGGTTCGTATGTTTTCCCACTGGGTCAAAGTTTTTTGATGTAGATAAGCTACTGCCTCTTCAGTATCTACAATATTAATAGAAAAGATTATCCCTACCTGGGTAACTTCTTGAGCTCCATCATGACTGGGGAACCCATTTTACTGGCCAAATACTATATTTGTGCTGTTTGCCTAGATCTACAGCATTTTCATTATGCTTATCATGCTCAGTCTTTAGGACTAGTTGAACGAACTAACAGCACTATCAAAACACAATTGGCAGACTTCCCTGGTGGTCCAGTGGTTAAGAACCCACCTGCCAATGCAGGGGATACAGATTTGATCCTTGGTATGGGAAGATTCTAAATAGCTTGGGGCAACTAAGCCCATGTGTTACAACTACTGAGACCATGCCTAGAGTCAGTGCTCTACCATAAGAGAAGCCACTACAATGAGAAGCAGACAGAAGCCTGTGCATAGCAACAAAGAGTAGCTTACCACAACTAGAGAAAGCCTGCATGTAGCATCAAAGACCCAGCACAGCTAAAAATAAATAATAAAAACTAAAAGAAAACAACTCATTTGGCAAAATTTGTGGAGACCCTCCAAGTACCTTCGCCAAAAGCATTGCTTGTTGGTCCTTCTAAATCTAGATCCATCCCTTTGGAACTCATAATTGCTGGGCACCTCAGGCATGTAGCTCCACAATTAATAAAAGGAGATATACTTCAATATTGAAAAGTTCTGATTACCTCCATTGAAAATAGTCATGCTTTAGTACAGCAATATTTTCACAGCATGATCCTGAGAGATGAAGACCTCAAACACCATACTTTGCAGCCTGGAGATTTTATTTTTTGGAAAAGACATCTCTAAAATGACTCTCTTCAACCCCATGGGAAAGGTCCTAATACGGTAATATTAACCAACTCTTGTGCTGCCAAACTCCAAATTATAGATAGACTCTTGGATTCATGTGTCGTATAAAGAAAGCACCAAACACTGACTAGACCTATACACTAACTAGTGACTTGAAAACAAAGATTTCCAGGAACTGAAGCAGACAACAGGTGAAGGAGACAGTTTTCCTGAGATGACTAGACCAGATGGCTGTCATTTCTCACTTTATTTTCCCTTTCCTTCTTAGAAAGACAATGCTCTTATCCACATTTCCCACTCTATTGAAAAAGGGGTAAACTTTTCTGATGGGTATGTCACCAGAAACTCTATGTTGGATAACCATGTTGGAAACCATGTAGGAGACCTGTTGGTCTTGTCTGTAACCATTTTCTCTGTAATCCCAAATGCCAAGGCTGATTTTATCCACAAGCCTACGGATGTTACCTATCAGGTTAAGCTGTTATGACTGAATGTTCCCATACCTTATCTCAATCTTTCGCCAGTCATAACCATACCACTGTAACTAAACACTCTACTTTTGCTGATCATATGATCTTCACTTTCCATGTTATTTTCCTCATCCAAATATGGTCTCCTGCACACAAGGGAAATACAAATGAGCTTTCTCTTGTTTGCAAAGCTTTTAGAAACGTTATTTTTGGCATGAAATGGTATTTCAAAGAATGTCATCCCAATTAGTCTGATCCCTAGTTTGAAAAGGGATCAGATTTTAAATCAGAAACTTTAAGCTAATGGATTTATCCATTTCCAGACCTCAGCTGGAGTCTCTTGTGCTCCATCTGGCTTCATCTTTGTCTGTGGTGGATGACATTTCCCATGGACATATGAATATTTAGATAGCTGACAAATTGGAGGTTAATACTTATCATTATATTTAACTGTCCCTGTTAATAACAAGCCAGAAACCTCTCACTAGTACACCCCATTAAGCCTCCATATCTATATTAAATAGGAGCTTCCAGGATACGTACATGACTTCAGGTTTGTCTCCATAGGGTGAGACTTTCTACCTTGCATCAGAGTGAGTGCCATTGATTGCATTATCAGAAATATCTCCCCAACATTAGGAAAGCTAGCCAATTCTGCAGCCAAAGTAGTAGCAGCCAAACAACAATCACTTGACTTAGTGGCTAAAGTAGTTCTAGACGTTTACATAGCCCTTGATAACCTACTTGTTGAACAATGAGGCATTTGTGAGATGTTGCACATGGATAAGTGTCTCTGAAGAGGTCAAAACTTGATTACACAAAATCAGAGAATAAGCACACTGGTTGCAATAAATTTAATCTGACATGATCCTCTTATTTGTTCAGTTGGCTACCTTCAAGTCTAAGGTCGTGATTTAGAACCATCATACAAACTGAATTTTTCATATTACTTTCAATTCTACTTTGTATAATTATTTGTAAGTTTTGTAGCTATTGCTTGTTAAATTCTTTTAGAAATGATGTACAATAAAGTGATGCTAGATTAATGCTTCAAGATAATCTCTAACACTTATGACTTCGATAAGATAAAGAATTTAGGTGGAAAATGCTTAAGAGTTCCTCCTATCCTTCCTTCTTACTCAAATGTGACCTCAACAGTTTCTAACGTGTATACTTTCCCTCTGACATGGCACATGACAAGGATCAGGAAAGGTCCTTCCTGGCTCTGAGGAACAAAATCACCAAATATAGAAAATCTGACTCTTGATCAGCAATACTTTCAAGGAAAGATTTTGATCAAAAGGGGGAAATGTAAAAATCAAAAAAGGAAACATACCATTCTTACAGTTTATTTTACATATTCCAGCAGGAAGAAGTTTACTTTACACACCCCAGCAATTAGAAGGAAGATTTTCTCTTTGCACAGCAACACACAGCCAATGGGAAACTGCCATAACTCTGCCAATGAGAAGCTGCCACAACCCTAAACTCTTGCTCCCATTCAAAAACTTTAATTCAGAACAGTCCCTCCAAACTTCCTCCTTTCCTCTTTAAAGATCACTCCTCTTCTTTGTTCACTGGAGTTGCTTACAGTTTACCACACTTTATATGTCCTGAATTTAATTCTTCTGGTTTTCCAAAATAAACTCAATTTTGCTGACTGAATTATTTACCTGTTTTTTTTTTTTTAAGGTTGAAACTGGTAATCAGGATGCCTTACAGCATCTAGTATAGGGAGGGTACCTTTCATATGGGATATTTACTTCCTGATTTTAGGGGGATGAGGGTCAGGGTGTCCTTACACTGGCTGTTTCTTAAGTAAATTTAATTCAAACTAATAAATATGCCAAAGTGGCATATTTACCTGGTTTCCACTGCTTCCCCACCATGCAACCTCATCACTTTCCTCACATCAGTAGTGCAAGCACAGCTTTCTCTCTCAAGTCTCTCCCAACACTATCCAACTCCTTTTTTGGGTTTTGATAGACCCCAAGTTTGCACTCTATTTACCTTCCTAAACTAGGGGTCTTGAAGCCCCAGTCTCCTTAACCTCAACTCCTTATCCCCCAAATCCACCCCCCCCACTCAAGTTCTCTGATCTCCATTGATTCATTTTTCCTTTTACAACAGGATTGAGAGAGAGAGAGTATATGTGTGTGCATGTGTGTATGTGTGTGATTGCAGCCCCTAGATGCATGCTGTTGCTGCTGCTGCTAAGTCACTTCAGTCGTGTCTGACTCTGTGCAACCCCATAGACAGCAGACCACCAGGCTCCCCTGTCCCTAGTATTCTCCAGGCAAGAACACTGGAGTGGGTTGCCATTTCCTTCTCCAATGCATGAAAGTGAAAAGTCAAAGTGAAGTCGCTCAGTTGTGTCCGACTCTTCACGACCCCATGGACTGCAGCCCACCAGGCTCCTCCGTTCATGGGATTTTCCAGGCAAGAGTACTGGAGTGGGGTGCCATTGCCTTCTCCGCCCTAGGTGCATGATCGGCAACTATTAGCATCTGGAAGGGATCCGCAGAGCCTGCTGCAGCAGTGTGCTTGCATCCTGCTGCCTGCACCAACTCCCCCCTCCCCTCTGCCACGTCTGGTCTCACTGCGGCACCCAGTGCCGCTTCTGGTCCGCTCATCCTGTAGAGGGGGCTCTAGCTGGATGGCAGGTCTAGCAGCCTTGCGTGCGTGCGACTCAGCACGCCTGTGACGAATCACGTTCTCTGCACTTCGGAGGTTGGCATGGTGGTGAGTGAACGTGTTCTACTCTCGGTGAGGAAAGCGGGACTATGTGAGGGACAAAAGGGACAAAAGAGGCGGGCGAGGAGGCGAGGACTGAGCTGGGAAGTGAAGGGCGGACTTGGTAGCAGCTGTAGCTTTTAGCTGCCGCGACTGCCGGAAGGCAGCGTCTTCCTCAGTGAGGTGGTTGGTTGACTAGGCCTCAGCGGCCATGGCTGTGGACTTTGGGGACAATGCCAGTGGCTTTCGCCACATGGATGTAATCCGGTTCATCAACAATGAGGTCCTCGAGAACGGGGGTGGCCCCAATTTTTACATGGCCTTACGGTCGCGACCCTGGAACGAGATAGAGGATCAGCTGCAAATCGTGGTTGCTGACCCGCGGGTGCCGCACACCGTCAAGAGGGCCTGTGCCTGGAGCGCACTGGCATTGAGCGTCCGTGTGGGCGCAAGGCAGTGGGAGCAGCAGGCTTACCATATCAGGCAGCTCCAGAAGCAGGTGAGGGAGCAGGAAGCAGCTTCCCGGGCCCTGGCCAATGAGCTGAAGCGCCTCCGTGAGGCGCGTGAGGAGCGTGATAAGGCGGTAGTGCATCGAAGCGCATGGTTCACCCTGAAGCAGGTGATGGACGAGCGAGATATGTTGCGTGGGCGACTGCTCCAGCTTGAGAGAGCGGCCCAGCTAGCACCTGTGGCACATGAAATGCTGCCTGGGCCTGGAGCTGAGCAGCTTGGGGCTACAGCATGGCCCATGACTGTACCGGAGCAAGGCAAGATGGTGGCTGTGGGAGCACAGGGTATGCCACATTCAGAGAGTCAGATGGCAGCCCCAGCAGCTGTGGTTTATGTCCCCGGACCTCAGAGCTCCTTTGCCCAGGAAGTGCAACCCCTTCCACCAATGATGGTGCCACATCCATTCCCATGCCATGAGTCATTCCCACCGGGATACCCATATATGACACCTTTACCACCTTTAGCAGTTATGGAAGGGGGAGCAGTCACGGCAGCAGCAGTGCCAGTAGCAGTCACACCCCAGGTGCCTCCTCTGGGGATATACCCACTTGGTCAGTGGGCTGCAGTGGGGGCCCAGGAAGAGATGGCCCCACCATGTGACCCGAGTTTCTATGCCCAGGAGGAATATTCTGAGAACATCCAGGGGGGAAGTGCACAGGAGGCCTGCAGAAGCCACAACCAAGAGAAAGGTGCTGTGTGTGCCCAGGGGATGTCCTCCCTGCAGGACAGCAGAAGCCACAGCCGAGAGGAAGGTGCTGTGTGTCCCCAGGGGATGTCCTCTGTGGGGGAAAGCAGAAGCCACAGCCGAGAGGAAGGTGCTGTGTGTCCCCAGGGGATGTCCTCTGTGGGGGAAAGCAGAAGCCACAGCCGAGAGGAAGGTGCTGTGTGTCCCCAGGGGATGTCCTCTGTGGGGGAAAGCAGAAGCCACAGCCAAGAGGAAGGTGCTGTGTGTCCCCAGGGGATGTCCTCCCTGTGGGACAGCAGAAGCCAGAGCCGAGAGGAAGGTGCTGTGTGTCCCCAGGGGATGGCCTCTGTGGGGGAAAGCAGAAGCCACAGCCAAGAGGAAGGTGCTGTGTGTCCCCAGGGGATGTCCTTCCTGCGGGACAGCAGAAGCCACAGCCAAGAGGAAGGTGCTGTGTGTCCCCAGGGGATGTCCTCCCTGCGGGACAGCAGAAGCCAGAGCCGAGAGGAAGGTGCTGTGTGTCCCCAGGGGATGTCCTTCCTGCGGGAGAGCAGAAGCCACAGCCGAGAAGAAGGTGCTGTGTGTCCCCAGGGGATGTCCTCTGTGGGGGAAAGCAGAAGCCACAGCCAAGAGGAAGGTGCTGTGCGTCCCCAGGGGATGTCCTTCCTGTGGGACAGCAGAAGCCAGAGCCGAGAGGAAAGTGCTGTGTGTCCCCAGGGGATGTCCTTCCTGTGGGACAGCAGAAGCCAGAGCCGAGAGGAAGGTGCTGTGTGTCCCCAGGGGATGTCCTCCCTGCAGGACAGCAGAAGCCAGAGCCGAGAGGAAGGTGCTGTGTATCCCCAGGGGATGTCCTTCCTGCGGGACAGCAGAAGCCACAGCCAAGAGGAAGGTGCTGTGCGTCCCCAGGAGATGTCCTCCCTGTGGGAAAGCAGAAGCCACAGCCAAGAGGAAGGTGCTGTGTGTCCCCAGGGGATGTCCTCCCTGCGGGAAAGCAGAAGTCACAGCCAAGAGGAAGGTGCTGTGCGTCCCCAGGGGATGTCTTCCCTGTGGGGCAGCAGAAGCCACAGCCGAGAGGAAGGTGCTGTGTGTCCCCAGGGGATGTCCTTCCTGCGGGGCAGCAGAAGCCACAGCCAAGAGGAAGGTGCTGTGCGTCCCCAGGAGATGTCCTCCCTGCTGGAAAGCAGAAGCCACAGCCAAGAGGAAGGTGCTGTGTGTCCCCAGGGGATGTCCTCCCTGCGGGAAAGCAGAAGCCACAGCCAAGAGGAAGGTGCTGTGTGTCCCCAGGGGATGTCTTCCCTGTGGGACAGCAGAAGCCACAGCCGAGAGGAAGGTGCTGTGTGTCCCCAGGGGATGTCCTTCCTGCGGGACAGCAGAAGCTACAGCCAAGAGGAAGGTGCTGTGCGTCCCCAGGAGATGTCCTCCCTGCGGGGCAGCAGAAGCCACAGCCAAGAGGAAGGTGCTGTGTGTCCCCAGGGGATGTCCTCCCTGCGGGAAAGCAGAAGCCACAGCCAAGAGGAAGGTGCTGTATGTCCCCAGGGGATGTCCTTCCTGCGGGACAGCAGAAGCCACAGCCAAGAGGAAGGTGCTGTGCGTCCCCAGGAGATGTCCTCCCTGTGGGGCAGCAGAAGCCACAGCCGAGAGGAAGGTGCTTTGCGTCCCCAGGAGATGTCCTCCCTGTGGGGCAGCAGAAGCCACAGCCGAGAGGAAGGTGCTGTGCGTCCCCAGGAGATGTCCTCCCTGCGGGAAAGCAGAAGCCACAGCCAAGAGGAAGGTGCTGTGTGTCCCCAGGGGATGTCCTCCCTGCGGGAAAGCAGAAGCCACAGCCGAGAAGAAGATGCTGTGCGTCCCCAGGAGATGTCCTCCCTGCGGGAAAGCAGAAGCCACAGCCGAGAGGAAGGTGCTGTCTGTCCCCAGGGGATGTCCTCCCTTGGGGACAGCAGAAGCCACAGCCGAGAGAAAGGTGCTGTGTGTCCCCAGGGGACAGTGCCCCAGGGAGACAGCAGGAGCCACAGCCAAGAAGAAGGCCCTGTTTGTCCCCAGGGGACAGTGCCCCATGGAGACAGCAGGAGCCACAGCCAGAAGGAATGTCCAGTGATGCCCCAGGAGAAGTGCTCCATGAGCAGCAGCAAGTTCCCCAAGCAAGAAGGTCCAGAGAAGCCCCAGGGGACATGTCCCCTGTGGTACAGCAAAAGTTATACTGTGAAAAAAAGCTCCAGGAAACAGGAGCAAAAGGCGAAGCAACCAAAAGAGAAGAATTCCTCAGATACCCAGCATCAGCAGAAGCCTACTATACCTCCCAATCAAAATTGTTGGGAGTGCCTGCGCTGTAAAGCAGTGAATTTTCCATGGCGCAAGTCCTGCTATAAATGCAAGAATGTCTGCAGGGCATTTGAGAGTGGAGGCCTGGATCCAGGAGAAGCTCACTGATTTCAGTAAGGTAAGTAAGAATGGAAACACTCCAAGGAAAAACCAATTTCCTAACAACCTCTCCTCTTTTGATTAAAAGGTAACTCATTTATTTCACAGAAAATTTGAAAATCAAAATTATGAAATAAAAAATTAAATAAAACAATCCATTATTTCATTACCCAAATTAAGCACTTTTTATCATCTGAGCACACATACAAATATATACACACATGCATGCACACACACAATTATATTCTTATTTGTACACTTATTTTAACAAAGATAGACTACTTTGAGTATTACGTGTTTAAAATAGAGGACTTCTAATTCCTTTTAAGTTTGCAGGTGCTGGATTCTGGATGGCTGATGCTAATTGGTTGACACCCTGGAGGCACCGAAGTCATGAAGAATTTTTTTTTTTCACTAATTTCTGTTTTCTTATTAACCACCTTTTCCTGAAAATGCCACCTTTTCCTGTCTTTGCCTCAGAATAGCCATATGCTTTTAGAGTTATATGCTACATTGAATTTTAGGAGTACTGTTTTTCCTTGAAAATGCTATTGTTCTTTTGTAAACTACTGCAGTGCTCATGTTTGCTTCTTGTCTTTAAGTTTTATAGGTAGGGGCTCATTTTTGTCTCTGAGCCCCATGGAATTTGCCTGTTGCTGAAGAATCTGAACCTATCCCGTTTAGAAGATCTTCCAAGATCCTGAAGAAATCACACTTCATTTCTGACTGACCTGCACCTCAGCGAGACCCTCCCGGCTGGCTGAAGCTAAGAAGAAGTCAGGAAAGAAGAGATGCTTTGGGACTTATTAGAGGGAAAAGGGATACAACATAATTTTGTTAGGATTTAATTTCTCTGTTGATATGGAATTATTTCAGAAGTGCTAGGGGGTGGGTTTGCAGTGTTAAATTCTATAGATGATAGCAAATTTGATAGGTTTCATTTAATTAAACAACTAGTTATTGATTGTCTAGTATATGATAGGAGGTAGAATTATATTGTATTATCTAATGTACACAAATCTTTTTGGTGAGTTTGGTTAGATGACAGGGAACAGCATAATTTGAGATACATTATAGATTAGAGGTGACTTTATTTTGCATGTTGTGTGGCCTTTGGGTAAACCCAGTTGAAATAGCATCCAGATATTTTTGTAGTTCCAGGGGCAAGATCAAAGAGATTTTTGTGGATGGACTTGATTTCCCAACCGTTCATCTCGTTGGTCCCAGATGATACAAATAAGTAGTGGCAAAGAGCAGTAAAGTTCAGGCAGGACTTTTCTGATACTCTCCCGATTTCCTCCCTCGAGATGGACAGCTAGTTTCCTGGTTGCCTGAAAGACCACTGAGTGACTGCCTTAAAGAAGTGCTTGGGGGAGTGCTGGCAACACAGCTTCAGGCAGCCACCATCCCAAGCCCCTTTCCAGCCAGTGGATGAAGAACAAAATGTGTTCTAAGGACAGACATCATGCTGTGGATGGTGCTTCTCTTGGGAGGACTAATTGGATTAAAAGTAGAACTGGACTGGGACAAGTACTCTTGAGAATGCCCTTGGGCCCTTATATTCCACTTTGTGTGTTCTCTGCAGGCGCTCTGCTCCCCTGAGGCACCTGCTGCAAGCCAGGGGGAGCCAGGGTAGAGCCCAGGGGCTGGAAGTCAGATCAGCCTCCAGTCTGAGCAAGAGGTATCCTGGAGTTTTCCCAGGAGATTCCAGCTCACCAGGCTCAGGCTCTGTCAGAAGTTTTCTGTTTCTTTTTTTTTTTTTTAAACTTTACATAACTGTATTAGTTTTGCCAAATATCAAAATGAATCCACCACAGGTATACATGTGTTCCCCATCCTGAACCCTCCATCCCTCTGGGTCGTCCCAGTGCACCAGCCCCAAGCATCCACTGTCGTGCATCGAACCTGGACTGGCAACTCATTTCATACATGATATTTTACATGATTCAATGCCATTCTCCCAAATCTTCCCACCCTCTCCCTCTCCCACAGAGTCCCTAAGACTGTTCTATACATCAGTGTCTCTTTTGCTGTCTCATACACAGGGTTATTGTTACCATCTTTCTAAATTCCATATATATGCGTTAGTATACTGTATTGGTGTTTTTCTTTCTGGCTTACTTCACTGTTTCTAACTAGTAATAAAGAGTGTTCACTTATTGCTGTGTCTTCTGTGTAGTGTGTACCTCGGGGACAGGTTTGCTCAGAAGTGGCAGTTGATTTAATTATTTTAAATTAATTATTTTTTTTTTGGTTGAGCCATGAGGCTTGTAGGAACTTAGTTTTGCAACCAGGGAATGAACCCAGGCCCATGGCAGTGAAAGCACTGAGTCCTAACCACTGGGCCTCCAGGTAATCCCCAGAAGTGACCATTTAAATCTGAAGCTTCCCTCCATCCCACTGAGAAGACTGAAAGTTAAATGTCATTCACTATTGAAGGGCCCCTCTTCTTCCTGTGAGTTACCCAAGAATGGGAGGGGGAGGGCCTTCTATGGGGGCCTTCAGTCCATTGTTACTGTCCCTGGTACTCTCACTGTCCAAGTCCACATGGTCTCTTGAGGGTGGGCATTTCTGCTTCTCTATAGCCAAAGGGGGTTGAAGGTGTCTGCCAGAGCTGGAAGCCCTGATGCCCTAGTCTCTCTACATGTACCATAGTCTCTCTACAATCACCATTTCCTTCTGGGGCTCTGCTTTCTCCCTGGGGTCCTGGTATGGAGTAAGGAGTACGTAGGCATTATAAAGCAGTATTCTTTCTCTAGGCCATTCCTTTCATGTCATAATTTGGTCCAAGTGCAGAGGATTATAGAAAACCAGATACAGGCTGGCTGGGATAAGAGGTGCCAAGATCTGAATATCTTCTTGGAACGAGTATGGTGAGATGAGGGGGTGGAAGAGAAAAATGACCCTGTCATATGAGAACTCTCCTTTCTCAGAGATGACTAATGGTAAGAGCCTTGGCTAGGGATAGGAATGTAGGAAAAGAAGAGGGTTATCAGGGTGAATAAACAAAATTATTTAAGTGGGAGAGGAGAAGATAGTATGATATTTTGTGGGTCCTAATGTCCCCTGTACACTTGGAAAGGTGGGCATGTGCTGGTATTTTTCCTGCTGGATATAAATTCAGTGTTGGTGCAATAGAGGAAGAGTACAAATGGTGGTGGAGGAAAAGAAGAAAGAATCAGGCCTGGCAGCAGCCACTGCCATGATTGATGATAGGGGTGGGCCTGATACTGCTCCCTTACAGGCACTTATGAAGGTGGTGATGCTGGAGGAGGGATATGGGTATTTCTCTGAGCAGGAGGGTGTAGAGGAGGTGGAAAAAGTCCTTTTAGATCCTGTGGAAGCTTCAGAGCAAGAGAAGATGCAATCTGTGTGGAGAAAGTGAAGCATCATTAACAATATTATTCACACCACCTCCTCACCATTCTATCATCTCATACCTGCTACTGGACCCTACACAGGAGCAGCATCTTCAAATGCCTATTTCTATTTCCACAATTAGTATGCCATTTATCATTTAACCCCTTTCATTCCCACTAGTAAAAGCAGAATCAAAATAAGTGCCTCAAATAAGAGCACTTCCTGTGAGAGCATCTGCTACTAGCACAGCCTATCAGCAGGCGTGGGTTACAGAAAAAGTCCCTGTGGTAGATACGAGGTGGCAGCAGCTTCAGTATCAGAATGGACAGGAGCAAAAGGCTCAGCATTTCTTAAGATCCCTTAGGAATGAGAGAATTCTACCTTGTAAAGACAAGGAACTGGAATGATGAAAGTGGTAAGAAATGATTCCTGGGATGCAACCATGCTTCAGATAAAGGAGATGTCTAATCCTGGACAGGCATTCTGTCTTCTTACGGGGCTAGTTGTCCTCTTTGATTTCAGAAATGTAAGAGAGAAGCAAGAAGATCTGAAACAAAAGAAATCAATTTCCTGAGTACATGTCTGATTATAAACACAGCTATATAAAAATAGCTATAAATGTAGCTTAATTTCACTTTAGGAAAATTAGAAAAAAAATTCAACCAGAATTTCACCACCAGAGGTACCACTGTTTATATTTTTATGTGTTTAATTCCATATCTGTATATATACACACTTATATTGGCATGATAATTTTTTTTTAAACATTCTTTACATGCAACTGTACATCTTTTATCAGAGAAGGCAATGGCACTCCACTCTAGTACTCTTGCCTGGAAAATCCCATGGAAGGAGGAGCCTGGTGGGCTGCAGTCCGTGGAGTCCCTACAAGTCAGACACGACTGAGCGACTTCACTTTGACTTTTCACTTTCATGCGTTGGAGGAGGAAATGGCAACCCACTCCAGAATTCTTGCCTGGGGAATCCCAGGGACGGGGGAGCCTGGTGGGCTGCTGTCTATGGGGTCGCACAGAGTCGGACACGACTGAAGTGACTTAGCAGCAGCAGCAGCAGTACATCTTTTTATAGTCTTTTTTATTGTGGTTTTAAAAAAACCAACATGAGGTCTAATTGTTAACTATAAGCAGGTTTATAGGACTTTTCTATCTTGCATAATTGAAATTTTATAGCCTTATTTTATTTTATTTATTTTTTTTTAGCCTTATTTTAAATTAACATATTTTTTTTTTTCTTTACACCTGTGTGCCCCAGTGCTGGAGGCCCCTTGTTCCAGACTCCTCAAGAAGGAGTCTGGTTCATGCCACCCGTTAAGCAAACCCCAGTCCTCTCCAATGTCTTTCCTCCTATTCAGAGCCACAGTGCAGCTCCACCTTGGCTCAGGGCCTGTGGCCAGGTTTCCGAGAGAGACCTCTGGCTTAGAGGGATTCAGGGATGGGACTGCCTGAGGCCAGAACGGGGCAGTGAACGGCACATGCAAGGGGCGTTAAGTCTTCTCCTGGGGAAGTGACGTGGGGCCCCAAGGTCTGAGACCAAAACAACCCGAGCCCACCCATTCCACTGCACGTGGCTGTGGCCAGTTGTTCTTCCCAGAAGTAGCCAGATGTCTAGAATTCGTCCCAGGAGACCATCGCTGCCTGTACTTGGAGTCTCTCCGCCAAAGAACAGGGCCCTGCTCTCTCGGAATCAGCCCAACTGCGAGCATCCTGCGATGGGGAAGCTGGCCCCTTTACCCGAGCCCCTCCATCTAGAAACATTCTTTTTTCAACAGCATAGGGGACGCCTGCAGCCAGGGCCGAGGGCCAGACCCTGGTCCAGGGGCGTGGAGTGTGGGGTTTTCCAGGAAGGCAAAGACAGGGTGCAGTTGGAGCGTGCAGGATACACTTTGTGGCTTCGGGTGAGTGTGGAGGTGTAAATGTGAATACAGAGGGAGGGGTAGGGAGAGAGTGAGCTAGATGCACTGATCACGTGAAGTGGCCCAGAAGACCGCGGAATTAGTCTAATAGCGCAGCCACTGCTACCTCACGCCCCAGAGGAAACCAAGTCTCGAGGGATCTCACGGGATCTCGGCAGTTCTGGGACTGGCAGGGGAGCCCTAGGATGAGAAACACTGGGCAGTGGCGGGTGCCGGAAGCCTCCGGTTCTGAACTCGTCCGCAAAGAGTTTGGCTTGCACCATTTATCAAGCAAACCCCATCCGCATATATGCCTCACCCTCCCTCTACTCCCCCAGTCAGAGTGACTGTGTGGCGCCTGTTCCCAGGAGCCCCGAAGGTTGAGCAGGGGAATCACCGCTGATGCCAGAATGGGTGAGTGAGCTGTGCATGTGATATATTCATATTAATATTTTAATATTAATCTGTGAACAACATCTGCAAAAAAAATTATGTGATAAGGTGAACCCTATATAGAAGAGGCTGGGGGCAAGTTACAGTTACAAGACCTGAGCAATCTGTGAAGGAATGAGCATAGAGAAACAATGGCTCATTTCACAGACCAGAAAGTAGGAAGACCTTAAAATACTCTGTGAACCAAAATGCTCTACAGGTATTTACTAGAAAACACAGTGGACCAATTTGAGAAAAGCAAGTGGAACTAAAAATGGGTGCAAGTGATACTTGGTAAGGTTGATGGGGTTGAAGCATCTAGATATCATGAATTCGCAGAACTCGCAGCCCAAGCTTCCTTCCAGGATAGACGCACATGGAGAAGAGAGATGCCGTTCTGCTCTGTATTCTCTCTTTTAATAACTTTGTTTGGGATTTTACTTCCCTCATTTTCTGTTACCCATTTTAAAATGAAATTAGTTTTTCTGAACTTGTAAAAGGAAGCATGGCTCAGCAGAATTTTTCTAATATTGCAAAGCTCATATCTGTTGTTTTGGCTGTTGCTGCTGCTAAGTCGCTTCAGTCGTGTCTGACTCTGTGCGACTCCATAGACGGCAGCCCACCAGGCTCCTCTGTCCCTGGTATTCTCCAGGCAAGAATACTGGAGTGGGTTGCCATTTCCTTCTCCCTGTTGTTTTGGTGTGGTCTTCAAAAAGCAACTTGGTTTTTTATAGTTCTGGAGGCTAGAAGTTCAAAATCAAGGTGTCAGCAGAGTTGGACTAGGAGGGGTGAACAGGAAGCATCTGTTCCAGACCTCTCTCTTTAGCTTATGAATGGCCATTTTCTACCAGTTCCTCTTCAAATCGTCTTTCATCTATGTATATCTCTGTTTCTGTGTACATATTTCTGCTTTTTATAAAGATACCAATCATATTGTATTAGGGCCCACCCTAATGACCTCATCTTTAATAACATCTGCAGTGATCCTATTTCCAAGGTCAGTACCTATTTTGAAGTACTGGAGTCTAGTACTTCATCCTGTGAAATTTTAGGGGACACAATTCAACCCATAAGAATCCTAAATATAGTTTTTTTCTACCTAGATATGTGAATTTAAGACCAATTAAAATTCTTAAAGCTCTTGGAACTCTTTTCTAGTGTGTACACTAGATTTGAATCTCAGCCTTGCCACTTGTTAGCTGTGTGATATTAAGCAAGTTCCTTATCTGTGCCTCAGTTTTCCCATCTAGAAAATGGGAATAATAATACCTATTGAATAAGAATGTTATGAGGATTAAATGAAATAATATATGAAAATGCACTTAGAACAGTACTGGCTTCAGTTTATAAAATAATTTGTATGATTTTTTTCCTTACTCAGAAGTAACAATGAAACCTAACTGAATAGTATTAAAAAGGCAGTCTCTCTGAATAGTTACCAAATAAAATACAAGCATATGGAAATGTGTTATTTTAAACTTTCTTATCAATGAGAGAAATAATTAATTTCTCTCATTAATAATTAATGAGGCCCTGGATGAGGGCCTTAATTCCTGTAGAAGAACTCAGAGATGTGTACCAGATTGTTATGTATATCCCTTGAAGAGAAACCAGGACTTTGCTACATCGCTGCACCATCATGTTTTGACTGCCTTTCTTTTATTTCTGTATTCCCTCACTCCTCTAATTAGTTAACTGTTTGAATCTGTCCTTTGGAACTCAAGAAAGCTCTTGGAGGCAGAAACCTTTTTCCTAAAAACAGGAAAGGCTTTTGTACTTGGGAGGGTCCCACAGGATTCTGCTTGATTTCAATTAGCCTCTAGAAACTGGAATAGGCAAGGGAATGGATTCTTCTCTAGAACCTCCAGAAGGGAATGCACTACTACTGATGCCTTGAGGTTAGCTTGGTGAGATTCAATTCAAACTTCTAATTTCCAGAACTGTAAGATGATAAATTCTTGTTATCTTAAATTGCTAAGTTGGTGATAATTTTGTTATAGCAGCAGTAAGAAACTAATGCAGCAGAATTCAGTTCTTCAAGTATTATTGGAGTGAGGGCCTCAGTTCCTTGCTGGTGGTTGGCTGGAGGCCATCCTCAGTTCTTTGTGATATGAACCTCTTCAGCTTGATTCATCAGAGCAACCTCTCAAAAAGAGCAAAAACAAGAGAGAGTGAGAGAAATGAAAAGATGGAAGTCACAGTGTTTTGTTACCTAGTTACAGAAGGGACATCTCATCACTTATGGTGTATTCCATTTGTTAGAAACCAGTCATAAGGTCCAGCCCACAGTGGAGGGGAGGGGATCACATAAGACTGTGGACTCTGAGAGACAGGGATCAAGGGACTATGTCAGAAGCTGCCTACCACAAGTACTGATACAAACTCACAGTATTTTCATGTTTAAAACCACATGGACTTCCGGCAAGCTTACTGTTCTTACTTTATTTAGTTTCTTTCTCATCTGCTATATTTTTGTTAAAATATGCATGTATGTGGTATACAGAAATAGGAAGAGAATATGAGTGAAATATTAAATGTTGTGATCTCTGGTGGAAGGATTTCAAGACCTTTGAAATGTTCTTTTTGAGTTTTACAATGAGCATGTTTTATATATAATCAAAATTAAAATTTTATGAAACTATTTGAAAAATTAAAAGATAAAACTCTCCACATTTATGAAGGCCTCATACTAATCTTGATATGTGCATTGGGTTCTTAAGCTTATTTTCATTGAAAGCAAGTTATATTCTGCATTCATGAACCGTATACCCCAACACTGTCTTTTATTACAGAATAAATGAGTCATAGGTTTCATTGGAAAATAATTAAAAGACTTAGAATGAATTAAAAATTTATTGTGAAAATATAGAAATCTCTCTTAACCTCTTATGAGAGATACAGAGCAACAGAACTATGAAATAATAAGATTATTTTTTAAAACCATATGCATAAAATTCTTACATGTGTCTGAGGCCTTCACCTATTTTTTATGGAGTTTGTCATGCCCCTGGATAGTTCCATATTCAGACATGTAGAAGTAAGTTTCAACTGAAGAAAAGCCATTTTTTCCCTGATTTGTTATAAGTAAGAAGATTTGTCATAACACTGAAAGTGAAGGATATGCTCTGAGGTTTCTCTGAAAAAAAAATGACAACTTGGCAATGATTCAAATTGGACATACCTTTGCTTTTATAAGAAAAGCAAAGTGAACATATTGATTTGATTTCCTCATAATAATGAGTTACATGACCAGCTAAAACACTAGCCAAGAATAATTCATATATAATTACATTCTGTCCCTAGGAAAAATTGAGTGCTTTATAAAACTATTTTGAAGCTAAGATAATATGAAAAGAAAAACATTGTTTTCTGGAAAACATATTCACAACATGGTCTTTGTTATATTTCTCACTTTTAAAAGAAAGGTATAGTATCCGTTATTAGAGTGGAGGAACTCACCTTTTCTTCTGCCTGCAATTTGATTTTACATGTTGAATATGTTTGATTAAAATACTTTATAATTGTGTGTGTGATCTCATATGAGAGACCAGTATTTTTGTGAAGCTTAAACTCTTAGCTTCTCCTGGCCGGAGAAAAGGTGACCAAATAAACAAATGACTGTCTGCTGTGGCATTTAACAAATGCACGTAACATTAATTTTTCTTTTGATTCCTATTGTTTGCACTTGTAATGTTCTGTGAGACGTTAAAAGGGCAAGATAAAATTAATAGTGTCTAATAATAATGATAAGAAAGGGACTGAAGGAATATTTGAAAATGTGTTTATCATCTACAGAATGAGAGACAACACATGATGTTGTAGGACTACTTTTGTTTTTACCTTTAAGAAAATAAGTGGAAACATGCATGAGATGTACCCAGTAAAGAGAACTATATATATTAGAGTATTTGTGTTTATTTATTGTTACCATTTTCTGTTAACTTTTGATATTTATAGCTGTGGCTTTGAACTGCACAATACACGTCATTCCTGGAAATCATTTATGTATAAATATATACACTCGTGTGATTACAATTTATGTTTTGATCACCTAATATTTTAAGTACCCAAGTTTTATGATGATCACATATTATGACATGCTTAGGTAAGCCAAACTATGCTATGATATATCACAGGATACCTTACTGCCTAGTGGCCATATAGCTGCTTTCCCAGAAGCAGTGATAAACATGGTTAGGAATGGAATAGTGATTAATACCATCAATGACGTGATTATTGGAACCAGTCATTTTCTTTTTTTTTCTTTTAATTCATTTATTTTAATTGGAGGCTAATTACTTTACAGTATTGTGGTGGTTTTTGCCATACATCGACTTGAGGTGCTTTTTAAAACTCTTTGTTTTGAGAAGTGGCCTGCCAAGACAACTTACAAGAAAGCTTGTTCAAGGGAATTTGTAAACAAATAGAAATTCAGCAATGCTTTGGGGATCCAATTTTTTGGTGATTAACATATTGTTTGTATTTTAATGATTGAATAGTTTAAAGACTATTATCTTATTAGGAATGATCCTAAGGGGCTTTTTTCTTTTCAATTAAAAAAAATAGTTTGTCAAAATGGTCAGTATTCAAAGTGATCGTGCTTTTTACCAGTTACCAAAGGAATAGAATGTCTGAATTTCTGTAGCAAACTCAAATTTGCTCCCAGCAAATCAGTCTGCAACTGGGGATTCAGGTTCCATTTATCCAATTCTAAAATAAAAGTGAAAAGAAATCTGCTATACCCTTAGTTTTATTTTCATATGTGTTAGTACAACTACACAGATATTTTGAAAATATTCAGGTGAGATTTTCTTTCCTTTAATCTGTTAGTCAGCAGAGAGATATATGAATTTTCATCTAAATACTTGAAGTTGATCATGGAGTTTATTTTTCTTTTTCCTTTAAAATACACGTTTCTACTACAAGTTTCAAATTTGTTTTATGCCAAACCATTGTCAGCATATATATGCCATGTAAAAGATTTAATATGAGGATTTGCAAACTTATGGAGTTTTAATAGTCTTTTAAAATTATTGTTAAGGATGACCCTAAGTCCATAAAAGGATGTATAGCATATATATTTATTTTTAAAAGTATTTACTTTGGAAGTTGGAAAGGACATTAAAGATCATTGGACATCAGAACTTTCCAGTCCTATTTGCAACTTTCCTCAAAGTGATCATTTGGCTTCCAGGTGTCCAAGTGAATAGTTTACTCCCACATCCTACCCAGGAATTTATAACCTCTAGAGAAAGCAAGGTTTTTCCTTATACCAAGATGAAAGCTGACATGTGGCAACTTCCTCTCAACAGTTCCAATTTCTTTTTTGGGGGAGTTTACAGAAGTAAATCTAGTATCTTTCTGTTGACTTATCTTTTTCAGATTAAACATCATAATTCCTTTACCTGTTCATCATATAAAATGGCTTTGAATTCTTTCATCAGTTTGACTGCTTTCATATGAGCAGATTCTTAAATTATGGCTCACAGAATTGAACATCATACTCAGGTGTGATCTGAAGAAGATTATTGACTTCCATCTTTAAAATAATGTGCTGTATTAATATAACCTAAATTATAACCCAATTTTTGAAGGCTAACTTATTTTGTGTTATTTTTTAACTAAAATGTCCAAAGCTTTTCTATATTTTATTAATATATATTGTTGCTGAGTCATGTCTTTCCGTTTTGTATTTATAGAATTGTTTTTTTTTTTTTGAATCCAAATCCAGGACCTTATACTTATCTCTATAATTTTCATCTTGTTAGATTCCACCTGTCATTTTCCAAACCTGTGATAATCCAAAGTGATTCTGATTTTTACCAACAAAAGCATTTTCTCCTCCATCCAGATTTGTGACATCTACCAATTTGCTAGATATGCCATTCATATTTTCAGAGAATTCACTAATCAAATTATTAAAACAAGGATGAAATTTAACAAAACAACGTTGACCTAAAATGGAATACTGTTAACCTAAAAGGAGATCAACGATATGCCAAAGAAGTTCTCTGGTCTCTGGCCTGTTTAATAATTTGATTAGTGAATTCTCTGGGGTGTATCCTTGGTCTACCAATTATTTACCCTTCCAGAAGATAAAATTAAAATTAAAGTGAAGTGGATTTTTTTTTTTTTTGGCAAAACAGAAGTTTTTTCTGTGGCTGCTCTAGGATGTGGTTCTCAAAGCATCAAGGTGGCACTTTACCTGTTAATTGTATTACCTTATGAAATCAAGTCAAACATCATTTATTGGCTACTTACTCTATTCAGAGTACTCTGATAGACAAGTAGGATACCAATAAATAATTCTATGATCCTTTTTAATGAAACACATTGTATTTTTATGGTCACAGATTGCCGTATACCTCAATATTAGCTGATCACCTTACAATTCCTGTTGCCCTGATCACAAGGAAGACTTGCTGTGATAGATTATGAATGGCACATTGTGAACACATCCTGTCAGAAACAGAAGCCAAATCCCAAACTCTAATGTAGTCCTTTTCAATTTTTTTAACCACAGAAGATGTACATTTTACATCAATATCTATTATATATATGTGTGTGTTAGTGTGGGTATATGAATATATGTTAAAATGTGTGCACATAAGTATATATACATATATATCATCATACTGCATATATGTGTATATAATGCCAAAGAAATATTTCACAATATAGTATTTACTCTTCTTTGCTGGGTTTTCTAAGCTTGTCTAATCTATTAAATTTTTAAAATTCAGTGACACTAAATTTCTCTTATGATGGTAGGTTTACTATATCATCCTTAGTCTTGAAGTAGGGAGATATATACTCAAATGTAGCAGAGATAAATATTCCTAGTCTAAGCACAGTAAGGATGTATAGTCCTCCATATTGTCTAGGCCACCATCTCCTCTGTGTGATCTAGGATACAGTTCTTTATAGATGAGGTTATTCCAAGGAGAATATTTATCTCTTCAGCCTCCTTTGGAGAATGAGAGATGTGAACAGAATGTTGGAGGCAGGATGCAACTGAACATTTATTAAGAGACAATTATGTACCAGCCACTGTTTAAGATATTTTACAAATTTGCTTAATTTGGCCTTCAAAAAGAAGTGAGAATCAGAGACTATAGTAATCTACCTAAGGTCACTAAGTTCCTTTATCTAAGAAGCCTGAATTTAGGCCCCAAAGTCTTTCTGACTTCAGAGCCTGTATACACTCCATTATGCTGCATTCACTTCCACTTTAAAATCTGATTTGCTTTTATGTATTTGAACTGCCTTTTCCTTTCCACCCAAGTCTTCAAAACTTCAGTTGCCTTTCAAGCAAGATTTCTTTGCAATACAAATTGTTGTACTCCAAGTCCCTTCTGTATTCCTTATTTGAGACTCAGATTTGTATGGTGGTTAATAGCATAGACTAGAAACTTTGGAGCCAGATATCCTGGGTTTGAATCTTGGCCCTTCCACTTTATTAGCGGTGTCAACTTGGATAAGTTATCTAGCTTCTCAGTGCCCAAATTTTCTCATCTGTAAAAATAAGATTTTAGTAGTTACCTCACTAGGGTTCATGTGAGGATTAAAATGAGTGAGTAAAAGAAAGTAAAAAATAAATGAGGGAACAATGGAAATAGTAACAGACTTTATTTGGGGGGCTCCAAAATCACTGCAGATGTGACTGCAACCATGAAATTAAAAGACGGCTGCTCCTTGGAAGAAAAGTTATGACCAACCTAGGCAGCATATTAAAAAGCAGAGACATTACTTTGCCAACAAAGGTCCATCTAGTCATAGCTATGGTTTTTCCAATAGTCATGTATGGATGTGAGAGTTGGACCATAAAGAAAGCTGAGCGCTGAAGAATTGATGCTTTTGAACTGTGGTGTTGGAGAAGACTCCTCAGAGTCCCTTGGACTGCAAGGAGATCCAAGCAGCCCATCCTAAAGGAAATCAGCCCTGAATATTCATTGGAAGGACTGATGCTAAAGCTGAAACTCCAATACTTTGGCCACCTGATGTGAAGAGCTGACTCATTTATAAAGACCCTGATGCTAAGAAAGATTGAAGGCAGGAGGAGAAGGGGATGACAGAGGATGAGGTGGTTGGATAGCATCAATGAGTTTGAGTAAGCTCTGGGAGTTGGTGATGCACAGGGAAGCCTGGAGCACTTCAGTCCATGGAGTCACAAAGAGTCGAACACGACTGAGTGACTGAACTGAAAGTAAAGCACTTAGATGGTATAGTGGCTTGCATGTAGTACTCTGTAAGTGTTAGTTATTATAAATGTCCTGCTGCTGCTGCTGCTAAGTTGCTTCAGTCGTGTCCGACTCTGTGCGATCCCATAGACGGCAGCCCACCAGGCTCCTCTGTCCCTGGGATTCTCCAGGCAAGAATACTGGAGTGGGTTGCCATTTCCTTCTCCAGTAAATGTCCTGTGTGCTTACTTATTGGGTGCATTCCATTTCAGGAGAATAGCTAGTGGCCTGCTATGCTGTGTGAGATGCTGAAAGGCCCAACTGGAAGAAAATTGTCTTCTGTGATGCACTTTCATGGTATTCCTTCTTGTGCTATTCACTCAGTCGTGTCTGACTCTTTTTGACCCCATGGACTCTAACCGTCTAGGCTGCTCTGTCCATGGGATTCTCCAGGCAAGAGTACTGGAGTGGGTTGCCAGTTCCTTCTCCAGGGGTTCCTTCTTATGTGGTCTGAAATTCTGTTAGTTACTAATGGGAAATACAAAGAGAAGGAGGGACTGTATCTCCTGAAGGACTCAGCAACTAACTTAAGTTACTAGGAAACTGTGTACTCTCTTGTTCTCTGACATTAAACCAGACTTAAATATATCTGATTAAACTGGGGACTGGTAAAGGTTGGAGAGGCCTAGCAAGAGGAGGTGTGGTGCACTGCTTCCAGCCCTGCTTCAACCACAGGGCTGTTTGCCTCTTCCACTCCTCAAGGCAAAATTAGCAGTCTCCCTCCCTCTTATGTGTGCATCCTAGATCCTGAACCCTAATCAAAGTTAATGCCTAAATAGTCAGTTTGAACCAAATAACTGAGAGTTGACTGTATTGTTCCCATCTTAAATGTGAGGAAGCTTAAAAAGGCTAAGTAATTTGCCTTATATCAGGGTGTGTGACATTATTATGTGTGGCATTATTGACATTCTGGCCCAGATAATTCTGTTTTCAAGGACCTATCTTGTGCACTATAGGATGTTTAATATCATACATAGTCTTTACAAAGTACATGCTAGTTGCACTTACCAGCTGTGAAAACCAAAAATGTCTCTACCCATTGCCAAACATTCTGGGCATTTGAGGACAGGTTATAAAATTATCTCCTGTTAAGAATCACTGCCTTAGGTCATAAGCTTGTAATGTGGGAGCTGAGAGTCAAACTTGACTCTACTGTTTCGGAATCCCATGATTTTCACATTATGTGAAACTGTTCCTATAAAATGTGACACAGATATGCCCTGAATGGCCAGGCCTAATAAAAGAGTGCATGTTATGAGAAGTCAGGTGTGGGGGGGGCAAACTTAACCCAACTCACAATGACTGCAAAACTCATTATAAACAGCTTCTAATGTTAGGGCTTCCCACTGCTAAGGGAAATGTAATATGTGTGGGGCCTTGAAGCCCTTTCTGAAGTGAGTTAGAAGAGCTTCCAGAGCAAAGATACAAATGTGCAGGTGGTAGAAGAGAAGCTTCAGGAAATCAGGGTCTTTAGCACTTGCTTTAGCACCCCAGAGCACTGGAAGTAAGTATGCAGAGTTCTGATATGGACCAACATGACTGGACACACGCGCAATCTATTTTATGTTCACTCACAAGAGTGAAGGTACTAGAGGAACTGGACAGACGTCTTTAAATTTCTTTGAAGATGGTATGGATCTGAAATTCTCTAGTAAATGCACTTTGTTCACAGTGATAGTTATAGTCTACATCCTCTTCTGGTCCTTGAAAAACACTAAGAACAAAACGAAAACAGAAAGAAGGCAAATTTTGGAGCCTGGAACCCTGCATCTAGGCATCTTCCACATGATTTACTGCTTGCAGTGCAGGATACAAATAATGGCCATGCCAGCATGTGAAAGCTTAAAATACATCCTAATAAAGATCACATTGTGAGCATTTCAGAGTAGAATAAAATGCAATCAGGATTTAAATGTGGCTAAAATAATAGCTCCTTGGATTCAAACACATTGATTAATGCCAGAGACACTTATGAAATGCTGTTGTCTGGCCATCAATGTTATTTTTCTTGTGGAACACTTTGTAGTAAAAGCAATAAAAGAGGACTAGTAAACTAAGAAAAGAATCCCTTTTTCTATAAAATTAACATAACTAAGGTGAGGTGCTTTAGTTGCAGATGATCTATGTTCCAAGATTGACAGGTTATCAGCATAACTTACTTTGAAATATGCATGCTCCCAGTATTTCTGAAATATTCACCTTTCACAGCATATTCTCTTGCTTTTCTCATGTCTGCATATAAATGTAAATTTTGTGCTTACTGTATACTCAGCTTTTTTTTTTTTTTGTAATTTGAGGAGCCAAAATTAGCTTTGAAGATGTCACTCGTATCATTTGAAGAGGAAAATGTGCCTAAATTTAAAAAGAACACTGAAGCAACTTATAAGCATTGCTTACTTTAGTTTTGTAAGTTAAGATGGTAGCTCTGCAAACACATGTCCACAAAGGCTGGCAAAAGACTTGGTCATGAGTTAGTCATAAGAGTACATGGTAAATACTCTTTACTACTGTACTTTGTCTGAAACACAAAACAATAAGAAGCACAACAAAATAAAGCCCACTATGTGCATCCCTCTTATCTCCTGTATACCCTGTCTTTTTCGTGAAGCAAGAGTTATTAGCAAGCAGAAACTTGCTTGTACTCATAAAAACACGTACGCATTGCTAAGAATGAATTTAACTTGATAAAGCTGTTCACTTGTTGCTCTTTTCAAATAGCACTTTGATGTAGCTGATGTAGTAAGAAAAAATGCTGGTCATGATAAAATTCAGCATACTAATGTAGCACTAACTATACCATATCTTTACTAACTATAAACATATTCCCACTATTACCATTGTAGAGCAGAAAGACGAGCTTGGGAAGTAATACCTAGATGCTAACCTTGGCTTTATGTCTGTTTACACTTTTACTCCACTTCTATTATTTGTAACATAAAGTGTAATGAAAACAAAATGAGGAATGCAGTGAAAATAAATAAAGGGAATATTGTAGGAACAAGACAATCAATAGCTTCTATTTATAAAATTATTAATACAAGAATAGGTTTGGTCTGTTGTAGTACAGTAGGAAGACTGCTAGACTAAAAACTAAGAAACCTGGATTCTACCTTTGGTTCTGTCACTAACTAGCATGTGATTATAAATAATTTAATTAGTTTTTCTATGACTCAGTTTCTTTATCTTTAAAGTGAAGCATTGGATCAGATGATTTAGCTCCAAGTTTCCTTCCCCTCAAATATCTTACATTTCACTGACTTTGGCTTATATAGGAAGACCAGGTCTTGGCCACAGCCAGCTAAGTACTACTTTATTACCATTCATTATGAAATTACTTCTAGAATTTAAAAGAGTTCTTTAAAAATTAGCCCAGTATATTTGAAATTTAAATTGTTTAGCATGGTGCTCATTGGTAAAAGCTAAGCATGGCAGTTCAGGCAAGGTGATATATTAAGCTAGTGCACATGCCCTTTTAAAATTTGTTATATAAATGAAGATGACCTCTGTATATTGGCCCCTAGGTTTATTCCTACATAGCAGACTGAGATCCTAGCCCAAATGCCCTCCGGCACCAACTCAAATTTTTACACATCTGATTGTTTTAAACATATCTAAATAAGTAGATTTTTAGCCATTTAGAGTCTGTCTGTCCTATTTGCATACCCAGTGAAACTGCAAGACATCTGTTAGCCACAGATAAGATAAAAACTGTGGCTATAAAGACTCCGAACCCCTGTTGCCCTTCAGAGCTCTCTGATCTAGAGACTCCTTGCAGTGCTGCTGAGGTGCATCGCCTAGATATGTGGGCCTCATCTCTGATTCCCCTTCCTTCTGGAGCTCCCTTGCCCCCCAAAATAAAGTCTGACACTGTTTCCACCGTTTCCCCATCTATTTGCCATGAAGTGAAGGGACCGGATGCCATGATCTTCGTTTTCTGAATGTTGAGCTTTAAGCCAACTTTTTCACTCTCCACTTTCACTTTCATCAAGAGGCTTTTGAGTTCCTCTTCACTTTCTGCCATAAGGGTGGTGTCATCTGCATATCTGAGGTTATTGATATTTCTCCCGGCAATCTTGATTCCAGCTTGTGCTTCTTCCAGCCCAGCATTTCTCATGATGTACTCTGCCTATAAGTTAAATAAGCAGGGTGGCAATATACAACCTTGATGTACTCCTTTACCTATTTGGAACCAGTCTGTTGTTCCATGTCCAGTTCTAACTGTTGCTTCCTGACATGCATACAAATTTCTCAAGAGGCAGATCAGGTGGTCTGGTATTCCCATCTCCTTCAGAATTTTCCACAGTTTATTGTGATCCACACAGTCAAAGGCCTTGGCACAGTCAATACCACTTGTAAAAGAATGAAACTAGAACACTTTCTAACACCATACACAAAAATAAACTCAAAATGGATTAAAGATCTAAATGTAAGACCAGAAACTATAAAACTTCTAGAGGAAAACATAGGCAAAACACTCTTTGACATACATCACAGCAGGATGCTCTATGACCCACCTCCCAGAATATTGGAAATAAAAGCAAAAATAAATAAATGGGACCTAATTAAAATTAAAAGCTTCTGCACAACAAAGGAAACTATAAGCAAGGTGAAAAGACAGAATGGGAGAATGGCATTGAAACATGTATAATATCATATATGGAATGAATCGCCAGTCCAGGTTCGATGCAGGATACAGGATGCTTGGGGCTGGTGCACTGGGATGACCCAGAGGGATGGTACGGGGAGGGAGGTGGGAGGGGGGTTCAGGATGGGGAACACGTGTACACCTGTGGTGGATTCATGTTGATGTATGGCAAAACCAATACAATATTGTAAGTAATTAGCCTCCAATTAAATTAAATAAATTTATATTAAAAAAAAAAAAAAAGAAAAACACTACCATGCCTGATGCCAAAGTAAGGCAACTTTTGTCAAGGGTCACATGGGTTACTACAGTTGGGAAAACACACATTCACTGTGGAAATCTGAGCTGTGAAGGGACACAGTTCCTGAGCTGTCATAGAATTCTCAGGCAGTCTAATGCAAATCATGATGAAAACTCTAATAGGTCTCTCATGAGATAACTAATACTAAGCCAAAACTGTGCATAGGCTATCAAGCCAAGAGAGGCAGAGGCCTGCTGAACTCAACCAGGGCCAACATGAGGAGGAAACGTCTTGGTTAAAATCAGGAAGAGGTATCAGATTGCCATCTCTTACCATCTTTTTGAAAAAGAATTGGTCACCAAACCCTTTTTCAGTTAATTTCTTACCCACCCTCCAGAAACATGAAGCAAAAGGCATTATGCCTTAGGCACTGTAGGTGAGATGACCCGGTCCCATGATATATTTAGGAGCCTACAAAAATTATTTGGTTTCTGATCTCAAATGGGGTGGACAAAAACAGTTGTGTAAGATAACACAAGATAAGTACATTGTCAAGTATAGGGCCCACTGTTAGAAGTTATTTTCAGTATTTAGGATATTAACAAGTCTTGGGGCATCCATAAAACACTTCTTCAAGGAAAAATCATAGAGCCTGCAATCTGGCCTGGCTCTCTTTTATTTGACAATAAATAAAATTTATTTATTCCTCAGCAAGGTCTCAGGACGGTTTCTAGAAAACATGATGAGGCGAGATAAGGGGTGGGGGGAGGGGAGGCAGCTGCAAGAAAGCAGGTAATTTAGCCATGTCCACAGGGGTCCACCACAGGGGACATGTATACCTCCGTAGAGGATTTACAGCCAGAAGCAATAGGAACTGTTTATAAAGATGTAGCTCAATACATAGTTGCAACAAAGGCAAAAACAAAAGGAAGGGGCTCTCTCTGTACCCCATAAGCATTCTTGAGTGTTCTAAACACTATGCAGGTTTCTACAGTTGCAATTTGATGTGGATTCATTACTAAAATAGGCTAACGGCCTTGCTTAAGAGGGTGGGCTGGGTTTTGTTTTGTTTTCGTAGTGCATCTGAGCATCCCACCTGCTCAGAAAACCCAACCCTGTACTCCTGCTCCTGGAGACCGCTGGAGTATGGCAGACTCGGACTTCAGCCTCACTGCAAAAACTCAGAGCAAGCAGAGGCCTAGCTGGTCCACTTATACGCGGGTTTTTTTTTTTTCTTTCTGTAAACAAACAGACGGCCTTCCGTATCTGTGGGTTTCACATCCGCAGATGCAGAGGGCCCGCTATGGGACTTGAGCATGCGCAGATTTGGGTATCCCCGGCGTGTCCCGGAACCAGTCCCTGGCGACACCAAGGGGTGAACCTATTAGTTCGATTGCTTCTCCTTAGTACTGGCTGCTGGATATGGCGGGCTGAGCCAGGAGATAGGCCCCAAACGTTTCTCCAAGGTCTATGGAGCTAGGGTGAGGGCCCGCTTTTCGTGTCCACAAATGAGGCACAGGCCCTTGGTCTGGAAAGACGCCAGACCAAGTGCGCAGTCCTTGGTCAGCTAAGTTGCAACTTGGGGGCCTGAGTTCTGCTTTCACTCATGCTCCCTACCAGCGCCCCCCGTGGTGTGCACCTGGAGTCCCCCCCGCCCCCGCACCTCCTGCCCACCCCGCCCTGGCCCCCAGGACAGCCAAGCTCCTGCCGCATGCGCACCTCAGCTGACCCAACCCCCAGCAGCCGGTGATAAACCCCCAGAGAGCGTGTATCCGGACTCTAGTCCTGACCCGACGCCACAGTAGCCCTAACGGTGCCACATCGCGGGCCACCGCTTCTAGCCCTGAGTCCAGAGCCGGGGTCTCGGGAGATCCAGGACAGCCTCCGCTGAAGGCACAGCCTCATGGACAGCGGTCGGAACATGAAGCCTCAGCCGCAGCGTGGCCACAATGCCGATGCCAACACCGACCTGGCCGTTGCAAGCTTCCTCAGGCTGGGGGTCTAGGAGAATCGGGAAGAAGCTCACGGTCAGTGGCAGGCTGGGCGCTCAGTTCAGAGGGTTCCTGGAAACGAACTTCCCTAGGGAGGGGCGAGCGGAAGGATTCCTCCTCAGACGCGGCGGGTTCCTGCCTCTTCCTCAGCAGGCTCCTGCCTCTTCCTCAGCGGGCTCGCTCGACGGCCTGATCTTTGGCTTTGGGTTTCTTCTCTTGCAGAGGCCGAGCACGCGAAGGTCTTGCTTCCTGGAAAGAGGGGAGAGGAGCCAAAGGCTCAGTCCGAACCTGAGCAGGGAGCAGCCGCGGAGGGGAAAAGAGGCGGGATATGAAGAAGGAGAAGAAAAGGAAGGCGGCGATGTGGGCGCGGGAGATGCGGGCCCCCCGGATGGGGAAAGCCGCGAGGCCAAGGCTGCGGTAGAGGCTGAGGCGGGCGCGGGCGGCGGCGAAGACGGAGAGAAGGGCGGGGAGGAGCAGCGCCCGGGAGCCAACGTCGAGGTTCGGAAGGCGGCAGACAGGCGCCACCGAGTCTCCCGGCACACCTTCACGCTGGAGCAGCTGCGGGAGCTGGAGGGAGTTTTCAACTGCACTCCGTATCTCGATGTGGCCATGCGGTAAGCGGACAGCTCTGGGGGAGCCAGCTGAGGCGAGCGGGTCCCTGTCCTCAGCTCCGGAGTTGAAAACCCCAGGGCATGGGGCGGGGGCGGGGGCTCCTCTGCCTGGTGGGAATCGAGGCAGTATTACGGTGGGGAGTTTGAATAAGTCACGTCGGGGAACTGTCGGCCCACAGTTAACAAATGAGTCGCCTGAGGCACGGTGGAGTACGTAGCGGTTGGATTCTACTTTGATTTAAAATATTGGTCATCAGTTATTCATGGATTATATTTGCATTAATGTAAAGACTACATTGAACGTGAAAGTGAAAGTCGCTCAGTCGTGTCAGACTCTTTGGGACAGCATGGACTGTATAGTCCATGGAATTCTCTAGGTCAGAATACTGGAGTGGGTAGTAGTTCCCTTCTCAAGTGTCAAACTCAAGATGCCCCTTGATTTGGGTGTCTGCTGCTGCTGCTGCGAAGTCGTGTCCGACTCTGTGCGACCCCATAGACGGCAGCCCACTAGGCTCCTCTGTCCCTGGGATTCTCCAGGCAAGAACACTGGAGTGGGTTGCCATTTCCTTCTCCAATGCATGAAAGTGAAAATTGAAAGTGAAGTCGTTCAGTCATGCCTGACTCTTAGCGACCCCATGGACTGGAGCCTACCAGGCTCCTCTGTCCATGGGATTTTCCAGGCAAGAGTACTGGAGTGGGGTGCCATTGCCTTCTCCAAAAGCACTTGAAACTAAACCTCAACAAATATAAGATAGGAGGTCAGTGGATAATGCTGCTGTGAACATTGAGGTGCAAATATCATTTTGAATTACTGTTTTCGTTTTCTTTGATATTTACCCAAGAGTGGAATTGCTGGATCGTACAGTAGTTCTATTTTTAGTTTTTTGGAGAAACCTCCATACTGTTTTCCATAGTGGCTGCACCAGTTTACATTCCCACAGTGTAAGATTCCCTTTTCTCCACATCCTTGCCAACATTTGTTATCCTTTTGATGATAGCCATTTGACAGGTGTGAGGTGATCTCATAATGGTTTGGATTTGTGTTTCTCTGACGATTAACAGCGTTGAGCTTTTTTTTTTCTTTTTTTTCTTCATATGTCTGTTGGCCATCTGTGTATCTTCTTTGGCAAAATGTCTATTCAGGTCTTCTGCCCATTTTTGCATTAGGTTCTTTGTTTTTTGATACTGAGTTGTATGAAGTGGAGTGAAAGTCACTCAGTCGTGTCCGACTCTGTGACCCCATGGACTATACAGTCCATGGAATTCTCCAGGCCAGAATACTAGAGTGGGTAGCCTTTGCCTTCTACAGGGGATCGTCCCAATCCAGGGCTCGAACCCAGGTCTTCTGCATTGCAGGCGGATTCTTTACCAGCTGAGCCACACAAGGGAAGCCCAAGAATACTGGGGTGGGTAGCCTATCCCTTCTCCAGCAGGTCTTCCCGACCCAGGAATAGAACAAGGGTTGCCTGCATTGCAGGCGGATTCTTTACCAACTGAGCTATGAGGGAAGCCCGACCTGTTTTTGTAAATATTGGATATTAAGTCCTTGTCAGTAATATCCTTTACAAAAATTTTCTCCCGTCCAGTAGGTTGTCCTTTTGTTTTGTGTATGGTTTCCTTTGCTGTGCAAAAGCTTTTAAGTTTAATTAGGTCTCATTTATTTGTTTTTGCTTTTATTTTTTTGCCTTAGGAGACAGATTCCAAAAAGTATTGCTGTGATTCATGTCAAAGAGTGTTCTGCCTATGTTTTCCTCTAGGAGTTTTATAGTATCTAGTCTTAGATTTGGGCTTCCCTGGTGGCTCAGAGGTTAAAGCGTCTGCCTGAAATGTGGGACACCTGGGTTCGATCCCTGGGTCGGGAAGATCCCCTGGAGAAGGAAATGGCAACCCACTCCAGTACTCTTGCCTGGAGAATCCCATGGATGGAGGAGCCTGGTAGGCTTACATTGAGGTCATTAATCCATTTTGAGCTTATTTTTTAATGTTCTGTGAGAAAATGTTCTAATTTCTTTTACATGCAGCTGTGCCATATTCCTAGCACCACTTATTAAAGAGACTGTTTTCCCTGTTGTATATTCTTACCTGCTTTGTCATAGATTAATTGATGACAAGTACTTGGGTTTATTTCTGGACTTTCTAGTCTCTTCTCATGATCTACGTGTTTGTTTTTAATGCCAGTACCGTATTGAGTTGTTGTTGTTGTTGTTTTTGCTACACCCCATGGCTTTCTGAATTTTCTCTGACCAGGGATCGAACCCAAGCGATCCCTGGTCAGAGAAGTGAAAGGGCGGTGTCAGGTGTCTTAACCATTGGACTGCCAGGGAAGTGCATTGATAACTGTAGCTTTGTGGTATAGTCTGAAGCCAGGGAGTGTGAAACCTCTAGCTTTGTTCTTTTTTCTCAAGATGACTTTGGCCATTTGGGGGTCTTTTGTGGTTTCACATAAATTTCAGGATTATTTATTCTTTGGGTGAATTTATTGTTGGGTAAACAATGTCATATATTTCACTTTTTTTGTAGGTTCTTTTTGGTTTTTTAATTAATTTTTATTGGAGTATAGTTGCTTTACAATGTTGTACTAGTTTCTCCAGTATAGCAAAATGAATGAGCTATACATATACACATAGACCCCTTTTATTTTAATCTCCTTCCCTGTCATGTATTTTGATAGGGCTTGCATTAAATCTGTAGATTGCTTTGAGTTGTATGGATATTTTAGCAATATTAATTCTTCCAATCCAAGAACATAGATTATCTTTCCATTTCTTTGTATCATCTTTAAATTCCTTAAGCAGTGTTTTATAGTTTTCAGAGTATAGGTCTTTCACTTGGTGAAAGTTTATTTCACTTCCTTTGGTGAAACCAAACCCTCTTGGTTAAGATTATTCTTAGGTATTCTTTTTAATGCTATTTAAAATTTTATTCTTTATAATGCTATTTTAAATGGGATTGTTTTCTTGCTTTCTCTGATAGCTTATTATTAAGTGTATAGAAAAAAAGCAACACATTTCTATATATTAATCTTGAATCCTGAAACTGTACTGAATTCATTTATTAGTTCTAATAGATTTTTGGTGGAGACTTTATAAAGTTATCTTTTTTAAAAAATTGAGGAATAGTTGATATACAATATTATATGTTTTAGGTGTACAACATAGTGATTCGCAATTTTTAAAGGTTGTACTCCACTATAGTTCTTATGAAATATTGGCTGTATTCCCTGTGCTGTACAATGTATCCTTGTAGCTTATTTATTTTATACATAGTAGTTTGTACTTATTAAGCCACTACCCCTATCTTGTCCCTCTCTCCTGTCTCTCCTCACTGGTAACCACTAGTTTATTCTCTATATCTGTGAGGCTTCTTTTTTGGTTATATTCAATAGTTTGTTTTCATTTTTAGATTCCACATATAAGTGGCATCATACACTATTTGCCTTTCTCTGTTCTACTTATTTATTTCACTGAGCATAATACCCTCCAAGTCCATCCATGTTGTTGCAGATGGCAAAATTTCATTCTTTTTAATGTTGAGTAGTATTCTGGAGAAGGCAATGGCACCCCACTCTAGTACTCTTGCCTGGAAAATCCCATGGACGGAGGAGCCTGGTAGGCTGCAGTCCATGGGGTCACTAAGAGTTGGATACAACTGAGCAACTTCACTTTCACTTTTCACTTTCATGCATTGGAGGAGGAAATGGCAACCCACTCCAGTGTTCTTGCCTGGAGAATCCCAATGACAGGGGAGCCTGGTGGGCTGCCGTCTATGGGATCACAGAGTCGGACACGACTGAAGTGACTTAGCAGCAGTATTCTGTTGTATGTATATACCATATCTTCTTTATCCATGCCTATGTTAATGGACACTTACGTTTCTTCCATATCTTGGCTGTTGTGAATAATGCTGGTATGAACATTGGGGTGCATGTATCTTTTGGGGTTAATTTTTCTTTTTTTTTAGATATATACCTGGGATTGAAATTTCGGGGTCATACGGTAGTTCTGTTTTTTAAGTTTTTGAGAAACCTCCATACTGTTTTCTGCAGTGGCTGCACCAATTTACATTCCCACCAACAGTGTGCAAGTGTTCTCTTTTCTCCACAAGCTTACCAGCATTTGTTATTTGTAGTCTTTTTGATGATAGCCATTCTGACATGTGTGAGGTGATATCTCATTGTAGTTTTGGTTTGTGTTTCTCTCGTGATTAGTGATGTCTGTTTTATTGAGGTGTAGTTGATTTCAAATATTCTATTAGTTTCAGATGTGCAACATACCGACTGAAAATTTTTATAGATTATTCTTCATTTAAAGTTATTATAAGATATTGGCTATATTGCTGCTGCTAAATTAAATAAATCCTTTTTAATTTTCCAATTCAGTTTCATTACTAGTAATTGATCTGTTCAAATTTTCTATTTCTTCTTGCTCCAGTCTAGGTAGACTATACATTTCTAGGAATTTGTTAATTTCTTCTAGGTTATCCATTTTATTGATGTCTAATTAATTGTTCATAGTAGTCTCTTATGATCCTTTGTATTTCTGTGGCGTTGGTTGTAACTTCTTTTTCATTTCTGATTTTATCGATTTGGACCCTCTTTTCCTTGATGTGTCTGGCTAAAGATTTATTAATTTTATTTCCTTTTTCAAAGAATCAACTCTTATTTGCATTGCTATTTTATATATTTTAAAATATATTTCATTTATTTCTTCTCTGATTTTTGTGATTTCTCCCTTGTACTAACTTTGGGTTTTGTTAGTTCTCCTTTTTCTAGTTCCTTTAGGTGTGCAGTTAGGTTGCTTATGTGAGATTTTTCTTATTTCCTGAGGAAAGCTTGAATTACTACAAATCTCCCTCTGAAAACTGCTTTTAGTGCATCCCATAGATTTTGGATTATTGTGTTTTCATTTTCGTTTGTTGCCGTTTATTTATTTATATTTTTCCTTCAGTGACTCATTCATTGTTCGGTAGCATTTTGTTTAGCCTCCACGTGTTTGTGTTTTTTTGAAGCTTTTTTCCTTGTAGTTGATTTCTAGTCTCACAGCATTGTAGTTGGAAAAGATGCTTGATACCATTTCAGTTTTCTTAAATGTACTGAGGCTTATTTTGTGGAGAATGTTCCATGTGCACATGAGAATGTGTTCAGTTCAGTTCAGTTGCTCAGTCGTGTTTGACTCTTCGCAATCCCATGGACTGCAGTACGCCAGACCTCCCTGTCCATCACCAACTCCCGGAGTTTACTCAAACTTATGTCCATTGAGTCAGTGATGCCATCCAACCATTTCATCCTCTTTCATCCCTGTCGCCTCCTGCCTTCAATCTTTCCCAGCATCAGGGTCTTTTCCAATGAGTCAGTTCTTCCCATCAGGTGGCCAAAGTATTGGAGTTTCAGCTTCAGCATCAGTCCTTTCAATGAATATTCAGGACTGATTTCCTTTAGGATGGGCTGCTTGGATCCCCTTGCAGTCCAAGGGACTCTCAAGAGTCTTCTACAACATCACAGTTCAAAAGCATTAATTCTTCTGCACTCAGCTTTTATCGTCCAACTTTCACATTCATACATGACTACTGGAAAAACCAGAGCTTTGACTAGATGGACCTTTGTTGGCAAAGTAATGCCTCTGCTTTGTAATATGCTGCCTAGCTTGGTCATAACTTTTCTCCCAAGGAACAAGCGTGTCTTTTAATTTCATGGCTGAAATTACCATCTGCAGTGATTTTGGAGCCCCCAAAAATAAAGTCTGCCACTGTTTCCACTGTTTCCCCATCTATTTGCCATGAAGTGATGGGACCAGATGCCATGATCTTAATTTTCTGAATGTTGAGTTTTAAGCCAAATTTTTTACTCTCCTCTTTCACTTTCTTCAAGAGGTTCTTTATTTCTTCTTCACTTTCTGCCATAAAGGTGGTGTCATCTGCATATCTGAGGTTATTGATATTTCTCCTGGCAATCTTGATTCCAGCTTGTGCTTCATCCAGCCCAGTGTTTCTCATGATGTGCTCTGCATATAAGTTAAATAAGCAGGGTGAGAATATACAGCCTTGACAAACTCCTTTCCTGATTTGAAACCAGTCTGTTGTTCTGTGTCCAGTTCTAAGTGTTGCTTCCTGACCTGCATTCAGATTTCTCAGGGAGCAGGTCAGGTGGTCCGGTATTCCCATCTCTTGAAGAATTTTCCACAGTTTATTGTGATCCACACAGTCAAAGGCTTTGGCATAGTCATTAAAGCAGAAATAGATGTTTATCTGGAACTCTCTTGCTTTTTTGATGATCCAGTGGATGTTGGCTATTTGATCTCTTGTTGGAAGTTCATCATTCACACACTGTTGAAGCCTGGCTTGGAGAATTTTGAGCATTAGTTTACTAGCGTGTGAGATGAGTGCAATTGTGTGGTAGTTTGAGCATTCTTTGGCATTGCCTTTCTTTGGGATTGGAATGAAAACTGACCTTTCCCAGTCCTGTGGCCACTGCTGAGTTTTCCGAATTTGCTGGCATATTGAGTGCAGCACTTTCACAGCATCATCTTTCAGGATTTGAAATAGCTCAACTGGAATTCCATCACTTACACTAGCTTTGTAGGAAGCGATGCTTCCTAAGTCCCACTTGACTTCACATTCCAGGATGTCTGGTTCCAGGTGAGTGATCACACCATCATGGTTATCTGGGTCATGAAGAACATTTTTGTATAGTTCTTCTGTGTATTCTTGCCACTTCTTCTTAATATCTTCTGCTTCTGTTAGGTCCCTACCATTTCTGTCCTTTATTGTGCCCATCTTTGCATGAAATGTTCTTTTGGTATCTCTAATTTTCTTTTATTTTAATTTTGTTATTTTTGTTTGTAATGTTATTGATGTATAGTTGACATAGAATATTACACTGGTTTTAGGTATACAATTCATGAGTCATCATTTGTATACATTGTGCAATGACTACAACAATAAGTTCAGTTATCCTGTGCCACCATACAAAGTAATACAATAATATAAAGTACAGTTCCCGTGCTGTATATTATATCTCCATGACAAGTTCTTTTTTTAAATTAATTTATTTATTTTACTTTACAATATTGTATTGGTTTTGCCATACACTGATTTGAATCTGCCATGAGTGTACATGAGTTTCCTATCCTGAACCCCCTCCCACCACTCTCCCCATGCCATCCCTCTGGGTCATCCCAGTGCACCAGCCCCGAGCACCCTGTATCATGCATCAAACCTGGGCTGGAGATTTGTTTCATATATGATATTTTACATGTTTCAATGCCATTTTCCCATATCATTCCACCCTCGCCCTCTCCCACAGAGTCCAAAAGATTGTTCTATACATCTGTGTCTCTTTTGCTGTCTCGCATACAGGGTTATTGTTACCGTCCTTCTAAATTCCGTATATATGCGTTAGTATGCTGTATTGGTGTTTTTCTTTCTGGCTTACTTCACTCTGTATAATAGGCTCCAGTTTCATCCACCTCATTAGAACTGATTCAAATGTATTCTTTTTAATGGCTGAGTAATATTCCATTGTGTATATGTACCACAGCTTTCTTATCCATTCATCTGCTGATGGACATCTAGGTTGCTTCCATGTCCTGGCTATTATAAACAGTGCTGTGATGAACATTGGGGTACACGTGTCTCTTTTGCTTCTGGTTTCCTCAGTGTGTATGCCCAGCAGTGGGATTGTTGGGTTATATGGCAGTTCTATTTCCAGTTTTTTAAGGAATCTCCACACTGTTCTCCATAGTGGTTGTACTAGTTTGCATTCCCACCAACAGTGAAAGAGGGTTCCCTTTTCTCCACACCCTCTCCAGCATTGATGCTTTTGAACTGAGGTGTTGGAGAAGACTCTTGAGAGTCCCTTGGACTCCAAGGAGATCCAACCAGTCCATTCTAAAAGAGATCAGTCCTGGGTGTTCTTTGGAAGGAATGATGCTAAAGCTAAAACTCCAGTACTTTGGCCACCTCATGTGAAGAGTTGACTCATTGGAAAAGACTGATGCTGGGAGGGATTGGGGGCAGGAGGAGAAGGGGACCACAGAGGATGAGATGGCTGGATGGTATCACCGACTCAATGGACGTGAGTTTGAGTGAACTCCGGGAGTTGGTGATGGACAGGGAGGCCTGCCTGGTGTGCTGCAATTCATGGGGTCGAAAAGAATGGGCCACAACTGAGCGACTGAACTGAACTGAACTGAAAGCGTTTGATTTCTCCTTCATATTTAAATGAGATCCTTGCTGGGTACAGTAATCTGGGCTGTAGGTTATTTTCTTTCATCACTTTAAGTATGTCCTGCCATTCCCTCCTGGCCTGAAGTGTTTCTATTGAACGATCAGCTCTTATTGTTATGGGAATCCCCTTGTGTTATTTGTTGTTTTTCCCTTGCTGCTTTTAATATGTCTTCTTTGTGTTTGATCTTTGTTAATTTGATTAATATGTGTCTTGGGGTGTTTCACCTTGGGTTTATCCTGTTTGGGACTCTCTGGTTTTCTTGGACTAGGATGATTATCCTTCCCCGTTCTAGGGAAGTTTTCAACTATTATCTCCTCGAGTATTTTCTCATGGTCTTTCTTTTTGTCTTCTTCTTCTGGGACTCCTATGACTCCAATATTGGGGCATTTAACAATGTCCTAGAGGTCTCTGAGGTTGTCCACATTTCCTTAAATTCTTTTTACTTTTTTCCTCTGTTTCATTTATTTCTACCAGAAATGGCAGCCCACTCCAGTATTCTTGCCTGGAAAATCCCATGGACGGAGGAGCCCGATTGGCTACTGTCCATGGAGTCGCAAAGAGTCCAACACGACTGAGTGATTTCACTATCACTATTCACTATCTATCTTCTACTTCACTTATCCTATCTTCTGCCTCCATTATTCTACTGTTGGTTCCCTCCAGAGTGTTTTTGATCTGATTTATTGTATCATTCATTATATATTGACTCTTCTAGGTCCTTGTTAAACCTTTCTTGCATCTTCTCGATCCTTCTCTCCAGGCTTTTTATCTGTAACTCCAATTTGTTTTCAAGATTTTGGATCATTTTCACTATTATTATTCAGAATTCTTTATCATGTAGTTTCCCTATCTCTTCCTCTTTTGTTTGGTTTGGTGGGCATTTATCCTGTTCCTTTACCTGCCGGGTATTTCTCTGCCTTTTCATCTTGTTTATATTGCTGTGTTTCAGATGGCCTTTCTGTATTCTGGCAGTTGGTGGTTCCTCTTTATTGTGGAGGTTCCTCATGTGGGTGGGGCTGGACGGGTGGCTTGGCAAGGTTCCCTGGTTAGGAAAGCTTGTGTCGGTGTTCTGGTGGATGGAGCTGGATTTCTTCTCTCTGGAGTGCAATGAAGTGTCCAGTAATGAGTTTTGAGATGTCAGTGGGTTTGGTGTGACTTTGGGCAGCCTGTACATTGAGGCTCAGAGTTATGTTCCTTTGTTGCTGGAGAATTTGTGTGGTATGTCTTGCTCTGGAACTTGTTGGCCCTTGGGTGGTGCTTGGTTTCAGTGTCGGTATGGAGGCGTTTGATGAGCTCCTATCGATTAATGTTCCCTGGATTCAGGAGTTCTCTGGTGTTCTCAGGATTTGGACTTAAGCCTCCTGCCTCTGGTTTTTAGTCTTATTCTTACAGTAGCCTCAAGACTTCTCCATCTGTACAGTACCGATGATAAAACATCTAGGTTAATGATGAAAAGTTTATCCACAGTGAGGGACACCTGGAGTGGTACACAGAGTTAAAAGGAGAAGAGAAGAGGGAGGAGGGAGATAGAGGTGACCAGGAGGATAGAGGGGGAATCAAAAGGGGCAAGAGCAAGCTAGCCAGTAATCACTTCCTTATATGCTCTCCACACTCTGGGTCCCTCAGAGATGTTCCAGGAGTTACATAGAGAAGAGATGAGGGAGGAAGGAGACAGAGGTGGCCAGGAGGATAAAAGGGGGAATCAAAAAGAGCAAGACAGATCCAGCCAGTAATCAGTTCCCTACAAAGGTCCGTCTAGTCAAGGCTATGGTTTTTCCAGTGGTCATGTATGGATGTGAGAGTTGGACTGTGAAGAAAGCTGAGCACTGAAGAATTGATGCTTTTGAACTGTGGTGTTGGAGAAGACTCTTGAGAGTCGCTTGGACTGCAAGGAAATCCAACCAGTCCATTCTGAAGGAGATCAGCCCTGGGATTTCTTTGGAAGGAATGATGCTAAAGCTGAAACTCCAGTACTTTGGCCACCTCATGCGAAGAGTTGACTCATTGGAAAAGACTCTGATGCTGGGAGGGATTGGGGGCAGGAGGAGAAGGGGACCACAGAGGATGAGATGGATGGAGGGCATTACTGACTTGATGGATGTGAGTCTGAGTGAACTCTGGGAGTTGGAGATGGACAGGCAGGCCTGGTGTGCTGCGATTCATGGGGTTGCAAAGAATCGGACACAACTGAGCCACTGAACTGAACTGAAGTGTTCTCCACAGCCCAGAACACACAAAGAGATTCACCTTGTTGGGTAGAGAAGAAAAGGGGGAGAGGGGAGATAGAGGCAACCTGGTGAAGAAAAAGGAGAGTCAAAAGAAGGAGAGAGCAATCAGGCCAGTGATCTTGCTCCCAAGTAAAAATGGGTACTGAAGATTGGGTTCTTAAAGGTACAAAGTTGATAACAAATACCAAAAAGCAAAGATTAAAAATCTTGAGTAGAGGTTAGATCCTCAAAAATACAATATAAAAAAAAAAGCAAAAACGAAACCAAAAAAAAACAAAAAACAAAAGTCACAGAAATTATAAAATACATATATATATATATGAAGTTTGCTTTAAAAATAGGATCTTTCTTTTTTTTGCAAGGTAATAGTATATTATAAAAATGAAAATTAAAGGAGTAATGGGGACTTAAAAATAACAAAAAAATAAATAAAATAAAACAAAAAAATTTTTTTTAATTTAAAAAATGATAATAGTAAAAATATATCTAAGACTTTCCCTGGAGCTATTGTGGACAGGGTGGGGTCAGTTCATTTTCAGATAGTTCCTTGGTCCGGCTCGTACTTCTCACTGTCTGTAGGCCCCTTCCTATGTAGTCGGTGCTAACTACAGGGTTTCAGTCTGTTGCACCTGCCCCTTCCAAAGCGGTTCCCTCTGTTTATGTTAGCTTCTTCTGTTTGCTCGTCTCTTCATTGTCTAATTTCTGCCCTGACACAAGGGGCGCGGTGGTGGTCACTTTTTTTTAGGCTTGCTTGTTCAGTCGTTCTTTGGGGAGGGAAGAACACTGCAAACAAATATCACTGCATGTGTTCACAGTGATTCAGCCACACTGGGTTTGCTTCACTCACGGCGTGCGTGCTTTCCCAGTCTACACTGCTCAACTCTAGGTTGCTCTGCTGGGAACTGTCTGATGTGGGCCCTGGTTTGCATGCACTTCCCAGGTCTAAGCTGTTCAGGTTCAGGTTCTCGGGTACTCTGCAAAGGCGCAGACTTGGTTGGGCCTGCGTTTTGCACCTGTCGCAGCTCCAAGCAGCTCAGGTGACCAGGTCCTTGGCACGCATAGTCGCCCCCACTTGAAGGCTGTGACTTATCCCCTCCCCCATCCCAGCCACTGGGTATTCTGGGTGTACAACGGGTGTGTCTTCTCTCTTCTGGGAAGCTGATCTCTGGCTGTGACCCTCCCAGCAGATGTCGACCGTCCAGAATCCCAAGAAGTCTTGGTTAGCAACGAAGTCTCTTTGCAGTTTGGTAAAGGATGCCTCTCTGTGGCCGCGATTGCCCCCTTCTGGCTGTGGCTGCCCTTTCCTGCCTGTCTCCAGCAGGGGGATGGGACAGTCCGCAGCCGGCTAGCTCTGCTCAGTACTTTGTTCTGTGAGCGTGCCTGGTGGTGGTTAGGACTTTTTGAGGGATCGCAGGATAGCGATATCCCACAGTCTGGGTTGCTATCTCAAGCTAGTTCCCTCAGATTGCCCTCAGGGCATTCATGCCCGGTCCTTATCCTAAGCAATGCTGCCCACTCCTCTCTGTCCCTCCCCTGCTTGCTAGTGGGGGATGTGAGCGTCTGGGCTGTTGCACCGCTTGGAGTTGCTGTTGGGAACATAATCTGCGGGTTTTAATTATTTATTTATTTTTCCTCCCAGTTATTTTGCCCTCTGAGATTCCAAGGCTCGCCACAGACCCGCCGGAGAGAGTATTTCCTGGTGTTTGGAAACTTCTCTCTTGTTTTTAAGACTCCCTTCCCTTGACGGATCTCCATCCCTACCTCTTTTGTCTCTCTTTTTATCTTTTATATTTTGTCCTACCTCCTTTTGAAGACAATGGGCTGCTTTTCTGGGTGCCTGATGTCCTCTGCCAGCATTCAGAAGTTGTTCTGTGGAATTTGCTCGGTTCTCAAATGTTCTTTCAATGAATTTGTGGGGGAGAAAGTGGTCTCCCTGTCCTATTCCTCTGCCATCTTAGGACCGCCCCCTCTAATTTTCTTGAAGCGAGCTCTAGTCTTTCCCATTCTATTGTTTTCCTCTTATTTCTTTGCATTGATGCTGAGGAAGTCTTTCTTATCTCTCCTTGCTATTCTTTGGAACTCTGCATTCAAATGGGTATATCTTTCATTTTCTCCTTTGCCCTTCCCTTCTCTTCTTTTCATAGCTGTTTCTAAGGCCTCCTCAGACAACCATTTTGCCTTTTTCATTTTTTTTCCTTGAGGTTGATTTTGATCCCTGCCTCCTGTACAATATCATGAACCTCTGTCCATAGATCTTCAGGCACTCTTGTCTATCAGATCTAATCCCTTGAATCTATTTGTCACTTCCACTGTATAATTGTAAGGGATTTAATTTAGGTCATATCTGAATGGTGTAGTGCTTTTCCCTACTTTCTTCAATTTAAGTCGGAATTTGCCAATAAGGAGTTTATGATCTGTGCCACAGTCAGCTCCCAGTCTCGTTTTTGCTGACTGTATAGAACTCCTCTGTCTCTGGCTGCAAAGAATATAATCAGTCTGATTTCGGTATTGCCCATCTGGTGATGTCCATGTATAGAGTCTTCTTTTGTGTTGTTGGAAGAGGGTGTTTGCTATGACCAGTGCATTCTCTTGGCAGAACTCTGTTAGCCTTTGCCCTGTTTCATTCTGTACTCCAAGGCCAAATTTGCCTGTTACTCCAGGTATCTCTTGACTTTCTACTTTTGCATTCCAGCCCCCTATAATGAAAAGGACATCTCTTTTGGGTGTTAGTTCTAAAAGGTCTGTAGGTCTTCATAGAACCATTCAACTTCAGCTTCTTCAGCATTACTGGTTGGGGCATAGACTTGGATTACTGTGATATTGAATGGTTTGCCTTGGAAACGAACAGAGATCATTCTGTCACAACATTGCAAAACATTAGGAGTTGCTAAAAACCACTGAAGTGTACACCTTAAAATGGGTAAATTTTATGGTATGTGACTTATGTTTAATAAAAATGCAATTTTAAAAGTCCACGAATTTTCAACTAAATATCAGCAGATTTTAAGTGGAATGTGACAGATTCTAAGATTTATTATTGAAATACTAAAAGCCAAGAATAGTACAAAAATGTTGAAGGAGAATTTCAGAGTATTTGGTCTACTTGATATCAGTGTCCATTTTAAAGCTACAGTAATGAAGAGAGTGTAGTATTGGCACTGGATTGGATAAGTAGACAAATGAAACATAATAGAGTAAAAAAAAAGACCTTCACATGTATGGACAAGGGAGACTGCAGAGCTGTGTGGAAAAGAGTCTTTTTAATAACTGTTGCTGGGTCAATTGGATATTCCTATGGAAGAGAAAGTAAACTTGGCCCCTCATAGCATATATAAATGCATATTCCACATGTAAAAATCAAAGCAAAACAAGAAAATGTTTTCAGAACAACATAAGACTATCTACATAAACTTCAGTTAGGAAAAGATTTAAGAGGACTGAAAAGCACTGAGTATAAAGTAAAGGCTTTGTAAATATACACCTTTAATAGTCTATAAATAGAGCCAAGACACAGAGTGGAAAATACCATTTATAATACACATAACTGACAAAGGATTCATATCCAGAACATATAAAGAACTTGTACTAATCTATAAGAAAAATATAGACAACTTAATAAAAAATAGGTGGGAATTTAAACCAATATTCACATAAGAAGACATTCAAATAAACAATAAAAATGTGTAAACATGCTCTTCATTAGTAATTAGGAAAATGAAAATTAAAAGCACTACAAGATTTACTACCAGAATGACTGTAATAAAAATGATGAATACCAGATATTGGCAAGAACATGTAACAACTAGTACTCTGCTATTTGGACTGTAACTTGGTACAAGCTCTTTGGAAAATAATTTGGCAGCATTCACTAAATTTGTACATATTCATGAGACCCACGATTCTCACTTTTTGATAAATACCCTGGCTTAGATGGTAAAGAATCTGCCTGCAACGCAGGAGACCCGAGTTCAGTCCTTGGGTCAAGAAGATCCCCTGCAGAAGAGAAAGGCAACCCTCTCCAGTATTCTTGCCTGGAAAATTCCATGGACAGAGGAGCCTGGCGGGCTACAGTCCATGGAGTCACAAACAATCAGACAGACCGAACAACTAACATTAATACTAAAGAAATATGTGTACATTTGCCCCAAGAAAGATATTTAAGAATGTTCATAGCAGCATTACTTGGAATATTCCTAAATTCAAAAGAATCCAAATGTCCATCAGGATGAAGAAATTGTGTTATGGTCACACAATGAGTAGTATGTGATAATGAAAATGATTTCATTCAATCAATCACATGGGTGGCTCTTACAAATATGTATGTGCATGAAACTTGTCAGTGCAAAAGAATATATATATATTTTTTTAATGTCATTTCTTTTTTTTTTTTAATTTTATTTTTAAACTTTGCATAACTGTATTAGTTTTGCCAAATATCAAAATGAATCCGCCACAGGTATACATGTGTTCCCCATCCTGAACCCTCCTCCCTCCTCCCTCCCCATACCATCCCTCTGGGTCATCCCAGTGCACCAGCCCCAAGCATCCAGTATCGTGCATTGAACCTGGACTGGCAACTCGTTTCATACATGCTATTTTACATGTTTCAATGCCATTCTCCCAAATCTTCCCACCCTCTCCTTCTCTCACAGAGTCCATAAGACTGTTCTATACATCAGTGTCTCTTTTGCTGTCTCGTACACAGGGTTATCGTTACCATCTTTCTAAATTCCACATATATGCGTTAGTATACTGTATTGGTGTTTTTCTTTCTGGCTTACTTCACTCTGTATAATAGGCTCCAGTTTCATCCACCTCATTAGAACTGATTCAAATGTATTCTTTTTAATGGCTGAATAATACTCCATTGTGTATATGTACCATTGCTTTCTTATCCATTCATCTGCTGATGGGCATCTAGGTTGCTTCCATGTCCTGGCTATTATAAACAGTGCTGCGATGAACATTGGGGTACACGTGTCTCTTTCCCTTCTGGTTTCCTCAGTGTGTATGCCCAGCAGTGGGATTGCTGGATCATAAAGCAGGTCTATTTCCAGTTTTTTAAGGAATCTCCACACTGTTCTCCATAGTGGCTGTATAGTTTGCATTCCCACCAACAGAGTAAGAGGGTTCCCTTTTCTCCACACCCTCTACAGCATTTATTACTTGTAGACTTTTGGATCGCAGCCATCCTGACTGGTGTGAAATGGTACCTCATAGTGGTTTTAATTTGCATTTCTCTGATAATGAGTGATGCTGAGCATCTTTTCATGTGTTTGTTAGCCATCTGTATGTCTTCTTTGGAGAAATGTCTATTTAGTTCTTTGGCCCATTTTTTGATTGGGTCATTTATTTTTCTGGAGTTGAGTTGTAGGAGTTGCTTGTATATTCTGGAGATTAGTTGTTTGTCAGTTGCTTCATTTGCTATTATCTTCTCCCATTCTGAAGGCTGTCTTTTCACCTTGCTTATAGTTTCCTTTGATGTGCAGAAGCTTTTAAGGTTAATTAGGTCCCATTTGTTTATTTTTGCTTTTATTTCCAATATTCTGGGAGGTGGGTCATAGAGGATCCTGCTGTGATGTATGTCAGAGAGTGTTTTGCCTATGTTCTCCTCTAGGAGTTTTATAGTTTCTGGTCTTACGTTTAGATCTTTAATCCATTTTGAGTTTATTTTTGTGTACAGTGTTAGAAAGTGTTCTAGTTTCATTCTTTTACAAGTGGTTGACCAGATTTCCCAGCACCACTTGTTAAAGAGATTGTCTTTAATCCATTGTATATTCTTGCCTCCTTTGTCAAAGATAAGATGTCCATATGTGCGTGGATTTATCTCTGGGCTTTCTATTTTGTTCCATTGATCTATATTTCTGTCTTTGTGCCAGTACCATACTGTCTTGATAACTGTGGCTTTGTAGTAGAGCCTGAGGTCAGGTAGGTTGATTCCTCCAGTTCCATTCTTCTTTCTCAAGATCGCTTTGGCTATTCGAGGTTTTTTGTATTTCCATACAAATTGTGAAATTATTTGTTCTAGCTCTGTGAAGAATACTGTTGGTAGCTTGATAGGGATTACATTGAATCTATAGATTGCTTTGTGTAGTATACTCGTTTTCACTATATTGATTCTTTCAATCCATGAACATGGTATATTTCTCCATCTGTTAGTGTCCTCTTTGATTTCTTTCACCAGTGTTTTATAGTTTTCTATATATAGGTCTTTAGATTCTTTAGGTAGATATATTCCTAAGTATTTTATTCTTTCCGTTGCAATGGTGAATGGAATTGTTTCCTTAATTTCTCTTTCTGTTTTCTCATTATTAGTGTATAGGAATGCAAGGGATTTCTGTGTGTTGATTTTATATCCTGCAACTTTACTATAGTCATTGATTAGTTCTAGTAATTTTCTGGTGGAGTCTTTAGGGTTTTCAATATGTAGAGGATCATGTCATCTGCAAACAGTGAGAGCTTTACTTCTTCTTTTCCAATTTGGATTCCTTTTATTTCTTTTTCTGCTCTGATTGCTGTGGCCAAAACTTCCAAAACTATGTTGAATAGTTATGGTGAAAGTGGGCACCCTTGTCTTGTTCCTGACTTTAGGGGAAATGTTTTCAATTTTTCACCATTGAGGATAATGTTTGCTGTGGGTTTGTCATATATAGCTTTGATTATGTTGAGGTATGTTCCTTCTATTCCTGCTTTCTGGAGAGTTTTTATCATAAATGGATGTTGAATTTTGTCAAAGGCTTTCTCTGCATCTATTGAGATAATCATATGGTTTTTATTTTTCAATTTGTTAATGTGGTGTATTACATTGATTGATTTGCGGATATTGAAGAATCCTTGCATCCCTGGGATAAAGCCCACTTGGTCATGGTGTATGATCTTTTTAATGTGTTGTTGGATTCTGATTGCTATAATTTTGTTAAGGATTTTTGCATCTATGTTCATCAGTGATATTGGCCTGTAGTTTTCTTTTTTTGTGGGATCTTTGTCAGGTTTTGGTATTAGGGTGATGGTGGCCTCATAGAATGAGTTTGGAAGTTTACCATCCTCTGCAATTTTCTGGAAGAGTTTGAGCAGGATAGGTGTTAGCTCTTCTCTAAATTTTTGGTAGAATTCAGCTGTGAAGCCGTCTGGACCTGGGCTTTTGTTTGCTGGAAGATTTTTGATTACAGTTTCAATTTCCGTGCTTGTGATGGGTCTGTTAAGATTTTCTATTTCTTCCTGGTCGAGTTTTGGAAAGTTGTACTTTTCTAAGAATTTGTCCATTTCTTCCTCGTTGTCCATTTTATTGGCATATAATTGTTGATAGTAGTCTCTTATGATCCTTTGTATTTCTGTGTTGTCTGTTGTGATCTCTCCATTTTCATTTCTAATTTTATTGATTTGATTTTTCTCCCTTTGTTTCTTGATGAGTCTGGCTAATGGTTTGTCAATTTTATTTATCCTTTCAAAGAACCAGCTTTTGGTTTTGTTGATTTTTGCTATGGTCTCTTTTGTTTCTTTTGCATTTATTTCTGCTCTAATTTTTAAGATTACTTTCCTTCTACTAACCCTGGGGTTCTTCATTTCTTCCTTTTCTAGTTGCTTTAGGTGTAGGGTTAGGTTATTTATTTGACTTTTTTCTTGTTTCTTGAGGTGTGCCTGTATTGCTATGAACTTTCCCCTTAGGACTGCTTTTACCGTGTCCCACAGGTTTTGGGTTGTTGTGTTTTCATTTTCATTCGTTTCTATGCAAATTTTGACTTCTTTTTTGATTTCTTCTGTGATTTGTTGGTTATTCAGCAGCGTGTTGTTCAGCCTCCATATGTTGGATTTTTTAATAGTTTTTCTCCTATAATTGAGATCTAATCTTACTGCATTGTGGTCAGAAAAGATGCTTGGAATGATTTTTATTTTTTTGAATTTACCAAGGCTAGCTTTATGGCGCAGGATGTGATCTATCCTGGAGAAGGTTCCATGTGCGCTTGAGAAGAAGGTGAAATTCATTGTTTTGGGATGAAATGTCCTATAGATATCAATTAGGTCTAACTGGTCTATTGTATCGTTTAAAGTTTGTGTTTCCTTGTTAATTTTCTGTTTAGTTGATCTATCCATAGGTGTGAGTGGGGTATTAAAGTCTCCCACTATTATTGTGTTATTGTTAATTTCTTCTTTCATACTTGTTAGCATTTGTCTTACATACTGCGGTGCTCCTGTGTTGGGTGCATATATATTTATAATTGTTATATCTTCTTCTTGGATTGATCCTTTGATCATTATGTAGTGACCATCTTTGTCTCTTTTCATAGTCTTTGTTTTAAAGTCTATTTTATCTGATATGAGTATTGCTACTCCTGCTTTCTTTTGGTCCCTATTTGCATGGCAAATCTTTCTCCAGCCTTTCACTTTCAGTCTGCATGTATCCCCTGTTTTGAGGTGGGTCTCTTGTAGACAACATATGTAGGGGTCTTGTTTTTGTATCCATTCAGCCAGTCTTTGTCTTTTGGTTGGGGCATTCAGCCCATTTACGTTTAAGGTAATTACTGATAAGTATGACCCCGTTGCCATTTACTTTATTGTTTTGGGTTCAAATTTATACACCATTTTTGTGTTTCCTGTCTAGAGAATATCCTTTAGTATTTGTTGGAGAGCTGGTTTGGTGGTGCAGAATTCTCTCAGCTTTTGCTTGTCTGAAAAGCTTTTGATTTCTCCTTCATACTTGAATGAGATCCTTGCTGGGTACAATAATCTGGGCTGTAGGTTATTTTCTTTCATCATTTTAAGTATGTCTTGCCATTCCCTCCTGGCTTGAAGAGTTTCTATTGAAAGATCAGCTGTTATCCTTATGGGTATTCCCTTGTGTGTTATTTGTTGTTTTTCCCTTGCTGCGTTTAATATTTGTTCTTTGTGTTTGATCTTTGTTAATTTGATTACTATGTGTCTTGGGGTGTTTCGCCTTGGGTTTGTCCTGTTTGGGACTCTCTGGGTTTCTTGGACTTGGGTGATGATTTCCTTCCCCATTTTAGGGAAGTTTTCAACTATTATCTCCTCAAGTATTTTCTCATGGTCTTTCTTTTTGTCTTCTTCTTCTGGGACCCCTATGATTCGAATGTTGTAGCGTTTAATATTGTCCTGGAGGTCTCTGAGATTGTCCTCATTTCTTTTAATTAGTTTTTCTTTTGTCCTCTCTGATTCATTTATTTCTACCATTCTGTCTTCTAATTCACTAATCCTATCTTCTGCCTCTGTTATTCTACTATTTGTTGCCTCCAGTGTGTTTTTAATTTCACTTATTGCATTATTCATTATATATTGACTCTTTTTTATTTCTTCTAAGTCCTTGTTAAACCTTTCTTGCATCTTCTCAATCCTTGCCTCCAGGCTATTTATCTGTGATTCCATTTTAATATCAAGATTTTGGATCAATTTCACTATCATTATTTGGAATTCTTTATCAGGTAGATTCCCTATCTCTTCCTCTTTTGTTTGGTTTGGTGGGCATATATCCTGTTCCTTTATCTGCTGGCTATTCCTCTGTCTCTTCATCTTGTTTAAATTGCTGAGTTTGGGGTGTCCTTTCTGTATTCTGGCAGTTTGTGGAGTTCTCTTTATTGTGGCATTTCCTCGCTGTGTGTGGGTTCGTACAGGTGGCTTGTCAAGGTTTCCTGGTTAGGGAAGCTTGTGTTGATGTTCTGGTGGATTGAGCTGTATTTCTTCTCTCTGGAGTGTAATGAAATGTCCAGTAATGAGTTATGAGATGTCTATGGTTTTGGGGTGACTTTGGGCAGCCTGTATCTTGAAGCTCAGGGTTGTGTTCCTTTGTTGCTGGAGAATTTGCTTGGTATGTCTTGCCCTGGAACTTGTTGGCCCTTGTGTGGTGCTTGGTTTCAGTGTCAGTATGGAGGCGTTTGTTGAGCTTCTGTCAATTAATGTTTCTTCGGAGTCAGGAGTTCCCTGGAGTCAGGGTTTGGACTTAAGCCTCCTACTTCCAGTTATCGGTCTTATTTTACAGTAGTTTCAAAACTTCTCCTTCTATACAGCACCATTGATAAAACATCTACGTTAAAGATGAAAAGTTTCTCTACTGTGAGGGTCACTCAGAGAGGTTCACAGCGTTACATGGAGAAGAGAAGAGGGAGGAGGGAGTTAGAGGTGACCCAGATGAGATGAGGTGGAATCAATAGTGGAGAGAGTGGGCTAGCCAGTAGTCACTTCCTTATGTGCACTCCACAACTGGACCGCTCAGAGATGTTCACGGAGTTATACAGAGAAGAGAAGAAGGAGGCAGGAGACAGAGGTGGCCAGAAGGATAAAAGGGGGAAATGAAAAGGAGGGAGACAGATCCAGCCAGTAATCAGTTCCCTAAGTGTTCTCCACTGTCTGGAAGACACAGAAATTCACAGAGTTGGGTAGAGTAGAGAGGGGTTAGGGAGGAGATACAGGTGACCTGGTGGAGAAAATGGAGAGTCCAAAGGGAGAGAGAGCAGTCAAGCCAGTAATCTCGTACCCTAGTGAAAAATGGGTCCTGAAGATTGGGTTCTTAAAGGTACAAAATTGGTAACAAATACATAAAAGCAAAAATTAAAAACCTAGAGTAGAGTTTGGAATTTCAAAAATGCGATGTTAATGAAAAGAAGGAGGAAAAGAAAGAGGGAAAAAACAAACAAAGAAAAACAAACAAGGTGGCAAAAATTATAAAGAAACTACAGGTACAAAATTGATAACTAATACCAAAAGGCTAAAATTAAAAATCTAGAGTAGAGTTTGGAATTTCAGAAATACAATGTTAAAAAAAAGAAGAAGAATAAAAATAAAGAGAGAAAACAAACAAACCAACAAAAACAATGTCACAAAAATTATAAAGAAAATACAGGTACAGAATTGATATCAAATACCAAAAAGCATAAATTAAAAATCTTGAGTAGAGTTTGGAATTGCAGATATATGATGTTATATAAAAGAAGAAGAGAAAGAAACAGAGGAAAAAAAAAGTCACAGAAATTATGAAAAAAACTATAGGTACAAAATTGATAACATATACCAAAAGGCTAAAATTAAAAATCTAGAGTAGCGTTTGGAATTTCAAAAATACAATGTTAAAGAAAAGAAGAAAAAGAAGGAAAAAAAAAAACAAAACACGGTCAAAAAATTATAAAATATATATATGAAGTTTGCTGAAGAAGAAAAAAAATAGGGTCTTTTTTTTTTTTTTGCAAAGTAATAGTTATAAAAGTGAAAATTAGAGGACAATAGAGGATTTAAAATTTTTAAAAAAAAAATTAAAAAAAAAAGAAAGATTGATCTTAAAAATAGTAAAAATATATCTAGGTCTTTCTCTGGTTTTGTTGTTAGTATTGTGGGTTCAGTTCATTTTTGGCTAGTTCCTTAGTCCGACTTAGATTTCTCAAGATCTATAGGCCCCTTCCTATGTAATCCGTAGTAACCACAGGGTTTTAATCTATGGCCTGTAGCTTCCACGGCGTTTCCCTCTGTTATAGCTTCTTCTGTTTGCTGGTCTCTTCAGTGTCTGGTTCCCGCCCTGGCACAAAGGGGACGGTGGAGGACACTATTTTTTTTTTTTTTTTTTATTTAGGCTCACTTGTTCAGCCGCGCTGTGGGGAGGGAGGGAGGGATGCTGCAAACAGATAACACTGGCGTGCGCTACGCTGTACCTCAGCCACACTGGGTCTGCCCCCGCTCACGGCGTGTGTAGCCTCCCTGCCCACACTGCTCGGGCTCTAGGTTGTTCCGCTGGGAACAATCAGAGGCCGGCCCTGGGCTGAGCTCCCAGGTCCAAGCCTCTCAGGTTCAGGCACTCGGGTAGTCCTCAGAGGCGCAGACTCGGTTGGGCCTGCGTTTTGTGTTCTTCCCAGATCCGAGCAGCTCAGGTGATGAGGTGTTTGGCGGGCGCCAATGCTGCGACTTATCGCCTCCCCGCCACTCGGTTATCTGGGTGTAAAACCGGCGCACCTTCTCAGGCAGATGTTGCCCGTCCAGACCCCCAAGAAGTTTTAGTTAGCAAAGAAGCCTGCTTACAGTTTTATAGATAGTGTCTCTCTGGGGCTGCGATTGCCCCCTTCCAGCTCTGGCTGCTTGTCACCGGAGGGGGAAGGTCTGCAGCCGGCTATCTCTGTTCAGTCCTTTGTTCTGTGCACGGGCCTGGCGGTGTCTTAGGCTAGGGCTGGCTTTTTGCGTGGTAGATATCCCACAGTCTGGTTTGCTAGCCCAAATTATTTCGCTCAGATGGCGCTCAGGACATTCTGCCCGATTCTTACTCTAAGGGACACAGCTCGCGCCGCACTTCCCTGCCCAGCCCCTGCTTGCTAATGCCGTGTGCAGGCGTCTGTGCTGCTTCTCCGCTGGGGGAGTTGTAGGGCTCACAGTCTGCAATTTTTAATTGTTTATTTTTTTTTTTCCTCCCTTTTATGTTGCCCTCTGTGCTTCCAAAGCTCGGCACAGATTCGGCAGTGAGAAGGTTTCCTGGTGTTTGGAAACTTCTCTCTTTTTAAGACTCCCTTCCCGGGACGGAACTCCGTCCCTCCCTCTTCTGTCTCTTTTTTTGTCTTTTATATTTTTTCCTACCTCCTTTCGAAGAGTTGGGCTGCTTTTCTGGGTGCCTGATGTCCTCTGCCGGCATTCAGAAGTTGTTTTGTGGAATTTACTCGACGTTTAAATGCTCTTTTGATGAATTTGTGGGGGAGAAAGTGTTCTCTTCGTCCTAGTCCTCTGCCATCTTGGCTCCTCCCCCCAGAATATATATTGTTTTAATCAATTTATATGTAGTCTTCAATATGCAAATCTTACTATGATGGTTAGAAATTAAAGGACAGGGAAGCCTGGTGGCTGCAGTCCATGGGGTTACAAAGAGCTGGAGAGACTGAACAACAAAAATTCAGTGAAGAATGAAGTAGTAATAAGGATGGAGTAAGATTTGGAGAGCATTCTGGGATAATGACCTCAGCTGGCTAGGAGTTGAATAGATGTTCACTTTGTGAAAACTCATTTCAGTTATTCATTTCCATTTTGTACACCCTCCTGTAGGAGTTTTATACTTCATGATAAAAATAAATAAAAACATAACAATCCAGCTTCTGTGTATATAGCCCAAAGAATTGAAAGCAGAATCTCAAAGAGTATGTACACCAATGTTCATAGGATGCTCCACAATAGCCAAAAGATGGAAACAACTCAAATGTCCATCGGTGGATGAAGGAATAAACAAAATGTAGTGTATACATACAGTGGAATATTATTCAGTCCTAAAAAGAAAGGGAATTTTGCTATATGCTACAACTTGGATGAACCTTGAGATCACTATGCTAAGTAAAATTGGCTGATCACACACAAAAATAAAAAGGCTCTATGATTCCAAGTATGTAAGGTATCAAAATAGTCAAACTCAATAGGGAAAGACAAAGGTGGTTGTAAAGGCCTGGGGGAAGAGGGATATGGGGAACTGTTGTTTATAGGTATAGAGTTTCAGTTTTGTAATATGAAAAATTTCTGGAAATGAGTTTCACAATATGAATATATTAATACCTTAATACCTCTTAAGTATGTAATCAAAGTGGTTAAGATGGTAAATTTTATGTTGTGTATATCTTACCACAATCACAAATTTTAAAATTAAAAAAAATTTAAAATTGGCATCATTGGAAAAACTGGGGAAATCTAAAACATGTAGTTTAGCTAATAGTAGCATACCAAATTTAATTTCTTAGTTTTGATAACTTTACTATGGCTTTGTAAGATAAAACAAGCTGGGAAAAGGCATTAAATAGAACTGTGTATTGTTTTTGCAAACTTTGTGTTAAGTCTAAAATTATTCAAAATAAAAAGTAAAAAAAAATTAAAATATATAGTTGATGAATTTCCATGCCAAATTGGAGGACAAGCTTGAATGTACAGAGCTAGACAGATTGAATACTAAAATCTCTTTTCCATTTTGGCTTTTTCCCTTCTGTTCTCCTTAAACAATGACCAAAGGTTCCAAAATCCAAGTTCCCCAATAGCAGCAACCAGTCAAAGTATCCCATTGTCAAGAATGACCAAGAGGTCCTGGATATGAAGTGGTATTATTAAACAGACTACTTCGTTGTCACCAAAGCCCACACTGTCTTTGGCTATTTCAAGTTTTTATCCAAAAAGCAGCGTAGGGTTTGCTACTTCATTCTCATAATAGAATGGATAGAGAAAATTGTGTTATTATTTTAAAATGTTCCAAATTGTATAATGTGATTTTTTTTTTCCCTGCCAATGTTTTTAGTTTTTTTCAGTACAAAAGAACACTTTGTGTTTTTCCTTGTTACTGGTAAAACTTCATGACCAAATCTACTGATGAACAGCTAAAAATTTTTTATTTGAAGGAATAATTGAAGGCAGATATACTCATGTCTTCCACCAACTTAAATCCTGAATAGGGTCTTAATTTCCTGTCAAATCATGGGATTGATTTCCATTTATTAATTTTAAAGGAACTTATATAATATCTACTATAACTATATTAGATATTTCTCAGTAAGATCAAGAATAAAGAGTATGCAAGTCTTTATTTCCACATTATATAATATATATACATATATATGTGTGTGTATATAGACAAAGGCATACATATATACATACTTACACATACAGAGTGTTTCATTTCCTCCCTTTCTTCCTAAAGTAAGTAAAGTAATAACAGTGGCTATATAATGCTTTTGACAAATAATCCATTTATTTATAATAATGTTAAATGTAATTTAATAGTTATACCTCTTTCCCCCTGAAGGCTCTTTAGATTTAACTGTGTAAAATACTGTGATATTAATATTTATTCATTTTACCAATTTTGTTTCAGTTGATTTCAGATTTAACTTGCAATGGCACCCCACTCTAGTGCTCTTGCCTGCAAAATCCCATGGGCGGAGGAGCCTGGTAGGCTGCAGTCCATGGGGTCGCTAAGAGTCAGACACGACTGAGCGACTTCACTTTCACTTTCCACTTTCATGCATTGGAGAAGGAAATGGCAACCCACTCCAGTGTTCTTGCCTGGAGAATCCCAGGGACGGGGGAGCCTGGTGGGCTGCCGTCTATGGGTTCGCACAGAGTCGGACACGACTGAAGTGACTTAGCAGTTAGCAATACCTAAGATATAGATTTCTTAAGAAATCTAGAAGTAGATTTAATTGCTAGCATTTTAACAATTACCTATATATTCAAATAAGCTAATAGATTAATCTCAAATAAATTCCTGCAACAGATTATCTTGGTGTTACTGAAATTATCTCAATTTCAGTTTCTTCTAGTTTGGACCATCCAGATTGTCTGTTAACAATGTAACTAGATAGTCTGTTATACTATCAGGTAAGTGTTCCTATACTTGATACTTGATCTTTGAATTATGATCCTGAAAAAATGTAAAATACAGGGTGCTTTTGAATTGGCAAAAACAAAGTAAACTATGCAGTTTAATTTTTAGCATCAAGTGTGCTTTATTGGTATTAAAATCTTTGAAGATTGGTGATTTATGTATGGCATATATGGTAACATTATATTAGTCAGAATTATTAATATGAATATCCTATTGTTCAGTCATTAAAAATAGCTAGTATTTGTTATAATAACTTCCCTGTCTATTTCCTACCAAAAATATAGAGCATTATTATCTGTCTTTGGATCCTTGGCTCTTAAGGATAGGTTATGACGTATAGTAGTAGTAGTTAGTTATGGCAGCAACAGTATTGATAACATTTATTGAGCACTTACTATGCCAATTGCTGCTACAAGTGTTCTATAGTATTTACACATTTAATCTTACAGCAGACATATGGAGTCTGTATTATTAGTATTCTCGTTTTACAGATGAGGAAAGTAAGACCCCGAGAAATTAAATAACTTGTTTAAGGTTACACAGCTTGTAAATGAGAGTCAGAATTCAAACCCTGGCAGTCTGGCTCTAGAGCTTATGTTCTCTTTGTTTTGTGGTTTTCTTAAACGAAATTTCCTACAATTATTTAAAGTTCCATTCCTTCTAGTATTATCAGAATGCATTGTTTTACTTTAATCTTGTTGTTTGCCTCTTAAAATCATATATTATTCATTCAGCAATTAACTGAATGCCTACTGTGTTGTAGGCATTGTGCTAAATACAAGACAGACATAGTTACAGCTCTCATGAAATTTAAATTGTATTTAGGGGAACAGGTATTAAATATTTCTGTAATACATTATTTAATTATAATTAGATATGGTTTATTCTTAAAGCTGCCTCAATCTTAAAATGTCTCTGGATTCCTCCTTCAGATGCCTGGTCTTCCTTCTCTGAACCCCTCTAGTACACTCAAACTGTAGTAGTCTGGTTTCCCTGATACTGTAACTATTTGGACATTTGCCTTTTATCATTTTCTAAAGTTCAACTTCATTGGCAATAGAGATAACTTTTCAGATAATCTATTACATATCTGTTATGTTACAGTAATTTCTATTACATAGTCTAGATTAAGATTAAGACATTACTTTTTAGATAACCTGTGTAATAGATTATCTATGACAAATAGAGCCCAATATAGTATCTTTTACATAGTATAGAGAGTAGATCCTTAATGTATATTGATTGCTTAAATTAAGACAAATTAAGGCTGTATGTGTTAAAAGAATGAAGATGATAAGTAAACCACCTTAAACATTTTAAGACAAATTTTGACTTACTCGTGTGTATCAATTGCTTAAGCAGGTTGCTTAAGCAGGTTCAATAAACTCAGATTGGAACCAACTCTTGTACTTGCTGTCTGAATTAGCTAAGCTTAATAAGAGCAGAATAGTCACTAAATTAATGGGTTGCCATTGATAGACTTTGTTTTCACCATGAGAGTCATTACCAAAGTACACAGAATCTCTTAACAAATAAATATTTCTTTTTAAAATAAAAGATTTCCATGGTCACTTGAATCTACTGTTACTTTTCTTGACAAACTAAAGAAATGTGAAGACTGGAAGCATCTACCATTATTTATCAACAACCTCAGATATGCAGATGATACCATTCTAATGGCAGAAAGTGAAGAAAAACTAAAGAGCCTCTTGATGTGGGTGAAAGAGGAGAGCAAAAAAGCTGGCTTGAAACTCAGCATTTACAAAACTAAGATTATGGCATCCAGTCCCATCACTTCATGGCAAATAGAAAGGGAAGAAGTATAAGCAGTGGCAGATTTTATTTTCTCGAGCTCCAGTATCACTGTGGATGGTGACTGCAGCCATGAAATTTCTTTCCTCCTTGGAAGGAAAGCTACAACAAACCTAGACAGCATATTAAAATATTAAAAAGCAAAGACATTACTTTGCCGACAAAGGTCTGTATAATCATGGTTTTCCCAGTAGTCATGTACAGATGTCAGAGTTGGACCATAAAGAAGACTGAGCATTGAAGAATTGATGCTTTTGACTTGTGGTGCTAGAGAAGACTCTTGAGGATCCTTGGACAGCAAGGAGATCAAACCAATCAATCCTAGAGGAAATCAGTCCTCAATAATCATTGGAAGGACCCATGCTCAAGCTGAAGTTCCAGTACTTTGGTCACCTGATACATAGAGCCGACTCATTGGAAAAGACCCAGACCCTGGGAAAGAGTGAAGGCAGAAGGAGAGGAGGCCAGCAGAGGATGAGATAGTTAAATAGAATCACTGACCCAATGGACATGGATTTGAGCAAACTCTGGGAGTTGGTGAAGGACAGGAAAGCCTGGCATGCTACAGTACATGAGGCTGCAAAGAATCAGACACGATTTAGTGACTAACCACCACCACCACCATTATTTAAGCAAAAAGATGCAAGATATGTTTTAGTGTGATGTACACATTCTGGAAGTTTAAATTTCTAGAAAGAGAGCTACTTTATAGCAGATTGCAGCTAGAGGTGACTTGGTGAGCCAGTGAAATGACACCAAAGAAGATTTTGCTATTAAAAATATGAGTTTTAAAATTCACTATTAAGAGTGACATATTCTGTGTTTTGGAAATGGAACATACAGACAAACATTGTACGTTAGAAGCTGAGATTGTTAATCACGACTATACAGTTTTAAGTGGTGGGATACTTATCTTTTGTTTGTAATCTATGTTTTTTTTTTCAATTATAGTGACAAAATCATTATATGAGCTAGTTATTTATAGTAAAAACCTAAAGGAGAAGCTGATTAGCTTTGTCTAAAAAAGTTCAGATATTTATTTGTATTATTTTATAATGATGTATAATTTTTGAGAAATAATGAATTTAGTCTTTTTCTCCATTTCTAACCAGAGGACTAGAAAAATGGGTAAAGAAACATGTCAAATGAGTTCTACTGCAGTTGCTGCCAAGTAGCATCTTGCTTTATTATTGAAATGTTATCTTCTATTTAAAATATACACATGACTGAATAAAGTGAACTTTATTCCTCATAGAGATATCTTTACTTAAAATGACTGCATTTTAGAAAATTTAAAAAGGAATATGATACAGCCACAGGATTATTTTGAAAAATTCTTAGGTAAAATAATAAAATATGCACATTAGAATTAGTGTTGTAGTTTACAGTTATACATTTAATATGTATAAACCACACTCTATGTGTAGAAAATATATTGTAAATAAAGGTAAAAGTGCAACTTGCTTTATAATAGGCTGTTATTAAAAAATACAGGTTTAAAAGAAATAAGAGTAGGAAATTAACAAATAATCACAATTATGTTTCAAATGAACATTAATATTCCACTAAAAGTGCAGGGTGATAATTAACAATCTCAGCTTCTGGTGTATGGTGTTTCTGTGTATATCCCATTTTCAAAACATAATATTTAGATAGTGGATTGTAAAAGACCTATTTCTTATTTTTAAGAGCAAAATGCTCTTTGATGTCACTTTACTGGTACACCAAGCTGTTCTATTTGGGTGTTACTATAAAAAATGCTTTTGAATTTAAGTCTAGTAGAACACATGCAGTGTACTATTTGTACTACCAAAGGATTCCTTCGTGGATGCCAGAACTTAGAGGTGAGGTTTCCATAACATGAATCAATTCACAAAATGTAATTTGAGCAGAAACATAAATACCACTATTTTACATAAAGAAGAATGTTTACACAAGCCAATAATAAGAACTATAGCATAGAGTAGAGTAGGCAAATTTTTTTCTATAAAGGACCAGATACTAAATACTTTAGGCTTTGTAGGCCCTTTGGTCTTAGTAACAGCTACTCAGCTCTGCCATTGTACAGTGAAAGTAGGCCTAAATAATATGAATAAGTGTAGCCATATTTGAATAACATTTTAATAAAAACAAGTGGTAAGTCAATTTGGAGCTGGGCCATAGTTTGCTAACTTCTGTGGATTCTGTCTCCTAAGCCCCCTAACTAAAGTACAGGATGCTAATAAATTAGAGAATGGATGAATGAAAGAATAATAAATAAATAAATTGAACTAGATGAAAATAAAAGGATACTTAGTTAAGACACTCTGTTGTGAAGTTGGCTGATTAAAATAGGCAAAGTTTAGGTGTTTGATTCTTATTAAAAAGAACATGACAACCATGCATTTTGATCCTAGAAAAGTCTAATTTAGCATAGTACTTTTGAAATCTCCTTTAATTCCATAGGAATTAAAATAATATTCCTACGTAATTTTATCTATATTCTATCAGTCAAGATGAAGCTTTCGTAGAAGTGACACCAGCAGGGTGGCAGAATAGTAAGCAACAAACCCTCCTTCTTTTCACAGAGATACCAATCAATAATACATGGACCAGTGTCCTTTTTGAGAAGGTTAAGTGGCTTCTTAACCCAGGTGAGAAGGTTAAGTGGCTTCTTAACCCAGGTGAGTGTGAAACTGGCCACACTGAAGTCAATAGGAAAATTCATGTCACCTCCTCATGATACTCTCTTTCCCTGGCACAGTGCCATCTCATTGGGAAGAAAATTTCAGCTTCTGTCTTCTCCCAGGGAAGGAAAAGAGAAATAATATGTCCAACATTTTGACATTTCAGGGGACTGCCTAAAGTAATAGCTCCTGTCTCACCTTCTTGGAACACTAATGCAATCCATTATGCTTTAGATGCATGGAGGCCACTGAGACTTTTAAAAAAATCTGGGCAACATGTTGCTGCTCCAGAGAACCTGCAGTACAGAAGACAAAGGTCAATAAAGCTTAATAGCTTCTGCTTCAGTGGGAAAGAAGAATGGAACATTCTGTTTTTTTTAAAGGGGTGACCTGAAGGACAGGTATGTCTCACCTGTCTCAAAACATGAACAGGACCTGTAAGCCTGGGGCACTGAGAACAAAAAAGAGTTGGACTCTTGCTACTGCTCCAAAGGGCCTGTGGTAAATCAGACAGAGATTAACATAGGTTGTGACTTTTCCCTTAGCAGGGAAAGAGAAGAGTGGAACAAGAGGACAGTATTCTGGCTTTTTGGAGAGCTGAATGAGGAGCCAAATTTTTGTCTCACCCAACAATGTAGATAGGACTAAGCATACTCTACCACCTGGGAGCCACTGGGGAAAAAAAATGAGAGAGAAGTGTGTGGTGTGTTGCTGTTCCATGGTCCAAAGTGACAGCAGAGAGACACCAGAAAGATCAAGAGATAACATGCTCCTGAAAAAGAAAGTGGCAAATCCCTCTAATAAGGAATCTACACACAGAAGGTTACAGAAGTCACATCCACAGGAAAAGTTTGAGAGACCCGCCCCCCCCCAAATCTCCAGTCAGGATGATTGATGATTTTGCTCTATACAAAGTCACTCTATAAAACCTGGGAAAGGTTGCTGCTACAAGCCATGAATGACGCCAGGATTCGTGGCCTCTGGAGGAGAGGAATTCAATCCAGGGCCAGGGACAAGGTTCAACTACTCAGAGCTTTTTGTGTAACAAAGTTTTATTAGAGTATAAAAGAGATAGAGAAAGCTTTTGACATAGACATCAGAAGGGGACAGAGTGTCCCACTGCTACTTTTTCAGTTCAGTTCAGTCACTCAGTCGTGTGCGACTCTTTGTGACCCCATGAATCGCAGCACGCCAGGCCTCCCTGTCCATCACCAGCTCCCGGAGTTTACCCAAACTCATGTGCATGGAGTTGGTGATTCCATCCAGCCATCTAATCTGTTGTCCCCTTCTCCTCCTGTCCCCAATCCCTCCCAGCATCAGGGTCTTTTCCAATGAGTCAACTCTTCGCATGAGGTGGCCAAAGTACTGGAGTTTCAGCTTTAGCATCATTCCCTCCAAAGAAATCCCAGGGCTGATCTCCTTCAGAATGGACTGGTTGGATCTCCTTGCAGTCCAAGGGACTCTCAAGAGTCTTCTCCAACACCACAGTTCAAAAGCATCAATTCTTCGGCGCTCAGCTTTCTTCACAGTCCAACTCTCACATCCATACATGACCACTCCAGAGTTGGGGGGAGGGTCCTGCTGGGCCCCGACGGGCGTCCTGCAAGTGTGGGGACATGCGTGCGCCGTGTGTGAGCCCAGGGGGAAGGGGTGGGGGGCGCGACGTCCTGTCGTCCCCAGCTTCCCTAGTCCCAGCCGTGGTGAGGAGGAGCCTACCGCACAGCCGGTGGCGGCGTGCGGGCACGGTCTGGGCCGCCTCGCTCGAGAGCGTGTCCCCAGGATGTTGAGCCTCGGGATCAGACTAGGTGGAAAGACGGATCTGTCGAGGATGGACGGAGGAAAGATGGGTGGATGGCACGCCAACCCTGGCGGCGGGGCCTGGTCGTGGGGCCTGCTCTGGGGATGGCCTGGACCGGCCGGCGTCCCAGACGTCTCAGGACCGCCCTCTTGTGTGAGTGGCGTTGGGATCCCGCGCTGGTTTTCCTGGCGGCCAGGCCGTGTCCCGGTGTTCTCTGGTCCCCAGACGGCCCCCGCTGTGCGTGCTTTCCGGCCCCTCCCCGCCGCTGCCGGCCTTCCTCCTCGTCCCGCGCGTGCGACCGTCAGCGTTCCCTTCCCCTGTCTGGGATCGAGCCGGCCTCGCCTCACGTGGGTGTCGTCCCTGGGCCGCCGTCCGCCGGTGGCCTCCCCGGGCAGAGCAGTGCCCTCGGAGCCCTGAGAAAGGGGGCAGGGCGGGGAGCCTGGCACAGCAGGATTGCGCGTGTGAGGGCCATGGGGGACGCCGGTACGCGGCGGGAGAGCGTTCTCCCTGGCCGGCTGTGGCCCAGGGTGTGTAGGTGGCGGTGGGCGCAAGCCCCGTGAGGGGGGCGCCAGTCCGTCATCCCGGGTGTGCCGCGGGACCGCCCTTGTGCTGGGAGGCCTCTGGCGGTGAGATCCCGCGGTGCGCCCTGGCGGCCGACTCCCTTCCCCCGGGGTCGTTTTGAGCCATTCCCCTCGCGGTGGCGCGCGGCCACCCCACCTCCACCGCCGGTTGTGTGGCGTTGGCCTCACGTGGCCGCACCCCGTCTGTGCCCCTCTCCGTCTGTCCGTCCGCCTCAGTCCGCTCCCCGTCTGCTGCTCCCCTGGGCCGCGCCCTGGTGTGTCTCACTTCCCGGGCTAGCCGCGGCCCCAATCCGTTGCAGGTTTCGCCGCCGCCTGTCCACCGACGTCGTCGCGTGCTTGACGAGGGGGAGCGCCCGCGACCCCCGCTGCGCCCCCGCTCCGGTGCGCTCGCCCGAGCGCGGGTTGGGTCCCCGGTCTGTCCCCCGCGGGCCGGTCGCCGTGTCCTCGCCGCCCGGCATCCCCCGCCCCTCTGGGGCAGGTGGACGGACTGACGCCGAGGGCGCGTCGGCCGTCCCCGGTGTGGCCTGGCCGGGGGTCCCCGGCCAGGCTCCCGGGGCCGCCGGGGCGGGCGGGCTCGCGACGGGGGTGGGGTGGGGAGGAGGAGGGGGCCCACTGCCCTCCTCCCCTCCTTCCTCCACGCGGTGGCGGCGGCGCGCTGTGACCTTCGTGGACTGAGGGTGTGCGCGCGATCAGGCATCCTCGCCGCGGGCGGGGCCGGACGGTCGGTCGGCCTATCGGTCGGGTTTCCCGCCCCGGTGAGCGCCTTCCCGACCCCCTCTCCCCGGGTCTTCCCGCTCGCCCGCTGCAGCGCGTCGCGTCCCGGGCCACACCCCGCTCCTGGCACGCCCGGCTCTTTGTGCTCGTGCTACTTTTTATCAAGAGTTATATACCTATTTGGAGAAGGCAGTGGCGACCCACTCCAGTACTCTTGCCTGGAAAATTTCCATGGACGGCGGAGCCTGATAGGCTGCAGTCCATGTGGTCGCTAAGAGTCTGACACGACTGAGTGACTTAACTTTCACTTTTCACTTTCATGCATTGGAGAAGAAATGGCAATCCACTCCAGTGTTCTTGCCTGGAGAATCCCAGGGACTGGGGAGCCTGGTGGGCTGCCGTCTATGGGGTCGCAGAGAGTCGGACACAACTGACTTAGCAACAGCAGCATACCTATTAGCAAGCTACTAATTAGAGAAGGGAAACGCCTCAAAACTTAAGAGAGTTGCACCAGGCCCCTCACCCACAACATGAAAATTGAGGTAGTATTGACATAAGGTGAGTCATCCCTGGCCATAAAACAATTGACCTGAATCTTGAAGAAAGGCAGATTTCCAAGCAAATAGGTCGTTCATTAACATAGCTTAAGAAAACATTTCCATAAGAAAAACGCCGTGGTTAGCTCAGTTCAGTTCAGTTCAGTCACTCAGTCTGTTCAGTGGAACTGTAGCACACCAGTCTTCCCTGTCCATCACCAACTCCTGGAGCTTGCTCAAACTCATGTCCATCGAGTTGGTAATGCCAACCATCTCTTCCTCTGTCGTCCCCTTCTCCTCCTACCTTCAGTCCTTCCCAGCATCAGGGTCTTTTCCAGTGAGTCAGATCTTCACATCAAGTGGCCAAAGTATTGGAGCTTCAGCTTCAGCATCAGTCCTTCCAATGAATATTCAAGACTGATTTCCTTTAGGATTGACTGGTTTGATCTCCTTGGAGTCCAAGGGACTCTTAAGAGTCTTCTCCAACACCACAGTTCAAAAGCATCAATTTTTCTGTGCTCAGCTTTCTTTATAGTCCAACTCTCACATCAGTACATGACTATTGGAAAAACCATAGCTTTGGCTAGACGGACTTTGTTGACAAAGTAATTTCTCTGCTTTTTAATATGCTGTCTAGGTTGGTCATAGCTTTTCTTCCAAGGAGCAAATGTCTTTAAATTTCATGGATGCAGTCACCATCTGCAGTAATTTTGGAACCCAAGGAAATAAAGTGTGTCACTGTTTCCATTGTTTCCACATCTATTTGCCATGAAATGATGGGACCGGATGCCATGACCTTCATTTTATGAATGTTGAGTTTTCAGCCAGCTTTTAAACTCTCCCCTTTCACTTTCACCAAGAGGCTTTTTAGTTCTTCATTGCTTTCTGCCATAAGTTGATGTCATCTACATATCTGAGGTTATTGATATTTCTCCTGGCCATCTTGATTCTAGCTTGTGCTTCATCCAGCCTGGCATTTCACACTATGTACTTTGCATATAAGTTAAATAAGCAGGGTGACAATATATACAGCCTTGATGTACTCTTATCCCAATTTGGAACCAGTCTGTTGTTCCATGTCCGGTTCTAATTGTCGCTTCTTGGCCTGCATACAGATTTCTCAGGAGGCAGGTAAGGTGGTCTGGTATTCCCGTCTCTTGAAGAATTGTACACAGTTTGTTCTGATCTACACAGTCAAAGGCTTTGGCATAATGAATAAAGAAGTAATAGATGTTTTTCTGGAATTCTCTTGCTTTTTCTAAGATCCATAGCTCAAGATTTGAGATAAAGTTAAATTCATGCAGAAACCAGATATCGCCATGACAAAACAGGATCAGAAGAGAAAAGAAAAAAAAAAGTCTGCCACTTGCAGTTTATTTCCTCCTCCAGCTTGGGGACCTCTGGCCTCCCTCGTGAGGCTGTTAATGCTCTCACCTGTTTTTTTTCAAATGTATGAATACTGACACAGAATTACAAGGAACACAAAGAGATAGGGAATAATTGTCCAAAGGAACAATATAAGTCTCCAGAAACTGACCCTAAAGAAATGAAGGTATTTAAATTATCTGACAAGGAATTAAAAGTAATCATCATGAGGAAGACAGTGAGCTCAGGAAAACATTGTGTGAACCAAATAAGAATTTCAGAAAATACACAAGAAGAATGAAACAGAAATTTTAGAGGTAAAAAATGCAGTTAACTGAAAAAAATCACAATAGGGATTCAGGAGCAGACTTGATCAAGCAGGAGAAAGAAACAGTAAACTTGAAGACAAGTCATTTAAAATTATCCAGTCAGAAATGCAAAAAAAGGAAAAAAAAAGAATGAAAGAGTGAAGAAAGCCTAAAGGATTTATGAGACATCAAATTTTATGAGTTCCAGAAGGAGAAGAAAGAGAGAAAGGGGCAGAAAGCTTATTTCAAGAAACTGGTTGAAAACCTCTCAAAGCTTGGGAAGGAACTGGACATCCAGATTCAAGAATACCCCTGGACCCTAAAAACAGAACACCCTGAGACCAATATAATTAAATTGTTAAAATTCAAAGACAGAGAAAGACTTTTGAAAATAGCAAGAGAAGAGTGATTTAGCATATACAAGTGCATGCATGCTCAGTCACTTCAGTCATGTTTGACTCTTTGTGACTGTATGGACTGTAGCCTGCCAGGCTCCTCTGTCCATGGGATTCTTACTAATACTGGAGTGAGTTGTCACGCCTTCCTCCAGAGAATCTTCCCAACCCAGTTATCAAGGGAACTGCAAGACTAACAGAAAACAATTAACAACATGACAATGGTAAATAGTGATAGTAAATCCTTCCTTATTAATAATTACTTTAAATGTAAATAGATTAATCTCCCTAATCAAAAGCCATGGAGCGACTGAACGAATAGAAAACAGAATCTAGTTCTATGCTGTCTACAAAGAGACACTTCACATTTAAGGATACCCATATTTTAAAGTGAGAGACTTTATTTTCTTGGGCTCCAAAATCACTGGAGGTGGTGACTGCAGCCATGAAATTAAAAGATGCTTGTTCCTTGGAAGAAAAGCTATGACAAATCTAGACAGCATATTAAAAAGCAGAGACATATCCATGCACCTGTGGACACCTTATCTTTGACAAAGGAGGCAAAAATATATAATGGATTAAAGACAATTTCTTTAACAAGTGGTGCTGGGAAAACTTGTCAACCACTTTTAAAAGAATGAAACTAGAACACTTTCTAACACCATACACAAAATAAACTCAAAATGGATTAAAGATCTAAACCTAAGACCAGAAACTATAAAACTCCTAGAGGAGAACATAGGCAAAACACTCTCCGACATAAATCACAGCAGGATCATCTATGACCCACCTCCCAGAATATTGGAAATAAAAGCAAAAATAAACAAATGTGACCTAATTAAAATAAAAAGCTTCTGCACAACAAAGGAAACTATAAGCAAGGTGAAAAGAGAGCCTTCAGAATGGGAGAAAATAATAGCAAATGAAGCAACTGACAAACAACTAATCTCAAAAATATACAAGCAACACCTGCAGCTCAATTCCAGAAAAATAAACAACCCAATCGAAAAATGGGCCAAAGACCTAAACAGACATTTCTCCAAAGAAGACATAAAGATGGCTAACAAACACATGAAAAGATGCTCAACATCACTCATTATCAGAGAAATGCAAATCAAAACCACAATGAGGTACCATTTCACACCAGTCAGAATGGCATCTATCAAATAGTCTACAAGAATAAATGCTGGAGAGGGTGTGGACAAAAGGGAACCCTCTTAAACTGTTGGTGGGAATGCAAACTAGTACAGCCACTATGGAGAACAGTGTGGAGATTCCTTAAAAAACTGGAAATAGAACCGCCTTATGACCCAGCAATCCCACTGCTGGGCATACACACCGAGGAAACCAGAATTGAAAGAGACATGTGTACTCCAATGTTCATCGCAGCACTGTTTATAATAGCCAGGACATGGAAGCAACCTAGATGTCCATCAGCAGATGAATGGATAAGAAAGCAATGGTACATATACACAATGGAGTATTACTCAGCCATTAAAAAGAATACATTTGAATCAGTTCTAATGAGGTGGGTGAAATTGGAGATTATTATACAGAGTGAAGTAAGCCAGAAAGAAAACCACCAATACAGTATACTAACGCATATATATGGAATTTAGAAAGATGGTAATGATAACCCTGTATGCGAGACAGCAAAAGAGACACAGATGTATAGAACAGTCTTCTGGACTCTGTGGGAGAGGGAGAGGGTGGGATGATTTGGGAGAATGGCATTGAAATATGTATAATATCATATAAGAAATGAATCGCCAGTCCAGGTTCGATGCAGATACTGGATGCTTGGGGCTGGTGCACTGGGATGACCCAGAGGGATGGTACGGGGAGGGAGGAGGGAGGGGGGTTCAGGATGGGGAGCATGTGTTTACCCGTGGCGGATTCATGTTGATGTATGGCAAAACCAATACAATATTGTAAAGTAATTAACCTCCAATTAAAATAAATAAATTTAAATTAAAAAAAAAAAGCAGGGACATTATTTTGCCAACAAAGGTTCATCTAGTCAAAGCTATATTTTTTCCAGTAGTCGTGTTTGGATGTGAGAGTTGAACCATAAAGAAAGCTGAGTGCCAAAGAATTGATGCCTTTGAACTGTGGTGTTGGAGAAGACTCTTGAGAGTCTCTTGGACTGCAAGGAGATCCAACCAGTCAATCCTAAAGGAAATCAGTCCTGAATATTCATTAGAAGGACTGATGCTGAATCTGAAGCTCTAATACTTTGGCCGTCTGATACAAAGAAATGACTCATTAGAAAAGACCCTGATGCTGGGAAAGATTGAAGGCAGGAGAAGGGGATGACATAGAATGAGATGGTTGGATGGCATCACCGACTTGATTGACATGAGTTTGAGCAAGCTCTGGGAGTTGGTGATGGACAGGGAAGCCTGGCATGCTGTAGTCCATGGGGTTGCAAGGAGTCGACCACGACTGAGCAACCGAACTGAACTGATACTTGAAAGTGAAAGAATGGAAAATGATGCTCCTTGATTATGGCAACAGGAGAGAACAGAGGTGGCCACATTTATATCAAACAAAATAGACTCCAAGTCACTAACTCTCACAATAAGCAGAAAAGGACATTGTATATAAAAGGGTCAATTCCCCAGGAAGATATAACAATTACAAATTTAAATGCACTCAACATCAGAGTACCTAAATATTTGAAGCAATCATTAGAAGAACTGAAGGGAGAAATAAACAGCAACACAGTAGTAGTGCATTTCAGTATCCCACTTTCAATAACAGAATATCGAGACAGAAGTTCAATAAGGAAACACAGGTCTTGAATAATACTTAAGACCAAGTGTACCTGACAAACATGGAAAACAATCTACCCAACAGCAGAATACACATTCTCAAACACAATATATCTCTAGGATAGATCACATAAGAAATCTTTTTTGAAATTTAAGAAGATTGAAATCACACCAAATATCTTTTCTGACTATATTAGAATGAAAACTAGAAATCAATAGAAGAAAAACTAAAATACACCAACAAATTGGACAGTTTAGAAGAAATAAATAATTTCCTAGGAAGATATGATCTACCAAGACTGAATCATAAAGAAATAGAAAAATTGAACATTCCTATAAGTAGTAAATCAATTGAATCAGTATTCAAATATCTCCCAACAAAGAAAAATCCAGGACCAGAAGACCTCACTCATGACTTTTACCAAACATTTAAAGAATTCATGCCAGTTTTCCTCAAATTTATCCAAAAAATTGAAGGAGAAGGAATACTTCTAAAGTTGTTTTATGAAGTCATTGGTAAGTTGATGCCAAAGCCAGAAATTAAAAAAAAGCAACTAAAAGAAAAGAATTCCACAGGAAAATATCCCTTATGAATATAGATGCAAAAATTCTCTACAAAATGCTAGTAAACTGAATTCGATAGTACATTAAAAGGATCATGCACCTTGACCAACTGGAATTTATCCCTGTGATGGCAATCATGGTTTAAAATCATACAAAAATAAATTTTAGAGTAAATTTTTCATTATTTCCTTCTTTTTCAACATCCCCACAAACAGGCTGTTTGCACCCTGTTCAGATGACCAGGTGCACTAGTGTGATAACGCTGACCCCTGCCACTACTTCCCCCCCTTTTCCTCCCCTTACTGTGACATTCAAACACACCAATGAAATCACCTCATGCCTTTTGCTTGCGTACTCCATTCAGGACATGCTCCCCACCACCCCCCCTCCAATAAAGCCACTTGTCCATCGGTTCTTGCTCTTTCTCTCCGTTCCTACCTTCTTGGTGGAGCCTGCTCCCTTGGTGCTCACCCTGTGTAGTTCCCTCATGGGATGCAGTGACTCTGTCTCTCTAGGACTTTTGAGATAATACATTTTGTTTTCCTGTACCCCTCTTGTGTCCCACTCTTGTGGCTGAACCGGACTGACCATCTCATGAAAGAATACAAAGCATCCATCAAGGTGATATACCACATTAACAGAACAAAGCATAAAAATCACATGGTCATCTCCATAGATGCAGAAAGAGCATTGACAGATTTCAAAACCCTATCATGATAAAAACACTCAACAAACTAAGAATGGAAGATAATTTCCTTAAGATAGCAAAGGCTATATATGAAAAGTCCATAGCTAACATCATACTCAATGGTGAAAAATGGTGAAAAACTTCCTCTAAGATCAGAATCAAGGTAAGGATGCCTGCTGTTGTGATTTCAACATAGTATTCAAGGGTCTTGACAGAGAAGTTAGGAAATAAATATTTCCAATTTTCCAAATTATAAAAGTAGTATATTTGTGTCTGTTCATAGGTTATATGATCATATATGTATAGAAATCCCTGAAGTTTCTACAAATATGTTGTAACTAATAAACGAATATGATAAAGTTGCATCCTAGAAAGTCAGCATAAAAATCCATTGTGTACACTGATACTCTTAACAATGAACAATACACTAATGATGAACAATTGTGTACACTGACTGATATACTAAAAATGATCAGAAAAGGAAGTTAAGAAAATAATCTCATTTATAGTAGTATCAAAAAGAATAAAATACTTAGGAATAAGCTTAACTAAGGTGGAAAAAGACTTGTACACTGAAAACTACAAAACATTGATAAAAGAAATTAGACAAAAATAAGTGGAAAGATAATCTACACTTGTGAGACGGAAGATTTAATATTGTCAAAATGTCTATACTACCCAATTAATGTACAGCATCAGTTCAATCCCCATCAAATCTCAAAGATGTTTTTATAGGAATACAAAAAATAATTCTAGAATATGTATGAAACCACAAAAGACCCTGAATAGCCAAGTCAGTCTCAAGAAAGAAAGACAAAGCAGGAGGCCTCACACTTCCTGATTTCAAAAAATATTGCAAAGCTACAGTATTCAAATAGTTTGGCACTGGCAGAGAGATATATAGGCCAATGGAACATCATACAAGGCCCCAAAATAAAACCATGTACATAGGGTCAAATTATCTTTGACAAGCATGCTAATAATCCACAGTGGGGAAAGGATAGTTTCTTTACAAATGGTGCTGGGAAAACTAGTATCCACATGGAAAAGAATGGAATTGGACCTTCACAAAAATCAACTTGATATAAATTAAAGACTTAAATGTAAGACCTGAAACTGTAAAACTCCTAGAAGAAAGCAAAGGGGAAAAGCTTTCTGACATTGGTCTTGGTAATGATTTCTTGGATACAACACCAAAAGCACAAATAAACAAGTGGGACTATATCAAGCTAAAAAAACTTCTGAACATCAAAATAAACAATCAACGGAGTGAAAAACAAACCTATGGAATGGGAGAAAACATTTACAAACCATTTAGTTGAAAAGGGATTAATAGTCATATGTATAGGGAACTCCTATGACTTGGCATAAAAAACATATAATCTGATTAAAGAATGGGCAAACAACTTCAGTAGACATTTATCCAAAGTGGGGACACAGATGGCCCACAGACACATGAAAAGATGCTCCACATCACTAATCATCAGGAAAATGCAAATCAAAAGCTCAGTGAGCTGTCATCTCACACCTGTTAGAATGGCCATCATCAAAACCCCCGAAATAATGAATGTTGGTAAAAATGTGAAGAATTGGAATGCTTATGCACTGTTGGTGGGGCTTTAAAATGTTGCAGCTGCTATGGAAAACAGTATGGAATTTCCTGAAAAAGTTAAAACCAGAACTGCCACGTTATCTGGCAATCCCACTTTTGGGTATTCAAAAACATTGAAATCTGGATCTGCAAGAGATATTTTCACTCTCATGTTCATTGCAGCAGCATTCACAATAGCCAAGAGGTAGAAACAACCTAAATGTCCATTGATAGATGAACAAATAAAATGTAGTATATAAATACAGTGGAACATTATTCATACTTAAAAAGGAAGGAAATTCTTTCATATGCTGCAGTATCAATGAACCTTGAGGAAATTATTCTAAGTGAAATAAACCAGCACAGAAGGACAAATACTGCTTGATTCTAGTTATAAGAGGTATCTAAAGTAGTAAACCAGTCCATTCTAAAGGAGATCAGCCCTGGGTGTTCTTTGGAAGGAATGATGCTAAAGCTGAAACTCCAGTACTTTGGCCACCTCATGCGAAGAGTTGACTCATTGGAAAAGACTCTGATGCTGGGAGGGATTGGGGGCAGGAGGAGAAGGGGATGACAGAGGATGAGATGGCTGGATGGCATCACCGACTTGATGGACGTGAGTCTGAGTGAACTCTGGGAGTTGGTGATGGACAGGGAGGCCTGGTGTGCTGTGATTCATGGGGTCACAAAGAGTCAGACACGACTGAGCGACTGAACTGAACTGAACTGAAAGTAGTAAACGGAGAATGCAATGGCACCCCACTCCAGTACTCTTGCCTGGAAAATCCCATGGATGGAGGAGCCTGGTAGGCTGCAGTCCATGGGGTCGCGAAGAGTCGGAAACGACTGAGCGACTTCACTTTCACTTTTCACTTTGATGCATTGGAGAAGGAAATGACAACCCACTCCAGTGTTCTTGCCTGGAGAATCCCAGGGACGGGGGAGCCTGGTGGGCTGCCGTCTATGGGGTTGCACAGAGTCAGACACAACTGAAGCGACTTAGCAGCAGCAGCAGCAGCAGCAAAGTAGTAAAACTCACAGAAGCAGAAAGTAGAATGGTGGTTGTTGGTAACTGGGGGGAGGAGGAAATGGGGGAGGTTCTTTCACTTCATGTAAATTTTCAGTCACATAAAATGAAAAATTCAGAGATATGCTTATGCTGCAAAATATTGTGCTTGCAGTTAAAAATACTGTATTATACTCTTAAAAATTTAAGAAGGTAAATCTTGTGTGTTTATTTAATAATAATAATTTTAAAAAGTGCATGGATCAAGTCCTGCAGTAGAGAATATTTCTTCTTCCTGACTCTTCCAATAGAAAAATAATGTTTTTGTCATATAAATGTTCTTGGAATACTGAAAAGAAAAGTTTAAAAAGAACACATTTCCTTAAAAAGGGAGAGCTGAATCAACCTCTTTCTCTCTTTCCCTCTGTCTTTCTCTCTCTCCTCCTCTTCCTTCTCCTCCTCTTTCTTTTTTTTTGCTCTGACTACCAAAACCTTTAATTCTACAACTGCAGAGAGTAGAACAAACATCAGAATTCTCTCTTTTGAAGATAAACAGTAATGTTTGTAGTGCACACTCTTTTCAATATGCTATTTAAAATTTCCATATATATTTTTCAATTTCAAAAATCAAACTCACTTGATTACAGTAACGTCACACATCATCATTCAGCAAGCTTGACATTTTAAAATAAAATTGTTTTGAATCATTTAGCAGTGAGAAAAGCATATAAATAATTTTGTAGTGACTAGAATATGTATTTTAGGCCAGACTCACTACAAAACGGTGACACATTTGCTAAAACTTTCTAAAATAAAATGAACAGTTAAGCTAAGAACAACCATGGAAATGTTTACCTTCACAAATCCTGTGTGAGAAATAAAAGCCTTAAAATTGTGTGCTTATAATCTAGTTGAGTTTTTAGCCTTAATTGTGGCATATGTGGTGACACTTTATTTTCTGGCATGACACATATTTAAATGTGCTTTTACATTAATTCCTTTTTAAAACCAGACTTTTGAATTATTTAAGAACCAACAGTGATAACAACTGTCCTGAAACTAAGGACTGACAATGCAATTTAATGGAAACAAGTGGCAAACCAGTACTTGCACTGTTAGGTACTAATTTTCACTTACACAACTTTTATGCTGCTATGTCCATTGTTTATATCGCTCAGATATGATACCTGTAGTAGCAGTGTGTGCATGTTTTATGTTACTAGGAGAAATACTCTCATTTGAATGTTTTTTTATTCATTCAGTAATATTTCACTATGGGCCAAATGTGTACCAGTCACAGAATTAGAGACACAAATACAAAATATAAAGTCAGAATCGTCAGGGCACTTTGTCTAGAGGCATTACAGTTCATGCATAAGCTAATTGTTTCCAGTCACAGTTGATAGTGAAATATATAACAAGCCTGTGATGCAAATATCTAAATAAAACCATAGATAAAATAGGAGAAACATTTATATAATTGCCATCTAGAACTGGCAGGATTTCATTCAGCAAACATTTTTGATGTTCGAAGTGCTGGAAAGAATGAATGAAAATATGAGACATAGTCTCTGCCTTCAGAGAGTGTATAATGTAGTGGGGGAGGGGGGGACAAACTAAGTATAATGCAAGATGGAGCAAAATAAGTTGAAATAGTGTTGTGTTAGTTGATCAGTCGTGTCCAAGTCTTTGCAACCTTATGGACTGTAGCCCGCCGGGCTCCTCTGTCCATAGGGTTTCCCAGGCAAGAGTACTGGAGTGAGTGGCCATTTCCTTCTCCAGGGGATCTTCCTGATCCAGGGATCGAACCCTGGTCTCCTGCATTGCAGGCAGTTTCTTTACCATACGAGCCACCAGGGAAGCCCAAAGATGAAAAAAATAAAATAAGATTTATAATAATATTACCAAAAAAAAAAAAAACAAACTGATACAGAATGCAGAAGAAGGAATAATTAATACCAAGTGGATGGGAAACCTTTGTAGAGGGGGAAAAGGTTCATTTCAGCCATGACTATTGCCTTTTTGATTAAAAGAGTAGGGAGAAATGTGTATTCTGTACCAGAATCATGACAGAAGTGATGGGACCTGAAAAGACATGGCTTACTATGGCTAATGCATACTATATGTGATAGGATACAGTCACTGATGAAGCTAGGAGGTACATTTAAGGCCAGATGGTGACAGACCCTAAATACCATTGGTAAGAATTTTGAATTTCATTCTGTAGGCAATGTGAGATGGAAAGAAAGAATGGTGAAGGTTTTTGAGCAGTTTCCAAAAATGTTTCTAAGTCCTCTTTGTTCATTTAAAGGAATAGTGCTATATGGACCAAGTTTCTTAAATTTTCTACAACAAATGCTTCTCTGATCTCTTCTCTACACTTTATATCAATATTCCATATATATAATTATTATTATGTGTGTAATATTATATAGTATTCATTTTATTCATTAATTCATTATTAGTTTACCTTGTATTATATGTAGTTATTTTTTAGCACATGTATTGATATCTCCTCCATGCTAGATGAAAATTTCCCTGAATGCAGAGAGCACATTTATATATTTATTTGTCATTATAATATGTATTTAGTAACAGTACCCACTTCTTTGGCATATTATAAAGATTAAACAGAAGAAACACATGACAGACTAAGGATATGCTGGTTAAAAGTTTAAACTCAAGGACTCAGCTGTCTGAGTTTGCATCCCAGTTCTGCTACTTACCAGTTGTGAAATCTTGAATAGGTTACTTAATCTTTGTTTTAAAAAAAAGTTTCATTGAAATACAATTCATAACATATAATTTGTCCCTTTAAATTTTACAGTTCAATTGTTTTTAGTACATTCAGAGATGTGCAACCATAACCACAGTCAATTTGATTTTTTGTTCTTTTCATTTTGCTTATTTTTATTATTGGCTGCATTGAGTCTTTGTTGCTACATATGGGCTTTCTCTAGTTGCAGCATGCAGCCTCTCTATGGTCCAGGGCATGTGGGATCATAGTTCCCTGACCAGGGATTGAACCTGCATCTCCTGCACTGGAAGGCAGATTCTTAACCACTAGACCACCAAGAATGTACCCATGTCAATTTTAGAACATTATTATTGCCACAAAAAGAAATTCCCACACCCTTTAGCTCTCATCCCAGCTTCTCCCATTTCCTTCTCCCCCAGCCTTAAACAACCACTAATCTACTTTCTGTCTCTGTAGATTTCCCTGATCTGGACATTTCATATGTGCCGGGGACCAGCCCCAACTGATCCAGGGTATTCGAAGGAGAGACGGCATAGGCGAGGGTCAGGGAACAACTGCTTAATTAAACTTTAATTAAGGATACAAAGAGTAATAGAATGAGGATAGCTCAGTGAGGAAATTCAGTGGAGAAAAGCGGCTGAAATAAGGATAGCTCAGTAAGAAAATTCAGTGGAGAAAAGAAGCTGAGTGGCTTGGTTTACGCGGAAAATCAATATAACCCATGACACCAGGTTAGCTCTGACCACGGAGGCCGCAGGCGCCCTCTCGAATAGCCGAAGGTGCCCCACCTTAGACACCTTCTCGAGTGGGTCTTAGAAGCCCAGGCAAATAAATGGTCGCAGAGGACATCCGCGCTCCAGATGGACACTCAGCTGGAAGTTAAAGGGAAGAATGACATGGGGAGACCAAGCGTTGGTGAGCAAGGCCCGCACTTTATTTTTCAAAGTAGTTTTTATACCTTAAGTTATGCATAGAGGATAATGGGGGAAGGGGTAGAGTCATGCAGCAAGCCAGGCTTTCTTCCTGCAAACTTATCATATGCAAAAGTTCACGTGATTGACATCATCTTCTGGCCCGGAGGCCTGTTAACATTTTAAGAAACTTATTTTTCTCTAAAGGTGATTATTCCAAAGTCAGGCACCAGCCTCCAAAAAAGCATTGGACAAAGCTGCATTTTACATTTCTATACACCCATTATATCAATCAATACACTGCCAAGGACACAGTAGGTAAGGAGTATGGAGACTTAGCAGCAAACTGGCTCAACAAGTGAAAAAACCCTTCACCAATACAATTTCTAATTAATCTTTTAACTACTCAAAGGAATCTGTGTTTAGGCAGTTTAGAACATCTCCTGCCTCTCACAGTTGGGAGGCTCTGAACAATCACATGTGGCCGGAAAAACCTATTCAGGCAGGCTAGAGGATTTCCAAAGGAGTTTGTAGGTTAAACACTGTCACACCCAGGAATTATTAACTGGAGGTGTAAGCTAACTCTTTTTCCAGAGAGAGGTAGTGGGAGACAGCCCCCCATAAAGTCAGAGGTGTAGGTGAAAGCATAAAGCAGAAAGTAGGCAGACTCTGGTTTTGGGGGTAGATGCTCGAGAATTTCCAGGGGGACTCCTGAGGCTCGATCCCGCCTTTGCGTATGCCGAGCCTCCTTCCTCATGACCTTTGTCATGGGCGGAGTGCCTCACGCTGGCTCCCGGCAGTGATAGAATTCCAGTTGAGCTATTACAGATCCTCACTCAATATGCAATATGCCGGCTCCCAGCACATATGAATTGTGAATTTTGTGAATTCAGTCACAGGCCACATATTATATGATTTAACATTCAGCATAATGTTTCTCAGACCCATATGCTTGAGTCAAACTCCATTCCTTTTTATGGCAGAATAATACTCCTCTGTATGGAAAATCAGGTTTTATTTATCCATTTGTTAGTTGATGAACATTTTGATTGTTTCCATCTTCTGGCTATTATGAATAATATTGCTAGAAGCATTTGTATATAAGTTTCTGTGTGTGGGCCTGTGTTTCCATTTCTATAGGTATATGTTTAGGAATGGAATTACTGGGTCCCATAATATCTCTATATTTATCATTTGAAACACTGCCAATAAGCTTTCATAAGTGCCAGTCTGTTCTGGTGCACCAAACAGCTGAAAGGGTTTTAATTTCTGTGCATCCTTGGGAACACTTCTTATTTTCTGACTTTTTGATTCTTCCCATGCTAGTGTGTGTGTAGTGGTATTTTACTGTGGTATAGTTTTGAATTTCCATGGTGACTAATGATGTTATTTGTGTATCTTCCTTCAAGAAATGTCTATTTAAGACCTTTCCCCATTTTTTAGTTGAGTTATTTGTCTTTTAAATTGTAAGTATTCTTATGTATTTGAGATACAAGTTGCTTGGATATGTGATTTACAAATGGTTTCTCCCATATTGTGGGTTATCTTTTCACTTTCTTGATGGTGTCCTTTGAAGAACAAAAGTTTTAAGTTTTGATGAGGTCAGGTTTAACTGTTGTTGTTGCTCATGCTTTGGTGTTGTAAGTTACATCTTGATGCATTTGTGTCTTCATTTATAAAACTGTAATGATTATGCCATCTTGAAAGGTTGTTAGAATTGAATGTAAGTACTTAGAATAATACTTCACATAGTAAGCACTCATTAAGTGTTATCTGTCACTATGGATGTTGTTTTTAGTATTATTATATAAAACAAAACAGTGCCTGGAATATTATAGGGACTCAGTAATATTAGCTCTTATTATGTAACAAGAATTCCCTATATCTGATTAAATAAAATATGCATTAAGTGGAAAATAAATGTAAATATTTGGGAAGGAAATATTTTTAGGGGAAAAAGATCCATTTTATTAAAAACACAAGATTAAAAGGGTATGGTCCTAATGTTTACTCTAGAAGTTTTTATATTAAAAAAACCTGGGACAATGATGAATAGTTTTAAAATTTCCTTTAATATGGTGCCTTTTATTCTGTCTTTACTTGTGACTTGGGTGATCATCAGGGATAATTTGGATTTTATGATAATAGAGGAAATAGCAAGTCAGTTGTGAAATATTATGGCAATAATGACTTTGTATTAAAGATAAATCCTTTATCTTCTCAAAAGTAATATGATGTGTCAATAAATGTAAAGTGAAAAGATGTATATATTTGTTTAGCCAGCAACCTTTAGGGAAGCTTGCCATGTATAATAAAAGAATTTTAATAATTTTCATTTAGACAAAAGTTTGGGAAAATACATCAAATTTCTTTAATCAAATCATCAAATCAAAATAAAATTGTGTCAATCAGAAAAAAAAGTATTCTGAACCAGAAGAAATGTACATTTAAATTACATACACAGGAGAGAAAGATGGAAATGGAAGATCTATAGCTAATGAAGAAATTGGGACCCATTAAACAGAGATGGCAGCCATGAAATTAAAAGACACTTACTCCTTGGAAGGAAAATTATGACCAACCTAGATAGCATATTGAAAAGCAGAGATGTTACTTTGCCAACAAAGGTCCATCTAGTCAAGGCTATGGTTTTTCCAGTGGTCATGTATGGATATGAGAGTTGGACTGTGAAGAAAGCTGAGCACTGAAGAATTGATGCTTTTGAACTGTGGTGTTGGAGAAAACTCTTGAGAGTCCTTTGGACTGCAAGGAGATCCAACCAGTCCATTCCAAAGGAGATCAGCCCTGGGTGTTCTTTGGAAGGAATGATGCTAAAGCTGAAACTCCAGTACTTTGGCCACCTCATGCGAAGAGTTGACTCATTGGAAAAGACTCTGATGCTGGGAGGGATTGGGGGCAGGAGGAAAAGGGGATGACAGAGGATGAGATGGCTGGATGGCATCACCGACCTGATGGACGTGAGTTTGAATGAACTCCGGGAGTTGGTGATGGACAGGGAGGCCTGGCGTGCTGCGATTCATGGGGTCACAGAGTCGCACACGACTGAGCGACTGAACTGAACTGAAACAGAGATCCGTTATTAACTCATTGATTGTGTTTATTTTTCTTTTGTCCGCCACAGTTGTTACTTGCCTATCACAGATCTCCTTATTATAACATTAACTGTTATCACTGACAGTGTTTCAGAATATTACAACTATATGAAAATTACATACTTGCTTTCTCAACCTGGGCCCTTCTCACGACCACAGTAAACAGAATGGTCTTGAGACTTCCTGAGCTAAGGAGTGATTGTTTTTCTCTCTTTAGTAATAATTTAATACTAAGGCTTTGGTACCAGGTAAAGCTGAATCTTTGTGAAGTGAAATTGGAATCTGTTTAAAAGTTTTGATATCACTGACTAGACAGAGAAATGATTGAGGCTGTCCCTACTCCTGTGGGAATCTGGTCTGAAAGCATCCGATCAAGGCTCTGTTGGGAAAATGGCTCTCTGCTGTTGGCTATCTCACTAGGGAACTTTTAAGAGGTTATTCATTCTCTGATTCTCTTCTTCAAACCAGAGGATCAGAGTGGGAGACAAGATTTTTCACCTCAGTTGATAGGACATTTGGTAGCCTTTTATTTGCTTTAGTTTTTCTTAATGATGACAAAGGACTTTGATTACATCTTAGCATCCCTTCTTATCATTGTGGAATTAATGTTATCATTTGAGAATTAATATTGCCACTCATTTTATCATTATTGTTATATGTTCTAAAGTTTATTCATTAATTTATAGAAATATTTCCAACTCCTTAATTTTCATGCTTTTTTGAATATAGAAAAGGAGCTATCAGCACAAGGGGTAGAGCTCCAAATGAGGGCCCTTTCCCTTTGTCTCCATCTGCAGGGGCACTTTTATAGTATTAAGATGTATCTCTTTTCCCACTTTGAGGTGAACCTCGAGAAAGTTTATAGCTCTATGTCTAAAGTCACATCCCTTGGCAATTTTGTGAAGCTACAGGCTAAAATATCGCCCAAAGTTGGACTTCAAAATAACTCAGAAGAACTGCTAGTGGATTATTAATTTTTTGCCTCTTTCATAAAAATTTATTGAAATCTTTATTCACTTATTAGAGGTTCATCGAAAAGTATGTCATCTTCCCCGCCATCTAGGGGCTTTTGCTTCAATCGGTGAGATACACATGTAAATAAATGCAATGGGTGATGTAAGTTGTTGTTCAGTCACTCAGTCATGTCCGACCCCATGGACTGCAGCACTCTAGGCTTCCCTGTCCTTCACCATCTCCCAGAGATGCTCAAACTCTTGTCCATTGAGTCAGTGATGCCATCCAACCATCTCTTTGTCTGTTGTCCCCTTTTTCTCCTGCCTTCAATCTTTCCCAGCATCAGGGTCTTTTCTAATGAGTCAGCTCTTCACATGAAGTAGCCAAAGTATTGGAGCTTCAGCTTCAGCATCAGTCTTTCTAATGAATATTCAGGATTGATTTCCTTTAAGATTGACTGGTTTGATCTCCTTGCAGTTCCAAGACTCTCAAGAGTCTTCTCCAATACCATAGCTCAAAAGCATCAATTCTTTGGCATTCAGCCTTCTTTATAGTCCAACTCTTACATCCATACATGACTACTAGAAAAACCATAGCTTTGACTAGATGGACCTTTGTCAGCAAAGTAATGTCTCTGCTTTTTAATACACCGTCTAGGTTTGTCATAGCTTGTCTTCCAAGTAGCAAGTGTCTTTTAATTTCCTGGCTGCAGTCACCATCTGCAGTGATTTAAGTGCAGCTTACTCACTGATAATGGGTAATAATGGGTGATATAAGTGCTATGATACAAATACGTATAGGTATGCGTGTGTGCTATGATGCTTCAGTCATGTGCGACTCTGCGACCCCATGGACTGTAGCTCACCAGTCTCCTCCATCCATGGGATTTTCCAGGCAAGACTACTGGAGTGGGTTGCCATGCCCTCTTCTAGGGGATCTTCCCGACTCAGGGATAGAACCTGTGGCTCTTATGTCTCCTGCATTGGCCGGCAATTTCTTTACCACTAGTGCCACCTGGGAAACCCCATGTATAGGTATAGTAAGGTACAAAGATGGTAGTGGAGAGTATTATCTATGTGGGGGATAAAAGAGACAAGAAATACTTTCCAAGTAATATGCTTTCCTCCTCTTTATGGAATGCCATCTTATTATCATCTACATGGCAGTTTTCCACCACTGCTCTTAGAGTCAGCAAAGTTTTTCTCTGTTCTACGAAAATTTCCCTCTCTCCTCCCTGCTCCCTCTTCTGTGTTCATGGCTGCCTTGTTTATTCCTCCATTAAAGTAATTATAATATTCTAAGTTTATGTTTACCTTTCCTTTCATCAATCTAAACAGTAAACTCACTGAGGGCAAGAGTCATGTTTTCAAACCATGTATCACTGAGTTCTGTCCTCTTATAGTACATAATCAGTGTTCAATAGTTCAAACACTTAAATGCCAAAATTGTTTCAGTTAAAAAACACTTATGCTAAGTTTGGTAGATTAAAGATAGCAGCAAAGTATTTGACATTCCTCTCTTTAAATGTGGGCTGGTTTATGGTTGTTTTGACTAACAGAATATCATGACCTAGTCCTTAAAAGAGCTTCCACAATGGTCTCTCAGACCCTGAACTGTCATGTAAGGAATCTAACTACATGGCTGGAAAGACATAGAAAGGGAGAAGGGCCTATCTATGCCAATCCTGCCAAGGTACCAGGGTGGTGAAACCATTCTGTGCCCTCCAGATCAGTCCAGTTGCTTGCTGAATATTACAGAGTGATTCCAATCAACAAGTGAAGCAGAATTGTCAAGTCAAGCCCTGCCTGTATTCCTGACTCCCAAAATCATACAGTAAAGCAAAATGATTGTAATTTTTAATTACCAAGTTTGGGTTACTTGTTAATTATTAATAGATAGCTAAAAGGCCAAGTCTCTTCTACCATACCATTTTTTACATTTTATATGGAAAATTTAAAACATACAGAAAAGTAGACAGAATTATACAGTAAACACCCATATTTGTTGTTGTTATCGTTTAGTCTCTAAGGCATGTCCAACTCTTTGCAACCCCATGGACTGTAGCCCGCCAGGCTCCTCTGTCCATGGGATTTCCCAGGAAAGAATACTGGAGTGGGCTGCCATTTCCTTCTCCATGGAATCTTTGCAACCTAGGAATCAAACCTGCATCTCCTGCCTTGGCAGGCAGACTTTACCACTGAACCACTAGGGAAGCCTGACCACCCACATACCACCATCTAAATTTTCCAATAAAATCTTAGCATATTTGCTTTATCATATGTTTATATATCTTGCATTATATTGATATATCAAAATAAATTATCATCAATGTACTTCATCCCTAAATATTTTAGTTTGGGTATTGTTAACTAGAGTTTAATATATGATTATATAGTTTTTTCTTTGGAGAGAAAATTGATATACAATGAAACACAGAGATCTTAAGTGAAATTTTCTGGGTTTCAACAGGTTTTACACTTGTGTAACCCAAACCTTCATGAAGATAGAGGGTGTTAACATTACTGAAGAAAATTCCTTTATATTCCTTCTAAGTCAGTCTCTAGCTAGCATCTCAAGAAGACATTTGGTTAATTTTTTTCTTCTGTAAATTTACTATGTTCTGGAATTTAATATAAAAGTTACTATAGATGTTTTTGCTCTTTATTTAAGGCTTGTTTCATCCAGATTAATGATTTTGAGATTCATCCATGTTGTATTTATTTATTTCTACTCTATTATTAAGTAGAATTCCATTGTATGAATGCATCCCACTTTGTCTATTCATTTTTTTGAGTCACATATCCAAATAGGTTCTAGATTTTAGTTATTATGTATAAAACAATTTTGAACATTCCCTTAAAGGACTTTTTGTGAACATAAACTTTCATTGCTCTTTGGTAAATACTAAGAAGTAGAATTTCTGGGTGATGGTGTAAGTGTATATCTAATTTCATAAGAGACTGCCTGATGCTTTTTTTCAAAGTATTTATGTCACACACACTCCTAATAACAGTGTATGAGAGTTCTGCCAGCATTTAATGTTGTCAGTCTTTTAATTGTAACTAAAGAATGTGTAATGGTATTTGTTGTTCAGTCACTAAGTTGTGTCCGACTCTGTGACACCATGAACTGCAGCATGCCAAGCTTCCCTGTCTGTTGGGGTCCTTTAATGGACCGGGACCTGGCGGTCCGGAGGCAACGATAAGAAAAGGAAAGAGAGAAAGAGGCTGATACTCCCTGGTTTACGCAGAAAACCAATAAAGTCCTTGACACAGGACCTGTGTCTCTCACGAAGGCACCAGGTGCCCTCTTGAGGAGGGGTGAAGGCATAGGGCGTCTTCTAGAGAGAGTCTTAGAAGCCCAGGCAGGAGAGTGAGCAAGACGGGTCTCTGCGCTCCAAGGAATCAGCCAAAGAGAGAGAGAGAAAGAAAGAAAGACACAGGGACCCAAGCTCTGATGGAGCAAAGGTGCTTTAATGATTTTCTTGTGAGTATATACAGGCTGTAGTACAAGAAGTTTAGTTTTTCAATGATAAAGATCAGAAAACCAAACGTACAGTAGCCGTTACCAAGGGAACAAGGGATGATGATGGTCCCAAGGTCAGGAGACAATCCATATCTCAAGAAAGGGGATCGAGACTAAGCAGTTTTGTCATAAAGAGAATGTTTACTAAAGGAGATCCAAGCCTGTCTCACACAATGACCCCAGTTCCTGGGAGCAGCATGCTGTTCCGCTTAAAAAGAAACAAAGGACTTGTGAGAAACAGCACGTAGGAATCCTCCTGTTAAACATTCCCTGACACCTGTCCTTCACTGTCTCTCCAAGTTTGCTCAAACTCATATCCATTAGTTAGTGATGCCATCCAACCATCTCATTCTCTGTCACTTCCTTCTTCTCCTGCCCTCAATCTTCCCTAGCATCAAGGTCTTTTCAAATGAGTTGGCTCTTCACTTCAGGTGTACAAAGTATTGAAGCCTCAACTTCAGCATCAGTCCTTCCAATGAATATTAAGGGTTGATTTCCTTTAGGGTTGGCTGATTTGATCTCCTTGCTGTCCAAAGGACTCTCAAGAGTCTTCTCCAACACCACAGTTTGAAAGCATCAGCCTTTTCTTTATGGTCTAACTCTCATGTTCATACATGACTACTGGAAAAAAATCAAAGCTTTGACTATATGGACCTTTTTTGGCAAAGTGATGTCTCTGCTTTTTTATACGCTGTCTAGGTTTATCGTAGCTTTTCTTCCAAGGAGCAAGGGTCTTTTAATTTCATGGCTGCAGTCACTCTCTGCAGTGACTTTGGAGTCCAAGAAAATAGTCTGTCACTGTTTCTATTTTTCCCCATCTATTTGCCATGAAGTGATGGGACTGGATGCCATGATCTTAGCTTTTTGAATGTTGAGTTTTAAACCAACTTTTGCACTCTCCTCTTTCACTTTCATCAAGAGGCTCTTTAGTTCTTCTTTGCTTTCTGCCATAAGGGTGGTGTCATCTGCATATCTGAGGTTATTGATATTTCTCCCGGCAGTCTCGTTTCCAGCTTATACTTCATCCAGCCCAGCATTTTGCATGATATACTCTGCATATAAGTTAAATAAGCAAGATGACAATATGCAGCCTTGACATACTCCTTTCCCAATTTGGAAACAGTCCAAATTGGGCTATGTCCAGTTTTAACTGTTGCTTTTAAACCTGCATACAGGTTTCTCAGGAGGCAGGTAGGTGGTCTGGTATTCCCATCTCTTTCAGAATTTTTCACAGTTTGTTTTGTTCCACACAATCAAAGGCTTTGGCATAGTCAGTAAAGCAGAAATAGATGTTTTTCTGGAATTCTCTTGCTTTTTCTATGATCCAATGGATGTTGGCAATTTGATTTGTTTTTTAATTATTGGATAAAATTTTACTAATCAAGAAGAGTTTAGATACATAAATAATTATAATTTCAAGTGCAAAAATAAATATGACCAAAGATGATATGTTCACTATACATGACAAATTTAAATAAAAAAATTAATAGAACTCATCTGTCTTAAGAAAGTGAGCTAGGAAATCTAAATCGTTTGACTTTTTTGGAGTTTTAAATGTCAGATCAGTTTTAAAAGCTCAAAGATGATATAGTTTGCATGACATTTTGCTACAGTTCATATTTCAATTCTAAATTTGTGAAATTGAGAGTATGATTCTTAAAATAACCTCAAATGCACTGTAAATTATACATTTCTAGTACACTGTAAACAGGATGTGTTGTTTACAGCTGTTTAGATCCACTAAATATCTGTAGATTTGCTTCCTCAGCTAGCACAGGAACTTACTGGCTATAACTCCCTGCCTTGTTCAATAACTTCCAGTAATTATCAGGAAGAAAATGCAATAAATTCATGTAATAGACTGCCCCTTTGCTATAATATACAATCAGAGGCGATCAATGCTTCTTACAATAAGGCGAAGAATTACAACTGTGTTTTATTTTATAGCTTTGGTACAGCTTTAGAAACCACCAGAGGGAGTAGAGTTAAACTTCAATGGTCAAATTCCATTGCGGTAAAACATAGCCTCAGGTTGACATTTTACAAAGGAGCAACACAACAAGGGGTTGTATAGTCCTTAGCTGACTATTTTGTTTGTTCACCCATATAGCTACTGGAGGACCTCGGAGTATTGTTGCTCTTTTAGTCCATATGCCTGGAATAATGAGAATCTTTCTGAGTATAACAAATAATAATCAAGTTTAACCTTTGGCCACATCATTACAAGAAAGGAAAGATAGACATAGTTGATAATGAAACCTCAAGTGTTGCAGCAACCTACAATGACTTGTTCATTACAAAGTTATGTTTCTTATGGTTTTAAAAATATCCTTTTAGCGGGGGAGGGGTTTGAACTAAATAAGATTTTAAAGTCTTAAAAAAAATATCCTTTTATTGTGGTTTAAATCAAATGGCGTTATTGAGCCCTGCCTAGTTACGCTTAAAGTATAATTACACGCTACATATCTTGGTAAGTAAATGAAAGACTTTTCTTGGTTATTTGTTATAAATTTTACTTTGCCTGTAGCTAAGTGAAGGCCAGGCCTCTAAAGTGTTTCACGTATAATGCACAGTGAATATAAAACAGTCCATTAATTGGGATAATAGGTCCCAGCATGTAATTGCATTTCTTAGGTACTATGGAGAGCAACTGAGTGAAGTGGTATTTATTTAAGATTGTTAGTCACCCATGGATAACTTTATTTGTCCATTGATGCTTAAATAAATGCATCATCTATCAGTAAGAATATTTATGAAGAAATTTATAACAAAAATCATTATTGCATCTCAAATTATGAAAGGAAACAGTATATAAAAGTTATTGAAGAATGCCACAATAAAAGTATTACCAGTGCCTCAGGTTACTTGCTTTTATGTTGGTGGACAGTAAAATATTGTAGAAACTCAAGAATAAATGTGAACCAAAAATGATTACTGTACTTTGCTTTATATTGTACTATCCAACAACATATCTGTAAGACATGCAGTAAATTCCATCACCTGTTTCAGCCCCATGAACTTGCACAGTTTCTCAAGGAAAAAAAAAAGAATTCACCAACAATTTGTCAGTGTGCCACAAACCTTTGCAGTCTCTCCAATAGTGTGTGTGTGAGGCTTTATTTACAATTGTAAAAATGTTTCCTTTGGTTTGCATTTAATAGATTGTTGGCTGTTTCTGAGGTGTTAAAAACACACACACGTAAACATGCTATTTTATCTTGTGGATTATCTCATTCAAGAAGAGTCAAGAAGAAGTCCCAGAGTTCCATTAGCCTAGGACAAGATTACCATCTTTCCCAGAAATCATTCACAAGATTGAAGGGGAGGGCCTAGAACTTTGATTGGTTCACCATCCTTCTGGACCTCTCATTTTCCCAACTTCACCTCTGTTATGTGTTCTGAGACTATCTGGATGAATCCCTTGATGTCCTCTCTTGTCTCAGTCCTTGAAAGAAGTCCAGAATTCCTAGAATCCAGATCATCCCATTCCTGACTGTATTCCCACTGAGGCTCTGTGGCCTATGAGGCAACCTCTCTACTTTCTCCACAATATCACTTCCTATTTCTTTGCTTTATTATTCTCTATACCATTGACTCAACAGTAAAGAATCCATCTGCAATGTAAGAGACACAGGAGACATGGGTTCAATCCCTGGGTTGGGAAGATCCCCTGGAGGAGGAAATGGCAACCCACTTCAGTATTCCTGCCTGGAAAATAACATGAACAGAGGAGCCTGGCAAGCTGCAGCCCATAGGATCCCACAGAGTTGGACATGACTGAGCGTGCATGCATATACACTTACTGGTAACATCCGTAATACTCCTAAATGTGAGAATTGTTTTGTTTATTGACTTGGGAAGTCTTTGCTGCTTCTGATGTTTCTGTTAGACTACAATAATTAGCATTGTTTATATTTTCCTCAGTGTGAGTTCATGTATAATCCTTCATGTAGGTTTAAATATGTATAATGTATTATAGGTAAAAACTACTTTGCCCAGATCTTTTAAAATTTGAATTGATAAACTATAGTGGCTTATTGATTCAGATTAAATTTTAAGTTGTTCCCTTTTTCTCAATTGTAATAAGCCTTTAGAGAATTGCTGTGAGATGATAAAGATATTTGGTGAAGAACTGAGAATTGAGAAAAAAAGGTCTGTTAAGAGTTGTATCAATTTCATTGGCAAGTCTATTCTTACATACACATGAGCCAATATTCTAAGTCTTTGCATTTTCATTTCAGCTACAAAGAAATATGAGACCAAATTAATTGCTTTGTGCTTTAAAACCTTCTAGATGCATTTTGTTTTGGAAAGGAGGCATTTACTCATTCTTCAGAATTTTATAGGAGTAAACATTTTTTGAATAACAAAGAATACAAAAGTGTTCTATTATAACACTGGATAGCAGGACAAATAGAATATTTAAAACAGAAGACAGAAATTACTAATTTTGAAATCAAAGCTCATTGATAACATATCATAATATCATTATTAACTAACATTGATGAGTCTTTAATATGTTTAATATTTCTATTCCTTTTCCCTAATAGGTCAGGAAGGAGAGGCATTATGTTTATGATATGTTATCTTTCTAACTTCTTAATCAGCAATGCCATATTTCTGGATTATGTATATATGTGTATAAATATATATATATGATACATGCTGTCTTTTAGAATCTTATTTGGAATGGTCATTAAAATTAGAATAACTAGTTTTTCAGGGATTAAATCTAGATTATGTGCCCTTATTGCCATTTTTTGAGGAATAGAGGACCACATTGATATATAGGTTTATTATTGGATGGATAATGAATAAAAACAATAAGAGTAAGATGTGCTACAGACTTCTAAAGTGGTGTACCTAAAGAGATTTTCAACGAGAAGACTATATTCTGTCCCCAGATCATCCTTGGGGGAAAAAAACAGGCAACCAAATATTGTTGTTCAATAATATATTGATATCTCTTATTTTCGCACAGTTCCTTCTCTGCACCATCAAATGTCTTTATTTTCCTTTGAAAAATAAATTGGCTTAAAATCTACTTTCTTAAGAACCACTAATAAGGGCTTTGTAATGACATTACCTTTTATACCATATATCTCTACTGATATCTAGCCATCAATTTAAACTTTGTATTATATATACCTCTCTGCAAAATGCTATGAAGATAGAATACCACCAGTTATATTAATGTGTACCTAATTTAGACTAGAATTTCTACTTATTGTTGACTCAGTGATGTATCATTCAGACCCTGCAAGGAAGGATAAATTGCCTCGGGTATCAGCAACTCTAGGTAGTGACTCAACTGCAAAAAATTGTCCTGTTTGAGATCACATCCTTCCAGGGGCAGCCCATAGGCAATGATTGCTTGAGATGAGGTATAAAGGCCAAATCATTTTGACTCACTGTGGTATAAGTCTGAGGGACATATACACGACAGAAATCTTGGTGAAATTGACCAAAAATGTATAAGTCTACATCACAGTTCGATTTCACCCTGTGCCTTACTTTACTTTTTCCCTTTTCCTTCGAAATGTTAGAACTTGGTTCCAGATACCTCCTACCTGAATTATAACTTTTTATACCTCTGAATTTTCTTCTGAATTTGACTAGACCTCTGATTTCCTCTATGTATAGAATCTGTGGCAAAAGAGATTTTACACAGTTTCTTCTTATCCCTTTATTACCAATACAGTTGACACTTGAGCAACATGGGTTTGAACTTTGTGGGTCCACTTATATGAGGACTTTTTCACTAAATACATGCTGTGCTGCTGCTGCTGCTAAGTCGCTTCAGTCATGTCCGACTCTGTGCGACCCCATAGACTGAAGCCCACCAGGCTCCCCCGTCCTTGGGATTCTCCAGGTAAGAACACAGGAGTGGATTGCCATTTCCTTCTCCAAAATACATGCTGTAGTACCACATAATCTGTAATTGTCCAAATCTGTGGATGTGAAACCACAGATACAGAGGATTTCTGTATAATCTGTGCATTATACACAGATTTTCAACTATGTGGAAGGCTGGTGTCCCTACCTCTGTGTTATTCTAAGAGTCTCTTATATTACAAAAGATGACTTGATTTCAACATTATTTATTTATTTTTTAAAGTTTTATTTATTTATTTTTTACTTTACAATATTTTACTGGTTTTGCCATACATTACATGAATCCACCATGGGTGTACATGTGTTCCCCATCTTGAACCCCCTTCCCACCTTCCTCCCCATCCCATCCCTCTGGGTCATCTCAGTGCACAAGCCGCAAGCACCCTGTATCATGCATCGAACCTGGAGTGGTGATGCATTTCACATATGATAATTTGCATGTTTCAATGCCATTCTCCCAAATCATCCCACCCTCTCACTCTCCCACAGAGTCCATAAGACTGTTCTATACATCTATGTCTCTTTTGTTGTCTTGCATACAGGGTTATCATTACCATCTTTCTAAATTCCATATATATGCGTTAGTATACTGTATTGGTGTTTTTCTTTCTGGCTTACTTCACTCTGTATAATAGGCTCCAGTTTCATCCACCTCGTTAGAACTGATTCAAATGTATTCTTTTTAATGGCTGAATAATACTCCATTGTGTATATGTACCACAGTTTTCTTATCCATTCATCTGCTGATGGACATCTAGGTTGCTTCCATGTCCTGGCTATGATAAACGGTGCTGCGATGAACACTGGAGTACACATGTCTCTTTCAATTCTGATTTCTTTGGTGTGTATGCCCAGCAGTGGGATTGCTGGGTCATAAGGCAGTTCTATTTCCAGTTTTTTAAGGAATCTCCACACTGTTCTCCATAGTGGCTGTACTAGTTTGCATTCCCACCAACAGTGTAAGAGGGTTCCCTTTTCTCCACACCCTCTCCAGCATTTATTGCTTGTAGACTTTTGGATCGCAGCCATTCTGACTGGCGTGAAATAGTACCTCACTGTGGTTTTGATTTGCATTTCTCTGATAATGAGTGATATTGAGCATCTTTTCATGTGTTTGTTACCCATCTCTGTGTCTTCTTTGGAGAAATGTCTGTTTGGTTCTTTGGACCACATTTTGATTGGGTCATTTATTTTTCTGGAACTGAGCTGCAGGTGTTGCTTGTATATTTTTGAGATTAGTTGTTTGTCAGTTGCTTAATTTGCTATAATTTTCTCCCATTCTGAAGGCTGCCTTTTCACCTTGCTTATAGTTTCCTTTGTTGTGCAGAAGCTTTTAATTTTAATTAGGTCCCATTTGTTTATTTTAGCTTTTATTTCCAGTATTCTGGGAGGTGGGTCATATGGGATCCTGCTGTGATTTATGTCAGAGAGTGTTTTGCCTGTGTTCTCCTCTAAGAGTTTTATAGTTTTTGGTCTTATGTTTAGATCTTTAATCCATTTTGAGATTATTTTTGTGTATGGTGTTAGAAAGTGATCTAGTTTCATTCTTTTACAAGTGGTTGACAAGTCTTCCCAACACCACTTTTTAAAGAGTTTGTCTTTTCTCCATTGTATACTCTTGCCTCCTCTGTCAAAGATAAAGCTTCCCTTGTGGCTCAGACGGGAAAGCGTCTGTCTACAATCCGGGAGACCCAGGTTCGATCCCTGCATTGGGAAGATCCCCTGGAGAAGGAAATGGCAATCCATGCCAGTACTATTGCCTGGAAAATCCCATGGACAGAGGAGCCTGGTAGGCTGCAGTCCATGGGGTCACAAAGAGTTGGACATGACTGAGCGACTTCACTTTGTCAAAGATAAGGTGTCCATAGGTGCGTGGATTTATCTCTGGGCTTTTTATTTTGTTCCATTGATCTATATTTCTGTCTTTGTGCCAGTACCATACTGTCTTGATGACTGTGCCTTTGTAGTAGAGCCTGAAGTCAGGCAGGTTGATTCCTCCAGTTCCATTCTTCTTTCTCAAGATTGCTTTGGCTATTCGAGGTTTTTTGTTTTTCCATACAAATTGTGAAATTATTTGTTCTAGTTCTCTAAAAAATACCATGAGTAGCTTGATAGGGATTGCATTGAATCTATAGATTGCTTTGGGTAGTATACTCATTTTCACTATATTGATTCTTCTGATCCATGAACATGGTATATTTCTCCATCTCTTTGTATCCTCTTTGATTTCTTTCACCAGTGTTTTATAGTTTTCTATGTATAGGTCTTTTGTTTCTTTAAGTAGATATATTCCTAAATATTTTATTCTTTTTGTTGCAATGGTGAATGGGCTTGTTTCCTTAATTTCTCTTTCTGTTTTCTCATTGTTAGTGTATAGGAATGCAAGGGATTTCTGTGTGTTTATTTTATATCCTGCAACTTTACCATATTCATTGGTTAGCTCTAGTAATTTTCTGGTGGAGTCTTTAGGGTTTTCTATGTAGAGGATCATTTCATCTGCAAACAGTGAGAGTTTTCCTTCTTCTTTTCCATCTGGATTCCTTTTATTTCTTTTTCTGCTCTGATTGCTGTGGCCAAAACTTCCAAAACTATGTTGAATACTAGTGGTGAGAGTGGGCACCCTTGTCTTGTTCCTGACTTTAGGGGAAATGCTTTCAATGTTTCACCATTGAGGATAATGTTTGCTGTGGGTTTGTCATATATAGCTTTTATTATGTGGAGTTATTTTTCTTCTATGCCTGCTTTCTGGAGGGTTTTTTTTTATCATAAATGGATGTTGAATTTTATCAAAGGCTTTCTCTGCATCTAATGAGATAATCATATGGTTTTTATGTTTCAATTTGCTCATGTGGTGTATTACATTGATTGATTTGTGGATATTGAAGAATACTTGCATCCCTGGCATAAAGCCCACTTGGTGGTGATGTATGATCTTTTTAATATGTTGTTGGATTCTGTTTGCTAGAATTTTGTTAAGGATTTTTGCATCTATGTTCATCAGTGACATTGGCCTGTAGTTTTCTTTTTTTGTGGCATCTTTGTCAGCTTTTGGTATTAGGGTGATGGTGGCCTCATAGAATGAGTTTGGAAGTTTACCTTCCTCTACAATTTTCTGGAAAAATTTGAGTAGGATAGGTGTTAGCTCTTCTCTAAATTTTTGGTAGAATTCAGCTGTGAACCCATATGGTCCTGGGCTTTTGTTTGCTGGAAGATTTCTGATTACAGTTTCAATATCCATGTTTGTGATAGGTATGTTAAGATTTTCTGTTTATTCCTGGTTCAGTTTTGGAAAGTTGTACTTTTCCAAGAATTTGTCTATTTCTTCTAAGTTGTCCATTTTATTGGCATATGGTTGCTGATAATCATCTCTTATGATCCTTTGTGTATCTGTGTTGTCTGTTGTGATCTCTCCATTTTCATTTCTAATTTGTTGATTTGATTTTTCTCCCTTTTTTCTTGATGAGTCTGGCTAATGGTTTGTTAATTTTATTTATCTTTTGGCTTTGTTGATTTTTGCTATGGTCTCTTTTGTTTCTTTTGCATTTATTTCTTCCATAATTTTTAAGATTTCTTTCCTTCTACTAACCTTGGGGTTCTTCATTTCTTCCTTTTCTAGTTGGTTTAGGTGTAGAGTTAGGTTATTTGTTTGACTTTTTTCTTGTTTCTTGAGGTAAGCCTGTATTGCTATGAACCTTCCCCTTAGCACTGCTATCACAATGGTGTGATCACTCACCCAGAGCCAGACATCCTGGAATGTGAAGTCAAGTGGGCCTTAGAAGACATCACTAAGAACAAAGCTAGTGAAGGTGATGAATTCCAGTTGAGCTATTTCAAATCCTGAAAGATGATGCTGTGAAAGTTCTGCACTCAATATGCCAGCAAATTTGGAAAACTCAGCAGTGGCCAAGGACTGGAAAAGGTCAGTTTTTATTCCAGTCCCAAAGAAAGGCAATGCCAAAGAATGCTCAAACTACCACACAATTGCACTCATCTCACACGCTAGTAAAGTAATGCTCAAAATTCTCCAGGCCAGGCTTCAGCAATAGGTGAACCGTGAACTTCCAGATGTTCAAGCTGGTTTTAGAAAAGGCAGAGGAACCAGAGATCAAATTGCCAACACCGCTGGATCATCAAAACAGCAAGAGAGTTCCAGAAAAACATCTGTTTCTGCTTTATTGACTATGCCAAAGCCTTTGACTGTGTGGATCACAATCAACTGTGGAAAATTCTGAAAGAGATGGGAACACCAGACCACCTGACCTGCCTCTTGAGAAATTTGCATGCAGGTCAGGTAGCAACACTTACAACTGGACATGGAACAACAGACTGGTTCCAAATAGGAAAAGGAGTACATCAAGGCTGTATATTGTCACCCTGCTTATTTAACTTCTATGCAGAGTACATCATGAGAAATGCTGGGCTGGAAGAAGCACAAGCTGAAATTAAGATTGCCAGGAGAAATATCAATAACCTCAGATATGCAGATGACACCACCCTTATGGCAGAAAGTGAAGAGGAACTCAAAAGCCTCTTGATGAAGGTAAAAGAGGAGAGTGAAAAAGTTGGCTTAAAACTCAACATTCAGAAAACAAAGATCATGGCATCTGGTCCCATCACTTCATGGGAAATAGATGGAGAAACATTGGAAACAGCGTCAGACTTTATTTTTTTGGGCTCCAAAGTCACTGCAGATGGTGACTGCAGCCATGAAATTAAAAGACGCTTACTCCTTGGAAGGAAAGTTATGACCAACGTAGATAGCATATTGAAAAGCAGAGACATTACTTTGCCAACAAAGGTCCATCTAGTCAAGGCTATGGTTTTTCCAGTGGTCATGTATGGATGTGAGAGTTGGACTGTGAAGAAAGCTGAGTGCCGAAGAATTGATGCTTTTGAACTGTGGTGTTGGAGAAGACTCTTGAGCATCCCTTGGACTGCAAGGAGATCCAACTAGTCCACTATGAAGGAGATCATCCCTGGGTGTTCTTTGGAAGGAATGATGCTAAAGCTGAAGCTCCAGTACTTTGGCCACCTCATGCGAAGAGTTGACTCATTGGAAAAGACTCTGATGCTGGGGGGGATTGGGGGCAGGAGGAGAAGGGGATGACAGAGGATGAGATGGCTGGATGGCATCACTGACTCGATGGACGTGAGTTTGAATGAACTCCGGGAGTTGGTGATGGACAGGGAGGCCTGGTGTGCTGTGATTCATGTGGTTTCAAAGAGTTAGACACGACTGAGCGAGTGAACTGAACTGAACTGATAGATTTTGACTTGTTGCATTTTCATTTTCAGTTGTTTCTATGCATATTTTTATTTATTTTTTTATTTCTTCTGTGATTTGTTGATTATTCAGCAGCGTGTTGTTCAGCCTCCATATGTTGGAATTTTTAATACTTTTTCTCCTATAGTTGACTTCTAATCTTACTGCATGTGATCAGAAAAGATGTTTGGAATTATTTCAATTTTTTTGAATTTACCAAGACTAGATGTATAGCCCAGGATGTGATCTATCCTGGAGAAGGTTCCAGGAGTGCTTGAGAAAAACGTGAAATTCATTGTTTTAGGGTGAAATGTCCTATAGATATCAATTAGGTCTAACTGGTCCATTGTATCATTTAAAGTTTTTATTTCCTTGTTAATTTTCTGTTTAGTTGATAGGTGTGAGTGGGGTATTAAAGTCTACCACTCTTCATGTGTTATTGTTCATTTCCCCTTTCATACATGTTAGCATTTGTCTTACATATTGCAGTGCTCCTATTTTGGTGTGCATATATATTTATAATTGTTATATCTTCTTCTTGGATTGATCCTTTGATCATTATGTAGTGTCTTTGTCTCTTTTCACTGCCTTTATTTTAAAGTCTATTTTATCTGATATGAGTATTGCTACTCCTGCTTTCTTTTGGCCTCTATTCACGTGGAATATCTTTTCCCAGCCCTTCACTTTCAGTCTGTATGTATCCCTTGTTTTGAGGTGGGTCTCTTGTCGACAACATATATAGGGGTCTTGTTTTTGTATCCATTCAGCCAGTCTTTGTCTTTTGGTTGGAGCATTCAACCTATTTACATAAGGTAATTACTGATAAGTATGATCCCGTTGCTTTTACTTTATTGTTTTGGGTTTAAGTTTATACACCCTTTCTGTGTTTCCTGTCTAGAGAAGATCCTTTAGCATTTGTTGGAGAGCTGGTTTGGTGGTGCTGAATTCTCTCAGCTTTTGCTTGTCTGTAAAGCTTTTGATTTCTCCTTCATATTTGAATGAGATCCTTGCTGGATACAGTAATCTGGGCTGTAGGTTATTTTCTTTCATCACTTTAAGTATGTCCTGCTATTCCCTTCTGGCCTGAAGACTTTCTATTGAAAGATCAGCTGTTATCCTTATGGGAACCCCCTTGTGTGTTATTTGTTGTTTTTCCCTTGCTGCTTTTAATATTTGTTCTTTGTGTTTGATCTTTGTTAATTTGATTAATATGTGTCTTGGGGTGTTTCGCTTTGGTTTTATCCTGTTTGGGACTCTCTGGGTTTCGTGGACTTGGGTGGCTATTTCCTTCCCCATTTTAGGGAAGTTTTCAACTATTATCTCCTCACGTATTTTCTCATGGTCTTTCTTTTTGTCTTCTTCTTCTGGGACTCCTATGATTTGAATGTTAGGGCGTTTCACATTGTCCCAGAGGTCTCTGAGGTTGTCCTCATTTTTTAAAATTTTTTTTAAATTTTTTCCTCTCTGTTTCATTTATTTCTACCATTCTGTCTTCTTCCTCACTTTTCATATCTTCTGCCTCATTATTCTACTGTTGGTTCCCTCCAGAGTGTTTTTGATCTCATTTATTGCATTATTCATTATATATTGACTTTTTTTATTTCTTGTAGGTCACTTAAAAAAAAATTTAAAAAATGATAATAGTAAAAATATATGTAGGACTTTCTCTGGAGCTGTTGTGGACAGTGTGGAATCAGTTCAGTTTCAGATAGTTCCTTGATCCAGCTTATACTTCTCAAGGTCTATATGTCCCTTCCTATGTAGATGGTGCTAACTACAGGGTTTCAGTCTATTGTACCTGTCACTTCCAAAGTGGTTTCCTCTGTTTATTTTAGCTTGTTCTGTTTGTTGGTCTCTTCAGTGTCTAATTTCTGCTCTGAACCAAGGTGGGCAGTGGTGGTCACTTTTTTTAGGCTCACTTGTTCAGTAGTGCTGTGGGGAGGGAGGAACACTGCAAACAAATATCACTGGCGTGTGTGGGGAGTGCTTGCACTGTTTCAGCCGCACTGGATTTGCCCCTGCTCACAGTGTGTGTGCTCTCCCAGTGTACACTGCTTAGGCTCTAGTTAGGCTCTAGGTTGCTCTGCCGGGAACTGTCTGATGTGGGCCCTGTGTTTTGTGCATTCCCCAGGTCTAAGCCGCTCAGGTTCTCAAGTACTCCACAAAGGCGCAGACTTGGTTGGGCATGCGTTTTGTGCCCGTCCCAGGTCTGAGCAGCTCAGGTGACCGGGTGCTTGGCGAGTGCAGTCGCCCCTAGTTGTAGGCTGCGTTTTATCACCTCCCCTGTTCCAGCTGCTCGATTTTCTGGGTGTACAATGGGTGCACCTTCTCAGGTGTGCCATGTGTCTCTTCTGGGGAGCTGATCTCTGGCTGAGACCCTCCCAGCAGATGTCGACCGTCCAAGATCCCAAGAAGTCTTGGTTAGCAACGAAGTCTGCTGCAGTTTGGTATAGGATGACTCTCTGGGGCTGCGATTGCCCCCTTCCAGCTCTGGCTGCCTTCGCCTGCCTGTGTCTGGCAGGGGATGGGCCAGAATGCAGCCAGCTAGCTCTGCTCAGTCCTTTGTTCTGTGAGCGGGCCTGGCAGTGTCTTAGGTTAGGGCTTTTCTCGGGATCACTATCCCACAGTCTGGGTTGCTATCTCAAGCTGGTTCCCTCAGATTGCCCTCGGGGCATTCAGGCCCAGTCCTTACCCTAAGCAATGCAGCCCGTGTCTCCCTGTCCAGCCCCTGCTTGCTAGTGGTGGATTCGAGCATCTGGACTGCTGCTCCGCTGGGAGTTGCTGTTATGCAGGTAATCTGTGAGTTTTGATTATTTATTTATTTTCCCCCCTGGTTATTTTTCCCTCTGAGATTCCAAGGCTTGCCACAGACCTGCTGGAGAGAGTGTTTCCTGGTGTTTGGAAACGTCTCTCTTTTTTAAGACTCCCTTCCCAGGACGGATCTCCATCCCTACCTCTTTTGTGTCTCTTTTTATCTTTTATAGTTTGTCCTACTTCCTTTCCAAGACAATGGGCTGCCTCTCTGGGTGCCTGATGTTCTCTGCCAGCATTCAGAAGTGGTTTTGTGGAATTTGCTCAGGGTTCAAATGTTCTTTCGATGAATTTGTGAAGGAGAAGGTGGTCTCCCCATCCTATTCCTCTGCCATCTTTGCTTTCAACATCATGAACTGTGAGAGTCACATCTTTTGAAACTTTTTATTTATTTTCACTGTGGTGGGAATGCTCCATAATTGGTAAAAATAGTATACAAACAAAATTAAATCATATCACCTTTGATTATTCCTCCTACCTTCCTTCCTGACTATATTCTATCACCCATTTGCAGTTTCATAAAATGATCAGAGTGAAAATGGAGGAGAAAGGAGTTCCATGGGCCGGTGTGTGTGTGTGTCCACTCATTCTCTCAGTTGTATCTGACTCTTTGTGACCACATGGACTGTAGCCCTCTAGCCTCCTCTGTCCATGGGATTTTTCCAGCAAGAATACTGGAGTGGGTTGCCATTTCCTCCTCCAGGGGATCTTCCTGACACAGGGTTCAAAGCCATGGCTCCTGTATCTCCTGCATTGGCAGGCAGCTTCTTTACCACTGAGCCACCTGGGAAGCCCTCCAAGGGCTGATATAGCCAAACAAACACTGAAAATTGAGTGAAAATGTTCACAATCAACTTTTTTGGAACTCTGGAAACTCAACAAATGTTTGTAGCACCCAAACAATAGCAGAATTGAGAAAAAGGTGACTTAAATGTGGAAGTCAAGTTTTATGGTTGTTTTAAGTAGCCTTACCTCATTCCCCTTGCCAGAGTGGCAGTAATTTTAGAGATAGCACTTACATTCTTGATGTGGGTACCTGTTGTTTTGAGAGGGAGCAGAGCAGAACTTATTTCTGAGAACTTGTGTATCTGCTTTGACTTATCTTAGGATTCTTCAAAGGCCTGACAAGGTGTTTTTTTCCTTTTTAACCTGATTCAGAACCCTCTCAGGGTGGAAAAGGACTGAACAGAGGGTGTTTGTCAAAGAAATTGTAAGGCAAATGAACAAACTAATGCTTAGTGTTAGTTTCTCAGTCATGACTGATTCTATGTGACCGCATGACCTATAGCCCATTAGGCTCCTCTGCCCACTGAATTCTCCAGGCAAGGATACTGGAGTGGGTAGCCTTTCCCTTCTCCAGGAGATCTTCCTAATCCAGTGATCAAATCCGGGTCTCCTGCATGACAGGCAGATTCTTTACCATCTGAGCCACTGCTGCTTTCCAGGGGTAAAATATTACAGTTGGAAAAAAATAAGACATGCTGAAGGTTCAAATGGAAAATCTGGGGAAACAGTTATTTTGGTGAATAAGAGCATTGAAAAATTCCCACAGATAACAGGGAATCTGGAAAGTCATGTGCATTGTCACAAATGACAGGGAACTTGGAAAATCATGGGCACGTGTTCAGAGACGACCTGTAGGCCATTAACTTTCACCTGTGGCTGATCTTTAGGCTCAGCTCAACTAGGAGGCGAAAGCTAAGATAGAGTTGTTGAAAAGGTGGGTAAGTGTTGAGGGAATATCCAGTGCAGATACAGTTTGAAAAGACCAGGAGAATATTTTCTTTACCTTTTTTCTTTTTTGTTCTCGGAATTTAAGGAAATCTCTTTCAAACCACTAGTTGACCACAAGATAGATAGATAGAGACTTCAGAAACCACATGCAACAAAAAAATAGTCTTTATACTTTGGAAAAGTCACTAAATAAATAAGTATCCATAATCCACAGTAAATAACAACAAAAAACCCCAAGGAGAAGGAAGATCTGATTTTCAGAGTTAGCACATTATAATATTCAAAACATCCACTTTAATAAAAACAAATATATGAGCATGCAGAGAAACAAGAAAGTTGGTCCATAGCCAGAAAAAAGAAAAAAAGAAATTGTCTGCAAGGAAGCACAGAAATTGGACCCATTCAAGAAAAGCTTTAAATCAACTTCCTTGAATATGCTCAAAGATTTAAAAGAAAACCACAGATGAAGAGCTGAAGGAAACAAGGAGAACAATGTCATATCAAATAGAGAATATTTTTAAAAGATAAAAAGTGTCAAAAGAAATCAATGAGAAATTTTGAAGCTGAAAAGTATAAAAATTGAAATGAAAATTTCACTAGAGGAGCTCACAGCAGAGTAAGCAAGGCAGAAGGAAAAACCAGTAGACTGACATAAGTTAATTTAGAGTATCTACTCTTGAGAAGCAGAAATTAAAAAAGAATGTAGACAAATGAACACAGCCTAAGAAACCTTTGGGATACCATTAAGCATTGCAGGTGAATTCTTTATCATTGAGCCACCAGGGAAGCCCATTTGAAGAGATAATGGCTGTTAACTTCCCAAATTTGATAAAATACATGAATCTACATATCTAAGAAGCTCAAAAAATTCTAAGTAGAATAAACACAAAGGGGTCCACATCAGGACGTGTTATAATAAAATTGTCAAAAGACAAAGATAAATAGAGAATCTTGAAAGTAGCAAGAGAGTAGCAAAATGGATCAAAGACGTAGATATAAGTGCTTAAACTATAAAAGTATGAGAGTAAAATATAGGCTTAGATTTCCATCATCTTGGATTTGGCAAAGAACTTAGATATGACTCAGAAAACACAAGCTGCAAAAGAAAAAAAAAACATATAAATTAGATTTCATCAAATTTCAAAACTTGTGTTTTAAAATGACATCATCAAACAAAGTAAAAATATGTCCCACAAAACGGGAGAAAATATTTTCAGATTATATATCTGATAAGAGTCTAGTATCTAGAATATATAAAGAACTCAAGCAACTCAACAACAAAAAGACAACCCCGATTTAAAAATGGCCAAAAGACTTGTATAGACGTTTCTCCAAGGAAGACATACAAATGGCCTACAAGTACATGTCAGGATACTCATCATCATTAATCATTCAGTTCAGTTCAGTCGCTCAGTCATGTCCGACTCTTTGTGACCCCATGAATCGCAGCACGCCAGGCCTCCCTGTCCATCACTAACTCCCAGACATCACAGAGACTCACGTCCATCGAGTCGGTGACGCCATCCAGCCATCTCATCCTCTGTCGTCCCCTTCTCCTCCTGCCCCCAATCCCTCCCAGCATCAGAGTCTTTTCCAATGAGTCAACTCTTCGCATGAGGTGGCCAAAGTACTGGAGTTTCAGCTTCAGTATCATTCCTTCCAAAGAAATCCCAGGGCTGATCTCCTTTAGAATGGACTGGTTGGATCTCCTTGCAGTCCAAGGGACTCTCAAGAGTCTTCTCCAACACCACACTTCAAAAGCATCAATTCTTCGGTGCTCAGCTTTCTTCACAGTCCAACTCTCACATCCATACATGACTACTGGAAAAACCATAGCCTTGACTAGATGGACCTTTGTTGGCAAAGTAATGTCTCTGCTTTTGAATATGCTATCTAGGTTGGTCATAACTTTCTTCCCAAGGAGTAAGCGCCTTTTAATTTCATGCCTGCAGTCCCCATCTGCAGTGATTTTGGAGCCCCAAAAAATAAAGTCTGAAACTGAAATCACATGATACCACTCCACACCCACTAGGATGGCGATAATAAAAGGAAAATAACAAGTGTTGGTGAGGATATGGCGAAACTGGAACGCATTGCTGGTGAGAATGTAAAATGGTGAAGTCACTATGAAAACTAGTGCCAAACATTGAGTTTCCATGACCCAGCAATCCCCTTATAGGTATACAGCCAAGAAAATGAAAAACTTATCCCCATACAAAAGCTTATACAAGAATGTTCAATATAATATTATTTATAATAGTAAAAAAGCAGAATGTCCATCAACTAATGAATGGATAAACAAATAGTGTGGTTTATCTACATAATATAATATTATTTGGCCATAAGAATGGATGAAATACTGACACATGCTGCAATGCAGATGAGTCTCAAAAACATTATACTGGACAAAAGAAGTCAGTCACAAAAGGCCACATGTTAATTACATTTACATGATATTTACAGAATCAGTTCAGTTCAGTCACTCAGTGATGTCTGACTCTTTGCGACCCCATGGACTACAGCATACCAGGCTTCTGTTGGTCCATCACCAACTCCCAGAGCTTGCTCAAACTTATGTCCATCAAGTTGGTGATGCCATCCAACCATCTCATCCTCTGTTGTCCCCTTCTCTTCCTGCCTGTTGTCCCCATCATCAGGGTCTTTTCTAATGAGTCCGTTTTTCACATCAGGTGGCCAAAGTATTGGGGAAATAGGAATGGCTACTTAAAGAGTATGGGGGTCTCCTTTCAAGTGATGAAAATATTCTGGATGTAGATAATGGTGATGATCATACATCATTATGAATGTACTAAATATCACAGAATTATACATTTTAAAAGAGATAAAATGGTAAATTTTATGTTAAGTAAGTTCTTTTGGCAATAAAAACGCCAAAAATGTTTTAAGAGATATCATAGCATTCCCTAGCATAAAGCTTTCCACATAGTAGGTTCAGGAAAATTTGTATAATATAGTGAATTTCACAGTTCACAGTAAGGTTATATCTAACTCACTTATAACTCTCCTCTTGAATTCCCTAAAGAACATAAAGAGGCTTGATGATTGAATACTGCTATGAATAATGGTATTATTGTATGACATTTTATAATGTACAGGCCAGGGGAAAATCATTACCATTGTTTAAATAGTGTTATTATTTATAGATACTAATATTATGATACTGTACTGTATAATATTTACCCTTTTCAAAAAAAAATCAGGTTCACAAAAATCACATAATGTTACCCAAGATTAAACAAATTATAGGTGCTACCATTGGGACTCAAATTGTAGTGTTCTGTCTCCAAATTCTTGACTCTTAAAACAAGGCTAAGACAAAGATGTCAGGTGGAAAAAAGTACAGGAAGTTCTGTTTCTTGAAAATACTACTGAGCATGTACTGCCTCATAGGAACTGCATTCCTTATATTAATAGTTTCTTATCTGAGGAAGGCCTCAGATCTGCTGAAGAAAGTAGAAATTTTAAAAGAATCCTATCTTGTTACTTCGCATTTTTACACAAAGCTAAAAAGAAAGAAACCCTCATGTAATAGTTACTGATCTAACTTAACATAGCCCTTTGATATATTTTGTTATTTTTCACAGTATACTCCCTAAGTGATTCCCACATAAATAATGTAGGGCATTTTCACTACATATTAGTCCAAGTATTTGCTGAGATATCAGCCCAGTTTAATCAACAGACAAGTAGACCTTTTAAAGCTGTGGAGAAGACAGATACAACATCCAAATGCAGATACTCAGGGCAGTGCACTATGTGGATAAAAGCTAAAAGTAACTGAGTGTTGCAGTGATAAATAAACCATGAAAATATCAGAAATCTCTCTCATTGCATACAACACACAGATAAGCTGTGGACGTTCAAGACAGATAGATAGATATTCTTCCATAAAAGTCTTTTTAAATAAAAAAATGATCTTATAATAGGGGTTAATCAAATATTCTTGGTGATTGAATAGATTACAAATTATATAAGAACAAATATCATTTAAGAGTTCAGCCATTTTTCCAAATACCTGAAGGTCCACCACGTGGCATATTTTTGTAAATTTACTAAGTCCAAATTCGAATTGTATTAGCCTTTAATTATTTGCATAAGAAAGTAAATCACTTAACTAATGAGTGGTCTTTGTCATACATACACACAAATATTGGAATGAGATATTATTTTCAACTTGCTTTTCACTTTTCATAAATCTTCTTGGCATGATGTTCTTCCCCTCCCCGCCACCTCTGCCACAGGCTTCAAGATAGAACTTTAAAGATGATCATAAGTTATGGAAAAGAACACTGTTTACATAGGAAGCATCATATAAACAATTAACAAAGAATGCCATTTTTTTTACATATACAAGTATCTATTATTTTTTAAAATTTTTTCCCATTTAGGTTACTACATAATATTGAGTAGTTTCCTGTGTTATATAGTTCTGCTTTATTGACTATGCCAAAGCCTTTGACTGTGTGAATCACAATAAACTGTGGAAAATTCTGGAAGAGATGGGAATACCAGACCACCTGACCTATCTCTTGAGAAATATGTATGCAATTCAGGAAGCAACAGTTAGAATTGAACATGGGAAAACAGACTGGTTCCAAGTAGGAAAAGGAGTTCGTCAAGGGTGTATATTGTCACCCTGCTTATTTAGCTTATATGCAGAGTACATCATGAGAAACGCTGGGATGGAGGAGGCACAAGCTGGAATCAAGATTGCCGGGAGAAATATCAATAACCTCAGATATGCAGATGACACCACCCATATGGCAGAAAGTGAAGAACAAAAGAGCCTCTTGATGAAAGTGAAAGAGGAGAGTGAAAAAGTTGACTTAAAGCTCAACTTTCAGAAAACAAAGATCATGGCATCCAGTCCCATCACTTTATGGCAAATAGATGGTGAAACAGTGGCAGACTTTATTTTGGGGGGCTCCAAAATCACTGCAGATGGTGACTGCCGCCATGAAATTAAAAGACGCTTACTCCTTGGAAGGAAAGTTCTGACCGACCTAGATAGCATATTAAAAAGCAGAGACATTACTTTGCCAACAAATGTCCATCTAGTCAAGGCTATGGTTCTTCCAGTAGTCATGTATGGATGTGAGAGTTGGACTATAAAAAAAGCTGAGTGCCGAAGAATTGATGCTTTTGAACTGTGGTGTTGGAGAAGACTCTTGAGAGTCCCTTGGACTGCAAGGAGATCCAACCAGTCAATCCTAAAGGAAATCAACCCTGAGTGTTCATTGGAAGGACTGATGCTGAAGCTGAAACCCCAATACTTTGGCCACCTGAGCGAAGAGCTGACTCATTTGCAAAGGCCCTGATGAAGATTGAAGATTGAAGGCAGGAGGATAAGGGGTCCAAACAGGATGAGATGGTTGGATGGCATTGCCGACTCAGTAAATGGACATAAGTTTGAGTTGTCTCTGGTAGTTGGTGATGGACAGGGAGGCTTGGCATGCTGCAGTCCATGGGGTCACAAAAAGTCAAACACGTCTGAGCAACTGAACTGAACTGATAGTGGATCCTTGGTGGTTATCCATTTTAAATATAGCAGTGTGTACATGTCAATCCAAAACTCCCTAACTGTCCCTTCCCCACCTTTCCTCCCATAACCATATCTATTCTATTCTATTTTAAGCAAATGATTGTAATTTGCTTCTAGAATCATATACCAGTTAAAATAAATAACTTTGTAATTGCCCAGGAGTCTATGATATACAGGTTTGGAACCAAATTTATAGGCTGTACCCTGTATCAGCAGGGCTTTCCAAATAGCTCAGTTGGTAAAGAATCCACCTGCAATACAGGAGACCCTGGTTCAATTCCTGGGTCAGGAAGATCCGCTGGAGAAGGGATAGGCTACCCACCTCAGTATTCTTGGGCTTCCCTTCTGGCTCAGCTGGTAAAGAATCTGCCTGCAATGTGGGAGACCTGGGTTCAATCCCTGGGTTGGGAAGACCCCATGGAGAAGGGAAAGGCTACCCACTCCAGTATTCTGGCCTGGAGAATTCCATGGACTCTATAGTCCATGGGATAGCAAAGAATCAGATGGACACAACTGAGCAATTTTCACTTTCACTGTATCAGCAAGCAGAACTGTCCATCCAACCTAGAAGAAAAAGCATGTAAATATATACATGTTACTAAGGAAAGAATACAAGGATGAATTATCAAGGTGTCTTTTCTCCAGCGTTGTGTTTAGGTTTGAGTATTTTCTGATTAGATGTGGATCATGCTTGAAAAAAAAAACACTCTATGAATGCTGGAGCAATTTGAGCAATTTGTACAGTCATGTTTTTGCACATTTAGTAGAAAAAAATCAGTAAGTATTTATTGTATACTTAACTGTGTGTTTAGAACTCTGCTAGATGCTGTATGAAGAGTAAATAACCAAACCAAAGAAAATGTCCTCCTTTTTTTTTTTAACTTCCTAACTCTGAATTCCTAAATAAATGAAAGTAGCACCTCTCATTTGGTGATAAGTTATATTAGTGCCTTGGGTACATTTGCTTTTTTTGTAAACTGCAATGACTGGACTACTCCTAGGGTAGAGGGAAAGGCAAAGTAGATCTATCTGAGGTACAGACAACTGAGGGAGCAGCAGGGCAGGAAGGGATTTTCTTGTAAATGAAAAGATTCCCCAGCTGCTATATAATGGGCACTAAGAAATTGTTGTAGTTAAATCAGAAATGCTTCCAGGGAGGGAACCATAGTAATTCTCATATTTGCTTCTTGTTCCTGTGCTGGTTTCTTAAGAACGATGAACTCTTTTGTCTTCCAGACTTAGAGGTATTTACCTTCTCTGGAAGTATGATGCTGCCATCTGAAGTTGCAGCTAATGCTTGCTGCAACTTCCTGGAAATAGATGTAGAGACTGATCAGTTGTCCTTAACGTTGCTCCAATTTTACGCTATCAGGTTTCAAACTGAAAGGGGAAGATCAGTCCTGAATTTTATTTTTAAAAGAGGTGGATCCTTTACGACTAGCCCCATCTGGGAAGATGCTGGAGACAAGGGTTCTATCCCTGGGTCAGGAAGATCTCCTGGATGAGGGCATGGCAACCCACTCCAGTACTCTTGCCTGGAGAATCCCATGGACAGATAAGCCTGGTGGGTTTCTCCGTAGGATTTCAACTCTACAGTCCATAGGGTTGCAGAGAGTAGGACACACTGAAACAACTTCACAAGCACACAATGGAATCCTAGCTTTCCAATAGCTAGCCCATACAAATATTTATTAAAAGATTAAGCAGAGATCTTTTCTTATTCAGAGTGGTTAATTATCTCAGGTAAAACAATTACAGTGTAGAGAAAAATTATAAAACAATCTTGAATTTATAAATTGAGGAAAAGGATTAGTAACCTAGATGATTCTTTATATTATTTAGCTCTGACATTCATTACATGGACCCATTGCTTATTAGGGTCTGTGAATATATGTAACAATAAGGGAACTTATCTGTAACAGGCTTTTTTTTTTTTCATTTGCTCTCACTCTTACAAATGCACATTTTTCTCTGTTTAAATAGAAACTGCAGTTTCTATTTAAACATGTGTTTTTGCATTTTCCACCAGCTATCTTGCTCTTTTAAGTCATTTACCTCCTGTCTCACAGGTTCCTTACGAACATTTTAGGAAGTGGTATTTAAACACTCCCCCAACTACTTTGCTATCCTTTTACTTCATTACCTGTAATTCTCACGAATCACCATTTTAGTCTGGGATGAGGAAGATCATGTAGCCTACATTACTCAAATCTGACTAATTTGTAAATCACTTTACCAGTGATACATATTTACCCTGACACAGCTTGCACTTCTTCCAAATAAAATTTATCTCCTGCCCTCTCCTGTTTTCCATGCCTGGCAGAGGACAGGTTTTCCTGAAAGCACAACTGCTTGGTGTTTATCTGTGCTTATTGGTGGCCCAAAGAAAGGGTGAGTTTTAATCACTTACTTTCTCTGTTAATGAGGGAGGAATTCCTGCCCTAGGATTATGAAAATGCTAAACACATGACGCCAAGTACCGGGCAGAGAGACTCACAGTAGTTATTAGGCACATAGACTCATGGTCCAGGGAAGGAGGACACAGTATACCATGCGTGGTGACCTGGGGGTTGCACTGGAGAACAGAGTAAATAAGCACAGGCTGTGAGAGGCAGTTTTTATAGCATTAAGAGTGTGATGTCCCCCTTGCTTCCCACAGAAGGATGTGTGTGGCTTGTTTGCATAGTTCTGTGAGCTGGCAGGGAACTGCAGTTCTATTACTCAGGGTTAAACAGAAACTATGCCTGATTTACTTGATGAGGAGGGTTATTTGATTAGGGGACCTTACCTGGGGGAACATACTAGGGAGGGGAACTTGCAGTTACACCATTTTGGGTCCTTCCAATTTTGTCATATATCAAGGCAGCATATAATATTGGGTCTTTATTTTAAGGCTTACAAACAACTGACACCTTGATAACTTGACATCAGTTTAAATCTAGGCGATGACTAGAACTTCAAAGAAGTAGGTGAAGTGCCTTCTTAGGAAATAAAGTAAGCTCTTGACCAAAAGGGAGAGGGCCACATGGAGAGGTGGTAGTAAAAAGCATGAAATTTAGAAGTATTCCCCTTTATGGCCAATAAATTCAATTGAGAGACCTGTGTGGCAATGTTTGCTCACACTTATGTCCATTGAGTTGGTGATGCCACCAACCATCTCATCCTCTGTCATCCCCTTCTCCTCCTTCCCTCAATCTTTCACCACATCAGGATATATTCCATTGAGTCAGCTCTTTGCATCTGGTGGGCAAAGTGTTGGAGCTTCAGCTTCAGCCATCAGCCCTTTCAATGAATATTCAGGGATGATTTCCTTTAGCACTGAATGATTTGATCTCCTTCTTGTCCAAGGGACTCTTCAGAATCTCCTCCAGCACAGGAAAGCATGAATTTTTGGATACGCAGCCTTCTTTTGGGTCTATCTCTCACATCCATACATGACTACTGGAAAAACCATAGACCTTTGTTGGCCAAGTGATATCTCTGCCTTTTAATACACTGTCTATGTTTGTCATAGCTTTCCTTTCAAGGCGCAAGTGTCTTTTTGTTTCATGGCTGTAGTCACCATCCACAGTGATTTTAGAGCCCAAGAAAATAAAATTTGTCACTGTTTCCAATTTTCCCCATCTATCTGCCATGAAGTTGTGGAACTGTATGCCATGATCTAGTTTTTTGAATGTTGAATTTTAAGCCAGTTTTTTCACTCTCCTCTTTCACCCACATCAAATGGCTTTTCTTGTCCTCTTCACTTTCTGCCATAAGGGTGGTATCATCTGCATATCTGTTTTTGGTATTTCTCCTCACAGTCTTAATTCCAGCTTTTGATTCATCTAGCCCAGCATTTTGCATGATGTACTCTGTATGTAAGATAAGTAAGCAAGGTGACAATATGCAGCCTTGACGTACTCCTTTCCCAATTTGGAACCATTCTGTTGTTCTATGTCTGGTTCTAACTGTTGCTTCTTGAACTGCATACAGGTTTCTCAGGAGACAGGTAAGGTGGTCTAGTATTCCATTCTCTTTAAGAATTTTGCAGTTTGTTGTGATCCACGCAGTCAGAAGTTTTAGTGTAGTCAATGAAGCAGAAGTAGATGTTTTTCTGGAATCCTCTTGCTTTCTCTGTGATGTAATGAACGTTGGCAATTTAATCTCTGGTTCCTCTGCTTTTTCTAAATCAAGCTTGTACATCTGTAAGTTCTTGGTTCACATACTGCTGAAGTCTAGATTGAAGAATTCTAGCATGTGAGATGAGTGCAATTGTACAGTAGTTTGAAATCTTTGGCATTGCCTTTCTTTGGGATTGGAATGAAAACTTACCTTTTCCTGTTCTGTGCCTGATTAGACCAACCTAGATAGCATATTCAAAAGCAGGGACATTACTTTGCCAACAAAGTTCTGTCTAGTCAAGGCTATGGTTTTTCCTGTGGTCATGTATGGATGTGAGAGTTGGACTGCGAAGAAGGCTGAGCACCTAAAAATTGATGCTTTTGAACTGTGGTGTTGGAGAAGACTCTTGAGAGTCCCTTGGACTGCAAGGAGATCCAACCAGTCCATTCTGAAGGAGATCAGCCCTGGGATTTCTTTGGAAGGAATGATGCTAAAGCTGAAGCTCCATTACTTTGGCCATCTCATGCGAAGAGTTGACTCATTGGAAAAGACTCTGATGCTGGGAGGGATTGGGGGCAGGAGGAGAAGGGGACGACAGAGGATGAGATGGCTGGATGGCATCACTGACTTGATGGACATGAGTCTGAGTGAACTCTGGGAGTTGGTGATGGACAGGGAGGCCTGGCGTGCTGCGATTCATGGGGTTGCAAAGAGTCAGACATGACTGAGCGACTGAACTGAACTGAACTGAATGATTAGACATTTAAGTTTTCCTTAAATGCGTAGAAACAATATGTTTCTCAGTCTTCACCAAAGGGCTGTCTGTATGTTTGTTGAGGTGTGCTTTCAGCACTCAAACAGTTAAAAATTCTGCCTTAGATCCACGATTGCAGGTGGTGGGATGCAGGGCAGAACTGCTGCACCAGGCGTTCCCCAACTCGGTGCCTGCTCCTTGCTGCAAGCATGTACTCAGCAGGCATGGGTGCCAGCAGGGCTAGGATCTGGCTGTGTGTGGAAAAAGGTAGTAACCTAGAAACAGGCTACCATCAACAACTATAACTGTAGAGATAGTGTCTCTTAACTCCCAGCTTTAAAAGATGAAGACAACAGCATCTATATACGCCGAGCTGGAAAAGTCAGTTTGTGAGTCATTGACATGACTGTGGTCTCGGAAGACAGGACATGGGGAGATCACAGGAGAGAAAATACAGGGAAGAAGGGAAGTCCTAGGACTAAGCACTGAAGTGCCCCAACATCTAAAGAGGGATCAAGCCCTGAGCCTTTGGAGTAGGGGCACTGACTCCAAGACCCTAGACTACCGGAGAACTAACCTTAGAGAGTATCAAATAGTGAGAACTCACACAAAGGAAACCACTTGAATCACCTGACATCACCCAACCACCAGTAGCACACTGTGCAAGATGCCTCATCTAAACAAAAAACAAAACAAAAATACAAACCCAATCACCAGCAGACAGGATTAGCACCTCACTCAGCCTTGCCCATCAGAGGAAAAACAAACAAACAAAACAGTACAAATCTCACCCTATAAGAAGCTTACAAAAACCACTGTACCAACCTTAGGAGGGCAGAAACTAAAAGGAAGAAAGAATTCAACCTTGAAGCCTGGGAAAAGGATACCTCAAACACAATAAGTTTTAAAAAAATGAAAAGGCAGAAAAATACTACACAAATGAAGGAACAAACTGGAAACACAGAAATCCAATTAAATAAAGAGAAAATAGGCAAACTAGGTGAACTACCTGAAAAAGATTCAGAATAATGATAGTAAAGATGATCAAAAAACTTGAAAACAAAATGGAGGAAATGCAAGAATCAATTAACAAAGACCTAGAAGAATTAAAGAATAAACATACAAAGACAAACAACACAGTTACTGAAAGTTAAAATACTCTAGAAGGAATCAATAGCAGAATATCTAAAGCAGAAGAATGAATCATAAAGATAAAGAAGATAAAATGGAAGATAAAATGGTGGAAATAATTTCTGAAGAGCAGAATAAAGTAAAAAGAATGGAAAGAACTGAGGATAGTCTCAGAGACCTCTGGGACAATATCAAACTCACCAACATTCCAATTATAGTGGTCCCAGAAGAAGAAGAGAAAAAGAAAGGGTTTGAGAAAATTTTTGAAGAGATTATAGTTGAAAATTTCCCCTGCATAGAAAAGGAAATAGTCAAGCAAGTCCACGAGGCACAACGAGTCCCATACAGGATAAACCCAAGGGGAAACACATCAAGACACATACTAATCAAACTAACAAAGACTAAACACAAAGAAAGAATATTAAAACAGCAAAGGAAAAGCAACAAGTACAATACAAGGGAAACCCCATATGCTTAACAGCTGATCTTTCAGCAGAAACTCTGCAGGGCTGAAGGGAATGGTAGGATATATTTAAAGTACTGAAAGGGGAAAATCTACAACCAAGCTTACTGTATCTGGCAAGGATCTCATTCAAAATTGATGGAGAAATAAAAAGCTTTTCAGAAAAGAAAAGGTTAAGCGAATTCAGTGCCACCAAACCAACTTTATAACAAGTGTTAAAGGGAATTATATAGTCAAGAAATATAAGAGAAGAAAAAAGATCTACAAAAGCAAACCCAAACAATTAAGAAAGTGGCAATAGGAACATATATATCAATAATTACTTTAAATGTAAATAGACTAAATGCTCCAACCAAAAGACACAAACTGGCTGAATGGATACACAAAAAAGACCCATATATATGTTGTCTACAAGAAACCCACTTCAGACCTCAGGACACATATAGACTGAAAGTGAAAAGATGGAAAAATATATTCCATGCAAATGGGAAGCAAAAGAAAGCTGGAGTAGCAATCCTCATATCAGACAAAATAGACCAAAAATAAAGAAGATTACAAGAGATAAGGAAAGACACTACATAATGATCAAGGGATCAATCCAAGAGGAAACATAACAACTGTAAATATCTATGCACCTCATAGGAGCACCTCAATACATAAGACAAACACTAACAGACATAAAAGGCAAAATTGACAGTGATGCAATAATAGTAGGAGACTTTAACACCCCACTCACACCAATGGACAGATTATCAAAACAGAAAATTAATAAGGACACACAAGTCTTATATGACACATTAGATGAGATGGATCTCATTGATAACTTCAGGGCATTCCATTCAAATGAAGAAGAACACACCTTCTTCTCAAGTGCACATGGAACATTCTCCAGGATAGACCACATCTTGGGTCACAAATAAAACCTCAGTAAATTTAAGAAAATTGAAATCGTATCAAGCATCTTCTCTGACCACAATGCTATGAGACTAGATATCAGTTACAAGAAAAAAAGTTTAAGAAACACAAACACATGGAGATTTAAGCAACATGTTTCTAAATAACCAACAGGTTACTGAAGAGATCAAAAGGGAAATAAAAAAATTTCTAGAAACAAATGACAATGAAAACAAGACAACTCAATACCTATGTTATGCAGCAAAACCTGTTCTAAGAGGGAAGTTTATAGCAATACCAGCCTGCCTCGGGAAACAAGAAAAACATCGAATAGACAACCTAACTTTACACCTAAAAGAATAAAAAAATCCCCAAAGTTAGTAGAAGGAAATAAATCATAAAGATCCAGTAGAAATAAATGAAAAATAAATGAAAGAAACAATAGCAAAGATTAATAAAACTAAAAGATTGTTCTTTCAGAAGATAAACAAAATTGTCAAACCTTTAGCCAGACTCATCAAGAAAAAAAGAGAAAAGAATCAAATCAACAAAATTAGTAATGAAAAAGTAAAGTTTACAACAGACAATGCAAAAATACAAAGGATTATAAGAGCCTATAATAAAAAACTATATGGCCATAAAATGAATAACCTGGAAGATGGATGGGTTCTTTGAAAATTTCAACCTTCTGAGACTGAGCCAGGAAGAAACACAAATTATGAACAACACAATTACGAGCACTGAAGTTGAAGCTGTGATCAAAAATCTCTCAAAGAACAAAATCCCAGGACCAGATGGCTTCACAGGAGAATTCTATCAAACATTTAGAGAAGAGCTAATGCCTATCTTTCTAAAACTCTTTCAAAAAATTGCAGAGTAAGGAAGACTTCCAAACTCATTCTACGATGCCTTCATCACCTTGATACCAAAATCAGACAAAGACAACACAAAAAAAGACTACAAGCAGATATCACTGATGAACATAGATGCAGAAATCCTCAACAAATATTTGGTAGCAAACAGAATTCAGCAACACATCAAAAAGCTCGTACACCACGATTGAGTTGGATTTATTTCAAGAATGCAAGGATTCTTCAATATATGCAAATGAAACAATGTGATACATCATATTAACAAATTGAAAGGTAAAATCCATATGATAATCTCAATAGATGCAGAAGAAGCCTTTGAGAAAATTCAGCACCCATTTATGATTAAAACTCTTCCACAAAATGGATGTAGAAGGAATCTACCTCAACATAGTAAAGGCCATATATGATAGGCCTACAGTAAACATTTTTGTCAATGGTGAAAAACCGAAAGAATTCCCCCTAATATCAGGAACAAGACAAGGGTTTCCACTTACACCACTATTATTCAACATTGTTCTGGGAGTCCTAGCTACAGCAGTCAGAGAAGAAAAAGAAATAAAAGGAATCCAGATCAGAAAAGAATAAGTAAATCTCTCACTGTTTGCAGATGACATGATACTCTACATAGAAAACCCTAAAGATAGTATCAGAAAATTACTAGAACAAATCAGTGAATTTAGTAAAGTTGCAGGATACAAAATCAATACACAGAAATCACTTGCATTTCTATGTACTAACAATGAAAAATCAGAAAGAGAAATGAAGGAATCACTCCCATTCACCATTGCAACAAAAAGAAATATTTAGGAATAAGCTTACCTAAGGAGACAAAAGAACTGTACAGAGAAAATTATAAGACACTACTGAAAGAAATCAAAGGTGACATAAACAGATGGAGAGATATTTCATGTTCCTGGATAGGAAGAATCAATATTGTGAAAATGACTATACTACGAAATGGAATCTGCAGATTCATTGTGATCCCTATCAAAATACCAATGGGATTTTTCACCAAACTAGAACAAAAAATGTCACCATTCATATGGAACCACAAAAGACCCAAAATAGCCAAATCAGTCTTGAGAAAGAAGAATGGAGCTGGAGGAATCAACCTTCCTGAATTCAGATTTTACTACAAAGCTGCAGTCATCAAGACAGTATGGTATTGGCACAAAAACAGAAACATAGACCAATGAAACAAGATAGAAAGCCCAGAAATAAACGCATGACCTATGGGTAAGTAATTTTTGACAAAAGAGGAAAGAATATACAATGGGGCAAAGACAGCCTCTTCAATAAATGATACTGGGAAAACTGGACAACTAAGTGTAAAAGAATCAAATTAGAATACTTCCTAACACTATACACAAGGATAAACTCAAAATGGATTAAAGATCTAAATTCAAGACAAGAAACTATTAAACTCTTAGAGGAAAACATAGGCAGAACACTCAATGACATAAATCAAAGCAAAATCCTCTATGACCCACCTCCTAGAGTAAAGGAAATAAAAATAATAGTAAACAAGAGGGACCTGATTAAACTTAAAAGCTTTTGCACAGCAAAGGAATCTATAAGCAAGGTGAGAAGACAGCCCTCATAATGGGAGAAAATAATAGCAAATGAAACAACTGACAAAGGACTAATTTCCAAAATATACAAGCAGCTCATAAAACTCAATGACAGAAAAACAACCTAATCAAAAAGTGGGAAAAAGACCTAAACAGACATTTCTCCAAAGAATACATACAGATGGCTAACAAACACATGAAAAGATGCTCAACGTCACTCATTATTAGAGAAAATCTAATAAAAACTACAATGAGATATCACCTCATACCAGTCAAAATGGCCATCATCAAAATGTCTACAAAGAATAAATGGTGGAGACGGTGTGGAGAAAAGGGATGGCTCTTGCACTGTTGGTGGGAGTGTAAATTGATACAGCCACTATGGAAGATGGTATGGAGATTCCTTAACAAATGAGGAATAAAACGACCATATGACCCAGAAATTCCACTCCTAAGCATATACCCTGAGGAAAGCAAAATTGAAAAAGATGCATGTATCCTATTTTTCATTGCAGCACTATTTACAATAGCTAGAATATGAAAGCAACCTAGCTGTCCATCAACAGATGAATGGATAAAGAAGTGTGGTACATATGCACAATGGAATATTCAGTTCAGTTCAGTTCAGTCGCTCAGTTGTGTCCGACTCTTTGCAACCCCATGAATCACAGCACATCAGGCCTCCCTGTCCATCACTAACTCCCAGAGTTCACTGAAACTCATGTCTATCGAGTCGGTGATGCCATCCAGCCATCTCATCCTCTGTCGTCCCCTTCTCCTCCTGCCCCCAATCCCTCCCAACATCAGGGTCTTTTCCAACGAGTCAACTCTTTGCATGAGGTGGCCAAAGTATTGGAGTTTCAGCTTCAGCATCAGTCCTTCCAATGAACACCCAGGACTGGTCTCCTTTAGAATGGACTGGTTGGATCTCCTTGCAGTCCAAGGGACTCTCAAGAGTCTTCTCCAACACCACAGTTCAAAAGCATCAATTCTTCAGCACTCAGCCTTCTTCACAGTCCAACTCTCACATCCATACATGACCACTGGAAAAACCATAGCCTTGACTAGACGGATCTTGGTTGGCAAAGTAATACCTCTGCTTTTCAATATGCTATCTAGGTTGGTCATAAATCCTTCCAAGGAGTAAGCATTTTTTAATTTCATGGCTGCAATCACCATCTGCAGTGATTTTGGAGCTCAGAAATATAAAGTCTGACACTGTTTCCACTGTTTCCCCATCTATTTCCCATAAAGTGATGGGACCAGATGCCATGATCTTAGTTTTCTGAATGTTGAGCTTTAAGCCAACTTTTTCACTCTCCTCTTTCTCAGCCATAAAAAGCAACACATTTGAGTTATTTCTAAAGATGTGGATGAACCTAGAACCTATTATACAGAGAAGTGAGTCAGAAAGAGAAAGATAAATATCATATTCTAAACTTGGATGCAATCTCAAAAATGACAGAATGATCTCTGTTCGTTTCCAAGGCAAACCATTCAATATCATGGTAATCCAAGTCTATGCCCCAATCAGTAACACTGAAGAAGCTGAAGTTGAACGGTTCTATGAAGACCTACAAGACCTTTTAGAACTAACAACCAAAAAAGATGTCCTTTTCATTATAGGGGACTGGAATGCAAAAGTAGGAAGTCAAGAAACACCTGGAGTAACAGGCAAATTTGGCCTTGGAATATGGAATGAAGCAGGGCAAAGACTAATAGAGTTTTGCCAAGAGAACACACTGGTCATAGCAAACACCCTCTTCCAACAACACAAGAGAAAACTCTACATATGGATATCACCAGATGGTCAACACCAAAATCATATTGATTATGTTCTTTGCAGCCAAAGGTGGAGAAGCTCTATACAGTCAACAAAAACAAGACCGGGAGCTGACTGTGGCTCAGATCATGAACTCCTTATTACCAAATTCAGACTTAAATTGAAGAAAGTAGGGAAAGCCACTACACCATTCAGGTATGAGCTAAATCAAATCCCTTATGATTATACAGTGGAAGTGAGAAATAGATTTAAGGGCCTAGATCTGATAGATAGAGTGCCTGATGAACTATGGAATGAGGTTCGTGACATTGTACAGGAGACAGGGATCAAGACCATCCCCATGGAAAAGAAATGCAAAAAATAAAAATGGCTGTCTGGGAAGGCCTTACAAATAGCTGTGAAAAGAAGAGAAGCGAAAAGCAAAGGAGAAAAGGAAAGATATAAACATCTGAATGCAGAGTTCCAAAGAATAGCAAGGAGAGATAAGAAAGCCTTCTTCAGTGATCAATGCAAAGAAATAGAGGAAAACAACAGAATGGGAAAGACTAGGGATCTCTTCAAGAAAATCAGAGATACCAAAGGAACACTTCATGCAAAGATGGGCTTGATAAAGGACAGAAATAGTATGGAGCTAACAGAAGCAGAAGATATTAAGAAGAGGTGGCAAGAATACACAGAAGAACTGTACAAAAAAGATCTTCACGACCCAGATAATCACGATGGTGTGATCACTGACCTAGAGCCAGATATCTGGGAATGTGAAGTCAAGTGGGCCTTAGAAAGCATCACTACGAACAAAGCTAGTGGAGGTGATGGACTTCCAGTTGAGCTATTCCAAATCCTGAAAGATGATGCTGTGAAAGTGCTGCACTCAATATGCCAGCAAATCTGGAAAACTCAGCAGTGGCCACAGGACTGGAAAAGGTCAGTTTTCATTCCAATCCCAAAGAAAGGCAATGCCAAAGAATGCTCAAACTACCGCACAATTGCACTCATCTCACATGCTAGGAAAGTAATGCTCAAAATTCTTCAAGCCAGGCTTCAGCAATATGTGAACTATGAACTTCCTGATGTTCAAGCTGGCTTTAGAAAAGGCAGAGGAACCAGAGATCAAATTGCCAACATTCACTGGATCATCGAAAAAGCAAGAGAGTTCCAGAAAAACATCTATTTCTGCTTTATTGACTATGCCAAAGCCTTTGACTGTGTGGATTACAATAAACTGGAAAATTCTGAAAGAGATGGGAATACCAGACCACCTGACCTGCCTCTTGAGAAACCTATATGCAGGTCAGGAAGCAACAGTTAGAACTGGACATGGAACAACAGACTGGTTCCAATTAGGAAAAGGAGTTCGTCAAGGCTGTATATTGTCACCCTGTTTATTTAGCTTATATGCAGAGTACATCATGAGAAATGCTGGACTGGAAGAAACACAAGCTGGAATCAAGATTGCCGGGAGAAATATCAATAACCTGAGATATGCAGATGACCCCACCCTTATGGCAGAAAGTGAAGAGGAACTAAAAAGCCTCCTGATGAAAGTGAAAGTGGAGAGTGAAACAATTGGCTTAAAGCTCAACATTCAGAAAACGAAGATCATGGGATCTGGTCCCATCACTTCATGGGAAATAGATGGGGAAACAGTGGAAACAGTGTCAGACTTTATTTTTCTGGGCTCCAAAATCACTACAGATGGTTACTGCAGCCATCAAATTAAAAGACATTTACTCCTTGGAAGGAAAGTTATGACCAACCTAGATAGCATATTCAAAAGCAGAGACATTACTTTGCCAACAAAGGTTCGTCTAGTCAAGGCTATGGTTTTTCCTGTGGTCATGTATGGATGTGAGAGTTGGGCTGTGAAGAAGGCTGAGCACCGAAGAATTGATGCTTTTGAACTGTGGTGTTGGAGAAGACTCTTGAGAGTCCCTTGGACTGCAAGGAGATCTAGCCAGTCCATTCTGAAGGAGATCAGCCCTGGGATTTCTTTGGAAGGAATGATGCTAAAGCTGAAACTCCAATACTTTGGCCACCTCATTCAAAGAGTTGACTCATTGGAAAGACTCTGATGCTGGGAGGGATTGGGGGCAAGAGGAGAATGGACGACAGAGGATGAGATGGCTGGATGGCATCACTGACTCGATGAACGTGGGTCTCAGTGAACTCCGGGAGTTGGTGATGAACACGGAGGCCTGGCGTGCTGCAATTCATGGGGTCGCAAAGAGTCGGACACGACTGAGCAACTGAGCTGATCTGATCTGATCTGATCTGATTGTTGGAACTGAAGTTGAATATAATAGAAATACTCTTTACACTAATAACTTAATTAGTCATGAAGCTAATGATTCTCTCCCATTCACCGTAAAAAAATTAAAGTCAGAAATCTAAAATTTATTTAGAAAATCAGATTACACTTCGTCTTACTTGATGAGCACAGTAAAGCAAAAACATGCATCTTCAATAAAACTGGTATTTAAGCTATATATAGGGCTAGATCATTACTGTTTACCAAAAGTAATATCATTAAAAATGAATACAACCTTAATAGAAAAGTGGCCACATTTCTTACCTTGCTGAAGAGTTAAAGAAAGAAAAAGCTTACCATCAATATTTTTTTCCTGTTGTAACACCACACATTGCAGTGTTACAAATAGGAGTAAAGTGTCCTGTATTGATTGCTTTTTTAAAAAATTTTGTAAGACGAATGTTCAGTGAATGATATACAGTTTCCCATTCTTTCCATTGTGCTCCTGGAATCAAATTAAGTGAGTGTGTGAGCTATGAAAGTAAAACTTGGTACATAAAACGGGCAAATGTATGATAGCTGTTAACATTATTTGTACCTTAAAATAAGGATTTTATTGACAATATAAAGGGAAAAAATTGTCATCTTTCATGAACTTTGTAGAGATACAGTCACATTTAACTTTCAACAATTAGTACCAGGCTATATTGTGAAGTCAGTAGATTTTCTTCTGTGGGCCAGTCTTCTCCTTGATCCTTTCTTCTCACTTTTAGCACCCTCTCTACTGAATGACTGACACTTGACCACTCCTCCAGGGTATTCAAATTGATTCCTTATTCTTCCTGATAGAGAAAAATAAATTAATATTGTTAACACTAAGGTGTTGAGAAATTATTGATTTTCTCTTCCAAGGGCATTTGCATGTTAAGCAGATGGACTTGCATGTTAAGCAAATGGGATTTCTGATAATCAGTAGCCAACAAGCAGAGAAAATAGATTCTGTCAGGTAGTTCCTTTCAAGAGCTCTTTGAATTTCAGTGCATAGTTTAGCATCTACTACCCTAATTCATAAGAATCTACACATTCCAAAGGAAATGTTTATTTTCATCAAAGATAAATGCATATGGGCTCAAAGAAATCACAGTATGCATTTTCAACTGGACTAAACAAGTCTGAGGTTAAAGCATCTGCCTCCAATGCGGGAGACCCAGGTTTGATCCCTGGGTCGGGAAAATCCCCTGAAGAAGGAAATGGTAACCCACTCCAGTATTCTTGGCTGGCGAATCCCATGGACGGAGAAGCCTGGTAGGCTACAGTCCATGGGGTTGCAAAGAGTCAGACATGACTGAGCGACTTCACTTACTTATTTACTTATTGTATAACTGAATATTTATTTTAGCAGAATGAGCTGAGATATTTTTGCCTAAAATTTTTGAGAGTAAGTTTCAAAAACAAATGACTACTTGTGACACTTATAATTTCCCCCAAACTGTAAAGTGAAAGAATAATATTAAAAATAACCCCTTGCTTTCAGTACTAGTGTTAAATATTTTGTACTTTTCAGTTTTAGGAAAAGGGGAAAAAAAGATAATTTTTAAATTATTTCATGATAAACATGATGAACACAAAACAAAATAATAAAGTTGTGGCTGCTATTCCTGTTTGAACATTAATATAACCTTCTACTTAGAAATTTATTTTCTAATCTGTGGTCTATATACTTGAATATTTCACAAAAAGCAGATTTTCAATGTTCTATTAAAGATCTAAACAAAAATCTCTAAATTTATAAAATTTGATACTTTGATGTCTCATTAAAGACAGATTTACTAAGGTATTATTTATTTACAGAAACACTCTTCCTATTTAGATGTACAGTGTAATGAGTTTCAGTAACATGTAACCATGTATGTTGTTTATGTAACCATCATGGTCATATAACCACTGTTGAAATTAAGTTTTAGAATATTTTCATCTTTCTAAAAGGTTCCCCTTTTCCCCTTTGTAATCAATCACCTCATCTACCCTATTCCCTGAACTGATTTTTGTCCCTACAGTTTAACTTTTCTGGAATATCATGTAAATGAAATGTGGCTTCATTCACTTAATATAATGCTTTTGAGACTCATCATTGTTGTTGCATGAATCAGTAGTTTGATTTTATTAAAGAGTAGTATTCTACTCCTTAATAAAATCAAACTACTGATTCATGAGATGTACTACAAGTTGTGCATCCAATTAGCAACTGACCAACATTGGATTATTTCTGTTTTTTTAAGGAGCTACATAAACATTCAAGCATAGGTCTTTGTGTGTACATGTGGACAAATACTTAGGGAAGGAGATTGGTGAGTAGTATGGTAAGTATGTGCATGTTTTACAAGTATCTGCCTAACTGTTTTCCCAAATGACTTTACCATTATGCATTTCTGCCAACATTATTTGAGAATTTCAGTTGTTCCACACTCTCTCCAACACTTGGTATATTATTAGTTTTATTTAAAAAATGATATAACTATTCTAACAGTTGTGCAGTAATATTTTCTTGTGGTTTCAATTTGCATTTTTCCAGTGACCAATGATGTTGACCATGGTTTCATGTGCATTTTGGTCATCTATATATTTTCTTGGGTGAAGTGTCTGTTGAAATCTTTTGTCCATTTTATTGCTGAGTTTTCTGTTTTCTTATTATTAATTGGTTTGAATTCTTTGTATATTTCAAATAGAAGAGCTTTATCAGAAATATATGTCTACATGTTTTCTCCTAATATGTGGCTTGTCCTTTTATTTTTAAACATCATCTTTTGAGAAGTTTAAAATTCAACAAATATTTCTTTTATATTTTTGCTTTTTGTGATTTTACAAAAAGACCTTGCCTAGCCCAAGGTCACAAAGTTTCACTGTTATGTTTTCTCTAGAACTTTTGTAGTTTTAAGTCTCATATATAAATGTATGACACATTTTGTGTTAAATTTAGTAGATGGTGCAAGGTAAGGGTTGAGTGTTTATTCCCTCTATATGGACATTCAGTTCTTCTAGTAAACTTTATTGATAAGCTTTTCCATTCTTCATTGAGTATTTGTCAACTTTGTTGAAAAGCAGTTAACCATATATATATATATGAGTTTATTTTTGGATTCTCTATTGTGTTCCATTGGTTTATGTCTATCCTTATGCCAACACTATATTATTTTGATTAGTCTACCATTTTAATAAGTTTTACAATCTGGAACTGTAAGTCCTTCAACTTTGTTCTTTATCATTTTCTTAGGGGAGGGGAGTCTATTCTTTGTTTTTCCAAATAAAATTTAGAATTAGCTTTTCCATTTCTACTAAAAACAATGCCTAATGGAATTTTGTTTGGGATTACTCTGGATATATAGATAATTTGGGAAAGAATTGATATCCCAAACATTGAATTTTAAGAATTATTAACATGATAGATCTCTTCATTTATGTCTTTAATTCTTTTACCTATGTTTCATAGTTTTTTTTGTTTTTTTTTTGTTTCATAGTTTTCAACATAAATATTTTGTTAGATATATCTCTAAATATTTTATGTTTTTATGTATTGTAATTTATACTTTTTATTTAATAAACATATTATCTTTATTTCATTATTTGTATTTGGGCTGCAATAAGTTTTTGAATATTGACCCTGTGTTGACCCAGTCCATTTGGACATCTATAAGAAAAATACTATAAACTGGGTGGTTTATAAACAACAAGAATTTATTTCTCACACTTCTGGGGTGTGAAAGTCCAAGATGAGGGTGGCAGCATGGTTGGGGTTCTGATGAAAGCACTCTTTGTTGTTATACACTGTGGACTTCTCACTGTGTTCATACAGAGTGGAAGGGGCTAGTATGCTCTGAAGAATCTCATTTGTACAAGCAGTAGTTTCACTTCATGAGGGCTCCACCCTTATGACTTAATACACACCTTCTATTGGCCCCACCTCCTAATACTATCATAGAGAGCATTAGGTTTCAGAATATGCATTTGAGGGGGATGCAAACATTCACATATCTTGTGGCCTTATTAATCTCATTAGTTTTAGTTGCTATTATGTAGATTATTTGGGACATTTTTTAATCTATGTAACCTTAAATAAATAAAGAAATAAAGGGAGTCTCTCCACAAATAAAGAGAATCTTATTCTTTTTTTCCAGTCTGTATAATTTTTCAGCTATTTTTTCTTGCTTGTTGCATTCACTAGAGCCTGTAGTTCATTGTTAAATAAAAGTGATGAGAATACATCCTTGCCTTGTTCCCAAACTTAGAGGGAAAACATTCAGTCTTTTCCCACCATGGATGATTTCAACTCTAAATAATATCTTTATCTAATCTAAATCTGTATCTATACCTATATATTTCTCCCAGGAAAATTCTATTTTAGTGTAGGTTATAGTGAAGAAAATTAATAATGATAAGCAAGCTATCTACCAAAGAAGTAGGAAATATCCATTCTGAATTCTACTAGCTCCAATTGGAAAACCAACATTTTGTTGTTCAGTATAAAATATTTTCATTTCTATTAATAGTAGCACAAATTAGCTCTAAAATCTTTTAATAATTTTAAAGTTTAAGTATAAAATAAAAATGCTTTTCCCAACCTCACACTCCAAAAAAATTGTACCTCACTGAATAGGAGTTGGCAGGCTAAATAAAGCCTGTGGGACAGATCTAACCTGCCTTCTATTTTTTATGGCTTACAAACTGAAATGTTTTCACATTTTTTAATTATTTTAAACAATCAAGAAAAGAATATTTTATGCAACATGAAAATTACAGGAAACTCAATTTTTTGGGTCCATAAATATTGTTTGAACACAACCATGACCATTTATTTACATATTGTCTGTGTTGCTTTCATGCTACAATGATAGAGCCATTTAGTTGGGACAGATGCCATGTAGCTTGCAAATTCTAAAGCACTTTTTAATCTGGCTTTTCTCAGAAAAAGTTTTCCAACCCCTTGTTGAATGTATAGTGTTTTTCCTTCTGAGCTTTTCTCTCTGCATATATAAAGCTTACATATTTATGCACATTTTTGTTTTCTACAAAAATAAGGTTACACTAAACATATTCTTCTGTAACTAGTTCTTTTCACTTAATGATGTGTATGGAAAACTTCACATGTCAGTTGTAGTCTCATCTTTTAAAATTGATTAATAATATTATAATATGTTATAGTATAACCAATATTGTGGGCATTTTGGTTTTTTCAGATATTTTATTTTTATAAACAGTGCTTCAACTATTATCCTTGTACATATATTTGTATACCTATCTGCTTATTTTCTTAGAATACATTTCCAGAAATGGAATATCTGGGGTTAAGTTTATGTGTACTTTACATTTAAAATTTTGATACATATTTTGCCCAGCTGAATTTCACTAATGTCTTTCTAATATGCATTTTCATCAATAATGTGTGGAAGCACTGTCTTCTCTGCACTGTCACCATCAATCTGTATATCACTAACTTGCTATATACATTAAACATATATTTATGTATAAAATAATGTTATTTTACATTGAATTATGTATATATCAGCATCTTAAAAGGTTTTGCAATATATACTTTTCTTTTGCAAATTGCCTACATATATCATTCACCGTATGAAATGATCTTACTTGTTTAAGTGGCAATATTAGTGTTATTACTATATAATTGTAATATACAGAGAGGTTAACTATTACATCTATTTATCTAGTTCGCTAAGATGCTGTGAGGTAATAATTGACATTTAAAGTACCTTTGGATTCATCATAAAGTGTTTCCTAAGGATATCATGTTCACATAGTTCTGTAGTCAGAAAGATTAGCCAGTGCTTGGCACCATTCAAAAGGATATAGGTCCTATACACATGTAGCCATGTAACTAAAATTAAAAATATTTACAAACCAAGCATTGGCAAGGATGTAGGGCAATCATAATTCTCATTCATTGTTGGTCAGAGTCTAAAAATGGCAGAAAACTTTGGAAAAGGGTCTGGCAGTTTCTTAAAATGCCAAACATATAATCCAGCAATTTCACTGCTATATATTTATATAAGATAAATTTTAAAAAGTCCACATAAAGATTTTTACATGAATTTCATGTAAACTTTATTTTTAATACCTCTAACTAAACTATAAATCACTATCTTAAAGTAATATCTCTACCCCATGTTTATCGAAGCATTATTTTTCAATAGCCAAGACATGGAAACAACCTAAGTGTCCATCAGTGGGTGAATGAATAAATAAAATATAGTGGTATATATATATATAGTATATTCAACCTCAAAAAAAATAGGGCAATCTTCACATTTGCAGCAACCTGGATGGAAGTTAAGGGCATTACACTAAGTGAAATGTCAGACAGAGAAAGACAAATGCTATATGGTCTCACTTATATGTGGAATCTATTGAAAAAGAGAGCCTCATAGAAACAAAGAACAGATTGGTGGTTGCAAGAAGCAGGAGTGGGTGTGAATTGGTGAAATGTGTGAAGGGAGTCAGAAGGTACAGACTTTCAATTATTAAGATGAATAAGTTCTGGGGGTGTAGTGTAAAGCATGGTGACTATAATTATAATGCTGTGCTATATTTCTGGGCTTTCTATTCTGTTCCATTGATATATATGTCTATTTTTGTATAAGTCGATTTTGTATGTATCAAACCATACTGTTTTGATTACTGTAGCTTTGTAGTATAGTCTGAAGTTAAGGCTCATGATTCCTCCAACTCCATTCTTCTTTCTTAAGATTATTTTGGCTATTTGGGTTCTTTTGTGTTTCCATACATATTAAAAATTTTTTTGTCCCAGTTCTGCAGAAAATGTCATTGGTAATTTGATAAGGATTACATTGAATCTGTAGATTGCCTTGGGTAGTATGGTCATTTTAACAATATTAGGTCTTCCAATCCAAAAGCACAGTATATCTTTCCATCTGTTTGTGTCATTTCAGTTTCTTTTATCAATATCTTACAGTTTTTGAAGTTTAGGTCTTACGCTTCTTTAGGTAGGGTTATTACTAGGTATTTTATTCTTTTTGATGTGATGGTAAATGGGATTCTTTCCTTAATTTCTTTCTGGTTTGTTGTTAGTGCATAGAAATGAGACAGATTTCTGTATATTAGTTTTGTATCCTGTAACTTTACTAAATTCATGATAATCTCTAGTTTTCTGGTGATGTCTTTAGATCTTCTATGTATAGAGTCATGTCATCTTCTTTCAAATATGAGAACACTATTGTTTATGATAGTTGCCATTCTGTACATTACATCCCTATGACTTATTTATTTTATAATGGGAGTTTGTATCTTTTGACCCTCTTCACCCATTTCATGCCTCCCTACTCCCTAGCTTCTGGCACCTGCTAGTCTGTTCTCTGTAATTATGAGCTTGGGTTTATTAATTTATTTGTTTTTCCACATGTAAATGAGACTATGCAGTATTTGTATTTCTCTGTCTGACTTATTTTGATTAGCATAATGCCCTCAAAGTCCATCCGTGTTTTTGCAAGTGAAAAGACTTCCTTCTTTTTCATGGCTGAATAATATTCCATTATGGTGCCGGTGGTGGTTTAGTTGCTCAGTTGTGTTCGACTCTTGTGACCCCACGGACTGTAGCCCATCAGGCTCCTCTGTCCATTGGATTTTCCAGGCAAAAATACTGGAGTGGGTTGCCATTTCCATCTCCTATATGTATGTGTAAATATATATATATTCAATCTATGAAGCACAAAAGTCCAAAAAATATCCCACACACATATGGTACATTGATTTTCAACAAAATTATCAAGAAATTCAGTGGGGGAAAGGAATGTCTTTCCAATAACTTAATAGTGCTAAATTAACTGAATATTCATATGGAAAAAAGTGAACCTTGACCTTTACTTCATAACATACACAATTCTAAATTTGAAATGGATCATAGGTCTAACTGAAAGAAGTAAGAGTATAAATCATTTTAATGAAACTATAGGAGAAAACCTTTGTGACTTTGGGATAGGCAAAAAAAAAAAAAAGCTTAGAGATGATACGAAAGCATTAATCATAAAATTTATAAAAAGATAAATTGGATTTCATCAAAATGAAAGCTCCTGCTCTTTGAAATGTAACATGAAGGAAATGACAAGTCAAATTCCAGACTTGGAGAGAATATTCTTTATGTATATAATTATCTATAGTATTAGTATGTTTTATAAATAGCACTTTTACAACTAAATACTAAGAAGAAAAACAACTCAATGTAATTTGAGAGAAATATTTGAACACAGTTCACCAAAGGAGAGAAATTAATGGCAACTAGGCACATGAAAATATTCTCAGCTTCATTAACACTGAATTGATTATTGAAGTTTCTCAGTCGTATCCGACTCCTTGCAACCCCATGTACTGTAGCCTCCCAGGCTCCTCCGTCCATAGAATTTTCCAGGCACGAGTACTGGAGTGGGATGCCATTATGGAACTACAAATGATAATCACATGTGTTACCACTTCACACTGATCTAGGCTAAAATTAAGAGTGACAGTTGTTAACAAGGATTTGGAGCATTCAGGAATTTCATATGTCATTGATGGGAGTATATAATAAAGGTATAACCACTTTGGAAATCAGTCTTCTGCTTTCTCATAAAATTAAACTTAAGCCTACCACATGACCCAGCCATTCTACTCACAGGTATTTATCTAACAGAAGTAAAAACAATATGTCTACAAAATGACTTATGCTCAAATGTTAACAGCTGTTTTATTCTTAATAGCCCACAACATGAAATGACTAAAGTTCTATCACAGGTAAATGGATAGATTGTAGTATATATGTACAATGAAATATTACTTATAATAAAAAGGAAGAAAAACCTGGTACACAGAAAAAAATGGATAAATCTCAAAAACATGCTGAATAAAAGAACTGAGAAAATAATACTCTAATGATTTCATTTACATGAAGTTTCGAACAGCCAAGCTAATCTTTAATGAGGGAAATCTGATCAGTAGTTGCTTAGGGTTAATAATATGGATGGCTTTATGTGGAGGAGGTATGATTGACTGCAAAAGGGGAAGAAGAGGTTTACAGGGGGTTAGAGGTTTGGAGGAGGTATTGGAGAGGGGATAGTGATGTAAATGTTCTTATTGTAAAAGTGGTAGTTAAGTGGGTATATATACATTTGTCAAAAGTCTTTAAACGTCACAGTTAAATTGAACGCTTTTAATTTTTCATAAGCTATGTTAAAATGAACTTGTTTTATTTTTTTAATTTTTACTTTTAATATAAATTTATTTATTTTAATTGGAGGCTAATTACTTTACAATATTGTAGTGGTTTTGAAATACACTGACATGAATCCACCACAGGTGTACATGTATTCACCATCCTGAAGCCGCCTCCCACCTCCCTCCCCATCCCATCCCTCTGGGTCATCCCAGTGCACAAGCCCCGAGCACACTGTCTCATGCATTGAAACTGGACTGGCAATTTGTTTCATGTATAATAATATACATGTTTAAATGCCATTCTGCCAAATCATCCCACCCTCGCTCTCTCCCACAGAGTCCAAAAGACTGTTCTATACATCTGTGTCTCTTTTGCTGTCTCACATATAGGGTTATCATTACCATCTTTCAAAATTCCATATATATGCCTTAGTATACTGTATTGGTGTTTTTCTTTCTGGCTTACTTCATTCTGTATAATAGGCTCCAGTTTCATCCACCTAATTACAACTGATTCAAATGTATTCTTTTTAATGGCTGAGTAATACTCCATTGTGTATATGTACCACTGCTTTCTTATCCATTCATCTGCTGATGGACATCTAGGTTGCTTCCATGTCCTGGCTATTATAAACAGTGCTGCGATGAACATTGGGGTACACGTGTCTCTTTCAATTCTGGTTTCCTCAGTGTGTATGCCCAGCAGTGGGAATGCTGGGTCATATGGCAGTTCTATTTCCAGTTTTTAAAGGAATCTCCACACTGTTCTCCATAGTTGGCTGTACTAGTTTGCATTCCCACCAACAGTGTAAGAGGGTTCCCTTTGGTCCACACCCTCTCCAGCATTTATTGCTTATAGACTTTTGGATAGCAGCCATTCTGACTGGCGTGAAATGGTACCTCATTGTGGTTTTGATTTGCATTTCTCTGATAATGAGTGATGTTGAGCATCTTTTCATGTGTTTGTAGGCCATCTGTATGTCTTTGGAGAAATGTCTGTTTAGTTCTTTAGCCCATTTTTTGCTTAGGTCATATATTTTTCTGGAATTGAGCTGCAGGTGTTGCTTGTATATTTTTGAGATTAATTCTTTGTCCTTTGCTTCATTTGCTATTATTTTCTCCCATTCTGAAGGCTGTCTTTTCACCTTGCTTATAGTTTCCTTTGTTGTGCAGAAGCTTTTAAGTATAATTAGGTCCCATTTGTTTATTTTTGCTTTTATTTCTAATACTCTGGGAGATGGGTCATAGAGAATCCTTCTTTGATTTATGTCAGAGAGTGTTTTGCCTATGTTTTCCCCTAGGAGTTTTATAATTTCTGGTCTTACATTTAGATCTTTAATCCATTTTGAGTTTATTTTTGTGTATGGTACTAGAAAGTGTTCTAGATTCATTCTTTTGCAAGTGGCTGACCAGTTTTCCCAGCACCACTTGTTAAGAAGATTGTCTTTTCTGCATTGTATATTCTTGCCTTCTTTGTCAAAGATAAGGTGCCCATAGGTGTGTGGATTTATCTCTGAGCTTTCTATTTTATTCCATTGATCTATATTTCTGTCTTTGTGCCAGTACCATACTGTCTTGATGAATATAGCTTTGTAGTATAGCCTGAAGTCAGGCAGGTTGATTCCTCCAGTTCCATTCTTCTTTCTCAAGCTTGCTTTGGCTATTCGAGATGTTTTGTATTTCTATACAAATTGTGAAATTATTTGTTCTAGCTCTGTGAAAAATACCATTGGTAGCTTGATAGTGATTGCATTGAATCTATACATTGCTTTGAGTAGTATACTCTTTTCACTATATTGAGTCTTTCAATCCACAAACATGGTATATTCTCCATCAATTTGTGTCTTCTTTGATTTCTTTCATCAGTGTTTTATAGTTTTCTATATATAGGTCTTTTGTTTCTTTGCTGCTGCTACTGCTGCTAAGTCACTTCAGTCGTGTCCGACTCTGTGCGACCCCATAGACGGCACCCCACCAGGCTCCACTGTCCCTGGGATTCTCCAGGCAAGATACACTGGAGTGGGTTGCCATTTCCTTCTCCAATGCATTAAAGTGAAAAGTGAAAGTGAAGTCACTCAGTCGTGTCCGACTCTCAGCGACCCCATGGACTGCAGCCCATCAGGCTCCTCCATTCATGGGATTTTCCTGGCAAGAGTACTGGAGTGGGGTGTTTCTTTAGGTAGATATATTTCTAAGTATTTTATTCTTTCATTGCAATGGTGAATGGGCTTGTTTCCTTAATTTCTCTTTCTGTTTTCTCATCATTAGTGTATAGGAATACAGGGGATTTCTGTGTGTTGATTTTATACCCTGCAACTTTACTGTATTCATTGATTAGCTCTAGTAATTTTCTGGTGGAGTCTTTAGGGTTTTCTATGTAGAGGATCATGTCATCTGTAAACAGTGAGAGTTTTATTCTTCTTTTCCAATCTGGATTCCTCTTATTTCTTTTTCTGCTCTGATTGCTGTGGCCAAAACTTCCAAAACTATGTTGAATAGTAGTGGTGAGAGTGGGCACCCTTGTCTTGTTCCTGAGTTTAGGGGAAATGCTTTCAATGTTTCACCACTGAGGATAGTGTTTGCTGTGGGTTTGCCATATATAGCTTTTATTATGTGGAGGTATGTTCCTTCTATTCCTGCTTTCTGGAGAGTTTTTATCATAAATGGATATTGAATTTTGTCAAAGGCTTTCTCTGCATCTATTGAGATAATCATATGGTTTTTATCTTTCAATTTATTGATGTGTATTACATTGATTGATTTGCGGATGTTGAAGAATCCTTGGATCCCTGGGATAAAGCCCACTTGGTCATGATATATGATCTTTTTAATGTGTTGTTGGATTCTGTTTGCTAAAATTTTGTTAAGGATTTTTTCATCTATGTTCATCAGTGATATTGGCCTGTAGTTTTCTCTTTTTGTGTGGCATCTTTGTCAGGTTTTGGTATTAGGGTGATGGTGGCCTCATAGGATGAATTTGGAAGTTTACCTTTCTCTGCAATTTTCTGGAAGAGTTTGAGCAGGATAGGTGTTAGCTCTTCTCTAAATTTTTGGTAGAATTAAGCTGTGAAGCCGTCTGGACCTGGGCTTTTGTTTGCTGGAAGATTTCTGATTACAGTTTCAATTTCTGGGGTCTGTCATCAATTTCTGTGATGGATCTGTTAAGATTTTCTATTTCTTCCTGGTTCAGTTTTGGAAAGTTGTATTTTTCTAAGAATTTGTCCGTTTCTTCCAAGTTGTCCATTTTATTGGCATATGGTTGCTGATAGTAGTCTCTTATGATCCTCTGTATTTCTGTGTTGTCTGTTGTGATCTCTCCATTTTCATTTCTAATTTTGTTGATATGATTCTTCTCCCCTTTTTTTTTTTTTGATGAGTCTGGCTAATAGTTTGTCAATTTTATTTATCTTCTCAAAGAACAAACTTTTAGCTTTGTTGAATTTTGCTATGGTCTCTTTTGTTTCTTTTGCATTGAGTTCTGCCCTAATTTTTAAGATTTCTTTCCTTCTACTAACCCTGGGGATTTTCATTTCTTCCTTTTCTGGTTGTTTTAGGTGTAGAGTTAGGTTGTTTAAAGCCTGTATTTCAATGAACCTTCCCCTTAGCACTGCTTTTACAGTGTCCCATAGGTTTTGGGTTATTTTGTTTTCATTTTAATTCGTTTCTATGCATATTTTGATTTCTTTTTTGATTTCTTCTGTGATTTATTGGTTATTCAGCAGCTTGTTGTTCAGCCTCCATATGTTGGATTTTTTAACAGTTTTTCGCCTATAATTGGCATCTAATCTTACTGCATTGTGGTCAGAAAAGATGCTTGGAATGATTTCATTTTTTTTGAATTTACCAAGGCCTGATTTATGGCCCAGGATGTGATCTATCCTGGAGAAGGTTCCATGTGCACTTGAGAAAAAGGTGAAATTCATTGTTTTGGGGTGAAATATCCTATAGATATTAATTAGGTCTAAGTGGTCCATTTTATCATTTAAAGTTTGTGTTTCCTTGTTAATTTTCTGTTTAACTGATCTATCCATAGGGGTGAGTGGGGTATTAAAGTCTCCCACTATTATTGTGTTACTTTAATTTCCCCTTTCATACTTATTAGCATTTGCCTTACATAATGCGGTGTTCCTATGTTGGGTGCATATATGTTTATAATTGTTATATTCTTGGATTTATCCATTGATCATTATGTAGTGTTGTCCTTTGTCTCTTTTCACAGCCTTTATTTCAAAGTCTATTTTATCTGATATGAGTATTGCTACTCCTGCTTTCTTCTGGTCTCTATTTGCGTGGAATATCTTTTTCCAGTCCTTCACTTTCAGTTTGTATGTGTCCCTTGTTTTGAGGTGGGTCTCTTGTAGACAACATATATAGGGTCATGTTTTTTTATTCATTCAGCCAGTCTTCGTCTTTTGGTTGGGGCATCCAACCCATTTACATTTAAGGTAATTATTGATAAGTATGATCCCATTGCCATTTACTTTACTGTTTGGGGTTCGAGTTTATACACCCTTTCTGTTTTTCCTGTCTAGCAAAGATCCTTTAGCATTTGTTTGAGAGCTGGTTTGGTGGTGCCTAATTCTCTCAGCTTTTGCTTGTCTGTAAAGCTTTTGATTTCTCCTTCATATTTGAATGAGATCCTTGCTGGGTACTGTAATCTGGGCTATAGGTTTTTCTCATTCATCACTTTAAGTATGTCCTGCCATTCCCTTCTGGCCTGAAGACTTTCTATTGAAAGATCAGCTGTTATCCTTATGGGAATCCCCTTGTGTGTTATTTGTTATTTTTCCCTTGCTGCTTTTAATATTTGTTCTTTGTGTTTGATCTTTGTTAATTTGATTAATTTGTGTCTTGGGGTGTTTTGGCTTGGGTTTATCCTTTTTGGGACTCTCTGGGTTTCATGGACTTGGGTCACTATTTCTTTCCCCATTTTAGGGAAATTTTCAACTATTATCCCCTCAAGTATTTTCTCATGGTCTTTCTTTTTGTCTTCTTCTTATGAGACTCCTGTGATTCAAATGTTGGGGCATTTCGCATTGTCCCAGAGGTCTCTGAGGTTGTCTTCATTTCTTTTAATTCGTTTTATTTTTTCCTCTCTGCTTCATTTATTTCTACCATTCTATCTTCTACTTCACTTATCCTATCTTTTGCCTCCATTATTCTACTCTTGGTTCCCTCCAGAGTGCTTTTAATCTCATTTTTTGCATTATTCATTATATATTGATGCTTTTTTATTTTTTCTAGGTCCTAGTTAAACATTTCTCTCATCTTCTCAATCCTTGTCCCCAGGCTATTTATCTGTAACTCCATTTTGTTTTCAAGATTTTGGATCATTTTCACTATCATTATTTGGAATTCTTTTTCAAGTAGATTCCCTATCTCTTCCTCTTTTGTTTGGTTTGGCGGGGATTTATCCTGTTCTTTTACCTGCAGGGTGTTTCTCTGCCTTTTCATCTTGTTTATACTGCTGTGTTTGGGGTGGCCTTCCTGTATTCTGGCAGTTTGTGGTTCTTTATTGTGGCGGTTCCTCCCTGTTGGTGGGGTTGTACAGGTGGCTTGTCAACGTTTCCTGGTTAGGGCAGCTTGTGTCAATGTTCTGGTGGATGGAGCTGGATTTCTTCTTTCTGGAGTGCAATGAAGTGTCCAGTAGTGAGTTTTGAGATGTCAGTGGGTTTGGTGTGAATTTGGGCAGCCTGTATATTGAAGCTCAGAGCTATGTTCCTGTGTTGCTGGAGAATTTGCATGGTATGTCTTGCTCTGGAACTTGTTGGCCCTTGGGTGGTTCTTGGTTTCAGTGTAGGTTAGGAAACTTTGAATGAGCTCTTATCTATTAATGTTCCCTGGAGTCAGGAGTTCTCTGGTGTTCGCAGGTTTTGGACTTAAGCCTCCTGCCTCTGGATTTCAGTCTTATTCTTACAGTAGCCTCAAGACTTCTCCATCTATACAGCACCAATGATAAAACATCTAGGTTAATGATGAAAAGTTTCTCCATAGTGAGGGACACCCAGAGAGCTACATAGAGTTACATGGGAAGAGAAAAAGGAGGAGGGAGATAGAGGTGACCAGGAGGGGAAGAGGGTGAATCAAAAGGGAAGAGAGGAAGCTAGCCAGTAATCACTTCCCTATGTGCTCTCCACAGTCTGGACCCCTCAGAGATGTTCATGGAGTTACACAGAGGAGAGAAGAGGGAGGAAGGAGACAGAGGTGACCAGGAGGATAAAAATGTGGAATCAAAAGGAGAGAGACAGATCCAGCCAGTAATCTGTTCCCTAAGTGTTCTCCACAGCCTGGAACACACAAATAGATTCATGGAGCTGGGTAGAGAAGAGAAGGGGAATGGAGGAGATAGAGCCGATCTGGTAGAGAAAAAGGAGAGTCAAAAGGTGGAGAGAGCAATCAAGCTAGTAATCTCACTCCCAAGTAAAAATGGATACTGAAGATTGGGTCTTAAAGGACAAAATTGATACCAAATACCAAAAAACAAAGATTAAAAATCTAGAGTAGAGGTTAGATTCTCAAAAATACAATATTAAAAAAAAAACAAGTTCACAAAATTATATATATATATATATATATATGAAGTTTGCTTTAAAAATAGGGTCTTATTTTTTTGCAAGGTAATAATAGGTTATAAAAATGAAAACTAAAGGAGTAATAGGAGACTTAAAAAATTTAAAAATTTAAAAAATGATAATAGTAAAAATATATCTAGGACTTTCTCTGGAGCTGTTGTGGACAGTGTGGGGTCAGTTCATTTTCAGATAGTTCCTTGATTCGGCTTGTACTTCTCAAGATCTATAGGTCCCTTCCTATGTAGTCGGTGCTAACTACAGGGTTTTAATCTATTGCACCTGTCACTTTCAAAGTGGTTCCCTCTGTTTATTTTAGCTTCTTCTGTTTGCTGGTCTCTTCAGTGTCTAATTTCCGCCCTGACACAAGGGGGCGGTGGTGGTCACTTTTTAAGGCTCACTTGTTCAGTAGTGCTGTGGGGAGGGAGGAACACCGCAAACAAATGTCACTGGCATGTGTCAGGAGTGCTCTCAGTGTTTCAGCTGCACTGGGCTTGCCCCTGCTCACAGTGTGTGTGCTTTCCCAGTCTACACTGCTCAGGCTCTACGTTGCTCTGCCGGGAACTGTCTGATGTGGGCCCTGGGTTGCCTGCATTCCCCAGGTCTAAGCCGCTCAGGTTCAGGTTCTTGGGTACTCCACAAAGGTGCAGACTTGGTTGGGGCTGCGTTTTGTGCCTGTCCCAGGTCCGAGCAACTCAGGTGACCAGGTGCTTGGCGAGTATAGTCACCTCCAGTTGAAGGCTGTGTCTTATCACCTCCCCCTTTCCAGTTGCTTGGTTTTCTGGGTGTACAACGGGAATGCCTTCTCAGGTGTGCCGTGTGTTTCTTCTGGGGAGTTGATCTCTGTCTGTGACCCTCCCGGCAGTCGGCAGGCAGGGCAGCCCCAGGAGCCGGCAGTCAACCATCCAGAATCCCAAGAAGTCTTGGTTAGCAATGAAGACTTGGTTAGTCTGCTGCAGTTTAGTATAGGATGCCTCTCTGGGGACTCAATTGCCCCCTTCCATCTCTGGCTGCCCTTGCCTGCCTGTCTCCGGTGGGGGATGGGCTAGTCTGCCACTGGCTAGCTCTGCTCAGTCCTTTCTGTGAGCAGGCCTGGCAGTGTCTTATGTTAGGGCTTTTCGAGGGATAGCTATCCCACGGTCTGGGTTGCTGTCTCAAGTTAGTTCCTTCAGATTGCCCTTGGGGCATTCAGGCCTGGTCCTTACCCTAAGCAGTGCAGCCCATGCCTCCCTGTCCAGCCCCCACTTGCTAGTGGTGGATGCGAGTGTCGGGGCTGCTTCTCCACTGGGGGAGTTACCGTTGGGCACATAATCTGTGGGTTTTATTTATTTATTTTTCCTCCTGGTTTTGTTGCCCTTTGAGATTCCAAGACTCGCCACAGACCCGCTGGTGAGAGTGTTTCCTGGTGTTTGGAAACTTCTCTCTTTTTTAAGACTCCCTTCCCAGAACAGATCTCCATCCCTACTTCTTTTGTGTCTCTTTTTATCTTTTATATTTTGGCTTACCTCCTTTCGAAGACAATGGGCTGCCTTTCTGGGTGCCTGATGTCCTCTTCCAGCATTCAGAAGTTGTTTTGTGGAATTTGCTCAGCGTTCAAATGTTCTTTTGATGAATTTGTGGGGGAGAAAGTGGTCTCCCCATCCTATTCCTCCTCCATCTTGGCACTGCCCCTCTGAACTTGTTTTAGAAGGAAGAAAATCCATACAATTGCAAAACAGAATCAATTCTCCATTTTCAAACTATACCTATTTTTTTGCAGTTTTGGCAGTGATCACCTAGAGTACAGGTTCGTGCTTTCTCACTGTCAGGTTTAGCATCATTAAAGAGCAGACAGCCCCAAAGAGAAAAATCTGAAAACTTTCTATTCTTATTGAGAAAATATGTATGCTGTAACATATTATGAATATATTATTGATATTCTTAAGAAAGGGAATTAAGATTATTTTATAGAGAAATAATCTATCCAGAAATTATCAACCACTCAACACATATTAGAATGGCATAAATCGAGAACACTGACAACATAAAGTGCTAGGGAGATTGTGGAGTAGCAGTAACTCTCATCCAATTCTGGTGGGAATGCAAAGAGGTACAGCATCACTGGAAAACAGTTTGACTGTTCCTTACAAAACCGAACATACTCTTACCATTTAATCTAGCAATTGTATTGCTCAATATTCATTCAAATGACTTGCAAACTTCTGTCCACACAAAAATCTGCACATGAATATTTATTCAACTTTATTCATAATGCCTCAAACTTGGAAGCAACCAAGATGTCCTTCATTAAGTGGAATGGATAAATAAAGCAGTACAGTCAGACAGTGCAATATTATTTAGTGCCTTAAATCAAGTGATCTTTGAGGTATGAAAAACATGAAGTAACCTTAAATACATATTACTAAGTGAAAGAAGTGACTCTGAAAATATTATACACTATATGATACTCTAGAAAAACAAAATTGTGGAGACAATAAAAGGATCAGTGGTTTCCAGGTGTCTTGGGAAGAAGGGGAGGTAAGTAATTGAAACATAAAAGATTATTAGGGTGGTGCAACTACTCTGTGTGAAATTATGATGATGTATACATTTCATCATATATTTGTCAAATCCTGTGGAATGTACAACAAGAGTGGACCCTAATATAAACTATGGACTCTGGATGATAATGCTGTGTCACTGTCAGTTCAATGCTTATAACAAATGTAACACTCTGGTGTGAAATGTAGATAATGGAAGAGGCTATCCATGTGTAGGATTAGGGGATATATGGGAAATCTCTTACCTTCCACTCGATTTTTCTGTGAATGTACAACTACCATAATAATAAAATATTTTAAAAGAAACTATTATTATAACAGTTTTATCCTTTTTGTTTTAGATCTGGAATATTTGCAGGTAAATAATTTTTCCCTTTTAAGATGTTTATATAATGCTTTCTTGATAAGAGTAATTCTATCTTTATTTTGGTGCTAGAGATGTATATGCACAGACGTATAGCATCACTAATAATTAATGGCAAAATACTCCATCATGAACATTTTTTTTGGTAAATCAAAATTGGCTTTTGGCCCTCTACTGTACTACCTACCACATTACTGGCATTACTTGTCTTGCCTCCTCTAAAGGATGCCTCAATTACTGAAAGTGTTGCATTACCAGATGCTGTTCTACATTTGGACTTACTGAGGCCTTTATATATTTGCCTAGAATATAAATACTTGACCCTAGACTCAGAGGAGTTATGCTATAACTTGTATATTTAATCCTCTTACTCCTCCTTATTTTTTTCTAGAATTCTTGCCATTAGTTATAAAAGCCACTAAAATGACTCTGTTAGCTATAATTTTATTAGCTAACACCCATTAACTATTATTCATTAGCACCCACCTCAGGGAAACTGTATTTTCCCTGAAATTGTCACCTTTAAAGTGATAGACATTCTTTCTTTAATTATATACAAATGTTAGATATTTCAAAATGTAAATACCAGAGTCTTTTACTGCATATGCCTAAGCTTTCTGGTTCATACTGGCCATATTCTTTGGATTCAAGTAAAGAAAGATCCGTTTTACTTGCTGGTCAGAAAAAACTATGTAATGATGAAAATATTATTGTATTTATTGATGGTTTTATAGCTGTTTCAGAATAGCATTCATCATTGTCTTTTGCAGGAAGTTTTCTACTAGCTTCTGTGTTAATGTTAACATTTTAGGGAATTGTATCAAATAAACATTTTGAGAATGTTAAAAAATGAAAAAAAATTATGATCTCATGAAAGTCTATGCACATATTAATTAATGAATATCTTTTTAAAGAAGACAATATTAAAGGTAATACAGGAGGACAGGGGAATTCTGCAAAAGTGAAATAAATATTATAATAATTTATTTTCTAAACAGACTTAAAAAAAATAGATCCTTATCACATAAAGCTGGGAGGAAAGGCACCATGAGTTGAAAGAGAACACATTTTTTAAAGAAGTGCATAATATTCTGATTTTGTCTAATTTTACAGCAACTTTATGGGAAGAAACTGTCAGTCATTTAATTGAAACAGAATGATAAAGGAACTCAAGTAATTCATTTTTGTTCATTTTTATTGTGACATAGCTTTAGATAAAGCATAACAGAATAAAAACCATCTGTCAGATGAATGTAGACACCATTGGTATACAGTTACGGGCATACTTACAAAAGAAACCAATAAAAGTTGCTACCAAAGTAAAATTTATACCAGCACTTGGAACACCCAAAATACTATGATAAATAAAAGCTTATATGTGAAAAAAAAAAAAAAAACACTTTTGCTCATCAAAGAACATTATCAAGAAATTGAAAAAAATCTACAGAATGACATAAAATATTTACAAATTATATATATATATGTCTAATATGCAGAACATATTAAAAAAACTACTCAACAACAAAAAGACAACCCAATTAAAAAATGGACAAGGGATTTATTTAGACATTTATCCAAAGAAGATATACAAATGGCCAAGAAGCACATATAAAGAAGTAAATCATTATTATCCATTAGGGAAATGCAGATTAAACCACTAAATACCACATTGTACCCAATAGGAGGGCTATGATTAAAAAAATAAAGGAAATAACATGTGTTGGTGAGGATGTAGAGAATGTAGAACCCTTAGGCAATATTGTTGGGAATGCAATATAATTGAAATACAGTTTGTCAGTTCCTCAGTAAGTTAAGTATAGAGTAACTTTATAAGTCAACAGTCTCACTCTTAGGTATGTATTTAAGAGAATTGAAAGCACAAGTTCATACTCCTGTACATAAGATGTACAGGAGTATTCCTACCAGTATGACCCATGATAGCCAAAATAAATAAATAAAGCAATTCAAATGTCTATCAATTAATAAACAGATAAAGCAAATGTGGTACATCCATACAGTGGAATATTATTTCATCATAAAAAGGGATGAAATACAGTATGTGCTATAACATGGATCAACTTTCAAAACATTATGCTAAGTGAAGGAAAGTGAGATTGCTCAGTCTTGTCCGACTCTTTGCAACCCTATGGACTGTAGCCTACCAGTTTCCTCCATCCATGGGATTTTCCAGGCAAGAGTACTGGAGTGGGTTGCCATTTCCTTCACCAAGGTATCTTCACCACCCAGGGATTGAATGTGGGTCTCCAGCATTGCAGACAGATGCTTTACCATCTGAGGCACCAGGGAAGCAAGTTAAGGAAGCCAAATACAACTAGTGGCATATTGTTTGATTCCATTTGTTTGAAACATCCAAAACAGGTAGATACAAAAAGCAGATTAGTTTTAGTGGTTGCTTAGAATAGGGAGGAATGGGGAAATGACTGCTCAGTGGGTACAGAGTTTCTTTTGGGAATGATGAAAACATTTTGTAAAAAGATATGGCAGTTGCATAATGTTGAGAATGTACTAAATACCACTGAATTGTATACTTTTAAATGGTCAATTTTATGTTATGTGAATTTTACCTCAATAAAAACAATGAAAAATACAAGTTTATAGGAAGGTCATGAATTAGGTAGAAACATATTGATACTTTGGTTTTATATTTTAGATAAAATTCAGTAACCCTCACTGATCAGATACAAGTGAAAGAATGTTATTGCAATAGAGTTGCTTGATTAAACTAAGTAAGTTTAGAAAACTTGAGTCCTTGACCTGTCACTGTTAAGCTGTGTGATCTAAGAAAAGTGATTTATCTTTTTTCTGCCTTTATAGTTGTACCTGTTAGCCTGAAAGAACTGTAAGGAACACACCCGCTTCCCTTATATAAGTGATTTTATGTATATAGGAAAGGAGCTATTGTGGTTTCTACTTGAAAGGATGAGAAATGTGAAGAGCTTTAGAAGATACTCCAGAAAATCAATCCACAATGTAGAAAGCAGCCATTTGAAGTATAGTGAAGGCAAAGAAGCAAAAGAGCACAAATGAATCTGTGTTTCTTTGTATGAGTACTTAATGCGATTGTTTTTAGCTGAAATAGGATTAGAGTTTCGAGGCTGGGAGAAGCCTGAAGTTTGGAGAAGGATGGTGGAGGGTTGATGCAAAGAAATACTCTAACTATTCAGGTAACCTAAGAAAATATTCTGAGTCCTTGTCGAGGACTCCCTCAGAGATTACTTTTTCTGAAACTTCATTCTCTCAAATTCTTTTGAGAATCAAATGTTAGAATACTATTTTTTTCCTGTATCATTTCATTTGCTGTTTTATTAACTTTTCTCAGTATTGTTCACTTTGACCTGGCTTAACAAAGAACGTTAGGATGAAATCACCCCATAAGATAATTTATTTATTTAATACATGAACACAACTATAAAGTATACACCTATTTTCACCCAACTGCTTTCCTCTCTTTTTGGAATAGTGTTTAAATTTTCTATGAATGTTGTATATGTGCCCAGAAGCTGTTTATAGATAGCATTGGGTACATTTATGAATCAGATAATAACTAACTGCTAATTTGAATAGCCACTAATCTCATTTCCTATTCTAAACTTGTGGAATGTTGTACTGTGCTTTCAAACAAGTTCCAATCCCAGAGGTGACTATATTTCAGTGGAGGGTGATATGATTAAAGTATATACTCAGAAATGTGATCTTGTAATAGTTTTTAACACAGAATTTCCAATAAAGCTAACAGGAGATGTGCTCATAGACTGTAGATTTTTGCCCATTGTATAGTTTTTGAAGTGATTTGGGATCCTTTGAGGTGAAAAGTGGTATATAAATATAATATTCTACATTTTTTTATTATGGTATCCTTCAAACAAATTGCAACATGGAATATTTTACAAAGGTGGGAAATAAAACTTTAGTTAAATAATAAGTGTAGAAGAGAAAGAGGAGACAAAATAAAGAAAGGAAATAGAAAGGACAGGCTTGAGCTGCATTGTAAAAGAAGTGGATATATATATTAGGATGTAACTATAAATCTTTACTAACAGTATTAATGATACATTGGGCTTCCCTGGTGGCTCAGGTGGTTAAGAATCTGCCTGCAATTCAGGAGAGCTGGGTTCGATTCCTGGACTGAGAAGATCCCCTGGAGGAGGGCATGTCAACCCACTCCATATTCTTGCCTGGAGAATCCCCATGGACAGAGTAACCTGGTGGGCTACAGTCCATGGGAATCACAAAGAGTCAGACACGACTGAAGTGATTAATGATACATTAGTTTTATTCAGTTAGGAATTGATTTTGAGATAATTTATAATGGGAAATATTCATATTTAGATATATTCTTTGAAAGATAAAACATGCAATTTAACCTAAGTAGTGACCCAAGTTACCCAAACTAGTTGAAAAAAAAATGTTTTTCCTTATCTGTTCAACCTAGAGAGAAAAATTCAGTCTAGTTTTGCTAAGAAACTTTCCCGCTGCTGCTGCTGCTGCTAAGTTGCTTCAGTTGTGTCCGACTCTGTGTGACCCCATAGACGGCAGCCCACCAGGCTCCCCCATCCCTGGGATTCTCCAGGCAAGAACACTGGAGTGGGTTGCCATTTCCTTCTCCAATGCATAAAAGTGAAAAGTGAAAGTGAAGTCGCTGGACTGCAGCCTACCAGGCTCCTCCATCCATGGGATTCTCCAGGCAAGAGTACTGGAGTGGGGTGCCATCGCCTTCTCTAGTCCACTTCAAATTGAATTGGACTTTCAAGGAAAACTAGATATGTAGGAATATTTATAAAGGGAGAGATTAGACAAATTAGAAAACATGATAAATCCTATGCTGGATTGTTTTTGGTTCTGTAGAAAACAAAATTTTAATTGAGCAAAGAAACCCTGTGACCAGAGCAGAATGAACAATGGTACAAAACACATGGGTGGCAGTATGTTTTTTTAGAAGTAAAAACCAGATGGAAAATAACTTTAAAACAAAACTGGCATGAAAGGAAAAACATCCTCCAAGAATGTACTTCACAATTTTGAAAATTTTGTTTGTCTTACATATAAGCTGTATCCAACTAATTTTCCACTGGCTAAGGAAGATGGCTAGGCTTCAACAGTATGTGAACCGAGAACTTCCAGATGTACAAGCTGGATTTAGAAAAGGCAGAGGAACCAGAGATCAAATTGCCAACATCTGTTGGATTATAGTAAAAGCAAGATAATTCCAGAAAAACATTTACTTTTGCTTCATTGACTACACTAAAACCTTTGACTGTGTGGATCACAACAAACTGTGGAAAGTTCCTCAAGAGATGGGAATACCAGACCAACTTACCTGCCTCCTACAAAACCTGTATCAGGTCAAGAAGCAACAGTTAGAACTGGACATGGAACAATGGACTGGTTCCAAATTGGGAAAGGAATACATCAAAGCTGTATATTGTCACCCTGCTTATTTAACTTATATTCAGAGTATATCATGTGAAATGCCAGGCACAAGCACAAGCTGGAATCAAGATTGCCGGGAGAACTATCAATAACCTCATTTATGCAGATGACACCACATTTATGGCAGAAAGTGAAGAACTAAAGAGCCTCTTGATGAAGGTGAAAAAACAGAGTGAAAAAGCTGGCTTAAAACTCAACATTCAAAAAACGAAGATCATGGCATCTGGTCCTATTGCTTCATGACAAATAGATGGGTAAGCAATGGAAACGTGAAAAAGTTTATTTTCTTGGGCTCCAAAATCACTGCAGATGGTAACTGCAGCCCTGAGATTAAAAGCCGCTTGCTCCTTGGAAGAAAAGCTATGACCAATATAGACAGCATATTAAAAAGCAGAGACATTACTTTGCTGACAAAGGTTTGTTTAGTCAAGACTATGGGTTTTCCTGTAGTCATGTATGGATGTGAGAATTGTACTATAAAGAAGGCTGAGAACTTTCAAAGAATTGATGCTTTTGAACTGTGGTGTTGGAGAAAGACTCTTGAGAGTCCCTTGGACAGCAAGATCAAACCAGTCAATCCTAAAGGAAATTAATCCTAAATATTCATTGGAAGGACTGAAGCTGAAGCTGAAGCTCCAATACTTTGGTCACCTGATGCTAAGAGCTGACTTGTTGGAAAAGACCCTGATGCTGGGAAAGATTGAAGGCAGGAGGAGAAGGGAACGACAGGGGATGAGATGGTTGGATGGCATCACTGACTCAATGAACATTAGTTTGAGGAAACTGGGAGATGGTGAAGTACGGGGAAGCCTGGTGTGCTGCAATCCAAGGGGTTGCAGAGGTGGACATGGCTGAATAACTGAACAACAAGGAAGGTAGCTCAGTGGTAAAGAATTTGCTGCATTGCAGTAGATTCTGGTTTGATCTCTGAGTTGGGAAGATCCCCTGAGGAAGAAAATGCAACCCTCTGAAGTATTCTTGCCTGAAAGATTCCATGGACAGAGGAGCCTGGTGGGCTACAGTCCATGAGGTGGCAAAAGAGTTGGACATGCCTTAGTGACTAAACAACAAGGAAGGAAACAATACTAACTATAAAGGTCACTGATAAATGAACATAAAATACTCAAGTAACTCACATACATTTTAATTGCATGAGTTATTATATAAAAATTTATAGTTTACATTTATTATTAATCCAATAGTGTTTGAAATAATAATCTTAGAAAAATTATAATGAAATGGTGTTAACTTATCTCACTGCTAAAGATTCCATTATTGGTTAAGCAAGGAAACGTTGAGTACTTCGGAACTCCATAGCAATTTTTATTCAAATAGAAACTCATTCAGACTGGATTTGTTTTTGGCTATTTAACAGGTTCAAAGAGCTTTTCTTCTTTTTCCAGGTTTATAGACCATTTGCATTTTTATTCAAGGCTTCAATCTTGAGATACACTAAGAGAATCCGTTTTAGATATATGGTGAAGATTTAGTCTTATGGAAAATTACCATAATTGTTAGTTCTGTGCATTTTTAGTATTATCTGTGTATTGTGTTCTGCCAACATGTATGTTATTACTTTCATCAGATCAAACATTAGGAGAAAAAGGAACACAAAATAAACATAAAAATGTGACAACTAGAGTATGTCTTTTTTTTTTAAAAATTGAAGTATGATTGATTTACAATATTAAATTAATTTCAGGTATGCAAAATAGTGATTAGAAATTTTTATAGATTATACTCCACATATAGCATTATAAAATATTGGCTATATTCCTTCTGCTATAAAATATATCCTTGTAGCTTGTATATTTTAGATGTAGTATAGTGTGTACCTCTTAATTCCCTATTCCTATTTTCCCTTCCCTCTCCTCATTGGTGACAGCTAGTTTGTTCTCTATATCTGTGAGTCTATTTCTATTTTGCTACATTCAATAGTTTATTTTTTAGATTCTACATATAAGTGAAAACATACAGTTTTGTCTTTCTCTGCTTGACTTATTTCACTAAGCATAATACCCTCCAGATTCATCCATGTTGCTCTAAATGTCATTATTTCCTTTGATTATACAGCTGAGTAGTATTCTATTGTATATGTATATCACATCTTCTTTATCCTTTCATCTGCTGCTGGACCCTTAGATTGCTCCCATAACTTGATTGTTGTAGATAATGGTTCTATGAACATTGGGGAGCATGTATCTTTTTGAATTAGTGTTTTTGTTTTTCAGATAAGTCCCAGCATGAAATTGTTGGGTCATGTGGTAGTTCTATTTTTAGTTTTTTGAGGAACTTCTATATCATTTTCCACAGTGGCTACACCAAGTTCCATTCCCACCAACAGTGTAGGGGGGGTTCCCCTTTCTCCACATCTTCACCAGCATTAATTATTCATGTTCTTTTTGATGATAGCCATTCTGACAGGTGTGAGGTGATGGCTCATTTTGGTTTTGATTTTCATTTATCTAAGAATTAGCAATTTTGAGTATCTTTCCATGTGCCTGTTGGACGTCTGCATGTTCTCTTTGGAAAAATGTCCATTCAGTTCTTCTGTTCATTGTCCATTTTTAACCAGATTTTTGGGATGTTGAGTTGTATTATATGTTTGAAATATTAACCCCTTATCCATCATGTACTTTGCAAATATTTTCTCCCATTCAGTAGGATTTCTTTTCATTTTGCTGTGCAAAAGCTTTTAAGTTTAGTTAGGTCCAATTTATTTATTTTTGCTCTTATTTCCTTTGCTTAGGTGAGAGATTAAAAAAAAATTGCCGTGATTTATATTAAAATGTTCTGCTTGTGTTTTCCTCTAGGAGTTCTATGGTTTCTGGTCTTATATTTAGGTCTGTAATCCACTTGTAGTTTATTTTTGTGTGGTGGTGGTGGTAGATAATGTTCTAACTTCATTGTTTTACATGTAGCTGTTCGGTATTCCCAGCAGCACTTACTGAAAACATTGTCTTTTCTCTGTTGTATATTCTTGTTTCCTTTGTCGTAGATTAATTGCTCAGGAATGTGTACATTTTCTTCTGGGCTCTTTATATTGATTCACTGATCTATACATCTGCCTTGTGCAAGTACCCATACTGTTTGATTACTGTAGTGTTGTAGTGTAGTCTAAAGTCAAGGAATGTGATACCTCCAGCTCTGTTCTTTTTGTCAATATTGTTTTGGCTCTTCAGGGTCTTTTGTGTTTCCATAGAAATTTTAAAATTATTTCAGTTCTGTGAAAAATGCCATTGGCATTTTGATAGGAATTGTGCTGAGTCTGTAGATTGCCTTGGTTAGTAAGATCATTTTAGCAATGTTAATTTTTCCAGTTCACAAACAGGATGTATCTTTTCATATTTTTCTGTCATCTTGAATTTTTCTCATCAGTGTTTTATAATTTTCCAAGTATACCTCTTTTACCTCCTTAGGTAGGTTTATTCCTAGGTATTTTATTTTCTTTAATGCAATTGTAAATGGGATTGCTTTCTTAATTTCTTGTTTGTTGTTAGTGCATAGAAATGCAGGTTTCTGTATGTTAATTTTGTATCCTACAACTTTCCTAATTAATTGATGAGCTCTAGTCATTTTCTAGTGGTGTCTCTGGGATATTCTATGTATAGTATCATGTCATCAGCAAACAGTAACAGTTTTACTTCTTCCTTTTCAAGTTGGGTTTCTTTTATTTCTTTTGTGTGTGTGTGTGTGTGCATGCATGCACACACCTGATTGCTGTGCCTAGGACTTCTAATACTGTGCTGAATAGAAGTGGAGAGTATGGTCATCTTTATCTTGTTTCTGATCCTAGAGGAAATGCTTTCAGGTTTTCACCATTGAGTATGATGTTAGCTGTGGGCTTTTTATATATGATATCTATTATGTGCAGGTACATTCCTTCTATATCCCCATTCTGTAGAATTTTTATCATAAATGAATGTTGAACTTTGTTAAAAGATTTTTCTGTATCTATTAAAATGACTTTTATAAAAAGACTTTTATTCTTCAAATTGCTAATGTGATTTATCACATTGTTTCATTTGTGGATATTGAATCATCCTTGCATCCTTAGGATAAATCCCACTTGATCATGGTATATGGTCCTTTTTAATGTATTGTGTGATTTCGTTTGCTAATATTTTGTTCAGTACTTTTGCATCTATATTCATCGATTATATTGCCTGTAATTTTCTTGTGATATGTTTGTCTGGTTTTGGTATCAGTGTGATGCTAGCCTCATAGAATGAATTCAGTATTTCTTTCTTTGCAATTTTTTGGAGTTGTTTGAGAAGGGTAGATATTAGTTCTTCTCTAAATGTTTGGTAGAATTCCCCTGTGAAGCCATCTGGCCCTGGAATTTTGTTTGTTGGGAGGTTGTTTTTAAATCATGGGTTCAATTTCATTATTCGTTCTATTCATTGAACATTTCTAGGAATTTTTGTGCATTTCTTCTAAGCTGTCCATTTTTTTTGGCATATAGCTATTTGTAGTAATATCTTTTGACCATTTTTATTTCTATGGTATGAGTTGTAACTTCTTCTTCATTCTGATTTTATTGATTTGGACCCTCTCTTTTTTCTTCATGTGTTTAGCTTAAGGTTTATCATTAAAAAAAAAAATCTTTTCAAAGAACCAACTCTTAGTTTCATCGATCTGTTCTATTTTTTTGGTCTCTATTTATTTCTGCTTTAATCTTTATTATTTCTTTCCTTCTACTACCATTGTGTTTTGATTGTTCTTTTTCAAGTTCTTTCAGGTGTACAGTTAGGTTCTTTATTTGAAATCTTTCTTGTTTTCTCAGGTAAGCTTGTATAATTCTAAGGATGATCGCCTTATGAGAATTCCCTTGTATGTAACTAGTTACTTTTCTCTTGCAACTTTTAATGTTCTCTCTTTATCTATACTGTTGCCATTTTAATTACAGTGTGTCTTGGTGTGTTTGTTTTCCGGTTGATCTTGCTTGGAACTTTCTTTATATAGACTTGGATGTCTGTTTCCTTTCTCAGATTAGGGATTTTTTTTTGTCAATTATACCTTCATATATACTCTCTGCCCCTTCCTCTCTCCCTTTCCTTCTGGGAACTCTATAATCTGAATGTTAGTATGTTTAGTGTAGTCTCAGAGGTCTCATAAATGCCCCCATTTCTTTTTATTATCTTTTCTGCTCATCTTCTGTGATTTCCACTACTCTCTTCCATCTTGCTGATCTTTTCCTCTGTATCATTTAGCCTACTTTTAATTCTTCCTAGTGTATTTTTATTTCATTTCACCTTTGTTTGGGTTTCTTTATGTTTTCTAACTCTGTAAACTTCTGTCTTCTCACTCTGTGCATCTATTCTTTTCCTGAGTTCTTTCAGTTTCTTTTATGATCTTTATCTTGAACTCTTTCTTAGCTAGATGGGCTAAATGCACTTCACTTAGTTCTTCTTTTGGGATTTTATCTTGTTTTTCTGTTTGGAAAATGTTCATCTGTCATCTCATTTCACCTACTTTGCTGTTTTTATTTCTATGTATCTGGTATGTTGGCTACATTTCCTGACCTTGGAGAAGTGGCCTTTTTTTAGTAGCTATCTTATTAGTTCCAGAATCATGTACTCGTCTCTGGTCACTGGAGGTATATGCTCTAGTTGTGCCTTCTATGTGGGCTTCTTGGGTCCTTCTGTTGTGGTGGGATGAGTACTCTGGGTGGTCTAGCAGGCTTGACTGGCCCCTGGTCTAATTGGTTACCAGGTCCCACCTGGTGCAGAGACTTCTGGCTGCTGCTTGGTGAGGCTGGGTCACAAGGTGGCTGGCTATAGAATTCTGGGTGTCCTGGAGCTAATGCTGTCTCCTTGGTAGCCAAAGTTGGATTCCAGGAGATCCTGCACCTGGTACTTGCACACTGGTGGATGGAGCTTGGTCCTAGAGCTAGTGTTGGTCCATTGGCAGGCAGAGCCAGGTCCTGGGGTCTAGCTGCAGAATCAAGGAGTCCCAGAGTTGGTGGTGGGTGATGCTGATTCTTGACACAGCTGGCTGCAGTGTCTGGGGTGTCCCAAAGCTTGTGTTGGCCTACTGGTGGCCAGTGTTTGGGCCCTGCTGTTCCAGGTCTGGAGCTATTCTGCTGGTGGATGGGCTTTGTCCACTGGTTGCAGGACTGAGATATTCCTGGGGCTGCTGTCTGCCTTCTGGTGGATAAGGCTAGTCACAGGGCATGAGCAGGCTCATTGGTGGGCAGAGTTAGTGATTCTGGGGCTGGTGCCTGCCTACTGTTGAGTGGAGATGGGTTCTAGAGTCTCTGGTTTAGATCTAGTGCCTGTGCACTGGTGTGTGGAGTTTGATGCTGGCCCCTTTGGTGGCCAGGGCCATGTTCAGGGGTTTCTTTGGGCTCAGGATTTCTTAAGGCAAATTATTTGCTGGTTTGTGGGTGGGGCTGTGTCTGCACCCAGTTAGTTGCTTGTCTCAGTACTGATGCTGACAGGGTGTTGGGTTACGCTGGGTGTCAGTGCTAATAAGCTAGAGGATGGAATTCTAAAATTATGGTTCCCGGCACCAGTGTCATCATGGTAGAACAAACTCGCCAAAGTGGCTGCTGCCAGTTTCTATGTCCTCAGGGTGGGCTCTGGATGCTTCCTGCCTCTCTAAGAGGCTTATCAAGGTTAGCAGGTAGGTCTGACCCAGGCTCAAATCAAAGTACTGCTTCTTCTTTGGCACATGTGAGAACTTTCTGTGCACACTTTGAGAGTAGAATCTATTTCCCACAGGCCTGTGGGTCTCCCAGATGAAAACCCTGATGGTCTTTTAATCCAAATGGTCTAGGGAGTTGTCTTCCCAGCACAGGACTCTTATGCTGGGGAGTCTGATGTGTGGCTTGGGCCTCTTAGTTCTTGGGGAGAATTTCTGCACTTGTAATTATTCTTCCATTTTTGGGTTGCCCACCCAAACGTATAGGTCTTGAGTATACCATAACTCTGCTCCTCCTATCCATTTCATTGTGATTCCTTCTTTATATCTTTACTAGTAGATCTTTTCTGATAGGTCCAGGTCTCTTTTGCTCATAGGTGTTCTTTCAGTTCAGTTCAGTTCAGTCGCTCAGTCATGTCCAACTCTTCACAACCCCGTGGACCACAGCATTCTGGCCCTTCCTGTCCATCACCAACTCCTGGAGTTTACTCAAACTCATTTCCATTGAGTCGGTGATGCCATCCAACCATCTCATCCTCTGTTGTCCCCTTTTCCTCCTGCCCTCAATCTTTCCCAGCATCAGGGTCTTTTCAAATGAATCAGCTCTTCATATCAGGTGGCCAAAATATTGGAGTTTCAGCTTCAACATTCGTATTTCCAATGAACACTCAGGACTGATCTCCTTTAGGATGGACTGGTTGGATCTCCTTGCAGTCCAAGGGACTCTCAAGAGTCTTCTCCAACATCACAGTTCAAAAGCATCAATTCTTCAGTGCTCAGCTTTCCTTATAGTCCAACTCTCACATCCATACATGACTACTGGAAAAACCATAGCCTTGAGGAGATGGACCTTTGTTGGCAAAGTAATGTCTGCTTTTTAACATGTTGTCTAGGTTGGTCATAACTTTCCTTCCAAGGAGTAAGCGTCTTTTGATTTCATGGCTGCAGTCACCATCTACAGTGATTTTGGAGCCCTATAGTTGTAATTTTGGTATGTTCATGAGATGAGGTGAGCTTAGTATTTTTCTACTCCACCATCTTCACCCATCTCTTTAGTAGTGTGTAAGTCTTTTGTGAGTGAAAGTTGGTCAGTCGTGCCTGACTCTTTGTGACCCCATGGACTATACAATCCATGAAATTCTCCAGGCCAGAATACTGGAGTGGGTAGCCTTTCCCTTCTCCAGGGGTCTTCTCAACCCAGGGATTGAACCCAGGTCTCCCACATTGTAGGCAGATTCTTTACAAGCTGAGCCACAAGGGAAGACCAAGAATACTGGAGTGGGTAACCTATCCCTTCTCAAGGGGATCTTCCCAACCCAGGAATAAAACCAGGGTCTCCTGCATTGCAGGTGGATTCTTTACCAACTGAGCTATCAGGGAAGCCCACAAATCAATTAACAGGCACTATCAAATGAGTAGAGTAGCTCTTCTCTGGCCTCCTGTGCATGTGCAGCTGCTGCTCCTTGGATGTGGGGTTGCTCCTCTCAGCCACCACCTGGGGCGTGGGGTAGCTCCTCTCAGCTGCTCCTGTGCTGTCGGAGCTTGGTCACTGTCCCTGACCTTGGGCAAGGAGTAGCTCCTCTCAGCCACGCTTCTACAGGGTCCGTTGCAGCCACTGCGCTTCTGCACGGTCCGTCCCAGCTGCCGCAGTTGAATTATGGACGGAGATTTGTGACATTGTACAGGAGACATGGATCAAGACCATCCCCAAGAAAAAGAAATGCAGAAAGGCAAAATGGCTGTCTGAGGAGGCTTACAAATAGTTGTGAAAAGAAAAGAACAAAAAGCAAAGGAGAAAAGGAAAGATATTCCCATTTGAATGCAGAGTTCCAAAGAATAGCAAGGAGAGAAAAGAAAGCCTTCCTCAGTAATCAATGCAAAGAAATAGAGGAAAACAACAGAATGGGAAAGACTAGAGATCTCATCAAGAAAATTAGTGATACCAAGGGAACATTTCATGCAAAGATGGACTCGATAAAGGACAGAAATGGTAGGGACCTAACAGAAGCAGAAGATATTAAGAAGAGGTGGCAAGAATACACAGAAGAACTGTACAAAAAAGATCTTCACAACCCAGATAATCACGATGGTGTGATCACTCACCTAGAGTCAGACGTGCTGGAATGTGAAGTCAAGCGGGCCTTAGAAAGTGTCACTACGAACAAAGCTAGTGGAGGTGATGGAATTCCAGTTGAGCTATTCCAAATCCTGAAAGATGATGCTGTGAAAGTGCTGCACTCAATATGCAAGCAAATTTGGAAAACTCATCAGTGGCCACAGGACTGAAAAAGGTCCATTTTTATTCCAATCCCAAAGAGGGGAAATGCCAAAGAATGCTCAAACTACCGCACAATTGCACTCATCTCACACACTAGTAAAGTTATGCTCAAAAATTTCCAAGCCAGGCTTCAGCAATACATGAACTGTGAACTTCCAGATGTTCAAGCTGGTTTTAGGAAAGGCAGAGGAACCAGAGATCAATTTTCCAACATCCTCTGGATCATGGAAAAAGCAAGAGCATTCCAGGAAACATTTATTTCTGCTTTATTGACTATGCCAAAGCCTTTGACTGTGTGGATCACAATCAACTGTGGAAAATTCTGAAAGAGATGGGAGTACCAGACCATCTGACCTGCCTCTTGAGAAACCTATATGCAGGTCAGGATGCAACAGTTAGAACTGGACATGGAACAACAGACTGGTTCAAATTGGAAAAGGAGTACATTAAGGCTGTATATTGTCACCCTGTTTATTTAACTTATATGCAGAGTACATCATGAGAAATGCTGGGCTGGAAGAAGTACAAGCTGGAATCAAGATTGCCAATTATCAATAACCTCAGATATGCAGATGACACCACCCTTATGGCAGAAAGTGAAGAGGAACTAAAAAGCCTCTTGATTAAAGTGAAAGAGGAGAGTGAAAAGGTTGGTTTAAAGCTCAACATTCAGAAAACGAAGATCATGGCATCTGGTCCCATCACTTCATGGGAAATAGATGGGGAAACAGTGGAAACAGTGTCAGACTTTATTTTTTGGGCTCCAAAATCACTGCAGATGGTGATTGCAGCCATAAAATTAAAGACGCTTACTCCTTGGAAGGAAAGTTATGACTAACCTAGATAGCATATTAAAAAGCAATGACATTAGTTTGCCAACAAAGGTCCATCTAGTCAAGGCTATGGTTTTTCCTGTGGTCATGTATGGATGTGAGAGTTGGACTGTGAAGAAAGCTGAGTGCCGAAGTACTGATGCTTTTGAACTGTGGTGTTGGAGAAGATTCTTGAGAGTCCCTTGGACTACAAGGAGATCCTACCAATCCATCCTAAAGGAGATCAGTCCTGGGTGTTCATTGGAAGGATTGATGCTAAAGCTGAAACTCCAATACTTTGGCCACCTCATGTGATGGGTTGGCTCATTGGAAAAGGCCCTGATGCTGGGAGGGATTGGGGGCAGGAGGAGAAGGGGACGACAGAGGATGAGATGGCTAGATGGCATCACTGACTCAATGAACATGAATTTGAGTAAACTCCGGGAGTTGATGATGGACAGGGAGGCCTGGTGTGCTGTGATTCATGAGGTCACAAAGAGTTGAACATGACTGAGCCACTGAACTGAACTGAGCTGATCAAATGAGTAGAGCATTGAAAATTTCAGACTGTTAAGAGTTTACTAGAAGTATACACGAGTAGATGGACAACGTTTACCCTTCATTAATTTTTTTTCTTTAACTCTTTCTTCATTTTGATACATGTCATCTCATCTGGGTAGCATCATACCCAATATACATCATGATTATTTTGAAAAAAGAAAAGAGAAAAACATTGCATTAGCTAATTAATTTACTCATGCCACAGTATAGAACACACAGCTTGTTTAACCCCTTTGGTAATCTTTCTACTATTTGATACTTGTTATTAGAGCAAATGACAGAAGCTCGTTTCTGAAATGGAAGTAACCTAAGTAAAGCAAAAGTAGAGTGGAGTACTACAGCGCTAGTGTAGTCTTAAGTGACAGCTATGGCTGAAGGCAGCTTTAGTGCTGCCTTCTCAGCTTTCATGTTGCCTAAAATAATAACTTCCTAGAGATTACAACATATTTGGGTGTGTGCACTTGGATACACATGCACATGTATGTGTGCACACACACATTCACACATACACACACACACAGCATGTATTTCTGTCTTGCCCCAAGCCTTTAACCAGAAACTCATACTTTAGAACATTTGCTTTGGAACACAAGCATCTCTCTGCTTCTGCTGGAACAGGTCTATTTAAATTACAGCATCATGGCCTTTGCTGGATGAAATATTCATGTACACTCTACTGCCAAACTGCACTTATGGCATAGTAAACTGTAAACATTATCATATTAAAAGCAATTTAGCAACATGGTTCATGCCAACTTAAGAAAAATGTCATTTTAAACATTATTTAAGAACACTAGTTTAACAACTTTTACAAAACTGGACCACCACAATGTATTTATTATCTGCAGTATATTTGAAGAAACTAAAATGAAAACAAAAAGACGTGATTAAACTCAGTCATATAGTTCCCAAGTAATGACAAGAAATTAATAAAGGGTCTCCATTAATTTCTTTTTAAAATTTATTTTAATTGGAGGCTAATTACTTTACAATATTGTGGTGATTTTTGCCATACATTCACATGAGCAATCTTATAACATCAGGATCATCTGGTCTTTTTGATTTGGCTCCCAAGCTGTAGGCCACTTACTGCCTGGCATATCTATATACTGTAGTGGCTTGCTGTCTCATAAAGTACACAAAAAGAATAATGGACAATTTGGCCTATTAGGGTGGGAATGTATTTACCAAAGGGTGAATGGCAAAATGTGCTATTCTCCAGGTAAATTCCCTTCATCTACTTCTGTTTGTTATTCAAAAGGTCAGATTAAAGTGTGCATGCATGTATGTGTGTTGAGAGCTTCAAAACATAGTTTGAATAACCTAGAGATAGGTGTGAAATTTTGGATTAGCTAAAGCAATCTTTAGTGATATTCTACTACTCTTTTATTAGTGCATTGTTAATCTTTCCCTCCTTTTTTCCTTTCTTCCTTTCATTTTCCTTTATTTTCTTCCCTGGGAGGTATTGAAGGCTATAGAGTACAGAAACATCTGTTGGGCAATACGACTTTATAAGATAAATTTAAGGCTGCAACTTGAATTTTGAATATAGATAGTATATTTTCCTTTCAGTTTTTTTTTTTCACCAGAACACCTTTAAAGGGATTATTTGTGACACAAATATTATAGTTTGAAAGTTTACCTAATTGGATTGCTTCATTAGTGGTTAACTGTGACTAAGGAGTATTTGCTGACTCAGTTACCTCATGATCCTCTAGAATGAAAATAAAATAACTAGCTCATTTAGGGGGCAAAGAACTCTTTTATTTGGAAAAAAAATTGTCTTAACAAAACCCAAATAAAATGTTATAATATAGAATGTAGTACCAGATGGTCTTTAATATATGGCAGATTGATATAGAAACTTGTTTCAGTATTGACTCAACAACTCAGGAGCCACTTGCAGAAACTGCAATGTTTAATCAATATGGTGAATTATTCTACTATACAATTCAAATAGTATGTTTTTCAACAAGAATCACATGTAACTCTGCCTTAAATCGGTAAAAGCAAAGATGGATTGACCTCCATTACTTTTGCACTAATGTGGAGAGACAATGTGATAGAAAAAGTGATGTCATAACTTCATGAATGTAATAGCACAACATTTCTTGTAATAAAAAAAGAAAACCCAGAAATATAGTAGCCCCTATAATTCTTATCTTTATAATTAAACATTTAGTTACATTCTGAATATGTAATATTCATTTGAATGAGTTATGCATTTCTATTAAAATAACAGCACAATTGCAAAAAACAAAAAAAGTAAATAAAAAATAACAGCACAATTATTAGATGTAAGGATAAAATGGTAAAAAGTAGTAGTATCCAAGTTTTTTATTTCCTGTTCTGCCACTAATTAGCTAAATTACCTTAGTCACTTCACATCTCTGGGTTTCAACTTCTTTATCTCTGAAAAGAATAATAAGGATTTAAACATCTCAAGGGTCCCTTTCATTTCTTATTAATCTATGATTTAATTTAAATAATCTTAATATTGATAATAACAATCTAAAAATTTAGCATTTAATACTTTTCATAAACAGTGTCTAATTACTATGAGATGATAACATTTGAAAAGGAGTAGAAAACTGACTTTTCTCTTTTTCTAAGTATTTTATAGTATTGTTCTAAGGAAAATAAATACTTAAGTTATCAGTAGTTGGCATTCACATCTCAATTATAGATAGAATATGAAAATTTCAAAATATTACACAAGATTTTTAAATTTATTCAGGAAAAAAAAACAGTAAGTAGGATAGGTTAATTTTGGATACGTATTTATGTTATCAAAAGGAGTTGTATATTCTATGCTACAAAACAAATTACCAAAAAATTAATGGCTTAAAGACATACATTTACTATCTCACAATTTCTGTTGGTTAAGAATCTGCACAAAGCTTATCTGAGTCCTCAGGAAAGCTCTAATCAAGGTGTCATCAAAAGCTGAATTTTCATATGGAAGTTTGACTAAATGTCTGCTTCCAAGCTTTCTCAGGTTGTTGACACGATTCATTTCTTTACGTCTGTAGGACTCATGGCAGCTTGTTTCTTCAAAGCCTGCAAGAACAAGACCCTAGAGTAAGTCTGCTAGTAAGGGAGAGTTTTGTATAACATAACACAGTGATGGAATTGACATCCTATTACTTTTGACATATTTTGTTCGTTAAAAGAAAGGCATCAGTCTCACCTACACTTGAAGGGAGGGGAATATATGTAACAATTTGATCCATATCTTTGAGATCTGTAGAAACTATGACTCCTCTGCCTAGACAGATGGTGACTACACACTGACCACAAGCCCGTGGATCCCAGACTGGTTGGAACCACGAGGTTTATGATAAAGATTCCCCCAACACCACCCTGTTACCTCATCTACAATCCATAAGAAGAAAGTACATAATCCCAACCCGAAATGTTGCTTTAAAAACCCCTGAAAGCCACTGAGGAATTTTGGGGGTCTTTTAAGCAAGAGCTGAATGTTCTCCTTGTTTGTTGTTGTTCAGTCAGTAAGTCATGTCTGGCTATTTGTGACCCCCGTGAACTGCAAACGCCAGGTTTCCTTATCCTTCACTGTCTCTCAGAGTTTGGTCAAACTCATGTCATTGATTCAGTGATGCCATCGACCATCTTATCCTCTGTCACCCCCTTCTCCTGCTCTCAATCTTTCCCAACATCAGGGTCTTTTCCAGTGAGTCAGCTTTTTGCATCAGGTGGCCAAAGTATTGGAGCTTCAGCTTGGACATCAGTTCTTCCAATGAGTGTTCAGGGTTGTTTTCTTTTAAGATTGACTGCTTTTATCTCTTTGCTGTTCAAGGGACTCTCAAGAGTCTTCTCCAGGACCATGATGCAAAAGCCTCGATTCTTTGGCCCTCAGCCTTCTTTTGGTCCAATTCTAACATGACCTCTGGAAAAACCATAGCTTTGACTATAATGGACCCTTGTTGGCAAAGTGATGCCTCTGCTTTTTAATATGCTCTCTATGTTTGTCATAGCTTTTCTTCCAAGGAACAAGCATCTTTTAATTTTGTGGCTGCAGTCACTATCTACAGTGATTTTGGAGCCCAAGAAAATAAATTCTGTCACTGTTTCCACTTCTCCCCCATCTGTTTGCCATGAAGTGATGGAACCAGATGCCAGGATCTTTTTTGAATGTTGAGTTTTAAGCCAGCTTTTTCACTCTTTGTTGCCCTCATCAAGAGGCTCTTTAGTTCTTCACTTTCTACCATGAGGGTGGTATCATCTGCATATCTGAGGTTGTTGATATTTCTCCTGGCAATCTTTATTCCAGCTTGTGATGAATGCTATACTTTCACTACATTCTGTGTCAGTAGATTGGCTTTGCTTCATGATGGGTGAGTGGACCCAAGTTTGATTTGGTAGCACATTATAATTTCTTCTTTTTCCTCTCTCTCTTTTCACCCTCCCTTCCTTTCTCTCTCCTTCTTACCTCAGTCTTCTCTCTCATCTTTTTCTTTTACTAAAACTGATCATGTAACTGAATTGTGCAGATGTTCTATGTACATGTGAAAGAACAGCTGTATTAGTGGCTGCAAAGCTTTGATTACAGGTACATATCCTAGGAACAAACAATTGACTCTCTTATTTGACCAGAATACTAGCTAGTAATGAATTATGTGATAATCTGCCAAATGCTTTTACACTGGCTTTGCAATTATGTATGAAACGAGTTGCCAGTCCAGGTTCGATCCACGATACTGGATGCTTGGGGCTAGTGCACTGGGACGACCCAGAGGAATGGTATGGGGAGGGAGGAGGGAGGAGGGTTCAGGATGGGGAACACATGTATACCTGTGGCGGATTCATTTTGATATTTGGCAAAACTAATACAATTTTGTAAAGTTTAAAGATAAAATAAAAAAAATAAAGCCTAGTTTGGGGAAAAAAAAAAAATCCCCTGATGAAAAACTGTCCGTGAACTTTAACCAAGTCAAAGTTTCAAGTGAAGATTGATTTATCTTGGCAGGTAGTGTAGGGTAATTCACACTTACTTCATGGCCCAATTCTAGTATCAGGAATCTAGCAATTGATATTTCAAAATACTTTATATTTCTAAAAGACAACTGGGAAAAAAGCATAAGTACAAAGTGAAGCATGATTACTAACACAAGACAAACGAAGAAATCTTTTTCTAGCACCATTCACTATCAGATGTTCCCAATTGGTGATCCAAGTGCTGATTTGTTTCTCTTACTCTTCAGGACTATACCTATTTAATCTCATCACTTCTACTGCTGGGTGGACAGGGTGAGGTAAGTAAACTCAAAATCTTTTTCTTCTTTGCCACTCTTGTAAGGAAAAAAATATCTGTAGTTAAATCCTCTGCACTCTTTGGTTAAATCTTGGAATTTTCCTTCCATTGAATTCCCCTTAGTGTTTGTTTCCTTTGCAGACTAGTGGTTCTGTATGACAGCGATTTAGGGTGGGGTTATTAACATTATTTTTTGATCCACTGTTGATGATTCTGATTGTCTTCTGCGTTTATGTTGCTTTTCTAATTCAGCACTGTTGAAAACCTTTCAAACAACATTAAATAAATAGGGCATTAGCTCCACTTACATGTTGTGACTTTTGTATAGAAGAGTTAGTCCTTTACTGAATGATACAAAGGTGTAAAATAAATGAAGTCTATAATTGTTTCAGAGAAGGCAATGGCACCCCACTCCAGTACCCTTGCCTGGAAAATCCCATGGACGGAGGAGCCTGGTAGGCTGCAGTCCATGGGGTCGCTAAGAGTCGGACACGACTGAGCGACTTCACTTTCACTTTTCACTTTCATGCATTGGAGAAGGAAATGGCAACCCACTCCAGTGTTCTTGCCTGGAGAATCCCAGGGAAGGGGGAGCCTGGTGGGCTGCCATCTCTGGGGTCGCACAGAGTCAGACACGACTGAAGCGACATAGCAGCAGCAGCACAATTGTTTATTACAAGGTGAAACTATAAAGAGCATTGACAGAAATTGCTATGTGTGATGGAGGTATTAATCAACAAACCAAAAGTGCAGCCCCCTTTTTTTAGGGGGGAGGGGCAGCATATATAAGACATTATACACTTTACTTAAAGTGATTCCAAAGGAGATTAAATAATCATTTTTACAAAACTAATGGAGAATTAGTTCTTCTAATACATGGAGACATATCTGCTAAGGAGGGCAGTGCCGTCTAGTTGAGAAGTTTATTTCAAATGAAATAGAAGTAATTTCCTCTTTATTCCCATATTCTTTAAGAAGTTAACAACCCCAGTAAGAAACATTAATAAATGGAGCTATTAAGAGATTATAAGAAACTCTTGGTTGTAGCTTACCAACTCAATAGTAAATATAGAAAAAAAGGAATATTTAGTTGGCACACAATGAATCTACTGAACTGTTAAAAATGAGACAGGCCTGTTTTTCTCTATCTGCTTTCTACAGACCTTTGATGTTTCAGAGTGTATATATAATTTCATGTTAATTGAGTGCCTTAAGGGATGTATTTTCCATTGAGATTATGCCAGATTACATGGTGATATTTTATTATTCAACAAATGCATTTTGATCACCAACAGTGTACAAGTCTCTGGTAATAATTATTCATGTTTTTGAGTATTTTCATTAATGAAATAGTTTAATAATTCCTTAGAAGTGTGGTTTTAAATTGCTTACACAATTTTAAAATGATCTTTTTCTCCTTTTTCTACCAAATAAACCCTCTGGAATAGTTGTTGTTCAGTCTCTGGAATATACCTCTAATTAAAAAATATATATAAGCCAGAGGAAAAATTGTGTTGTGAACAGAAATACATAATCTATTTTTCAGGAAAATATTAAAAGGAATACTGTTAAAAATATTCACAAGGATAGTACTGGTATATTGCAGTATTAGAATTAGATCAGTTATCTATTTTCTTTCCCATACAGTTTCATTTTCCCCCAGTAGTCATTTCTTGGTCAAGTAGTAATGATTATTCAGGTGTTGAAGGTAGTAAAGGATTTTTACAGGTAGTTAAGCAACTGAATAGAAAGACAGGAACAGAGAATTATATTTGTAACCCACAGGCCAAAGGCATGAAGTAATTGAATGGGAAAAACAGCAAAATAGATTTTTTTAATTGTTGTTGCAAGGAATAAACTTTTAATTCTGGCTCCTACCATGTGCAGTTTTAAAGAAATTGGCTAAGAGGAAAATACCTTTGAGAAATATAAAGTCTGAACTCTGAATAAGTTCTGAGAGAGAATGACAAGTCTACAATTATTGTATCAGAAATTAGTTAAGTCTTGTAGTCCAGCAGAGGCATAAAATAGTGACAGATGTGGAAATACCAGAGACCAGTGAAAAAGGATTCCCTGATATTTGTTTTTTAATGTATAGTTTTCATGAAAAGAAGTAGAGGAAAACAGTAGAATGGGAAAGACTAGAGATCTCTCAAGAAAATTGGAGATATCAAGGAAACATTTCATGCAAGGATGGACACAATAAACGACAGAAACAGTAAGGACCTAACATAGGCAGAAGAGATTAAAAAAAAGTGGCAAGAATACACAAAAGAACTATGCAAAAAAGATCTTAATGACCCAGAAAACCATGATGGTGTGATCACTTACATAGAGCCAGACAGCCAGGAGTGTGAAGTCAAGTGGGCCTTAGAAAGCATTACTACAAACAAAGCTACTGGAAGCGATCGAATTGCAGCTGAGCTATTTAAAATCCTAAAAGATGATGCTGTTAAAGTGCTCCACTCAATATGTCAGCAAATTTGGAAAACTTAGCAGTGACCACAGGACTGGAAAAGGTCAGTTATCATTCCAATCCCAAAGAAGAGCAATGGCAAAGAATGTTCAAACCTACCATACAATTGCTCTCATCTCCCATGCTAGTAAAGTAATGCTCAAAATCCTTCAAGCTAGGCTTCAACAGTATGTGAACTGAGAACTTCTAGATGTACAAGTTTGGATTTACAAAAGGCAGAGGAACCAAAGATCAAATTGCCAATGTTCTTTATATTCTAGAGGAAGCAAGGGAATTCCAGAAAAATACCTACTTCTTTTTCATTGACTATGCCAAAGTCTTTGACTGTGTGGATCACAACAAACTTTGGAAGATTCTTAAAGAGATGGGAATACCAGACCTCCTTACCTGTCTCCTGAGAAATCTGTGTGTGGATCAAGAAGCAACAGTTAGAACCTTACATGGAACAACTGACTGGTTCAAAATTAGGAAAGGAGGATGAAAAGGTTATATATTGTTACTCTGCTTATTTAACTTCTATGCAGAGTACATCATGCAAAATGCCAGGCTGGATGAATCACAAGCTGGAATCAAGATTTCCAGGAGAAATAGCAACAACCTCAGATATGCAGATGATGCCACTCTAATGACAGAAAGTGAAGAGGAGAAGAACCTCTTGATGGGGATGAAAGAGGAGAGTGAAAAAGCTGGCTTAAAACTCAACATTCAAAAACCTAAGCATGGCATCTGGTCCCATCACTTCATGGCAAATAGAAGGGGGAAAAGTAGAAGCAGTGACTGAGTTTATTTTCTTGGGCTCCAAAATCACTGCAGATGGTGATGGCAGCCATGAAATTAAAAGACACTTGCTCCTTGGAAGGAAAGCTATGACAAACCTAGACAGCATATTAAAAAGCAAAGACATCACTTTGCTGACAAAGTCTGTATTGTTGAAGCTGTGGTTTTTCCAGTAGTCATGTACGGATATGAGAATTGGACCATAAAGAAGGCTGACCACTGAAGATTTCATGCTTTTGAATCATGGTGCTGGAGAAGACTCCTGAGAGTCCCTTGGACTGCAGGGAAATCAAAGCAGTCAATCCTAAAGGAAATCAACCCTGAATATTCATTGGATGGACTGATGCCAAAGGTGAAGCTCCAATACTTTGGACACCTAAAGTAAAGAGCCAACTCATTGTAAAAGACCCTGATGCTGGAAAAGACTGAAGGCAAAAGAAGAGGGCAACAGAGGATGAGATGGTTGGATGGCATCACAGACTCAATGGATATGAATTTGAGCAAACTCCGGGAGATACTGAAGGACAGGCAACCCGGGCATGCTGCAGGCCCTGGGGTCACAGAGTCGAACAGGATTTAGTGACTGAACAACACAACAATGGCATGCTTAAACTGACACTCAGCAAACTGTGCGTGGGTACGTGCTAAATCGCTTCAGCCGTGTCCAACTCTTTGTGACCCCATGGACTGTAGATTGCCAAGCTACTCTATCCATGAGATTCTCCAGGCAAGAATACTGGAGTGGGTTGCCATGCCTTCCTCCAGGGGATCTTCCTGACCCAGGGATGGAACCCAGGTCTCCTTCGTCTCCTGCATTTGCAAGCGGGTTCTTTACCACTAGTATCACCTGCAGCTGCAAGCCTGCAGCAAACTGTATATGTCTCTTATTCTGCATTGACTTTGTTCTCCTTATATTTTTGTGATATTTTTGAAATTTTGAATTTAAAGTATCAGTTTATATTTTAACAAGACATTTGGTTTGGATGGATTCAAAAAGCACTTTAGTTAAAATCCTATCAATTATAAGAATAACTTCTAATTAGAGCTGGTTCCTATTTGGATGAACCACTTTTAGAAAACTCGGTCAATGAATGATTTAGATAAGAGCTACCTGAAAATGTCAGTACTACAGTGTTCTCATTTGAATAATGAAATGATAAATATTGGCTCATTTGTCGTTCAATTGCTCAGTCATGTCCGACTCTTTGAGACCCCATGGACTGCAGCATGCCGGTCTTCCCTGTCCTTCACTATGTCCCTGAGCTTGCTCAAACTCATGTCCATTGAGTCGGTAATGCCATCCAACCATCTTGTCCTCTGTCATTGCCTTCTCCTCCTGCCTTCAATCTTTCCCAGCATCGGGATCTTTTCCAATGAGAAGTTCTAATACTTTGGCCACCTGATGTGAAGAGCTGACTCATTGGCTCATTTAGGTACCTGTGAACAATAACTAATAAATATTATTCTCGGCACTTTGCCCTTATAAAATACTAAGTCTGTACAAATGTTTGTTCAACAGGAAGAACAACAATGACAGCACTTTTTATCCTATCAAATGCCCCTGTTTTAAATGAAGTAAGTGCAAAAAGTATCTGAATTTACCTACTTTATCTGCTGCTAACATTTAACTCAACATGAAAAGTGTTTTGAAAGAACTTTGATAATGAAAGGAACTAATGATCAAATTCAGTTCTTTTTTTTAAAATAATTTACCACTACTCCCTCTCTCTTACTGTTTTTTTTTAAAACTTTTTATTTTGTATTGGGATATAGCCAATTAACACTGTTTTGATATAGTTTCAGGTGAACAGTGAGGGGACTCAGCCATACATAAACATGTTTCCATTCTCCCCCAAACTCCCCTACCATCCAGGCTGCCACATAACGTTGAGCATAGTTCCATGTGCTAGACCGTAGGTTCTTGTTGGTGATCCATTTTAAATATAGCAATGTGTACATTTCCTGGCTTCCCAGGTGGTGCTAGTGATAAAGAATCCTCCTGCCAATGCAAGAGACATGAGACACAGGGTCGATTCCTGGGTTAGGAAGATCCCCTGGAGGAGGGGATGGCAACCCACCCCAGTACTCTTGTCTGGAGAATCCCATGGACAGAGGAGCCTGGTAGGTTGCAGTCCATGGGATCTCAAAGAGTCAGACATGACTGAAGCAATGTAGCAGGCATGCATGCACATGTACATGTACATCCCAAACTCCCTAGCTATGGCAATTACCCTGGGGTATTTTACTCCCTACCCTGGCAATCATGTATTTTTTTCTCTAAGTCTGTGAATCTTTTGCCTCTCTCTTACTTTCAATTAAACAGATATTAGTATTTCTGTGAATTCTTCAGAAGGGCTGAAGATAGAGAAAAATAAATCTCTTAGATTCTAAATTCCTCTTGCACTTCCACCTCAGTCTCACTTTCACTCTGATCTTAGATAAAACCAGAGCTTTTAATTTTAAAAGAAATTGTAACAGCTGAAATTTATTTTGCATTTCTAAGGAGTCTTTTTCATGACTGATATATTAGCATACATTGTTTAGACTTTACAAAAGAAACCTCTTAACTAGGTAGAATAGTAGGTCAGAGAGGCTGAGTGATTTAAGAGAGGATTAAGAGTAATTCAGTGTCTAAACCAGAGATCCCCTAGGATTTATAGTTCCTTAACCCAAATATCTACCTACAAGCTTCTCTTATGTTGCCTTTCTTGGAAATTTGTAAGCCTCTATAAATTCAACTTCTGTGGAGAAGTTAGGGCCAGAGTCACCCTCTTACAAAAAAATAGATGGGGAATGCCTAGGAATGTAAAATACTAAGCTTTGAAAGAGAGGTCCACATTTTGTCTCTGCTCTTCTTGTCAATATGATTTTACAGTTAGAAAATTTGTCTTCAGTTGTTGTCACTGTTTCTTTTTTTCCAGTAAATTTTTTTATTGGTGTATAGTTGATTTGCAATGTTGTGTTAGTTTCAGGTGTACAACAAAGTGAATCAGTTTTACATATACATATATGCACTCTTTTTAAAATTATTTTCCCATATAAGTCATTACAGTATTGAATAGAGTTCCCTGTGCTATGCAGTACATCCTTATCAGTTATCCCTATCTCAATTTATCACTCCCTCACCCGTACCCCTTGGTAACCATAAGTTTGTCTTCTATTAATACATCTGTAATCATATTTCTGTTTTGTAAATAAATTCATTTTTAGCCTTTTTTTAGATTGCACATATAAGTGATATCATATGATGTTTGTCTTTCTCTAACTTACTTCACTCAGTATGACAAACTCCATGCTGTTGCAAATGATATTATTTCCATTCTTTTTTATGGTTGAGTAATATTCTTTTGTATATATGTACCATATCCATTCCTTTGTTGATGGACATTTAGGTTGCTTCCATGTCTTGGCTATTGTAAATAGTGCTGCAATGAACACAGCATGTTCATGTATCTTTTTGAATTATGGTTTTCTCTGGATGTATGCCCAGGAGTGAAAAGAAAAGAACAAATTCTGTTTTAACAGAGATGATAGAGGAAGGACACTGCAAATACAAACCAAAGTGATGTGGCCTCTGATACATACCTCACATAAAAGCAGGTTGGTGATATGAAAGCTCTATTTTTAGTTTTTAAAGAAACCTCCATACTGATCTAGATTCCTACCAACAGTGTAGGAGGGTTTCCTTTTCTCCATACTCTTTCCAGCATTTATTGTTTGTAGATTTTTAAATGATTGCCATTCTGACTGGTGTGTGATGATGCCTTATTGTAGTTTTGATTTGCATTTCTCTAATAATTAGTGAATTCATCAAATCAAATCCGTTATGACTATACAGTAGAGGGGCTTTCAAATTCTGGTACTGGAGAAGACTCTTGAGATTCCTGTGGACAGCAAGGAGATCAGTCAATCCAAAAGGAAATCAACCCTGAATATTCATTGGAAGGACTGATGCTGAAGCTCCAATACTTTGGCTACCTGATGCGAAGAGCCAACTAAATGGAAAAGACCCTGATGCTGGGAAAGAGTGAAAGCAAAAGCAGAAAAGGGCAGCAGAGGATGAGATGGTTGGATAGCATCACCGACTCACTGGACATGAACCTGAGCTGAGCAAACTCCAGGGGACAGTGGAGGACAGGGGAGTCTGGCATGGGGTCACAAAGAGTTGGACATGACTTAGCAACTGAACAAAAACAATAATTAGTGATGTTAAACATCTTTTCATGTGCTTTTTACCCATGTCTTCTTTGGAGAAATGTTTATTTAGATCTTCCACCCATTTTTTTATTTTTTTTTAATTGGTATTGAGTTGCATGAGCTATTTGTAAATTTTGGAGACTAATCCCTTGTCTGTCGCTTCATTTGCAAATATTTTCTCCCATCCTGAGGATTGTTTTTTCATTTTGTTTATAATTTCCTTTGCTGTGCAAAAGTTTTTAAGTTTAATTAGGTCCCATTTGTTTATCTTTGTTTTTATTTTCGTTAATCTTGGAGGTGGATTGAAAAAGATCTTGCTGCGATTTATGTCAAAGGGTGTTCTGCCTATGTTTTCATCTAAAAATTTTATGTATCCAGCCTTACATTTAGGTCTTTATTCTGTTTTGAATTTATTTTTGTGTATGGGTCACTGCTGTCCTTTCTGTATTCTCCGTGTTGGTTGATGGTGATGATGATTTTCATTTTCTGCCTTTTTCTCCTCTTCTTTCTATGGGTTTTATAGTGGTAATATCTGTTGCATCACATACCCGTGGATCCCATAGTGGATTGCTATTATATGTGTCTAAAGTACCTAAAGTACGGGCTTTTCTTCCTTTGCAAAAGCTGAGGAGAATTCTCCAGATTTCCCTCCTTTTTTCTGTGACTTGGGTCTTTCGTTGTCTTTCATAAAGTTTGGTCTTTTTCTCTTGTTTATAAATAATAAGGGAATCCAGTGATCATTTTGACAATGCTTCATTGACTGGCCCTTCTATGATTGATATGATGTTCCCTTCTGGAAAAAATGCACATGTGAAAAGGGAGAGGGGAGCAGAGAACTACTCTGAAGCTATTGTGTTATTACGTGCATGCTAAGTCGCTTCAGTCGTGTCCAATTCTTTGTGATCCTATGGACCATAGCCCACCAAGTTCTTCTGTCCGTGGCATTCTCTAGGCAAGAATACTGGAGTGGGTTGCCATGCCCTCCTCCAGGGCATCTTCCAGACCCAGGGATCAAGCCCGCATTATTTAAATCTCCTGAATCGGCAGAAGATTTCTTTACCACTAGTGCCACCATTCTAAAAATGAAAGCAGCAATAATACTAGTGATAGTAGTAAGAATCTATTAAGTAAGTACTTAAGTAGTATCTATTAAACCCATGCTGCAATCTGTGGCCTGTTTAGCAACTTCACATACTTTCTTTAATTTTTAAAAGCCTTAAAATTCATATTAATTTAAATGATTTGCAATTTTATTCAAAGTAAATGTACTTTTAGTTAAAAAAAATCAAACTTTAGAACTCATATCCTATTATTTTAAACTAACATTCTTAGTATACATCACAGCATATTTTGGTGAGGTAAAATAAATACACCAGGCACTTTACTGTAGTCTTACTGTCTTTCGTGAGGCTATCAGAGACCAAACTGCCTCATAACAAGATCTTTGGTCCTTTAGTCTGCATTTGGATGGAGGTAGTAGTTTCTGTGCTTTCCAAGTGGCACTAGTGGCAAAGAACCTGCCTGCCAATGCAGGAGGTGTTAAGAGATGCAGGTTTGATCCCTGGGTCTGGGAGATCCCCTGGAGGAGGGCATGGCAACCCACTCCAGTATTCTTGCCTAGAGAATCCTATGGACAGGGGAGCCTGATTGGCTACAGTCCATGAGGTTGCAAAGAGTTGGACACGACTGAAGTGACTTTACATGCACACACACAAAAGTAGTTTCTATGTGGCAGATCTTGTTATGGTGATGATTTAGTGTATTAATCAATGAGGAGGACAATGTAAATTTTCAATGTTATTTTTATGTAATAAAAATAAGATAGAATGGTTATTCTATTTTGCATGTATAAGAATCAAAGAATAAAAATGTATAAGACAACAGCACTGGAGATGTTTAAAAGTGAGGTGGGTGAAGGCTGAAGTAGTATTTTATATCATTGCCCAACTGTCACCTTGTCAGTTAAATTTACTTTTTTCCAAGCCTGTTCATGGTTCACTTTTGAAAAAATACAATAGCTGAAGGGAAAGAAAAAGGTCCAGTTTTCTGATTTGTCAGCTTAAAAAATGATGAGGGCAATCAAAATTGATCGGGGAGTGCATTTTAAGTAGTATATGTTCAGGAGAGTGATTATCTACATTTTTTTTTAGGTTTGTTTATAGATAGGTAATGTTAGGCCTCTGTGATATTTAAAAGCTTTTTTTTTTTTTTTTTTTGGTTTGGTTCTAAACTCCTAGCAATGATTATGATTCTCAGTTCAGTTCAGTTGCTCAGTTGTGTCTGACTATTGCCACCCCATGGACTGCAGCAAGCCAGGCTTCCCTGTCCATCACCAACACCTGTACCTTGTTCAAACTCATGTTGATTGAGTCGGTGATGCCACCCAACCATCTCATTCTGTGTCATCCCCTTCTCCTCCTGCCTGTAGTCTTTCTCAGTATCAGAGTCTTTTCCATGAGTCAGTTCTTTGCAACAGGTTGCCAAAGTGTTGGAGTTTCAGCTTCAGCACCAGTCCTTCGAGTGAATATTCAGGACTGATTTCTTTTACAATTGACTGGTTGGATCTCCTTGCAGTCCAAGGGACTCTCAAGAGTCTTCTCCAACACCACAGTTCAAGAGCATCAATTCTTTGGCACTCAGCCTTCTTTATGGTCCAAATCTCACATCCATACATGACTACTGGAAAAACCAGAGATTTGACTAGATGGACCTTTGATGACTAAGTAATGTCTCTGCTTTTTAATATGCTGTCTAGGTTGGTCATAGCTTTTCTTCCAAGGAGCGAGCATCTTTTAATCTGATGGCTGCAGTTACCATCTGTAGTGATTTTGGAGCCCAATAAAATAAAGTCTGTGATTCTTTCCATTGTTGCCCCATCTATTTGCCAGGAAGTGATGGGACTGGATGCCATGATCTTTGCTTTTTGAATATTGGGTTTTAAGTCAGCTTTTTCATTCTCCTCTTTCACTTTCATCAAGAGGCTCTTTAGTTCCTCTTCACATTCTGCCATAAGGGTGATGTCAACTGCATATCTGAGGTTATTGATATTTTCCCTGGCAATCTTGATTCCAGCTTCTGCTTCATCCAGCCTGGCATTTCACATGATGTACTCTGCATATAAGTTAAATAGGCAGGGTGACAATATACACCCTTGACATAGTCCTATCCCAGTTTGGAAACAGTCTGTTGTTCCATGTCCAGTTCTAATTGTTGCTTCTCGACCTGCAAACAGATTTCTCAGGCAGGTAAGGTGGTCTGGTACTCCCATCTGTTTAAGAAATTTCCACAGTTTGTTGTGATCCACATAGTCAAAGGCTTTGGCGTAGTCAGTAAAGCAGAAGTTGATATTTTTCTGGAATTCTCTTGCTTTTACTATGACCCAACGAATGTTGGTAATTGGATCTCTAGTTCCTCTGCCTGTTCTAAATCCGGCTTGAACATCTGGACATTCTCTGTTCACATACTATTGAAGCCTCATTGGAGAATTTTGAGCATTACTTTGCTAGCATGTGAGATGAGTGCAACTGTGTGGTAGTTTGAACATTCTTTTCTTTGGGACTGGAATGAAAACTGACCTTTTCCAAACCTGTGGCTACTGCTGACTTTTCCAAATTTGCTGGCAATTTGAGTGCAGCACTTTCACAGCATCATCTTTTAGGATTTGAAATAGCTCAGCTGGAATTCCATCACCTCCACTAGATTTGTTTGTAGTGATGCTTTTTAATGCCCACTCGACTTCGCACTCCTAATGTCTGGCTCTAGGTGAGTGATCACACCCTCGTGGTTATCTGGGTCATTAATATCTTTTCTTGCATAGTTCTTCTGTGTATTCTTGCTATCTCTTCTTAATATCTTCTGCTTCTGTTAGGTCCATATCATTTCTGTCCTTTATTGTGCCCATCGTTGCATGAAATGTTCCCTTGGTAGCTCTAATTTTCTTGAAGAGATCTCTAGTCGTTCCCATTCTATTGTTTTCCTCTATTTCTTTGCATTGATCACTTAGGAAGGCTTTATTATCTCTCCTTGCTATTCTTTGGAATTCTGCATTCAAATGGATATATATTTCCTTTTTTCCTTTGCCTTTAGCTGCTCTTCTTTCCTCAGCTATTTGTAAGGCCTCCTCAGACAACCATTTTGCCTTTTTACATCTTTTTTTCTTGAGAATGGTCTTTATCACTGCCTCCTGTACAATGTCAAGAACCTCTGTCCCTAGGTCTTAAGGCCCTCTGTCTATTGAATCTAATCCCTTGAATCTATTTGTCACTTCCATTCTATCATTGTAAGGGATTTGATTTAGGTCATGCCTGAATTTTTCTAGTGGTTTTCCCTACTTTCTTCAATTTAAGTCTGAATTTGGCGATAAGGAGTTCATGATCTGAGCCACAGTCAACTCCTGGTCTTGTTTTTGCTGACTGTATAGAGCTTATCCATCTTCAGCTGCAAAGAATATAATCAATCTGATCTTGGTATTGACCATCTAGTGATGTCCAGGTGTAGAGTTTTCTCTTGTATTGTTGGAAGAGGGTGTTTGCTATGACTAATGTGTTCTCTTGGCAAAACTCTGTTAGCCTTTGTTCTGATTCATTTTGTACTTCAAGGCCAAACTTGCCTGTTACTCCAGCTATCTCTTGACTTCCTACTTTTGCATTCCAGTCCCATATAATGAAAAGGACATCTTTTTTTTTTTTTTTTTTTTTTTTTGCTGTTAGTTCTAGAAAGTCTCCTAGGTCTTCATAGAGCCATTCAACTTCTTTATGCTCTATTAGTGTTGGGGCATAAATTTGGATTACTGTGATATTGAATGGTTTGCCTTGGAAGCAAACACAGATCATTCCGTCATTTTTGAAATTGCACCAAGTACTGCATTTCGGACTCTTTTGTTGACTATGAAGGCTACTTCATTTCTTCTAAGGGATTCTTGCCCAAGTAGTAGATGTAATAGTCATCTGAATTAAATTTTCCCATTCCAGTCCATTTCAGTTCACTGATTCCTAAAATATTGGTGATGACTCTTGCCATCTCCTGTTTGACCACTTCTAATTTACCTTGATTCACGAACCTAACATTGCAAATTCCTATGCAATATTGTTCTTTACAGCATGGGACTTACTTCCGTCACCAGTCACATCCACAACTGGGCATTGTTTTCTCTTTGCCTCCATCTTGTCATCGTTTCTGTAGTTATTTCTCCACTCTTCTCCAGGAGCATAGTGGTCACCATTATCTTCATTACCCCCTACCAGAGTTTGGCCTCAGGTCAAACCACAGGGAGGGAACACAGCCTCGCACATCAACAGAAAATTCAATTAAAGATTTACTGAGAATGGCCCTGCCCATCAGAACAAGATCCAGTTTCCCCCACAGTCAGTCTCTCCCATCAGGAAGCTTCTATAAGCCTCTTATCCTTATCCATCAGAGGGCAGACAGAATGAAAACCACAATCACAGTAAACTAACCAAACTGATCACATGGACCATAGCCTTGTCTAACTCAATGAAACTGTGAGCCATGCCATGCAGGGCCACCAAAAGCAGACAAAACGTGGCCCACTGGAGAAGGGAATGGCAAACCACTTCAGTATTCTTGTCTTGAGAGCTCCATAAACAGTATGAAAAGGTTATGATTCTAGAAATATTAAAATGCCAAATGCTTTCAAATTGATTACTAGTCTGGGGGCAATTAGTAATAATCACAGTGTCTAAAAAATAAAGAAAAAGTATTAGAAAGCACCCTGTGTTATATGAATGATGCTTCTTTCATAGGAGTTTCTTTAGAGTTATTAGTAAAGACATTAAAATATTAAATTTTGAAAACTGATTTCAAAGTATGTTTTTAAAAAATACTCACACTTCAATAAGTTATTACACAGATGACCTTAGGGCTTTCCTGGTAGCTCAGTGGTAAAGAATCCATCTTCCAGTGTAGGAGATGTGGGTTTGATACCTAGATTTGGAAGATCTGCTGGACAAGGAGATGACAATCCACTCCAGTATTCTTGCCTGGAAAATTCCATGGACAGAGGAGCCTGGCAGGTTATGGTCCATGACAGTCACAAGAGAGTCAGACACGACTGAGTGACTAAACAACAACAACAACCTAGATGACCCCACATGCACTGAAACATGAAAGGATAACACATTATCTGGTGTTCTCCAGTATTCACTAACTAATTTCTTTCTCCCTCTTTTCTATAAATTCATATACCCGATATATTAATATCTCAGATTGATATCCTTATTTGCACAAGTTGCACAGTGTTGCATAACAAATTAACCCCAAACTTGGTGGCTTAGAACAACATTTATTATCTCAGTTTCATTGAGTCAAGAATTTGGGAGAAGCTTAGCTGAGTGTAACTTCCATGAGGTTACAGCCAAGATGTCAGCCAGGACTGTAGTCTTCCAAATGATTGATTGAGAGGCTAGAGAATTCAATTCCAAGGTCACTTATATGGCTGTTGGTCAGAGTCCTCAAGTTCCTCACTGGCCAAAGGTCTCAGTTCCTTACCACATGGGTCTTGGGTAAGTGAGTATCTTCATGTCTTAGCATCTGGTGCTCTCCAGAATGAGTGATGAGAGAAAGAGAGACAGACAGAGACACAGAGAGATGAAGTGCTTTTTATGAAGTAATCTCTGAAGTCAAGCAATGTTTTATTCTATTTGTTAGAAACATTTCACATTGAAGGGGAGGCAAATTAGGTTCTGCCTCTTGAAGTGAGGAGTACAATAGGATTTTTGTATATTTCTTAAAGCCACCAAATTGGTCACTTATTCCTCTTGATTATTCCTCATAGTCACTAAGAAAGGCACCTGGGTTTCTGATTTTATTTCTTTCTAGCTTTAATGGCAGCTATGGTCGTTGGTACCTACACATTTTTCCTGCAGTCATTTTAACATCTTAATAATATTGTATACTTTATTAACAGTGCTTCCAAGTAGACTTAATTCTCTTTCCTAGATCTTTACAGCCATATTCAAAGTAGTCACCTATATCTGTTATGAGGGAAATATTTTATCTGCCCTGTGTTTGGCTCCTAACATGTGTGTTGAATAGCCCTAGTGGTGGTTTTCAGTTTAACTAGACATTACTTTGCCAACAAAGTTTCGTCTAGTCAAGGCTATGGTTTTTCCTGTGGTCATGTATGGATGTGAGAGTTGGACTGTGAAGAAGGCTGAGTGCTGAGGAATTGATGCTTTTGAACTGTGGTGTTGGAGAAGACTCTTGAGAGTCCCTTGGACTGCAAGGAGATCCAACCAGTCCATTCTGAAGGAGATCAGCCCTGGGATTTCTTTGGAAGGACTGATGCTAAAGCTGAAACTCCAGTACTTTGGCCACCTCATGTGAAGAGTTGACTCATTGGAAAAGACTCTGATGCTGGGAGGGATTGAGGGCAGGAGGAGGAGGGGACGACAGAGGATGAGATGGCTGGATGGCTGACTCAATGGACGTGAACTCTGGGAGTTGGTGATGGACAGGGAGGCCTGGTGTGCTGCGATTCATGGGGTCACAAAGAACCGGACACAACTGAGCGACTGAACTGAACTGAACTGAACATCTTTTATGATACCATTGTGAATTGGACCTTGGTATTAAGCAGGAGGCTATTATATATGGCATAAAACAATGAATAGAGCACTGAGCTTATAGTAAGTGTTCTGTAAATAAATGTTTAATAAAGTAAATAGTAATTATTATCTTATGGCATCATAAAAATACTGTAGATAGTTATTTGGCTTATATAATATAGAAAAACTGTGAAATCGCATAGATTTTGTCTGGAAGGGAACATAAGGAACATGTGGTCCAACCTCTTTAATCTATAGATATGTAATTTAGTAACTTATTTCCTATAATAAAGAGCTTTGTGAATTGTAGCGTAACATTTTGTGCTCATAGGAAACTTATAAATAATTTTTAATTAGATGACAATAATGCCAAATTTCAGATTGTCACCAAGACTTAGGATAAAACCATTTATATTGGCCACAGTATCTTTTTATAGATGACAATTTTATTTTTAATGTGATTGGGGGATATAATTCTTATTGGACTAATTATTGCACAAATCATCAATTATATTCTACTTGAAAGATTACAATACTATGGTTGTTTTGCAATTAAGTATTAGTCTGCTATTTAAAGTATTTTCATATAGACTATCTGATTATTTTTCCCGCAAAGATCTTGATCAATAGAAGAAAATATAACATATGTTTTTTATGTTAGAAAACAGAGGTCCGGTAAAGTGACCTTAGCATTTGTTCTTTCAACTAGTCCATGCTTCTGTCTTTGTCCATAATTTATATATAGTATATTTACTGATTTATGCCCTGTCTTGTTCCCAAAAGGATTTAAGATGGCTTGTAAAATTCATACAGCATAAAGGAGTTGAAGCAAAAAGTGAAAAAGATGAATCAGGGCAAAATAAAGATAAACAGAAAAATGAAACAAAGCCAAGGGTGATATAAATACACAGAATTAGTGCCATAATATTGGTGCACCTGGTAGAAGTCAGCAAAACATTTAACTCTGAGCTTTCTAACATTTAATACAGCCTAAGATGGTGGAGAAATAGGACGAGGAAACCACTTTCTCCCCAACAAATTCATCGAAAGAACATTTGAATGCTGAGAAAATTCCACAAAACAACTTCTCAATGCTGGCAGAGGACATCAGGCACCCAGAAAGGCAGCCCATTGTCTTTGAAAGTAGGTAGGACAAAATATAAAAGAGAAAAAGAGAAAAAAGAAGTAGGGATGGAGATCCATCCCGCAAAGGGAGTCTTAAAAGAGGAGACATTTCGAAACACCAGGAAACACTCTCACTGGCAGGTCTGTGGGGAATCTTGGAATCTCAGAGGGCAACATAACCGGGAGGAAAAATAAATAAATAAATAATTAAAATCCACAGATTGCGTGCCTAATAGCAACTTCCAGTGCTCACAGACACCACAAGCAAGCAGGGACTGAACAGAGAGCCACAGGCTGCATTGCTTAGGGTAAGGACTGGGCCGAATGCTCTGAAGGGCAATCTAAGGGAACTAACCTGAGATAGCAACCCAAACTGTGGGAGAGCCAGAGAGGTAAAAAGAGAGAGAGAGAGAGAGAGAACTATTCCTGTGAAAAGCCCTAACCTAAGACACTGCCAGGCCAGCTCACAGAACAAAGGACTGAGCAAAGCTAGCCGGCTGCGGACCAGCCCATCCCCCACCAGAGAAGGTAGGCGGAGGCAGCCAGAGCTGAAGGGGGCAATCCCGGCTCCAGAGAGGCATCCATTACCAAACTGCAAGCAGACTTCATTGCTAACCAAGACTTCTTGAGATTCTGGATGGTTGACATCCCCTGGGAGGGTCACAGAAGGAGATCAGCTCAACAGAAGAGACACAATGCACACCTGAGAAGGCGTGCCCGTTGTACACCCAGAAAACCGAGTGGCTGGGACCGAGGGAGGCAATAAGACGAACCATGCCCACCTGGGGGTGACTGCGCTCACCAAGCACCTGGTCACCTGAGCTGCTCCGACCTGGGAAGGGTGCAAAATGCAAGCCCAACTGAGTCTGTGCCTTTGTGGAGTACCTGAAAACCTGACCCTTAGCAGCTTCGACCTGGGAAGTGCACGCAACCCAGGGCCTGCCTCAGACAGTTCCAGGCAGAGCAACCTAGAGCCTGAGAAGTGTAGATCATGAAAGTACACACGCTGTGAGTGGGGGCAAACCCAGTGCGACTGAAATACTGCAAGCACTCCCCACACATGCCAGTGATACTTGTTTGCAGTGTTCCTCCCTCCCCACAGCACTACTGAACAAGTGAGCCTAAAAAAGTGACCACCACTGCCCTGCTGTGTCAGGGCAGAAATTAGACACTGAGGAAACCAGTAAACAGAAGCTAAAATAAACAGAGGGAACTGCTTTGGAAGTGATAGGTGCAATAGATTAAAACCCTGTAGTTAGCACCGACTACATAGGAAGGGACCTATAGATCTCGAGAAGTACAAGCCGGATCAAGTCAGTTCATAAAAATGAACTGACCCCACACTGTCCACAATAGCTCCAGAGAAAGTCCTAGATATATTTTTACTATTATCATTTTTTAAATTAAAACTTTAAAAAAATTTTTTAAGTCCTCTATTACTCCTTTAATTTTCACTTTTACAGCATACTATTACCTTTCAAAAAAGAGACACTTTTCAGAATAAACTTCATATATATTTTATAATTTTTGTGACTTTTTAAAAAATACTGTATTATTGAGAATCTAACCTCTACTCTGGATTTTTAATCTTTGTTTTTTGGTATTTGTTATCAATTTTATAAAATTAATAACCCAATCTTCAGTACCCGTTTTTACTTGGGAGTATGATTACTGGCTTGTTTGCTCGCTCCACCTTTTGACTCTCCTTTTTCTCTACCAGGTTGTGTCTATCTCCTCCATCCCCCTTCTCTTCTCTACCCAACTCTGTGAATCTCTTTGTGTGTTCTGGGCTGTGGAGAACACTTGGGGAACTGATTACTGGATGGATCTGTCTCTTTCCTTCTGATTCCCCCTTTTCTCCTCCTGGCCACCTCTGTCCCTCTTCTCTTCTCTGTGTAACTCCGTGAACATCTCTTAGGGGTCCAGACTGTGGACAGAACATAGGGAATTGATTACTGGCTAGCTTTCTGTCTCCCTTTTTGATTCACCCTCTTCTCCTCCTGGTCACCTCTATCTCCCTCCTCCCTCTTCTCTTCTCCATGCAACTCTGTGAACCTCTCCGGGTGTCCCTCACTGTGGAGAAACTTTTCATCATTAACCTAGATGTTTTATCATCAGTGCTGTATAGATGGAGAAGTCTTGAGGTTACTGTAAGAACAAGATGGAAATCCAGAGGCAGGAAGCTTAAGTCCAAATCCTGAGAACATCAGAGAACTCATAACTCCAGGGAACATTAATTGTTAAGAGCTCATCCAAAAGTCTCCATACCTACACTGGAACCAAGCACCACCCAAGGGCCAACAAGTTCCAGAGCAAGACATACCACAAAAATTCTCCAGCAACACAGGAACATAGCCCTGAGCTTCAATATACAGGCTGCCCAAAGTCACACCAAACCCACTGACAACTCAAAACTCACTACTGGACAATTCATTCCACTCCAGAGAGAAGAAATCCAGATCCACCCACCAGAACACCAACACAAGCTTCCCTAATCAGGAAACCTTGACAAGCCACCTGTCCAACCCCACCCACAGTGAGGAAACTCCACAATAAAGAGAACTCCACAAACTGTCAGAAAACGGAAAGGCGACCCCAAACACAGCAATATAAACGAGATGAAAAGGCAGAGAAATACCCAGCAGGTAAAGGAAATAAATGCTCACCAAAGCAAACAAAAGAGAAAGAGTTACAGAACCTACCTGATAAAGAATTCCGAATAATGATCGTGAAAATGATCCAAATCTTGAAAACAAAATGGAGTTACAGATAAATAGCCTGGATACAAGGATTGAGAAGATGCAAGAAAGGTTTAACAAGGACCTAGAGGAAATAAAAAAGAGTTAATATAGAATGAATAATGCAATAAGTGAGATCAAAACCACTCTGGAGGGAACCACTCTGGAGGGAATAAGGAGGGGCAGAAGATCAGATAAGTGAGGTAGAAGAGAGAATGGTAGAAATAAATGAAGCAGAGAGGAAAAAAGAAAAAAGAATTAAAAGAAATGAGGACAACATCAGAGACCTCTGGGATAATGTGAAATGCTCCAACATTCGAATTGTAGGAGTCCCAGAAGAAGAAGACAAAAAGAAAGACCATGAGAAAATACTTGAGGAAATAATAGTTGAAAACTTCCCTAAAATGGGGATAGGAAATAGTCACCCAAGTCCATGAAACCCAGAGAGTCCCAAGCAGGACAAACCCAAGGCAAAACACCCCTAGACACATATTAATCAAATTAACAAAGATCAAACACAAAGAACAAATATTAAAAGCAGCAAGGGAAAAACAAAAAATAATACAAAAGGAGATTCCCACAGGATAACAACTGATCTTTCAATAGAAACTCTTCAGGCCAGAAGGGAATGGCAGGATGTACTTAAAGTGATGAAAGAGAAAAACCTATAGCCCAGATTACTATACCCAGCAAGGATCTCATTCAAATATGTAGGAGAAATCAAAAGCTTTACAGACAAGCAAAAGCTGAGAGAATTCAGCACCACCAAACCAGCTCTCCAACAAATGCTAAAGGGTCTTTTCTAGACAGGAAACACAAAAAGGGTGTATAAATTCGAACCCAAAACAACAAAGTAAATGGCAATGGGATCATACTTATCAATAATTACCTTAAATGTAAGTGGTTGAATGCCCCAACCAGAAGGCAAAGATTGGCTGAATGGATACAAAAACATGACCCCTATACATGTGGTCCACAAGACACCCACCTCAAAACAAGGAACACATACAGACTGAAAGTGAAGGGCTGGAAAAAGATTTTCCATGCAAATAGAGACCAAAAGAAAGCAGGAGTGGCAATACTCATATCAGATAAAATAGACTTTAAAACAAAGGCTGTGAAAAGAGACAAAGGAGGACACTACATAATGATCAATGGATCAATCCAAGAAGATATAACAATTATAAATATATATGCACCCAACATAGGAACATCACAATATGTAAGGCAAATTCTAACAAGTACAAATGGGGAAATTAACAATAACACAATAATAGTGGGAGACTTTAATACCCGACTCACACCTATGGATAGATCAACTAAACAGAAAATTAACAAGGAAACACAAACTTTAAATGATACAAAAGAACAGTTAGACCTAATTGATATCTATAGGACATTTCACCCCAAAACAGTGAATTTCACCTTTTTCTCAAGTGCATACGAAACTTCTTCAGGATATATCACATCCTGGGCCATAAATCTAGCCTTGGTAAATTAAAAAAAATTGAAATCATTCCAAGCATCTTTTCTGACCAGAATGCAGTAAGATTAAATGTCAATTACAGGAGAAAAACTATTAAAAATCCAAACACATAGAGGTTGAACAACACGCTGCTGAATAACCAACAAATCACAGAAGACATCAAAAAAGAAATCAAAATACGCATAGAAATGAATGAAAATGAAAACAGAACAACCCAAAACCTATGGGACACCGTAAAATCAGAGCTAAGAGGAAGGTTCATAGCAATACAGGCTTACCTCAAGAAACAAGAAAAAAGTCAAATAAATGACCTAACTCTACACCTAAATCAACTAGAAAAGGAAGAAATTATGAACCTCACGGTTAGTAGAAGGAAAGATATGTTTAAAATTAGGGCAGAAATAAATGCAAAAGAAACAAAAGAGACCATAGCAAAAATCAACAAAACTAAAAGCTGGTTGTTTGAGAAGATAAATAAAATTGATAAACCATTAGCCAGACTCATCGAGAAACAAAGGGAGAAGAATCAAATCAACAAAATTAGAAATGAAAATGGAGAGATCACAACAGACAACACAGAAATACAAAGGCTCATAAAAGACTGTTATCAGCAGCTACATGCCAATAAAATGGACAACTTGGAAGAAATGGACAAATTCTTAGAAAAGTACAACTTTCCAAAACTGATTCAGGAAGAAATAGAAAATCTTAACAGACCCATCACAACTACAGAAATTGAAACTGTAATCACAAATCTTCCAGCAAACAAAAGCCCAGGACGAGACGGCTTCACAGCTGAATTCTACCAAAGATTTAGAGAAGAGCTAACACCCATCCTACTCAAACTCTTCCAGAAAATTTCAGAGGAAGGTAAACTTCCAAACTCATTCTATGAGGCCACCATCACCCTAATAGCAAAACCTGACAAAGATGCCACAACAAAAGAAAACTACAGGCCAATATCACTGATGAACATAGATGCAAAAATCCTGAACAAAATTCTAGCAAACAGAATCCAAGAACATATTAAAAAGATCATACATCATGGCGAAATTGACTTTATCCCAGGGATGCAAGGATTTTTCAATATCTGCAAATCAATCAATGTAATACACCACATTAACAAATTGGAAAAAAAATGATTATCTCAATAGATGCAGAGAAAGCCTTTGACACAATTCAACATCCATTTATGATAAAAAACCCTCCAGAAAGCAGGTATAGAAGGAACATACCTCAACATAATAAAAGCTATATATGACAAACCCTCAGCAAACATCCTCAATGGTGAATAACTGAAAGCATTTCCCCTAAAGTCAGGAACAAGACAAGGGTGCCCTCTCACCACTACTATTCAACATAGTTTTGGAAGTTTTGACCACAGCAATCAGAGCAGAAAAAGAAATAAAGGGAATCCAGATTGGACAAGAAGAAGTAAAATCTCACTCTTTGCAGGTGACATGATCCTCTACATACAAAACCCTAAAGACTCCACCAGAAAATTACTAGACCTAATCAGTGAATATAGTTAACACAAAGCACTATATAAATTAACACACAGAAATCCCTTGCATTCCTATACACTAACCATTGGAAAACAGAAAGAGAAATTAAGGAAACAAGCCCATTCACTGTTGCAGTGAAAAGAATAAAACACTTAGGAATATATCTACCTAAAGAAACAAAGACCTAAATATAAAAAACTATAAAACACGGATGAAAGAAATAAAGAGGACACAAATAGATAGAGAAATATACTATGATCATGGATTGGAAGAATCAATATAGTGAAAATGAGTATACTACCCATAGCAATCTATAGATTCAACGCAATCCCTATCAAGCTGCTGCTGCTGCTGTGTCACTTTAGTTGTGTCCGACTCTGTTCGACCCCATAATGGCAGCCCACCAGGCTTCCCGTCCCTGAGATTCTCCAGGCAAGAACAGTGGAGTGGGTTGCCATTTCCTTCTCCATTGCGTGAAAGTGAAAAGTGAAAGTGAAGTTGCTCAGTCGTGTCCGATTCTATTGACCCCATGGACTGCAGCCTACCAGGCTCCTCCGTCCATGGGATTTTCTAGGCAAAAGTACTGGAGTGGGGTGCCATTGCCTTCTCCACCCTAGCTACCAATGGTATTTTTCACAGAACTAGAACAAATAATTTCACAGTTTGCATGGAAATACAAAAATCCTCGAATAGCCAAAGCAATCTTGAGAAAGAAGAGTGGAACTGGAGAAATCATCTTGCTTGACTTCAGGCTATACTACAAAGCTACAGTCATCAAAACAGTATCATACTGGCACAAAGACGGAAATACAGATCAATGGAACAAAATAGAAAGCCCAGAGATAAATCCACGCACCTATGGACACCTCATCTTTGACAAAGGAGGCAAGAATATACAATGGAGAAAAGACAATCTATTTAACAAGTGGTGCTGGGAAAACTGGTCAACCACTTGTAAAAGAATGAAACTAGAACACTTTCTAACACCATACACAAAAATAAAGTCAAAATGGATTAAAGATCTAAATGTAAGACCAGAAACTATAAAACTCCTAGAGGAAAACATAGCCAAAACACGCTGTGACATAAATCAAAGCAGGATCCTCTATGACCCACCTCCCAGAATATTGGAAATAAAAGCAAAAATAATCAAATGGGACCTAATTAAACCTAAAAACTTATCCACAACAAAGGAAACTATAAGCAAGATAAAAAGACAGCCTTCAGAATGGGAGAAAATTATAGCAATCGAAGCAATTGACAAATAATTAATCTCCAAAATATACAAGCAGCTCATGCAGCTCAATTCCAGAAAAATAAATGACCCAATTAAAAAATTTGCAAAAGAACTAAACAGACATTTCCCCAAAGAAGACATACAGATGGCTGACAAACACATGAAAAGATGCTCAACATCATTCTTTATCAGAGAAATGCAAATCAAAACCACAGTGAGGTACCATCTCACACCAATCAGAATGGCTGCTATCAAAAAGTCTACAAACAATAAATGCTGGAGTGGGTGTGGAGAAAAGGGAACCCTCTGACACTGTTGGTGGGAATGCAAACTACTACAGCTACTATGGAGAAAAGTGTGGAGATTCCTTTAAAAACTGGAAATAGAACTGCCATATGACCCAGAAATCCCACTGCTGGGCATACACACCAAGTAAACCAGAATTGAAAGAGACACGTGTACCCCAATGTTCATCACAGCACTGTTTATAATAGCCAGAATGTGTAAACAACCTAGATGTCCGTCAGCATACAAATGGATAACAAAGCTGTGGTACATATACACAATGGAATATTACTCAGCTATTAACAATAATACATTTGATTCAGTTCTAATGAGATGGATGAAACTGGAGCCTATTATACAGAGTGAAATAAGCCAGAAAGGAAAACACCAATATAGTATACTAATGCATATATATGGAATTTAGAAAGATGGTAATGATAACCCTATATTTGAGACAGCAAAAGAGACACAGATGTATAGAACAGTCTTTTGGACTCTGTGGGAAAGGGCAAGGGTGGGATGATTTGGGAGCATGGCATTGAAACATGTATATTATCATATATGAAATGGATCACCAGTCCAGGTTTGAAGCATGAGACAGGGTGCTCGGGGCTGGAGCACTGGGATGACCCAGAGGGATGGGATGAGGAGAGAGGTGGGAGGGGGGGTTCAGGATGGGGAACACATGTACACCCATGGCTGATTCATGTCATTATATGGCAAAACCACTACAATATTGTAAAGTAATTGGCCTCCAATGAAAATAAATAAATTATTAAAAAAACATTTAATACAAAGACACAAGATTCACAGTAAACAAAATATATAAATAAGCCAGTTTGAGAAACACAATTATACTTGGTACTGAGACACACTGTTCATAACAAACACCCTCTTCCAACAATCCAAGTGATAACTCTACATGTGGACATCAACAGATGGTCAATACCAAAGTCAAATTGATTATATTCTTCACAGCTGAATATGGAGAAACTCTATACAGTCAGCAAACAACAAGACCTGGAGCTGACTGTGGCTCAGATCATGAGTTCTTTTTGCAAAATTCAGACTTAAATTGAAGAAAGTAGGGAAAACCAATAGGCTGTTCAGGTATGACCTAAATCAAATCCCTTATGGTTATACAGTGGGAGTGACAAATAGATTCAAGGGATTAGATCTGATAGACAGAGTGCCTGAAGAACTATGGATGGAGGTTCATGACATTGTACAGGAAGTGGTCCTCAAGATCATCTGCAAGGGAAAACAAATGCAAAAAGGTAAAACGGCTGTCTGAGGAAGCCTTACAAATAGCTGAAAAAAGAACAGCTAAAGGCAAAGGAGAAAAGGAAAGATATACCCATCTGAATGCAGAGTTCCAGAGAATAGCAAGGAAAGATAAGAAAGCCTTCTTAAGTGTACAATGCAAAGAAATAGAGGAAAACAATAGAATGGGAAAGACTAGAGATCTCTTCAAGAAAATTAGATACACCAAGAGAACATTCCATGCAAACATGATCATGATAAAAGACAGAAAAGGCGGATTCATGTTGATGTATGGCAAAAACCAGTACAATATTGTAAAGTAATTAGCCTCCAATTAAAATAAATAAATTTATATTAAAAAAAAGGCAAGGACCTAACAAGCATAAGAGATTAAGAGGAGGTGGCAATAATACACAGAACTATGCTAAAAAGGTCTTAATGACCCAAATAACCACAATGATGTGATTACTCACTTAGAGTCAGACATACTGGAGTGTGAAATTAACTGGGCCTTAGCAGGCATTACTATGAACAAAGCTAGTGGAGGTGATGGACTTCCAGCTGAGCTATTTCAAATTCTAAAAGATGATGCTATGAAAGTGTTGCACTCAATATGTCAGCAATTTTGGAAAACTCATCAATGGCCACAGGACTGGAAAAGGTCAGTTTTCATTCCAATGGCAGAGAAAGATAATGCCAAAGAATGTTCAAACTACCTTAAAATTGAGGCTTCCATGCTAGTTCAAACAGTAAAGAATCTGTCTGCAATACCAGAGACCTAGGTTAATCCCTGGGTCAGAAATATCTCCACTGTACAATTGAATTCATCTCACATGCTAGCAAGGTCATGCTCAAAATTCTCCAAGCAAGGCTTCAAAAATATGTGAACCAAGAACTTCCAGATGTACAAGCTGGATTTAGAAATGGCAGAAGAATCAGAGATCAAATTGCCAACATTTATTGGATCATTGAATAAGCAAGGGAATTAAAACAGAAAAAAACAAATTATATGCTTCTGGTTCACTGACTATGCTAAAGCTTTTAACTATGTGGATCACAACAAACTGTGGAAAATTCTTAAAGAGATGGGAATAACAGACCACCTTTCCTGCCTCCTGAGAAACCTGTATGCAGGTCAAGAAACAACAGTTAAAACTGGACATGGAACCAAGGACTGGAACAATGGTTCAAAATTGAGAAAGGAATACTTCAAGGCTATATATTGTCACCCTGCTTATTTAATGTATATGCAGAATGCATCATGTGAAATGCTGGGCTGGATGAATCACAAGCTAGAATTAAGATAGCCAGGAGAAATATCAACAACTTCAGATATTCCATTCACTTTCTATAGGAAGAAAGCAAAGAGGAACTAAAGGTGAATTTTCATTCCAATCCCAAAGAAAGGCAATGCGAAAGAATATTCCAACCACTGCACAATTGCACTCATCTCACATGCTAGCAATGTAATGCTCAAAATTCTCAAAGCTAAGCTTCAGCAGCATGTGAACAGAGAATTTCCAGATGTTCAAGCTGGATTTAGAAAAGGCAGAGGAACCAGAGATCAAATTGCCAACATCTGTTGGATCATAGAAAAAACAGGAGCATTCCATAAAGCCATCTACTTCTGCTTTATTGACTATGCCAAATCTTTGTGTGGATCACAACAAACTATGGAAAATTCTTGAACAGATGGGAATACTAGACAGCCTTACCTGCCTCTTGAGAAATCTGTATGCAGGTCAAGAAGCAACAGTTAGAACAGGACATGGAACAATGGAGTGGATGTAGAGTACATCAAGGCTGTATATTGTCACCTGCTTATTGAACTTATATGCAGAGTACATCATGTGAAATGCTGGGCTGAATGAAGCAGAAGCTGGAAGCAAGACTGCTGGGAAAAATATGAATAACCTCAGATATTCAGATGACACCACCCTTATGGCAGAAAGCAAAGAGGAATTAAAGAGCCTCTTGATGAAAGTGAAAGAGGAGAATGAAAAAGCTGGCTTAAAACCAAACATTCAAAAAACGATGGTTTTCCCAGCAGTCATGAATGTGTGGGAGAGCTGGATAGTGAAAAAGGCTGAGTGCCGAAGAATTAATGCCTTTGAACTGTGATGCTGGAGAAGACTTTTTTTTTTTTAATTTTATTTTATTTTTTAACTTTACAATATTGTGTTGGTTTTGCCATATATCAACATGAATCCGCCAAGGAGATCAAACCAGTCAATCTTAAAGAAAATCAACCCTGAATATTCATTGGAAGAACTGATGCTGAAGCTAAAACTCCAATTCGTTGGCCACCTGAGGAGAAGAGCCGACTCATTGGAAAAACCTTGATGCTGAGAAAGATGGAAGGCAGGAGGAGAAGGGGATAACACAGGATGAGATGGTTGGATGGAATCACCAACTCAAAGAACATGAATTTGGGCAAACTCCAAGAGATGGTGAAGGAGAGGGAAGCCTGGCATGCTACAGTCCATGGGGTCACAAAGAGACGGACATGACTGAGCAACTGAACAACAACAACAAATCTAGTGGAAAGCAGTTTAACTGAAAACAATATGAAAGCTTGGTTTTAATGGTTATTAGAATTCAAAACTGTGCTATAAACCTTGAATTTACATCACATTTTTCTATAAAAGAACCCTACCACACCTCTTCCCCTACTTACCTATATCTGATAAGAAAGCCCAGGTATTCTCTTCTTTGGGCCAAAAGGTAGTTCAGACCGTCCAAGTTCCACACAAGTTCCTATGTGTGGAACTCTCCAGCTTTATCCCCTATATCCACCCCTATATTCACCAGTCTCCTTCCTCTGTTCTCTTAAGCCATTCTTGAACCTACTTGAGAGCTTGCTCTGCTCTCTCCAGCAAAACTCATTATGTGAGTGATGGTTATTTTCATACTCTCTGGGGGTATGTGATATCAATCTCGACATGGAAACCAAATTTTGTTTGAAGGATCCATGCTGTCTCTGTGGAGTAATGGCAGGAATTGGCCCCAAGAGCAGAATACTGTGATTCTGTCCCATACCACCAGGTGTCTTTTCTCTCTTCTTTGGCTTTTGAACTGGGTCTGCTATATGCTGGTGAACAGGCACTGTGAACTATTGCACTCTGGCTAGCTTGTGCTTTGACCTTGCTTCTTTTTGGTGCATTTGAGAGCGTCTGCTAAGTTTGACCAACATATATCAGTTTAGCCAACCTGCGTCTCCTGCATCTCCTGCATTGGCATGTGCATTCACTAGTATTTTACAAAATGCTCCTGCAGCTGTCACCTATGCCTCATAAATGCAAATGATCTTGATCCTCTGGGCAAGAAAAACTGATAGTCCATTCAATAGACAGAATGGTCATGCATATGGAGGAAGAGTAGTTGCTATATGGGATGCTGAAATCATACTTCTAAACCTAAATGACTCTGTGTGTGTGTGCCTGTGTGTGTGTGTGGTGGGGAGGGGGGCAGTCATGTCTGACTCTTTGTGACCTCATGAACTTTAGCCAGCCAGGCTCCTCTGTCCATGGAATATACCAGGGGAGAATACTGGAGCAGGTTGCTATTTCCTTCTCCAGGGCATCCAACCCATGTCTCCTGCATCTTGCACATTGGAAGGTACATTCACTAGTACTTTACAAAATGCTCCTGCTGCTGCCATGTATGCCTCATAAATACAAATGATCTTGATTCTCTGGGCTCCAGAGAGGAACATGTGTGCCACCTCTGTGACAAAGCTGAGAGGCTAATTCAACTATTGCCATGGGAAAGTCCACAACACAGATAGTACTAACTTGATTTGAGGTTCCTTGGAAGAAGAAACTTATAAAAACTTCTCAGGATAAGATCAATAACATCTCAGGATCTAATGTAAAAGCCAACATGCATAACTGCCAATTGTCAAGGTCCTCAGAAACAAATCTAAAAAATTATCACAGTAAAGAGGAGCCTAAGAAGGCATAACATGGAATAACTAAATTTAGTGTAGTATACTGGATGGGATACTGGGACAGAAAAAGAACATTAGGTCATAAGCAAGGAAATCTGATAAACTCCACAATTTAGTTAATAATACTGTTTCATTGTTGCTTCACGAAGTTGAACTAATTCCATACTAATGTACAATGCTAATAAAGGGAATTGGTTGTGAAGTATACAAATATATTCTTCACAATTATTCCATAAATCGAAAACATCTAAAGTAAAAAGTTTTATTAAAAAAAAAACCCCACAAAATACTAGATGTTGAGATCTGGAAGACAACAGAATTAAACAGAATGAGGGTGGCCATGATGAATGGTTTGGTGGGAACACTCACTCCCTGACATGTACACCACAAGAATTGAACCAGACAAGATGAGGAAGAGTAGAAAATCAACTTGGAAAGGCTCTTTAATGGGCACTGATGAAGCACTCCATTTCTCAGACCAGAGCATCTAGACTCCTCTGCACCCTTGCCCTCTCCCATGGTTTTTCAAGGGTGTTGCTTTGTGATGTCAATCCACGTAAGGGCTACCATTTGCTAGAAGAATTTTTTGCTGACCAGTCAAAGCTGATGGTTGTGGCTCTTCATTGTCCTGGGAAGGTATATACAGAGAGGCCAGGAGCCTTGGTTTAGGCCACTGTTGTTTCACCATGGCAGACCTAATTGAGGAAGTGAAGGAGGAGGAGTTAGAGATTGAGATAGACAGTGTAAGTTTGGAGCAACAAGTGTCAATTGCTAAACAAAGGAAGAGGAAGATGTCTGATCAATCCAAGGGCTTGAACAGTGAGAAGGTCAGATTACCCTACTCGTGTTCCTCCTCTTCATCTCACACCCGAGACTTACCCTGCCCTTGCCTGGCACAAGACCTGTCATCAATGCACACCCATCTTCTCAATGTTCTTCTTCCCATCCTCCTTCACTAATGCCTTTCTGGATGACTTTTTCTTGCCAGATATGAAAGCTCATGAGGAAGGTAAAATCAACCCTTCAGTAGAATTCGGGAAGGAATAAGAAAGGGAAGAAATAGACGATACTAGTCTTCTATTACCACCCAAGGCATTAAAGGAAGAACAAAAATCAACCAGTGGCAGATGAGGAAAACCCGGAGGATTTTCCCAATAATTCTCCTGACAATTCTCTGAGTACCCCCCTGTGCCCACCTGGATCCCAAGACCTTGAGCAATCTGCTGTCACTCCAGGAAGAGCACTGGGAGAATAGTCATTTGTGCAGGGATCAAACATACAGTGAAGATACTCTCTGTAGAGACCAAAGTACTGAGATGTTGATGATTAAAATATCAATGAGCTGTAAAAAGATATATGTGTATCTGGTTTTTGATAATGGGGAGGGAAGAAAGGGCAGGGTTGGGAGTTTGAGAAGGGAGTGAGGTGGCATCCTTTCGGTCTGGGGCCCAGACCAGCCACTGAGAATGAGGACTGGGTGAAGACTGAACACTGAAAACTGAAGACGTCTGATCACTGAAGATTTCTTCCTGAACACTTTATCCCACTGGTGAGGAAGAAAAGGACTTGCTATTTCTGGGTGTTTCAGAGGTCCCATGTGGGGAGAGGGGTGAGGTAGGGGTGGTGGCCCTGTGTAATAATCAGATTCCACTTTTGACATTCGACAATTGAGTTTTTAAGCCTCATCAATTCTGTTTCTCTTATGGCCCACCTTTGGGCAAGTTGATAAAAACAGCCAGGGAATAAAGGAACCTGAATTTGAAACAGATATACCTAACCTTAACCATTAATTCGGAGAAGGCAATGGCAACCCACTCGAGTACTCTCGCCTGGAAAATCCCATGGACGGAGGAGCCTGGTAGGCTGTAGTCCATGGGGTCACGAAGAGTCGGACACTTACTGAGCAACTTCACTTTCACTTTCATGCATTGGAGAAGGAAATGGCAACCCACTCCAGTGTTCTTGCCTGGAGAATCCCAGGGACGGTGGAGCTTGGTGGGCTGCCATCTGTGGGGTTGCACAGAGTCGGACACCACTGAAGCAACTTAGCAGCAGCAACCATTAATTACTGTCTTGTCTATATTTCCCATAGCCAAAACATCGAAGACCTCCAAATATCCTCTAGTACATGTGGATAATCTGACCCAATGAGTAATAAAATTAAGTCTTTGGCCCCTATATATAACCAGCATTAAAAATGTGAGACCCTTGGAACTTTCCCCTTAGTTACAATCACACTTTTCACCTCAGTTTTTAAAATGATTCAATCTAAATGAAAGCAGGGTCTTCATAGATTGAAACCCATTGTATGAGACCTATTTAGAGAAGCTGTGGATATCCCTGCTCATAAAGAAAGCTGAGTGCCTAAGAATTGGTGCTTTTAAACTGTGATGTTTGGGAAGACTCTTGAGAGTCCTTTGGACTGCAAGGATGTCAAACCAGTCAATCACAAAGGAAATCAGTCCTGAATATTCATTGGAAGGAGTGATGCTGAAGCTGAAACTCCAATACTTTGGTCATTTGATGCAAATAACTGACTCACTGGAAGAGACCCTGATGCTGAAAAAGATTGAAGGCAGGAGGAGAAAGGGTCGACAGAGGATAAGGCGGTTGTGTGGCATCTTATGGACTCTTTGGCCATGAGGTTGAGGAAGCTCTGGGAGTTGGTGATGGGCAGGGAAGCCTGGTGTGCTGCAGTCCATCAGGTTGCAAAGAGTCGGACATGACTGAGTGACTGAACTGAACTGAACTGCAGCACTTAACAGACAAATTTTAATTGATCTTAAACCTGGAAATAAGAACAGTGCCTCAGTGTGAAGTTGTACCCTTGGTGTCTTGTCCCTACTCACTAGAGCTCCATGTATATCTTTGAAAATACTGCTTCTACCAAATAACTGGTAAATACTTTGTAGTCATAGCAAATCATTTGGCTAGTATGCTCTTTCCAGTGTCAATTTCAACAGCCTCTCAGCTGCATTTTAACCTTCACCTTAAAAGGAACATGATACACCTTCAGCTGTCTATTCAGTGGGCTCATCGTCCACACCTGCCATTGTCTTTGTAGGCAATATTTTCACCAGCTGTAGCTTTTTCCAGGTACACAATTAGGACCTCACACTAATGACATCCTCCTTTTAGGAGATTCCTATGACACACATAGTACACGGTCTCACCACTTCAGTTAAGTTCCTGAAAATTCTTTGATAAGTGGAGGACTGCTCTAATCTTGATTGTGTCGAGAAACATCTTTTAGTCTTTACCCATACTGTTAAAACAAACCCAACACATTTTAGACAGTTTTACATTTTAGAGGCAACATTTCCTCATATACACAATTTTTTGCTTGGTAGCTTCCAAAGAGTCCACCTTGAATGAGGCTCCATGTGTCAAAATATTCTAAAATCTGCCTAAATTGCCATAGAAGAGGCACTGCTATTAGTGCCCCTGAGACTTCTTCACTGTGCAAGCTTTGACAACCTTCTCTCATGTATCTTGGAGTGCCTGTCCCATCAGTGATGGCCATTGGTTTCATGGGCTTCTAATACAAGGAACTGCACACCTTTGCCCAGTGCCATATGCCCTTAGTGTAGCAATTGTGGGTACGTGCTGGACTTGCCTGGAAATATAGACTATCTCAGGTCTTGAACCTATGACCCTCCATATCCAGCTGCCCATTTGGCCTTTGATTATGGAAGTAGCACTCTGTAAGCTCAGCATAGCTAGCGAGGCCTCCTTGCTATAGGAGGCCTCCAATTTACCCATGATGTTTGTTTGATAACTAAAACATTGCATGGTTAATTTAGCTTGGGCTCTCTGCATACCCTATCTTCAGGAGAAGGTATCTTCCCCTGTGCTCAGCCCCCTGTCAGATGCTACACAGCTACAAGAGTTTATCTCTTAGAACCCTTGGACACTAGCAAATCACCTTAGGATCAACACAGTGAAAACCAAAGGGAGTTCATTCACCAATAACCGATAACCAATGTTATTGTCACTATCACACTTGATGGGGCTTGCTTGAGAGTTGCCAGCTTTCATGTCTTAATCAGAATATTCCTGATAAAGGACTGAACCAAAGGTCAGATCAAATGTTCAAACTTTAGGCAGTTACCTTAGCAAAGTATGTGTTGGCCAACAATTAGCCTCATCTTCACACTTTTATAGATCTTTGGGCCACTGCCAATGGGTTGACCATCTGTTGTGGCCAAGTCAAACAATTCCTATCCAAGGTTGTCTCACTTAGGGTAAAGAACTCACAGAATCTCTTGCCTCCTTAGAGATTATACCCAAAATATAAATCAAGGTCACACATCTCCTGCACATATTAAAGTCATAATACATTGTCTCACCATGGCACTGTTTATCCTCTTTGGAGTCCTATATATTGAGAGAAACCCAGACATTCATGTTACTTTTGAGAATACACAGTACTAGCTCCTGAACAAGATATTCAAAGGAACACTCATCTCCTTTACCGGTCTCATGCTGAAGGTGCCATAACAGATTCTATAAACAAGTCCAAGCTAAATTAACCATGCAATGTTTTAGTTATCAAGCAAACATCATGGGTAAATTGTAATATATATATATATATATATATATATATATATATATACACACATATATACATATACATACACATACATATGTATGTGTGTGTGTGTATATATATATACATATGAGTATGACACTTTAAGAAAGATACCAGTATTTCAGGAAACAAATATTTCTTGAGTGCCAAATATGAGTCAGATATTGTTCTTGGTTCTGGATTTACACTGAAGGACATAAAGTCAATAGTTCTTCCGTCAAGTAATTTCTATTTTCATGGGCAATGGGATGGTTCATGGTATTGGTGTGGGGCAGAGGAGAGCTGCTTTGGCTAAATGGTGTGGGGAAACCTTCTTTGAGGGGTTGATATCTGAATCAAGATTTGAAGAATGAGATACAGTCAGTTGTGTTAAGATTTTGAAGAAGAGAATTTTAGGCAGAAGAGCAAGTAGCCATGTCATGAGGCAAGAACAAGAACAGTGTGTTAAGGAACTGCAAATGGTTGAGTGTAACTGGAGTGCAGTCATAGAGGGGCAGAACAGAGACAAAAGACTGAGGCTGGAGAGGCAGAGATGAGGTCTTGTAGGGACTTGTAGGGTAAGAGCATGGATTTTATCTAATTGGCAGTGGAGAGCCGCTAGGTGGTTTGATAAAGGAAAGTGATAGAGTCTTGATTTCTGTTTTAGAAATTTCACTGAATGTTGTGAATTGTGTAGGATCAGAGGAGTGTCAGGCTCTTGGTACTACACAAGTATGATATGATGATGACTGAAACTATGGTTGTAGCAGAGGTAATATAACACTATCTATTTGAGCAGTTGGGACCACAGGATTTGGAGTCCAATCTCAATTTATGGCTTCACCACCTAAAAGCGATTTGACCTTGAGTAAGTTTCTTAACTTCTATAACATTTAGATTTCTCATCTGTAAAATGGGAATGATGATAGCATGCGTCATTCTGGGATTGAATGGAGCAATGTATGTAAAACATCTGACATTATATTAGAACAATAATAAGCATATGATTAAATGCCTTATGTTTCTATTGATAATATAAATATGTACATGCCATACATATGTACATACATATTCTTGCTTTGTTCTCCCCCTGCCCCCAAACCTAGCATGTCCTGTGTTAGCTGCTGTTAACTCATGAATCATGAGCCCTTGTTTTATCCTTGAAGACACAATATTTTGGGTGCTTTCTCTAAGAGGTTAGGCATTCTGGTACCTTTAGACAATAAGTGTCTGTCTATGGCTTATGATTAATTTATTTAATAAGTGGTAATAGTATATGATTTCTAACCTTCTCTTTGTACCTAATGAATCATTTCTGGAATACCTACCCCCTTTCCTCTAAATTCTTTCATGGGTCCTAAATGAACAGTGGCAACCCACTCCAGTACTCTTGTCTGGAAAATCCCATGGGCGAAGGAGCCTGGTAGGCTGCAGTCCATGGGGTTGCAAAGAGTCAGACACGACTGAGCGACTTCACTTTCACTTTTCACTTTCATGCATTGCAGAAGGAAATGGCAACCCACTCCAGTGTTCTTGCCTGGAGAATCCCAGGGACAGGGGAGCCTGGTGGGCTGCCATCTATGGGGTCGCACAGAATCGGACATGACTGAAGTGACTTAGCAACAGCAGCAGCAGCAGCAAATGAACAGCAACCCCTATTTCTTCCTTACCTGCTTACATAACATGCTGAGCTTAATCAGACTTTGTTCACAGTTGCTTCCTTCCAGTAAAATGCATCTTTGAGTTCTTTCCTCAGAAAAGTCTTCTTGCATTTTTCAAAGTGCAGTCTCATTTTATTATTTCCTGATCAGGACTCTCCCAAAGTCTGTTGTTCCCTTGATGCTTTAACTTTGTCTTTTTGGTCTCTGATATTTTCCCATCTTTCCACATTAACATCATTTAAGACAGCGAGTAATAAGAAGTTTAGTGACTTCTCCACAAAATGAAATAGGACTGTATGTGTCCTTCCTCTTTGAAGGAATTGCTTTCCGTTCCCCACCTAGAGCTGCAGAGTGATGAAAGTGTCCTCGTTCTTTAAGGCTAAACTCAAATAGTGCTTCCTCCCTGAAGCCTCTCTGCCACCAATGCCAACAGAGTCCATTGCTTCTGTGGTCCTACAGATACTTATATTAAAACAATTGCCTTTTTGTATTATACAACAAGGACAAGCATATGTCATTCATTTCTGTAATCCCAACCACCTGAACACACGAGACTCAATATTATGGTCATTGCTCAATTCATCATTGATGAGCTGCTCCTGGAGGAGTGAATATTCAAATCATTCTGCATATACTAGATCATGTCCCCTGCTTTTTAATGTTTGCTTTAGAAAAGGTTGAGCTTAAAATCATTTAACATTTTTATTGTTCCAAACTCAAAGTACAATGATGAACATTTAAAAAAAGAAACCTAGGCACTAAAACTGAAAACTCCCTTTGATATGCACACTTTTTAGCTGTTAAGTGTATGGGGTTTCCCTTGTATGTTGTTGCTGCCCCCTTGCTGCTTTCAATATTCTTTCTTTGTGTTTAGTCTTGGTTATTTTGATTAGTATGTGTCTTGGCTTGTTTCTCTTTAGGGTTATCCTGTATGGGACTCTTTGTGCCTCTTGGACTTGATTGACTATTTCCTTTCCCATGCTGGAAAAATTTTCATCTATAATCGCTTAAAATTTTTTTCTCAAAACCTTTCTTTTCCTCTTCTTCTTCTGGGACCTCTATAATTCAAATGTTGGTGTGTTTGATATTGTCCCAGAGGTCTCTGATACTATCCTCAGTTCTTCTCATTGTTTTTACTTTATTCTGCTCTTTAGAAGTTATTTCCAACTTTTTATCTTCCAGCTCACTGATTCATTCTTCTGCTTCAGATATTCTGTTATTGATTCCTTCTAGAGTAGTTTTAACTTCAATAATTGTGTTGTTTGTCTCTGTATGCTTATTCTTTAATTCTTTTAGGTCTTTGTTAATTGATTCTTGCATTTTCTCCATTTTGTTTTCAAGGTTTTGATCATCTTTACTCCTATTATTCTGAATTCTTTTTCAGGTAGTTTGCCTATTTCCTCTTGATTTATTTGCAATTTTGAGTTTCGAGTTTGTTCCTTCATATTTATAGTATTTCTCTGCCTTTTCCTTATTTTTTTAACTTTTTGTGTTTGAGGTCTCCTTTTCCCAGGCTTCAAGGTTGAATTCTTTCTTCCTTTTATTTTCTGCCCTCCTAAGGTTGGGACTTCCCTGGTAAAGCGTCTGTCTACAGTGTGGGAGACCTGGGTTCAATCCCTGGTTTGGGAAGATCCCTTGGAGAAGGAAATGGAAATCCACTCCAGTACTATTGCCTGGAAAATCCCATGGACAGAGGAGCCTGGTAGGCTACAGTCCATGGAGTTGCAAAGAGTCAAACACGACTGAGTGACTTCACATTCAATGTTGGTCCAGTGGTTTGTGTAAGCTTCTTATAGGGTGAGATTTGTACTGAGTTTTGTTTGTTTGTTTATCTTTCCTCTCATGGGCAAGGCTGAGTGAGGTGGTAATCCTATCTGTTGATGATTGGGTTTGTATTTTTGTTTTCTTGTTATTTAGATGAAGTGTCCTACACAGGGTCCTACTGGTGGATGAGTGATGCTGGGTCTTGCATTCAAGTGGTTTCCTTTGTGTTTCTTCTCACTATTTGATACTCCCAAGGGTTAGTTCTTTGGTAGTCTAGACGCTTGGAGCCAGTGCTCCTACTCCAAAGGTACAGGGCTTGATCTCTGGTCAGGAACGAAGATTCTGCAAGTGGTTTGTTCTGGCATTAAGGGAGATTAAAACAAATATCCAAAAATGAGAAGCCAAAGATGAACCCCAGACAAATGGCAGTTACAAAATCAGGCAAATAATAATTAAAATAATGGAATATGCACATATTCATATACATCCATGAGCAAAGTCAAAGCTTCTAACAAAAATAAAATACAGCAGATTGACCCTGCAAACAAAGGAAATCAAAAATTGTATTTAACAGTTAAGAACAAAACTAACTAAAGCCTAAAGTGGAAAATAAACCTAGAACAAGGTGCCAAGTGGGAAATAAAGCAATGAAAACAAAACTAACAAATATGTTTAGAGGAAAGGAAAGAAATAAAAGAAAAAAAGAATAGATATGCAAAGTTAAATAGAGGTAGATGAAGAAGATTTATATACATTAAAGATTAACTGTAAGGGGGAAAGTACAGTAGGGAAGACAAACAAAGGAATAATCATAGAAAGAATGTAATAGGTTTTTAAAAAATTAAAATTATAAAAAAGAGAAAAGAAAAAAAAAAGGAAGAAGAAAGAAAAAAGGAAAAAAACAGGAAAATTCTACAGAACTGCAAAAGCCCAAAGTAGAGACAGAGGTTTGTAGCAACAATAAAAAGTGTGACTGAATATACCCATATAAATAGACACCCATAAGCAAAATCAAAACAGTCCAACAAAAATGAAGTACAATAGATTTACCTGGCAAAGAAAGAAACCAAAATTTCTATCTACCAGAACAAAACTAACTAAAGCACAAACTGGAAAACAAAACTAAAGCAAGCTGCCAATTGGGGAATAAAGCAATGAAAACAAAATCAGCAAATATATTGAGAGGCAAGGAAAGAGAGAAAATAAAGAATAGGTATGCAAAGTTAAATAGAGGTAGATGACGATTTATATACCTTAAAGATTAACTGCAAGGGGAAAAGAACAGTAGGAAAAGCAAACAAAGGAATAAATGTAGAAAAACTAATAATAGGTTTAAAAAATTAAAATAAAATAAAAGACAAAAAAAAAAAAAAAAAAAAGGAAACTCCAAAGAACTGCAAAAGCCCAATGTAGAGGCAGAGGTTTATAACAACAGTAAAAAGTGTGATTGAGAAAAAAAGAAAAGCTCAAAAATTTAATTAGATTTCATAGTGCCAATAAAATCAACAACTACAACAGGGGTGGATGGGGGAGGAAAAAATCCAAAAGAATCTACACAACAAGTCAAAACATAAGACAAATAAATGTTTTCCTTGATTAATTGCTGTCAGAGTCCTTTCCCTCGCTGGGAGTCACAGTCCACGTCACCTGTCTAGAATGCTCTCCAACACTGTGTTGATCTCTGGGCCTGCTGTGGGGGTAGCTCATATTCTAGTCTGGTCCTACTCCTGTGTGTTCTTGCCTCCAATGTCCACAGTTATCAGAACTAGTGAGTTTTCATTTTTGGGAGCTCTCAATGGCCTTTTATACATTCCATAGACACAGAGTCTGGCTAGTTGATCATGTGGATGTAATCTTCAGCTTGTATAGCTGGTAGTAAGGTTTTGGGTCTTCTTCCTTAACCACACTGCCCCTGGGTTTCATTTGTGGTTTTATTTCCATCTCTGCATGTGAGTCATCCCCTGGGGTTTGCTACTGGTGTTTTTTTTTTTTTTTTTCCTGATATACTTCACTTTGTGTAATAGTCTCCAGTTTCATCCATCACATTAGAACTGACTCAAATATGTTCTTTTTAATAGCTGAGTAATATTCCACTGTGTATACGTACCACAGCTTTCTTATCCATTCATCTGCCAATGGACATCTAGGTTGCTTCCATGTCCTAGCTTTTGTGAACAGTGCTGCAATGAACACTGGGATACCTATGTCTCTTTCAATTCTGGTTTCCTCAATGTGTATGTCCAGCAGTGGATTTATGGGTCTTATGGCAGTTCTATTTCCAGTTTTTTAAGGAATCTCCACACTGTTCTCCATAGTGGCTGTACTAGTTTGCATTCCCACCAACAGTGAAAGAGGGTTCCTTTTTCTCCACACCCTCTCCAGCATTCATTGTTTGTAGACTTTCTGATGGCAGCCATTCTGACCAGCATGAGATGGCATCTCATTGTGGTTTTGATTTGCATTTCTCTGATAATGAGTGATGTTGAGCATGTTTTCATGTGTTTGTTAGCCATCTGTATGTCTCCCTTGGAGAAATGTCTGTTTAGTTCTTTGGCCCATTTTTTTTAATTGGGCCATTTGATTTTCTAGAATTGAGCTGCATGAGCTGCTTGTATATTTCAGAGATTAATGTTTTGTCAGTTCTTTCATTTGCTATTATTTTGTGCCATTATGAAGGCTGTCTTTTCACCTTGCTAGTAGTCTCCTTCATTGTGCAAAAGCTTTTAAGTTTAATTATATCCCATTTGTTTAATTTTCCTTTAATTTCCATTAGTCTGGGAGGTAGGTCATAGAGGATCTTGCTGTGATTTCTATTACAGAGTGTTCCACGTATGTTTTCCTCTAGGAGTTTTATAGATTTTGGTCTTACATTTAGATATTTAAGATTTTATATTTAAGATTTTATCTAACACTGGTGTTAGAAAGTGTTCTAGTTTCCTCTAAAGTCAGAAACAAGACACAGGTGGACACTCTCACCACTACTATTCAACATAGTTTTGGAAGTTTTAGCCACAGCAATCAGTGAAGAAAAAGAATCCAAAGGAATCCAGATTGGAAAAGAATAAGTAAAACTCTCACTGTTTGCACATGTCATGATCCTCAACATAGAAAACCCTAAAGACACCACCAGAAAATTGCTAGAGCTAACCAATGAATAAAGTAAAGTTACAGGATATAAAGTTAGCACACAGAAATTCCTTGCATTCCTGTATAATAACAATGAGAAAACAGAGATATAAAGGAAACAATCCCATTCACCATTTCAATGAAAAGAATAAAATACTTAGGAAAAAATTTACCTAAAGAAACAAAAGACATATGTATAGAAAACTATAAAACACTGCTGAAAGAAATCAAAGATGGTAAAAATAGATGGAGAAATATACTGTGTTCATGGATTGGAAGAATCAATACAGTGAAAATGAATATACTACACAAAGCGATCTATAGATTCAATACATTCCCTATCAAGCTGCCAACAGTATTTTTTATGGAACTAGAACAGAAAATTTCACAATTTGTATGGAAATGCAAAAGACCTCAAGTACCCAAAGCAATCTTGAGAAAGAAGAATGGAACTGGAGGAGTCAACCTGCCTGACTTCAGAATATATGAGAAAGCTACAGTCAGACAGTATGGTACTAGCACAAAGACAGAAACATAGATCAATGGAACAAAAAAGAAAGCCCAGAAATGAATCTATGCACCTATGGATACTTATCTCTGACAAAAGAGGCAGAAATATACAATGGAGAAAAGTAATTTCTTTTACAAGTGTTGATGGGAAAACTGACCAACCCCCTGTGAAACATATGCAAATTTTATTTGTCCATTATAAGTAAAAAACAAAACAAAACAAAACAAAAAAAAACAAAAGTGAGTAAAACAATGGGATCAAGCTCTTTTACAATCTACCCATATTGTTTCTTTGATAATTAAAACATTTCATGGCTAATTTAATTTGGACTTGTGTATGGAAGACATTATGGCAGCTGTAGCATTAGACCAGTAAAGGAGGTGACTGTTCCATTTGAAAGTCTTGTTCAGCAACTAGTATTGTGTATTCTCAAAAGTAAAATGAGTGTCTGAATTTCTCTCTATTTGTAGCACTCCAAAGAGGATAAAGAGTGCCATGGTGAAACATTGTATTGTGGCTTTAGTATGTGCAGAAAATGTATGACCTTGATTTATATTTTGGGTGTACTCTCTCAGGAGGCAAGACGTTCTGTGAGTTCTTTACACTAAGTGAGACAACGTTGGATAGGAGTTGTATGATTTGGCCAGAACAGATAATCAACCCATTGGCAATGGCCCAAAGATCTATAAAGGTATGACCATGAGGCCAATTGTTGGCCAACACATCCTCTGCTAAAGTAACTGCCTAAAGTTTGAACACTGGATCTGACCTTTGGGTCAGTCCTTTATTAGGAATATTCTGATTAAGAGATGAAAAATAGCAACTTTCAAGAAAGCTCCATCAAGAGTAATTGAGATGATACCATTGGTTCAGTGAATGAACTCCCTTTGGTTTTCACTGTGTTGATTCTAAGGGGATCTGCTGGTGTCAAAGGCTTCTAAGAGATGAACTCTTGTAGCAGTGAGGCATCTGACGGGGCTGAGCACAGGGGGAGACACCCTCTCTTGAAGATAGGGTATGCAGAGGGCCCAGGTTCAGCTCCATCCTGTAGCAAGGAGGCCTCACTAGCCATGCTGAGCTTGCAGAGTGCTACTTCCATAATCAATGGCCAAGTGGGCAACCTGATATGGAAGGTCATAGGTTCAACATCCGAGATAGTCTACATTTACTGGCAAGTCCAGCATGTACCCACAATTGCTATACTAAGGGCATACAGCACTGGGCCAAGGTGTGCAGTTCCTTGTATCAGAAGCCCATGAAACTAAGGCCGTCTCTGATGGGTTAGGGACTCCAAGATACAGGAGAGAAGGTTGCTAAAGTTTGAACAGTGAAGGAGTCTCAGTGGCCATATATGAATGCGTGTCCTATGGCAATTTAGTCAGATTCTAGAATCTTTTGACACAGCGAGTATTATTCAAGGGGCCTATTTGGGAGATACCAAGCCAAAAAAAAAAAAAAAAATGTGTATATGAGGAAATGTTGCCTCCAGAATATAAAGATGTTCCAAACACGTTGGGCTTGTTTTAATAATATGGGAACTAAGACTAAAAGCTGCTTCTTGACACTGTCAAGACTGGAGAAGTCAGCCACTTACAAATGAATTTTCAGAAACTTAACTAAAGGGGTGGTCCCATTAACTATGTGTGTCATAGGTATCTCCTCAAAGGAGGATGTCATCAGTGTGCGGTCATAATTGTGTACCTGGAAAAAGCTAGAGCTGGTGAAAATATTGCCTGCAAAGACTATGTGAGATGGCAGGTGTGGACACTGGGCCCACTGAATAGACAGATGAAGGTGTATCATGTCCCTCTAAGTCGAACTTTAGCTGACAGGCTGTTGAAATTGGCACTGGAAAAGCATGATAGCCAAATGATTTTGTATGACTACAAAGTATTTACCAGTTATTTGGTGGAAGCAGTATTTTCAATAATATACATGGAGCCCTAGTGAGTGGGTCCATGACACCAAGGGCACAAGTTCACCCTGAGGCATTCTTGTTTTCCAGGTTTAAGATCAAGTAAAATTTGTCCCTTAAGTGCAGGAGGCCTGGGGATAACCGGTATACCCTTTCTAAACTGGTCTCCTATAATGGGTTTCAATCTGTGAAGACCTTGCTTTCATTTAGATTGTATCTTTTTAAAAACAACTGAGGTGAAAAGTGTGATTGTAACTAAGGGGAAAGGTCCACAGGGTCTCATATTTTTAAGGCTGATTATAGGGGCCAAAGACTTAATTTTATTACTCATTGGGTCAGATCGTCCATGGGCACTAGAGTGTATTTGGGGGTAATGGATGTTTTGGCTATGGGAAATGCAGGCAAGGCAGTAATTCATGGTTAGGGTTAGGTATATCCATTTC